>NC_072435.2:2515000-3765000 GCF_028878055.3 Symphalangus syndactylus | reverse complement strand
ACAGAGTTGAACCTTACTTTTGATTGAGCCTTTCTGAAACACTCTTTCTGTAGAAACTGCAATTGGACATTCTGAGCGCTAAGAGGCCTCTATTGGGAAAAATAATATGTTCAAATAAAAACTACACAGAAGCATTGTGTGAAACTTATTTCTGATATGTTCATTAAGCTAACAGAGTTAAACCATACTTTTGATTGCGCAGTTCTGAACACTCTTTCTGTAGAAAATGCAAGTGGACATTCGGAGCGATAAGAGGGTAATAGTGGAAAAAGGAATATATTCAAATATAAACTACACAGTAGCATTCTGTGAAAATTCTTTCTGTTCTGTGCATTCAACTAACAGTGTTGAACCTTACTTTTGATTGAGCCGTTCTGAAACACTCTTTCTGTAGAAACTGCAATTGGACATGCTAAGCGCTAAGAGGCCTACATTGGGAAAAAGAATATCTTCAAATAAAAACTACACAGATGCATTCTGTGAAACTTATTTCTGATCTGTAAATTCAGTTAACAGAGATAAAACATATTTTTGATTGAGCAGTTATGAAACACTCTTTTTGTAGAAAATGCAAGTGGAGATTCGGAGCGCTAAGAGGGTAATAGTGGAAAAAGGAATGTCTTCAAATATAAACTACACAGAATCATTCGGTGAAACGTCTTTCTGATCTGTGCATTCAGCTAACAGAGTTAAACCATACTTTTGATTGAGCAGATCTGCACACTCTTTCTGTAGAAAATGCAACTGGACATTTGGAGCGCTAAGAGCGTAGTAGTGGAAAAAGGAATATATTCAAATATAAACTACACAGAAGCATTCTGTGAAACTTCTTTCTGACCTGAGCATTCAGCTAACAGAGTTAAACCATACTTTTGATTGAGCAGTTTTGAAACACTCTGTCTGTAGAAAATGCCACTGGACATTCGTAGAGCTAAGTGGGTAATAGTGGACAAAAAATATGTTCAAATATAAACTACACAGAAGCATTGTATGAAACTTCTTTCTGTTCTGTGCATTCAACTAACAGAGTTGAACCTTACTTTTGATTGAGCCGTTCTGAAACACTCTTTCTGTAGAAACTGCAATTGGACATTCTGAGCACTAAGAGGCCTATATTGGGAAAAAGAATGTCTACAAATAAAAACTACACAGAAGAATTGTGTGAAACTTCTTTCTGTTCTGTTTGTTCAACTAAAAGAGTTGAAACTTAGTTTTGATTGAGCCGTTCTGAAACACTCTTTCTGTAGAAAATGCAAGTGGAGATTCGGAGCGCTAAGAGGGTAATAGTGGAAAAAGGAATGTCTCCAAATATAAACTACACAGAATCATTCTGTGAAACTTCTTTCTGATCTGTGCATTCAGCTAACAGAGTTAAACCATACTTTTGATTGAGCACATCTGAACACTCTTTCTGTAGAAAATGCAACTGGACATTTGGAGCGCTAAGAGAGTAGTAGTGGAAAAAGGAATATATTCAAATATAAACTACACAGAAGCATTCTGTGAAACTTCTTTCTGATCTGAGCATTCAGCTAACAGAGTTAAACCATACTTTTGATTGAGCAGTTTTGAAACACTCTGTCTGTAGAAAATGCAACTGGACATTCGTAGCGCTAAGTGGGTAATAGTGGAAAAAAGAATATGTTCAAATATAAACTACACAGAAGCATTGTATGAAACTTCTTTCTGTCCTGTGCATTCAACTAACAGAGTTGAACATTACTTTTGATTGAGCCTTTCTGAAACACTCTTTCTGTAGAAACTGCAATTGGACATTCTGAGCGCTAAGAGGCCTCTATTGGGAAAAATAATATCTTCAAATAAAAACTACACAGAAGCATTTTTTGAAACTTATTTCTGATATGTTCATTAAGCTAACAGAGTTAAACCATACTTTTGATTGCGCAGTTCTGAACACTCTTTCTGTAGAAAATGCAAGTGGACATTCGGAGCGCTAAGAGGGTAATAGTGGAAAAAGGAATATATTCTAATATAAACTACACAGTAGCATTCTGTGAAAATTCATTCTGTTCTGTGCATTCAACTAACAGAGTTGAACCTTACTTTTGATTGAGCCGTTCTGAAACACTCTTTCTGTAGAAACTGCAACTGGACATGCTAAGCGCTAAGAGGCATACATTGGGAAAAAGAATATCTTCAAATAAAAACTACACAGATGCATTCTGTGAAACTTATTTCTGATCTGTAAATTCAGTTAACAGAGATAAAACATATTTTTGATTGAGCAGTTATGAAACACTCTTTTTGTAGAAAATGCAAGTGGAGATTCGGAGCGCTAAGAGGGTAATAGTGGAAAAAGGAATGTCTTCAAATATAAACTACACAGAATGATTCGGTGAAACTTCTTTCTGATCTGTGCATTCAGCTAACAGAGTTAAACCATACTTTTCATTGAGGAGATCTGAACACTCTTTCTGTAGAAAATGCAACTGGACATTTGGAGCGCTAAGAGCGTAATAGTGGAAAAAGGAATATATTCAAATATAAACTACACAGAAGCATTCTGTGAAACTTCTTTCTGATCTGAGCATTCAGCTAACAGAGTTAAACCATACTTTGGATTGAGCAGTTTTGAAACACTCTGTCTGTAGAAAATGCAACTGGACATTCGTAGCGCTAAGTGGGTAATAGTGGAAAAAAGAATATGTTTAAATAGAAACTGCACAGAAGCATTGTATGAAACTTCTTTCTGTTCTGTGCATTCAACTAACAGAGTTGAACCTTACTTTTGATTGAGCCTTTCTGAAACACTCTTTCTGTAGAAACTGCAATTGGACATTCTGAGCGCTAAGAGGCCTCTATTGGGAAATATAATATCTTCAAATTAAAACTACACAGAAGCATTGTGTGAAACTTATTTCTGATATGTTCATTAAGCTAACAGAGTTAAACCATACTTTTGATTGCGCAGTTCTGAACACTCTTTCTGTAGAAAATGCAAGTGGACATTCGGAGCGCTAAGAGGGTAATAGTGGAAAAAGGAATATATTCAAATATAAACTACACAGTAGCATTCTGTGAAAATTCTTTCTGTTCTGTGCATTCAACTAACAGAGTTGAACCTTACTTTTGATTGAGCCGTTCTGAAACACTCTTTCTGTAGAAACTGCAATTGGACATGCTAAGCGCTAAGAGGCCTACATTGGGAAAAAGAATATCTTCAAATAAAAACTACACAGATGCATTCTGTGAAACTTATTTCTGATCTGTAAATTCAGTTAACAGAGATAAAACATATTTTTGATTGAGCAGTTATGAAACACTCTTTTGTAGAAAATGCAAGTGGAGATTCAGAGCGCTAAGAGGGTAATAGTGGAAAAAGGAATGTCTTCAAATATAAACAACACAGAATCATTCGGTGAAACTTCTTTCTGATCTGAGCATTCAGCTAACAGAGTTAAACCATACTTTTGATTGAGCAGTTTTGAAACACTCTGTCTGTAGAAAATGCAATTGGACATTCGTAGCGCTAAGTGGGTAATAGTGGAAAAAAGAATATGTTCAAATAGAAACTACACAGAAGCATTGTATGAAACTTCTTTCTGTTCTGTGCATTCAACTAACAGAGTTGAACCTTACTTTTCATTGAGCCGTTCTGAAACACTCTTTCTGTAGAAACTGCAATAGGACATTCTGAGCGCTAAGAGGCCTATATTGGGAAAAAGAATGTCTACAAATAAAAACTACACAGAAGAATTGTGTGAAACTTCTTTCTGTTCTGTTTGTTCAACTAAAAGAGTTGAACCTTAGTTTTGATTGAGCCGTTCTGAAACACTCTTTCTGTAGAAAATGCAAGTGGAGATTCGGAGCGCTAAGTGGGTAATAGTGGAAAAAGGAATGTCTCCAAATATAAACTACACAGAATCATTCTGTGAAACTTCTTTCTGATCTGTCCATTCAGCTAACAGAGGTAAACCATACTTTTGATTGAGCAGATCTGAACACTCTTTCTGTAGAAAATGCAACTGGACATTTGGAGCGCTAAGAGAGTAGTAGTGGAAAAAGGAATATATTCAAATATAAACTACACAGAAGCATTCTGTGAAACTTCTTTCTGATCTGAGCATTCAGCTAACAGAGTTAAACCATACTTTTGAATGAGCAGTTTTGAAACACTCTGTCTGTAGAAAATGCAACTGGACATTCGTAGCGCTAAGTGGGTAATAGTGGAAAAAAGAATATGTTCAAATATAAACTACACAGAAGCATTGTATGAAACTTCTTTCTGTTCTGTGCATTCAACTAACAGAGTTGAACCTTACTTTTGATTGAGCCTTTCTGAAACACTCTTTCTGTAGAAACTGCAATTGGACATTCTGAGCGCTAAGAGGCCTCTATTGGGAAAAATAATATGTTCAAATAAAAACTACACAGAAGCATTGTGTGAAACTTATTTCTGATATGTTCATTAAGCTAACAGAGTTAAACCATACTTTTGATTGCGCAGTTCTGAACACTCTTTCTGTAGAAAATGCAAGTGGACATTCGGAGCGATAAGAGGGTAATAGTGGAAAAAGGAATATATTCAAATATAAACTACACAGTAGCATTCTGTGAAAATTCTTTCTGTTCTGTGCATTCAACTAACAGTGTTGAACCTTACTTTTGATTGAGCCGTTCTGAAACACTCTTTCTGTAGAAACTGCAATTGGACATGCTAAGCGCTAAGAGGCCTACATTGGGAAAAAGAATATCTTCAAATAAAAACTACACAGATGCAATCTGTGAAACTTATTTCTGATCTGTAAATTCAGTTAACAGAGATAAAACATATTTTTGATTGAGCAGTTATGAAAAACTCTTTTTGTAGAAAATGCAAGTGGAGATTCGGAGCGCTAAGAGGGTAATAGTGGAAAAAGGAATGTCTTCAAATATAAACTACACAGAATCATTCGGTGAAACTTCTTTCTGATCTGTGCATTCAGCTAACAGAGTTAAACCATACTTTTGATTGAGCAGATCTGAACACTCTTTCTGTAGAAAATGCAACTGGACATTTGGAGCGCTAAGAGCGTAGTAGTGGAAATAGGAATATATTCAAATATAAACTACACAGAAGCATTCTGTGAAACTTCTTTCTGATCTGAGCATTCAGCAAACAGAGTTAAACCATACTTTTGATTGAGCAGTTTTGAAACACTCTGTCTGTAGAAAATGCAACTGTACATTTGTCGCGCTAAGTGGGTAATAGTGGAAAAAAGAATATTTTCAAATAGAAACTACACAGAAGCATTGTATGAAACTTCTTTCTGTTCTGTGCATTCAACTAACAGAGTTGAACCTTACTTTTGATTGAGCCGTTCTGAAACACTCTTTCTGTAGAAACTGCAATTGGACATTCTGAGCGCTAAGAGGCCTATATTGGGAAAAATAATGTCTACAAATAAAAACTACACAGAAGAATTGTGTGAAACTTCTTTCTGTTCTGTTTGTTCAACTAAAAGAGTTGAACCTTAGTTTTGATTGAGCCGTTCTGAAACACTCTTTCTGTAGAAAATGCAAGTGGAGATTCGGAGCGCTAAGAGGGTAATAGTGGAAAAAGGAATGTCTCCAAATATAAACTACACAGAATCATTCTGTGAAACTTCTTTCTGATCTGTGCATTCAGCTAACAGAGGTAAACCATACTTTTGATTGAGCAGATCTGAACACTCTTTCTGTAGAAAATGCAACTGGACATTTGGAGCGCTAAGAGAGTGGTAGTGGAAAAAGGAATATATTCAAATATAAACTACACAGAAGCATTCTGTGAAACTTCTTTCTGATCTGAGCATTCAGCTAACAGAGTTAAACCATACTTTTGAATGAGCAGTTTTGAAACACTCTGTCTGTAGAAAATGCAACTGGACATTCGTAGCGCTAAGTGGGTAATAGTGGAAAAAAGAATATGTTCAAATATAAACTACACAGAAGCATTGTATGAAACTTCTTTCTGTTCAGTGCATTCAACTAACAGAGTTGAACCTTACATTTGATTGAGCCTTTCTGATACACTCTTTCTGTAGAAACTGCAATTGGACATTCTGAGCGCTAAGAGGCCTATATTGGGAAAAATAATATCTTCAAATAAAAACTACACAGAAGCATTGTGTGAAACTTATTTCTGATATGTTCATTAAGCTAACAGAGTTAAACCATACTTTTGATTGCGCAGTTCTGAACACTCTTTCTGTAGAAAATGCAAGTGGACATTCGGAGCGCTAAGAGGGTAATAGTGGAAAAAGGAATATATTCAAATATAAAATACACAGTAGCATTCTGTGAAAATTCTTTCTGTTCTGTGCATTCAACTAACAGAGTTGAACCTTACTTTTGATTGAGCCGTTCTGAAAAACTCTTTCTGTAGAAACTGCAATTGGACATGCTAAGCGCTAAGAGGCCTACATTGGGAAAAAGAATATCTTCAAATAAAAACTACACAGATGCATTCTGTGAAACTTATTTCTGATCTGTAAATTCAGTTAGCAGAGACAAAACATATTTTTGATTGAGCAGTTATGAAACACTCTTTTTGTAGAAAATGCAAGTGGAGATTCGGAGCGCTAAGAGGGTAATAGTGGAAAAAGGAATGTCTTCAAATATAAACTACACAGAATCATTCGGTGAAACGTCTTTCTGATCTGTGCATTCAGCTAACAGAGTTAAACCATACTTTTGATTGAGCAGATCTGAACACTCTTTCTGTAGAAAATGCAACTGTACATTTGGAGCGCTAAGAGCGTAGTAGTGGAAAAAGGAATATATTCAAATATAAACTACACAGAAGCATTCTGTGAAACTTCTTTCTGACCTGAGCATTCAGCTAACAGAGTTAAACCATACTTTTGATTGAGCAGTTTTGAAACACTCTGTCTGTAGAAAATGCAACTGGACATTCGTAGAGCTAAGTGGGTAATAGTGGACAAAAAATATGTTCAAATATAAACTACACAGAAGCATTGTATGAAACTTCTTTCTGTTCTGTGCATTCAACTAACAGAGTTGAACCTTACTTTTGATTGAGCCGTTCTGAAACACTCTTTCTGTAGAAACTGCAATTGGACATTCTGAGCACTAAGAGGCCTATATTGGGAAAAAGAATGTCTACAAATAAAAACTACACAGAAGAATTGTGTGAAACTTCTTTCTGTTCTGTTTGTTCAACTAAAAGAGTTGAAACTTAGTTTTGATTGAGCCGTTCTGAAACACTCTTTCTGTAGAAAATGCAAGTGGAGATTCGGAGCGCTAAGAGGGTAATAGTGGAAAAAGGAATGTCTCCAAATATAAACTACACAGAATCATTCTGTGAAACTTCTTTCTGATCTGTGCATTCAGCTAACAGAGTTAAACCATACTTTTGATTGAGCACATCTGAACACTCTTTCTGTAGAAATGCAACTGGACATTTGGAGCGCTAAGAGAGTAGTAGTGGAAAAAGGAATATATTCAAATATAAACTACACAGAAGCATTCTGTGAAACTTCTTTCTGATCTGAGCATTCAGCTAACAGAGTTAAACCATACTTTTGATTGAGCAGTTTTGAAACACTCTGTCTGTAGAAAATGCAACTGGACATTCGTAGCGCTAAGTGGGTAATAGTGGAAAAAAGAATATGTTCAAATATAAACTACACAGAAGCATTGTATGAAACTTCTTTCTGTCCTGTGCATTCAAATAACAGAGTTGAACATTACTTTTGATTGAGCCTTTCTGAAACACTCTTTCTGTAGAAACTGCAATTGGACATTCTGAGCGCTAAGAGGCCTCTATTGGGAAAAATAATATCTTCAAATAAAAACTACACAGAAGCATTTTTTGAAACTTATTTCTGATATGTTCATTAAGCTAACAGAGTTAAACCATACTTTTGATTGCGCAGTTCTGAACACTCTTTCTGTAGAAAATGCAAGTGGACATTCGGAGCGCTAAGAGGGTAATAGTGGAAAAAGGAATATATTCAAATATAAACTACACAGTAGCATTCTGTGAAAATTCATTCTGTTCTTTGCATTCAACTAACAGATTTGAACCTTACTTTTGATTGAGCCGTTCTGAAACACTCTTTCTGTAGAAACTGCAACTGGACATGCTAAGCGCTAAGAGGCCTACGTTGGGAAAAAGAATATCTTCAAATAAAAACTACACAGATGCATTCTGTGAAACTTATTTCTGATCTGTAAATTCAGTTAACAGAGATAAAACATATTTTTGATTGAGCAGTTATGAAACACTCTTTTTGTAGAAAATGCAAGTGGAGATTCGGAGCGCTAAGAGGGTAATAGTGGAAAAAGGAATGTCTTCAAATATAAACTACACAGAATGATTCGGTGAAACTTCTTTCTGATCTGTGCATTCAGCTAACAGAGTTAAACCATACTTTTCATTGAGCAGATCTGAACACTCTTTCTGTAGAAAATGCAACTGGACATTTGGAGCGCTAAGAGCGTAATAGTGGATAAAGGAATATATTCAAATATAAACTACACAGAAGCATTCTGTGAAACTTCTTTCTGATCTGAGCATTCAGCTAACAGAGTTAAACCATACTTTGGATTGAGCAGTTTTGAAACACTCTGTCTGTAGAAAATGCAACTGGACATTCGTAGCGCTAAGTGGGTAATAGTGGAAAAAAGAATATGTTTAAATATAAACTACACAGAAGCATTGTATGAAACTTCTTTCTGTTCTGTGCATTCAACTAACAGAGTTGAACCTTACTTTTGATTGAGCCGTTCTGAAACACTCTTTCTGTAGAAACTGCAATTGGACATTCTGAGCGCTAAGAGGCCTATATTGGGAAAAAGAATGTCTACAAATAAAAACTACACAGAAGAATTGTGTGAAACTTCTTTCTGTTCTGTTTGTTCAACTAAAAGAGTTGAACCTTAGTTTTGATTGAGCCGTTCTGAAACACTCTTTCTGTAGAAAATGCAAGTGGAGATTCGGAGAGCTAAGAGGGTAATAGTGGAAAAAGGAATGTCTCCAAATATAAACTACACAGAATCATTCGGTGAAACTTCTTTCTGATCTGTGCATTCAGCTAACAGAGTTAAACCATACTTTTGATTGAGCAGATCTGAACACTCTTTCTGTAGAAAATGCAACTGGACATTTGGAGCGCTAAGAGAGTAGTAGTGGAAAAAGGAATATATTCAAATATAAACTACACAGAAGCATTCTGTGAAACTTCTTTCTGATCTGAGCATTCAGCTAACAGAGTTAAACCATACTTTTGATTGAGCAGTTTTGAAACACTCTGTCTGTAGAAAATGCAACTGGACATTCGTAGCGCTAAGTGGGTAATAGTGGAAAAAAGAATATGTTCAAATATAAACTACACAGAAGCATTGTATGAAACTTCTTTCTGTTCTGTGCATTCAACTAACAGAGTTGAACCTTACTTTTGATTGGGCCTTTCTGAAACACTCTTTCTGTAGAAACTGCAATTGGACATTCTGAGCGCTAAGAGGCCTCTATTGGGAAAAATAATATCTTCAAATAAAAACTACACAGAAGCATTGTGTGAAACTTATTTCTGATATGTTCATTAAGCTAACAGAGTTAAACCATACTTTTGATAGCGCAGTTCTGAACACTTTTCTGTAGAAAATGCAAGTGGAGATTCGGAGCGCTAAGAGGGTAATAGTGGAAAAAGGAATATATTCAAATATAAACTACACAGTAGCATTCTGTGAAAATTCTTTCTGTTCTGTGCATTCAACTAACAGAGTTGAACCTTACTTTTGATTGAGCCGTTCTGAAACACTCTTTCTGTAGAAACTGCAATTGGACATGCTAAGCGCTAAGAGGCCTACATTGGGAAAAAGAATATCTTCAAATAAAAACTACACAGATGCATTCTGTGAAACTTATTTCTGATCTGTAAATTCAGTTAACAGAGATAAAACATATTTTTGATTGAGCAGTTATGAAACACTCTTTTTGTAGAAAATGCAAGTGGAGATTCGGAGCGCTAAGAGGGTAATAGTGGAAAAAGGAATGTCTTCAAATATAAACTACACAGAATCATTCGGTGAAACTTCTTTCTGATCTGTGCATTCAGCTAACAGAGTTAAACCATACTTTTGATTGAGCAGATCTGAACACTCTTTCTGTAGAAAATGCAACTGGACATTTGGAGCGCTAAGAGCGTAGTAGTGGAAAAAGGAATATATTCAAATATAAACTACACAGAAGCATTCTGTGAAACTTCTTTCTGATCTGAGCATTCAGCTAACAGAGTTAAACCATACTTTTGATTGAGCAGTTTTGAAACACTCTGTCTGTAGAAAATGCAACTGGACATTCGTAGCGCTAAGTGGGTAATAGTGGAAAAAAGAATATGTTCAAATATAAACTACACAGAAGCATGGTATGAAACTTCTTTCTGTTCTGTGCATTCAACTAACAGAGTTGAACCTTACTTTTGATTGAGCCGTTCTGAAACACTCTTTCTGTAGAAACTGCAATTGGACATTCTGAGCGCTAAGAGGCCTATATTGGGAAAAAGAATGTCTACAAATAAAAACTACACAGAAGAATTGTGTGAAACTTCTTTCTGTTGTTTGTTCATCTAAAAGAGTTGAACCTTAGTTTTGATTGAGCCGTTCTGAAACACTCTTTCTGTAGAAAATGCAAGTGGAGATTCGGAGCTCTAAGAGGGTAATAGTGGAAAAAGGAATGTCTTCAAATATAAACTACACAGAATCATTCGGTGAAACTTCTTTCTGATCTGTGCATTCAGCTAACAGAGTTAAACCATACTTTTGATTGAGCAGATCTGAACACTCTTTCTGTAGAAAATGCAACTGGACATTTGGAGCGCTAAGAGAGTAGTAGTGGAAAAAGGAATATATTCAAATATAAACTACACAGAAGCATTCTGTGAAACTTCTTTCTGATCTGAGCATTCAGCTAACAGAGTTAAACAATACTTTTGATTGAGCAGTTTTGAAACACTCTGTCTGTAGAAAATGCAACTGGACATTCGTAGCGCTAAGTGGGTAATAGTGGAAAAAAGAATATGTTCAAATATAAACTACACAGAAGCATTGTATGAAACTTCTTTCTGTCCTGTGCATTCAACTAACAGAGTTGAACCTTACTTTTGATTGAGCCTTTCTGAAACACTCTTTCTGTAGAAACTGCAATTGGACATTCTGAGCGCTAAGAGGCCTCTATTGGGAAAAATAATATCTTCAAATAAAAACTACACAGAAGCATTTTTTGAAACTTATTTCTGATATGTTCATTAAGCTAACAGAGTTAAACCATACTTTTGATTGCGCAGTTCTGAACACTCTTTCTGTAGAAAATGCAAGTGGACATTCGGAGCGCTAAGAGGGTAATAGTGGAAAAAGGAATATATTCAAATATAAACTACACAGTAGCATTCTGTGAAAATTCATTCTGTTCTGTGCATTCAACTAACAGAGTTGAACCTTACTTTTGATTGAGCCGTTCTGAAACACTCTTTCTGTAGAAACTGCAATTGGACATGCTAAGCGCTAAGAGGCCTACATTGGGAAAAAGAATATCTTCAAATAAAAACTACACAGATGCATTCTGTGAAACTTATTTCTGATCTGTAAATTCAGTTAACAGAGATAAAACATATTTTTGATTGAGCAGTTATGAAACACTCTTTTTGTAGAAAATGCAAGTGGAGATTCGGAGCGCTAAGAGGGTAATAGTGGAAAAAGGAATGTCTTCAAATATAAACTACACAGAATCATTCGGTGAAACTTCTTTCTGATCTGTGCATTCAGCTAACAGAGTTAAACCATACTTTTGATTGAGCAGATCTGAACACTCTTTCTGTAGAAAATGCAACTGGACATTTGGAGCGCTAAGAGCGTAGTAGTGGAAAAAGGAATATATTCAAATATAAACTACACAGAAGCATTCTGTGAAACTTCTTTCTGATCTGAGCATTCAGCTAACAGAGTTAAACCATACTTTTGATTGAGCAGTTTTGAAACACTCTGTCTGTAGAAAATGCAACTGGACATTCGTAGCGCTAAGTGGGTAATAGT
Source organism: Symphalangus syndactylus (assembly GCF_028878055.3). Taxonomy (NCBI): domain Eukaryota; kingdom Metazoa; phylum Chordata; class Mammalia; order Primates; family Hylobatidae; genus Symphalangus; species Symphalangus syndactylus. The sequence goes on along the minus strand of NC_072435.2, from coordinate 3,752,964 downwards.
GGAAAAAAGAATATGTTCAAATATAAACTACACAGAAGCATGGTATGAAACTTCTTTCTGTTCTGTGCATTCAACTAACAGAGTTGAACCTTACTTTTGATTGAGCCGTTCTGAAACACTCTTTCTGTAGAAACTGCAATTGGACATTCTGAGCGCTAAGAGGCCTATATTGGGAAAAAGAATGTCTACAAATAAAAACTACACAGAAGAATTGTGTGAAACTTCTTTCTGTTGTTTGTTCATCTAAAAGAGTTGAACCTTAGTTTTGATTGAGCCGTTCTGAAACACTCTTTCTGTAGAAAATGCAAGTGGAGATTCGGAGCTCTAAGAGGGTAATAGTGGAAAAAGGAATGTCTTCAAATATAAACTACACAGAATCATTCGGTGAAACTTCTTTCTGATCTGTGCATTCAGCTAACAGAGTTAAACCATACTTTTGATTGAGCAGATCTGAACACTCTTTCTGTAGAAAATGCAACTGGACATTTGGAGCGCTAAGAGAGTAGTAGTGGAAAAAGGAATATATTCAAATATAAACTACACAGAAGCATTCTGTGAAACTTCTTTCTGATCTGAGCATTCAGCTAACAGAGTTAAACCATACTTTTGATTGAGCAGTTTTGAAACACTCTGTCTGTAGAAAATGCAACTGGACATTCGTAGCGCTAAGTGGGTAATAGTGGAAAAAAGAATATGTTCAATTATAAACTACACAGAAGAATTGTATGAAACTTCTTTCTGTCCAGTGCATTCAACTAACAGAGTTGAACCTTACTTTTGATTGAGCCTTTCTGAAACACTCTTTCTGTAGAAACTGCAATTGGACATTCTGAGCGCTAAGAGGCCTCTATTGGGAAAAATAATATCTTCAAATAAAAACTACACAGAAGAATTTTTTGAAACTTATTTCTGATATGTTCATTAAGCTAACAGAGTTAAACCATACTTTTGATTGCGCAGTTCTGAACACTGTTTCTGTAGGAAATGCAAGTGGACATTCGGAGCGCTAAGAGGGTAATAGTGGAAAAAGGAATATATTCATACATAAACTACACAGTAGCATTCTGTGAAAATTCATTCTGTTCTGTGCATTCAACTAACAGAGTTGAACCTTACTTTTGATTGAGCCGTTCTGAAACACTCTTTCTGTAGAAACTGCAACTGGACATGCTAAGCGCTAAGAGGCCTACATTGGGAAAAAGAATATCTTCAAATAAAAACTACACAGATGCATTCTGTGAAACTTATTTCTGATCTGTAAATTCAGTTAACAGAGATAAAACATATTTTTGATTGAGCAGTTATGAAACACTCTTTTTGTAGAAAATGCAAGTGGAGATTCGGAGCGCTAAGAGGGTAATAGTGGAAAAAGGAATGTCTTCAAATATAAACTACACAGAATGATTCGGTGAAACTTCTTTCTGATCTGTGCATTCAGCTAACAGAGTTAAACCATACTTTTGATTGAGCAGATCTGAACACTCTTTCTGTAGAAAATGCAACTGGACATTTGGAGCGCTAAGAGCGTAATAGTGGAAAAAGGAATATATTCAGATATAAACTACACAGAAGCATTCTGTGAAACTTCTTTCTGATCTGAGCATTCAGCTAACAGAGTTAAACCATACTTTGGATTGAGCAGTTTTGAAACACTCTGTCTGTAGAAAATGCAACTGGACATTCGTAGCGCTAAGTGGGTAATAGTGGAAAAAAGAATATGTTTAAATATAAACTACACAGAAGCATTGTATGAAACTTCTTTCTGTTCTGTGCATTCAACTAACAGAGTTGAACCTTACTTTTGATTGAGCCGTTCTGAAACACTCTTTCTGTAGAAACTGCAATTGGACATTCTGAGCGCTAAGAGGCCTATATTGGGAAAAAGAATGTCTACAAATAAAAACTACACAGAAGAATTTTGTGAAACTTCTTTCTGTTCTGTTTGTTCAACTAAAAGAGTTGAACCTTAGTTTTGATTGAGCCGTTCTGAAACACTCTTTCTGTAGAAACTGCAAGTGGAGATTCGGAGAGCTAAGAGGGGAATAGTGGAAAAAGGAATGTCTCCAAATATAAACTACACAGAATCATTCTGTGAAACTTCTTTCTGATCTGAGCATTCAGCTAACAGAGTTAAAACATACTTTTGATTGAGCAGTTTTGAAACACTCTGTCTGTAGAAAATGCAACTGGACATTCGTAGCGCTAAGTGGGTAATAGTGGAAAAAGGAATATATTCCAATATAAACTACACAGAAGCATTGTATGAAACTTCTTTCTGTTCTGTGCATTCAACTAACAGAGTTGAACCTTACATTTGATTGAGCCTTTCAGAAACACTCTTTCTGTAGAAACTGCAATTGGACATTCTGAGCGCTAAGAGGCCTCTATTGGGAAAAATAATATCTTCAAATAAAAACTACACAGAAGCATTTTTTGAAACTTATTTCTGATATGTTCATTAAGCTAACAGAGTTAAACCATACTTTTGATTGCGCAGTTCTGAACACTCTTTCTGTAGAAAATGCAAGTGGACATTCGGAGCGCTAAGAGGGTAATAGTGGAAAAAGGAATATATTCAAATATAAACTACACAGTAGCATTCTGTGAAAATTCATTCTGTTCTGTGCATTCAACTAACAGAGTTGAACCTTACTTTTGATTGAGCCGTTCTGAAACACTCTTTCTGTAGAAACTGCAATTGGACATGCTAAGCGCTAAGAGGCCTACATTGGGAAAAAGAATATCTTCAAACAAAAACTACACAGATGCATTCTGTGAAACTTATTTCTGATCTGTAAATTCAGTTAACAGAGATAAAACATATTTTTGATTGAGCAGTTATGAAACACTCTTTTTGTAGAAAATGCAAGTGGAGATTCGGAGCGCTAAGAGGGTAATAGTGGAAAAAGGAATGTCTTCAAATATAAACTACACAGAATCATTCGGTGAAACTTCTTTCTGATCTGTGCATTCAGCTAACAGAGTTAAACCATACTTTTGATTGAGCAGATCTGAACACTCTTTCTGTAGAAAATGCAACTGGACATTTGGAGCGCTAAGAGCGTAGTAGTGGAAAAAGGAATATATTCAAATATAAACTACACAGAAGCATTCTGTGAAACTTCTTTCTGATCTGAGCATTCAGCTAACAGAGTTAAACCATACTTTTGATTGAGCAGTTTTGAAACACTCTGTCTGTAGAAAATGCAACTGGACATTCGTAGCGCTAAGTGGGTAATAGTGGAAAAAAGAATATGTTCAAATATAAACTACACAGAAGCATGGTATGAAACTTCTTTCTGTTCTGTGCATTCAACTAACAGAGTTGAACCTTACTTTTGATTGAGCCATTCATAAACACTCTTTCTGTAGAAACTGCAATTGGACATTCTGAGCGCTAAGAGGCCTATATTGGGAAAAAGAATGTCTACAAATAAAAACTACAGAGAAGAATTGTGTGAAACTTCTTTCTGTTGTTTGTTCATCTAAAAGAGTTGAACCTTAGTTTTGATTGAGCCGTTCTGAAACACTCTTTCTGTAGAAAATGCAAGTGGAGATTCGGAGCTCTAAGAGGGTAATAGTGGAAAAAGGAATGTCTCCAAATATAAACTACACAGAATCATTCTGTGAAACTTCTTTCTGATCTGTGCATTCAGCTAACAGAGTTAAACCATACTTTTGATTGAGCAGATCTGAAAACTCTTTCTGTAGAAAATGCAACTGGACATTTGGAGCGCTAAGAGAGTAGTAGTGGAAAAAGGAATATATTCAAATATAAACTACACAGAAGCATTCTGTGAAACTTCTTTCTGATCTGAGCATTCAGCTAACAGAGTTAAACCATACTTTTGATTGAGCAGTTTTGAAACACTCTGTCTGTAGAAAATGCAACTGGACATTCGTAGCGCTAAGTGGTTAATAGTGGAAAAAAGAATATGTTCAAATATAAACTACACAGAAGCATGGTATGAAACTTCTTTCTGTTCTGTGCATTCAACTAACAGAGTTGAACCTTACTTTTGATTGAGCCGTTCTGAAACACTCTTTCTGTAGAAACTGCAATTGGACATTCTGAGCGCTAAGAGGCCTATATTGGGAAAAAGAATGTCTACAAATAAAAACTACACAGAAGAATTGTGTGAAACTTCTTTCTGTTGTTTGTTCATCTAAAAGAGTTGAACCTTAGTTTTGATTGAGCCGTTCTGAAACACTCTTTCTGTAGAAAATGCAAGTGGAGATTCGGAGCTCTAAGAGGGTAATAGTGGAAAAAGGAATGTCTTCAAATATAAACTACACAGAATCATTCGGTGAAACTTCTTTCTGATCTGTGCATTCAGCTAACAGAGTTAAACCATACTTTTGATTGAGCAGATCTGAACACTCTTTCTGTAGAAAATGCAACTGGACATTTGGAGCGCTAAGAGAGTAGTAGTGGAAAAAGGAATATATTCAAATATCAACTACACAGAAGCATTCTGTGAAACTTTTTTCTGATCTGAGCATTCAGCTAACAGAGTTAAACCATACTTTTGATTGAGCAGTTTTCAAACACTCTGTCTGTAGAAAATGCAACTGGACATTCGTAGCGCTAAGTGGGTAATAGTGGAAAAAAGTATATGTTCAAATATAAACTACACAGAAGCATTGTATGAAACTTCTTTCTGTCCTGTGCATTCAACTAACAGAGTTGAACCTTACTTTTGATTGAGCCTTTCTGAAACACTCTTTCTGTAGAAACTGCAATTGGACATTCTGAGCGCTAAGAGGCCTCTATTGGGAAAAATAATATCTTCAAATAAAAACTACACAGAAGCATTTTTTGAAACTTATTTCTGATATTTTCATTAAGCTAACAGAGTTAAACCATACTTTTGATTGCGCAGTTCTGAACACTCTTTCTGTAGAAAATGCAAGTGGACATTCGGAGCGCTAAGAGGGTAATAGTGGAAAAAGGAATATATTCAAACATAAACTACACAGTAGCATTCTGTGAAAATTCATTCTGTTCTGTGCATTCAACTAACAGAGTTGAACCTTACTTTTGATTGAGCCGTTCTGAAACACTCTTTCTGTAGAAACTGCAACTGGACATGCTAAGCGCTAAGAGGCCTACATTGGGAAAAAGAATATCTTCAAATAAAAACTACACAGATGCATTCTGTGAAACTTATTTCTGATCTGTAAATTCAGTTAACAGAGATAAAACATATTTTTGATTGAGCAGTTATGAAACACTCTTTTTGTAGAAAATGCAAGTGGAGATTCGGAGCGCTAAGAGGGTAATAGTGGAAAAAGGAATGTCTTCAAATATAAACTACACAGAATGATTCGGTGAAACTTCTTTCTGATCTGTGCATTCAGCTAACAGAGTTAAACCATACTTTTGATTGAGCAGATCTGAACACTCTTTCTGTAGAAAATGCAACTGGACATTTGGAGCGCTAAGAGCGTAGTAGTGGAAAAAGGAATATATTCAAATATAAACTACACAGAAGCATTCTGTGAAACTTTTTTCTGATCTGAGCATTCAGCTAACAGAGTTAAACCATACTTTTGATTGAGCAGTTTTGAAACACTCTGTCTGTAGAAAATGCAACTGGACATTCGTAGCGCTAAGTGGGTAATAGTGGAAAAAAGAATATGTTCAAATATAAACTACACAGAAGCATGGTATGAAACTTCTTTCTGTTCTGTGCATTCAACTAACAGAGTTGAACCTTACTTTTGATTGAGCCATTCATAAACACTCTTTCTGTAGAAACTGCAATTGGACATTCTGAGCGCTAAGAGGCCTATATTGGGAAAAAGAATGTCTACAAATAAAAACTACACAGAAGAATTGTGTGAAACTTCTTTCTGTTGTTTGTTCATCTAAAAGAGTTGAACCTTAGTTTTGATTGAGCCGTTCTGAAACACTCTTTCTGTAGAAAATGCAAGTGGAGATTCGGAGCTCTAAGAGGGTAATAGTGGAAAAAGGAATGTCTCCAAATATAAACTACACAGAATCATTCTGTGAAACTTCTTTCTGATCTGTGCATTCAGCTAACAGAGTTAAACCATACTTTTGATTGAGCAGATCTGAACACTCTTTCTGTAGAAAATGCAACTGGACATTTGGAGCGCTAAGAGAGTAGTAGTGGAAAAAGGAATATATTCAAATATAAACTACACAGAAGCATTCTGTGAAACTTCTTTCTGATCTGAGCATTCAGCTAACAGAGTTAAACCATACTTTTGATTGAGCAGTTTTGAAACACTCTGTCTGTAGAAAATGCAACTGGACATTCGTAGCGCTAAGTGGGTAATAGTGGAAAAAAGAATATGTTCAAATATAAACTACACAGAAGCATTGTATGAAACTTCTTTCTGTTCTGTGCATTCAACTAACAGAGTTGAACCTTACATTTGATTGAGCCTTTCAGAAACACTCTTTCTGTAGAAACTGCAATTGGACATTCTGAGCGCTAAGAGGCCTCTATTGGGAAAAATAATATCTTCAAATAAAAACTACACAGAAGCATTTTTTGAAACTTATTTCTGATATGTTCATTAAGCTAACAGAGTTAAACCATACTTTTGATTGCGCAGTTCTGAACACTCTTTCTGTAGAAAATGCAAGTGGACATTCGGAGCGCTAAGAGGGTAATAGTGGAAAAAGGAATATATTCAAATATAAACTACACAGTAGCATTCTGTGAAAATTCATTCTGTTCTGTGCATTCAACTAACAGAGTTGAACCTTACTTTTGATTGAGCCGTTCTGAAACACTCTTTCTGTAGAAACTGCAATTGGACATGCTAAGCGCTAAGAGGCCTACATTGGGAAAAAGAATATCTTCAAATAAAAACTACACAGATGCATTCTGTGAAACTTATTTCTGATCTGTAAATTCAGTTAACAGAGATAAAACATATTTTTGATTGAGCAGTTATGAAACACTCTTTTTGTAGAAAATGCAAGTGGAGATTCGGAGCGCTAAGAGGTTAATAGTGGAAAAAGGAATGTCTTCAAATATAAACTACACAGAATCATTCGGTGAAACTTCTTTCTGATCTGTGCATTCAGCTAACAGAGTTAAACCATACTTTTGATTGAGCAGATCTGAACACTCTTTCTGTAGAAAATGCAACTGGACATTTGGAGCGCTAAGAGCGTAGTAGTGGAAAAAGGAATATATTCAAATATAAACTACACAGAAGCATTCTGTGAAACTTCTTTCTGATCTGAGCATTCAGCTAACAGAGTTAAACCATACTTTTGATTGAGCAGTTTTGAAACACTCTGTCTGTAGAAAATGCAACTGGACATTCGTAGCGCTAAGTGGGTAATAGTGGAAAAAAGAATATGTTCAAATATAAACTACACAGAAGCATGGTATGAAACTTCTTTCTGTTCTGTGCATTCAACTAACAGAGTTGAACCTTACTTTTGATTGAGCCATTCATAAACACTCTTTCTGTAGAAACTGCAATTGGACATTCTGAGCGCTAAGAGGCCTATATTGGGAAAAAGAATGTCTACAAATAAAAACTACAGAGAAGAATTGTGTGAAACTTCTTTCTGTTGTTTGTTCATCTAAAAGAGTTGAACCTTAGTTTTGATTGAGCCGTTCTGAAACACTCTTTCTGTAGAAAATGCAAGTGGAGATTCGGAGCTCTAAAAGGGTAATAGTGGAAAAAGGAATGTCTCCAAATATAAACTACACAGAATCATTCTGTGAAACTTCTTTCTGATCTGTGCATTCAGCTAACAGAGTTAAACCATACTTTTGATTGAGCAGATCTGAAAACTCTTTCTGTAGAAAATGCAACTGGACATTTGGAGCGCTAAGAGAGTAGTAGTGGAAAAAGGAATATATTCAAATATAAACTACACAGAAGCATTCTGTGAAACTTCTTTCTGATCTGAGCATTCAGCTAACAGAGTTAAACCATACTTTTGATTGAGCAGTTTTGAAACACTCTGTCTGTAGAAAATGCAACTGGACATTCGTAGCGCTAAGTGGGTAATAGTGGAAAAAAGAATATGTTCAAATATAAACTACACAGAAGCATGGTATGAAACTTCTTTCTGTTCTGTGCATTCAACTAACAGAGTTGAACCTTACTTTTGATTGAGCCGTTCTGAAACACTCTTTCTGTAGAAACTGCAATTGGACATTCTGAGCGCTAAGAGGCCTATATTGGGAAAAAGAATGTCTACAAATAAAAACTACACAGAAGAATTGTGTGAAACTTCTTTCTGTTGTTTGTTCATCTAAAAGAGTTGAACCTTAGTTTTGATTGAGCCGTTCTGAAACACTCTTTCTGTAGAAAATGCAAGTGGAGTTTCGGAGCTCCAAGAGGGTAATAGTGGAAAAAGGAATGTCTTCAAATATAAACTACACAGAATCATTCGGTGAAACTTCTTTCTGATCTGTGCATTCAGCTATCAGAGTTAAACCATACTTTTGATTGAGCAGATCTGAACACTCTTTCTGTAGAAAATGCAACTGGACATTTGGAGCGCTAAAAGAGTAGTAGTGGAAAAAGGAATATATTCAAATATAAACTACACAGAAGCATTCTGTGAAACTTCTTTCTGATCTGAGCATTCAGCTAACAGAGTTAAACCATACTTTTGATTGAGCAGTTTTGAAACACTCTGTCTGTAGAAAATCCAACTGGACATTCGTAGCGCTAAGTGGGTAATAGTGGAAAAAAGTATATGTTCAAATATAAACTACACAGAAGCATTGTATGAAACTTCTTTCTGTCCTGTGCATTCAACTAACAGAGTTGAACCTTACTTTTGATTGAGCCTTTCTGAAACACTCTTTCTGTAGAAACTGCAATTGGACATTCTGAGCGCTAAGAGGCCTCTATTGGGAAAAATAATATCTTCAAATAAAAACTACACAGAAGCATTTTTTGAAACTTATTTCTGATATTTTCATTAAGCTAACAGAGTTAAACCATACTTTTGATTGCGCAGTTCTGAACACTCTTTCTGTAGAAAATGCAAGTGGACATTCGGAGCGCTAAGAGGGTAATAGTGGAAAAAGGAATATATTCAAACATAAACTACACAGTAGCATTCTGTGAAAATTCATTCTGTTCTGTGCATTCAACTAACAGAGTTGAACCTTACTTTTGATTGAGCCGTTCTGAAACACTCTTTCTGTAGAAACTGCAACTGGACATGCTAAGCGCTAAGAGGCCTACATTGGGAAAAAGAATATCTTCAAATAAAAACTACACAGATGCATTCTGTGAAACTTATTTCTGATCTGTAAATTCAGTTAACAGAGATAAAACATATTTTTGATTGAGCAGTTATGAAACACTCTTTTTGTAGAAAATGCAAGTGGAGATTCGGAGCGCTAAGAGGGTAATAGTGGAAAAAGGAATGTCTTCAAATATAAACTACACAGAATGATTCGGTGAAACTTCTTTCTGATCTGTGCATTCAGCTAACAGAGTTAAACCATACTTTTGATTGAGCAGATCTGAACACTCTTTCTGTAGAAAATGCAACTGGACATTTGGAGCGCTAAGAGCGTAATAGTGGAAAAAGGAATATATTCAAATATAAACTACACAGAAGCATTCTGTGAAACTTCTTTCTGATCTGAGCATTCAGCTAACAGAGTTAAACCATACTTTGGATTGAGCAGTTTTGAAACACTCTGTCTGTAGAAAATGCAACTGGACATTCGTAGCGCTAAGTGGCTAATAGTGGAAAAAAGAATATGTTTAAATATAAACTACACAGAAGCATTGTATGAAACTTCTTTCTGTTCTGTGCATTCAACTAACAGAGTTGAACCTTACTTTTGATTGAGCCGTTCTGAAACACTCTTTCTGTAGAAACTGCAATTGGACATTCTGAGCGCTAAGAGGCCTATATTGGGAAAAAGAATGTCTACAAATAAAAACTACACAGAAGAATTGTGTGAAACTTCTTTCTGTTCTGTTTGTTCAACTAAAAGAGTTGAACCTTAGTTTTGATTGAGCCGTTCTGAAACACTCTTTCTGTAGAAACTGCAAGTGGAGATTCGGAGAGCTAAGAGGGTAATAGTGGAAAAAGGAATGTCTCCAAATATAAACTACACAGAATCATTCTGTGAAACATCTTTCTGATCTGTGCATTCAGCTAACAGAGTTAAACCATACTTTTGATTGAGCAGATCTGAACACTCTTTCTGTAGAAAATGCAACTGGACATTTGGAGCGCTAAGAGAGTAGTAGTGGAAAAAGGAATATATTCAAATATAAACTACACAGAAGCATTCTGTGAAACTTCTTTCTGATCTGAGCATTCAGCTAACAGAGTTAAACCATACTTTTGATTGAGCAGTTTTGAAACACTCTGTCTGTAGAAAATGCAACTGGACATTCGTAGCGCTAAGTGGGTAATAGTGGAAAAAAGAATATGTTCAAATATAAACTACACAGAAGCATTGTATGAAACTTCTTTCTGTTCTGTGCATTCAACTAACAGAGTTGAACCTTACTTTTGATTGGGCCTTTCTGAAACACTCTTTCTGTAGAAACTGCAATTGGACATTCTGAGCGCTAAGAGGCCTCTATTGGGAAAAATAATATCTTCAAATAAAAACTACACAGAAGCATTGTGTGAAACTTATTTCTGATATGTTCATTAAGCTAACAGAGTTAAACCATACTTTTGATAGCGCAGTTCTGAACACTCTTTCTGTAGAAAATGCAAGTGGAGATTCGGAGCGCTAAGAGGGTAATAGTGGAAAAAGGAATATATTCAAATATAAACTACACAGTAGCATTCTGTGAAAATTCTTTCTGTTCTGTGCATTCAACTAACAGAGTTGAACCTTACTTTTGATTGAGCCGTTCTGAAACACTCTTTCTGTAGAAACTGCAATTGGACATGCTAAGCGCTAAGAGGCCTACATTGGGAAAAAGAATATCTTCAAATAAAAACTACACAGATGCATTCTGTGAAACTTATTTCTGATCTGTAAATTCAGTTAACAGAGATAAAACATATTTTTGATTGAGCAGTTATGAAACACTCTTTTTGTAGAAAATGCAAGTGGAGATTCGGAGCGCTAAGAGGGTAATAGTGGAAAAAGGAATGTCTTCAAATATAAACTACACAGAATCATTCGGTGAAACTTCTTTCTGATCTGTGCATTCAGCTAACAGAGTTAAACCATACTTTTGATTGAGCAGATCTGAACACTCTTTCTGTAGAAAATGCAACTGGACATTTGGAGCGCTAAGAGCGTAGTAGTGGAAAAAGGAATATATTCAAATATAAACTACACAGAAGCATTCTGTGAAACTTCTTTCTGATCTGAGCATTCAGCTAACAGAGTTAAACCATACTTTTGATTGAGCAGTTTTGAAACACTCTGTCTGTAGAAAATGCAACTGGACATTCGTAGCGCTAAGTGGGTAATAGTGGAAAAAAGAATATGTTCAAATATAAACTACACAGAAGCATGGTATGAAACTTCTTTCTGTTCTGTGCATTCAACTAACAGAGTTGAACCTTACTTTTGATTGAGCCATTCATAAACACTCTTTCTGTAGAAACTGCAATTGGACATTCTGAGCGCTAAGAGGCCTATATTGGGAAAAAGAATGTCTACAAATAAAAACTACACAGAAGAATTGTGTGAAACTTCTTTCTGTTGCTTGTTCATCTAAAAGAGTTGAACCTTAGTTTTGATTGAGCCGTTCTGAAACACTCTTTCTGTAGAAAATGCAAGTGGAGATTCGGAGCTCTAAGAGGGTAATAGTGGAAAAAGGAATGTCTCCAAATATAAACTACACAGAATCATTCTGTGAAACTTCTTTCTGATCTGTGCATTCAGCTAACAGAGTTAAACCATACTTTTGATTGAGCAGATCTGAACACTCTTTCTTTAGAAACTGCAACTGGACATGCTAAGCGCTAAGAGGCCTACATTGGGAAAAAGAATATCTTCAAAAAAAACTACACAGATGCATTCTGTGAAACTTATTTCTGATCTGTAAATTCAGTTAACAGAGATAAAACATATTTTTGATTGAGCAGTTATGAAACACTCTTTTTGTAGAAAATGCAAGTGGAGATTCGGAGCGCTAAGAGGGTAATAGTGGAAAAAGGAATGTCTTCAAATATAAACTACACAGAATGATTCGGTGAAACTTCTTTCTGATCTGTGCATTCAGCTAACAGTGTTAAACCATACTTTTGATTGAGCAGATCTGAACACTCTTTCTGTAGAAAATGCAACTGGACATTTGGAGCGCTAAGAGCGTAATAGTGGAAAAAGGAATATATTCAAATATAAACTACACAGAAGCATTCTGTGAAACTTCTTTCTGATCTGAGCATTCAGCTAACAGAGTTAAACCATACTTTGGATTGAGCAGTTTTGAAACACTCTGTCTGTAGAAAATGCAACTGGACATTCGTAGCGCTAAGTGGCTAATAGTGGAAAAAAGAATATGTTTAAATATAAACTACACAGAAGCATTGTATGAAACTTCTTTCTGTTCTGTGCATTCAACTAACAGAGTTGAACCTTACTTTTGATTGAGCCGTTCTGAAACACTCTTTCTGTAGAAACTGCAATTGGACATTCTGAGCGCTAAGAGGCCTATATTGGGAAAAAGAATGTCTACAAATAAAAACTACACAGAAGAATTGTGTGAAACTTCTTTCTGTTCTGTTTGTTCAACTAAAAGAGTTGAACCTTAGTTTTGATTGAGCCGTTCTGAAACACTCTTTCTGTAGAAACTGCAAGTGGAGATTCGGAGCGCTAAGAGGGTAATAGTGGAAAAAGGAATGTCTTCAAATATAAACTACACAGAATCATTCGGTGAAACTTCTTTCTGATCTGTGCATTCAGCTAACAGAGTTAAACCATACTTTTGATTGAGCAGATCTGAACACACTTTCTGTAGAAAATGCAACTGGACATTTGGAGCGCTAAGAGCGTACTAGTGGAAAAAGGAATATATTCAAATATAAACTACACAGAAGCATTCTGTGAAACTTCTTTCTGACCTGAGCATTCAGCTAACAGAGTTAAACCATACTTTTGATTGAGCAGTTTTGAAACACTCTGTCTGTAGAAAATGCAACTGGACATTCGTAGCGCTAAGTGGGTAATAGTGGAAAAAAGAATATGTTCAAATATAAACTACACAGAAGCATTGTATGAAACTTCTTTCTGTTCTGTGCATTCAACTAACAGAGATGAACCTTACTTTTGATTGGGCCTTTCTGAAACACTCTTTCTGTAGAAACTGCAATTGGACATTCTGAGCGTTAAGAGGCCTCTATTGGGAAAAATAATATCTTCAAATAAAAACTTCACAGAAGCATTGTGTGAAACTTATTTCTGATATGTTCATTAAGCTAACAGAGTTAAACCATACTTTTGATAGCGCAGTTCTGAACACTCTTTCTGTAGAAAATGCAAGTGGAGATTCGGAGCGCTAAGAGGGTAATAGTGGAAAAAGGAATATATTCAAATATAAACTACACAGTAGCATTCTGTGAAAATTCTTTCTGTTCTGTGCATTCAACCAACAGAGTTGAACCTTACTTTTGATTGAGCCGTTCTGAAACACTCTTTCTCTAGAAACTGCAATTGGACATGCTAAGCGCTAAGAGGCCTACATTGGGAAAAAGAATATCTTCAAATAAAAACTACACAGATGCATTCTGTGAAACTTATTTCTGATCTGTAAATTCAGTTAACAGAGATAAAACATATTTTTGATTGAGCAGTTATGAAACACTCTTTTTGTAGAAAATGCAAGTGGAGATTCGGAGCGCTAAGAGGGTAATAGTCGAAAAAGGAATGTCTTCAAATATAAACTACACAGAATCATTCGGTGAAACTTCTTTCTGATCTGTGCATTCAGCTAACAGAGTTAAACCATACTTTTGATTGAGCAGATCTGAACACTCTTTCTGTAGAAAATGCAACTGGACATTTGGAGCGCTAAGAGCGTAGTAGTGGAAAAAGGAATATATTCAAATATAAACTACACAGAAGCATTCTGTGAAACTTCTTTCTGATCTGAGCATTCAGCTAACAGAGTTAAACCATACTTTTGATTGAGCAGTTTTGAAACACTCTGTCTGTAGAAAATTCAACTGGACATTCGTAGCGCTAAGTGGGTAATAGTGGAAAAAAGAATATGTTCAAATATAAACTACACAGAAGCATGGTATGAAACTTCTTTCTGTTCTGTGCATTCAACTAACAGAGTTGAACCTTACTTTTGATTGAGCCATTCATAAACACTCTTTCTGTAGAAACTGCAATTGGACATTCTGAGCGCTAAGAGGCCTATATTGGGAAAAAGAATGTCTACAAATAAAAACTACACAGAAGAATTGTGTGAAACTTCTTTCTGTTGTTTGTTCATCTAAAAGAGTTGAACCTTAGTTTTGATTGAGCCGTTCTGAAACACTCTTTCTGTAGAAAATGCAAGTGGAGATTCGGAGCTCTAAGAGGGTAATAGTGGAAAAAGGAATGTCTCCAAATATAAACTACACAGAATCATTCTGTGAAACTTCTTTCTGATGTGTGCATTCAGCTAACAGAGTTAAACCATACTTTTGATTGAGCAGATCTGAACACTCTTTCTGTAGAAAATGCAACTGGACATTTGGAGCGCTAAGAGAGTAGTAGTGGAACAAGGAATATATTCAAATATAAACTACACAGAAGCATTCTGTGAAACTTCTTTCTGATCTGAGCATTCAGCTAACAGAGTTAAACCATACCTTTGATAGAGCAGTTTTGAAACACTCTGTCTCTAGAAAATGCAACTGGACATTCGTAGCGCTAAGTGGGTAATAGTGGAAAAAGAATATGTTCAAATATAAACTACACAGAAGCATTGTATGAAACTTCTTTCTGTTCTGTGCATTCAACTAACAGAGTTGAACCTTACTTTTGATTGAGCCTTTCTGAAACACTCTTTCTGTAGAAACTGCAATTGGACATTCTGAGCGCTAAGAGGCCTCTATTTGGAAAAATAATATCTTCAAATAAAAACTACACAGAAGCATTGTGTGAAACTTATTTCTGATATGTTCATTAAGCTAACAGAGTTAAACCATACTTTTGATTGCGCAGTTCTGAACACTCTTTCTGTAGAAAATGCAAGTGGACATTCGGAGCGCTAAGAGGGTAATAGTGGAAAAAGGAATATATTCAAATATAAACTACACAGTAGCATTCTGTGAAAATACTTTCTGTTCTGTGCATTCAACTAACAGAGTTGAACCTTACTTTTGATTGAGCGGTTATGAAACACTCTTTCTGTAGAAACTGCAATTGGACATGCTAAGCGCTAAGAGGCCTACATTGGGAAAAAGAATATCTTCAAATAAAAACTACACAGATGCATTCTGTGAAACTTATTTCTGATCTGTAAATTCAGTTAGCAGAGACAAAACATATTTTTGATTGAGCAGTTATGAAACACTCTTTTTGTAGAAAATGCAAGTGGAGATTCGGAGCGCTAAGAGGGTAATAGTGGAAAAAGGAATGTCTTCAAATATAAACTACACAGAATCATTCGGTGAAACTTCTTTCTGATCTGTGCATTCAGCTAACAGAGTTAAACCATACTTTTGATTGAGCAGATCTGAACACACTTTCTGTAGAAAATGCAACTGGACATTTGGAGCGCTAAGAGCGTAGTAGTGGAAAAAGGAATATATTCAAATATAAACTACACAGAAGCATTCTGTGAAACTTCTTTCTGACCTGAGCATTCAGCTAACAGAGTTAAACCATACTTTTGATTGAGCAGTTTTGAAACACTCTGTCTGTAGAAAATGCAACTGGACATTCGTAGAGCTAAGTGGGTAATAGTGGACAAAAAATATGTTCAATTATAACCTACACAGAAGCATTGTATGAAACTTCTTTCTGTTCTGTGCATTCAACTAACAGAGTTGAACCTTACTTTTGATTGAGCCGTTCTGAAACACTCTTACTGTAGAAACTGCAATTGGACATTCTGAGCACTAAGAGGCCTATATTGGGAAAAAGAATGTCTACAAATAAAAACTACACAGAAGAATTGTGTGAAACTTCTTTCTGTTCTGTTTGTTCAGCTAAAAGAGTTGAAACTTAGTTTTGATTGAGCCGTTCTGAAACACTCTTTCTGTAGAAAATGCAAGTGGAGATTCGGAGCGCTAAGAGGGTAATAGTGGAAAAAGGAATGTCTCCAAATATAAACTACACAGAATCATTCTGTGAAACTTCTTTCTGATCTGTGCATTCAGCTAACAGAGTTAAACCATACTTTTGATTGAGCACATCTGAACACTCTTTCTGTAGAAAATGCAACTGGACATTTGGAGCGCTAAGAGAGTAGTAGTGGAAAAAGGAATATATTCAAATATAAACTACACAGAAGCATTCTGTGAAACTTCTTTCTGATCTGAGCATTCAGCTAACAGAGTTAAACCATACTTTTGATTGAGCAGTTTTGAAACACTCTGTCTGTAGAAAATGCAACTGGACATTCGTAGCGCTAAGTGGGTAATAGTGGAAAAAAGAATATGTTCAAATATAAACTACACAGAAGCATTGTATGAACCTTCTTTCTGTTCTGTGCATTCAACTAACAGAGTTGAAACTTACTTTTGGTTGAGCCGTTCTGAAACACTCTTTCTGTAGAAACTGCAATTGGACATTCTGAGCGCTAAGAGGCCTCTATTGGGAAAAATAATATCTTCAAATAAAAACTACACAGAAGCATTGTGTGAAACTTATTTCTGATATGTTCATTAAGCTAACAGAGTTAAACCATACTTTTGATAGCGCAGTTCTGAACACTCTTTCTGTAGAAAATGCAAGTGGAGATTCGGAGCGCTAAGAGGGTAATAGTGGAAAAAGGAATATATTCAAATATAAACTACACAGTAGCATTCTGTGAAAATTCTTTCTGTTCTGTGCATTCAACTAACAGAGTTGAACCTTACTTTTGATTGAGCCGTTCTGAAACACTCTTTCTGTAGAAACTGCAATTGGACATGCTAAGCGCTAAGAGGCCTACATTGGGAAAAAGAATATCTTCAAATAAAAACTACACAGATGCATTCTGTGAAACTTATTTCTGATCTGTAAATTCAGTTAACAGAGATAAAACATATTTTTGATTGAGCAGTTATGAAACACTCTTTTTGTAGAAAATGCAAGTGGAGATTCGGAGCGCTAAGAGGGTAATAGTGGAAAAAGGAATGTCTTCAAATATAAACTACACAGAATCATTCGGTGAAACTTCTTTCTGATCTGTGCATTCAGCTAACAGAGTTAAACCATACTTTTGATTGAGCAGATCTGAACACTCTTTCTGTAGAAAATGCAACTGGACATTTGGAGCGCTAAGAGCGTAGTAGTGGAAAAAGGAATATATTCAAATATAAACTACACAGAAGCATTCTGTGAAACTTCTTTCTGATCTGAGCATTCAGCTAACAGAGTTAAACCATACTTTTGATTGAGCAGTTTTGAAACACTCTGTCTGTAGAAAATGCAACTGGACATTCGTAGCGCTAAGTGGGTAATAGTGGAAAAAAGAATATGTTCAAATATAAACTACACAGAAGCATGGTATGAAACTTCTTTCTGTTCTGTGCATTCAACTAACAGAGTTGAACCTTACTTTTGATTGAGCCATTCATAAACACTCTTTCTGTAGAAACTGCAATTGGACATTCTGAGCGCTAAGAGGCCTATATTGGGAAAAAGAATGTCTACAAATAAAAACTACACAGAAGAATTGTGTGAAACTTCTTTCTGTTGCTTGTTCATCTAAAAGAGTTGAACCTTAGTTTTGATTGAGCCGTTCTGAAACACTCTTTCTGTAGAAAATGCAAGTGGAGATTCGGAGCTCTAAGAGGGTAATAGTGGAAAAAGGAATGTCTCCAAATATAAACTACACAGAATCATTCTGTGAAACTTCTTTCTGATCTGTGCATTCAGCTAACAGAGTTAAACCATACTTTTGATTGAGCAGATCTGAACACTCTTTCTTTAGAAACTGCAACTGGACATGCTAAGCGCTAAGAGGCCTACATTGGGAAAAAGAATATCTTCAAAAAAAACTACACAGATGCATTCTGTGAAACTTATTTCTGATCTGTAAATTCAGTTAACAGAGATAAAACATATTTTTGATTGAGCAGTTATGAAACACTCTTTTTGTAGAAAATGCAAGTGGAGATTCGGAGCGCTAAGAGGGTAATAGTGGAAAAAGGAATGTCTTCAAATATAAACTACACAGAATGATTCGGTGAAACTTCTTTCTGATCTGTGCATTCAGCTAACAGAGTTAAACCATACTTTTGATTGAGCAGATCTGAACACTCTTTCTGTAGAAAATGCAACTGGACATTTGGAGCGCTAAGAGCGTAATAGTGGAAAAAGGAATATATTCAAATATAAACTACACAGAAGCATTCTGTGAAACTTCTTTCTGATCTGAGCATTCAGCTAACAGAGTTAAACCATACTTTGGATTGAGCAGTTTTGAAACACTCTGTCTGTAGAAAATGCAACTGGACATTCGTAGCGCTAAGTGGCTAATAGTGGAAAAAAGAATATGTTTAAATATAAACTACACAGAAGCATTGTATGAAACTTCTTTCTGTTCTGTGCATTCAACTAACAGAGTTGAACCTTACTTTTGATTGAGCCGTTCTGAAACACTCTTTCTGTAGAAACTGCAATTGGACATTCTGAGCGCTAAGAGGCCTATATTGGGAAAAAGAATGTCTACAAATAAAAACTACACAGAAGAATTGTGTGAAACTTCTTTCTGTTCTGTTTGTTCAACTAAAAGAGTTGAACCTTAGTTTTGATTGAGCCGTTCTGAAACACTCTTTCTGTAGAAACTGCAAGTGGAGATTCGGAGCGCTAAGAGGGTAATAGTGGAAAAAGGAATGTCTTCAAATATAAACTACACAGAATCATTCGGTGAAACTTCTTTCTGATCTGTGCATTCAGCTAACAGAGTTAAACCATACTTTTGATTGAGCAGATCTGAACACACTTTCTGTAGAAAATGCAACTGGACATTTGGAGCGCTAAGAGCGTAGTAGTGGAAAAAGGAATATATTCAAATATAAACTACACAGAAGCATTCTGTGAAACTTCTTTCTGACCTGAGCATTCAGCTAACAGAGTTAAACCATACTTTTGATTGAGCAGTTTTGAAACACTCTGTCTGTAGAAAATGCAACTGGACATTCGTAGCGCTAAGTGGGTAATAGTGGAAAAAAGAATATGTTCAAATATAAACTACACAGAAGCATTGTATGAAACTTCTTTCTGTTCTGTGCATTCAACTAACAGAGATGAACCTTGCTTTTGATTGGGCCTTTCTGAAACACTCTTTCTGTAGAAACTGCAATTGGACATTCTGAGCGTTAAGAGGCCTCTATTGGGAAAAATAATATCTTCAAATAAAAACTTCACAGAAGCATTGTGTGAAACTTATTTCTGATATGTTCATTAAGCTAACAGAGTTAAACCATACTTTTGATAGCGCAGTTCTGAACACTCTTTCTGTAGAAAATGCAAGTGGAGATTCGGAGCGCTAAGAGGGTAATAGTGGAAAAAGGAATATATTCAAATATAAACTACACAGTAGCATTCTGTGAAAATTCTTTCTGTTCTGTGCATTCAACCAACAGAGTTGAACCTTACTTTTGATTGAGCCGTTCTGAAACACTCTTTCTCTAGAAACTGCAATTGGACATGCTAAGCGCTAAGAGGCCTACATTGGGAAAAAGAATATCTTCAAATAAAAACTACACAGATGCATTCTGTGAAACTTATTTCTGATCTGTAAATTCAGTTAACAGAGATAAAACATATTTTTGATTGAGCAGTTATGAAACACTCTTTTTGTAGAAAATGCAAGTGGAGATTCGGAGCGCTAAGAGGGTAATAGTCGAAAAAGGAATGTCTTCAAATATAAACTACACAGAATCATTCGGTGAAACTTCTTTCTGATCTGTGCATTCAGCTAACAGAGTTAAACCATACTTTTGATTGAGCAGATCTGAACACTCTTTCTGTAGAAAATGCAACTGGACATTTGGAGCGCTAAGAGCGTAGTAGTGGAAAAAGGAATATATTCAAATATAAACTACACAGAAGCATTCTGTGAAACTTCTTTCTGATCTGAGCATTCAGCTAACAGAGTTAAACCATACTTTTGATTGAGCAGTTTTGAAACACTCTGTCTGTAGAAAATTCAACTGGACATTCGTAGCACTAAGTGGGTAATAGTGGAAAAAAGAATATGTTCAAATATAAACTACACAGAAGCATGGTATGAAACTTCTTTCTGTTCTGTGCATTCAACTAACAGAGTTGAACCTTACTTTTGATTGAGCCATTCATAAACACTCTTTCTGTAGAAACTGCAATTGGACATTCTGAGCGCTAAGAGGCCTATATTGGGAAAAAGAATGTCTACAAATAAAAACTACACAGAAGAATTGTGTGAAACTTCTTTCTGTTGTTTGTTCATCTAAAAGAGTTGAACCTTAGTTTTGATTGAGCCGTTCTGAAACACTCTTTCTGTAGAAAATGCAAGTGGAGATTCGGAGCTCTAAGAGGGTAATAGTGGAAAAAGGAATGTCTCCAAATATAAACTACACAGAATCATTCTGTGAAACTTCTTTCTGATCTGTGCATTCAGCTAACAGAGTTAAACCATACTTTTGATTGAGCAGATCTGAACACTCTTTCTGTAGAAAATGCAACTGGACATTTGGAGCGCTAAGAGAGTAGTAGTGGAACAAGGAATATATTCAAATATAAACTACACAGAAGCATTCTGTGAAACTTCTTTCTGATCTGAGCATTCAGCTAACAGAGTTAAACCATACCTTTGATAGAGCAGTTTTGAAACACTCTGTCTCTAGAAAATGCAACTGGACATTCGTAGCGCTAAGTGGGTAATAGTGGAAAAAGAATATGTTCAAATATAAACTACACAGAAGCATTGTATGAAACTTCTTTCTGTTCTGTGCATTCAACTAACAGAGTTGAACCTTACTTTTGATTGAGCCTTTCTGAAACACTCTTTCTGTAGAAACTGCAATTGGACATTCTGAGCGCTAAGAGGCCTCTATTTGGAAAAATAATATCTTCAAATAAAAACTACACAGAAGCATTGTGTGAAACTTATTTCTGATATGTTCATTAAGCTAACAGAGTTAAACCATACTTTTGATTGCGCAGTTCTGAACACTCTTTCTGTAGAAAATGCAAGTGGACATTCGGAGCGCTAAGAGGGTAATAGTGGAAAAAGGAATATATTCAAATATAAACTACACAGTAGCATTCTGTGAAAATACTTTCTGTTCTGTGCATTCAACTAACAGAGTTGAACCTTACTTTTGATTGAGCGGTTATGAAACACTCTTTCTGTAGAAACTGCAATTGGACATGCTAAGCGCTAAGAGGCCTACATTGGGAAAAAGAATATCTTCAAATAAAAACTACACAGATGCATTCTGTGAAACTTATTTCTGATCTGTAAATTCAGTTAGCAGAGACAAAACATATTTTTGATTGAGCAGTTATGAAACACTCTTTTTGTAGAAAATGCAAGTGGAGATTCGGAGCGCTAAGAGGGTAATAGTGGAAAAAGGAATGTCTTCAAATATAAACTACACAGAATCATTCGGTGAAACTTCTTTCTGATCTGTGCATTCAGCTAACAGAGTTAAACCATACTTTTGATTGAGCAGATCTGAACACACTTTCTGTAGAAAATGCAACTGGACATTTGGAGCGCTAAGAGCGTAGTAGTGGAAAAAGGAATATATTCAAATATAAACTACACAGAAGCATTCTGTGAAACTTCTTTCTGACCTGAGCATTCAGCTAACAGAGTTAAACCATACTTTTGATTGAGCAGTTTTGAAACACTCTGTCTGTAGAAAATGCAACTGGACATTCGTAGAGCTAAGTGGGTAATAGTGGACAAAAAATATGTTCAATTATAACCTACACAGAAGCATTGTATGAAACTTCTTTCTGTTCTGTGCATTCAACTAACAGAGTTGAACCTTACTTTTGATTGAGCCGTTCTGAAACACTCTTACTGTAGAAACTGCAATTGGACATTCTGAGCACTAAGAGGCCTATATTGGGAAAAAGAATGTCTACAAATAAAAACTACACAGAAGAATTGTGTGAAACTTCTTTCTGTTCTGTTTGTTCAGCTAAAAGAGTTGAAACTTAGTTTTGATTGAGCCGTTCTGAAACACTCTTTCTGTAGAAAATGCAAGTGGAGATTCGGAGCGCTAAGAGGGTAATAGTGGAAAAAGGAATGTCTCCAAATATAAACTACACAGAATCATTCTGTGAAACTTCTTTCTGATCTGTGCATTCAGCTAACAGAGTTAAACCATACTTTTGATTGAGCACATCTGAACACTCTTTCTGTAGAAAATGCAACTGGACATTTGGAGCGCTAAGAGAGTAGTAGTGGAAAAAGGAATATATTCAAATATAAACTACACAGAAGCATTCTGTGAAACTTCTTTCTGATCTGAGCATTCAGCTAACAGAGTTAAACCATACTTTTGATTGAGCAGTTTTGAAACACTCTGTCTGTAGAAAATGCAACTGGACATTCGTAGCGCTAAGTGGGTAATAGTGGAAAAAAGAATATGTTCAAATATAAACTACACAGAAGCATTGTATGAACCTTCTTTCTGTTCTGTGCATTCAACTAACAGAGTTGAAACTTACTTTTGGTTGAGCCGTTCTGAAACACTCTTTCTGTAGAAACTGCAATTGGACATTCTGAGCGCTAAGAGGCCTCTATTTGGAAAAATAATATCTTCAAATAAAAACTACACAGAAGCATTGTGTGAAACTTATTTCTGATATGTTCATTAAGCTAACAGAGTTAAACCATACTTTTGATTGCGCAGTTCTGAACACTCTTTCTGTAGAAAATGCAAGTGGACATTCGGAGCGCTAAGAGGGTAATAGTGGAAAAAGGAATATATTCAAATATAAACTACACAGTAGCATTCTGTGAAAATACTTTCTGTTCTGTGCATTCAACTAACAGAGTTGAACCTTACTTTTGATTGAGCGGTTATGAAACACTCTTTCTGTAGAAACTGCAATTGGACATGCTAAGCGCTAAGAGGCCTACATTGGGAAAAAGAATATCTTCAAATAAAAACTACACAGATGCATTCTGTGAAACTTATTTCTGATCTGTAAATTCAGTTAGCAGAGACAAAACATATTTTTGATTGAGCAGTTATGAAACACTCTTTTTGTAGAAAATGCAAGTGGAGATTCGGAGCGCTAAGAGGGTAATAGTGGAAAAAGGAATGTCTTCAAATATAAACTACACAGAATCATTCGGTGAAACTTCTTTCTGATCTGTGCATTCAGCTAACAGAGTTAAACCATACTTTTGATTGAGCAGATCTGAACACTCTTTCTGTAGAAAATGCAACTGGACATTTGGAGCGCTAAGAGCGTAGTAGTGGAAAAAGGAATATATTCAAATACAAACTACACAGAAGCATTCTGTGAAAATTCTTTCTGACCTGAGCATTCAGCTAACAGAGTTAAACCATACTTTTGATTGAGCAGTTTTGAAACACTCTGTCTGTAGAAAATGCAACTGGACATTCGAAGAGCTAAGTGGGTAATAGTGGACAAAAAATATGTTCAAATATAAACTACACAGAAGCATTGTATGAAACTTCTTTCTGTTCTGTGCATTCAACTAACAGAGTTGAACCTTACTTTTGATTGAGCCGTTCTGAAACACTCTTACTGTAGAAACTGCAATTGGACTTTCTGAGCACTAAGAGGCCTATATTGGGAAAAAGAATGTCTACAAATAAAAACTACACAGAAGAATTGTGTGAAACTTCTTTCTGTTCTGTTTGTTCAACTAAAAGAGTTGAAACTTAGTTTTGATTGAGCCGTTCTGAAACACTCTTTCTGTAGAAAATGCAAGTGGAGATTCGGAGCGCTAAGAGGGTAATAGTGGAAAAAGGAATGTCTCCAAATATAAACTACACAGAATCATTCTGTGAAACTTCTTTCTGATCTGTGCATTCAGCTAACAGAGTTAAACCATACTTTTGATTGAGCACATCTGAACACTCTTTCTGTAGAAAATGCAAGTGGACATTTGGAGCGCTAAGAGAGTAGTAGTGGAAAAAGGAATATATTCAAATATAAACTACACAGAAGCATTCTGTGAAACTTCTTTCTGATCTGAGCATTCAGCTAACAGAGTTAAACCATACTTTTGATTGAGCAGTTTTGAAACACTCTGTCTGTAGAAAATGCAACTGGACATTCGTAGCGCTAAGTGGGTAATAGTGGAAAAAAGAATATGTTCAAATATAAACTACACAGAAGCATTGTATGAACCTTCTTTCTATTCTGTGCATTCAACTAACAGAGTTGAACCTTACTTTTGGTTGAGCCGTTCTGAAACACTCTTTCTGTAGAAACTGCAATTGGACATTCTGAGCGCTAAGAGGCCTCTATTGGGAAAAATAATATCTTCAAATAAAAACTACACAGAAGCATTGTGTGAAACTTATTTCTGATATGTTCATTAAGTTAACAGAGTTAAACCATACTTTTGATTACGCAGTTCTGAACACTCTTTCTGTAGAAAATGCAAGTGGACATTCGGAGCGCTAATAGGGTAATAGTGGAAAAAGAAATATATT
The DNA here is from genome assembly GCF_028878055.3 of Symphalangus syndactylus. Taxonomy (NCBI): domain Eukaryota; kingdom Metazoa; phylum Chordata; class Mammalia; order Primates; family Hylobatidae; genus Symphalangus; species Symphalangus syndactylus. Next base: position 3,728,222 of record NC_072435.2, on the reverse strand, counting down.
CAAATATAAACTACACAGTAGCATTCTGTGAAAATTCTTTCTGTACTGTGCATTCAACAAACAGAGTTGAACCTTACTTTTGATTGAGCCGTTCTGAAACACTCTTTCTGTAGAAACTGCAATTGGACATGCTAAGCGCTAAGAGGCCTACATTGGGAAAAAGAATATCTTCAAATAAAAACTACACCGATGCATTCTGTGAAACTTATTTCTGATATGTAAATTCAGTTAACAGAGATAAAACATATTTTTGATTGAGCAGTTATGAAACACTCTTTTTGTAGAAAATGCAAGTGGAGATTCGGAGCGCTAAGAGGGTAATAGTGGAAAAAGGAATGTCTTCAAATATAAACTACACAGAATCATTCGGTGAAACTTCTTTCTGATCTGTGCATTCAGCTAACAGGGTTAAACCATACTTTTGATTGAGCAGATCTGAACACTCTTTCTGTAGAAAATGCAACTGGACATTTGGAGCGCTAAGAGCGTAGTAGTGGAAAAAGGAATATATTCAAATATAAACTACACAGAAGCATTCTGTGAAACTTCTTTCTGATCTGAGCATTCAGCTAACAGAGTTAAACCATACTTTTGATTGAGCAGTTTTGAAACACTCTGTCTGTAGAAAATGCAACTGGACATTCGTAGCGCTAAGTGGGTAATAGTGGAAAAAAGAATATGTTCAAATATAAACTACACAGAAGCATTGTATGAAACTTCTTTCTGTTCTGTGCATTCAACTAACAGAGTTGAACCTTACTTTTGATTGAGCCGTTCTGAAACACTCTTTCTGTAGAAACTGCAATTGGACATTCTGAGCGCTAAGAGGCCTATATTGGGAAAAAGAATGTCTACAAATAAAAACTACACAGAAGAATTGTGTGAAACTTCTTTCTGTTGTTTGTTCATCTAAAAGAGTTGAACCTTAGTTTTGATTGAGCCGTTCTGAACACTCTTTCTGTAGAAAATGCAAGTGGAGATTCGGAGCGCTAAGAGGGTAATAGTGGAAAAAGGAATGTCTTCAAATATAAACTACACAGAATCATTCGGTGAAACTTCTTTCTGATCTGTGCATTCAGCTCACAGAGTTAAACCATACTTTTGATTGAGCAGATCTGAACACTCTTTCTGTAGAAAATGCAACTGGACATTTGGAGTCTAAGAGTGTAGTAGTGGAAAAAGGGATATATTCAAATATAAACTACACAGAAGCATTCTGTGAAACTTCTTTCTGATCTGAGCATTCAGCTAACAGAGTTAAACCATAGTTTTGATTGATCAGTTTTGAAACACTCTGTCTGTAGAAAATGCAACTGGACATTCGTAGCGCTAAGTGGGTTATAGTGGACAAAAGAATATGTTCAAATATAAACTACACAGAAGCATTGTATGAAACTTCTTTCTGTTCTGTGCATTCAACTAACGGAGTTGAACCTTACTTTTGATTGAGCCGTTCTGAAACACTCTTTCTGTAGAAACTGCAATTGGACATTCTGAGCGCTAAGAGGCCTATATTGGGAAAAAGAATGTCTACAAATAAAAACTACACAGAAGAATTGTGTGAAACTTCTTTCTGTTCTGTTTGTTCAACTAAAAGAGTTGAACCTTAGTTTTGATTGAGCCGTTCTGAAACACTCTTTCTGTAGAAAATGCAAGTGGAGATTCGGAGCGCTAAGAGGGTAATAGTGGAAAAAGGAATGTCTCCATATATAAACTACACAGAATCATTCTGTGAAACTTCTTTCTGACCTGTGCATTCAGCTAACAGAGTTAAACCATACTTTTGATTGAGCAGATCTGAACACTCTTTCTGTAGAAAATGCAACTGGACATTTGGAGCGCTAAGAGAGTAGTAGTGGATAAAGGAATATATTCAAATATAAACTACACAGAAGCATTCTGTGAAACTTCTTTCAGATCTGAGCATTCAGCTAACAGAGTTAAACCATACTTTTGATTGAGCAGTTTTGAAACACTCTGTCTGTAGAAAATGCAACTGGACATTCGTAGCGCTAAGTGGGTAGTAGTGGAAAAAAGAATATGTTCAAATATAAACTACACAGAAGCATTGTATGAAACTTCTTTCTGTTCTGTGCATTCAACTAACAGAGTTGAACTTTAGTTTTGATTGAGCCTTTCTGAATCACTCCTTCTGTAGAAACTGCAATTGGACATTCTGAGCGCTAAGAGGCCTATATTGGGAAAAATAATATCTTCAAATAAAAACTACACAGAAGCATTGTGTGAAACTTATTTCTGATATGTTCATTAAGCAAACAGAGTTAAACCATACTTTTCATTGCGCAGTTCTGAACACTCTTTCTGTAGAAAATGCAAGTGGACATTCGGAGCGCTAAGAGGGTAATAGTGGAAAAAGGAATATATTCAAATATAAACTACACAGTAGCATTCTGTGAAAATACTTTCTGTTCTGTGCATTCAACCAACAGAGTTGAACCTTACTTTTGATTGAGCCGTTCTGAAACACTCTTTCTTTAGAAACTGCAATTGGACATGCTAAGCGCTAAGTGGCCTATATTGGGAAAAAGAATATCTTCAAATAAAAACTACACAGATGCATTCTGTGAAACTTATTTCTGATCTGTAAATTCAGTTAACAGAGATAAAACATATTTTTGATTGAGCAGTTATGAAACACTCTTTTTGTAGAAAATGCAAGTGGAGATTCGGAGCGCTAAGAGGGTAATAGTGGAAAAAGGAATGTCTTCAAATATAAACTACAAAGAATCATTCGGTGAAACATCTTTCTGATCTGTGCATTCAGCTAACAGAGTTAAACCATACTTTTGATTGAGCAGATCTGAACACTCTTTCTGTAGAAAATGCAACTGGACATTTGGAGCGCTAAGAGCGTAGTAGTGGAAAAAGGAATATATTCAAATATAAACTACACAGAAGCATTCTGTGAAACATCTTTCTGATCTGAGCATTCAGCTAACAGAGTTAAACCATACTTTTGATTGAGCAGTTTTGAAACACTCTGTCTGTAGAAAATGCAACTGGACATTCGTAGCGCTAAGTGGGTAATAGTGGAAAAAAGAATATGTTCAAATATACACTACACAGAAGCATTGTATGAAACTTCTTTCTGTTCTGTGCATTCAACTAACAGAGTTGAACCTTACTTTTGATTGAGCCGTTCTGAAACACTCTTTCTGTAGAAACTGCAATTGGACATTCTGAGCGCTAGGAGGCCTATATTGAGCAAAAGAATGTCTACAAATAAAAACTACACAGAAGAATTGTGTGAAACTTCTTTCTGTTCTGTTTGTTAAACTAAAAGAGTTGAACCTTAGTTTTGATTGAGCCGTTCTGAAACACTCTTTCTGTAGAAAATGCAAGTGGAGATTCGGAGCGCTAAGAGGGTAATAGTGGAAAAAGGAATGTCTCCAAATATAAACTACACAGAACCATTCTGTGAAACTTCTTTCTGATCTGTGCATTCAGCTAACAGAGTTAAACCATACTTTTGATTGAGCAGATCTGAACACTCTTTCTGTAGAAAATGCAACTGGACATTTGGAGTGCTAAGAGAGTAGTAGTGGAAAAAGGAATATATTCAAATATAAACTACACAGAAGCATTCTGTGAAACTTCTTTCTGATCTGAGCATTCAGCTAACAGATTTAAACCATACTTTTGATTGAGCAGTTTTGAAACACTCAGTCTGTAGAAAATGCAACTGGACATTCGTAACGCTAAGTGGGTAATAGTGCAAAAAAGAAAATGTTCAAATATAAACTACACAGAAGAATTGTATGAAACTTCTTTCTGTTCTGTGCATTCAACTAACAGAGTTGAACCTTACATTTGATTGAGCCTTTCTGAAACACTATTTCTGTAGAAACTGCAATTGGACATTCTGAGCGCTAAGAGGCCTCTATTGGAAAAAATAATAACTTCAAATAAAAACTACACAGAAGCATTGTGTGAAACTTATTTCTGATATGTTCATTAAGCTAACACAGTTAAACCATAATTTTGATTGCGCAGTTCTGAACACTCTTTCTGTAGATAATGCAAGTGGACATTCGGAGCGCAAAGAGGGTAATAGTGGAAAAAGGAATATATTCAAATATAAACTACACAGTAGCATTCTGTGAAAATTCTTTCTGTTCTGTGCATTCAACTAACAGAGTTGAACCTTACTTTTGATTGAGCCGTTCTGAAACACTCTTTCTGTAGAAACTGCAATTGGACATGCTAAGCGCTAAGAGGCCTACATTGGGAAAAAGAATATCTTCAAATAAAAACTACACAGATGCATTCTGTGAAACTTATTTCTGATCTGTAAATTCAGTTAACAGAGATAAAACATATTTTTGATTGAGCAGTTATGAAACACTCTTTTTGTAGAAAATGCAAGTGGAGATTCGGAGCGCTAAAAGGGTAATAGTGGAAAAAGGAATGTCTTCAAATATAAACTACACAGAATCATTCGGTGAAACTTCTTTCTGATCTGTGCATTCAGCTAACAGAGTTAAACCATACTTTTGATTGAGCAGATCTGAACACTCTTTCTGTAGAAAATGCAACTGGACATTTGGAGTCTAAGAGTGTAGTAGTGGAAAAAGGAATATATTCAAATATAAACTACACAGAAGCATTCTGTGAAACTTCTTTCTGATCTGAGCATTCAGCTAACAGAGTTAAACCATACTTTTGATTGAGCAGGTTTGAAACACTCTGTCTGTAGAAAATGCAACTGGACATTCGTAGCGCTAAGTTGGTTATATTGGACAAAAGAATATGTTCAAATATAAACTACACAGAAGCATTGTATGAAACTTCTTTCTGTTCTGTGCATTCAACTAACAGTGTTGAACCTTACTTTTGATTGAGCCGTTCTGAAACACTCTTTCTGTAGAAACTGCAATTGGACATTCTGAGCGCTAAGAGGCCTATATTGGGAAAAAGAATGTCTACAAATAAAAACTACACAGAAGAATTGTGTGAAACTTCTTTCTGTTGTTTGTTCATCTAAAAGAGTTGAACCTTAGTTTTGATTGAGCCGTTCTGAAACACTCTTTCTGTAGAAAATGCAAGTGGAGATTCGGAGCGCTAAGAGGGTAATAGTGGAAAAAGGAATGTCTCCAAATATAAACTACACAGGATCATTCTGTGAAACTTCTTTCTGACCTGTGCATTCAGCTAACAGAGTTAAACCATACTTTTGATTGAGCAGATCTGAACACTCTTTCTGTAGAAAATGCAACTGGACATTTGGAGCGCTAAAAGAGTAGTAGTGGAAAAAGGAATATATTCAAATATAAACTACACAGAAGCATTCTGTGAAACTTCTTTCTGATCTGAGCATTCAGCTAACAGAGTTAAACCATACTTTTGATTGAGCAGTTTTGAAACACTCTGTCTGTAGAAAATGCAACTGGACATTCGTAGCGCTAAGTGGGTAATAGTGGAAAAAAGAATATGTTCAAATATAAACTACACAGAAGCATTGTATGAAACTTCTTTCTGTTCTGTGCATTCAACTAACAGAGTTGAACTTTAGTTTTGATTGAGCCTTTCTGAATCACTCCTTCTGTAGAAACTGCAATTGGACATTCTGAGCGCTAAGAGGCCTATATTGGGAAAAATAATATCTTCAAATAAAAACTACACAGAAGCATTGTGTGAAACTTATTTCTGATATGTTCATTAAGCTAACAGAGTTAAACCATACTTTTCATTGCGCAGTTCTGAACACTCTTTCTGTAGAAAATGCAAGTGGACATTCGGAGCGCTAAGAGGGTAATAGTGGAAAAAGGAATATATTCAAATATAAACTACACAGTAGCATTCTGTGAAAATACTTTCTGTTCTGTGCATTCAACCAACAGAGTTGAACCTTACTTTTGATTGAGCCGTTCTGAAACACTCTTTCTTTAGAAACTGCAATTGGACATGCTAAGCGCTAAGAGGCCTATATTGGGAAAAAGAATATCTTCAAATAAAAACTACACAGATGCATTCTGTGAAACTTTTTTCTGATCTGTAAATTCAGTTAACAGAGATAAAACATATTTTTGATTGAGCAGTTATGAAACACTCTTTTTGTAGAAAATGCAAGTGGAGATTCGGAGCGCTAAGAGGGTAATAGTGGAAAAAGGAATGTCTTCAAATATAAACTACAAAGAATCATTCGGTGAAACTTCTTTCTGATCTGTGCATTCAGCTAACAGAGTTAAACCATACTTTTGATTGAGCAGATCTGAACACTCTTTCTGTAGAAAATGCAACTGGACATTTGGAGCGCTAAGAGCGTAGTAGTGGAAAAAGGAATATATTCAAATATAAACTACACAGAAGCATTCTGTGAAACATCTTTCTGATCTGAGCATTCAGCTAACAGAGTTAAACCATACTTTTGACTGAGCAGTTTTGAAACACTCTGTCTGTAGAAAATGCAACTGGACATTCGTAGCGCTAAGTGGGTAATAGTGGAAAAAAGAATATGTTCAAATATACACTACACAGAAGCATTGTATGAAACTTCTTTCTGTTCTGTGCATTCAACTAACAGAGTTGAACCTTACATTTGATTGAGCCGTTCTGAAACACTCTTTCTGTAGAAACTGCAATTGGACATTCTGAGCGCTAGGAGGCCTATATTGGGAAAAAGAATGTCTACAAATAAAAACTACACAGAAGAATTGTGTGAAACTTTTTTCTGTTCTGTTTGTTAAACTAAAAGAGTTGAACCTTAGTTTTGATTGAGCCGTTCTGAAACACACTTTCTGTGGAAAATGCAAGTGGAGATTCGGAGCGCTAAGAGGGTAATAGTGGAAAAAGGAATGTCTCCAAATATAAACTACACAGAATCATTCTGTGAAACTTCTTTCTGATCTGTGCATTCAGCTAACAGAGTTAAACCATACTTTTGATTGAGCAGATCTGAACACTCTTTCTGTAGAAAATGCAACTGGACATTTGGAGTGCTAAGAGAGTAGTAGTGGAAAAAGGAATATATTCAAATATATACTACACAGAAGCATTCTGTGAAACTTCTTTCTGATCTGAGCATTCAGCTAACAGATTTAAACCATACATTTGATTGAGCAGTTTTGAAACACTCAGTCTGTAGAAAATGCAACTGGACATTCGTAGCGCTAAGTGGGTAATAGTGCAAAAAAGAATATGTTCAAATATAAACTACACAGAAGAATTGTATGAAACTTCTTTCTGTTCTGTGCATTCAACTAACAGAGTTGAACCTTACATTTGATTGAGCCTTTCTGAAACACTATTTCTGTAGAAACTGCAATTGGACATTCTGAGCGCTAAGAGGCCTCTATTGGAAAAAATAATAACTTCAAATAAAAACTACACAGAAGCATTGTGTGAAACTTATTTCTGATATGTTCATTAAGCTAACAGAGTTAAACCATAATTTTGATTGCGCAGTTCTGAACACTCTTTCTGTAGATAATGCAAGTGGACATTCGGAGCGCAAAGAGGGTAATAGTGGAAAAAGGAATATATTCAAATATATACTACACAGTAGCATTCTGTGAAAATTCTTTCTGTTCTGTGCATTCAACTAACAGAGTTGAACCTTACTTTTGATTGAGCCGTTCTGAAACACTCTTTCTGTAGAAACTGCAATTGGACATGCTAAGCGCTAAGAGGCCTACATTGGGAAAAAGAATATCTTCAAATAAAAACTACACAGATGCATTCTGTGAAACTTATTTCTGATCTGTAAATTCAGTTAACAGAGATAAAACATATTTTTGATTGAGCAGTTATGAAACACTCTTTTTGTAGAAAATGCAAGTGGAGATTCGGAGCGCTAAAAGGGTAATAGTGGAAAAAGGAATGTCTTCAAATATAAACTACACAGAATCATTCGGTGAAACTTCTTTCTGATCTGTGCATTCAGCTAACAGAGTTAAACCATACTTTTGATTGAGCAGATCTGAACACTCTTTCTGTAGAAAATGCAACTGGACATTTGGAGTCTAAGAGTGTAGTAGTGGAAAAAGGAATATATTCAAATATAAACTACACAGAAGCATTCTGTGAAACTTCTTTCTGATCTGAGCATTCAGCTAACAGAGTTAAACCATACTTTTGATTGAGCAGGTTTGAAACACTCTGTCTGTAGAAAATGCAACTGGACATTCGTAGCGCTAAGTTGGTTATATTGGACAAAAGAATATGTTCAAATATAAACTACACAGAAGCATTGTATGAAACTTCTTTCTGTTCTGTGCATTCAACTAACAGTGTTGAACCTTACTTTTGATTGAGCCGTTCTGAAACACTCTTTCTGTAGAAACTGCAATTGGACATTCTGAGCGCTAAGAGGCCTATATTGGGAAAAAGAATGTCTACAAATAAAAACTACACAGAAGAATTGTGTGAAACTTCTTTCTGTTGTTTGTTCATCTAAAAGAGTTGAACCTTAGTTTTGATTGAGCCGTTCTGAAACACTCTTTCTGTAGAAAATGCAAGTGGAGATTCGGAGCGCTAAGAGGGTAATAGTGGAAAAAGGAATGTCTCCAAATATAAACTACACAGGATCATTCTGTGAAACTTCTTTCTGACCTGTGCATTCAGCTAACAGAGTTAAACCATACTTTTGATTGAGCAGATCTGAACACTCTTTCTGTAGAAAATGCAACTGGACATTTGGAGCGCTAAAAGAGTAGTAGTGGAAAAAGGAATATATTCAAATATAAACTACACAGAAGCATTCTGTGAAACTTCTTTCTGATCTGAGCATTCAGCTAACAGAGTTAAACCATACTTTTGATTGAGCAGTTTTGAAACACTCTGTCTGTAGAAAATGCAACTGGACATTCGTAGCGCTAAGTGGGTAATAGTGGAAAAAAGAATATGTTCAAATATAAACTACACAGAAGCATTGTATGAAACTTCTTTCTGTTCTGTGCATTCAACTAACAGAGTTGAACTTTAGTTTTGATTGAGCCTTTCTGAATCACTCCTTCTGTAGAAACTGCAATTGGACATTCTGAGCGCTAAGAGGCCTATATTGGGAAAAATAATATCTTCAAATAAAAACTACACAGAAGCATTGTGTGAAACTTATTTCTGATATGTTCATTAAGCTAACAGAGTTAAACCATACTTTTCATTGCGCAGTTCTGAACACTCTTTCTGTAGAAAATGCAAGTGGACATTCGGAGCGCTAAGAGGGTAATAGTGGAAAAAGGAATATATTCAAATATAAACTACACAGTAGCATTCTGTGAAAATACTTTCTGTTCTGTGCATTCAACCAACAGAGTTGAACCTTACTTTTGATTGAGCCATTCTGAAACACTCTTTCTTTAGAAACTGCAATTGGACATGCTAAGCGCTAAGAGGCCTATATTGGGAAAAAGAATATCTTCAAATAAAAACTACACAGATGCATTCTGTGAAACTTTTTTCTGATCTGTAAATTCAGTTAACAGAGATAAAACATATTTTTGATTGAGCAGTTATGAAACACTCTTTTTGTAGAAAATGCAAGTGGAGATTCGGAGCGCTAAGAGGGTAATAGTGGAAAAAGGAATGTCTTCAAATATAAACTACAAAGAATCATTCGGTGAAACTTCTTTCTGATCTGTGCATTCAGCTAACAGAGTTAAACCATACTTTTGATTGAGCAGATCTGAACACTCTTTCTGTAGAAAATGCAACTGGACATTTGGAGCGCTAAGAGCGTAGTAGTGGAAAAAGGAATATATTCAAATATAAACTACACAGAAGCATTCTGTGAAACATCTTTCTGATCTGAGCATTCAGCTAACAGAGTTAAACCATACTTTTGACTGAGCAGTTTTGAAACACTCTGTCTGTAGAAAATGCAACTGGACATTCGTAGCGCTAAGTGGGTAATAGTGGAAAAAAGAATATGTTCAAATATACACTACACAGAAGCATTGTATGAAACTTCTTTCTGTTCTGTGCATTCAACTAACAGAGTTGAACCTTACATTTGATTGAGCCTTTCTGAAACACTCTTTCTGTAGAAACTGCAATTGTACATTCTGAGCGCTAAGAGGCCTATATTAGGAAAAATAATATCTTCAAATAAAAACTACACAGAAGCATTGTGTGAAACTTATTTCTGATATGTTCATTAAGCTAACAGAGTTAAACCATACTTTTGATTGCGCAGTTCTGAACACTCTTTCTGTAGAAAATGCAAGTGGACATTCGGAGCGCTAAGAGGGTAATAGTGGAAAAAGGAATATATTCAAATATAAACTACACAGTAGCATTCTGTGAAAATTCTTTCTGTTCTGTGCATTCAACCAACAGAGTTGAACCTTACTTTTGATTGAGCCGTTCTGAAACACTCTTTCTGTAGAAACTGCAATTGGACATGCTAAGCGCTAAGAGGCCTACATTGGGAAAAAGAATATCTTTAAATAAAAACTACACAGATGCATTCTGTGAAACTTATTTCTGATCTGTAAATTCAGTTAACAGAGATAAAACATATTTTTGATTGAGCAGTTATGAAACACTCTTTTTGTAGAAAATGCAAGTGGAGATTCGGAGCGCTAAGTGGGTAATAGTGGAAAAAGGAATGTCTTCAAATATAAACTACAAAGAATCATTCGGTGAAACATCTTTCTGATCTGTGCATTCAGCTAACAGAGTTAAACCATACTTTTGATTGAGCAGATCTGAACACTCTTTCTGTAGAAAATGCAACTGGACATTTGGAGCGCTAAGAGCGTAGTAGTGGAAAAAGGAATATATTCAAATATAAACTACACAGAAGCATTCTGTGAAACATCTTTCTGATCTGAGCATTCAGCTAACAGAGTTAAACCATACTTTTGATTGAGCAGTTTTGAAACACTCTGTCTGTAGAAAATGCAACTGGACATTCGTAGCGCTAAGTGGGTAATAGTGGAAAAAAGAATATGTTCAAATATACACTACACAGAAGCATTGTATGAAACTTCTTTCTGTTCTGTGCATTCAACTAACAGAGTTGAACCTTACTTTTGATTGAGCCGTTCTGAAACACTCTTTCTGTAGAAACTGCAATTGGACATTCTGAGCGCTAGGAGGCCTATATTGAGCAAAAGAATGTCTACAAATAAAAACTACACAGAAGAATTGTGTGAAACTTCTTTCTGTTCTGTTTGTTAAACTAAAAGAGTTGAACCTTAGTTTTGATTGAGCCGTTCTGAAACACTCTTTCTGTAGAAAATGCAAGTGGAGATTCGGAGCGCTAAGAGGGTAATAGTGGAAAAAGGAATGTCTCCAAATATAAACTACACAGAATCATTCTGTGAAACTTCTTTCTGATCTGTGCATTCAGCTAACAGAGTTAAACAATACTTTTGATTGAGCAGATCTGAACACTCTTTCTGTAGAAAATGCAACTGGACATTTGGAGTGCTAAGAGAGTAGTAGTGGAAAAAGGAATATATTCAAATATAAACTACACAGAAGCATTCTGTGAAACTTCTTTCTGATCTGAGCATTCAGCTAACAGATTTAAACCATACTTTTGATTGAGCAGTTTTGAAACACTCAGTCTGTAGAAAATGCAACTGGACATTCGTAGCGCTAAGTGGGTAATAGTGCAAAAAAGAAAATGTTCAAATATAAACTACACAGAAGAATTGTATGAAACTTCTTTCTGTTCTGTGCATTCAACTAACAGAGTTGAACCTTACATTTGATTGAGCCTTTCTGAAACACTATTTCTGTAGAAACTGCAATTGGACATTCTGAGCGCTAAGAGGCCTCTATTGGAAAAAATAATAACTTCAAATAAAAACTACACAGAAGCATTGTGTGAAACTTATTTCTGATATGTTCATTAAGCTAACACAGTTAAACCATAATTTTGATTGCGCAGTTCTGAACACTCTTTCTGTAGATAATGCAAGTGGACATTCGGAGCGCAAAGAGGGTAATAGTGGAAAAAGGAATATATTCAAATATAAACTACACAGTAGCATTCTGTGAAAATTCTTTCTGTTCTGTGCATTCAACTAACAGAGTTGAACCTTACTTTTGATTGAGCCGTTCTGAAACACTCTTTCTGTAGAAACTGCAATTGGACATGCTAAGCGCTAAGAGGCCTACATTGGGAAAAAGAATATCTTCAAATAAAAACTACACAGATGCATTCTGTGAAACTTATTTCTGATCTGTAAATTCAGTTAACAGAGATAAAACATATTTTTGATTGAGCAGTTATGAAACACTCTTTTTGTAGAAAATGCAAGTGGAGATTCGGAGCGCTAAAAGGGTAATAGTGGAAAAAGGAATGTCTTCAAATATAAACTACACAGAATCATTCGGTGAAACTTCTTTCTGATCTGTGCATTCAGCTAACAGAGTTAAACCATACTTTTGATTGAGCAGATCTGAACACTCTTTCTGTAGAAAATGCAACTGGACATTTGGAGTCTAAGAGTGTAGTAGTGGAAAAAGGAATATATTCAAATATAAACTACACAGAAGCATTCTGTGAAACTTCTTTCTGATCTGAGCATTCAGCTAACAGAGTTAAACCATACTTTTGATTGAGCAGTTTTGAAACACTCTGTCTGTAGAAAATGCAACTGGACATTCGTAGCGCTAAGTTGGTTATATTGGACAAAAGAATATGTTCAAATATAAACTACACAGAAGCATTGTATGAAACTTCTTTCTGTTCTGTGCATTCAACTAACAGTGTTGAACCTTACTTTTGATTGAGCCGTTCTGAAACACTCTTTCTGTAGAAACTGCAATTGGACATTCTGAGCGCTAAGAGGCCTATATTGGGAAAAAGAATGTCTACAAATAAAAACTACACAGAAGAATTGTGTGAAACTTCTTTCTGTTGTTTGTTCAACTAAAAGAGTTGAACCTTAGTTTTGATTGAGCCGTTCTGAAACACTCTTTCTGTAGAAAATGCAAGTGGAGATTCGGAGCGCTAAGAGGGTAATAGTGGAAAAAGGAATGTCTCCAAATATAAACTACACAGAATCATTCTGTGAAACTTCTTTCTGACCTGTGCATTCAGCTAACAGAGTTAAACCATACTTTTGATTGAGCAGATCTGAACACTCTTTCTGTAGAAAATGCAACTGGACATTTGGAGCGCTAAAAGTGTAGTAGTGGAAAAAGGAATATATTCAAATATAAACTACACAGAAGCATTCTGTGAAACTTCTTTCTGATCTGAGCATTCAGCTAACAGAGTTAAACCATACTTTTGATTGAGCAGTTTTGAAACACTCTGTCTGTAGAAAATGCAACTGGACATTCGTAGCGCTAAGTGGGTAATAGTGGAAAAAAGAATATGTTCAAATATAAACTACACAGAAGCATTGTATGAAACTTCTTTCTGTTCTGTGCATTCAACTAACAGAGTTGAACTTTAGTTTTGATTGAGCCTTTCTGAATCACTCCTTCTGTAGAAACTGCAATTGGACATTCTGAGCGCTAAGAGGCCTATATTGGGAAAAATAATATCTTCAAATAAAAACTACACAGAAGCATTGTGTGAAACTTATTTCTGATATGTTCATTAAGCTAACAGAGTTAAACCATACTTTTCATTGCGCAGTTCTGAACACTCTTTCTGTAGAAACTGCAATTGGACATTCGGAGCGCTAAGAGGGTAATAGTGGAAAAAGGAATATATTCAAATATAAACTACACAGTAGCATTCTGTGAAAATACTTTCTGTTCTGTGCATTCAACCAACAGAGTTGAACCTTACTTTTGATTGAGCCGTTCTGAAACACTCTTTCTTTAGAAACTGCAATTGGACATGCTAAGCGCTAAGAGGCCTATATTGGGAAAAAGAATATCTTCAAATAAAAACTACACAGATGCATTCTGTGAAACTTTTTTCTGATCTGTAAATTCAGTTAACAGAGATAAAACATATTTTTGATTGAGCAGTTATGAAACACTCTTTTTGTAGAAAATGCAAGTGGAGATTCGGAGCGCTAAGAGGGTAATAGTGGAAAAAGGAATGTCTTCAAATATAAACTACAAAGAATCATTCGGTGAAACTTCTTTCTGATCTGTGCATTCAGCTAACAGAGTTAAACCATACTTTTGATTGAGCAGATCTGAACACTCTTTCTGTAGAAAATGCAACTGGACATTTGGAGCGCTAAGAGCGTAGTAGTGGAAAAAGGAATATATTCAAATATAAACTACACAGAAGCATTCTGTGAAACATCTTTCTGATCTGAGCATTCAGCTAACAGAGTTAAACCATACTTTTGACTGAGCAGTTTTGAAACACTCTGTCTGTAGAAAATGCAACTGGACATTCGTAGCGCTAAGTGGGTAATAGTGGAAAAAAGAATATGTTCAAATATACACTACACAGAAGCATTGTATGAAACTTCTTTCTGTTCTGTGCATTCAACTAACAGAGTTGAACCTTACTTTTGATTGAGCCGTTCTGAAACACTCTTTCTGTAGAAACTGCAATTGGACATTCTGAGCGCTAGGAGGCCTATATTGAGCAAAAGAATGTCTACAAATAAAAACTACACAGAAGAATTGTGTGAAACTTCTTTCTGTTCTGTTTGTTAAACTAAAAGAGTTGAACCTTAGTTTTGATTGAGCCGTTCTGAAACACTCTTTCTGTAGAAAATGCAAGTGGAGATTCGGAGCGCTAAGAGGGTAATAGTGGAAAAAGGAATGTCTCCAAATATAAACTACACAGAACCATTCTGTGAAACTTCTTTCTGATCTGTGCATTCAGCTAACAGAGTTAAACCATACTTTTGATTGAGCAGATCTGAACACTCTTTCTGTAGAAAATGCAACTGGACATTTGGAGTGCTAAGAGAGTAGTAGTGGAAAAAGGAATATATTCAAATATAAACTACACAGAAGCATTCTGTGAAACTTCTTTCTGATCTGAGCATTCAGCTAACAGATTTAAACCATACTTTTGATTGAGCAGTTTTGAAACACTCAGTCTGTAGAAAATGCAACTGGACATTCGTAACGCTAAGTGGGTAATAGTGCAAAAAAGAAAATGTTCAAATATAAACTACACAGAAGAATTGTATGAAACTTCTTTCTGTTCTGTGCATTCAACTAACAGAGTTGAACCTTACATTTGATTGAGCCTTTCTGAAACACTATTTCTGTAGAAACTGCAATTGGACATTCTGAGCGCTAAGAGGCCTCTATTGGAAAAAATAATAACTTCAAATAAAAACTACACAGAAGCATTGTGTGAAACTTATTTCTGATATGTTCATTAAGCTAACACAGTTAAACCATAATTTTGATTGCGCAGTTCTGAACACTCTTTCTGTAGATAATGCAAGTGGACATTCGGAGCGCAAAGAGGGTAATAGTGGAAAAAGGAATATATTCAAATATAAACTACACAGTAGCATTCTGTGAAAATACTTTCTGTTCTGTGCATTCAACCAACAGAGTTGAACCTTACTTTTGATTGAGCCGTTCTGAAACACTCTTTCTTTAGAAACTGCAATTGGACATGCTAAGCGCTAAGAGGCCTATATTGGGAAAAAGAATATCTTCAAATAAAAACTACACAGATGCATTCTGTGAAACTTTTTTCTGATCTGTAAATTCAGTTAACAGAGATAAAACATATTTTTGATTGAGCAGTTATGAAACACTGTTTTTGTAGAAAATGCAAGTGGAGATTCGGAGCGCTAAGAGGGTAATAGTGGAAAAAGGAATGTCTTCAAATATAAACTACACAGAATCATTCGGTGAAACTTCTTTCTGATCTGTGCATTCAGCTAACAGAGTTAAACCATACTTTCGATTGAGCAGATCTGAACACTCTTTCTGTAGAAAATGCAACTGGACATTTGGAGCGCTAAGAGCGTAGTAGTGGAAAAAGGAATATATTCAAATATAAACTACACAGAAGCATTCTGTGAAACTTCTTTCTGATCTGAGCATTCAGCTAACAGAGTTAAACCATACTTTTGATTGAGCAGTTTTGAAACACTCTGTCTGTAGAAAATGCAACTGGACATTCGTAGCGCTAAGTGGGTAATAGTGGAAAAAAGAATATGTTCAAATATAAACTACACAGAAGCATTGTATGAAACTTCTTTCTGTTCTGTGCATTCAACTAACAGAGTTGATCCTTACTTTGATTGAGCCGTTCTGAAACACTCTTTCTGTAGAAACTGCAATTGGACATTCTGAGCGCTAAGAGGCCTATAATGGGAAAAAGAATGTCTACAAATAAAAACTACACAGAAGAATTGTGTGAAACTTCTTTCTGTTCTGTTTGTTCAACTAAAAGAGTTGAACCTTAGTTTTGATTGAGCCGTTCTGAAACACTCTTTCTCTAGAAAATGCAAGTGGAGATTCGGAGCGCTAAGAGGGTAATAGTGGAAAAAGGAATGTCTCCAAATATAAACTACACAGAATCATTCTGTGAAACTTGTTTCTGATCTGTGCATTCAGCTAACAGATTTAAACCATACTTTGGATTGAGCAGATCTGAACACTCTTTCTGTAGAAAATGCAACTGGACATTTGGAGCGCTAAGAGAGTAGTAGTGGAAAAAGGAATATATTCAAATATAAACTACACAGAAGCATTCTGTGAAACTTCTTTCTGATCTGAGCATTCAGCTAAAAGACTTAAACCATACTTTTGATTGAGCAGTTTTGAAACTCTCTGTCTGTAGAAAATGCAACTGGACATTCGTAGCGCTAAGTGGGTAATAGTGCAAAAAAGAATATGTTCAAATATAAACTACACAG
Source organism: Symphalangus syndactylus (assembly GCF_028878055.3). Lineage (NCBI taxonomy): Eukaryota > Metazoa > Chordata > Mammalia > Primates > Hylobatidae > Symphalangus > Symphalangus syndactylus. The sequence continues at coordinate 3,711,489 of NC_072435.2, read as the reverse complement.
AAGCATTGTATGAAACTTCTTTCTGTTCTGTGCATTCAACTAAAAGAGTTGAACCTTACTTTTGATTGAGCCGTTCTGAAACACTCTTTCTGTAGAAACTGCAATTGGACATTCTGAGCGCTAAGAGGCCTCTATTGGAAAAAATAATAACTTCAAATAAAAACTACACAGAAGCATTGTGTGAAACTTATTTCTGATATGTTCATTAAGCTAACAGAGTTAAACCATAATTTTGATTGCGCAGTTCTGAACACTCTTTCTGTAGATAATGCAAGTGGACATTCGGAGCGCAAAGAGGGTAATAGTGGAAAAAGGAATATATTCAAATATAAACTACACAGTAGCATTCTGTGAAAATTCTTTCTGTTCTGTGCATTCAACTAACAGAGTTGAACCTTACTTTTGATTGAGCCGTTCTGAAACACTCTTTCTGTAGAAACTGCAATTGGACATGCTAAGCGCTAAGAGGCCTACATTGGGAAAAAGAATATCTTCAAATAAAAACTACACAGATGCATTCTGTGAAACTTATTTCTGATCTGTAAATTCAGTTAACAGAGATAAAACATATTTTTGATTGAGCAGTTATGAAACACTCTTTTTGTAGAAAATGCAAGTTGAGATTCGGAGCGCTAAAAGGGTAATAGTGGAAAAAGGAATGTCTTCAAATATAAACTACACAGAATCATTCGGTGAAACTTCTTTCTGATCTGTGCATTCAGCTAACAGAGTTAAACCATACTTTTGATTGAGCAGATCTGAACACTCTTTCTGTAGAAAATGCAACTGGACATTTGGAGTCTAAGAGTGTAGTAGTGGAAAAAGGAATATATTCAAATATAAACTACACAGAAGCATTCTGTGAAACTTCTTTCTGATCTGAGCATTCAGCTAACAGAGTTAAACCATACTTTTGACTGAGCAGTTTTGAAACACTCTGTCTGTAGAAAATGCAACTGGACATTCGTAGCGCTAAGTGGGTAATAGTGGAAAAAAGAATATGTTCAAATATACACTACACAGAAGCATTGTATGAAACTTCTTTCTGTTCTGTGCATTCAACTAACAGAGTTGAACCTTACTTTTGATTGAGCCGTTCTGAAACACTCTTTCTGTAGAAACTGCAATTGTACATTCTGAGCGCTAAGAGGCCTATATTGGGAAAAATAATATCTTCAAATAAAAACTACACAGAAGCATTGTGTGAAACTTATTTCTGATATGTTCATTAAGCTAACAGAGTTAAACCATACTTTTGATTGCGCAGTTCTGAACACTCTTTCTGTAGAAAATGCAAGTGGACATTCGGAGCGCTAAGAGGGTAATAGTGGAAAAAGGAATATATTCAAATATAAACTACACAGTAGCATTCTGTGAAAATTCTTTCTGTTCTGTGCATTCAACCAACAGAGTTGAACCTTACTTTTGATTGAGCCGTTCTGAAACACTCTTTCTGTAGAAACTGCAATTGGACATGCTAAGCGCTAAGAGGCCTACATTGGGAAAAAGAATATCTTTAAATAAAAACTACACAGATGCATTCTGTGAAACTTATTTCTGATCTGTAAATTCAGTTAACAGAGATAAAACATATTTTTGATTGAGCAGTTATGAAACACTCTTTTTGTAGAAAATGCAAGTGGAGATTCGGAGCGCTAAGTGGGTAATAGTGGAAAAAGGAATGTCTTCAAATATAAACTACACCGAATCATTCGGTGTAACTTCTTTCTGTTCTGTGCATTCAGCTAACAGAGTTAAATCATACTTTTGATTGAGCAGATCTGAACACTCTTTCTGTAGAAAATGCAACTGGACATTTGGAGCGCTAAGAGCGTAGTAGTGGAAAAAGGAATATATTCAAATATAAACTACACAGAAGCATTCTGTGAAACATCTTTCTGATCTGAGCAATCAGCTAACAGAGTTAAACCATACTTTTGATTGAGCAGTTTTGAAACACTCTGTCTGTAGAAAATGCAACTGGACATTCGTAGCGCTAAGTGGGTAATAGTGGAAAAAAGAATATGTTCAAATATACACTACACAGAAGCATTGTATGACACTTCTTTCTGTTCTGTGCATTCAACTAACAGAGTTGAACCTTACTTTTGATTGAGCCGTTCTGAAACACTCTTTCTGTAGAAACTGCAATTGGACATTCTGAGCGCTAAGAGGCCTATATTGGGAAAAAGAATGTCTACAAATAAAAACTACACAGATGCATTCTGTGAAACTTATTTCTGATCTGTAAATTCAGTTAACAGAGATAAAACATATTTTTGATTGAGCAGTTATGAAACACTGTTTTTGTAGAAAATGCAAGTGGAGATTCGGAGCGCTAAGAGGGTAATAGTGGAAAAAGGAATGTCTTCAAATATAAACTACACAGAATCATTCGGTGAAACTTCTTTCTGATCTGTGCATTCAGCTAACAGAGTTAAACCATACTTTCGATTGAGCAGATCTGAACACTCTTTCTGTAGAAAATGCAACTGGACATTTGGAGCGCTAAGAGCGTAGTAGTGGAAAAAGGAATATATTCAAATATAAACTACACAGAAGCATTCTGTGAAACTTCTTTCTGATCTGAGCATTCAGCTAACAGAGTTAAACCATACTTTTGATTGAGCAGTTTTGAAACACTCTGTCTGTAGAAAATGCAACTGGACATTCGTAGCGCTAAGTGGGTAATAGTGGAAAAAAGAATATGTTCAAATATAAACTACACAGAAGCATTGTATGAAACTTCTTTCTGTTCTGTGCATTCAACTAACAGAGTTGATCCTTACTTTGATTGAGCCGTTCTGAAACACTCTTTCTGTAGAAACTGCAATTGGACATTCTGAGCGCTAAGAGGCCTATAATGGGAAAAAGAATGTCTACAAATAAAAACTACACAGAAGAATTGTGTGAAACTTCTTTCTGTTCTGTTTGTTCAACTAAAAGAGTTGAACCTTAGTTTTGATTGAGCCGTTCTGAAACACTCTTTCTCTAGAAAATGCAAGTGGAGATTCGGAGCGCTAAGAGGGTAATAGTGGAAAAAGGAATGTCTCCAAATATAAACTACACAGAATCATTCTGTGAAACTTGTTTCTGATCTGTGCATTCAGCTAACAGATTTAAACCATACTTTGGATTGAGCAGATCTGAACACTCTTTCTGTAGAAAATGCAACTGGACATTTGGAGCGCTAAGAGAGTAGTAGTGGAAAAAGGAATATATTCAAATATAAACTACACAGAAGCATTCTGTGAAACTTCTTTCTGATCTGAGCATTCAGCTAAAAGACTTAAACCATACTTTTGATTGAGCAGTTTTGAAACTCTCTGTCTGTAGAAAATGCAACTGGACATTCGTAGCGCTAAGTGGGTAATAGTGCAAAAAAGAATATGTTCAAATATAAACTACACAGAAGCATTGTATGAAACTTCTTTCTGTTCTGTGCATTCAACTAAAAGAGTTGAACCTTACTTTTGATTGAGCCGTTCTGAAACACTCTTTCTGTAGAAACTGCAATTGGACATTCTGAGCGCTAAGAGGCCTCTATTGGAAAAAATAATAACTTCAAATAAAAACTACACAGAAGCATTGTGTGAAACTTATTTCTGATATGTTCATTAAGCTAACAGAGTTAAACCATAATTTTGATTGCGCAGTTCTGAACACTCTTTCTGTAGATAATGCAAGTGGACATTCGGAGCGCAAAGAGGGTAATAGTGGAAAAAGGAATATATTCAAATATAAACTACACAGTAGCATTCTGTGAAAATTCTTTCTGTTCTGTGCATTCAACTAACAGAGTTGAACCTTACTTTTGATTGAGCCGTTCTGAAACACTCTTTCTGTAGAAACTGCAATTGGACATGCTAAGCGCTAAGAGGCCTACATTGGGAAAAAGAATATCTTCAAATAAAAACTACACAGATGCATTCTGTGAAACTTATTTCTGATCTGTAAATTCAGTTAACAGAGATAAAACATATTTTTGATTGAGCAGTTATGAAACACTCTTTTTGTAGAAAATGCAAGTTGAGATTCGGAGCGCTAAAAGGGTAATAGTGGAAAAAGGAATGTCTTCAAATATAAACTACACAGAATCATTCGGTGAAACTTCTTTCTGATCTGTGCATTCAGCTAACAGAGTTAAACCATACTTTTGATTGAGCAGATCTGAACACTCTTTCTGTAGAAAATGCAACTGGACATTTGGAGTCTAAGAGTGTAGTAGTGGAAAAAGGAATATATTCAAATATAAACTACACAGAAGCATTCTGTGAAACTTCTTTCTGATCTGAGCATTCAGCTAACAGAGTTAAACCATACTTTTGATTGAGCAGTTTTGAAACACTCTGTCTGTAGAAAATGCAACTGGACATTCGTAGCGCTAAGTTGGTTATATTGGACAAAAGAATATGTTCAAATATAAACTACACAGAAGCATTGTATGAAACTTCTTTCTGTTCTGTGCATTCAACTAACAGAGTTGAACCTTACTTTTGATTGAGCCGTTCTGAAACACTCTTTCTGTAGAAACTGCAATTGGACATTCTGAGCGCTAAGAGGCCTATATTGGGAAAAAGAATGTCTACAAATAAAAACTACACAGAAGAATTGTGTGAAATTTCTTTCTGTTGTTTGTTCATCTAAAAGAGTTCAACCTTAGTTTTGATTGAGCCGTTCTGAAACACTCTTTCTGTAGAAACTGCAATTGGACATGCTAAGCGCTAAGAGGCCTATATTGGGAAAAAGAATATCTTCAAATAAAAACTACACAGAAGCATTGTGTGAAACTTATTTCTGATCTGTAAATTCAGTTAACAGAGATAAAACATATTTTTGATTGAGCAGTTATGAAACACTCTTTTTGTAGAAAATGCAAGTGGAGATTCGGAGCGCTAAGGGGGTAATAGTGGAAAAAGGAATGTCTTCAAATATAAACTACAAAGAATCATTCGGTGAAACTTCTTTCTGATCTGTGCATTCAGCTAACAGAGTTAAACCATACTTTTGATTGAGCAGATCTGAACACTCTTTCTGTAGAAAATGCAACTGGACATTTGGAGCGCTAAGAGCGTAGTAGTGGAAAAAGGAATATATTCAAATATAAACTACACAGAAGCATTCTGTGAAACATCTTTCTGATCTGAGCATTCAGCTAACAGAGTTAAACCATAATTTTGACTGAGCAGTTTTGAAACACTCTGTCTGTAGAAAATGCAACTGGACATTCGTAGCGCTAAGTGGGTAAGAGTGGAAAAAAGAATATGTTCAAATATACACTACACAGAAGCATTGTATGAAACTTCTTTCTGTTCTGTGCATTCAACTAACAGAGTTGAACCTTACATTTGATTGAGCCGTTCTGAAACACTCTTTCTGTAGAAACTGCAATTGGACATTCTGAGCGCTAGGAGGCCTATATTGGGAAAAAGAATGTCTACAAATAAAAACTACACAGAAGAATTGTGTGAAACTTCTTTCTGTTCTGTTTGTTAAACTAAAAGAGTTGAACCTTAGTTTTGATTGAGCCGTTCTGAAACACTCTTTCTGTAGAAAATGCAAGTGGAGATTCGGAGCGCTAAGAGGGTAATAGTGGAAAAAGGAATGTCTCCAAATATAAACTACACAGAATCATTATGTGAAACTTCTTTCTGATCTGTGCATTCAGCTAACAGAGTTAAAGCATACTTTTGATTGAGCAGATCTGAACACTCTTTCTGTAGAAAATGCAACTGGACATTTGGATTGCTAAGAGAGTAGTAGTGGAAAAAGGAATATATTCAAATATAAACTACACAGAAGCATTCTGTGAAACTTCTTTCTGATCTGAGCATTCAGCTAACAGATTTAAACCATACTTTTGATTGAGCAGTTTTGAAACACTCAGTCTGTAGAAAATGCAACTGGACATTCGTAGCGCTAAGTGGGTAATAGTGGAAAAAAGAATATGTTCAAATATAAACTACACAGAAGAATTGTATGAATCTTCTTTCTGTTCTGTGCATTCAACTAACAGAGTTGAACCTTACTTTTGATTGAGCCTTTCTGAAACACTCTTTCTGTAGAAACTGCAATTGGACATTCTGAGCGCTAAGAGGCCTATATTGGGAAAAATAATATCTTCAAATAAAAACTACACAGAAGCATTGTGTGAAACTTATTTCTGATATGTTCATTAAGCTAACAGAGTTAAACCATACTTTTGATTGCGCAGTTCTGAACACTCTTTCTGTAGAAAATGCAAGTGGACATTCGGAGCGCTAAGAGGGTAATAGTGGAAAAAGGAATATATTCAAATATAAACTACACAGTAGCATTCTGTGAAAATTCTTTCTGTTCTGTGCATTCAACCAACAGAGTTGAACCTTACTTTTGATTGAGCCGTTCTGAAACACTCTTTCTGTAGAAACTGCAATTGGACATGCTAAGCGCTAAGAGGCCTACATTGAGAAAAAGAATATCTTTAAATAAAAACTACACAGATGCATTCTGTGAAACTTATTTCTGATCTGTAAATTCAGTTAACAGAGATAAAACATATTTTTGATTGAGCAGTTATGAAACACTCTTTTTGTAGAAAATGCAAGTGGAGATTCGGAGCGCTAAGTGGGTAATAGTGGAAAAAGGAATGTCTTCAAATATAAACTACACCGAATCATTCGGTGTAACTTCTTTCTGTTCTGTGCATTCAGCTAACAGAGTTAAACCATACTTTTGATTGAGCAGATCTGAACACTCTTTCTGTAGAAAATGCAACTGGACATTTGGAGCGCTAAGAGCGTAGTAGTGTAAAAAGGAATATATTCAAATATAAACTACACAGAAGCATTCTGTGAAACATCTTTCTGATCTGAGCATTCAGCTAACAGAGTTAAACCATACTTTTGATTGAGCAGTTTTGAAACACTCTGTCTGTAGAAAATGCAACTGGACATTCGTAGCGCTAAGTGGGTAATAGTGGAAAAAAGAATATGTTCAAATATACACTACACAGAAGCATTGTATGAAACTTCTTTCTGTTCTGTGCATTCAACTAACAGAGTTGAACCTTACTTTTGATTGAGCCGTTCTGAAACACTCTTTCTGTAGAAACTGCAATTGGACATTCTGAGCGCTAAGAGGCCTATATTGGGAAAAAGAATGTCTACAAATAAAAACTACACAGATGCATTCTGTGAAACTTATTTCTGATCTGTAAATTCAGTTAACAGAGATAAAACATATTTTTGATTGAGCAGTTATGAAACACTGTTTTTGTAGAAAATGCAAGTGGAGTTTCGGAGCGCTAAGAGGGTAATAGTGGAAAAAGGAATGTCTTCAAATATAAACTACACAGAATCATTCGGTGAAACTTCTTTCTGATCTGTGCATTCAGCTAACAGAGTTAAACCATACTTTTGATTGAGCAGATCTGAACACTCTTTCTGTAGAAAATGCAACTGGACATTTGGAGCGCTAAGAGCGTAGTAGTGGAAAAAGGAATATATTCAAATATAAACTACACAGAAGCATTCTGTGAAACTTCTTTCTGATCTGAGCATTCAGCTAACAGAGTTAAACCATACTTTTGATTGAGCAGTTTTGAAACACTCTGTCTGTAGAAAATGCAACTGGACATTCGTAGCGCTAAGTGGGTAATAGTGGAAAAAAGAATATGTTCAAATATAAACTACACAGAAGCATTGTATGAAACTTCTTTCTGTTCTGTGCATTCAACTAACAGAGTTGAACCTTACTTTGATTGAGCCGTTCTGAAACACTCTTTCTGTAGAAACTGCAATTGGACATTCTGAGCGCTAAGAGGCCTATAATGGGAAAAAGAATGTCTACAAATAAAAACTACACAGAAGAATTGTGTGAAACTTCTTTCTGTTCTGTTTGTTCAACTAAAAGAGTTGAACCTTAGTTTTGATTGAGCCGTTCTGAAACACTCTTTCTGTAGAAACTGCAATTGGACATTCTGAGCGCTAAGAGGCCTATATTGGGAAAAATAATATCTTCAAATAAAAACTACACAGAAGCATTGTGTGAAACTTATTTCTGATATGTTCATTAAGCTAACAGAGTTAAACCATACTTTTGATTGCGCAGTTCTGAACACTCTTTCTGTAGAAAATGCAAGTGGACATTCGGAGCGCTAAGAGGGTAATAGTGGAAAAAGGAATATATTCAAATATAAACTACACAGTAGCATTCTGTGAAAATTCTTTCTGTTCTGTGCATTCAACCAACAGAGTTGAACCTTACTTTTGATTGAGCCGTTCTGAAACACTCTTTCTGTAGAAACTGCAATTGGACATGCTAAGCGCTAAGAGGCCTACATTGGGAAAAAGAATATCTTTAAATAAAAACTACACAGATGCATTCTGTGAAACTTATTTCTGATCTGTAAACTCAGTTAACAGAGATAAAACATATTTTTGATTGAGCAGTTATGAAACACTCTTTTTGTAGAAAATGCAAGTGGAGATTCGGAGCGCTAAGTGGGTAATAGTGGAAAAAGGAATGTCTTCAAATATAAACTACACCGAATCATTCGGTGTAACTTCTTTCTGTTCTGTGCATTCAGCTAACAGAGTTAAACCATACTTTTGATTGAGCAGATCTGAACACTCTTTCTGTAGAAAATGCAACTGGACATTTGGAGCGCTAAGAGCGTAGTAGTGGAAAAAGGAATATATTCAAATATAAACTACACAGAAGCATTCTGTGAAACATCTTTCTGATCTGAGCATTCAGCTAACAGAGTTAAACCATACTTTTGATTGAGCAGTTTTGAAACACTCTGTCTGTAGAAAATGCAACTGGACATTCGTAGCGCTACGTGGGTAATAGTGGAAAAAAGAATATGTTCAAACATACACTACACAGAAGCATTGTATGACACTTCTTTCTGTTCTGTGCATTCAACTAACAGAGTTGAACCTTACTTTTGATTGAGCCGTTCTGAAACACTCTTTCTGTAGAAACTGCAATTGGACATTCTGAGCGCTAAGAGGCCTATATTGGGAAAAAGAATGTCTACAAATAAAAACTACACAGATGCATTCTGTGAAACTTATTTCTGATCTGTAAATTCAGTTAACAGAGATAAAACATATTTTTGATTGAGCAGTTATGAAACACTGTTTTTGTAGAAAATGCAAGTGGAGATTCGGAGCGCTAAGAGGGTAATAGTGGAAAAAGGAATGTCTTCAAATATAAACTACACAGAATCATTCGGTGAAACTTCTTTCTGATCTGTGCATTCAGCTAACAGAGTTAAACCATACTTTCGATTGAGCAGATCTGAACACTCTTTCTGTAGAAAATGCAACTGGACATTTGGAGCGCTAAGAGCGTAGTAGTGGAAAAAGGAATATATTCAAATATAAACTACACAGAAGCATTCTGTGAAACTTCTTTCTGATCTGAGCATTCAGCTAACAGAGTTAAACCATACTTTTGATTGAGCAGTTTTGAAACACTCTGTCTGTAGAAAATGCAACTGGACATTCGTAGCGCTAAGTGGGTAATAGTGGAAAAAAGAATATGTTCAAATATAAACTACACAGAAGCATTGTATGAAACTTCTTTCTGTTCTGTGCATTCAACTAACAGAGTTGAACCTTACTTTGATTGAGCCGTTCTGAAACACTCTTTCTGTAGAAACTGCAATTGGACATTCTGAGCGCTAAGAGGCCTATAATGGGAAAAAGAATGTCTACAAATAAAAACTACACAGAAGAATTGTGTGAAACTTCTTTCTGTTCTGTTTGTTCAACTAAAAAGTTGAACCTTAGTTTTGATTGAGCCGTTCTGAAACACTCTTTCTGTAGAAAATGCAAGTGGAGATTCGGAGCGCTAAGAGGGTAATAGTGGAAAAAGGAATGTCTCCAAATATAAACTACACAGAATCATTCTGTGAAACTTGTTTCTGATCTGTGCATTCAGCTAACAGATTTAAACCATACTTTGGATTGAGCAGATCTGAACACTCTTTCTGTAGAAAATGCAACTGGACATTTGGAGCGCTAAGAGAGTAGTAGTGGAAAAAGGAATATATTCAAATATAAACTACACAGAAGCATTCTGTGAAACTTCTTTCTGATCTGAGCATTCAGCTAAAAGACTTAAACCATACTTTTGATTGAGCAGTTTTGAAACTCTCTGTCTGTAGAAAATGCAACTGGACATTCGTAGCGCTAAGTGGGTAATAGTGCAAAAAAGAATATGTTCAAATATAAACTACACAGAAGCATTGTATGAAACTTCTTTCTGTTCTGTGCATTCAACTAAAAGTGTTGAACCTTACTTTTGATTGAGCCGTTCTGAAACACTCTTTCTGTAGAAACTGCAATTGGACATTCTGAGCGCTAAGAGGCCTCTATTGGAAAAAATAATAACTTCAAATAAAAACTACACAGAAGCATTGTGTGAAACTTATTTCTGATATGTTCATTAAGCTAACAGAGTTAAACCATAATTTTGATTGCGCAGTTCTGAACACTCTTTCTGTAGATAATGCAAGTGGACATTCGGAGCGCAAAGAGGGTAATAGTGGAAAAAGGAATATATTCAAATATAAACTACACAGTAGCATTCTGTGAAAATTCTTTCTGTTCTGTGCATTCAACTAACAGAGTTGAACCTTACTTTTGATTGAGCCGTTCTGAAACACTCTTTCTGTAGAAACTGCAATTGGACATGCTAAGCGCTAAGAGGCCTACATTGGGAAAAAGAATATCTTCAAATAAAAACTACACAGATGCATTCTGTGAAACTTATTTCTGATCTGTAAATTCAGTTAACAGAGATAAAACATATTTTTGATTGAGCAGTTATGAAACACTCTTTTTGTAGAAAATGCAAGTGGAGATTCGGAGCGCTAAAAGGGTAATAGTGGAAAAAGGAATGTCTTCAAATATAAACTACACAGAATCATTCGGTGAAACTTCTTTCTGATCTGTGCATTCAGCTAACAGAGTTAAACCATACTTTTGATTGAGCAGATCTGAACACTCTTTCTGTAGAAAATGCAACTGGACATTTGGAGTCTAAGAGTGTAGTAGTGGAAAAAGGAATATATTCAAATATAAACTACACAGAAGCATTCTGTGAAACTTCTTTCTGATCTGAGCATTCAGCTAACAGAGTTAAACCATACTTTTGATTGAGCAGTTTTGAAACACTCTGTCTGTAGAAAATGCAACTGGACATTCGTAGCGCTAAGTTGGTTATATTGGACAAAAGAATATGTTCAAATATAAACTACACAGAAGCATTGTATGAAACTTCTTTCTGTTCTGTGCATTCAACTAACAGAGTTGAACCTTACATTTGATTGAGCCGTTCTGAAACACTCTTTCTGTAGAAACTGCAATTGGACATTCTGAGCGCTAAGAGGCCTATATTGGGAAAAAGAATGTCTACAAATAAAAACTACACAGAAGAATTGTGTGAAACTTCTTTCTGTTCTGTTTGTTAAACTAAAAGAGTTGAACCTTAGTTTTGATTGAGCCGTTCTGAAACACTCTTTCTGTAGAAAATGCAAGTGGAGATTCGGAGCGCTAAGAGGGTAATAGTGGAAAAAGGAATGTCTCCAAATATAAACTACACAGAATCATTCTGTGAAACTTCTTTCTGATCTGTGCATTCAGCTAACAGAGTTAAAGCATACTTTTGATTGAGCAGATCTGAACACTCTTTCTGTAGAAAATGCAACTGGACATTTGGATTGCTAAGAGAGTAGTAGTGGAAAAAGGAATATATTCAAATATAAACTACACAGAAGCATTCTGTGAAACTTCTTTCTGATCTGAGCATTCAGCTAACAGATTTAAACCATACTTTTGATTGAGCAGTTTTGAAACACTCAGTCTGTAGAAAATGCAACTGGACATTCGTAGCGCTAAGTGGGTAATAGTGGAAAAAAGAATATGTTCAAATATAAACTACACAGAAGAATTGTATGAATCTTCTTTCTGTTCTGTGCATTCAACTAACAGAGTTGAACCTTACTTTTGATTGAGCCTTTCTGAAACACTCTTTCTGTAGAAACTGCAATTGGACATTCTGAGCGCTAAGAGGCCTATATTGGGAAAAATAATATCTTCAAATAAAAACTACACAGAAGCATTGTGTGAAACTTATTTCTGATATGTTCATTAAGCTAACAGAGTTAAACCATACTTTTCATTGCGCAGTTCTGAACACTCTTTCTGTAGAAAATGCAAGTGGACATTCGGAGCGCTAAGAGGGTAATAGTGGAAAAAGGAATATATTCAAATATAAACTACACAGTAGCATTCTGTGAAAATTCTTTCTGTTCTGTGCATTCAACCAACAGAGTTGAACCTTACTTTTGATTGAGCCGTTCTGAAACACTCTTTCTGTAGAAACTGCAATTGGACATGCTAAGCGCTAAGAGGCCTACATTGAGAAAAAGAATATCTTTAAATAAAAACTACACAGATGCATTCTGTGAAACTTATTTCTGATCTGTAAATTCAGTTAACAGAGATAAAACATATTTTTGATTGAGCAGTTATGAAACACTCTTTTTGTAGAAAATGCAAGTGGAGATTCGGAGCGCTAAGTGGGTAATAGTGGAAAAAGGAAAGTCTTCAAATATAAACTACACAGAATCATTCGGTGTAACTTCTTTCTGTTCTGTGCATTCAGCTAACAGAGTTAAACCATACTTTTGATTGAGCAGATCTGAACACTCTTTCTGTAGAAAATGCAACTGGACATTTGGAGCGCTAAGAGCGTAGTAGTGTAAAAAGGAATATATTCAAATATAAACTACACAGAAGCATTCTGTGAAACATCTTTCTGATCTGAGCATTCAGCTAACAGAGTTAAACCATACTTTTGATTGAGCAGTTTTGAAACACTCTGTCTGTAGAAAATGCAACTGGACATTCGTAGCGCTAAGTGGGTAATAGTGGAAAAAAGAATATGTTCAAATATACACTACACAGAAGCATTGTATGACACTTCTTTCTGTTCTGTGCATTCAACTAACAGAGTTGAACCTTACTTTTGATTGAGCCGTTCTGAAACACTCTTTCTGTAGAAACTGCAATTGGACATTCTGAGCGCTAAGAGGCCTATATTGGGAAAAAGAATGTCTACAAATAAAAACTACACAGATGCATTCTGTGAAACTTATTTCTGATCTGTAAATTCAGTTAACAGAGATAAAACATATTTTTGATTGAGCAGTTATGAAACACTGTTTTTGTAGAAAATGCAAGTGGAGATTCGGAGCGCTAAGAGGGTAATAGTGGAAAAAGGAATGTCTTCAAATATAAACTACACAGAATCATTCGGTGAAACTTCTTTCTGATCTGTGCATTCAGCTAACAGAGTTAAACCATACTTTTGATTGAGCAGATCTGAACACTCTTTCTGTAGAAAATGCAACTGGACATTTGGAGCGCTAAGAGCGTAGTAGTGGAAAAAGGAATATATTCAAATATAAACTACACAGAAGCATTCTGTGAAACTTCTTTCTGATCTGAGCATTCAGCTAACAGAGTTAAACCATACTTTTGATTGAGCAGTTTTGAAACACTCTGTCTGTAGAAAATGCAACTGGACATTCGTAGCGCTAAGTGGGTAATAGTGGAAAAAAGAATATGTTCAAATATAAACTACACAGAAGCATTGTATGAAACTTCTTTCTGTTCTGTGCATTCAACTAACAGATTTGAACCTTACTTTGATTGAGCCGTTCTGAAACACTCTTTCTGTAGAAACTGCAATTGGACATTCTGAGCGCTAAGAGGCCTATAATGGGAAAAAGAATGTCTACAAATAAAAACTACACAGAAGAATTGTGTGAAACTTCTTTCTGTTCTGTTTGTTCAACTAAAAGAGTTGAACCTTAGTTTTGATTGAGCCGTTCTGAAACACTCTTTCTGTAGAAAATGCAAGTGGAGATTCGGAGCGCTAAGAGGGTAATAGTGGAAAAAGGAATGTCTCCAAATATAAACTACACAGAATCATTCTGTGAAACTTGTTTCTGATCTGTGCATTCAGCTAACAGATTTAAACCATACTTTGGATTGAGCAGATCTGAACACTCTTTCTGTAGAAAATGCAACTGGACATTTGGAGCGCTAAGAGAGTAGTAGTGGAAAAAGGAATATATTCAAATATAAACTACACAGAAGCATTCTGTGAAACTTCTTTCTGATCTGAGCATTCAGCTAAAAGACTTAAACCATACTTTTGATTGAGCAGTTTTGAAACTCTCTGTCTGTAGAAAATGCAACTGGACATTCGTAGCGCTAAGTGGGTAATAGTGGAAAAAAGAATATGTTCAAATATAAACTACACAGAAGCATTGTATGAAACTTCTTTCTGTTCTGTGCATTCAACTAAAAGAGTTGAACCTTACTTTTGATTGAGCCGTTCTGAAACACTCTTTCTGTAGAAACTGCAATTGGACATTCTGAGCGCTAAGAGGCCTATATTGGGAAAAATAATAACTTCAAATAAAAACTACACAGAAGCATTGTGTGAAACTTATTTCTGATATGTTCATTAAGCTAACAGAGTTAAACCATACTTTTGATTGCGCAGTTCTGAACACTCTTTCTGTAGAAAATGCAAGTGGACATTCGGAACGCTAAGAGGGTAATAGTGGAAAAAGGAATATATTCAAATATAAACTACACAGTAGCATTCTGTGAAAATTCTTTCTGTTCTGTGCATTCAACCAACAGAGTTGAACCTTACTTTGATTGAGCCGTTCTGAAACACTCTTTCTGTAGAAACTGCAATTGGACATGCTAAGCGCTAAGAGGCCTATATTGGGAAAAAGAATATCTTCAAATAAAAACTACACAGATGCATTCTGTGAAACTTATTTCTGATCTCTAAATTCAGTTAACAGAGATATAACATATTTTTGAATGAGCAGTTATGAAACACTCTTTTTGTAGGAAATGCAAGTGGAGATTCGGAGCGCTAAGTGGGTAATAGTGGAAAAAGGAATGTCTTCAAATATAAACTACACAGAATCATTCGGTGAAACTTCTTTCTCATCTGTGCATTCAGCTAACAGAGTTCAACCATACTTTTGATTGAGCAGATCTGAACACTCTTTCTGTAGAAAATGCAACTGGACATTTGGAGCGCTAAGAGCGTTGTAGTGGAAAAAGGGATATATTCAAATATAAACTACACAGAAGCATTCTGTGCAACATCTTTCTGATCTGAGCATTCAGCTAACAGAGTAAAACCATACTTTTGATTGAGCAGTTTTGAAACACTCTGTCTGTAGAAAATGCAACTAGACATTCGTAGCGCTAAGTGGGTAATAGTGGAAAAAAGAATATGTTCAAATATACACTACACAGAAGCATTGTATGAAACTTCTTTCTGTTCTGTGCATTCAACTAACAGAGTTGAACCTTACTTTTGATTGAGCCGTTCTGAAACACTCTTTCTGTAGAAACTGCAATTGGACATTCTGAGCGCTAGGAGGCCTATATTGGGAAAAAGAATGTCTACAAATAAAAACTACACAGAAGAATTGTGTGAAACTTCTTTCTGTTCTGTTTGTTCAACTAAAAGAGTTGAACCTTAGTTTTGATTGAGCCGTTCTGAAACACACTTTCTGTAGAAAATGCAAGTGGAGTTTCGGAGCGCTAAGAGTGTAATAGTGGAAAAAGGAATGTCTCCAAATATAAACTACACAGAATCATTCTGTGAAACTTTTTTCTGATCTGTGCATTCAGCTAACAGAGTTAAACCATACTATTGATTGAGCAGATCTGAACACTCTTTCTGTAGAAAATGCAACTGGACATTTGGAGCGCTAAGAGAGTAGTAGTGGAAAAAGTAATATATTCAAATATAAACTACACAGAAGCATTCTGTGAAAATTCTTTCTGATCTGAGCATTCAGCTAACAGAGTTAAACCATACTTTTGATTGAGCAGTTTGGAAACACTCAGTCTGTAGAAAATGCAACTGGACATTCGTAGCGCTAAGTGGGTAATAGTGGAAAAAAGAATATGTTCAAATATAAACTACACAGAAGCATTGTATGAAACTTCTTTCTGTTCTGTGCATTCAACTAACAGAGTTGAACCTTACTTTTGATTGAGCCTTTCTGAAACACTCTTTCTGTAGAAACTGCAATTGGACATTCTGAGCGCTAAGAGGCCTATATTGGGAAAAATAATATCTTCAAATAAAAACTACACAGAAGCATTGTGTGAAATTTATTTCTGATATGTTCATTAAGCTAACAGAGTTAAACCATACTTTTGATTGCGCAGTTCTGAACACTCTTTCTGTAGAAAATGCAAGTGGACATTCGGAGCGCTAAGAGGGTAATAGTGGAAAAAGGAATATATTCAAATATAAACTACACAGTAGCATTCTGTGATAATACTTTCTGTTCTGTGCATTCAACCAACAGAGTTGAACCTTACTTTTGATTGAGCCGTTCTGAAACACTCTTTCTGTAGAAACTGCAATTGGACATGCTAAGCGCTAAGAGGCCTACATTGGGAAAAAGAATATCTTCAAATAAAAACTACACAGATTCATTCTGTGAAACTTATTTCTGATCTGTAAATTCAGTTAACAGAGATAAAACATATTTTTGATTGAGCAGTTATGAAACACTGTTTTTGTAGAAAATGCAAGTGGAGATTCGGAGCGCTTAGAGGGTAATAGTGGAAAAAGGAATGTCTTCAAAGATAAACTACACAGAATCATTCGGTGAAACTTCTTTCTGATCTGTGCATTCAGCTAACAGAGTTAAACCATACTTTTGATTGAGCAGTTTTGAAACACTCTGTCTGTAGAAAATGCAACTGGACATTCGTAGCGCTAAGTGGGTAATAGTGGAAAAAAGAATATGTTCAAATATAAACTACACAGAAGCATTGTATGAAACTTCTTTCTGTTCTGTGCATTCAACTAACAGAGTTGAACCTTACTTTGATTGAGCCGTTCTGAAACACTCTTTCTGTGGAAACTGCAATTGGACATTCTGAGCGCTAAGAGGCCTATATTGGGAAAAAGAATGTCTACAAATAAAAACTACACAGAAGAATTGTGTGAAACTTCTTTCTGTTCTGTTTGTTCAACTAAAAGAGTTGAACCTCTGTTTTGATTGAGCCGTTCTGAAACACTCTTTCTGTAGAAAATGCAAGTGGAGATTCGGAGCGCTAAGAGGGAAATAGTGGAAAAAGGAATATCTCCAAATATAAACTACACAGAATCATTCTGTGAAACTTGTTTCTGATCTGTGCATTCAGCTAACAGATTTAAACCATAATTTGGATTGAGCAGATCTGAACACTCTTTCTGTAGAAAATGCAACTGGACATTTGGAGCGCTAAGAGAGTAGTAGTGGAAAAAGGAATATATTCAGATATAAACTACACAGAAGCATTCTGTGAAACTTCTTTCTGATCTGAGCATTCAGCTAAAAGAGTTAAACCATACTTTTGATTGAGCAGTTTTGAAACTCTCTGTCTGTAGAAAATGCAACTGGACATTCGTAGCGCTAAGTGCGTAATAGTGGAAAAAAGTATATGTTCAAATATAAACTACACAGAAGCATTGTATGAAACTTCTTTCTGTTCTGTGCATTCAACTAAAAGAGTTGAACCTTACTTTTGATTGAGCCGTTCTGAAACACTCTTTCTGTAGAAACTGCAATTGGACATTCTGAGCGCTAAGAGGCCTATATTGGGAAAAATAATAACTTCAAATAAAAACTACACAGAAGCATTGTGTGAAACTTATTTCTGATATGTTCATTAAGCTAACAGAGTTAAACCATACTTTTGATTGCGCAGTTCTGAACACTCTTTCTGTAGAAAATGCAAGTGGACATTCGGAACGCTAAGAGGGTAATAGTGGAAAAAGGAATATATTCAAATATAAACTACACAATAGCATTCTTTGAAAATTCTTTCTGTTCTGTGCATTAAACCAACAGAGTTGAACCTTACTTTTGATTGAGCCGTTCTGAAACACTCTTTCTGTAGAAACTGCAATTGGACATGCTAAGCGCTAAGAGGCCTATATTGGGAAAAAAAATATCTTCAAATAAAAACTACACAGATGCATTCTGTGAAACTTATTTCTGATCTCTAAATTCAGTTAACAGAGATATAACATATTTTTGATTGAGCAGTTATGAAACACTCTTTTTGTAGGAAATGCAAGTGGAGATTCGGAGCGCTAAGAGGGTAATAGTGGAAAAAGGAATGTCTTCAAATATAAACTACACAGAATCATTCGGTGAAACTTCTTTCTCATCTGTGCATTCAGCTAACAGAGTTCAACCATACTTTTGATTGAGCAGATCTGAACACTCTTTCTGTAGAAAATGCAACTGGACATTTGGAGCGCTAAGAGCGTAGTAGTGGAAAAAGGAATATATTCAAATATAAACTACACAGAAGCATTCTGTGAAACATCTTTCTGATCTGAGCATTCAGCTAACAGAGTAAAACCATACTTTTGATTGAGCAGTTTTGAAACACTCTGTCTGTAGAAAATGCAACTAGACATTCGTAGCGCTAAGTGGGTAATAGTGGAAAAAAGAATATGTTCAAATATACACTACACAGAAGCATTGTATGAAACTTCTTTCTGTTCTGTGCATTCAACTAACAGAGTTGAACCTTACTTTTGATTGAGCCGTTCTGAAACACTCTTTCTGTAGAAACTGCAATTGGACATTCTGAGCGCTAGGAGGCCTATATTGGGAAAAAGAATGTCTACAAATAAAAACTACACAGAAGAATTGTGTGAAACTTCTTTCTGTTCTGTTTGTTCAACTAAAAGAGTTGAACCTTAGTTTTGATTGAGCCGTTCTGAAACACTCTTTCTGTAGAAAATGCAAGTGGAGTTTCGGAGCGCTAAGAGGGTAATAGTGGAAAAGGGAATGTCTCCAAATATAAACTACACAGAATCATTCTGTGAAACTTCTTTCTGATCTGTGCATTCAGCTAACAGAGTTAAACCATACTATTGATTGAGCAGATCTGAACACTCTTTCTGTAGAAAATGCAACTGGACATTTGGAGCGCTAAGAGAGTAGTAGTGGAAAAAGTAATATATTCAAATATAAACTACACAGAAGCATTCTGTGAAACTTCTTTCTGATCTGAGCATTCAGCTAACAGAGTTAAACCATACTTTTGATTGAGCAGTTTTGAAACACTCAGTCTGTAGAAAATGCAACTGGACATTCGTAGCGCTAAGTGGGTAATAGTGGAAAAAAGAATATGTTCAAATATAAACTATACAGAAGCATTGTATGAAACTTCTTTCTGTTCTGTGCATTCAACTAACAGAGTTGAACCTTACTTTTGATTGAGCCTTTCTGAAACACTCTTTCTGTAGAAACTGCAATTGGACATTCTGAGCGCTAAGAGGCCTATATTGGGAAAAATAATATCTTCAAATAAAAACTACACAGAAGCATTGTGTGAAACTTATTTCTGATATGTTCATTAAGCTAACAGAGTTAAACCATACTTTTGATTGCGCAGTTCTGAACACTCTTTCTGTAGAAAATGCAAGTGGACATTCGGAGCGCTAAGAGGGTAATAGTGGAAAAAGGAATATATTCAAATATAAACTACACAGTAGCATTCTGTGAAAATTCTTTCTGTTCTGTGCATTCAACCAACAGAGTTGAACCTTACTTTTGATTGAGCCGTTCTGAAACACTCTTTCTGTAGAAACTGCAATTGGACATGCTAAGCGCTAAGAGGCCTATATTGGGAAAAAGAATATCTTCAAATAAAAACTACACAGATGCATTCTGTGAAACTTATTTCTGATCTGTAAATTCAGTTAACAGAGATAAAACATATTTTTGATTGAGCAGTTATGAAACACTGTTTTTGTAGAAAATGCAAGTGGAGATTCGGAGCGCTAAGAGGGTAATAGTGGAAAAAGGAATGTCTTCAAATATAAACTACACAGAATCATTCGGTGAAACTTCTTTCTGATCTGTGCATTCAGCTAACAGATTTAAACCATACTTTTGATTGAGCAGATCTGAACACTCTTTCTGTAGAAAATGCAACTGGACATTTGGAGCGCTAAGAGCGTAGTAGTGGAAAAAGGAATATATTCAAATATAAACTACACAGAAGCATTCTGTGAAACTTCTTTCTGATCTGAGCATTCAGCTAACAGAGTTAAACCATAGTTTTGATTGAGCAGTTTTGAAACACTCTGTCTGTAGAAAATGCAACTGGACATTCGTAGCGCTAAGTGGGTAATAGTGGAAAAAAGAATATGTTCAAATATAAACTACACAGAAGCATTGTATGAAACTTCTTTCTGTTATGTGCATTCAACTAACAGAGTTGAACCTTACTTTTGATTGAGCCGTTCTGAAACACTCTTTCTGTAGAAACTGCAATTGGACATTCTGAGCGCTAAGAGGCCTATATTGGGAAAAAGAATGTCTACAAATAAAAACTACGCAGAAGAATTGTGTGAAACTTCTTTCTGTTCTGTTTGTTCAACTAAAAGCGTTGAACCTTAGTTTTGATTGAGCCGTTCTGAAACACTCTTTCTGTAGAAAATGCAAGTGGAGATTCGGAGCGATAAGAGGGTAATAGTGGATAAAGGAATGTCTCCAAATATAAACTACACAGAATCATTCTGTGAAACTTGTTTCTGATCTGTGCATTCAGCTAACAGAGTTAAACCATACTTTGGATTGAGCAGATCTGAACACTCTTTCTGTAGAAAATGCAACTGGACATTTGGAGCGCTAAGAGAGTAGTAGTGGAAAAAGGAATATATTCAAATATAAACTACACAGAAGCATTCTGTGAAACTTCTTTCTGATCTGAGCATTCAGCTAACAGAGTTAAACCATACTTTTGATTGAGCAGTTTTGAAACTCTCTGTCTGTAGAAAATGCAACTGGACATTCGTAGCGCTAAGTGGGTAATAGTGGAAAAAAGAATATGTTCAAATATAAACTACACAGAAGCATTGTATGAAACTTCTTCCTGTTCTGTGCATTCAACTAACAGAGTTGAACCTTACTTTTGATTGAGCCGTTCTGAAACACTCTTTCTGTAGAAACTGCAATTGGACGTGCTAAGCGCTAAGAGGCCTACATTGGGAAAAAGAATATCTTCAAATGAAAACTACACAGATGCATTCTGTGAAACTTATTTCTGATCTGTAAATTCAGTTAACAGAGATAAAACATATTTTTGATTGAGCAGTTATGAAACACTGTTTTTGTAGAAAATGCAAGTGGAGATTCGGAGCGCTAAGAGGGTAATAGAGGAAAAAGGAATGTCTTCAAATATAAACTACACAGAATCATTCGGTGAAACTTCTTTCTGATCTGTGCATTCAGCTAACAGAGTTAAACCATACTTTTGATTGAGCAGATCTGAACACTCTTTCTGTAGAAAATGCAACTGGACATTTGGAGCGCTAAGAGCGTAGTAGTGGAAAAAGGAATATATTCAAATATAAACTACACAGAAGCATTCTGTGAAACTTCTTTCTGATCTGAGCATTCAGCTAACAGAGTTAAACCATACTTTTGATTGAGCAGTTTTGAAACACTCTGTCTGTAGAAAATGCAACTGGACATTCGTAGCGCTAAGTGGGTAATAGTGGAAAAAAGAATATGTTCAAATATAAACTACACCGAAGCATTGTATGAAACTTCTTTCTGTTCTGTGCATTCAACTAACAGAGTTGAACCTTACTTTTGATTGAGCCTTTCTGAAACACTCTTGCTGTAGAAACTGCAATTGCACATTCTGAGCGCTAAGAGGCCTATATTGGGAAAAATAATATCTTCAAATAAAAACTACACAGAAGCATTGTGTGAAACTTATTTCTGATATGTTCATTAAGCTAACAGAGTTAAACCATACTTTTGATTGCTCAGTTCTGAACACTCTTTCTGTAGAAAATGCAAGTGGACATTCGGAGCGCTAAGAGGGTAATAGTGGAAAAAGGAATATATTCAAATATAAACTACACAGTAGCATTCTGTGAAAATTCTTTCTCTTCTGTGCATTCAACCAACAGAGTTGAATCTTACTTTTGATTGAGCCGTTCTGAAACACTCTTTCTGTAGAAACTGCAATTGGACATGCTAAGCGCTAAGAGGCCTATATTGGGAAAAAGAATATCTTCAAATAAAAACTACACAGATGCATTCTGTGAAACTTATTTCTGATCTGTAAATTCAGTTAACAGAGATAAAACATATTTTTGATTGAGCAGTTATGAAATACTCTTTTTGTAGAAAATGCAAGTGGAGATTCGGAGCGCTAAGAGGGTAAGAGTGGAAAAAGGAATGTCTTCAAATGTAAACTACACAGAATCATTCGGTGAAACTTCTTTCTTATCTGTGCATTCAGCTAACAGAGTTAAACCATACTTTTGATTGAGCAGGTCTGAACACTCTTTCTGTAGAAAATGCAACTGGACATTTGGAGCGCTAAGAGCGTAGTAGTGGAAAAAGGAATATATTCAAATATAAACTACACAGAAGCATTCTGTGAAACTTCTTTCTAATCTGAGCATTCAGCTAACAGAGTTAAACCATACTTTTGATTGAGCAGTTTTGAAACACTCTGTCTGTAGAAAATGCAACTGGACATTCGTCGCGCTAAGTGGGTAATAGTGGAAAAAAGAATATGTTCAAATATAAAATACACAGAAGCATTGTATGAAACTTCTTTCTGTTCTGTGCATTCAACTAACAGAGTTGAACCTTACTTTTGATTGAGCCTTTCTGAAACACTCTTTCTGTAGAAACTGCAATTGGACATTCTGAGCGCTAAGAGGCCTATATTGGGAAAAATAATATCTTCAAATAAAAACTACACAGAAGCGTTGTGTGAAACTTATTTCTGATATGTTCATTGAGCTAACAGAGTTAAACCATACTTTTGATTGCGCAGTTCTGAACACTCTTTCTGTAGAAAATGCAAGTGGACATTCGGAGCGCTAAGAGGGTAATAGTGGAAAAAGGAATATATTCAAATATAAACTACACAGTATCATTCTGTGAAAATTCTTTCTGTTCTGTGCATTCAACTAACAGAGTTGAACCTTACTTTTGATTGAGCCGTTCTGAAACACTCTTTCTGTAGAAACTGCAAGTGGACATGCTAAGAGCTTAGAGGCCTACATTGGGAAAAAGAATATCTTCAAATAAAAACTACACAGATGCATTCTGTGAAACTTATTTCTGATCTGTAAATTCAGTTAACAGAGATAAAACATATTTTTGATTGAGCAGTTATGAAACACTCTTTTTGTAGAAAATGCAAGTGGAGATTCGGAGCGCTAAGAGGGTAATAGTGGAAACAGGAATGTCTTCAAATATAAACTACACAGAATCATTCGGTGAAACTTCTTTCTGATATGTGCATTCAGCTAACAGAGTTAAACCATACTTTTGATTGAGCAGATCTGAACACTCTTTCTGTAGAAAATGCAAGTGGACATTTGGAGCGCTAAGAGCGTAGTAGTGGAAAAAGGAATATATTCAAATATAAACTACACAGAAGCATTCTGTGAAACTTCTTTCTGATCTGAGCATTCAGCTAACAGAGTTAAACCATACTTTTGATTGAGCAGTTTTGAAACACTCTGTCTGTAGAAAATGCAACTGGACATTCGTAGCGCTAAGTGGGTAATAGTGGAAAAAAGAATATGTTCAAATATAAACTACACAGAAGCATTGTATGAAACTTCTTTCTGTTCTGTGCATTCAACTAACAGAGTTGAACCTTACTTTTGATTGAGCCGTTCTGAAACACTCTTTCTGTAGAAACTGCAATTGGACATTCTGAGCGCTAAGAGGCCTATATTGGGAAAAAGAATGTCTACAAATAAAAACTACGCAGAAGAATTGTGTGAAACTTCTTTCTGTTCTGTTTGTTCAACTAAAAGCGTTGAACCTTAGTTTTGATTGAGCCGTTCTGAAACACTCTTTCTGTAGAAAATGCAAGTGGAGATTCGGAGCGCTAAGAGGGTAATAGTGGAAAAAGGAATGTCTCCAAATATAAACTACACAGAATCATTCTGTGAAACTTGTTTCTGATCTGTGCATTCAGCTAACAGAGTTAAACCATACTTTGGATTGAGCAGATCTGAACACTCTTTCTGTAGAAAATGCAACTGGACATTTGGAGCGCTAAGAGAGTAGTAGTGGAAAAAGGAATATATTCAAATATAAACTACACAGAAGCATTCTGTGAAACTTCTTTCTGATCTGAGCATTCAGCTAACAGAGTTAAACCATACTTTTGATTGAGCAGTTTTGAAACACTCTGTCTGTAGAAAATGCAACTGGACATTCGTAGCGCTAAGTGGGTAATAGTGGAAAAAAGAATATGTTCAAATATAAACTACACAGAAGCATTGTATGAAACTTCTTTCTGTTCTGTGCATTCAACTAACAGAGTTGAACCTTACTTTTGATTGAGCCTTTCTGAAACACTCTTGCTGTAGAAACTGCAATTGCACATTCTGAGCGCTAAGAGGCCTATATTGGGAAAAATAATATCTTCAAATAAAAACTACACAGAAGCATTGTGTGAAACTTATTTCTGATATGTTCATTAAGCTAACAGAGTTAAACCATACTTTTGATTGCTCAGTTCTGAACACTCTTTCTGTAGAAAATGCAAGTGGACATTCGGAGCGCTAAGAGGGTAATAGTGGAAAAAGGAATATATTCAAATATAAACTACACAGTAGCATTCTGTGAAAATTCTTTCTCTTCTGTGCATTCAACCAACAGAGTTGAATCTTACTTTTGATTGAGCCGTTCTGAAACACTCTTTCTGTAGAAACTGCAATTGGACATGCTAAGCGCTAAGAGGCCTATATTGGGAAAAAGAATATCTTCAAATAAAAACTACACAGATGCATTCTGTGAAACTTATTTCTGATCTGTAAATTCAGTTAACAGAGATAAAACATATTTTTGATTGAGCAGTTATGAAATACTCTTTTTGTAGAAAATGCAAGTGGAGATTCGGAGCGCTAAGAGGGTAAGAGTGGAAAAAGGAATGTCTTCAAATATAAACTACACAGAATCATTCGGTGAAACTTCTTTCTGATCTGTGCATTCAGCTAACAGTGTTAAACCATACTTTTGATTGAGCAGGTCTGAACACTCTTTCTGTAGAAAATGCAACTGGACATTTGGAGCGCTAAGAGCGTAGTAGTGGAAAAAGGAATATATTCAAATATAAACTACACAGAAGCATTCTGTGAAACTTCTTTCTAATCTGAGCATTCAGCTAACAGAGTTAAACCATACTTTTGATTGAGCAGTTTTGAAACACTCTGTCTGTAGAAAATGCAACTGGACATTCGTCGCGCTAAGTGGGTAATAGTGGAAAAAAGAATATGTTCAAATATAAAATACACAGAAGCATTGTATGAAACTTCTTTCTGTTCTGTGCATTCAACTAACAGAGTTGAACCTTACTTTTGATTGAGCCTTTCTGAAACACTCTTTCTGTAGAAACTGCAATTGGACATTCTGAGCGCTAAGAGGCCTATATTGGGAAAAATAATATCTTCAAATAAAAACTACACAGAAGCGTTGTGTGAAACTTATTTCTGATATGTTCATTGAGCTAACAGAGTTAAACCATACTTTTGATTGCGCAGTTCTGAACACTCTTTCTGTAGAAAATGCAAGTGGACATTCGGAGCGCTAAGAGGGTAATAGTGGAAAAAGGAATATATTCAAATATAAACTACACAGTATCATTCTGTGAAAATTCTTTCTGTTCTGTGCATTCAACTAACAGAGTTGAACCTTACTTTTGATTGAGCCGTTCTGAAACACTCTTTCTGTAGAAACTGCAAGTGGACATGCTAAGAGCTTAGAGGCCTACATTGGGAAAAAGAATATCTTCAAATAAAAACTACACAGATGCATTCTGTGAAACTTATTTCTGATCTGTAAATTCAGTTAACAGAGATAAAACATATTTTTGATTGAGCAGTTATGAAACACTCTTTTTGTAGAAAATGCAAGTGGAGATTCGGAGCGCTAAGAGGGTAATAGTGGAAACAGGAATGTCTTCAAATATAAACTACACAGAATCATTCGGTGAAACTTCTTTCTGATATGTGCATTCAGCTAACAGAGTTAAACCATACTTTTGATTGAGCAGATCTGAACACTCTTTCTGTAGAAAATGCAAGTGGACATTTGGAGCGCTAAGAGCGTAGTAGTGGAAAAAGGAATATATTCAAATATAAACTACACAGAAGCATTCTGTGAAACTTCTTTCTGATCTGAGCATTCAGCTAACAGAGTTAAACCATACTTTTGATTGAGCAGTTTTGAAACACTCTGTCTGTAGAAAATGCAACTGGACATTCGTAGCGCTAAGTGGGTAATAGTGGAAAAAAGAATATGTTCAAATATAAACTACACAGAAGCATTGTATGAAACTTCTTTCTGTTCTGTGCATTCAACTAACAGAGTTGAACCTTACTTTTGATTGAGCCGTTCTGAAACACTCTTTCTGTAGAAACTGCAATTGGACATTCTGAGCGCTAAGAGGCCTATATTGGGAAAAAGAATGTCTACAAATAAAAACTACGCAGAAGAATTGTGTGAAACTTCTTTCTGTTCTGTTTGTTCAACTAAAAGCGTTGAACCTTAGTTTTGATTGAGCCGTTCTGAAACACTCTTTCTGTAGAAAATGCAAGTGGAGATTCGGAGCGCTAAGAGGGTAATAGTGGAAAAAGGAATGTCTCCAAATATAAACTACACAGAATCATTCTGTGAAACTTGTTTCTGATCTGTGCATTCAGCTAACAGAGTTAAACCATACTTTGGATTGAGCAGATCTGAACACTCTTTCTGTAGAAAATGCAACTGGACATTTGGAGCGCTAAGAGAGTAGTAGTGGAAAAAGGAATATATTCAAATATAAACTACACAGAAGCATTCTGTGAAACTTCTTTCTGATCTGAGCATTCAGCTAACAGAGTTAAACCATACTTTTGATTGAGCAGTTTTGAAACACTCTGTCTGTAGAAAATGCAACTGGACATTCGTAGCGCTAAGTGGGTAATAGTGGAAAAAAGAATATGTTCAAATATAAACTACACAGAAGCATTGTATGAAACTTCTTTCTGTTCTGTGCATTCAACTAACAGAGTTGAACCTTACTTTTGATTGAGCCTTTCTGAAACACTCTTGCTGTAGAAACTGCAATTGCACATTCTGAGCGCTAAGAGGCCTATATTGGGAAAAATAATATCTTCAAATAAAAACTACACAGAAGCATTGTGTGAAACTTATTTCTGATATGTTCATTAAGCTAACAGAGTTAAACCATACTTTTGATTGCTCAGTTCTGAACACTCTTTCTGTAGAAAATGCAAGTGGACATTCGGAGCGCTAAGAGGGTAATAGTGGAAAAAGGAATATATTCAAATATAAACTACACAGTAGCATTCTGTGAAAATTCTTTCTCTTCTGTGCATTCAACCAACAGAGTTGAATCTTACTTTTGATTGAGCCGTTCTGAAACACTCTTTCTGTAGAAACTGCAATTGGACATGCTAAGCGCTAAGAGGCCTATATTGGGAAAAAGAATATCTTCAAATAAAAACTACACAGATGCATTCTGTGAAACTTATTTCTGATCTGTAAATTCAGTTAACAGAGATAAAACATATTTTTGATTGAGCAGTTATGAAATACTCTTTTTGTAGAAAATGCAAGTGGAGATTCGGAGCGCTAAGAGGGTAAGAGTGGAAAAAGGAATGTCTTCAAATGTAAACTACACAGAATCATTCGGTGAAACTTCTTTCTGATCTGTGCATTCAGCTAACAGAGTTAAACCATACTTTTGATTGAGCAGGTCTGAACACTCTTTCTGTAGAAAATGCAACTGGACATTTGGAGCGCTAAGAGCGTAGTAGTGGAAAAAGGAATATATTCAAATATAAACTACACAGAAGCATTCTGTGAAACTTCTTTCTAATCTGAGCATTCAGCTAACAGAGTTAAACCATACTTTTGATTGAGCAGTTTTGAAACACTCTGTCTGTAGAAAATGCAACTGGACATTCGTCGCGCTAAGTGGGTAATAGTGGAAAAAAGAATATGTTCAAATATAAAATACACAGAAGCATTGTATGAAACTTCTTTCTGTTCTGTGCATTCAACTAACAGAGTTGAACCTTACTTTTGATTGAGCCTTTCTGAAACACTCTTTCTGTAGAAACTGCAATTGGACATTCTGAGCGCTAAGAGGCCTATATTGGGAAAAATAATATCTTCAAATAAAAACTACACAGAAGCGTTGTGTGAAACTTATTTCTGATATGTTCATTGAGCTAACAGAGTTAAACCATACTTTTGATTGCGCAGTTCTGAACACTCTTTCTGTAGAAAATGCAAGTGGACATTCGGAGCGCTAAGAGGGTAATAGTGGAAAAAGGAATATATTCAAATATAAACTACACAGTATCATTCTGTGAAAATTCTTTCTGTTCTGTGCATTCAACTAACAGAGTTGAACCTTACTTTTGATTGAGCCGTTCTGAAACACTCTTTCTGTAGAAACTGCAAGTGGACATGCTAAGAGCTTAGAGGCCTACATTGGGAAAAAGAATATCTTCAAATAAAAACTACACAGATGCATTCTGTGAAACTTATTTCTGATCTGTAAATTCAGTTAACAGAGATAAAACATATTTTTGATTGAGCAGTTATGAAACACTCTTTTTGTAGAAAATGCAAGTGGAGATTCGGAGCGCTAAGAGGGTAATAGTGGAAACAGGAATGTCTTCAAATATAAACTACACAGAATCATTCGGTGAAACTTCTTTCTGATATGTGCATTCAGCTAACAGAGTTAAACCATACTTTTGATTGAGCAGATCTGAACACTCTTTCTGTAGAAAATGCAAGTGGACATTTGGAGCGCTAAGAGCGTAGTAGTGGAAAAAGGAATATATTCAAATATAAACTACACAGAAGCATTCTGTGAAACTTCTTTCTGATCTGAGCATTCAGCTAACAGAGTTAAACCATACTTTTGATTGAGCAGTTTTGAAACACTCTGTCTGTAGAAAATGCAACTGGACATTCGTAGCGCTAAGTGGGTAATAGTGGAAAAAAGAATATGTTCAAATATAAACTACACAGAAGCATTGTATGAAACTTCTTTCTGTTCTGTGCATTCAACTAACAGAGTTGAACCTTACTTTTGATTGAGCCGTTCTGAAACACTCTTTCTGTAGAAACTGCAATTGGACATTCTGAGCGCTAAGAGGCCTATATTGGGAAAAAGAATGTCTACAAATAAAAACTACGCAGAAGAATTGTGTGAAACTTCTTTCTGTTCTGTTTGTTCAACTAAAAGCGTTGAACCTTAGTTTTGATTGAGCCGTTCTGAAACACTCTTTCTGTAGAAAATGCAAGTGGAGATTCGGAGCGCTAAGAGGGTAATAGTGGAAAAAGGAATGTCTCCAAATATAAACTACACAGAATCATTCTGTGAAACTTGTTTCTGATCTGTGCATTCAGCTAACAGAGTTAAACCATACTTTGGATTGAGCAGATCTGAACACTCTTTCTGTAGAAAATGCAACTGGACATTTGGAGCGCTAAGAGAGTAGTAGTGGAAAAAGGAATATATTCAAATATAAACTACACAGAAGCATTCTGTGAAACTTCTTTCTGATCTGAGCATTCAGCTAACAGAGTTAAACCATACTTTTGATTGAGCAGTTTTGAAACACTCTGTCTGTAGAAAATGCAACTGGACATTCGTAGCGCTAAGTGGGTAATAGTGGAAAAAAGAATATGTTCAAATATAAACTACACAGAAGCATTGTATGAAACTTCTTTCTGTTCTGTGCATTCAACTAACAGAGTTGAACCTTACTTTTGATTGAGCCTTTCTGAAACACTCTTGCTGTAGAAACTGCAATTGCACATTCTGAGCGCTAAGAGGCCTATATTGGGAAAAATAATATCTTCAAATAAAAACTAGACAGAAGCATTGTGTGAAACTTATTTCTGATATGTTCATTAAGCTAACAGAGTTAAACCATACTTTTGATTGCTCAGTTCTGAACACTCTTTCTGTAGAAAATGCAAGTGGACATTCGGAGCGCTAAGAGGGTAATAGTGGAAAAAGGAATATATTCAAATATAAACTACACAGTAGCATTCTGTGAAAATTCTTTCTCTTCTGTGCATTCAACCAACAGAGTTGAATCTTACTTTTGATTGAGCCGTTCTGAAACACTCTTTCTGTAGAAACTGCAATTGGACATGCTAAGCGCTAAGAGGCCTATATTGGGAAAAAGAATATCTTCAAATAAAAACTACACAGATGCATTCTGTGAAACTTATTTCTGATCTGTAAATTCAGTTAACAGAGATAAAACATATTTTTGATTGAGCAGTTATGAAATACTCTTTTTGTAGAAAATGCAAGTGGAGATTCGGAGCGCTAAGAGGGTAATAGTGGAAAAAGGAATGTCTTCAAATATAAACTACACAGAATCATTCGGTGAAACTTCTTTCTGATCTGTGCATTCAGCTAACAGTGTTAAACCATACTTTTGATTGAGCAGGTCTGAACACTCTTTCTGTAGAAAATGCAACTGGACATTTGGAGCGCTAAGAGCGTAGTAGTGGAAAAAGGAATATATTCAAATATAAACTACACAGAAGCATTCTGTGAAACTTCTTTCTAATCTGAGCATTCAGCTAACAGAGTTAAACCATACTTTTGATTGAGCAGTTTTGAAACACTCTGTCTGTAGAAAATGCAACTGGACATTCGTCGCGCTAAGTGGGTAATAGTGGAAAAAAGAATATGTTCAAATATAAAATACACAGAAGCATTGTATGAAACTTCTTTCTGTTCTGTGCATTCAACTAACAGAGTTGAACCTTACTTTTGATTGAGCCTTTCTGAAACACTCTTTCTGTAGAAACTGCAATTGGACATTCTGAGCGCTAAGAGGCCTATATTGGGAAAAATAATATCTTCAAATAAAAACTACACAGAAGCGTTGTGTGAAACTTATTTCTGATATGTTCATTGAGCTAACAGAGTTAAACCATACTTTTGATTGCGCAGTTCTGAACACTCTTTCTGTAGAAAATGCAAGTGGACATTCGGAGCGCTAAGAGGGTAATAGTGGAAAAAGGAATATATTCAAATATAAACTACACAGTATCATTCTGTGAAAATTCTTTCTGTTCTGTGCATTCAACTAACAGAGTTGAACCTTACTTTTGATTGAGCCGTTCTGAAACACTCTTTCTGTAGAAACTGCAAGTGGACATGCTAAGAGCTTAGAGGCCTACATTGGGAAAAAGAATATCTTCAAATAAAAACTACACAGATGCATTCTGTGAAACTTATTTCTGATCTGTAAATTCAGTTAACAGAGATAAAACATATTTTTGATTGAGCAGTTATGAAACACTCTTTTTGTAGAAAATGCAAGTGGAGATTCGGAGCGCTAAGAGGGTAATAGTGGAAACAGGAATGTCTTCAAATATAAACTACACAGAATCATTCGGTGAAACTTCTTTCTGATATGTGCATTCAGCTAACAGAGTTAAACCATACTTTTGATTGAGCAGATCTGAACACTCTTTCTGTAGAAAATGCAAGTGGACATTTGGAGCGCTAAGAGCGTAGTAGTGGAAAAAGGAATATATTCAAATATAAACTACACAGAAGCATTCTGTGAAACTTCTTTCTGATCTGAGCATTCAGCTAACAGAGTTAAACCATACTTTTGATTGAGCAGTTTTGAAACACTCTGTCTGTAGAAAATGCAACTGGACATTCGTAGCGCTAAGTGGGTAATAGTGGAAAAAAGAATATGTTCAAATATAAACTACACAGAAGCATTGTATGAAACTTCTTTCTGTTCTGTGCATTCAACTAACAGAGTTGAACCTTACTTTTGATTGAGCCGTTCTGAAACACTCTTTCTGTAGAAACTGCAATTGGACATTCTGAGCGCTAAGAGGCCTATATTGGGAAAAAGAATGTCTACAAATAAAAACTACGCAGAAGAATTGTGTGAAACTTCTTTCTGTTCTGTTTGTTCAACTAAAAGCGTTGAACCTTAGTTTTGATTGAGCCGTTCTGAAACACTCTTTCTGTAGAAAATGCAAGTGGAGATTCGGAGCGCTAAGAGGGTAATAGTGGAAAAAGGAATGTCTCCAAATATAAACTACACAGAATCATTCTGTGAAACTTGTTTCTGATCTGTGCATTCAGCTAACAGAGTTAAACCATACTTTGGATTGAGCAGATCTGAACACTCTTTCTGTAGAAAATGCAACTGGACATTTGGAGCGCTAAGAGAGTAGTAGTGGAAAAAGGAATATATTCAAATATAAACTACACAGAAGCATTCTGTGAAACTTCTTTCTGATCTGAGCATTCAGCTAACAGAGTTAAACCATACTTTTGATTGAGCAGTTTTGAAACACTCTGTCTGTAGAAAATGCAACTGGACATTCGTAGCGCTAAGTGGGTAATAGTGGAAAAAAGAATATGTTCAAATATAAACTACACAGAAGCATTGTATGAAACTTCTTTCTGTTCTGTGCATTCAACTAACAGAGTTGAACCTTACTTTTGATTGAGCCTTTCTGAAACACTCTTGCTGTAGAAACTGCAATTGCACATTCTGAGCGCTAAGAGGCCTATATTGGGAAAAATAATATCTTCAAATAAAAACTACACAGAAGCATTGTGTGAAACTTATTTCTGATATGTTCATTAAGCTAACAGAGTTAAACCATACTTTTGATTGCTCAGTTCTGAACACTCTTTCTGTAGAAAATGCAAGTGGACATTCGGAGCGCTAAGAGGGTAATAGTGGAAAAAGGAATATATTCAAATATAAACTACACAGTAGCATTCTGTGAAAATTCTTTCTCTTCTGTGCATTCAACCAACAGAGTTGAATCTTACTTTTGATTGAGCCGTTCTGAAACACTCTTTCTGTAGAAACTGCAATTGGACATGCTAAGCGCTAAGAGGCCTATATTGGGAAAAAGAATATCTTCAAATAAAAACTACACAGATGCATTCTGTGAAACTTATTTCTGATCTGTAAATTCAGTTAACAGAGATAAAACATATTTTTGATTGAGCAGTTATGAAATACTCTTTTTGTAGAAAATGCAAGTGGAGATTCGGAGCGCTAAGAGGGTAAGAGTGGAAAAAGGAATGTCTTCAAATGTAAACTACACAGAATCATTCGGTGAAACTTCTTTCTGATCTGTGCATTCAGCTAACAGAGTTAAACCATACTTTTGATTGAGCAGGTCTGAACACTCTTTCTGTAGAAAATGCAACTGGACATTTGGAGCGCTAAGAGCGTAGTAGTGGAAAAAGGAATATATTCAAATATAAACTACACAGAAGCATTCTGTGAAACTTCTTTCTAATCTGAGCATTCAGCTAACAGAGTTAAACCATACTTTTGATTGAGCAGTTTTGAAACACTCTGTCTGTAGAAAATGCAACTGGACATTCGTCGCGCTAAGTGGGTAATAGTGGAAAAAAGAATATGTTCAAATATAAAATACACAGAAGCATTGTATGAAACTTCTTTCTGTTCTGTGCATTCAACTAACAGAGTTGAACCTTACTTTTGATTGAGCCTTTCTGAAACACTCTTTCTGTAGAAACTGCAATTGGACATTCTGAGCGCTAAGAGGCCTATATTGGGAAAAATAATATCTTCAAATAAAAACTACACAGAAGCGTTGTGTGAAACTTATTTCTGATATGTTCATTGAGCTAACAGAGTTAAACCATACTTTTGATTGCGCAGTTCTGAACACTCTTTCTGTAGAAAATGCAAGTGGACATTCGGAGCGCTAAGAGGGTAATAGTGGAAAAAGGAATATATTCAAATATAAACTACACAGTATCATTCTGTGAAAATTCTTTCTGTTCTGTGCATTCAACTAACAGAGTTGAACCTTACTTTTGATTGAGCCGTTCTGAAACACTCTTTCTGTAGAAACTGCAAGTGGACATGCTAAGAGCTTAGAGGCCTACATTGGGAAAAAGAATATCTTCAAATAAAAACTACACAGATGCATTCTGTGAAACTTATTTCTGATCTGTAAATTCAGTTAACAGAGATAAAACATATTTTTGATTGAGCAGTTATGAAACACTCTTTTTGTAGAAAATGCAAGTGGAGATTCGGAGCGCTAAGAGGGTAATAGTGGAAACAGGAATGTCTTCAAATATAAACTACACAGAATCATTCGGTGAAACTTCTTTCTGATATGTGCATTCAGCTAACAGAGTTAAACCATACTTTTGATTGAGCAGATCTGAACACTCTTTCTGTAGAAAATGCAAGTGGACATTTGGAGCGCTAAGAGCGTAGTAGTGGAAAAAGGAATATATTCAAATATAAACTACACAGAAGCATTCTGTGAAACTTCTTTCTGATCTGAGCATTCAGCTAACAGAGTTAAACCATACTTTTGATTGAGCAGTTTTGAAACACTCTGTCTGTAGAAAATGCAACTGGACATTCGTAGCGCTAAGTGGGTAATAGTGGAAAAAAGAATATGTTCAAATATAAACTACACAGAAGCATTGTATGAAACTTCTTTCTGTTCTGTGCATTCAACTAACAGAGTTGAACCTTACTTTTGATTGAGCCGTTCTGAAACACTCTTTCTGTAGAAACTGCAATTGGACATTCTGAGCGCTAAGAGGCCTATATTGGGAAAAAGAATGTCTACAAATAAAAACTACGCAGAAGAATTGTGTGAAACTTCTTTCTGTTCTGTTTGTTCAACTAAAAGCGTTGAACCTTAGTTTTGATTGAGCCGTTCTGAAACACTCTTTCTGTAGAAAATGCAAGTGGAGATTCGGAGCGCTAAGAGGGTAATAGTGGAAAAAGGAATGTCTCCAAATATAAACTACACAGAATCATTCTGTGAAACTTGTTTCTGATCTGTGCATTCAGCTAACAGAGTTAAACCATACTTTGGATTGAGCAGATCTGAACACTCTTTCTGTAGAAAATGCAACTGGACATTTGGAGCGCTAAGAGAGTAGTAGTGGAAAAAGGAATATATTCAAATATAAACTACACAGAAGCATTCTGTGAAACTTCTTTCTGATCTGAGCATTCAGCTAACAGAGTTAAACCATACTTTTGATTGAGCAGTTTTGAAACACTCTGTCTGTAGAAAATGCAACTGGACATTCGTAGCGCTAAGTGGGTAATAGTGGAAAAAAGAATATGTTCAAATATAAACTACACAGAAGCATTGTATGAAACTTCTTTCTGTTCTGTGCATTCAACTAACAGAGTTGAACCTTACTTTTGATTGAGCCTTTCTGAAACACTCTTGCTGTAGAAACTGCAATTGCACATTCTGAGCGCTAAGAGGCCTATATTGGGAAAAATAATATCTTCAAATAAAAACTACACAGAAGCATTGTGTGAAACTTATTTCTGATATGTTCATTAAGCTAACAGAGTTAAACCATACTTTTGATTGCTCAGTTCTGAACACTCTTTCTGTAGAAAATGCAAGTGGACATTCGGAGCGCTAAGAGGGTAATAGTGGAAAAAGGAATATATTCAAATATAAACTACACAGTAGCATTCTGTGAAAATTCTTTCTCTTCTGTGCATTCAACCAACAGAGTTGAATCTTACTTTTGATTGAGCCGTTCTGAAACACTCTTTCTGTAGAAACTGCAATTGGACATGCTAAGCGCTAAGAGGCCTATATTGGGAAAAAGAATATCTTCAAATAAAAACTACACAGATGCATTCTGTGAAACTTATTTCTGATCTGTAAATTCAGTTAACAGAGATAAAACATATTTTTGATTGAGCAGTTATGAAATACTCTTTTTGTAGAAAATGCAAGTGGAGATTCGGAGCGCTAAGAGGGTAAGAGTGGAAAAAGGAATGTCTTCAAATGTAAACTACACAGAATCATTCGGTGAAACTTCTTTCTGATCTGTGCATTCAGCTAACAGAGTTAAACCATACTTTTGATTGAGCAGGTCTGAACACTCTTTCTGTAGAAAATGCAACTGGACATTTGGAGCGCTAAGAGCGTAGTAGTGGAAAAAGGAATATATTCAAATATAAACTACACAGAAGCATTCTGTGAAACTTCTTTCTAATCTGAGCATTCAGCTAACAGAGTTAAACCATACTTTTGATTGAGCAGTTTTGAAACACTCTGTCTGTAGAAAATGCAACTGGACATTCGTCGCGCTAAGTGGGTAATAGTGGAAAAAAGAATATGTTCAAATATAAAATACACAGAAGCATTGTATGAAACTTCTTTCTGTTCTGTGCATTCAACTAACAGAGTTGAACCTTACTTTTGATTGAGCCTTTCTGAAACACTCTTTCTGTAGAAACTGCAATTGGACATTCTGAGCGCTAAGAGGCCTATATTGGGAAAAATAATATCTTCAAATAAAAACTACACAGAAGCGTTGTGTGAAACTTATTTCTGATATGTTCATTGAGCTAACAGAGTTAAACCATACTTTTGATTGCGCAGTTCTGAACACTCTTTCTGTAGAAAATGCAAGTGGACATTCGGAGCGCTAAGAGGGTAATAGTGGAAAAAGGAATATATTCAAATATAAACTACACAATATCATTCTGTGAAAATTCTTTCTGTTCTGTGCATTCAACTAACAGAGTTGAACCTTACTTTTGATTGAGCCGTTCTGAAACACTCTTTCTGTAGAAACTGCAATTGGACATGCTAAGAGCTTAGAGGCCTACTTTGGGAAAAAGAATATCTTCAAATAAAAACTACACAGATGCATTCTGTGAAACTTATTTCTGATCTGTAAATTCAGTTAACAGAGATAAAACATATTTTTGATTGAGCAGTTATGAAACACTCTTTTTGTAGAAAATGCAAGTGGAGATTCGGAGCGCTAAGAGGGTAATAGTGGAAACAGGAATGTCTTCAAATATAAACTACACAGAATCATTCGGTGAAACTTCTTTCTGATCTGTGCATTCAGCTAACAGAGTTAAACCATACTTTTGATTGAGCAGATCTGAACACTCTTTCTGTAGAAAATGCAAGTGGACATTTGGAGCGCTAAGAGCGTAGTAGTGGAAAAAGGAATATATTCAAATATAAACTACACAGAAGCATTCTGTGAAACTTCTTTCTGATCTGAGCATTCAGCTAACAGAGTTAAACCATACTTTTGATTGAGCAGTTTTGAAACACTCTGTCTGTAGAAAATGCAACTGGACATTCGTAGCGCTAAGTGGGTAATAGTGGAAAAAAGAATATGTTCAAATATAAACTACACAGAAGCATTGTATGAAACTTCTTTCTGTTCTGTGCATTCAACTAACAGAGTTGAACCTTACTTTTGATTGAGCCGTTCTGAAACACTCTTTCTGTAGAAACTGCAATTGGACATTCTGAGCGCTAAGAGGCCTATATTGGGAAAAAGAATGTCTACAAATAAAAACTACGCAGAAGAGTTGTGTGAAACTTCTTTCTGTTCTGTTTGTTCAACTAAAAGCGTTGAACCTTAGTTTTGATTGAGCCGTTCTGAAACACTCTTTCTGTAGAAAATGCAAGTGGAGATTCGGAGCGCTAAGAGGGTAATAGTGGAAAAAGGAATGTCTCCAAATATAAACTACACAGAATCATTCTGTGAAACTTGTTTCTGATCTGTGCATTCAGCTAACAGAGTTAAACCATACTTTGGATTGAGCAGATCTGAACACTCTTTCTGTAGAAAATGCAACTGGACATTTGGAGCGCTAAGAGAGTAGTAGTGGAAAAAGGAATATATTCAAATATAAACTACACAGAAGCATTCTGTGAAACTTCTTTCTGATCTGAGCATTCAGCTAACAGAGTTAAACCATACTTTTGATTGAGCAGTTTTGAAACACTCTGTCTGTAGAAAATGCAACTGGACATTCGTAGCGCTAAGTGGGTAATAGTGGAAAAAAGAATATGTTCAAATATAAACTACACAGAAGCATTGTATGAAACTTCTTTCTGTTCTGTGCATTCAACTAACAGAGTTGAACCTTACTTTTGATTGAGCCTTTCTGAAACACTCTTGCTGTAGAAACTGCAATTGCACATTCTGAGCGCTAAGAGGCCTATATTGGGAAAAATAATATCTTCAAATAAAAACTACACAGAAGCATTGTGTGAAACTTATTTCTGATATGTTCATTAAGCTAACAGAGTTAAACCATACTTTTGATTGCTCAGTTCTGAACACTCTTTCTGTAGAAAATGCAAGTGGACATTCGGAGCGCTAAGAGGGTAATAGTGGAAAAAGGAATATATTCAAATATAAACTACACAGTAGCATTCTGTGAAAATTCTTTCTCTTCTGTGCATTCAACCAACAGAGTTGAATCTTACTTTTGATTGAGCCGTTCTGAAACACTCTTTCTGTAGAAACTGCAATTGGACATGCTAAGCGCTAAGAGGCCTATATTGGGAAAAAGAATATCTTCAAATAAAAACTACACAGATGCATTCTGTGAAACTTATTTCTGATCTGTAAATTCAGTTAACAGAGATAAAACATATTTTTGATTGAGCAGTTATGAAATACTCTTTTTGTAGAAAATGCAAGTGGAGATTCGGAGCGCTAAGAGGGTAAGAGTGGAAAAAGGAATGTCTTCAAATGTAAACTACACAGAATCATTCGGTGAAACTTCTTTCTGATCTGTGCATTCAGCTAACAGAGTTAAACCATACTTTTGATTGAGCAGGTCTGAACACTCTTTCTGTAGAAAATGCAACTGGACATTTGGAGCGCTAAGAGCGTAGTAGTGGAAAAAGGAATATATTCAAATATAAACTACACAGAAGCATTCTGTGAAACTTCTTTCTAATCTGAGCATTCAGCTAACAGAGTTAAACCATACTTTTGATTGAGCAGTTTTGAAACACTCTGTCTGTAGAAAATGCAACTGGACATTCGTCGCGCTAAGTGGGTAATAGTGGAAAAAAGAATATGTTCAAATATAAAATACACAGAAGCATTGTATGAAACTTCTTTCTGTTCTGTGCATTCAACTAACAGAGTTGAACCTTACTTTTGATTGAGCCTTTCTGAAACACTCTTTCTGTAGAAACTGCAATTGGACATTCTGAGCGCTAAGAGGCCTATATTGGGAAAAATAATATCTTCAAATAAAAACTACACAGAAGCGTTGTGTGAAACTTATTTCTGATATGTTCATTGAGCTAACAGAGTTAAACCATACTTTTGATTGCGCAGTTCTGAACACTCTTTCTGTAGAAAATGCAAGTGGACATTTGGAGCGCTAAGAGCGTAGTAGTGGAAAAAGGAATATATTCAAATATAAACTACACAGAAGCATTCTGTGAAACTTCTTTCTGATCTGAGCATTCAGCTAACAGAGTTAAACCATACTTTTGATTGAGCAGTTTTGAAACACTCTGTCTGTAGAAAATGCAACTGGACATTCGTAGCGCTAAGTGGGTAATAGTGGAAAAAAGAATATGTTCAAATATAAACTACACAGAAGCATTGTATGAAACTTCTTTCTGTTCTGTGCATTCAACTAACAGAGTTGAACCTTACTTTTGATTGAGCCGTTCTGAAACACTCTTTCTGTAGAAACTGCAATTGGACATTCTGAGCGCTAAGAGGCCTATATTGGGAAAAAGAATGTCTACAAATAAAAACTACGCAGAAGAATTGTGTGAAACTTCTTTCTGTTCTGTTTGTTCAACTAAAAGCGTTGAACCTTAGTTTTGATTGAGCCGTTCTGAAACACTCTTTCTGTAGAAAATGCAAGTGGAGATTCGGAGCGCTAAGAGGGTAATAGTGGAAAAAGGAATGTCTCCAAATATAAACTACACAGAATCATTCTGTGAAACTTGTTTCTGATCTGTGCATTCAGCTAACAGAGTTAAACCATACTTTGGATTGAGCAGATCTGAACACTCTTTCTGTAGAAAATGCAACTGGACATTTGGAGCGCTACGAGAGTAGTAGTGGAAAAAGGAATATATTCAAATATAAACTACACAGAAGCATTCTGTGAAACTTCTTTCTGATCTGAGCATTCAGCTAACAGAGTTAAACCATACTTTTGATTGAGCAGTTTTGAAACTCTCTGTCTGTAGAAAATGCAACTGGACATTCGTAGCGCTAAGTGGGTAATAGTGGAAAAAAGAATATGTTCAAATATAAACTACACAGAAGCATTGTATGAAACTTCTTCCTGTTCTGTGCATTCAACTAACAGAGTTGAACCTTACTTTTGATTGAGCCGTTCTGAAACACTCTTTCTGTAGAAACTGCAATTGGACATGCTAAGCGCTAAGAGGCCTACATTGGTAAAAAGTATATCTTCAAATAAAAACTACACAGATGCATTCTGTGAAACTTATTTCTGATCTGTAAATTCAGTTAACAGAGATAAAACATATTTTTGATTGAGCAGTTATGAAACACTGTATTTGTAGAAAATGCAAGTGGAGATTCGGAGCGCTAAGAGGGTAATAGTGGAAAAAGGAATGTCTTCAAATATAAACTACACAGAATCATTCGGTGAAACTTCTTTCTGATCTGTGCATTCAGCTAACAGAGTTAAACCATACTTTTGATTGAGCAGATCTGAACACTCTTTCTGTAGAAAATGCAACTGGACATTTGGAGCGCTAAGAGCGTAGTAGTGGAAAAAGGAATATATTCAAATATAAACTACACAGAAGCATTCTGTGAAACTTCTTTCTGATCTGAGCATTCAGCTAACAGAGTTAAACCATACTTTTGATTGAGCAGTTTTGAAACACTCTGTCTGTAGAAAATCCAACTGGACATTCGTAGCGCTAAGTGGGTAATAGTGGAAAAAAGAATATGTTCAAATATAAACTACACAGAAGCATTGTATGAAACTTCTTTCTGTTCTGTGCATTCAACTAACAGAGTTGAACCTTACTTTTGATTGAGCCTTTCTGAAACACTCTTGCTGTAGAAACTGCAATTGCACATTCTGAGTGCTAAGAGGCCTATATTGGGAAAAATAATATCTTCAAATAAAAACTACACAGAAGCATTGTGTGAAACTTATTTCTGATATGTTCATTAAGCTAACAGAGTTAAACCATACTTTTGATTGCGCAGTTCTGATCACTCTCTCTGTAGAAAATGCAAGTGGACATTCGGAGCGCTAAGAGGGTAATAGTGGAAAAAGGAATATATTCAAATATAAACTACACAGTAGCATTCTGTGAAAATTCTTTCTGTTCTGTGCATTCAACTAACAGAGTTGAACCTTACTTTTGATTGAGCCGTTCTGAAACACTCTTTCTGTAGAAACTGCAATTGGACATGCTAAGCGCTAAGAGGCCTACATTGGAAAAAAGAATATCTTCAAATAAAAACTACACAGATGCATTCTGTGAAACTTATGTCTGATCTGTAAATTCAGTTAACAGAGATAAAACATATTTTTGATTGAGCAGTTATGAAACACTGTTTTTGTAGAAAATGCAAGTGGAGATTCGGAGCGCTAAGAGGTTAATAGTGGAAAAAGGAATGTCTTCAAATATAAACTACACAGAATCATTCGGTGAAACTTCTTTCTGATCTGTGCATTCAGCTAACAGAGTTAAACCATACTTTTGATTGAGCAGATCTGAACACTCTTTCTGTAGAAAATGCAAGTGGACATTTGGAGCGCTAAGAGCGTAGTAGTGGAAAAAGGAATATATTCAAATATAAACTACACAGAAGCATTCTGTGAAACTTCTTTCTGATCTGAGCATTCAGCTAACAGAGTTAAACCATACTTTTGATTGAGCAGTTTTGAAACTCTCTGTCTGTAGAAAATGCAACTGGACATTCGTAGCGCTAAGTGGGTAATAGTGGAAAAAAGAATATGTTCAAATATAAACTACACAGAAGCATTGTATGAAACTTCTTTCTGTTCTGTGCATTCAACTAACAGAGTTGAACCTTACTTTTGATTGAGCCGTTCTGAAACACTCTTTCTGTAGAAACTGCAATTGGACATCCTGAGCGCTAAGAGGCCTATATTGGGAAAAAGAATGTCTACAAATAAAAACTACACAGAAGAATTGTGTGAAACTTCTTTCTGTTCTGTTTGTTCCACTAAAAGAGTTGAACCTTAGTTTTGATTGAGCCGTTCTGAAACACTCTTTCTGTAGAAAATGCAAGTGGAGATTCGGAGCGCTAAGAGGGTAATAGTGGAAAAAGGAATGTCTCCAAATATAAACTACACAGAATCATTCTGTGAAACTTCTTTCTGATCTGTGCATTCAGCTAACAGAGTTAAACCATACTTTTGATTGAGCAGATCTGAACACTCTTTCTGTAGAAAATGCAACTGGACATTTGGAGCGCTAAGAGAGTAGTAGTGGAAAAAGGAATATATTCAAATATAAACTACACAGAAGCATTCTGTGAAACTTCTTTCTGATCTGAGCATTCAGCTAACAGAGTTAAACCATACTTTTGATTGAGCAGTTTTGAAACACTCTGTCTGTAGAAAATGCAACTGGACATTCGTAGCGCTAAGTGGGTAATAGTGGAAAAAAGAATATGTTCAAATATAAACTACACAGAAGCATTGTATGAAACTTCTTTCTGTTCTGTGCATTCAACTAACAGAGTTGAACCTTACTTTTGATTGAGCCTTTCTGAAACACTCTTGCTGTAGAAACTGCAATTGCACATTCTGAGCGCTAAGAGGCCTATATTGGGAAAAATAATATCTTCAAATAAAAACTACACAGAAGCATTGTGTGAAACTTATTTCTGATATGTTCATTAAGCTAACAGAGTTAAACCATACTTTTGATTGCTCAGTTCTGAACACTCTTTCTGTAGAAAATGCAAGTGGACATTCGGAGCGCTAAGAGGGTAATAGTGGAAAAAGGAATATATTCAAATATAAACTACACAGTAGCATTCTGTGAAAATTCTTTCTCTTCTGTGCATTCAACCAACAGAGTTGAATCTTACTTTTGATTGAGCCGTTCTGAAACACTCTTTCTGTAGAAACTGCAATTGGACATGCTAAGCGCTAAGAGGCCTATATTGGGAAAAAGAATATCTTCAAATAAAAACTACACAGATGCATTCTGTGAAACTTATTTCTGATCTGTAAATTCAGTTAACAGAGATAAAACATATTTTTGATTGAGCAGTTATGAAATACTTTTTTGTAGAAAATGCAAGTGGAGATTCGGAGCGCTAAGAGGGTAAGAGTGGAAAAAGGAATGTCTTCAAATGTAAACTACACAGAATCATTCGGTGAAACTTCTTTCTGATCTGTGCATTCAGCTAACAGAGTTAAACCATACTTTTGATTGAGCAGGTCTGAACACTCTTTCTGTAGAAAATGCAACTGGACATTTGGAGCGCTAAGAGCGTAGTAGTGGAAAA
Organism: Symphalangus syndactylus; assembly: GCF_028878055.3. Lineage (NCBI taxonomy): Eukaryota > Metazoa > Chordata > Mammalia > Primates > Hylobatidae > Symphalangus > Symphalangus syndactylus. Next base: position 3,668,002 of record NC_072435.2, on the reverse strand, counting down.
AGGAATATATTCAAATATAAACTACACAGAAGCATTCTGTGAAACTTCTTTCTAATCTGAGCATTCAGCTAACAGAGTTAAACCATACTTTTGATTGAGCAGTTTTGAAATACTCTGTCTGTAGAAAATGCAACTGGACATTCGTCGCGCTAAGTGGGTAATAGTGGAAAAAAGAATATGTTCAAATATAAAATACACAGAAGCATTGTATGAAACTTCTTTCTGTTCTGTGCATTCAACTAACAGAGTTGAACCTTACTTTTGATTGAGCCTTTCTGAAACACTCTTTCTGTAGAAACTGCAATTGGACATTCTGAGCGCTAAGAGGCCTATATTGGGAAAAATAATATCTTCAAATAAAAACTACACAGAAGCGTTGTGTGAAACTTATTTCTGATATGTTCATTGAGCTAACAGAGTTAAACCATACTTTTGATTGCGCAGTTCTGAACACTCTTTCTGTAGAAAATGCAAGTTGACATTCGGAGTGCTAAGAGGGTAATAGTGGAAAAAGGAATATATTCAAATATAAACTACACAGTATCATTCTGTGAAAATTCTTTCTGTTCTGTGCATTCAACTAACAGAGTTGAACCTTACTTTTGATTGAGCCGTTCTGAAACACTATTTCTGTAGAAACTGCAATTGGACATGCTAAGAGCTTAGAGGCCTACATTGGGAAAAAGAATATCTTCAAATAAAAACTACACAGATGCATTCTGTGAAACTTATTTCTGATCTGTAAATTCAGTTAACAGAGATAAAACATATTTTTGATTGAGCAGTTATGAAACACTCTTTTTGTAGAAAATGCAAGTGGAGATTCGGAGCGCTAAGAGGGTAATAGTGGAAACAGGAATGTCTTCAAATATAAACTACACAGAATCATTCGGTGAAACTTCTTTCTGATCTGTGCATTCAGCTAACAGAGTTAAACCATACTTTTGATTGAGCAGATCTGAACACTCTTTCTGTAGAAAATGCAAGTGGACATTTGGAGCGCTAAGAGCGTAGTAGTGGAAAAAGGAATATATTCAAATATAAACTACACAGAAGCATTCTGTGAAACTTCTTTCTGATCTGAGCATTCAGCTAACAGAGTTAAACCATACTTTTGATTGAGCAGTTTTGAAACACTCTGTCTGTAGAAAATGCAACTGGACATTCGTAGCGCTAAGTGGGTAATAGTGGAAAAAAGAATATGTTCAAATATAAACTACACAGAAGCATTGTATGAAACTTCTTTCTGTTCTGTGCATTCAACTAACAGAGTTGAACCTTACTTTTGATTGAGCCGTTCTGAAACACTCTTTCTGTAGAAACTGCAATTGGACATGCTAAGCGCTAAGAGGCCTACATTGGGAAAAAGAATATCTTCAAATAAAAACTACACAGATGCATTCTGTGAAACTTATTTCTGATCTGTAAATTCAGTTAACAGAGATAAAACATATTTTTGATTGAGCAGTTATGAAACACTGTTTTTGTAGAAAATGCAAGTGGAGATTCGGAGCGCTAAGAGGGTAATAGTGGAAAAAGGAATGTCTTCAAATATAAACTACACAGAATCATTCGGTGAAACTTCTTTCTGATCTGTGCATTCAGCTAACAGAGTTAAACCATACTTTTGATTGAGCAGATCTGAACACTCTTTCTGTAGAAAATGCAAGTGGACATTTGGAGCGCTAAGAGCGTAGTAGTGGAAAAAGGAATATATTCAAATATAAACTACACAGAAGCATTCTGTGAAACTTCTTTCTGATCTGAGCATTCAGCTAACAGAGTTAAACCATACTTTTGATTGAGCAGTTTTGAAACACTCTGTCTGTAGAAAATGCAACTGGACATTCGTAGCGCTAAGTGGGTAATAGTGGAAAAAAGAATATGTTCAAATATAAACTACACAGAAGCATTGTATGAAACTTCTTTCTGTTCTGTGCATTCAACTAACAGAGTTGAACCTTACTTTTGATTGAGCCGTTCTGAAACACTCTTTCTGTAGAAACTGCAATTGGACATGCTAAGCGCTAAGAGGCCTACATTGGGAAAAAGAATATCTTCAAATAAAAACTACACAGATGCATTCTGTGAAACTTATTTCTGATCTGTAAATTCAGTTAACAGAGATAAAACATATCTTTGATTGAGCAGTTATGAAACACTGTTTTTGTAGAAAATGCAAGTGGAGATTCGGAGCGCTAAGAGGGTAATAGTGGAAAAAGGAATGTCTTCAAATATAAACTACACAGAATCATTCGGTGAAACTTCTTTCTGATCTGTGCATTCAGCTAACAGAGTTAAATCATACTTTTGATTGAGCAGATCTGAACACTCTTTCTGTGGAAAATGCAACTGGACATTTGGAGCGCTAAGAGCGTAGTAGTGGAAAAAGGAATATATTCAAATATAAACAACACAGAAGCATTCTGTGAAACTTCTTTCTGATCTGAGCATTCAGCTAACAGAGTTAAACCATACTTTTGATTGAGCAGTTTTGAAACACTCTGTCTGTAGAAAATGCAACTGGACATTCGTAGCGCTAAGTGGGTAATAGTGGAAAAAAGAATATGTTCAAATATAAACTACACAGAAGCATTGTATGAAACTTCTTTCTGTTCTGTGCATTCAACTAACAGAGTTGAACCTTACTTTTGATTGAGCCGTTCTGAAACACTCTTTCTGTAGAAAATGCAATTGGACATTCTGAGCGCTAAGAGGCCTATATTGGGAAAAAGAATGTCTACAAATAAAAACTACGCAGAAGAATTGTGTGAAACTTCTTTCTGTTCTGTTTGTTCAACTAAAAGCGTTGAACCATAGTTTTGATTGAGCCGTTCTGAAACACTCTTTCTGTAGAAAATGCAAGTGGAGATTCGGAGCGCTAAGAGGGTAATAGTGGAAAAAGGAATGTCTCCAAATATAAACTACACAGAATCATTCTGTGAAACTTGTTTCTGATCTGTGCATTCAGCTAACAGAGTTAAACCATACTTTGGATTGAGCAGATCTGAACACTCTTTCTGTAGAAAATGCAACTGGACATTTGGAGCGCTAAGAGAGTAGTAGTGGAAAAAGGAATATATTCAAATATAAACTACACAGAAGCATTCTGTGAAACTTCTTTCTGATCTGAGCATTCAGCTAACAGAGTTAAACCATACTTTTGATTGAGCAGTTTTGAAACTCTCTGTCTGTAGAAAATGCAACTGGACATTCGTAGCGCTAAGTGGGTAATAGTGGAAAAAAGAATATGTTCAAATATAAACTACACAGAAGCATTGTATGAAACTTCTTCCTGTTCTGTGCATTCAACTAACAGAGTTGAACCTTACTTTTGATTGAGCCGTTCTGAAACACTCTTTCTGTAGAAACTGCAATTGGACATGCTAAGCGCTAAGAGGCCTACATTGGGAAAAAGAATATCTTCAAATAAAAACTACACAGATGCATTCTGTGAAACTTATTTCTGATCTGTAAATTCAGTTAACAGAGATAAAACATATTTTTGATTGAGCAGTTATGAAACACTGTTTTTGTAGAAAATGCAAGTGGAGATTCGGAGCGCTAAGAGGGTAATAGTGGAAAAAGGAATGTCTTCAAATATAAACTACACAGAATCATTCGGTGAAACTTCTTTCTGATCTGTGCATTCAGCTAACAGAGTTAAACCATACTTTTGATTGAGCAGATCTGAACACTCTTTCTGTAGAAAATGCAACTGGACATTTGGAGCGCTAAGAGCGTAGTAGTGGAAAAAGGAATATATTCAAATATAAACTACACAGAAGCATTCTGTGAAACTTCTTTCTGATCTGAGCATTCAGCTAACAGAGTTAAACCATACTTTTGATTGAGCAGTTTTGAAACACTCTGTCTGTAGAAAATCCAACTGGACATTCGTAGCGCTAAGTGGGTAATAGTGGAAAAAAGAATATGTTCAAATATAAACTACACAGAAGCATTGTATGAAACTTCTTTCTGTTCTGTGCATTCAACTAACAGAGTTGAACCTTACTTTTGATTGAGCCTTTCTGAAACACTCTTGCTGTAGAAACTGCAATTGCACATTCTGAGTGCTAAGAGGCCTATATTGGGAAAAATAATATCTTCAAATAAAAACTACACAGAAGCATTGTGTGAAACTTATTTCTGATATGTTCATTAAGCTAACAGAGTTAAACCATACTTTTGATTGCGCAGTTCTGATCACTCTCTCTGTAGAAAATGCAAGTGGACATTCGGAGCGCTAAGAGGGTAATAGTGGAAAAAGGAATATATTCAAATATAAACTACACAGTAGCATTCTGTGAAAATTCTTTCTGTTCTGTGCATTCAACTAACAGAGTTGAACCTTACTTTTGATTGAGCCGTTCTGAAACACTCTTTCTGTAGAAACTGCAATTGGACATGCTAAGCGCTAAGAGGCCTACATTGGAAAAAAGAATATCTTCAAATAAAAACTACACAGATGCATTCTGTGAAACTTATTTCTGATCTGTAAATTCAGTTAACAGAGATAAAACATATTTTTGATTGAGCAGTTATGAAACACTGTTTTTGTAGAAAATGCAAGTGGAGATTCGGAGCGCTAAGAGGTTAATAGTGGAAAAAGGAATGTCTTCAAATATAAACTACACAGAATCATTCGGTGAAACTTCTTTCTGATCTGTGCATTCAGCTAACAGAGTTAAACCATACTTTTGATTGATCAGATCTGAACACTCTTTCTGTAGAAAATGCAAGTGGACATTTGGAGCGCTAAGAGCGTAGTAGTGGAAAAAGGAATATATTCAAATATAAACTACACAGAAGCATTCTGTGAAACTTCTTTCTGATCTGAGCATTCAGCTAACAGAGTTAAACCATACTTTTGATTGAGCAGTTTTGAAACACTCTGTCTGTAGAAAATGCAACTGGATATTCGTAGCGCTAAGTGGGTAATAGTGGAAAAAAGAATATGTTCAAATATAAACTACACAGAAGCATTGTATGAAACTTCTTTCTGTTCTGTGCATTCAACTAACAGAGTTGAACCTTACTTTTGATTGAGCCGTTCTGAAACACTCTTTCTGTAGAAACTGCAATTGGACATGCTAAGCGCTAAGAGGCCTACATTGGGAAAAAGAATATCTTCAAATAAAAACTACACAGATGCATTCTGTGAAACTTATTTCTGATCTGTAAATTCAGTTAACAGAGATAAAACATACTTTTGATTGAGCAGTTATGAAACACTGTTTTTGTAGAAAATGCAAGTGGAGATTCGGAGCGCTAAGAGGGTAATAGTGGAAAAAGGAATGTCTTCAAATATAAACTACACAGAATCATTCGGTGAAACTTCTTTCTGATCTGTGCATTCAGCTAACAGAGTTAAACCATACTTTTGATTGAGCAGATCTGAACACTCTTTCTGTAGAAAATGCAACTGGACATTTGGAGCGCTAAGAGCGTAGTAGTGGAAAAAGGAATATATTCAAATATAAACTACACAGAAGCATTCTGTGAAACTTCTTTCTGATCTGAGCATTCAGCTAACAGAGTTAAACCATACTTTTGATTGAGCAGTTTTGAAACACTCTGTCTGTAGAAAATGCAACTGGACATTCGTAGCGCTAAGTGGGTAATAGTGGAAAAAAGAATATGTTCAAATAGAAACTACACAGAAGCATTGTATGAAACTTCTTTCTGTTCTGTGCATTTAACTAACAGAGTTGAACCTTACTTTTGATTGAGCCGTTCTGAAACACTCTTTCTGTAGAAACTGCAATTGGACATTCTGAGCGCTAAGAGGCCTATATTGGGAAAAAGAATGTCTACAAATAAAAACTACGCAGAAGAATTGTGTGAAACTTCTTTCTGTTCTGTTTGTTCAACTAAAAGCGTTGAACCTTAGTTTTGATTGAGCCGTTCTGAAACACTCTTTCTGTAGAAAATGCAAGTGGAGATTCGGAGCGCTAAGAGGGTAATAGTGGAAAAAGGAATGTCTCCAAATATAAACTACACAGAATCATTCTGTGAAACTTGTTTCTGATCTGTGCATTCAGCTAACAGAGTTAAACCATACTTTGGATTGAGCAGATCTGAACACTCTTTCTGTAGAAAATGCAACTGGACATTTGGAGCGCTAAGAGAGTAGTAGTGGAAAAAGGAATATATTCAAATATAAACTACACAGAAGCATTCTGTGAAACTTCTTTCTGATCTGAGCATTCAGCTAACAGAGTTAAACCATACTTTTGATTGAGCAGTTTTGAAACTCTCTGTCTGTAGAAAATGCAACTGGACATTCGTAGCGCTAAGTGGGTAAGAGTGGAAAAAAGAATATGTTCAAATATAAACTACACAGAAGCATTGTATGAAACTTCTTCCTGTTCTGTGCATTCAACTAACAGAGTTGAACCTTACTTTTGATTGAGCCGTTCTGAAACACTCTTTCTGTAGAAACTGCAATTGGACATGCTAAGCGCTAAGAGGCCTACATTGGGAAAAAGAATATCTTCAAATAAAAACTACACAGATGCATGCTGTGAAACTTATTTCTGATCTGTAAATTCAGTTAACAGAGATAAAACATATTTTTGATTGAGCAGTTATGAAACACTGTTTTTGTAGAAAATGCAAGTGGAGATTCGGAGCGCTAAGAGGGTAATAGTGGAAAAAGGAATGTCTTCAAATATAAACTACACAGAATCATTCGGTGAAACTTCTTTCTGATCTGTGCATTCAGCTAACAGAGTTAAACCATACTTTTGATTGAGCAGATCTGAACACTCTTTCTGTAGAAAATGCAACTGGACATTTGGAGCGCTAAGAGCGTAGTAGTGGAAAAAGGAATATATTCAAATATAAACTACACAGAAGCATTCTGTGAAACTTCTTTCTGATCTGAGCATTCAGCTAACAGAGTTAAACCATACTTTTGATTGAGCAGTTTTGAAACACTCTGTCTGTAGAAAATCCAACTGGACATTCTTAGCGCTAAGTGGGTAATAGTGGAAAAAAGAATATGTTCAAATATAAACTACACAGAAGCATTGTATGAAACTTCTTTCTGTTCTGTGCATTCAACTAACAGAGTTGAACCTTACTTTTGATTGAGCCTTTCTGAAACACTCTTGCTGTAGAAACTGCAATTGCACATTCTGAGTGCTAAAAGGCCTATATTGGGAAAAATAATATCTTCAAATAAAAACTACACAGAAGCATTGTGTGAAACTTATTTCTGATATGTTCATTAAGCTAACAGAGTTAAACCATACTTTTGATTGCGCAGTTCTGATCACTCTCTCTGTAGAAAATGCAAGTGGACATTCGGAGCGCTAAGAGGGTAATAGTGGAAAAAGGAATATATTCAAATATAAACTACACAGTAGCATTCTGTGAAAATTCTTTCTGTTCTGTGCATTCAACTAACAGAGTTGAACCTTACTTTTGATTGAGCCGTTCTGAAACACTCTTTCTGTAGAAACTGCAATTGGACATGCTAAGCGCTAAGAGGCCTACATTGGAAAAAAGAATATCTTCAAATAAAAACTACACAGATGCATTCTGTGAAACTTATTTCTGATCTGTAAATTCAGTTAACAGAGATAAAACATATTTTTGATTGAGCAGTTATGAAACACTGTTTTTGTAGAAAATGCAAGTGGAGATTCGGAGCGCTAAGAGGGTAATAGTGGAAACAGGAATGTCTTCAAATATAAACTACACAGAATCATTCGGTGAAACTTCTTTCTGATCTGTGCATTCAGCTAACAGAGTTAAACCATACTTTTGATTGAGCAGATCTGAACACTCTTTCTGTAGAAAATGCAAGTGGACATTTGGAGCGCTAAGAGCGTAGTAGTGGAAAAAGGAATATATTCAAATATAAACTACACAGAAGCATTCTGTGAAACTTCTTTCTGATCTGAGCATTCAGCTAACAGAGTTAAACCATACTTTTGATTGAGCAGTTTTGAAACACTCTGTCTGTAGAAAATGCAACTGGACATTCGTAGCGCTAAGTGGGTAATAGTGGAAAAAAGAATATGTTCAAATATAAACTACACAGAAGCATTGTATGAAACTTCTTTCTGTTCTGTGCATTCAACTAACAGAGTTGAACCTTACTTTTGATTGAGCCGTTCTGAAACACTCTTTCTGTAGAAACTGCAATTGGACATTCTGAGCGCTAAGAGGCCTATATTGGGAAAAAGAATGTCTACAAATAAAAACTACGCAGAAGAATTGTGTGAAACTTCTTTCTGTTCTGTTTGTTCAACTAAAAGCGTTGAACCTTAGTTTTGATTGAGCCGTTCTGAAACACTCTTTCTGTAGAAAATGCAAGTGGAGATTCGGAGCGCTAAGAGGGTAATAGTGGAAAAAGGAATGTCTCCAAATATAAACTACACAGAATCATTCTGTGAAACTTGTTTCTGATCTGTGCATTCAGATAACAGAGTTAAACCATACTTTGGATTGAGCAGATCTGAACACTCTTTCTGTAGAAAATGCAACTGGACATTTGGAGCGCTAAGAGAGTAGTAGTGGAAAAAGGAATATATTCAAATATAAACTACACAGAAGCATTCTGTGAAACTTCTTTCTGATCTGAGCATTCAGCTAACAGATTTAAACCATACTTTTGATTGAGCAGTTTTGAAACTCTCTGTCTGTAGAAAATGCAACTGGACATTCGTAGCGCTAAGTGGGTAATAGTGGAAAAAATAATATGTTCAAATATAAACTACACAGAAGCATTGTATGAAACTTCTTCCTGTTCTGTGAATTCAACTAACAGAGTTGAACCTTACTTTTGATTGAGCCGTTCTGAAACACTCTTTCTGTAGAAACTGCAATTGGACATGCTAAGCGCTAAGAGGCCTACATTGGGAAAAAGAATATCTTCAAATAAAAACTACACAGATGCATTCTGTGAAACTTATTTCTGATCTGTAAATTCAGTTAACAGAGATAAAACATATTTTTGATTGAGCAGTTATGAAACACTGTTTTTGTAGAAAATGCAAGTGGAGATTCGGAGCGCTAAGAGGGTAATAGTGGAAAAAGGAATGTCTTCAAATATAAACTACACAGAATCATTCGGTGAAACTTCTTTCTGATCTGTGCATTCAGCTAACAGAGTTAAACCATACTTTTGATTGAGCAGATCTGAACACTCTTTCTGTAGAAAATGCAACTGGACATTTGGAGCGCTAAGAGCGTAGTAGTGGAAAAAGGAATATATTCAAATATAAACTACACAGAAGCATTCTGTGAAACTTCTTTCTGATCTGAGCATTCAGCTAACAGAGTTAAACCATACTTTTGATTGAGCAGTTTTGAAACACTCTGTCTGTAGAAAATCCAACTGGACATTCGTAGCGCTAAGTGGGTAATAGTGGAAAAAAGAATATGTTCAAATATAAACTACACAGAAGCATTGTATGAAACTTCTTTCTGTTCTGTGCATTCAACTAACAGAGTTGAACCTTACTTTTGATTGAGCCTTTCTGAAACACTCTTGCTGTAGAAACTGCAATTGCACATTCTGAGTGCTAAGAGGCCTATATTGGGAAAAATAATATCTTCAAATAAAAACTACACAGAAGCATTGTGTGAAATTTATTTCTGATATGTTCATTAAGCTAACAGAGTTAAACCATACTTTTGATTGCGCAGTTCTGATCACTCTCTCTGTAGAAAATGCAAGTGGACATTCGGAGCGCTAAGAGGGTAATAGTGGAAAAAGGAATATATTCAAATATAAACTACACAGTAGCATTCTGTGAAAATTCTTTCTGTTCTGTGCATTCAACTAACAGAGTTGAACCTTACTTTTGATTGAGCCGTTCTGAAACACTCTTTCTGTAGAAACTGCAATTGGACATGCTAAGCGCTAAGAGGCCTACATTGGAAAAAAGAATATCTTCAAATAAAAACTACACAGATGCATTCTGTGAAACTTATTTCTGATCTGTAAATTCAGTTAACAGAGATAAAACATATTTTTGATTGAGCAGTTATGAAACACTGTTTTTGTAGAAAATGCAAGTGGAGATTCGGAGCGCTAAGAGGTTAATAGTGGAAAAAGGAATGTCTTCAAATATAAACTACACAGAATCATTCGGTGAAACTTCTTTCTGATCTGTGCATTCAGCTAACAGAGTTAAACCATACTTTTGATTGAGCAGATCTGAACACTCTTTCTGTAGAAAATGCAAGTGGACATTTGGAGCGCTAAGAGCGTAGTAGTGGAAAAAGGAATATATTCAAATATAAACTACACAGAAGCATTCTGTGAAACTTCTTTCTGATCTGAGCATTCAGCTAACAGAGTTAAACCATACTTTTGATTGAGCAGTTTTGAAACACTCTGTCTGTAGAAAATGCAACTGGACATTCGTAGCGCTAAGTGGGTAATAGTGGAAAAAAGAATATGTTCAAATATAAACTACACAGAAGCATTGTATGAAACTTCTTTCTGTTCTGTGCATTCAACTAACAGAGTTGAACCTTACTTTTGATTGAGCCGTTCTGAAACACTCTTTCTGTAGAAACTGCAATTGGACATGCTAAGCGCTAAGAGGCCTACATTGGGAAAAAGAATATCTTCAAATAAAAACTACACAGATGCATTCTGTGAAACTTATTTCTGATCTGTAAATTCAGTTAACAGAGATAAAACATATTTTTGATTGAGCAGTTATGAAACACTGTTTTTGTAGAAAATGCAAGTGGAGATTCGGAGCGCTAAGAGGGTAATAGTGGAAAAAGGAATGTCTTCAAATATAAACTACACAGAATCATTCGGTGAAACTTCTTTCTGATCTGTGCATTCAGCTAACAGAGTTAAACCATACTTTTGATTGAGCAGATCTGAACACTCTTTCTGTAGAAAATGCAACTGGACATTTGGAGCGCTAAGAGCGTAGTAGTGGAAAAAGGAATATATTCAAATATAAACTACACAGAAGCATTCTGTGAAACTTCTTTCTGATCTGAGCATTCAGCTAACAGAGTTAAACCATACTTTTGATTGAGCAGTTTTGAAACACTCTGTCTGTAGAAAATGCAACTGGACATTCGTAGCGCTAAGTGGGTAATAGTGGAAAAAAGAATATGTTCAAATATAAACTACACAGAAGCATTGTATGAAACTTCTTTCTGTTCTGTGCATTCAACTAACAGAGTTGAACCTTACTTTTGATTGAGCCGTTCTGAAACACTCTTTCTGTAGAAACTGCAATTGGACATTCTGAGCGCTAAGAGGCCTATATTGGGAAAAAGAATGTCTACAAATAAAAACTACGCAGAAGAATTGTGTGAAACTTCTTTCTGTTCTGTTTGTTCAACTAAAAGCGTTGAACCTTAGTTTTGATTGAGCCGTTCTGAAACACTCTTTCTGTAGAAAATGCAAGTGGAGATTCGGAGCGCTAAGAGGGTAATAGTGGAAAAAGGAATGTCTTCAAATATAAACTACACAGAATCATTCGGTGAAACTTCTTTCTGATCTGTGCATTCAGCTAACAGAGTTAAACCATACTTTTGATTGAGCAGATCTGAACACTCTTTCTGTAGAAAATGCAATTGCACATTCTGAGTGCTAAGAGGCCTATATTGGGAAAAATAATATCTTCAAATAAAAACTACACAGAAGCATTGTGTGAAACTTATTTCTGATATGTTCATTAAGCTAACAGAGTTAAACCATACTTTTGATTGCGCAGTTCTGATCACTCTCTCTGTAGAAAATGCAAGTGGACATTCGGAGCGCTAAGAGGGTAATAGTGGAAAAAGGAATATATTCAAATATAAACTACACAGTAGCATTCTGTGAAAATTCTTTCTGTTCTGTGCATTCAACTAACAGAGTTGAACCTTACTTTTGATTGAGCCGTTCTGAAACACTCTTTCTGTAGAAACTGCAATTGGACATGCTAAGCGCTAAGAGGCCTACATTGGAAAAAAGAATATCTTCAAATAAAAACTACACAGATGCATTCTGTGAAACTTATTTCTGATCTGTAAATTCAGTTAACAGAGATAAAACATATTTTTGATTGAGCAGTTATGAAACACTGTTTTTGTAGAAAATGCAAGTGGAGATTCGGAGCGCTAAGAGGTTAATAGTGGAAAAAGGAATGTCTTCAAATATAAACTACACAGAATCATTCGGTGAAACTTCTTTCTGATCTGTGCATTCAGCTAACAGAGTTAAACCATACTTTTGATTGAGCAGATCTGAACACTCTTTCTGTAGAAAATGCAAGTGGACATTTGGAGCGCTAAGAGCGTAGTAGTGGAAAAAGGAATATATTCAAATATAAACTACACAGAAGCATTCTGTGAAACTTCTTTCTGATCTGAGCATTCAGCTAACAGAGTTAAACCATACTTTTGATTGAGCAGTTTTGAAACACTCTGTCTGTAGAAAATGCAACTGGACATTCGTAGCGCTAAGTGGGTAATAGTGGAAAAAAGAATATGTTCAAATATAAACTACACAGAAGCATTGTATGAAACTTCTTTCTGTTCTGTGCATTCAACTAACAGAGTTGAACCTTACTTTTGATTGAGCCGTTCTGAAACACTCTTTCTGTAGAAACTGCAATTGGACATGCTAAGGGCTAAGAGGCCTACATTGGGAAAAAGAATATCTTCAAATAAAAACTACACAGATGCATTCTGTGAAACTTATTTCTGATCTGTAAATTCAGTTAACAGAGATAAATCATATTTTTGATTGAGCAGTTATGAAACACTGTTTTTGTAGAAAATGCAAGTGGAGATTCGGAGCGCTAAGAGGGTAATAGTGGAAAAAGGAATGTCTTCAAATATAAACTACACAGAATCATTCGGTGAAACTTCTTTCTGATCTGTGCATTCAGCTAACAGAGTTAAACCATACTTTTGATTGAGCAGATCTGAACACTCTTTCTGTAGAAAATGCAACTGGACATTTGGAGCGCTAAGAGCGTAGTAGTGGAAAAAGGAATATATTCAAATATAAACTACACAGAAGCATTCTGTGAAACTTCTTTCTGATCTGAGCATTCAGCTAACAGAGTTAAACCATACTTTTGATTGAGCAGTTTTGAAACACTCTGTCTGTAGAAAATGCAACTGGACATTCGTAGCGCTAAGAGGGTAATAGTGGAAAAAAGAATATGTTCAAATATAAACTACACAGAAGCATTGTATGAAACTTCTTTCTGTTCTGTGCATTCAACTAACAGTGTTGAACCTTACTTTTGATTGAGCCGTTCTGAAACACTCTTTCTGTAGAAACTGCAATTGGACATTCTGAGCGCTAAGAGGCCTATATTGGGAAAAAGAATGTCTACAAATAAAAACTACGCAGAAGAATTGTGTGAAACTTCTTTCTGTTCTGTTTGTTCAACTAAAAGCGTTGAACCTTAGTTTTGATTGAGCCGTTCTGAAACACTCTTTCTGTAGAAAATGCAAGTGGAGATTCGGAGCGCTAAGAGGGTAATAGTGGAAAAAGGAATGTCTCCAAATATAAACTACACAGAATCATTCTGTGAAACTTGTTTCTGATCTGTGCATTCAGCTAACAGAGTTAAACCATACTTTGGATTGAGCAGATCTGAACACTCTTTCTGTAGAAAATGCAACTGGACATTTGGAGCGCTAAGAGAGTAGTAGTGGAAAAAGGAATATATTCAAATATAAACTACACAGAAGCATTCTGTGAAACTTCTTTCTGATCTGAGCATTCAGCTAACAGAGTTAAACCATACTTTTGATTGAGCAGTTTTGAAACTCTCTGTCTGTAGAAAATGCAACTGGACATTTGTAGCGCTAAGTGGGTAATAGTGGAAAAAAGAATATGTTCAAATATAAACTACACAGAAGCATTGTATGAAACTTCTTCCTGTTCTGTGCATTCAACTAACAGAGTTGAACCTTACTTTTGATTGAGCCGTTCTGAAACACTCTTTCTGTAGAAACTGCAATTGGACATGCTAAGCGCTAAGAGGCCTACATTGGGAAAAAGAATATCTTCAAATAAAAACTACACAGATGCATTCTGTGAAACTTATTTCTGATCTGTAAATTCAGTTAACAGAGATAAAACATATTTTTGATTGAGCAGTTATGAAACACTGTTTTTGTAGAAAATGCAAGTGGAGATTCGGAGCGCTAAGAGGGTAATAGTGGAAAAAGGAATGTCTTCAAATATAAACTACACAGAATCATTCGGTGAAACTTCTTTCTGATCTGTGCATTCAGCTAACAGAGTTAAACCATACTTTTGATTGAGCAGATCTGAACACTCTTTCTGTAGAAAATGCAACTGGACATTTGGAGCGCTAAGAGCGTAGTAGTGGAAAAAGGAATATATTCAAATATAAACTACACAGAAGCATTCTGTGAAACTTCTTTCTGATCTGAGCATTCAGCTAACAGAGTTAAACCATACTTTTGATTGAGCAGTTTTGAAACACTCTGTCTGTAGAAAATCCAACTGGACATTCGTAGCGCTAAGTGGGTAATAGTGGAAAAAAGAATATGTTCAAATATAAACTACACAGAAGCATTGTATGAAACTTCTTTCTGTTCTGTGCATTCAACTAACAGAGTTGAACCTTACTTTTGATTGAGCCTTTCTGAAACACTCTTGCTGTAGAAACTGCAATTGCACATTCTGAGTGCTAAGAGGCCTATATTGGGAAAAATAATATCTTCAAATAAAAACTACACAGAAGCATTGTGTGAAATTTATTTCTGATATGTTCATTAAGCTAACAGAGTTAAACCATACTTTTGATTGCGCAGTTCTGATCACTCTCTCTGTAGAAAATGCAAGTGGACATTCGGAGCGCTAAGAGGGTAATAGTGGAAAAAGGAATATATTCAAATATAAACTACACAGTAGCATTCTGTGAAAATTCTTTCTGTTCTGTGCATTCAACTAACAGAGTTGAACCTTACTTTTGATTGAGCCGTTCTGAAACACTCTTTCTGTAGAAACTGCAATTGGACATGCTAAGCGCTAAGAGGCCTACATTGGAAAAAAGAATATCTTCAAATAAAAACTACACAGATGCATTCTGTGAAACTTATTTCTGATCTGTAAATTCAGTTAACAGAGATAAAACATATTTTTGATTGAGCAGTTATGAAACACTGTTTTTGTAGAAAATGCAAGTGGAGATTCGGAGCGCTAAGAGGTTAATAGTGGAAAAAGGAATGTCTTCAAATATAAACTACACAGAATCATTCGGTGAAACTTCTTTCTGATCTGTGCATTCAGCTAACAGAGTTAAACCATACTTTTGATTGAGCAGATCTGAACACTCTTTCTGTAGAAAATGCAACTGGACATTTGGAGCGCTAAGAGCGTAGTAGTGGAAAAAGGAACATATTCAAATATAAACTACACAGAAGCATTCTGTGAAACTTCTTTCTGATCTGAGCATTCAGCTAACAGAGTTAAACCATACTTTTGATTGAGCAGTTTTGAAACACTCTGTCTGTAGAAAATGCAACTGGACATTCGTAGCGCTAAGTGGGTAATAGTGGAAAAAAGAATATGTTCAAATATAAACTACACAGAAGCATTGTATGAAACTTCTTTCTGTTCTGTGCATTCAACTAACAGAGTTGAACCTTACTTTTGATTGAGCCGTTCTGAAACACTCTTTCTGTAGAAACTGCAATTGGACATGCTAAGGGCTAAGAGGCCTACATTGGGAAAAAGAATATCTTCAAATAAAAACTACACAGATGCATTCTGTGAAACTTATTTCTGATCTGTAAATTCAGTTAACAGAGATAAAACATATTTTTGATTGAGCAGTTATGAAACACTGTTTTTGTAGAAAATGCAAGTGGAGATTCGGAGCGCTAAGAGGGTAATAGTGGAAAAAGGAATGTCTTCAAATATAAACTACACAGAATCATTCGGTGAAACTTCTTTCTGATCTGTGCATTCAGCTAACAGAGTTAAACCATACTTTTGATTGAGCAGATCTGAACACTCTTTCTGTAGAAAATGCAACTGGACATTTGGAGCGCTAAGAGCGTAGTAGTGGAAAAAGGAATATATTCAAATATAAACTACACAGAAGCATTCTGTGAAACTTCTTTCTGATCTGAGCATTCACCTAACAGAGTTAAACCATACTTTTGATTGAGCAGTTTTGAAACACTCTGTCTGTAGAAAATGCAACTGGACATTCGTAGCGCTAAGTGGGTAATAGTGGAAAAAAGAATATGTTCAAATATAAACTACACAGAAGCATTGTATGAAACTTCTTTCTGTTCTGTGCATTCAACTAACAGAGTTGAACCTTACTTTTGATTGAGCCGTTCTGAAACACTCTTTCTGTAGAAACTGCAATTGGACATTCTGAGCGCTAAGAGGCCTATATTGGGAAAAAGAATGTCTACAAATAAAAACTACGCAGAAGAATTGTGTGAAACTTCTTTCTGTTCTGTTTGTTCAACTAAAAGCGTTGAACCTTAGTTTTGATTGAGCCGTTCTGAAACACTCTTTCTGTAGAAAATGCAAGTGGAGATTCGGAGCGCTAAGAGGGTAATAGTGGAAAAAGGAATGTCTCCAAATATAAACTACACAGAATCATTCTGTGAAACTTGTTTCTGATCTGTGCATTCAGCTAACAGAGTTAAACCATACTTTGGATTGAGCAGATCTGAACACTCTTTCTGTAGAAAATGCAACTGGACATTTGGAGCGCTAAGAGAGTAGTAGTGGAAAAAGGAATATATTCAAATATAAACTACACAGAAGCATTCTGTGAAACTTCTTTCTGATCTGAGCATTCAGCTAACAGAGTTAAACCATACTTTTGATTGAGCAGTTTTGAAACTCTCTGTCTGTAGAAAATGCAACTGGACATTCGTAGCGCTAAGTGGGTAATAGTGGAAAAAAGAATATGTTCAAATATAAACTACACAGAAGCATTGTATGAAAATTCTTCCTGTTCTGTGCATTCAACTAACAGAGTTGAACCTTACTTTTGATTGAGCCGTTCTGAAACACTCTTTCTGTAGAAACTGCAATTGGACATGCTAAGCGCTAA
The DNA here is from genome assembly GCF_028878055.3 of Symphalangus syndactylus. Lineage (NCBI taxonomy): Eukaryota > Metazoa > Chordata > Mammalia > Primates > Hylobatidae > Symphalangus > Symphalangus syndactylus. The sequence continues at coordinate 3,650,948 of NC_072435.2, read as the reverse complement.
GAGGCCTACATTGGGAAAAAGAATGTCTTCAAATAAAAACTACACAGATGCATTCTGTGAAACTTATTTCTGATCTGTAAATTCAGTTAACAGAGATAAAACATATTTTTGATTGAGCAGTTATGAAACACTGTTTTTGTAGAAAATGCAAGTGGAGATTCGGAGCGCTAAGAGGGTAATAGTGGAAAAAGGAATGTCTTCAAATATAAACTACACAGAATCATTCGGTGAAACTTCTTTCTGATCTGTGCATTCAGCTAACAGAGTTAAACCATACTTTTGATTGAGCAGATCTGAACACTCTTTCTGTAGAAAATGCAACTGGACATTTGGAGCGCTAAGAGCGTAGTAGTGGAAAAAGGAATATATTCAAATATAAACTACACAGAAGCATTCTGTGAAACTTCTTTCTGATCTGAGCATTCAGCTAACAGAGTTAAACCATACTTTTGATTGAGCAGTTTTGAAACACTCTGTCTGTAGAAAATCCAACTGGACATTCGTAGCGCTAAGTGGGTAATAGTGGAAAAAAGAATATGTTCAAATATAAACTACACAGAAGCATTGTATGAAACTTCTTTCTGTTCTGTGCATTCAACTAACAGAGTTGAACCTTACTTTTGATTGAGCCTTTCTGAAACACTCTTGCTGTAGAAACTGCAATTGCACATTCTGAGTGCTAAGAGGCCTATATTGGGAAAAATAATATCTTCAAATAAAAACTACACAGAAGCATTGTGTGAAATTTATTTCTGATATGTTCATTAAGCTAACAGAGTTAAACCATACTTTTGATTGCGCAGTTCTGATCACTCTCTCTGTAGAAAATGCAAGTGGACATTCGGAGCGCTAAGAGGGTAATAGTGGAAAAAGGAATATATTCAAATATAAACTACACAGTAGCATTCTGTGAAAATTCTTTCTGTTCTGTGCATTCAACTAACAGAGTTGAACCTTACTTTTGATTGAGCCGTTCTGAAACACTCTTTCTGTAGAAACTGCAATTGGACATGCTAAGCGCTAAGAGGCCTACATTGGAAAAAAGAATATCTTCAAATAAAAACTACACAGATGCATTCTGTGAAACTTATTTCTGATCTGTAAATTCAGTTAACAGAGATAAAACATATTTTTGATTGAGCAGTTATGAAACACTGTTTTTGTAGAAAATGCAAGTGGAGATTCGGAGCGCTAAGAGGTTAATAGTGGAAAAAGGAATGTCTTCAAATATAAACTACACAGAATCATTCGGTGAAACTTCTTTCTGATCTGTGCATTCAGCTAACAGAGTTAAACCATACTTTTGATTGAGCAGATCTGAACACTCTTTCTGTAGAAAATGCAACTGGACATTTGGAGCGCTAAGAGCGTAGTAGTGGAAAAAGGAATATATTCAAATATAAACTACACAGAAGCATTCTGTGAAACTTCTTTCTGATCTGAGCATTCAGCTAACAGAGTTAAACCATACTTTTGATTGAGCAGTTTTGAAACACTCTGTCTGTAGAAAATGCAACTGGACATTCGTAGCGCTAAGTGGGTAATAGTGGAAAAAAGAATATGTTCAAATATAAACTACACAGAAGCATTGTATGAAACTTCTTTCTGTTCTGTGCATTCAACTAACAGAGTTGAACCTTACTTTTGATTGAGCCGTTCTGAAACACTCTTTCTGTAGAAACTGCAATTGGACATGCTAAGGGCTAAGAGGCCTACATTGGGAAAAAGAATATCTTCAAATAAAAACTACACAGATGCATTCTGTGAAACTTATTTCTGATCTGTAAATTCAGTTAACAGAGATAAAACATATTTTTGATTGAGCAGTTATGAAACACTGTTTTTGTAGAAAATGCAAGTGGAGATTCGGAGCGCTAAGAGGGTAATAGTGGAAAAAGGAATGTCTTCAAATATAAACTACACAGAATCATTCGGTGAAACTTCTTTCTGATCTGTGCATTCAGCTAACAGAGTTAAACCATACTTTTGATTGAGCAGATCTGAACACTCTTTCTGTAGAAAATGCAACTGGACATTTGGAGCGCTAAGAGCGTAGTAGTGGAAAAAGGAATATATTCAAATATAAACTACACAGAAGCATTCTGTGAAACTTCTTTCTGATCTGAGCATTCACCTAACAGAGTTAAACCATACTTTTGATTGAGCAGTTTTGAAACACTCTGTCTGTAGAAAATGCAACTGGACATTCGTAGCGCTAAGTGGGTAATAGTGGAAAAAAGAATATGTTCAAATATAAACTACACAGAAGCATTGTATGAAACTTCTTTCTGTTCTGTGCATTCAACTAACAGAGTTGAACCTTACTTTTGATTGAGCCGTTCTGAAACACTCTTTCTGTAGAAACTGCAATTGGACATTCTGAGCGCTAAGAGGCCTATATTGGGAAAAAGAATGTCTACAAATAAAAACTACACAGAAGAATTGTGTGAAACTTCTTTCTGTTCTGTTTGTTCAACTAAAAGCGTTGAACCTTAGTTTTGATTGAGCCGTTCTGAAACACTCTTTCTGTAGAAAATGCAAGTGGAGATTCGGAGCGCTAAGAGGGTAATAGTGGAAAAAGGAATGTCTCCAAATATAAACTACACAGAATCATTCTGTGAAACTTGTTTCTGATCTGTGCATTCAGCTAACAGAGTTAAACCATACTTTGGATTGAGCAGATCTGAACACTCTTTCTGTAGAAAATGCAACTGGACATTTGGAGCGCTAAGAGAGTAGTAGTGGAAAAAGGAATATATTCAAATATAAACTACACAGAAGCATTCTGTGAAACTTCTTTCTGATCTGAGCATTCAGCTAACAGAGTTAAACCATACTTTTGATTGAGCAGTTTTGAAACTCTCTGTCTGTAGAAAATGCAACTGGACATTCGTAGCGCTAAGTGGGTAATAGTGGAAAAAAGAATATGTTCAAATATAAACTACACAGAAGCATTGTATGAAACTTCTTCCTGTTCTGTGCATTCAACTAACAGAGTTGAACCTTACTTTTGATTGAGCCGTTCTGAAACACTCTTTCTGTAGAAACTGCAATTGGACATGCTAAGCGCTAAGAGGCCTACATTGGGAAAAAGAATGTCTTCAAATAAAAACTACACAGATGCATTCTGTGAAACTTATTTCTGATCTGTAAATTCAGTTAACAGAGATAAAACATATTTTTGATTGAGCAGTTATGAAACACTGTTTTTGTAGAAAATGCAAGTGGAGATTCGGAGCGCTAAGAGGGTAATAGTGGAAAAAGGAATGTCTTCAAATATAAACTACACAGAATCATTCGGTGAAACTTCTTTCTGATCTGTGCATTCAGCTAACAGAGTTAAACCATACTTTTGATTGAGCAGATCTGAACACTCTTTCTGTAGAAAATGCAACTGGACATTTGGAGCGCTAAGAGCGTAGTAGTGGAAAAAGGAATATATTCAAATATAAACTACACAGAAGCATTCTGTGAAACTTCTTTCTGATCTGAGCATTCAGCTAACAGAGTTAAACCATACTTTTGATTGAGCAGTTTTGAAACACTCTGTCTGTAGAAAATCCAACTGGACATTCGTAGCGCTAAGTGGGTAATAGTGGAAAAAAGAATATGTTCAAATATAAACTACACAGAAGCATTGTATGAAACTTCTTTCTGTTCTGTGCATTCAACTAACAGAGTTGAACCTTACTTTTGATTGAGCCTTTCTGAAACACTCTTGCTGTAGAAACTGCAATTGCACATTCTGAGTGCTAAGAGGCCTATATTGGGAAAAATAATATCTTCAAATAAAAACTACACAGAAGCATTGTGTGAAATTTATTTCTGATATGTTCATTAAGCTAACAGAGTTAAACCATACTTTTGATTGCGCAGTTCTGATCACTCTCTCTGTAGAAAATGCAAGTGGACATTCGGAGCGCTAAGAGGGTAATAGTGGAAAAAGGAATATATTCAAATATAAACTACACAGTAGCATTCTGTGAAAATTCTTTCTGTTCTGTGCATTCAACTAACAGAGTTGAACCTTACTTTTGATTGAGCCGTTCTGAAACACTCTTTCTGTAGAAACTGCAATTGGACATGCTAAGCGCTAAGAGGCCTACATTGGAAAAAAGAATATCTTCAAATAAAAACTACACAGATGCATTCTGTGAAACTTATTTCTGATCAGTAAATTCAGTTAACAGAGATAAAACATATTTTTGATTGAGCAGTTATGAAACATTTTTTTTTTAGAAAATGCAAGTGGAGATTCGGAGCGCTAAGAGGTTAATAGTGGAAAAAGGAATGTCTTCAAATATAAACTACACAGAATCATTCGGTGAAACTTCTTTCTGATCTGTGCATTCAGCTAACAGAGTTAAACCATACTTTTGATTGAGCAGAACTGAACACTCTTTCTGTAGAAAATGCAACTGGACATTTGGAGCGCTAAGAGCGTAGTAGTGGAAAAAGGAATATATTCAAATATAAACTACACAGAAGCATTCTGTGAAACTTCTTTCTGATCTGAGCATTCAGCTAACAGAGTTAAACCATACTTTTGATTGAGCAGTTTTGAAACACTCTGTCTGTAGAAAATGCAACTGGACATTCGTAGCGCTAAGTGGGTAATAGTGGAAAAAAGAATATGTTCAAATATAAACTACACAGAAGCATTGTATGAAACTTCTTTCTGTTCTGTGCATTCAACTAACAGAGTTGAACCTTACTTTTGATTGAGCCGTTCTGAAACACTCTTTCTGTAGAAACTGCAATTGGACATTCTGAGCGCTAAGAGGCCTATATTGGGAAAAAGAATGTCTACAAATAAAAACTACGCAGAAGAATTGTGTGAAACTTCTTTCTGTTCTGTTTGTTCAACTAAAAGCGTTGAACCTTAGTTTTGATTGAGCCGTTCTGAAACACTCTTTCTGTAGAAAATGCAAGTGGAGATTCGGAGCGCTAAGAGGGTAATAGTGGAAAAAGGAATGTCTCCAAATATAAACTACACAGAATCATTCTGTGAAACTTGTTTCTGATCTGTGCATTCAGCTAACAGAGTTAAACCATACTTTGGATTGAGCAGATCTGAACACTCTTTCTGTAGAAAATGCAACTGGACATTTGGAGCGCTAAGAGAGTAGTAGTGGAAAAAGGAATATATTCAAATATAAACTACACAGAAGCATTCTGTGAAACTTCTTTCTGATCTGAGCATTCAGCTAACAGAGTTAAACCATACTTTTGATTGAGCAGTTTTGAAACTCTCTGTCTGTAGAAAATGCAACTGGACATTCGTAGCGCTAAGTGGGTAATAGTGGAAAAAAGAATATGTTCAAATATAAACTACACAGAAGCATTGTATGAAACTTCTTCCTGTTCTGTGCATTCAACTAACAGAGTTGAACCTTACTTTTGATTGAGCCGTTCTGAAACACTCTTTCTGTAGAAACTGCAATTGGACATGCTAAGCGCTAAGAGGCCTACATTGGGAAAAAGAATATCTTCAAATAAAAACTACACAGATGCATTCTGTGAAACTTATTTCTGATCTGTAAATTCAGTTAACAGAGATAAAACATATTTTTGATTGAGCAGTTATGAAACACTGTTTTTGTAGAAAATGCAAGTGGAGATTCGGAGCGCTAAGAGGGTAATAGTGGAAAAAGGAATGTCTTCAAATATAAACTACACAGAATCATTCGGTGAAACTTCTTTCTGATCTGTGCATTCAGCTAACAGAGTTAAACCATACTTTTGATTGAGCAGATCTGAAACACTCTTTCTGTAGAAACTGCAATTGGACATGCTAAGCGCTAAGAGGCCTACATTGGGAAAAAGAATATCTTCAAATAAAAACTACACAGATGCATTCTGTGAAACTTATTTCTGATCTGTAAATTCAGTTAACAGAGATAAAACATATTTTTGATTGAGCAGTTATGAAACACTGTTTTTGTAGAAAATGCAAGTGGAGATTCGGAGCGCTAAGAGGGTAATAGTGGAAAAAGGAATGTCTTCAAATATAAACTACACAGAATCATTCGGTGAAACTTCTTTCTGATCTGTGCATTCAGCTAACAGAGTTAAACCATACTTTTGATTGAGCAGAACTGAACACTCTTTCTGTAGAAAATGCAACTGGACATTTGGAGCGCTAAGAGCGTAGTAGTGGAAAAAGGAATATATTCAAATATAAACTACACAGAAGCATTCTGTGAAACTTCTTTCTGATCTGAGCATTCAGCTAACAGAGTTAAACCATACTTTTGATTGAGCAGTTTTGAAACACTCTGTCTGTAGAAAATGCAACTGGACATTCGTAGCGCTAAGTGGGTAATAGTGGAAAAAAAGTATATGTTCAAATATAAACTACACAGAAGCATTGTATGAAACTTCTTTCTGTTCTGTGCATTCAACTAACAGAGTTGAACCTTACTTTTGATTGAGCCGTTCTGAAACACTCTTTCTGTAGAAACTGCAATTGGACATTCTGAGCGCTAAGAGGCCTATATTGGGAAAAAGAATGTCTACAAATAAAAACTACGCAGAAGAATTGTGTGAAACTTCTTTCTGTTCTGTTTGTTCAACTAAAAGCGTTGAACCTTAGTTTTGATTGAGCCGTTCTGAAACACTCTTTCTGTAGAAAATGCAAGTGGAGATTCGGAGCGCTAAGAGGGTAATAGTGGAAAAAGGAATGTCTCCAAATATAAACTACACAGAATCATTCTGTGAAACTTGTTTCTGATCTGTGCATTCAGCTAACAGAGTTAAACCATACTTTGGATTGAGCAGATCTGAACACTCTTTCTGTAGAAAATGCAACTGGACATTTGGAGCGCTAAGAGAGTAGTAGTGGAAAAAGGAATATATTCAAATATAAACTACACAGAAGCATTCTGTGAAACTTCTTTCTGATCTGAGCATTCAGCTAACAGAGTTAAACCATACTTTTGATTGAGCAGTTTTGAAACTCTCTGTCTGTAGAAAATGCAACTGGACATTCGTAGCGCTAAGTGGGTAATAGTGGAAAAAAGAATATGTTCAAATATAAACTACACAGAAGCATTGTATGAAACTTCTTCCTGTTCTGTGCATTCAACTAACAGAGTTGAACCTTACTTTTGATTGAGCCGTTCTGAAACACTCTTTCTGTAGAAACTGCAATTGGACATGCTAAGCGCTAAGAGGCCTACATTGGGAAAAAGAATATCTTCAAATAAAAACTACACAGATGCATTCTGTGAAACTTATTTCTGATCTGTAAATTCAGTTAACAGAGATAAAACATATTTTTGATTGAGCAGTTATGAAACACTGTTTTTGTAGAAAATGCAAGTGGAGATTCGGAGCGCTAAGAGGGTAATAGTGGAAAAAGGAATGTCTTCAAATATAAACTACACAGAATCATTCGGTGAAACTTCTTTCTGATCTGTGCATTCAGCTAACAGAGTTAAACCATACTTTTGATTGAGCAGATCTGAAACACTCTTTCTGTAGAAACTGCAATTGGACATGCTAAGCGCTAAGAGGCCTACATTGGGAAAAAGAATATCTTCAAATAAAAACTACACAGATGCATTCTGTGAAACTTATTTCTGATCTGTAAATTCAGTTAACAGAGATAAAACATATTTTTGATTGAGCAGTTATGAAACACTGTTTTTGTAGAAAATGCAAGTGGAGATTCGGAGCGCTAAGAGGGTAATAGTGGAAAAAGGAATGTCTTCAAATATAAACTACACAGAATCATTCGGTGAAACTTCTTTCTGATCTGTGCATTCAGCTAACAGAGTTAAACCATACTTTTGATTGAGCAGAACTGAACACTCTTTCTGTAGAAAATGCAACTGGACATTTGGAGCGCTAAGAGCGTAGTAGTGGAAAAAGGAATATATTCAAATATAAACTACACAGAAGCATTCTGTGAAACTTCTTTCTGATCTGAGCATTCAGCTAACAGAGTTAAACCATACTTTTGATTGAGCAGTTTTGAAACACTCTGTCTGTAGAAAATGCAACTGGACATTCGTAGCGCTAAGTGGGTAATAGTGGAAAAAAAGTATATGTTCAAATATAAACTACACAGAAGCATTGTATGAAACTTCTTTCTGTTCTGTGCATTCAACTAACAGAGTTGAACCTTACTTTTGATTGAGCCGTTCTGAAACACTCTTTCTGTAGAAACTGCAATTGGACATTCTGAGCGCTAAGAGGCCTATATTGGGAAAAAGAAAGTCTACAAATAAAAACTACGCAGAAGAATTGTGTGAAACTTCTTTCTGTTCTGTTTGTTCAACTAAAAGCGTTGAACCTTAGTTTTGATTGAGCCGTTCTGAAACACTCTTTCTGTAGAAAATGCAAGTGGAGATTCGGAGCGCTAAGAGGGTAATAGTGGAAAAAGGAATGTCTCCAAATATAAACTACACAGAATCATTCTGTGAAACTTGTTTCTGATCTGTGCATTCAGCTAACAGAGTTAAACCATACTTTGGATTGAGCAGATCTGAACACTCTTTCTGTAGAAAATGCAACTGGACATTTGGAGCGCTAAGAGAGTAGTAGTGGAAAAAGGAATATATTCAAATATAAACTACACAGAAGCATTCTGTGAAACTTCTTTCTGATCTGAGCATTCAGCTAACAGAGTTAAACCATACTTTTGATTGAGCAGTTTTGAAACTCTCTGTCTGTAGAAAATGCAACTGGACATTCGTAGCGCTAAGTGGGTAATAGTGGAAAAAAGAATATGTTCAAATATAAACTACACAGAAGCATTGTATGAAACTTCTTCCTGTTCTGTGCATTCAACTAACAGAGTTGAACCTTACTTTTGATTGAGCCGTTCTGAAACACTCTTTCTGTAGAAACTGCAATTGGATATGCTAAGCGCTAAGAGGCCTACATTGGGAAAAAGAATATCTTCAAATAAAAACTACACAGATGCATTCTGTGAAACATATTTCTGATCTGTAAATTCAGTTAACAGAGATAAAACATATTTTTGATTGAGCAGTTATGAAACACTGTTTTTGTAGAAAATGCAAGTGGAGATTCGGAGCGCTAAGAGGTTAATAGTGGAAAAAGGAATGTCTTCAAATATAAACTACACAGAATCATTCGGTGAAACTTCTTTCTGATCTGTGCATTCAGCTAACAGAGTTAAACCATACTTTTGATTGAGCAGATCTGAACACTCTTTCTGTAGAAAATGCAAGTGGACATTTGGAGCGCTAAGAGCGTAGTAGTGGAAAAAGGAATATATTCAAATATAAACTACACAGAAGCATTCTGTGAAACTTCTTTCTGATCTGAGCATTCAGCTAACAGAGTTAAACCATACTTTTGATTGAGCAGTTTTGAAACACTCTGTCTGTAGAAAATGCAACTGGATATTCGTAGCGCTAAGTGGGTAATAGTGGAAAAAAGAATATGTTCAAATATAAACTACACAGAAGCATTGTATGAAACTTCTTTCTGTTCTGTGCATTCAACTAACAGAGTTGAACCTTACTTTTGATTGAGCCGTTCTGAAACACTCTTTCTGTAGAAACTGCAATTGGACATGCTAAGCGCTAAGAGGCCTACATTGGGAAAAAGAATATCTTCAAATAAAAACTACACAGATGCATTCTGTGAAACTTATTTCTGATCTGTAAATTCAGTTAACAGAGATAAAACATATTTTTGATTGAGCAGTTATGAAACACTGTTTTTGTAGAAAATGCAAGTGGAGATTCGGAGCGCTAAGTGGTTAATAGTGGAAAAAGGAATGTCTTCAAATATAAACTACACAGAATCATTCGGTGAAACTTCTTTCTGATCTGTGCATTCAGCTAACAGAGTTAAACCATACTTTTGATTGAGCAGATCTGAACACTCTTTCTGTAGAAAATGCAACTGGACATTTGGAGCGCTAAGAGCGTAGTAGTGGAAAAAGGAATATATTCAAATATAAACTACACAGAAGCATTCTGTGAAACTTCTTTCTGATCTGAGCATTCAGCTAACAGAGTTAAACCATACTTTTGATTGAGCAGTTTTGAAACACTCTGTCTGTAGAAAATGCAACTGGACATTCGTAGCGCTAAGTGGGTAATAGTGGAAAAAAGAATATGTTCAAATATAAACTACACAGAAGCATTGTATGAAACTTCTTTCTGTTCTGTGCATTCAACTAACAGAGTTGAACCTTACTTTTGATTGAGCCGTTCTGAAACACTCTTTCTGTAGAAACTGCAATTGGACATTCTGAGCGCTAAGAGGCCTATATTGGGAAAAAGAATGTCTACAAATAAAAACTACGCAGAAGAATTGTGTGAAACTTCTTTCTGTTCTGTTTGTTCAACTAAAAGCGTTGAACCTTAGTTTTGATTGAGCCGTTCTGAAACACTCTTTCTGTAGAAAATGCAAGTGGAGATTCGGAGCGCTAAGAGGTTAATAGTGGAAAAAGGAATGTCTCCAAATATAAACTACACAGAATCATTCTGTGAAACTTGTTTCTGATCTGTGCATTCAGCTAACAGAGTTAAACCATACTTTGGATTGAGCAGATCTGAACACTCTTTCTGTAGAAAATGCAACTGGACATTTGGAGCGCTAAGAGAGTAGTAGTGGAAAAAGGAATATATTCAAATATAAACTACACAGAAGCATTCTGTGAAACTTCTTTCTGATCTGAGCATTCAGCTAACAGAGTTAAACCATACTTTTGATTGAGCAGTTTTGAAACTCTCTGTCTGTAGAAAATGCAACTGGACATTCGTAGCGCTAAGTGGGTAATAGTGGAAAAAAGAATATGTTCAAATATAAACTACACAGAAGCATTGTATGAAACTTCTTCCTGTTCTGTGCATTCAACTAACAGAGTTGAACCTTACTTTTGATTGAGCCGTTCTGAAACACTCTTTCTGTAGAAACTGCAATTGGACATGCTAAGCGCTAAGAGGCCTACATTGGGAAAAAGAATATCTTCAAATAAAAACTACACAGATGCATTCTGTGAAACTTATTTCTGATCTGTAAATTCAGTTAACAGAGATAAAACATATTTTTGATTGAGCAGTTATGAAACACTGTTTTTGTAGAAAATGCAAGTGGAGATTCGGAGCGCTAAGAGGGTAATAGTGGAAAAAGGAATGTCTTCAAATATAAACTACACAGAATCATTCGGTGAAACTTCTTTCTGATCTGTGCATTCAGCTAACAGATTTAAACCATACTTTTGATTGAGCAGATCTGAACACTCTTTCTGTAGAAAATGCAACTGGACATTTGGAGCGCTAAGAGCGTAGTAGTGGAAAAAGGAATATATTCAAATATAAACTACACAGAAGCATTCTGTGAAACTTCTTTCTGATCTGAGCATTCAGCTAACAGAGTTAAACCATACTTTTGATTGAGCAGTTTTGAAACACTCTGTCTGTAGAAAATCCAACTGGACATTCGTAGCGCTAAGTGGGTAATAGTGGAAAAAAAATATGTTCAAATATAAACTACACAGAAGCATTGTATGAAACTTCTTTCTGTTCTGTGCATTCAACTAACCGAGTTGAACCTTACTTTTGATTGAGCCTTTCTGAAACACTCTTGCTGTAGAAACTGCAATTGCACATTCTGAGTGCTAAGAGGCCTATATTGGGGAAAATAATATCTTCAAATAAAAACTACACAGAAGCATTGTGTGAAACTTATTTCTGATATGTTCATTAAGCTAACAGAGTTAAACCATACTTTTGATTGCGCAGTTCTGATCACTCTCTCTGTAGAAAATGCAAGTGGACATTCGGAGCGCTAAGAGGGTAATAGTGGAAAAAGGAATATATTCAAATATAAACTACACAGTAGCATTCTGTGAAAATTCTTTCTGTTCTGTGCATTCAACTAACAGAGTTGAACCTTACTTTTGATTGAGCCGTTCTGAAACACTCTTTCTGTAGAAACTGCAATTGGACATGCTAAGCGCTAAGAGGCCTACATTGGAAAAAAGAATATCTTCAAATAAAAACTACACAGATGCATTCTGTGAAACTTATTTCTGATCTGTAAATTCAGTTAACAGAGATAAAACATATTTTTGATTGAGCAGTTATGAAACACTGTTTTTGTAGAAAATGCAAGTGGAGATTCGGAGCGCTAAGTGGTTAATAGTGGAAAAAGGAATGTCTTCAAATATAAACTACACAGAATCATTCGGTGAAACTTCTTTCTGATCTGTGCATTCAGCTAACAGAGTTAAACCATACTTTTGATTGAGCAGATCTGAACACTCTTTCTGTAGAAAATGCAAGTGGACATTTGGAGCGCTAAGAGCGTAGTAGTGGAAAAAGGAATATATTCAAATATAAACTACACAGAAGCATTCTGTGAAACTTCTTTCTGATCTGAGCATTCAGCTAACAGAGTTAAACCATACTTTTGATTGAGCAGTTTTGAAACACTCTGTCTGTAGAAAATGCAACTGGACATTCGTAGCGCTAAGTGGGTAATAGTGGAAAAAAGAATATGTTCAAATATAAACTACACAGAAGCATTGTATGAAACTTCTTTCTGTTCTGTGCATTCAACTAACAGAGTTGAACCTTACTTTTGATTGAGCCGTTCTGAAACACTCTTTCTGTAGAAACTGCAATTGGACATGCTAAGCGCTAAGAGGCCTACATTGGGAAAAAGAATATCTTCAAATAAAAACTACACAGATGCATTCTGTGAAACTTATTTCTGATCTGTAAATTCAGTTAACAGAGATAAAACATATTTATGATTGAGCAGTTATGAAACACTGTTTTTGTAGAAAATGCAAGTGGAGATTCGGAGCGCTAAGAGGGTAATAGTGGAAAAAGGAATGTCTTCAAATATAAACTACACAGAATCATTCGGTGAAATTTCTTTCTGATCTGTGCATTCAGCTAACAGAGTTAAACCATACTTTTGATTGAGCAGATCTGAACACTCTTTCTGTAGAAAATGCAAGTGGACATTTGGAGCGCTAAGAGCGTAGTAGTGGAAAAAGGAATATATTCAAATATAAACTACACAGAAGCATTCTGTGAAACTTCTTTCTGATCTGAGCATTCAGCTAACAGATTTAAACCATACTTTTGATTGAGCAGTTTTGAAACACTCTGTCTGTAGGAAATGCAACTGGACATTCGTAGCGCTAAGTTGGTAATAGTGGAAAAAAGAATATGTTCAAATATAAACTACACAGAAGCATTGTATGAAACTTCTTTCTGTTCTGTGCATTCAACTAACAGAGTTGAACCTTACTTTTGATTGAGCCGTTCTGAAACACTCTTTCTGTAGAAACTGCAATTGGACATTCTGAGCGCTAAGAGGCCTATATTGGGAAAAAGAATGTCTACAAATAAAAACTACGCAGAAGAATTGTGTGAAACTTCTTTCTGTTCTGTTTGTTCAACTAAAAGCGTTGAACCTTAGTTTTGATTGAGCCGTTCTGAAACACTCTTTCTGTAGAAAATGCAAGTGGAGATTCGGAGCGCTAAGAGGGTAATAGTGGAAAAAGGAATGTCTCCAAATATAAACTACACAGAATCATTCTGTGAAACTTGTTTCTGATCTGTGCATTCAGCTAACAGAGTTAAACCATACTTTGGATTGAGCAGATCTGAACACTCTTTCTGTAGAAAATGCAACTGGACATTTGGAGTGCTAAGAGGGTAGTAGTGGAAAAAGGAATATATTCAAATATAAACTACACAGAAGCATTCTGTGAAACTTCTTTCTGATCTGAGCATTCAGCTAACAGAGTTAAACCATACTTTTGATTGAGCAGTTTTGAAACTCTCTGTCTGTAGAAAATGCAACTGGACATTCGTAGCGCTAAGTGGGTAATAGTGGAAAAAAGAATATGTTCAAATATAAACTACACAGAAGCATTGTATGAAACTTCTTCCTGTTCTGTGCATTCAACTAACAGAGTTGAACCTTACTTTTGATTGAGCCGTTCTGAAACACTCTTTCTGTAGAAACTGCAATTGGACATGCTAAGCGCTAAGAGGCCTACATTGGGAAAAAGAATATCTTCAAATAAAAACTACACAGATGCATTCTGTGAAACTTATTTCTGATCTGTAAATTCAGTTAACAGAGATAAAACATATTTTTGATTGAGCAGTTATGAAACACTGTTTTTGTAGAAAATGCAAGTGGAGATTCGGAGCGCTAAGAGGGTAATAGTGGAAAAAGGAATGTCTTCAAATATAAACTACACAGAATCATTCGGTGAAACTTCTTTCTGATCTGTGCATTCAGCTAACAGAGTTAAACCATACTTTTGATTGAGCAGATCTGAACACTCTTTCTGTAGAAAATGCAACTGGACATTTGGAGCGCTAAGAGCGTAGTAGTGGAAAAAGGAATATATTCAAATATAAACTACACAGAAGCATTCTGTGAAACTTCTTTCTGATCTGAGCATTCAGCTAACAGAGTTAAACCATACTTTTGATTGAGCAGTTTTGAAACACTCTGTCTGTAGAAAATCCAACTGGACATTCGTAGCGCTAAGTGGGTAATAGTGGAAAAAAGAATATGTTCAAATATAAACTACACAGAAGCATTGTATGAAACTTCTTTCTGTTCTGTGCATTCAACTAACAGAGTTGAACCTTACTTTTGATTGAGCCTTTCTGAAACACTCTTGCTGTAGAAACTGCAATTGCACATTCTGAGTGCTAAGAGGCCTATATTGGGAAAAATAATATCTTCAAATAAAAACTACACAGAAGCATTGTGTGAAACTTATTTCTGATATGTTCATTAAGCTAACAGAGTTAAACGATACTTTTGATTGCGCAGTTCTGATCACTCTCTCTGTAGAAAATGCAAGTGGACATTCGGAGCGCTAAGAGGGTAATAGTGGAAAAAGGAATATATTCAAATATAAACTACACAGTAGCATTCTGTGAAAATTCTTTCTGTTCTGTGCATTCAACTAACAGAGTTGAACCTTACTTTTGATTGAGCCGTTCTGAAACACTCTTTCTGTAGAAACTGCAATTGGACATGCTAAGCGCTAAGAGGCCTACATTGGAAAAAAGAATATCTTCAAATAAAAACTACACAGATGCATTCTGTGAAACATATTTCTGATCTGTAAATTCAGTTAACAGAGATAAAACATATTTTTGATTGAGCAGTTATGAAACACTGTTTTTGTAGAAAATGCAAGTGGAGATTCGGAGCGCTAAGAGGTTAATAGTGGAAAAAGGAATGTCTTCAAATATAAACTACACAGAATCATTCGGTGAAACTTCTTTCTGATCTGTGCATTCAGCTAACAGAGTTAAACCATACTTTTGATTGAGCAGATCTGAACACTCTTTCTGTAGAAAATGCAAGTGGACATTTGGAGCGCTAAGAGCGTAGTAGTGGAAAAAGGAATATATTCAAATATAAACTACACAGAAGCATTCTGTGAAACTTCTTTCTGATCTGAGCATTCAGCTAACAGAGTTAAACCATACTTTTGATTGAGCAGTTTTGAAACACTCTGTCTGTAGAAAATGCAACTGGACATTCGTAGCGCTAAGTGGGTAATAGTGGAAAAAAGAATATGTTCAAATATAAACTACACAGAAGCATTGTATGAAACTTCTTTCTGTTCTGTGCATTCAACTAACAGAGTTGAACCTTACTTTTGATTGAGCCGTTCTGAAACACTCTTTCTGTAGAAACTGCAATTGGACATGCTAAGCGCTAAGAGGCCTACATTGGGAAAAAGAATATCTTCAAATAAAAACTACACAGATGCATTCTGTGAAACTTATTTCTGATCTGTAAATTCAGTTAACAGAGATAAAACATATTTTTGATTGAGCAGTTATGAAACACTGTTTTTGTAGAAAATGCAAGTGGAGATTCGGAGCGCTAAGAGGGTAATAGTGGAAAAAGGAATGTCTTCAAATATAAACTACACAGAATCATTCGGTGAAACTTCTTTCTGATCTGTGCATTCAGCTAACAGAGTTAAACCATACTTTTGATTGAGCAGATCTGAACACTCTTTCTGTAGAAAATGCAACTGGACATTTGGAGCGCTAAGAGCGTAGTAGTGGAAAAAGGAATATATTCAAATATAAACTACACAGAAGCATTCTGTGAAACTTCTTTCTGATCTGAGCATTCAGCTAACAGAGTTAAACCATACTTTTGATTGAGCAGTTTTGAAACACTCTGTCTGTAGAAAATGCAACTGGACATTCGTAGCGCTAAGTGGGTAATAGTGGAAAAAAGAATATGTTCAAATATAAACTACACAGAAGCATTGTATGAAACTTCTTTCTGTTCTGTGCATTCAACTAACAGAGTTGAACCTTACTTTTGATTGAGCCGTTCTGAAACACTCTTTCTGTAGAAACTGCAATTGGACATTCTGAGCGCTAAGAGGCCTATATTGGGAAAAAGAATGTCTACAAATAAAAACTACGCAGAAGAATTGTGTGAAACTTCTTTCTGTTCTGTTTGTTCAACTAAAAGCGTTGAACCTTAGTTTTGATTGAGCCGTTCTGAAACACTCTTTCTGTAGAAAATGCAAGTGGAGATTCGGAGCGCTAAGAGGTTAATAGTGGAAAAAGGAATGTCTCCAAATATAAACTACACAGAATCATTCTGTGAAACTTGTTTCTGATCTGTGCATTCAGCTAACAGAGTTAAACCATACTTTGGATTGAGCAGATCTGAACACTCTTTCTGTAGAAAATGCAACTGGACATTTGGAGCGCTAAGAGAGTAGTAGTGGAAAAAGGAATATATTCAAATATAAACTACACAGAAGCATTCTGTGAAACTTCTTTCTGATCTGAGCATTCAGCTAACAGAGTTAAACCATACTTTTGATTGAGCAGTTTTGAAACTCTCTGTCTGTAGAAAATGCAACTGGACATTCGTAGCGCTAAGTGGGTAATAGTGGAAAAAAGAATATGTTCAAATATAAACTACACAGAAGCATTGTATGAAACTTCTTCCTGTTCTGTGCATTCAACTAACAGAGTTGAACCTTACTTTTGATTGAGCCGTTCTGAAACACTCTTTCTGTAGAAACTGCAATTGGACATGCTAAGCGCTAAGAGGCCTACATTGGGAAAAAGAATATCTTCAAATAAAAACTACACAGATGCATTCTGTGAAACTTATTTCTGATCTGTAAATTCAGTTAACAGAGATAAAACATATTTTTGATTGAGCAGTTATGAAACACTGTTTTTGTAGAAAATGCAAGTGGAGATTCGGAGCGCTAAGAGGGTAATAGTGGAAAAAGGAATGTCTTCAAATATAAACTACACAGAATCATTCGGTGAAACTTCTTTCTGATCTGTGCATTCAGCTAACAGATTTAAACCATACTTTTGATTGAGCAGATCTGAACACTCTTTCTGTAGAAAATGCAACTGGACATTTGGAGCGCTAAGAGCGTAGTAGTGGAAAAAGGAATATATTCAAATATAAACTACACAGAAGCATTCTGTGAAACTTCTTTCTGATCTGAGCATTCAGCTAACAGAGTTAAACCATACTTTTGATTGAGCAGTTTTGAAACACTCTGTCTGTAGAAAATCCAACTGGACATTCGTAGCGCTAAGTGGGTAATAGTGGAAAAAAAATATGTTCAAATATAAACTACACAGAAGCATTGTATGAAACTTCTTTCTGTTCTGTGCATTCAACTAACCGAGTTGAACCTTACTTTTGATTGAGCCTTTCTGAAACACTCTTGCTGTAGAAACTGCAATTGCACATTCTGAGTGCTAAGAGGCCTATATTGGGGAAAATAATATCTTCAAATAAAAACTACACAGAAGCATTGTGTGAAACTTATTTCTGATATGTTCATTAAGCTAACAGAGTTAAACCATACTTTTGATTGCGCAGTTCTGATCACTCTCTCTGTAGAAAATGCAAGTGGACATTCGGAGCGCTAAGAGGGTAATAGTGGAAAAAGGAATATATTCAAATATAAACTACACAGTAGCATTCTGTGAAAATTCTTTCTGTTCTGTGCATTCAACTAACAGAGTTGAACCTTACTTTTGATTGAGCCGTTCTGAAACACTCTTTCTGTAGAAACTGCAATTGGACATGCTAAGCGCTAAGAGGCCTACATTGGAAAAAAGAATATCTTCAAATAAAAACTACACAGATGCATTCTGTGAAACTTATTTCTGATCTGTAAATTCAGTTAACAGAGATAAAACATATTTTTGATTGAGCAGTTATGAAACACTGTTTTTGTAGAAAATGCAAGTGGAGATTCGGAGCGCTAAGTGGTTAATAGTGGAAAAAGGAATGTCTTCAAATATAAACTACACAGAATCATTCGGTGAAACTTCTTTCTGATCTGTGCATTCAGCTAACAGAGTTAAACCATACTTTTGATTGAGCAGATCTGAACACTCTTTCTGTAGAAAATGCAAGTGGACATTTGGAGCGCTAAGAGCGTAGTAGTGGAAAAAGGAATATATTCAAATATAAACTACACAGAAGCATTCTGTGAAACTTCTTTCTGATCTGAGCATTCAGCTAACAGAGTTAAACCATACTTTTGATTGAGCAGTTTTGAAACACTCTGTCTGTAGAAAATGCAACTGGACATTCGTAGCGCTAAGTGGGTAATAGTGGAAAAAAGAATATGTTCAAATATAAACTACACAGAAGCATTGTATGAAACTTCTTTCTGTTCTGTGCATTCAACTAACAGAGTTGAACCTTACTTTTGATTGAGCCGTTCTGAAACACTCTTTCTGTAGAAACTGCAATTGGACATGCTAAGCGCTAAGAGGCCTACATTGGGAAAAAGAATATCTTCAAATAAAAACTACACAGATGCATTCTGTGAAACTTATTTCTGATCTGTAAATTCAGTTAACAGAGATAAAACATATTTATGATTGAGCAGTTATGAAACACTGTTTTTGTAGAAAATGCAAGTGGAGATTCGGAGCGCTAAGAGGGTAATAGTGGAAAAAGGAATGTCTTCAAATATAAACTACACAGAATCATTCGGTGAAATTTCTTTCTGATCTGTGCATTCAGCTAACAGAGTTAAACCATACTTTTGATTGAGCAGATCTGAACACTCTTTCTGTAGAAAATGCAACTGGACATTTGGAGCGCTAAGAGCGTAGTAGTGGAAAAAGGAATATATTCAAATATAAACTACACAGAAGCATTCTGTGAAACTTCTTTCTGATCTGAGCATTCAGCTAACAGATTTAAACCATACTTTTGATTGAGCAGTTTTGAAACACTCTGTCTGTAGGAAATGCAACTGGACATTCGTAGCGCTAAGTTGGTAATAGTGGAAAAAAGAATATGTTCAAATATAAACTACACAGAAGCATTGTATGAAACTTCTTTCTGTTCTGTGCATTCAACTAACAGAGTTGAACCTTACTTTTGATTGAGCCGTTCTGAAACACTCTTTCTGTAGAAACTGCAATTGGACATTCTGAGCGCTAAGAGGCCTATATTGGGAAAAAGAATGTCTACAAATAAAAACTACGCAGAAGAATTGTGTGAAACTTCTTTCTGTTCTGTTTGTTCAACTAAAAGCGTTGAACCTTAGTTTTGATTGAGCCGTTCTGAAACACTCTTTCTGTAGAAAATGCAAGTGGAGATTCGGAGCGCTAAGAGGGTAATAGTGGAAAAAGGAATGTCTCCAAATATAAACTACACAGAATCATTCTGTGAAACTTGTTTCTGATCTGTGCATTCAGCTAACAGAGTTAAACCATACTTTGGATTGAGCAGATCTGAACACTCTTTCTGTAGAAAATGCAACTGGACATTTGGAGTGCTAAGAGGGTAGTAGTGGAAAAAGGAATATATTCAAATATAAACTACACAGAAGCATTCTGTGAAACTTCTTTCTGATCTGAGCATTCAGCTAACAGAGTTAAACCATACTTTTGATTGAGCAGTTTTGAAACTCTCTGTCTGTAGAAAATGCAACTGGACATTCGTAGCGCTAAGTGGGTAATAGTGGAAAAAAGAATATGTTCAAATATAAACTACACAGAAGCATTGTATGAAACTTCTTCCTGTTCTGTGCATTCAACTAACAGAGTTGAACCTTACTTTTGATTGAGCCGTTCTGAAACACTCTTTCTGTAGAAACTGCAATTGGACATGCTAAGCGCTAAGAGGCCTACATTGGGAAAAAGAATATCTTCAAATAAAAACTACACAGATGCATTCTGTGAAACTTATTTCTGATCTGTAAATTCAGTTAACAGAGATAAAACATATTTTTGATTGAGCAGTTATGAAACACTGTTTTTGTAGAAAATGCAAGTGGAGATTCGGAGCGCTAAGAGGGTAATAGTGGAAAAAGGAATGTCTTCAAATATAAACTACACAGAATCATTCGGTGAAACTTCTTTCTGATCTGTGCATTCAGCTAACAGAGTTAAACCATACTTTTGATTGAGCAGATCTGAACACTCTTTCTGTAGAAAATGCAACTGGACATTTGGAGCGCTAAGAGCGTAGTAGTGGAAAAAGGAATATATTCAAATATAAACTACACAGAAGCATTCTGTGAAACTTCTTTCTGATCTGAGCATTCAGCTAACAGAGTTAAACCATACTTTTGATTGAGCAGTTTTGAAACACTCTGTCTGTAGAAAATCCAACTGGACATTCGTAGCGCTAAGTGGGTAATAGTGGAAAAAAGAATATGTTCAAATATAAACTACACAGAAGCATTGTATGAAACTTCTTTCTGTTCTGTGCATTCAACTAACAGAGTTGAACCTTACTTTTGATTGAGCCTTTCTGAAACACTCTTGCTGTAGAAACTGCAATTGCACATTCTGAGTGCTAAGAGGCCTATATTGGGAAAAATAATATCTTCAAATAAAAACTACACAGAAGCATTGTGTGAAACTTATTTCTGATATGTTCATTAAGCTAACAGAGTTAAACCATACTTTTGATTGCGCAGTTCTGATCACTCTCTCTGTAGAAAATGCAAGTGGACATTCGGAGCGCTAAGAGGGTAATAGTGGAAAAAGGAATATATTCAAATATAAACTACACAGTAGCATTCTGTGAAAATTCTTTCTGTTCTGTGCATTCAACTAACAGAGTTGAACCTTACTTTTGATTGAGCCGTTCTGAAACACTCTTTCTGTAGAAACTGCAATTGGACATGCTAAGCGCTAAGAGGCCTACATTGGAAAAAAGAATATCTTCAAATAAAAACTACACAGATGCATTCTGTGAAACATATTTCTGATCTGTAAATTCAGTTAACAGAGATAAAACATATTTTTGATTGAGCAGTTATGAAACACTGTTTTTGTAGAAAATGCAAGTGGAGATTCGGAGCGCTAAGAGGTTAATAGTGGAAAAAGGAATGTCTTCAAATATAAACTACACAGAATCATTCGGTGAAACTTCTTTCTGATCTGTGCATTCAGCTAACAGAGTTAAACCATACTTTTGATTGAGCAGATCTGAACACTCTTTCTGTAGAAAATGCAAGTGGACATTTGGAGCGCTAAGAGCGTAGTAGTGGAAAAAGGAATATATTCAAATATAAACTACACAGAAGCATTCTGTGAAACTTCTTTCTGATCTGAGCATTCAGCTAACAGAGTTAAACCATACTTTTGATTGAGCAGTTTTGAAACACTCTGTCTGTAGAAAATGCAACTGGACATTCGTAGCGCTAAGTGGGTAATAGTGGAAAAAAGAATATGTTCAAATATAAACTACACAGAAGCATTGTATGAAACTTCTTTCTGTTCTGTGCATTCAACTAACAGAGTTGAACCTTACTTTTGATTGAGCCGTTCTGAAACACTCTTTCTGTAGAAACTGCAATTGGACATGCTAAGCGCTAAGAGGCCTACATTGGGAAAAAGAATATCTTCAAATAAAAACTACACAGATGCATTCTGTGAAACTTATTTCTGATCTGTAAATTCAGTTAACAGAGATAAAACATATTTTTGATTGAGCAGTTATGAAACACTGTTTTTGTAGAAAATGCAAGTGGAGATTCGGAGCGCTAAGAGGGTAATAGTGGAAAAAGGAATGTCTTCAAATATAAACTACACAGAATCATTCGGTGAAACTTCTTTCTGATCTGTGCATTCAGCTAACAGAGTTAAACCATACTTTTGATTGAGCAGATCTGAACACTCTTTCTGTAGAAAATGCAACTGGACATTTGGAGCGCTAAGAGCGTAGTAGTGGAAAAAGGAATATATTCAAATATAAACTACACAGAAGCATTCTGTGAAACTTCTTTCTGATCTGAGCATTCAGCTAACAGAGTTAAACCATACTTTTGATTGAGCAGTTTTGAAACACTCTGTCTGTAGAAAATGCAACTGGACATTCGTAGCGCTAAGTGGGTAATAGTGGAAAAAAGAATATGTTCAAATATAAACTACACAGAAGCATTGTATGAAACTTCTTTCTGTTCTGTGCATTCAACTAACAGAGTTGAACCTTACTTTTGATTGAGCCGTTCTGAAACACTCTTTCTGTAGAAACTGCAATTGGACATTCTGAGCGCTAAGAGGCCTATATTGGGAAAAAGAATGTCTACAAATAAAAACTACGCAGAAGAATTGTGTGAAACTTCTTTCTGTTCTGTTTGTTCAACTAAAAGCGTTGAACCTTAGTTTTGATTGAGCCGTTCTGAAACACTCTTTCTGTAGAAAATGCAAGTGGAGATTCGGAGAGCTAAGAGGGTAATAGTGGAAAAAGGAATGTCTCCAAATATAAACTACACAGAATCATTCGGTGAAACTTCTTTCTGATCTGTGCATTCAGCTAACAGAGTTAAACCATACTTTGGATTGAGCAGATCTGAACACTCTTTCTGTAGAAAATGCAACTGGACATTTGGAGCGCTAAGAGAGTAGTAGTGGAAAAAGGAATATATTCAAATATAAACTACACAGAAGCATTCTGTGAAACTTCTTTCTGATCTGAGCATTCAGCTAACAGAGTTAAACCATACTTTTGATTGAGCAGTTTTGAAACTCTCTGTCTGTAGAAAATGCAAGTGGACATTCGTAGCGCTAAGTGGGTAATAGTGGAAAAAAGAATATGTTCAAATATAAACTACACAGAAGCATTGTATGAAACTTCTTCCTGTTCTGTGCATTCAACTAACAGAGTTGAACCTTACTTTTGATTGAGCCGTTCTGAAACACTCTTTCTGTAGAAACTGCAATTGGACATGCTAAGCGCTAAGAGGCCTACATTGGGAAAAAGAATATCTTCAAATAAAAACTACACAGATGCATTCTGTGAAACTTATTTCTGATCTGTAAATTCAGTTAACAGAGATAAAACATATTTTTGATTGAGCAGTTATGAAACACTGTTTTTGTAGAAAATGCAAGTGGAGATACGGAGCGCTAAGAGGGTAATAGTGGAAAAAGGAATGTCTTCAAATATAAACTACACAGAATCATTCGGTGAAACTTCTTTCTGATCTGTGCATTCAGCTAACAGAGTTAAACCATACTTTTGATTGAGCAGATCTGAACACTCTTTCTGTAGAAAATGCAACTGGACATTTGGAGCGCTAAGAGCGTAGTAGTGGAAAAAGGAATATATTCAAATATAAACTACACAGAAGCATTCTGTGAAACTTCTTTCTGATCTGAGCATTCAGCTAACAGAGTTAAACCATACTTTTGATTGAGCAGTTTTGAAACACTCTGTCTGTAGAAAATGCAACTGGACATTCGTAGCGCTAAGTGGGTAATAGTGGAAAAAAGAATATGTTCAAATAGAAACTACACAGAAGCATTCTATGAAACTTCTTTCTGTTCTGTGCATTCAACTAACAGAGTTGAACCTTACTTTTGATTGAGCCGTTCTGAAACACTCTTTCTGTAGAAACTGCAATTGGACATTCTGAGCGCTAAGAGGCCTATATTGGGAAAAAGAATGTCTACAAATAAAAACTACACAGAAGAATTGTGTGAAACTTCTTTCTGTTCTGTATGTTCCACTAAAAGATTTGAACCTTAGTTTTTATTGAGCCGTTCTGAAACACTCTTTCTGTAGAAAATGCAAGTGGAGATTCGGAGCGCTAAGAGGGTAATAGTGGAAAAAGGAATGTCTCCAAATATAAACTACACAGAATCATTCTGTGAAACTTCTTTCTGATCTGTGCATTCAGCTAACAGAGTTAAACCATACTTTTGATTGAGCAGATCTGAACACTCTTTCTGTAGAAAATGCAACTGGACATTTGGAGCGCTAAGAGAGTAGTAGTGGAAAAAGGAATATATTCAAATATAAACTACACAGAATAATTCTGTGAAACTTCTTTCTGATCTGAGCATTCAGCTAACAGAGTTAAACCATACTTTTGATTGAGCAGTTTTGAAACACTCTGTCTGTAGAAAATGCAACTGGACATTCGTAGCGGTAAGTGGGTAATAGTGGAAAAAAAATATGTTCAAATATAAACTACACAGAAGCATTGTATGAAACTTCTTTCTGTTCTGTGCATTCAACTAACAGAGTTGAATCTTACTTTTGATTGAGCCTTTCTGAAACACTCTTGCTGTAGAAACTGCAATTGCACATTCTGAGCGCTAAGAGGCCTATATTGGGAAAAATAATATCTTCCAAGAAAAACTACACAGAATCATTGTGTGAAACGTATTTCTGATATGTTCATTAAGCTAACAGAGTTAAACCATACTTTTGATTGCGCAGTTCTGAACACTCTTTCTGTAGAAAATGCAAGTGGACATTCGGAGCGCTAAGAGGGTAATAGTGGAAAAAGGAATATATTCAAATATAAACTACACAGTAGCATTCTGTGAAAATTCTTTCTGTTCTGTGCATTCAACCAACAGAGTTGAATCTTACTTTTGATTGAGCCGTTCTGAAACACTCTTTCTGTAGAAACTGCAATTGGACATGCTAAGCGCTAAGAGGCCTATATTGGGAAAAAGAATATCTTCAAATAAAAACTACACAGATGCATTCTGTGAAACTTATTTCTGATCTGTAAATTCAGTTAACAGAGATAAAACATATTTTTGATTGAGCAGTTATGAAACACTCTTTTTGTAGAAAATGCAAGTGGAGATTCGGAGCGCTAAGAGAGTAATAGTGGAAAAAGGAATGTCTTCAAATATAAACTACACAGAATCATTCGGTGAAACTTCTTTCTGATCTGTGCATTCAGCTAACAGAGTTAAACCATACTTTTGATTGAGCAGGTCTGAACACTCTTTCTGTAGAAAATGCAACTGGACATTTGGAGCGCTAAGAGCGTAGTAGTGGAAAAAGGAATATATTCAAATATAAACTACACAGAAGCATTCTGTGAAACTTCTTTCTGATCTGAGCATTCAGCTAACAGAGTTAAACCATACTTTTGATTGAGCAGTTTTGAAACACTCTGTCTGTAGAAAATGCAACTGGACATTCGTCGCGCTAAGTGGGTAATAGTGGAAAAAAGAATATGTTCAAATATAAACTACACAGAAGCATTGTATGAAACTTCTTTCTGTTCTGTGCATTCAACTAACAGAGTTGAACCTTACTTTTGATTGAGCCTTTCTGAAACACTCTTTCTGTAGAAACTGCAATTGGACATTCTGAGCGCTAAGAGGCCTATATTGGGAAAAATAATATCTTCAAGTAAAAACTACACAGAAGCATTGTGTGAAACTTATTTCTGATATGTTCATTAAGCTAACAGAGTTAAACCATACTTTTGATTGCGCAGTTCTGAACACTCTCTCTGTAGAAAATGCAAGTGGACATTCGGAGCGCTAAGAGGGTAATAGTGGAAAAAGGAATATATTCAAATATAAACTACACAGTAGCATTCTGTGAAAATTCTTTCTGTTCTGTGCATTCAACTAACAGAGTTGAACCTTACTTTTGATTGAGCCGTTCTGAAACACTCTTTCTGTAGAAACTGCAATTGGACATGCTAAGCGCTAAGAGGCCTACATTGGGAAAAAGAATATCTTCAAATAAAAACTACACAGATGCATTCTGTGAAACTTATTTCTGATCTGTAAATTCAGTTAACAGAGATAAAACATATTTTTGATTGAGCAGTTATGAAACACTGTTTTTGTAGAAAATGCAAGTGGAGATTCGGAGCGCTAAGAGGGTAATAGTGGAAAAAGGAATGTCTTCAAATATAAACTACACAGAATCATTCGGTGAAACTTCTTTCTGATCTGTGCATTCAGCTACCAGTGTTAAACCATACTTTTGATTGAGCAGATCTGAACACTCTTTCTGTAGAAAATGCAACTGGACATTTGGAGCGCTAAGAGCGTAGTAGTGGAAAAAGGAATATATTCAAATATAAACTACACAGAAGCATTCTGTGAAACTTCTTTCTGATCTGAGCATTCAGCTAACAGAGTTAAACCATACTTTTGATTGAGCAGTTTTGAAACACTCTGTCTGTAGAAAATGCAACTGGACATTCGTAGCGCTAAGTGGGTAATAGTGGAAAAAAAGTATATGTTCAAATATAAACTACACAGAAGCATTGTATGAAACTTCTTTCTGTTCTGTGCATTCAACTAACAGAGTTGAACCTTACTTTTGATTGAGCCGTTCTGAAACACTCTTTCTGTAGAAACTGCAATTGGACATTCTGAGCGCTAAGAGGCCTATATTGGGAAAAAGAAAGTCTACAAATAAAAACTACGCAGAAGAATTGTGTGAAACTTCTTTCTGTTCTGTTTGTTCAACTAAAAGCGTTGAACCTTAGTTTTGATTGAGCCGTTCTGAAACACTCTTTCTGTAGAAAATGCAAGTGGAGATTCGGAGCGCTAAGAGGGTAATAGTGGAAAAAGGAATGTCTCCAAATATAAACTACACAGAATCATTCTGTGAAACTTGTTTCTGATCTGTGCATTCAGCTAACAGAGTTAAACCATACTTTGGATTGAGCAGATCTGAACACTCTTTCTGTAGAAAATGCAACTGGACATTTGGAGCGCTAAGAGAGTAGTAGTGGAAAAAGGAATATATTCAAATATAAACTACACAGAAGCATTCTGTGAAACTTCTTTCTGATCTGAGCATTCAGCTAACAGAGTTAAACCATACTTTTGATTGAGCAGTTTTGAAACTCTCTGTCTGTAGAAAATGCAACTGGACATTCGTAGCGCTAAGTGGGTAATAGTGGAAAAAAGAATATGTTCAAATATAAACTACACAGAAGCATTGTATGAAACTTCTTCCTGTTCTGTGCATTCAACTAACAGAGTTGAACCTTACTTTTGATTGAGCCGTTCTGAAACACTCTTTCTGTAGAAACTGCAATTGGATATGCTAAGCGCTAAGAGGCCTACATTGGGAAAAAGAATATCTTCAAATAAAAACTACACAGATGCATTCTGTGAAACATATTTCTGATCTGTAAATTCAGTTAACAGAGATAAAACATATTTTTGATTGAGCAGTTATGAAACACTGTTTTTGTAGAAAATGCAAGTGGAGATTCGGAGCGCTAAGAGGTTAATAGTGGAAAAAGGAATGTCTTCAAATATAAACTACACAGAATCATTCGGTGAAACTTCTTTCTGATCTGTGCATTCAGCTAACAGAGTTAAACCATACTTTTGATTGAGCAGATCTGAACACTCTTTCTGTAGAAAATGCAAGTGGACATTTGGAGCGCTAAGAGCGTAGTAGTGGAAAAAGGAATATATTCAAATATAAACTACACAGAAGCATTCTGTGAAACTTCTTTCTGATCTGAGCATTCAGCTAACAGAGTTAAACCATACTTTTGATTGAGCAGTTTTGAAACACTCTGTCTGTAGAAAATGCAACTGGATATTCGTAGCGCTAAGTGGGTAATAGTGGAAAAAAGAATATGTTCAAATATAAACTACACAGAAGCATTGTATGAAACTTCTTTCTGTTCTGTGCATTCAACTAACAGAGTTGAACCTTACTTTTGATTGAGCCGTTCTGAAACACTCTTTCTGTAGAAACTGCAATTGGACATGCTAAGCGCTAAGAGGCCTACATTGGGAAAAAGAATATCTTCAAATAAAAACTACACAGATGCATTCTGTGAAACTTATTTCTGATCTGTAAATTCAGTTAACAGAGATAAAACATATTTTTGATTGAGCAGTTATGAAACACTGTTTTTGTAGAAAATGCAAGTGGAGATTCGGAGCGCTAAGTGGTTAATAGTGGAAAAAGGAATGTCTTCAAATATAAACTACACAGAATCATTCGGTGAAACTTCTTTCTGATCTGTGCATTCAGCTAACAGAGTTAAACCATACTTTTGATTGAGCAGATCTGAACACTCTTTCTGTAGAAAATGCAACTGGACATTTGGAGCGCTAAGAGCGTAGTAGTGGAAAAAGGAATATATTCAAATATAAACTACACAGAAGCATTCTGTGAAACTTCTTTCTGATCTGAGCATTCAGCTAACAGAGTTAAACCATACTTTTGATTGAGCAGTTTTGAAACACTCTGTCTGTAGAAAATGCAACTGGACATTCGTAGCGCTAAGTGGGTAATAGTGGAAAAAAGAATATGTTCAAATATAAACTACACAGAAGCATTGTATGAAACTTCTTTCTGTTCTGTGCATTCAACTAACAGAGTTGAACCTTACTTTTGATTGAGCCGTTCTGAAACACTCTTTCTGTAGAAACTGCAATTGGACATTCTGAGCGCTAAGAGGCCTATATTGGGAAAAAGAATGTCTACAAATAAAAACTACGCAGAAGAATTGTGTGAAACTTCTTTCTGTTCTGTTTGTTCAACTAAAAGCGTTGAACCTTAGTTTTGATTGAGCCGTTCTGAAACACTCTTTCTGTAGAAAATGCAAGTGGAGATTCGGAGCGCTAAGAGGTTAATAGTGGAAAAAGGAATGTCTCCAAATATAAACTACACAGAATCATTCTGTGAAACTTGTTTCTGATCTGTGCATTCAGCTAACAGAGTTAAACCATACTTTGGATTGAGCAGATCTGAACACTCTTTCTGTAGAAAATGCAACTGGACATTTGGAGCGCTAAGAGAGTAGTAGTGGAAAAAGGAATATATTCAAATATAAACTACACAGAAGCATTCTGTGAAACTTCTTTCTGATCTGAGCATTCAGCTAACAGAGTTAAACCATACTTTTGATTGAGCAGTTTTGAAACTCTCTGTCTGTAGAAAATGCAACTGGACATTCGTAGCGCTAAGTGGGTAATAGTGGAAAAAAGAATATGTTCAAATATAAACTACACAGAAGCATTGTATGAAACTTCTTCCTGTTCTGTGCATTCAACTAACAGAGTTGAACCTTACTTTTGATTGAGCCGTTCTGAAACACTCTTTCTGTAGAAACTGCAATTGGACATGCTAAGCGCTAAGAGGCCTACATTGGGAAAAAGAATATCTTCAAATAAAAACTACACAGATGCATTCTGTGAAACTTATTTCTGATCTGTAAATTCAGTTAACAGAGATAAAACATATTTTTGATTGAGCAGTTATGAAACACTGTTTTTGTAGAAAATGCAAGTGGAGATTCGGAGCGCTAAGAGGGTAATAGTGGAAAAAGGAATGTCTTCAAATATAAACTACACAGAATCATTCGGTGAAACTTCTTTCTGATCTGTGCATTCAGCTAACAGATTTAAACCATACTTTTGATTGAGCAGATCTGAACACTCTTTCTGTAGAAAATGCAACTGGACATTTGGAGCGCTAAGAGCGTAGTAGTGGAAAAAGGAATATATTCAAATATAAACTACACAGAAGCATTCTGTGAAACTTCTTTCTGATCTGAGCATTCAGCTAACAGAGTTAAACCATACTTTTGATTGAGCAGTTTTGAAACACTCTGTCTGTAGAAAATCCAACTGGACATTCGTAGCGCTAAGTGGGTAATAGTGGAAAAAAAATATGTTCAAATATAAACTACACAGAAGCATTGTATGAAACTTCTTTCTGTTCTGTGCATTCAACTAACCGAGTTGAACCTTACTTTTGATTGAGCCTTTCTGAAACACTCTTGCTGTAGAAACTGCAATTGCACATTCTGAGTGCTAAGAGGCCTATATTGGGGAAAATAATATCTTCAAATAAAAACTACACAGAAGCATTGTGTGAAACTTATTTCTGATATGTTCATTAAGCTAACAGAGTTAAACCATACTTTTGATTGCGCAGTTCTGATCACTCTCTCTGTAGAAAATGCAAGTGGACATTCGGAGCGCTAAGAGGGTAATAGTGGAAAAAGGAATATATTCAAATATAAACTACACAGTAGCATTCTGTGAAAATTCTTTCTGTTCTGTGCATTCAACTAACAGAGTTGAACCTTACTTTTGATTGAGCCGTTCTGAAACACTCTTTCTGTAGAAACTGCAATTGGACATGCTAAGCGCTAAGAGGCCTACATTGGAAAAAATAATATCTTCAAATAAAAACTACACAGATGCATTCTGTGAAACTTATTTCTGATCTGTAAATTCAGTTAACAGAGATAAAACATATTTTTGATTGAGCAGTTATGAAACACTGTTTTTGTAGAAAATGCAAGTGGAGATTCGGAGCGCTAAGTGGTTAATAGTGGAAAAAGGAATGTCTTCAAATATAAACTACACAGAATCATTCGGTGAAACTTCTTTCTGATCTGTGCATTCAGCTAACAGAGTTAAACCATACTTTTGATTGAGCAGATCTGAACACTCTTTCTGTAGAAAATGCAAGTGGACATTTGGAGCGCTAAGAGCGTAGTAGTGGAAAAAGGAATATATTCAAATATAAACTACACAGAAGCATTCTGTGAAACTTCTTTCTTATCTGAGCATTCAGCTAACAGAGTTAAACCATACTTTTGATTGAGCAGTTTTGAAACACTCTGTCTGTAGAAAATGCAACTGGACATTCGTAGCGCTAAGTGGGTAATAGTGGAAAAAAGAATATGTTCAAATATAAACTACACAGAAGCATTGTATGAAACTTCTTTCTGTTCTGTGCATTCAACTAACAGAGTTGAACCTTACTTTTGATTGAGCCGTTCTGAAACACTCTTTCTGTAGAAACTGCAATTGGACATGCTAAGCGCTAAGAGGCCTACATTGGGAAAAAGAATATCTTCAAATAAAAACTACACAGATGCATTCTGTGAAACTTATTTCTGATCTGTAAATTCAGTTAACAGAGATAAAACATATTTTTGATTGAGCAGTTATGAAACACTGTTTTTGTAGAAAATGCAAGTGGAGATTCGGAGCGCTAAGAGGGTAATAGTGGAAAAAGGAATGTCTTCAAATATAAACTACACAGAATCATTCGGTGAAACTTCTTTCTGATCTGTGCATTCAGCTAACAGAGTTAAACCATACTTTTGATTGAGCAGATCTGAACACTCTTTCTGTAGAAAATGCAACTGGACATTTGGAGCGCAAAGAGCGTAGTAGTGGAAAAAGGAATATATTCAAATATAAACTACACAGAAGCATTCTGTGAAACTTCTTTCTGATCTGAGCATTCAGCTAACAGATTTAAACCATACTTTTGATTGAGCAGTTTTGAAACACTCTGTCTGTAGGAAATGCAACTGGACATTCGTAGCGCTAAGTTGGTAATAGTGGAAAAAAGAATATGTTCAAATATAAACTACACAGAAGCATTGTATGAAACTTCTTTCTGTTCTGTGCATTCAACTAACAGAGTTGAACCTTACTTTTGATTGAGCCGTTCTGAAACACTCTTTCTGTAGAAACTGCAATTGGACATTCTGAGCGCTAAGAGGCCTATATTGGGAAAAAGAATGTCTACAAATAAAAACTACGCAGAAGAATTGTGTGAAACTTCTTTCTGTTCTGTTTGTTCAACTAAAAGCGTTGAACCTTAGTTTTGATTGAGCCGTTCTGAAACACTCTTTCTGTAGAAAATGCAAGTGGAGATTCGGAGCGCTAAGAGGGTAATAGTGGAAAAAGGAATGTCTCCAAATATAAACTACACAGAATCATTCTGTGAAACTTGTTTCTGATCTGTGCATTCAGCTAACAGAGTTAAACCATACTTTGGATTGAGCAGATCTGAACACTCTTTCTGTAGAAAATGCAACTGGACATTTGGAGTGCTAAGAGGGTAGTAGTGGAAAAAGGAATATATTCAAATATAAACTACACAGAAGCATTCTGTGAAACTTCTTTCTGATCTGAGCATTCAGCTAACAGAGTTAAACCATACTTTTGATTGAGCAGTTTTGAAACTCTCTGTCTGTAGAAAATGCAACTGGACATTCGTAGCGCTAAGTGGGTAATAGTGGAAAAAAGAATATGTTCAAATATAAACTACACAGAAGCATTGTATGAAACTTCTTCCTGTTCTGTGCATTCAACTAACAGAGTTGAACCTTACTTTTGATTGAGCCGTTCTGAAACACTCTTTCTGTAGAAACTGCAATTGGACATGCTAAGCGCTAAGAGGCCTACATTGGGAAAAAGAATATCTTCAAATAAAAACTACACAGATGCATTCTGTGAAACTTATTTCTGATCTGTAAATTCAGTTAACAGAGATAAAACATATTTTTGATTGAGCAGTTATGAAACACTGTTTTTGTAGAAAATGCAAGTGGAGATTCGGAGCGCTAAGAGGGTAATAGTGGAAAAAGGAATGTCTTCAAATATAAACTACACAGAATCATTCGGTGAAACTTCTTTCTGATCTGTGCATTCAGCTAACAGAGTTAAACCATACTTTTGATTGAGCAGATCTGAACACTCTTTCTGTAGAAAATGCAACTGGACATTTGGAGCGCTAAGAGCGTAGTAGTGGAAAAAGGAATATATTCAAATATAAACTACACAGAAGCATTCTGTGAAACTTCTTTCTGATCTGAGCATTCAGCTAACAGAGTTAAACCATACTTTTGATTGAGCAGTTTTGAAACACTCTGTCTGTAGAAAATCCAACTGGACATTCGTAGCGCTAAGTGGGTAATAGTGGAAAAAAGAATATGTTCAAATATAAACTACACAGAAGCATTGTATGAAACTTCTTTCTGTTCTGTGCATTCAACTAACAGAGTTGAACCTTACTTTTGATTGAGCCTTTCTGAAACACTCTTGCTGTAGAAACTGCAATTGCACATTCTGAGTGCTAAGAGGCCTATATTGGGAAAAATAATATCTTCAAATAAAAACTACACAGAAGCATTGTGTGAAACTTATTTCTGATATGTTCATTAAGCTAACAGAGTTAAACCATACTTTTGATTGCGCAGTTCTGATCACTCTCTCTGTAGAAAATGCAAGTGGACATTCGGAGCGCTAAGAGGGTAATAGTGGAAAAAGGAATATATTCAAATATAAACTACACAGTAGCATTCTGTGAAAATTCTTTCTGTTCTGTGCATTCAACTAACAGAGTTGAACCTTACTTTTGATTGAGCCGTTCTGAAACACTCTTTCTGTAGAAACTGCAATTGGACATGCTAAGCGCTAAGAGGCCTACATTGGAAAAAAGAATATCTTCAAATAAAAACTACACAGATGCATTCTGTGAAACATATTTCTGATCTGTAAATTCAGTTAACAGAGATAAAACATATTTTTGATTGAGCAGTTATGAAACACTGTTTTTGTAGAAAATGCAAGTGGAGATTCGGAGCGCTAAGAGGTTAATAGTGGAAAAAGGAATGTCTTCAAATATAAACTACACAGAATCATTCGGTGAAACTTCTTTCTGATCTGTGCATTCAGCTAACAGAGTTAAACCATACTTTTGATTGAGCAGATCTGAACACTCTTTCTGTAGAAAATGCAAGTGGACATTTGGAGCGCTAAGAGCGTAGTAGTGGAAAAAGGAATATATTCAAATATAAACTACACAGAAGCATTCTGTGAAACTTCTTTCTGATCTGAGCATTCAGCTAACAGAGTTAAACCATACTTTTGATTGAGCAGTTTTGAAACACTCTGTCTGTAGAAAATGCAACTGGACATTCGTAGCGCTAAGTGGGTAATAGTGGAAAAAAGAATATGTTCAAATATAAACTACACAGAAGCATTGTATGAAACTTCTTTCTGTTCTGTGCATTCAACTAACAGAGTTGAACCTTACTTTTGATTGAGCCGTTCTGAAACACTCTTTCTGTAGAAACTGCAATTGGACATGCTAAGCGCTAAGAGGCCTACATTGGGAAAAAGAATATCTTCAAATAAAAACTACACAGATGCATTCTGTGAAACTTATTTCTGATCTGTAAATTCAGTTAACAGAGATAAAACATATTTTTGATTGAGCAGTTATGAAACACTGTTTTTGTAGAAAATGCAAGTGGAGATTCGGAGCGCTAAGAGGGTAATAGTGGAAAAAGGAATGTCTTCAAATATAAACTACACAGAATCATTCGGTGAAACTTCTTTCTGATCTGTGCATTCAGCTAACAGAGTTAAACCATACTTTTGATTGAGCAGATCTGAACACTCTTTCTGTAGAAAATGCAACTGGACATTTGGAGCGCTAAGAGCGTAGTAGTGGAAAAAGGAATATATTCAAATATAAACTACACAGAAGCATTCTGTGAAACTTCTTTCTGATCTGAGCATTCAGCTAACAGAGTTAAACCATACTTTTGATTGAGCAGTTTTGAAACACTCTGTCTGTAGAAAATGCAACTGGACATTCGTAGCGCTAAGTGGGTAATAGTGGAAAAAAGAATATGTTCAAATATAAACTACACAGAAGCATTGTATGAAACTTCTTTCTGTTCTGTGCATTCAACTAACAGAGTTGAACCTTACTTTTGATTGAGCCGTTCTGAAACACTCTTTCTGTAGAAACTGCAATTGGACATTCTGAGCGCTAAGAGGCCTATATTGGGAAAAAGAATGTCTACAAATAAAAACTACGCAGAAGAATTGTGTGAAACTTCTTTCTGTTCTGTTTGTTCAACTAAAAGCGTTGAACCTTAGTTTTGATTGAGCCGTTCTGAAACACTCTTTCTGTAGAAAATGCAAGTGGAGATTCGGAGCGCTAAGAGGGTAATAGTGGAAAAAGGAATGTCTCCAAATATAAACTACACAGAATCATTCTGTGAAACTTGTTTCTGATCTGTGCATTCAGCTAACAGAGTTAAACCATACTTTGGATTGAGCAGATCTGAACACTCTTTCTGTAGAAAATGCAACTGGACATTTGGAGCGCTAAGAGAGTAGTAGTGGAAAAAGGAATATATTCAAATATAAACTACACAGAAGCATTCTGTGAAACTTCTTTCTGATCTGAGCATTCAGCTAACAGAGTTAAACCATACTTTTGATTGAGCAGTTTTGAAACTCTCTGTCTGTAGAAAATGCAAGTGGACATTCGTAGCGCTAAGTGGGTAATAGTGGAAAAAAGAATATGTTCAAATATAAACTACACAGAAGCATTGTATGAAACTTCTTCCTGTTCTGTGCATTCAACTAACAGAGTTGAACCTTACTTTTGATTGAGCCGTTCTGAAACACTCTTTCTGTAGAAACTGCAATTGGACATGCTAAGCGCTAAGAGGCCTACATTGGGAAAAAGAATATCTTCAAATAAAAACTACACAGATGCATTCTGTGAAACTTATTTCTGATCTGTAAATTCAGTTAACAGAGATAAAACATATTTTTGATTGAGCAGTTATGAAACACTGTTTTTGTAGAAAATGCAAGTGGAGATACGGAGCGCTAAGAGGGTAATAGTGGAAAAAGGAATGTCTTCAAATATAAACTACACAGAATCATTCGGTGAAACTTCTTTCTGATCTGTGCATTCAGCTAACAGAGTTAAACCATACTTTTGATTGAGCAGATCTGAACACTCTTTCTGTAGAAAATGCAACTGGACATTTGGAGCGCTAAGAGCGTAGTAGTGGAAAAAGGAATATATTCAAATATAAACTACACAGAAGCATTCTGTGAAACTTCTTTCTGATCTGAGCATTCAGCTAACAGAGTTAAACCATACTTTTGATTGAGCAGTTTTGAAACACTCTGTCTGTAGAAAATGCAACTGGACATTCGTAGCGCTAAGTGGGTAATAGTGGAAAAAAGAATATGTTCAAATAGAAACTACACAGAAGCATTCTATGAAACTTCTTTCTGTTCTGTGCATTCAACTAACAGAGTTGAACCTTACTTTTGATTGAGCCGTTCTGAAACACTCTTTCTGTAGAAACTGCAATTGGACATTCTGAGCGCTAAGAGGCCTATATTGGGAAAAAGAATGTCTACAAATAAAAACTACACAGAAGAATTGTGTGAAACTTCTTTCTGTTCTGTATGTTCCACTAAAAGAGTTGAACCTTAGTTTTTATTGAGCCGTTCTGAAACACTCTTTCTGTAGAAAATGCAAGTGGAGATTCGGAGCGCTAAGAGGGTAATAGTGGAAAAAGGAATGTCTCCAAATATAAACTACACAGAATCATTCTGTGAAACTTCTTTCTGATCTGTGCATTCAGCTAACAGAGTTAAACCATACTTTTGATTGAGCAGATCTGAACACTCTTTCTGTAGAAAATGCAACTGGACATTTGGAGCGCTAAGAGAGTAGTAGTGGAAAAAGGAATATATTCAAATATAAACTACACAGAATAATTCTGTGAAACTTCTTTCTGATCTGAGCATTCAGCTAACAGAGTTAAACCATACTTTTGATTGAGCAGTTTTGAAACACTCTGTCTGTAGAAAATGCAACTGGACATTCGTAGCGGTAAGTGGGTAATAGTGGAAAAAAAATATGTTCAAATATAAACTACACAGAAGCATTGTATGAAACTTCTTTCTGTTCTGTGCATTCAACTAACAGAGTTGAATCTTACTTTTGATTGAGCCTTTCTGAAACACTCTTGCTGTAGAAACTGCAATTGCACATTCTGAGCGCTAAGAGGCCTATATTGGGAAAAATAATATCTTCCAAGAAAAACTACACAGAATCATTGTGTGAAACGTATTTCTGATATGTTCATTAAGCTAACAGAGTTAAACCATACTTTTGATTGCGCAGTTCTGAACACTCTTTCTGTAGAAAATGCAAGTGGACATTCGGAGCGCTAAGAGGGTAATAGTGGAAAAAGGAATATATTCAAATATAAACTACACAGTAGCATTCTGTGAAAATTCTTTCTGTTCTGTGCATTCAACCAACAGAGTTGAATCTTACTTTTGATTGAGCCGTTCTGAAACACTCTTTCTGTAGAAACTGCAATTGGACATGCTAAGCGCTAAGAGGCCTATATTGGGAAAAAGAATATCTTCAAATAAAAACTACACAGATGCATTCTGTGAAACTTATTTCTGATCTGTAAATTCAGTTAACAGAGATAAAACATATTTTTGATTGAGCAGTTATGAAACACTCTTTTTGTAGAAAATGCAAGTGGAGATTCGGAGCGCTAAGAGAGTAATAGTGGAAAAAGGAATGTCTTCAAATATAAACTACACAGAATCATTCGGTGAAACTTCTTTCTGATCTGTGCATTCAGCTAACAGAGTTAAACCATACTTTTGATTGAGCAGGTCTGAACACTCTTTCTGTAGAAAATGCAACTGGACATTTGGAGCGCTAAGAGCGTAGTAGTGGAAAAAGGAATATATTCAAATATAAACTACACAGAAGCATTCTGTGAAACTTCTTTCTGATCTGAGCATTCAGCTAACAGAGTTAAACCATACTTTTGATTGAGCAGTTTTGAAACACTCTGTCTGTAGAAAATGCAACTGGACATTCGTCGCGCTAAGTGGGTAATAGTGGAAAAAAGAATATGTTCAAATATAAACTACACAGAAGCATTGTATGAAACTTCTTTCTGTTCTGTGCATTCAACTAACAGAGTTGAACCTTACTTTTGATTGAGCCTTTCTGAAACACTCTTTCTGTAGAAACTGCAATTGGACATTCTGAGCGCTAAGAGGCCTATATTGGGAAAAATAATATCTTCAAGTAAAAACTACACAGAAGCATTGTGTGAAACTTATTTCTGATATGTTCATTAAGCTAACAGAGTTAAACCATACTTTTGATTGCGCAGTTCTGAACACTCTCTCTGTAGAAAATGCAAGTGGACATTCGGAGCGCTAAGAGGGTAATAGTGGAAAAAGGAATATATTCAAATATAAACTACACAGTAGCATTCTGTGAAAATTCTTTCTGTTCTGTGCATTCAACTAACAGAGTTGAACCTTACTTTTGATTGAGCCGTTCTGAAACACTCTTTCTGTAGAAACTGCAATTGGACATGCTAAGCGCTAAGAGGCCTACATTGGGAAAAAGAATATCTTCAAATAAAAACTACACAGATGCATTCTGTGAAACTTATTTCTGATCTGTAAATTCAGTTAACAGAGATAAAACATATTTTTGATTGAGCAGTTATGAAACACTGTTTTTGTAGAAAATGCAAGTGGAGATTCGGAGCGCTAAGAGGGTAATAGTGGAAAAAGGAATGTCTTCAAATATAAACTACACAGAATCATTCGGTGAAACTTCTTTCTGATCTGTGCATTCAGCTACCAGTGTTAAACCATACTTTTGATTGAGCAGATCTGAACACTCTTTCTGTAGAAAATGCAACTGGACATTTGGAGCGCTAAGAGCGTAGTAGTGGAAAAAGGAATATATTCAAATATAAACTACACAGAAGCATTCTGTGAAACTTCTTTCTGATCTGAGCATTCAGCTAACAGAGTTAAACCATACTTTTGATTGAGCAGTTTTGAAACACTCTGTCTGTAGAAAATGCAACTGGACATTCGTAGCGCTAAGTGGGTAATAGTGGAAAAAAGAATATGTTCAAATATAAACTACACAGAAGCATTGTATGAAACTTCTTTCTGTTCTGTGCATTCAACTAAGAGAGTTGAACCTTACCTTTGATTGAGCCGTTCTGAAACACTCTTTCTGTAGAAACTGCAATTGGACATTCTGAGCGCTAAGAGGCCTATATTGGGAAAAAGAATGTCTACAAATAAAAACTACACAGAAGAATTGTGTGAAACTTCTTTCTGTTCTGTTTGTTCCACTAAAAGAGTTGAACCTTAGTTTTGATTGAGCCGTTCTGAAACACTCTTTCTGTAGAAAATGCAAGTGGAGATTCGGAGCGCTAAGAGGGTAATAGTGGAAAAAGGAATGTCTCCAAATATAAACTACACAGAATCATTCTGTGAAACTTCTTTCTGATCTGTGCATTCAGCTAACAGTGTTAAACCATACTTTTGATTGAGCAGATCTGAACACTCTTTCTGTAGAAAATGCAACTGGACATTTGGAGCGCTAAGAGAGTAGTAGTGGAAAAAGGAATATATTCAAATATAAACTACACAGAAGCATTCTGTGAAACTTCTTTCTGATTTGAGCATTCAGCTAACAGAGTTAAACCATACTTTTGATTGAGCAGTATTGAAACACTCTGTCTATAGAAAATGCAACTGGACATTCGTAGCGCTAAGTGGGTAATAGTGGAAAAAAGAATATGTTCAAATATAAACTACACAGAAGCATTGTATGAAACTTCTTTCTGTTCTGTGCATTCAACTAACAGAGTTGAACCTTACTTTTGATTGAGCCTTTCTGAAACACTCTTGCTGTAGAAACTGCAATTGCACATTCTGAGCGCTAAGAGGCCTATATTGGGAAAAATAATATCTTCCAAGAAAAACTACACAGAAGCATTGTGTGAAACGTATTTCTGATATGTTCATTAAGCTAACAGATTTAAACCATACTTTTGATTGCGCAGTTCTGAACACTCTTTCTGTAGAAAATGCAAGTGGACATTCGGAGCGCTAAGAGGGTAATAGTGGAAAAAGGAATATATTCAAATATAAACTACACAGTAGCATTCTGTGAAAATTCTTTCTGTTCTGTGCATTCAACCAACAGAGTTGAATCTTACTTTTGATTGAGCCGTTCTGAAACACTCTTTCTGTAGAAAGTGCAATTGGACATGCTAAGCGCTAAGAGGCCTATATTGGGAAAAAGAATATCTTCATATAAAAACTACACAGATGCATTCTGTGAAACTTATTTCTGATCTGTAAATTCAGTTAACAGAGATAAAACATATTTTTGATTGAGCAGTTATGAAACACAGTTTTTGTAGAAAATGCAAGTGGAGATTCGGAGCGCTAAGAGGGTAATAGTGGAAAAAGGAATGTCTTCAAATATAAACTACACAGAATCATTCGGTGAAACTTCTTTCTGATCTGTGCATTCAGCTAACAGAGTTAAACCATACTTTTGATTGAGCAGATCTGAACACTCTTTCTGTAGAAAATGCAACTGGACATTTGGAGCGCTAAGAGCGTAGTAGTGGAAAAAGGAATATATTCAAATATAAACTACACAGAAGCATTCTGTGAAACTTCTTTCTGATCTGAGCATTCAGCTAACAGAGTTAAACCATACTTTTGATTGAGCAGTTTTGAAACACTCTGTCTGTAGAAAATGCAACTGGACATTCGTAGCGCTAAGTGGGTAATAGTGGAAAAAAGAATATGTTCAAGTATAAACTACACAGAAGCATTGTATGAAACTTCTTTCTGTTCTGTGCATTCAACTAACAGAGTTGAACCTTACTTTTGATTGAGCCGTTCTGAAACACTCTTTCTGTAGAAACTGCAATTGGACATTCTGAGCGCTAAGAGTCCTATATTGGGAAAAAGAATATCTACAAATAAAAACTACACAGAAGAATTGTGTGAAACTTCTTTCTGTTCTGTTTGTTCCACTAAAAGAGTTGAACCTTAGTTTTGATTGAGCCGTTCTGAAACACTCTTTCTGTAGAAAATGAAAGTGGAGATTCGGAGCGCTAAGAGGGTAATAGTGGAAAAAGGAATGTCTCCAAATATAAACTACACAGAATCATTCTGTGAAACTTCTTTCTGATCTGTGCATTCAGCTAACAGAGTTAAACCATACTTTTGATTGAGCAGATCTGAACACTCTTTCTGTAGAAAATGCAACTGGACATTTGGAGCGCTAAGAGAGTAGTAGTGGAAAAAGGAATATATTCAAATATAAACTACACAGAAGCATTCTGTGAAACTTCTTTCTGATCTGAGCATTCAGCTAACAGAGTTAAACCATACTTTGATTGAGCAGTTTTGAAACACTCTGTCTGTAGAAAATGCAACTGGACATTCGTAGCGCTAAGTGGGTAATAGAGGAAAAAAGAATATGTTCAAATATAAACTACACAGAAGCATTGTATGAAACTTCTTTCTGTTCTGTGCATTCAACTAACAGAGTTGAACCTTACTTTTGATTGAGCCTTTCTGAAACACTCTTGCTGTAGAAACTGCAATTGCACATTCTGAGTGCTAAGAGGCCTATATTGGGAAAAATAATATGTTCAAATAAAAACTACACAGAAGCATTGTGTGAACCTTATTTCTGATATGTTCATTAAGCTAACAGAGTTAAACCATACTTTTGATTGCGCAGTTCTGAACACTCTTTCTGTAAAAAATGCAAGTGGACATTCGGAGCGCTAAGAGTGTAATAGTGGAAAAAGGAATATATTCAAATATAAACTACACAGTAGCATTCTGTGAAAATTCTTTCTGTTCTGTGCATTCAACCAACAGAGTTGAATCTTACTTTTGATTGAGCCGTTCTGAAACACTCTTTCTGTAGAAACTGCAATTGGACATGCTAAGCGCTAAGAGGCCTATATTGGGAAAAAGAATATCTTCAAATAAAAACTACACAGATGCATTCTGTGAAACTTATTTCTGATCTGTAAATTCAGTTAACAGAGATAAAACATATTTTTGATTGAGCAGTTATGAAACACTCTTTTTGTAGAAAATGCAAGTGGAGATTCGGAGCGCTAAGAGAGTAATAGTGGAAAAAGGAATGTCTTCAAATATAAACTACACAGAATCATTCGGTGAAACTTCTTTCTGATCTGTGCATTCAGCTAACAGAGTTAAACCATACTTTTGATTGAGCAGGTCTGAACACTCTTTCTGTAGAAAATGCAACTGGACATTTGGAGCGCTAAGAGCGTAGTAGTGGAAAAAGGAATATATTCAAATATAAACTACACAGAAGCATTCTGTGAAACTTCTTTCTGATCTGAGCATTCAGCTAACAGAGTTAAACCATACTTTTGATTGAGCAGTTTTGAAACACTCTGTCTGTAGAAAATGCAACTGGACATTCGTCGCGCTAAGTGGGTAATAGTGGAAAAAAGAATATGTTCAAATATAAACTACACAGAAGCATTGTATGAAACTTCTTTCTGTTCTGTGCATTCAACTAACAGAGTTGAACCTTACTTTTGATTGAGCCTTTCTGAAACACTCTTTCTGTAGAAACTGCAATTGGACATTCTGAGCGCTAAGAGGCCTATATTGGGAAAAATAATATCTTCAAATAAAAACTACACAGAAGCATTTTGTGAAACTTATTTCTGATATGTTCATTAAGCTAACAGAGTTAAACCATACTTTTGATTGCGCAGTTCTGAACACTCTCTCTGTAGAAAATGCTAGTGGACATTCGGAGCGCTAAGAGGGTAATAGTGGAAAAAGGAATATATTCAAATATAAACTACACAGTAGCATTCTGTGAAAATTCTTTCTGTTCTGTGCATTCAACTAACAGAGTTGAACCTTACTTTTGATTGAGCCGTTCTGAAACACTCTTTCTGTAGAAACTGCAATTGGACATGCTAAGCGCTAAGAGGCCTACATTGGGAAAAAGAATATCTTCAAATAAAAACTACACAGATGCATTCTGTGAAACTTATTTCTGATCTGTAAATTCAGTTAACAGAGATAAAACATATTTTTGATTGAGCA
This sequence comes from Symphalangus syndactylus, assembly GCF_028878055.3. Lineage (NCBI taxonomy): Eukaryota > Metazoa > Chordata > Mammalia > Primates > Hylobatidae > Symphalangus > Symphalangus syndactylus. The sequence continues at coordinate 3,608,151 of NC_072435.2, read as the reverse complement.
GTTATGAAACACAGTTTTTGTAGAAAATGCAAGTGGAGATTCGGAGCGCTAAGAGGGTAATAGTGGAAAAAGGAATGTCTTCAAATATAAACTACACAGAATCATTCGGTGAAACTTCTTTCTGATCTGTGCATTCAGCTAACAGAGTTAAACCATACTTTTGATTGAGCAGATCTGAACACTCTTTCTGTAGAAAATGCAACTGGACATTTGGAGCGCTAAGAGCGTAGTAGTGGAAAAAGGAATATATTCAAATATAAACTACACAGAAGCATTCTGTGAAACTTCTTTCTGATCTGAGCATTCAGCTAACAGAGTTAAACCATACTTTTGATTGAGCAGTTTTGAAACACTCTGTCTGTAGAAAATGCAACTGGACATTCGTAGCGCTAAGTGGGTAATAGTGGAAAAAAGAATATGTTCAAATATAAACTACACAGAAGCATTGTATGAAACTTCTTTCTGTTCTGTGCATTCAACTAACAGAGTTGAACCTTACCTTTGATTGAGCCGTTCTGAAACACTCTTTCTGTAGAAACTGCAATTGGACATTCTGAGCGCTAAGAGGCCTATATTGGGAAAAAGAATGTCTACAAATAAAAACTACACAGAAGAATTGTGTGAAACTTCTTTCTGTTCTGTTTGTTCCCTTAAAAGAGTTGAACCTTAGTTTTGATTGAGCCGTTCTGAAACACTCTTTCTGTAGAAAATGCAAGTGGAGATTCGGAGCGCTAAGTGGGTAATAGTGGAAAAAGGAATGTCTCCAAATATAAACTACACAGAATCATCCTGTGAAACTTCTTTCTGATCTGTGCATTCAGCTAACAGAGTTAAACCATACTTTTGATTGAGCAGATCTGAACACTCTTTCTGTAGAAAATGCAACTGGACATTTGGAGCGCTAAGAGAGTAGTAGTGGAAAAAGGAATATATTCAAATATAAACTACACAGAAACATTCTGTGAAACTTCTTTCTGATCTGAGCATTCAGCTAACAGAGTTAAACCATACTTTGGATTGAGCAGTTTGGAAACACTCTGTCTGTAGAAAATGCAACTGGACATTCGTAGCGCTAAGTGGGTAATAGTGGAAAAAAGAATATGTTCAAATATAAACTACACAGAAGCATTGTATGAAACTTCTTTCTGTTCTATGCATTCAACTAACAGAGTTGAACCTTACTTTTGATTGAGCCTTTCTGAAACACTCTTGCTGTAGAAACTGCAATTGCACATTCTGAGCGCTAAGAGGCCTATATTGGGAAAAATAATATCTTCAAATAAAAACTACACAGAAGCATTGTGTGAAACTTATTTCTGATATGTTCATTAAGCTAACAGAGTTAAACCATACTTTTGATTGCTCAGTTCTGAACACTCTTTCTGTAGAAAATGCAAGTGGACATTCGGAGCGCTAAGAGGGTAATAGTGGAAAAAGGAATATATTCAAATATAAACTACACAGTAGCATTCTGTGAAAATTCTTTCTGTTCTGTTCATTCAACCAACAGAGTTGAATCTTACTTTGATTGAGCCGTTCTGAAACACTCTTTCTGTAGAAACTGCAATTGGACATGCTAAGCGCTAAGAGGCCTATATTGGGAAAAAGAATATCTTCAAATAAAAACTACACAGATGCATTCTGTGAAACTTATTTCTGATCTGTAAATTCAGTTAACAGAGATAAAACATATTTTTGATTGAGCAGTTATGAAACACTCTTTTTGTAGAAAATGCAAGTGGAGATTCGGAGCGCTAAGAGGGTAATAGTGGAAAAAGTAATGTCTTCAAATATAAACTACACAGAATCATTCGGTGAAACTTCTTTCTGATCTTTGCATTCAGCTAACAGAGTTAAACCATACTTTTAATTGAGCAGATCTGAACACTCTTTCTGTAGAAAATGCAACTGGACATTTGGAGCGCTAAGAGCGTAGTAGTGGAAAAAGGAATATATTCAAATATAAACTACACAGAAGCATTCTGTGAAACGTCTTTCTGATCTGAGCATTCAGTTAACAGAGTTAAACCATACTTTTGATTGAGCAGTTTTGAAACACACTGTCTGTAGAAAATGCAACTGGACGTTCGTCGCGCTAAGTGGGTAATAGTGGAAAAAAGAATATGTTCAAATATAAACTACACAGAAGCATTGTATGAAACTTCTTTCTGTTCTGTGCATTCAACTAACAGAGTTGAACCTTACTTTTGATTGAGCCTTTCTGAAACACTCTTTCTGTAGAAACTGCAATTGGACATTATGAGCGCTAAGAGGCCTATATTGGGAAAAATAATATCTTCAAATAAAAACTACACAGAAGCATTGTGTGAAACTTATTTCTGATATGTTCATTAAGCTAACAGAGTTAAACCATACTTTTGATTGTGCAGTTCTGAACACTCTCTCTGTAGAAAATGCAAGTGGACATTCGGAGCGCTAAGAGGGTAATAGTGGAAAAAGGAATATATTGAAATATAAGCTACACAGTAGCATTCTGTGAAAATTCTTTCTGTTCTGTGCATTCAGCTAACAGAGTTGAACCTTACTTTTGATTGAGCCGTTCTGAAACACTCTTTCTGTAGAAACTGCAATTGGACATGCTAAGCGCTAAGAGGCCTACATTGGGAAAAAGAATATCTTCAAATAAAAACTACACAGATGCATTCTGTGAAACTTATTTCTGATCTGTAAATTCAGTTAACAGAGATAAAACATATTTTTGATTGAGCAGTTATGAAACACTGTTTTTGTAGAAAATGCAAGTGGAGATTCGGAGCGCTAAGAGGGTAATAGTGGAAAAAGGAATGTCTTCAAATATAAACTACACAGAATCATTCGGTGAAACTTCTTTCTGATCTGTGCATTCAGCTAACAGAGTTAAACCATACTTTTGATTGAGCAGATCTGAACACTCTTTCTGTAGAAAATGCAACTGGACATTTGGAGCGCTAAGAGCGTAGTAGTGGAAAAAGGAATATATTCAAATATAAACTACACAGAAGCATTCTGTGAAACTTCTTTCTGATCTGAGCATTCAGCTAACAGAGTTAAACCATACTTTTGATTGAGCAGTTTTGAAACACTCTGTCTGTAGAAAATGCAACTGGACATTCGTCGCGCTAAGTGGGTAATAGTGGAAAAAAGAATATGTTCAAATATAAACTACACAGAAGCATTGTATGAAACTTCTTTCTGTTCTGTGCATTCAACTAACAGAGTTGAACCTTACTTTTGATTGAGCCTTTCTGAAACACTCTTTCTGTAGAAACTGCAATTGGACATTCTGAGCGCTAAGAGGCCTATATTGGGAAAAATAATATCTTCAAATAAAAACTACACAGAAGCATTTTGTGAAACTTATTTCTGATATGTTCATTAAGCTAACAGAGTTAAACCATACTTTTGATTGCGCAGTTCTGAACACTCTCTCTGTAGAAAATGCAAGTGGACATTCGGAGCGCTAAGAGGGTAATAGTGGAAAAAGGAATATATTCAAATATAAACTACACAGTAGCATTCTGTGAAAATACTTTCTGTTCTGTGCGTTCAACTAACAGAGTTGAACCTTACTTTTGATTGAGCCGTTCTGAAACACTCTTTCTGTAGAAACTGCAATTGGACATGCTAAGCGCTAAGAGGCCTACATTGGGAAAAAGAATATCTTCAAATAAAAACTACACAGATGCATTCTGTGAAACTTATTTCTGATCTGTAAATTCAGTTAACAGAGATAAAACATATTTTTGATTGAGCAGTTATGAAACACTGTTTTTGTAGAAAATGCAAGTGGAGATTAGGAGCGCTAAGAGGGTAATAGTGGAAAAAGGAATGTCTTCAAATATAAACTACACAGAATCATTCGGTGAAACTTCTTTCTGATCTGTGCATTCAGCTACCAGAGTTAAACCATACTTTTGATTGAGCAGATCTGAACACTCTTTCTGTAGAAAATGCAACTGGACATTTGGAGCGCTAAGAGCGTAGTAGTGGAAAAAGGAATATATTCAAATATAAACTACTCAGAAGCATTCTGTGAAACTTCTTTGTGATCTGAGCATTCAGCTAACAGAGTTAAACCATACTTTGGATTGAGCAGTTTTGAAACACTCTGTCTGTAGAAAATGCAACTGGACGTTCGTCGCGCTAAGTGGGTAATAGTGGAAAAAAGAATATGTTCAAATATAAACTACACAGAAGCATTGTATGAAACTTCTTTCTGTTCTGTGCATTCAACTAACAGAGTTGAACCTTACTTTTGATTGAGCCTTTCTGAAACACTCTTTCTGTAGAAACTGCAATTGGACATTATGAGCGCTAAGAGGCCTATATTGGGAAAAATAATATCTTCAAATAAAAACTACACAGAAGCATTGTGTGAAACTTATTTCTGATATGTTCATTAAGCTAACAGAGTTAAACCATACTTTTGATTGTGCAGTTCTGAACACTCTCTCTGTAGAAAATGCAAGTGGACATTCGGAGCGCTAAGAGGGTAATAGTGGAAAAAGGAATATATTGAAATATAAGCTACACAGTAGCATTCTGTGAAAATTCTTTCTGTTCTGTGCATTCAGCTAACAGAGTTGAACCTTACTTTTGATTGAGCCGTTCTGAAACACTCTTTCTGTAGAAACTGCAATTGGACATGCTAAGCGCTAAGAGGCCTACATTGGGAAAAAGAATATCTTCAAATAAAAACTACACAGATGCATTCTGTGAAACTTATTTCTGATCTGTAAATTCAGTTAACAGAGATAAAACATATTTTTGATTGAGCAGTTATGAAACACTGTTTTTGTAGAAAATGCAAGTGGAGATTCGGAGCGCTAAGTGGGTAATAGTGGAAAAAGGAATGTCTTCAAATATAAACTACACAGAATCATTCGGTGAAACTTCTTTCTGATCTGTGCATTCAGCTAACAGAGTTAAACCATACTTTTGATTGAGCAGATCTGAACACTCTTTCTGTAGAAAATGCAACTGGACATTTGGAGCGCTAAGAGCGTAGTAGTGGAAAAAGGAATATATTCAAATATAAACTACACAGAAGCATTCTGTGAAACTTCTTTCTGATCTGAGCATTCAGCTAACAGAGTTAAACCATACTTTTGATTGAGCAGTTTTGAAACACTCTGTCTGTAGAAAATGCAACTGGACATTCGTCGCGCTAAGTGGGTAATAGTGGAAAAAAGAATATGTTCAAATATAAACTACACAGAAGCATTGTATGAAACTTCTTTCTGTTCTGTGCATTCAACTAACAGAGTTGAACCTTACTTTTGATTGAGCCTTTCTGAAACTCTCTTTCTGTAGAAACTGCAATTGGACATTCTGAGTGCTAAGAGGCCTATATTGGGAAAAATAATATCTTCAAATAAAAACTACACAGAAGCATTTTGTGAAACTTATTTCTGATATGTTCATTAAGCTAACAGAGTTAAACCATACTTTTGATTGCGCAGTTCTGAACACTCTCTCTGTAGAAAATGCAAGTGGACATTCGGAGCGCTAAGAGGGTAATAGTGGAAAAAGGAATATATTCAAATATAAACTACACAGTAGCATTCTGTGAAAATACTTTCTGTTCTGTGCATTCAACTAACAGAGTTGAACCTTACTTTTGATTGAGCCGTTCTGAAACACTCTTTCTGTAGAAACTGCAATTGGACATGCTAAGCGCTAAGAGGCCTACATTGGGAAAAAGAATATCTTCAAATAAAAACTACACAGATGCATTCTGTGAAACTTATTTCTGATCTGTAAATTCAGTTAACAGAGATAAAACATATTTTTGATTGAGCAGTTATGAAACACTGTTTTTGTAGAAAATGCAAGTGGAGATTCGGAGCGCTAAGAGGGTAATAGTGGAAAAAGGAATGTCTTCAAATATAAACTACACAGAATCATTCGGTGAAACTTCTTTCTGATCTGTGCATTCAGCTACCAGAGTTAAACCATACTTTTGATTGAGCAGATCTGAACACTCTTTCTGTAGAAAATGCAACTGGACATTTGGAGCGCTAAGAGCGTAGTAGTGGAAAAAGCAATATATTCAAATATAAACTACACAGAAGCATTCTGTGAAACTTCTTTGTGATCTGAGCATTCAGCTAACAGAGTTAAACCATACTTTGGATTGAGCAGTTTTGAAACACTCTGTCTGTAGAAAATGCAACTGGACATTCGTAGCGCTAAGTGGGTAATAGTGGAAAAAAGAATATGTTCAAATATAAACTACACAGAAGCATTGTATGAAACTTCTTTCTGTTCTGTGCATTCAACTAACAGAGTTGAACCTTACCTTTGATTGAGCCGTTCTGAAACACTCTTTCTGTAGAAACTGCAATTGGACATTCTGAGCGCTAAGAGGCCTATATTGGGAAAAAGAATGTCTACAAATAAAAACTACACAGAAGAATTGTGTGAAACTTCTTTCTGTTCTGTTTGTTCCACTAAAAGAGTTGAACCTTAGTTTTGATTGAGCCGTTCTGAAACACTCTTTCTGTAGAAAATGCAAGTGGAGATTCGGAGCGCTAAGAGGGTAATAGTGGAAAAAGGAATGTCTCCAAATATAAACTACACAGAATCATTCTGTGAAACTACTTTCTGATCTGTGCATTCAGCTAACAGTGTTAAAACATACTTTTGATTGAGCAGATCTGAACACTCTTTCTGTAGAAAATGCAACTGGACATTTGGAGCGCTAAGAGAGTAGTAGTGGAAAAAGGAATATATTCAAATATAAACTACACAGAAGCATTCTGTGAAACTTCTTTCTGATCTGAGCATTCAGCTAACAGAGTTAAACCATACTTTTGATTGAGCAGTATTGAAACACTCTGTCTGTAGAAAATGCAACTGGACATTCGTAGCGCTAAGTGGGTAATAGTGGAAAAAAGAATATGTTCAAATATAAACTACACAGAAGCATTGTATGAAACTTCTTTCTGTTCTGTGCATTCAACTAACAGAGTTGAACCTTACTTTTGATTGAGCCTTTCTGAAACACTCTTGCTGTAGAAACTGCAATTGCACATTCTGAGCGCTAAGAGGCCTATATTGGGAAAAATAATATCTTCCAAGAAAAACTACACAGAAGCATTGTGTGAAACGTATTTCTGATATGTTCATTAAGCTAACAGATTTAAACCATACTTTTGATTGCGCAGTTCTGAACACTCTTTCTGTAGAAAATGCAAGTGGACATTCGGAGCGCTAAGAGGGTAATAGTGGAAAAAGGAATATATTCAAATATAAACTACACAGTAGCATTCTGTGAAAATTCTTTCTGTTCTGTGCATTCAACCAACAGAGTTGAATCTTACTTTTGATTGAGCCGTTCTGAAACACTCTTTCTGTAGAAAGTGCAATTGGACATGCTAAGCGCTAAGAGGCCTATATTGGGAAAAAGAATATCTTCAAATAAAAAGTACACAGATGCATTCTGTGAAACTTATTTCTGATCTGTAAATTCAGTTAACAGAGATAAAACATATTTTTGATTGAGCAGTTATGAAACACTCTTTTTGTAGAAAATGCAAGTGGAGATTCGGAGCGCTAAGTGGGTAATAGTGGAAAAAGGAATGTCTTCAAATATAAACTACACAGAATCATTCGGTGAAACTTCTTTCTGATCTGTGCATTCAGCTAACAGAGTTAAACCATACTTTTGATTGAGCAGATCTGAACACTCTTTCTGTAGAAAATGCAACTGGACATTTGGAGCGCTAAGAGCGTAGTAGTGGAAAAAGGAATATATTCAAATATAAACTACACAGAAGCATTCTGTGAAACTTCTTTCTGATCTGAGCATTCAGCTAACAGAGTTAAACCATACTTTTGATTGAGCAGTTTTGAAACACTCTGTCTGTAGAAAATGCAACTGGACATTCGTAGCGCTAAGTGGGTAATAGTGGAAAAAAGAATATGTTCAAATATAAACTACACAGAAGCATTGTATGAAACTTCTTTCTGTTCTGTGCATTCAACTAACAGAGTTGAACCTTACCTTTGATTGAGCCGTTCTGAAACACTCTTTCTGTAGAAACTGCAATTGGACATTCTGAGCGCTAAGAGGCCTATATTGGGAAAAAGAATGTCTACAAATAAAAACTACACAGAAGAATTGTGTGAAACTTCTTTCTGTTCTGTTTGTTCCCTTAAAAGAGTTGAACCTTAGTTTTGATTGAGCCGTTCTGAAACACTCTTTCTGTAGAAAATGCAAGTGGAGATTCGGAGCGCTAAGTGGGTAATAGTGGAAAAAGGAATGTCTCCAAATATAAACTACACAGAATCATCCTGTGAAACTTCTTTCTGATCTGTGCATTCAGCTAACAGAGTTAAACCATACTTTTGATTGAGCAGATCTGAACACTCTTTCTGTAGAAAATGCAACTGGACATTTGGAGCGCTAAGAGAGTAGTAGTGGAAAAAGGAATATATTCAAATATAAACTACACAGAAACATTCTGTGAAACTTCTTTCTGATCTGAGCATTCAGCTAACAGAGTTAAACCATACTTTGGATTGAGCAGTTTGGAAACACTCTGTCTGTAGAAAATGCAACTGGACATTCGTAGCGCTAAGTGGGTAATAGTGGAAAAAAGAATATGTTCAAATATAAACTACACAGAAGCATTGTATGAAACTTCTTTCTGTTCTGTGCATTCAACTAACAGAGTTGAACCTTACTTTTGATTGAGCCTTTCTGAAACACTCTTGCTGTAGAAACTGCAATTGCACATTCTGAGCGCTAAGAGGCCTATATTGGGAAAAATAATGTCTTCAAATAAAAACTACACAGAAGCATTGTGTGAAACTTATTTCTGATATGTTCATTAAGCTAACAGAGTTAAACCATACTTTTGATTGCTCAGTTCTGAACACTCTTTCTGTAGAAAATGCAAGTGGACATTCGGAGCGCTAAGAGGGTAATAGTGGAAAAAGGAATATATTCAAATATAAACTACACAGTAGCATTCTGTGAAAATTCTTTCTGTTCTGTTCATTCAACCAACAGAGTTGAATCTTACTTTGATTGAGCCGTTCTGAAACACTCTTTCTGTAGAAACTGCAATTGGACATGCTAAGCGCTAAGAGGCCTATATTGGGAAAAAGAATATCTTCAAATAAAAACTACACAGATGCATTCTGTGAAACTTATTTCTGATCTGTAAATTCAGTTAACAGAGATAAAACATATTTTTGATTGAGCAGTTATGAAACACTCTTTTTGTAGAAAATGCAAGTGGAGATTCGGAGCGCTAAGAGGGTAATAGTGGAAAAAGTAATGTCTTCAAATATAAACTACACAGAATCATTCGGTGAAACTTCTTTCTGATCTTTGCATTCAGCTAACAGAGTTAAACCATACTTTTAATTGAGCAGATCTGAACACTCTTTCTGTAGAAAATGCAACTGGACATTTGGAGCGCTAAGAGCGTAGTAGTGGAAAAAGGAATATATTCAAATATAAACTACACAGAAGCATTCTGTGAAACTTCTTTCTGATCTGAGCATTCAGCTAACAGAGTTAAACCATACTTTTGATTGAGCAGTTTTGAAACTCTCTGTCTGTAGAAAATGCAACTGGACATTCGTAGCGCTAAGTGGGTAATAGTGGAAAAAAGAATATGTTCAAATATAAACTACACAGAAGCATTGTATGAAACTTCTTCCTGTTCTGTGCATTCAACTAACAGAGTTGAACCTTACTTTTGATTGAGCCGTTCTGAAACACTCTTTCTGTAGAAACTGCAATTGGACATGCTAAGCGCTAAGAGGCCTACATTGGGAAAAAGAATATCTTCAAATAAAAACTACACAGATGCATTCTGTGAAACTTATTTCTGATCTGTAAATTCAGTTAACAGAGATAAAACATATTTTTGATTGAGCAGTTATGAAACACTGTTTTTGTAGAAAATGCAAGTGGAGATTCGGAGCGCTAAGAGGGTAATAGTGGAAAAAGGAATGTCTTCAAATATAAACTACACAGAATCATTCGGTGAAACTTCTTTCTGATCTGTGCATTCAGCTAACAGAGTTAAACCATACTTTTGATTGAGCAGATCTGAACACTCTTTCTGTAGAAAATGCAACTGGACATTTGGAGCGCTAAGAGCGTAGTAGTGGAAAAAGGAATATATTCAAATATAAACTACACAGAAGCATTCTGTGAAACTTCTTTCTGATCTGAGCATTCAGCTAACAGAGTTAAACCATACTTTTGATTGAGCAGTTTTGAAACACTCTGTCTGTAGAAAATGCAACTGGACATTCGTCGCGCTAAGTGGGTAATAGTGGAAAAAAGAATATGTTCAAATATAAACTACACAGAAGCATTGTATGAAACTTCTTTCTGTTCTGTGCATTCAACTAACAGAGTTGAACCTTACTTTTGATTGAGCCTTTCTGAAACACTCTTTCTGTAGAAACTGCAATTGGACATTCTGAGCGCTAAGAGGCCTATATTGGGAAAAATAATATCTTCAAATAAAAACTACACAGAAGCATTTTGTGAAACTTATTTCTGATATGTTCATTAAGCTAACAGAGTTAAACCATACTTTTGATTGCGCAGTTCTGAACACTCTCTCTGTAGAAAATGCAAGTGGACATTCGGAGCGCTAAGAGGGTAATAGTGGAAAAAGGAATATATTCAAATATAAACTACACAGTAGCATTCTGTGAAAATACTTTCTGTTCTGTGCGTTCAACTAACAGAGTTGAACCTTACTTTTGATTGAGCCGTTCTGAAACACTCTTTCTGTAGAAACTGCAATTGGACATGCTAAGCGCTAAGAGGCCTACATTGGGAAAAAGAATATCTTCAAATAAAAACTACACAGATGCATTCTGTGAAACTTATTTCTGATCTGTAAATTCAGTTAACAGAGATAAAACATATTTTTGATTGAGCAGTTATGAAACACTGTTTTTGTAGAAAATGCAAGTGGAGATTCGGAGCGCTAAGAGGGTAATAGTGGAAAAAGGAATGTCTTCAAATATAAACTACACAGAATCATTCGGTGAAACTTCTTTCTGATCTGTGCATTCAGCTACCAGAGTTAAACCATACTTTTGATTGAGCAGATCTGAACACTCTTTCTGTAGAAAATGCAACTGGACATTTGGAGCGCTAAGAGCGTAGTAGTGGAAAAAGGAATATATTCAAATATAAACTACTCAGAAGCATTCTGTGAAACTTCTTTGTGATCTGAGCATTCAGCTAACAGAGTTAAACCATACTTTGGATTGAGCAGTTTTGAAACACTCTGTCTGTAGAAAATGCAACTGGACGTTCGTCGCGCTAAGTGGGTAATAGTGGAAAAAAGAATATGTTCAAATATAAACTACACAGAAGCATTGTATGAAACTTCTTTCTGTTCTGTGCATTCAACTAACAGAGTTGAACCTTACTTTTGATTGAGCCTTTCTGAAACACTCTTTCTGTAGAAACTGCAATTGGACATTATGAGCGCTAAGAGGCCTATATTGGGAAAAATAATATCTTCAAATAAAAACTACACAGAAGCATTGTGTGAAACTTATTTCTGATATGTTCATTAAGCTAACAGAGTTAAACCATACTTTTGATTGTGCAGTTCTGAACACTCTCTCTGTAGAAAATGCAAGTGGACATTCGGAGCGCTAAGAGGGTAATAGTGGAAAAAGGAATATATTGAAATATAAGCTACACAGTAGCATTCTGTGAAAATTCTTTCTGTTCTGTGCATTCAGCTAACAGAGTTGAACCTTTCTTTTGATTGAGCCGTTCTGAAACACTCTTTCTGTAGAAACTGCAATTGGACATGCTAAGCGCTAAGAGGCCTACATTGGGAAAAAGAATATCTTCAAATAAAAACTACACAGATGCATTCTGTGAAACTTATTTCTGATCTGTAAATTCAGTTAACAGAGATAAAACATATTTTTGATTGAGCAGTTATGAAACACTGTTTTTGTAGAAAATGCAAGTGGAGATTCGGAGCGCTAAGTGGGTAATAGTGGAAAAAGGAATGTCTTCAAATATAAACTACACAGAATCATTCGGTGAAACTTCTTTCTGATCTGTGCATTCAGCTACCAGAGTTAAACCATACTTTTGATTGAGCAGATCTGAACACTCTTTCTGTAGAAAATGCAACTGGACATTTGGAGCGCTAAGAGCGTAGTAGTGGAAAAAGCAATATATTCAAATATAAACTACACAGAAGCATTCTGTGAAACTTCTTTGTGATCTGAGCATTCAGCTAACAGAGTTAAACCATACTTTGGATTGAGCAGTTTTGAAACACTCTGTCTGTAGAAAATGCAACTGGACATTCGTAGCGCTAAGTGGGTAATAGTGGAAAAAAGAATATGTTCAAATATAAACTACACAGAAGCATTGTATGAAACTTCTTTCTGTTCTGTGCATTCAACTAACAGAGTTGAACCTTACCTTTGATTGAGCCGTTCTGAAACACTCTTTCTGTAGAAACTGCAATTGGACATTCTGAGCGCTAAGAGGCCTATATTGGGAAAAAGAATGTCTACAAATAAAAACTACACAGAAGAATTGTGTGAAACTTCTTTCTGTTCTGTTTGTTCCACTAAAAGAGTTGAACCTTAGTTTTGATTGAGCCGTTCTGAAACACTCTTTCTGTAGAAAATGCAAGTGGAGATTCGGAGCGCTAAGAGGGTAATAGTGGAAAAAGGAATGTCTCCAAATATAAACTACACAGAATCATTCTGTGAAACTACTTTCTGATCTGTGCATTCAGCTAACAGTGTTAAAACATACTTTTGATTGAGCAGATCTGAACACTCTTTCTGTAGAAAATGCAACTGGACATTTGGAGCGCTAAGAGAGTAGTAGTGGAAAAAGGAATATATTCAAATATAAACTACACAGAAGCATTCTGTGAAACTTCTTTCTGATCTGAGCATTCAGCTAACAGAGTTAAACCATACTTTTGATTGAGCAGTATTGAAACACTCTGTCTGTAGAAAATGCAACTGGACATTCGTAGCGCTAAGTGGGTAATAGTGGAAAAAAGAATATGTTCAAATATAAACTACACAGAAGCATTGTATGAAACTTCTTTCTGTTCTGTGCATTCAACTAACAGAGTTGAACCTTACTTTTGATTGAGCCTTTCTGAAACACTCTTGCTGTAGAAACTGCAATTGCACATTCTGAGCGCTAAGAGGCCTATATTGGGAAAAATAATATCTTCCAAGAAAAACTACACAGAAGCATTGTGTGAAACGTATTTCTGATATGTTCATTAAGCTAACAGATTTAAACCATACTTTTGATTGCGCAGTTCTGAACACTCTTTCTGTAGAAAATGCAAGTGGACATTCGGAGCGCTAAGAGGGTAATAGTGGAAAAAGGAATATATTCAAATATAAACTACACAGTAGCATTCTGTGAAAATTCTTTCTGTTCTGTGCATTCAACCAACAGAGTTGAATCTTACTTTTGATTGAGCCGTTCTGAAACACTCTTTCTGTAGAAAGTGCAATTGGACATGCTAAGCGCTAAGAGGCCTATATTGGGAAAAAGAATATCTTCAAATAAAAAGTACACAGATGCATTCTGTGAAACTTATTTCTGATCTGTAAATTCAGTTAACAGAGATAAAACATATTTTTGATTGAGCAGTTATGAAACACTCTTTTTGTAGAAAATGCAAGTGGAGATTCGGAGCGCTAAGTGGGTAATAGTGGAAAAAGGAATGTCTTCAAATATAAACTACACAGAATCATTCGGTGAAACTTCTTTCTGATCTGTGCATTCAGCTAACAGAGTTAAACCATACTTTTGATTGAGCAGATCTGAACACTCTTTCTGTAGAAAATGCAACTGGACATTTGGAGCGCTAAGAGCGTAGTAGTGGAAAAAGGAATATATTCAAATATAAACTACACAGAAGCATTCTGTGAAACTTCTTTCTGATCTGAGCATTCAGCTAACAGAGTTAAACCATACTTTTGATTGAGCAGTTTTGAAACACTCTGTCTGTAGAAAATGCAACTGGACATTCGTCGCGCTAAGTGGGTAATAGTGGAAAAAAGAATATGTTCAAATATAAACTACACAGAAGCATTGTATGAAACTTCTTTCTGTTCTGTGCATTCAACTAACAGAGTTGAACCTTACTTTTGATTGAGCCTTTCTGAAACACTCTTTCTGTAGAAACTGCAATTGGACATTCTGAGTGCTAAGAGGCCTATATTGGGAAAAATAATATCTTCAAATAAAAACTACACAGAAGCATTTTGTGAAACTTATTTCTGATATGTTCATTAAGCTAACAGAGTTAAACCATACTTTTGATTGCGCAGTTCTGAACACTCTCTCTGTAGAAAATGCAAGTGGACATTCGGAGCGCTAAGAGGGTAATAGTGGAAAAAGGAATATATTCAAATATAAACTACACAGTAGCATTCTGTGAAAATACTTTCTGTTCTGTGCATTCAACTAACAGAGTTGAACCTTACTTTTGATTGAGCCGTTCTGAAACACTCTTTCTGTAGAAACTGCAATTGGACATGCTAAGCGCTAAGAGGCCTACATTGGGAAAAAGAATATCTTCAAATAAAAACTACACAGATGCATTCTGTGAAACTTATTTCTGATCTGTAAATTCAGTTAACAGAGATAAAACATATTTTTGATTGAGCAGTTATGAAACACTGTTTTTGTAGAAAATGCAAGTGGAGATTCGGAGCGCTAAGAGGGTAATAGTGGAAAAAGGAATGTCTTCAAATATAAACTACACAGAATCATTCGGTGAAACTTCTTTCTGATCTGTGCATTCAGCTAACAGAGTTAAACCATACTTTTGATTGAGCAGATCTGAACACTCTTTCTGTAGAAAATGCAACTGGACATTTGGAGCGCTAAGAGCGTAGTAGTGGAAAAAGCAATATATTCAAATATAAACTACACAGAAGCATTCTGTGAAACTTCTTTGTGATCTGAGCATTCAGCTAACAGAGTTAAACCATACTTTGGATTGAGCAGTTTTGAAACACTCTGTCTGTAGAAAATGCAACTGGACATTCGTAGCGCTAAGTGGGTAATAGTGGAAAAAAGAATATGTTCAAATATAAACTACACAGAAGCATTGTATGAAACTTCTTTCTGTTCTGTGCATTCAACTAACAGAGTTGAACCTTACCTTTGATTGAGCCGTTCTGAAACACTCTTTCTGTAGAAACTGCAATTGGACATTCTGAGCGCTAAGAGGCCTATATTGGGAAAAAGAATGTCTACAAATAAAAACTACACAGAAGAATTGTGTGAAACTTCTTTCTGTTCTGTTTGTTCCACTAAAAGAGTTGAACCTTAGTTTTGATTGAGCCGTTCTGAAACACTCTTTCTGTAGAAAATGCAAGTGGAGATTCGGAGCGCTAAGAGGGTAATAGTGGAAAAAGGAATGTCTCCAAATATAAACTACACAGAATCATTCTGTGAAACTACTTTCTGATCTGTGCATTCAGCTAACAGTGTTAAAACATACTTTTGATTGAGCAGATCTGAACACTCTTTCTGTAGAAAATGCAACTGGACATTTGGAGCGCTAAGAGAGTAGTAGTGGAAAAAGGAATATATTCAAATATAAACTACACAGAAGCATTCTGTGAAACTTCTTTCTGATCTGAGCATTCAGCTAACAGAGTTAAACCATACTTTTGATTGAGCAGTATTGAAACACTCTGTCTGTAGAAAATGCAACTGGACATTCGTAGCGCTAAGTGGGTAATAGTGGAAAAAAGAATATGTTCAAATATAAACTACACAGAAGCATTGTATGAAACTTCTTTCTGTTCTGTGCATTCAACTAACAGAGTTGAACCTTACTTTTGATTGAGCCTTTCTGAAACACTCTTGCTGTAGAAACTGCAATTGCACATTCTGAGCGCTAAGAGGCCTATATTGGGAAAAATAATATCTTCCAAGAAAAACTACACAGAAGCATTGTGTGAAACGTATTTCTGATATGTTCATTAAGCTAACAGATTTAAACCATACTTTTGATTGCGCAGTTCTGAACACTCTTTCTGTAGAAAATGCAAGTGGACATTCGGAGCGCTAAGAGGGTAATAGTGGAAAAAGGAATATATTCAAATATAAACTACACAGTAGCATTCTGTGAAAATTCTTTCTGTTCTGTGCATTCAACCAACAGAGTTGAATCTTACTTTTGATTGAGCCGTTCTGAAACACTCTTTCTGTAGAAAGTGCAATTGGACATGCTAAGCGCTAAGAGGCCTATATTGGGAAAAAGAATATCTTCAAATAAAAAGTACACAGATGCATTCTGTGAAACTTATTTCTGATCTGTAAATTCAGTTAACAGAGATAAAACATATTTTTGATTGAGCAGTTATGAAACACTCTTTTTGTAGAAAATGCAAGTGGAGATTCGGAGCGCTAAGAGGGTAATAGTGGAAAAAGTAATGTCTTCAAATATAAACTACACAGAATCATTCGGTGAAACTTCTTTCTGATCTGTGCACTCAGCTAACAGAGTTAAAACATACTTTTGATTGAGCAGGTCTGAACACTCTTTCTGTAGAAAATGCAACTGGACATTTGGAGCGCTAAGAGCGTAGTAGTGGAAAAAGGAATATATTCAAATATAAACTACACCGAAGCATTCTGTGAAACTTCTTTCTGATCTGAGCATTCAGCTAACAGAGTTAAACCATACTTTTGATTGAGCAGTTTGGAAACACTCTGTCTGTAGAAAATGCAACTGGACATTCGTCGCGCTAAGTGGGTAATAGTGGAAAAAAGAATATGTTCAAATATAAACTACACAGAAGCATTGTATGAAACTTCTTTCTGTTCTGTGCATTCAACTAACAGAGTTGAACCTTACTTTTGATTGAGCCTTTCGGAAACACTCTTTCTGTAGAAACTGCAATTGGACATTCTGAGCGCTAAGAGGCCTATATTGGGAAAAATAATATCTTCAAATAAAAACTACACAGAAGCATTGTGTGAAACTTATTTCTGATATGTTCATTAAGCTAACAGAGTTAAACCATACTTTTGATTGCGCAGTTCTGAACACTCTCTCTGTAGAAAATGCAAGTGGACATTCGGAGCGCTAAGAGGGTAATATTGGAAAAAGGAATATATTCAAATATAAACTACACAGTAGCATTCTGTGAAAATTCTTTCTGTTCTGTGCATTCAACTAACAGAGTTGAACCTTACTTTTGATTGAGCCGTTCTGAAACACTCTTTCTGTAGAAACTGCAATTGGACATGCTAAGCGCTAAGAGGCCTACATTGGGAAAAAGAATATCTTCAAATAAAAACTACACAGATGCATTCTGTGAAACTTATTTCTGATCTGTAAATTCAGTTAACAGAGATAAAACATATTTTTGATTGAGCAGTTATGAAACACAGTTTTTGTAGAAAATGCAAGTGGAGATTCGGAGCGCTAAGAGGGTAATAGTGGAAAAAGGAATGTCTTCAAATATAAACTACACAGAATCATTCGGTGAAACTTCTTTCTGATCTGTGCATTCAGCTAACAGAGTTAAAACATACTTTTGATTGAGCAGATCTGAACACTCTTTCTGTAGAAAATGCAACTGGACATTTGGAGCGCTAAGAGCGTAGTAGTGGAAAAAGGAATATATTCAAATATAAACTACACAGAAGCATTCTGTGAAACTTCTTTCTGATCTGAGCATTCAGCTAACAGAGTTAAACCATACTTTTGATTGAGCAGTTTTGAAACACTCTGTCTGTAGAAAATGCAACTGGACATTCGTAGCGCTAAGTGGGTAATAGTGGAAAAAAAATATGTTCAAATATAAACTACACAGAAGCATTGTATGAAACTTCTTTCTGTTCTGTGCATTCAACTAACAGAGTTGAACCTTACCTTTGATTGAGCCGTTCTGAAACACTCTTTCTGTAGAAACTGCAATTGGACATTCTGAGCGCTAAGAGGCCTATATTGGGAAAAAGAATGTCTACAAATAAAAACTACACAGAAGAATTGTGTGAAACTTCTTTCTGTTCTGTTTGTTCCCCTAAAAGAGTTGAACCTTAGTTTTGATTGAGCCGTTCTGAAACACTCTTTCTGTAGAAAATGCAAGTGGAGATTCGGAGCGCTAAGTGGGTAATAGTGGAAAAAGGAATGTCTCCAAATATAAACTACACAGAATCATCCTGTGAAACTTCTTTCTGATCTGTGCATTCAGCTAACAGAGTTAAACCATACTTTTGATTGAGCAGATCTGAACACTCTTTCTGTAGAAAATGCAACTGGACATTTGGAGCGCTAAGAGAGTAGTAGTGGAAAAAGGAATATATTCAAATATAAACTACACAGAAACATTCTGTGAAACTTCTTTCTGATCTGAGCATTCAGCTAACAGAGTTAAACCATACTTTGGATTGAGCAGTTTTGAAACACTCTGTCTGTAGAAAATGCAACTGGACATTCGTAGCGCTAAGTGGGTAATAGTGGAAAAAAGAATATGTTCAAATATAAACTACACAGAAGCATTGTATGAAACTTCTTTCTGTTCTGTGCATTCAACTAACAGAGTTGAACCTTAATTTTGATTGAGCCTTTCTGAAACACTCTTGCTGTAGAAACTGCAATTGCACATTCTGAGCGCTAAGAGGCCTATATTGGGAAAAATAATATCTTCAAATAAAAACTACACAGAAGCATTGTGTGAAACTTATTTCTGATATGTTCATTAAGCTAACAGAGTTAAACCATACTTTTGATTGCTCAGTTCTGAACACTCTTTCTGTAGAAAATGCAAGTGGACATTCGGAGCGCTAAGAGGGTAATAGTGGAAAAAGGAATATATTCAAATATAAACTACACAGTAGCATTCTGTGAAAATTCTTTCTGTTCTGTGCATTCAACCAACAGAGTTGAATCTTACTTTGATTGAGCCGTTCTGAAACACTCTTTCTGTAGAAACTGCAATTGGACATGCTAAGCGCTAAGAGGCCTATATTGGGAAAAAGAATATCTTGAAATAAAAACTACACAGATGCATTCTGTGAAACTTATTTCTGATCTGTAAATTCAGTTAACAGAGATAAAACATATTTTTGATTGAGCAGTTATGAAACACTCTTTTTGTAGAAAATGCAAGTGGAGATTCGGAGCGCTAAGAGGGTAATAGTGGAAAAAGTAATGTCTTCAAATATAAACTACACAGAATCATTCGGTGAAACTTCTTTCTGATCTGTGCATTCAGCTAACAGAGTTAAACCATACTTTTGATTGAGCAGATCTGAACACTCTTTCTGTAGAAAATGCAACTGGACATTTGGAGCGCTAAGAGCGTAGTAGTGGAAAAAGGAATATATTCAAATATAAACTACACAGAAGCATTCTGTGAAACTTCTTTCTGATCTGAGCATTCAGCTAACAGAGTTAAACCATACTTTTGATTGAGCAGTTTTGAAACACACTGTCTGTAGAAAATGCAACTGGACGTTCGTCGCGCTAAGTGGGTAATAGTGGAAAAAAGAATATGTTCAAATATAAACTACACAGAAGCATTGTATGAAACTTCTTTCTGTTCTGTGCATTCAACTAACAGAGTTGAACCTTACTTTTGATTGAGCCTTTCTGAAACACTCTTTCTGTAGAAACTGCAATTGGACATTATGAGCGCTAAGAGGCCTATATTGGGAAAAATAATATCTTCAAATAAAAACTACACAGAAGCATTGTGTGAAACTTATTTCTGATATGTTCATTAAGCTAACAGAGTTAAACCATACTTTTGATTGTGCAGTTCTGAACACTCTCTCTGTAGAAAATGCAAGTGGACATTCGGAGCGCTAAGAGGGTAATAGTGGAAAAAGGAATATATTCAAATATAAGCTACACAGTAGCATTCTGTGAAAATTCTTTCTGTTCTGTGCATTCAGCTAACAGAGTTGAACCTTACTTTTGATTGAGCCGTTCTGAAACAGTCTTTCTGTAGAAACTGCAATTGGACATTCTGAGTGCTAAGAGGCCTATATTGGGAAAAAGAATGTCTACAAATAAAAACTACACAGAAGAATTGTGTGAAACTTCTTTCTGTTCTGTTTGTTCAACTAAAAGAGTTGAACCTTAGTTTTGATTGAGCCGTTCTGAAACACTCTTTCTGTAGAAAATGCAAGTGGAGATTCGGAGCGCTAAGAGGGTAATAGTGGAAAAAGGAATGTTTCCAAATATAAACTACACAGAATCATTCTGTGAAACTTCTTTCTGATCTGTGCATTCAGCTAACAGAGTTAAACCATACTTTTGATTGCGCAGTTCTGAACACTCTTTCTGTAGAAAATGCAAGTGGACATTCGGAGCGCTAAGAGGGTAATAGTGGAAAAAGGAATATATTCAAATATAAACTACACAGTAGCATTCTGTGAAAATTCTTTCTGTTCTGTGCATTCAACTAACAGAGTTGAACCTTACTTTTGATTGAGCCGTTCTGAAACACTCTTTCTGTAGAAACTGCAATTGGACATGCTAAGCGCTAAGAGGCCTACATTGGGAAAAAGAATATCTTCAAATAAAAACTACACAGATGCATTCTGTGAAACTTATTTCTGATCTGTAAATTCAGTTAACAGAGATAAAACATATTTTTGATTGAGCAGTTATGAAACACTCTTTTTGTAGAAAATGCAAGTGGAGATTCGGAGCGCTAAGAGGGTAATAGTGGAAAAAGGAATGTCTTCAAATATAAACTACACAGAATCATTCGGTGAAACTACTTTCTGAACTGTGCATTCAGCTAACAGAGTTAAACCATACTTTTGATTGAGCAGATCTGAACACTCTTTCTGTAGAAAATGCAACTGGACATTTGGAGCGCTAAGAGCGTAGTAGTGGAAAAAGGAATATATTCAAATATAAACTACACAGAAGCATTCTGTGAAACTTCTTTCTGATCTGAGCATTCAGCTAACAGAGTTAAACCATACTTTGGATTGAGCAGTTTTGAAACACTCTGTCTGTAGAAAATGCAACTGGACATTCGTAGCGCTAAGTGGGTAATAGTGGAAAAAAGAATATTTTCAAATATAAACTACACAGAAGCATTGTATGAAACTTCTTTCTGTTCTGTGCATTCAACTAACAGAGTTGAACCTTACTTTTGATTGAGCCGTTCTGAAACACTCTTGCTGTAGAAACTGCAATTGGACATTCTGAGCGCTAAGAGGCCTATATTGGGAAAAAGAATGTCTACAAATAAAAACTACACAGAAGAATTGTGTGAAACTTCTTTCTGTTCTGTTTGTTCCACTAAAAGAGTTGAACCTTAGTTTTGATTGAGCCGTTCTGAAACACTCTTTCTGTAGAAAATGCAAGTGGAGATTCGGAGCGCTAAGAGGGTAATAGTGGAAAAAGGAATGTCTCCAAATATAAACTACACAGAATCATTCTGTGAAACTTCTTTCTGATCTGTGCATTCAGCTAACAGAGTTAAACCATACTTTTGATTGAGCAGATCTGAACACTCTTTCTGTAGAAAATGCAACTGGACATTTGGAGCGCTAAGAGAGTACTAGTGGAAAAAGGAATATATTCAAATATAAACTACACAGAAGCATTCTGTGAAACTTCTTTCTGATCTGAGCATTCAGCTAACAGAGTTAAACCATACTTTTGATTGAGCAGTTTTGAAACACTCTGTCTGTAGAAAATGCAACTGGACATTCGTAGCGCTAAGTGGATAATAGTGCAAAAAAGAATATGTTCAAATATAAACTACACAGAAGCATTGTATGAAACTTCTTTCTGTTCTGTGCATTCAACTAACAGAGTTGAACCTTACATTTGATAGAGCCTTTCTGAAACACTCTTTCTGTAGAAACTGCAATTGGACATTCTGAGCGCTAAGAGGCCTATATTGGGAAAAATAATATCTTCAAATAAAAGCTACGCAGAAGCATTGTGTGAAACTTATTTCTGATATGTTCATTAAGCTAACAGAGTTAAACCATACTTTTGATTGCGCAGTTCTGAACACTCTTTCTGTAGAAAATGCAAGTGGACATTCGGAGCGCTAACAGGGTAATAGTGGAAAAAGGAATATATTCAAATATAAACTACACAGTAGCATTCTGTGAAAATTCTTTCTGTTCTGTGCATTCAACTAACAGTGTTGAACCTTACTTTTGATTGAGCCGTTCTGAAACACTCTTTCTGTAGAAACTCCAATTGGGCATGCTAAGCGCTATGAGGCCTACATTGGGAAAAAGTATATCTTCAAATAAAAACTACACAGATGCATTCTCTGAAACTTATTTCTGATCTGTAAATTCAGTTAACAGAGATAAAACATATTTTTGATTGAACAGTTATGAAACACTCTTTTTGTAGAAGATGCAAGTGGAGATTCGGAGCGCTAAGAGGGTAATAGTGGAAAAAGGAATGTCTTCAAATATAAACTACACAGAATCATTCGGTGAAACTTCTTTCTGATCTGTGCATTCAGCTAACAGAGTTAAACCATACTTTTGATTGAGCAGATCTGAACACTCTTTCTGTAGAAAATGCAACTGGACATTTGGACCGCTAAGAGCGTACTAGTGGAAAAAGGAATATATTCAAATATAAACTACACAGAAGCATTCTGTGAAACTTCTTTCTGATCTGAGCATTCAGCTAACAGGGTTAAACCATACTTTTGATTGAGCAGTTTTGAAACACTCTGTCTGTAGAAAATGCAACTGGACATTCGTAGTGCTAAGTGGGTAATAGTGGAAAAAAGAATATGTTCAAATATAAACTACACAGAAGCATTGTATGAAACTTCTTTCTGTTCTGTGCATTCAACTAACAGAGTTGAACCTTACTTTTGATTGAGCCGTTCTGAAACACTCTTTCTGTAGAAACTGCAATTGGACATTCTGAGCGCTAAGAGGCCTATATTGGGAAAAAGAATGTCTACAAATAAAAACTACACAGAAGAATTGTGTGAAACTTCTTTCTGTTCTGTTTGTTCAACTAAAAGTGTTGAAACTTAGTTTTGATTGAGCCGTTCTGAAACACTCTTTCTGTAGAAAATGCAAGTGGAGATTCGGAGCGCTAAGAGGGTAATAGTGGAAAAAGGAATGTCTCCAAATATAAACTACACACAATCATTCTGTGAAACTTCTTTCTGATCTGTGCATTCAGCTAACAGAGTTAAACCATACTTTTGATTGAGCAGATCTGAACACTCTTTCTGTAGAAAATTCAACTGGACATTTGGAGCGCTAAGAGAGTAGTAGTGGAAAAAGGAATATATTCAAATATAAACTACACAGAAGCATTCTGTGAAACTTCTTTCTGATCTGAGCATTCAGCTAACAGAGTTAAACCATACTTTTGATTGAGCAGTTTTGAAACACACTGTCTGTAGAAAATGCAACTGGACATTCGTAGCGCTAAGTGGGTAATAGTGGAAAAAAGAATATGTTCAAATATAAACTACACAGAAGCATTGTATGAAACTTCTTTCTGTTCTGTGCATTCAACTAACAGAGTTGAACCTTACTTTTGATTGAGCCTTTCTGAAACACTCTTTCTGTAGAAACTGCAATTGGACATTCTGAGCGCTAAGAGGCCTATATTGGGAAAAAAAATATCTTCAAATAAAAACTACACAGAAGCATTGTGTGAAACTTATTTCTGATATGTTCATTAAGCTAACAGAGTTAAACCATACTTTTGATTGCGCAGTTCTGAACACTCTTTCTGTAGAAAATGCAAGTGGACATTCGGAGCGCTAAGAGGGTAATAGTGGAAAAAGGAATATATTCAAATATAAACTACACAGTAGCATTCGGTTAAAATTCTTTCTGTTCTGTGCATTCAACTAACAGAGTTGAACCTTACTTTTGATTGAGCCGTTCTGAAACACTCTTTCTGTAGAAACTGCAATTGGACATGCTAAGCGCTAAGAGGCCTACATTGGGAAAAAGAATATCTTGAAATAAAAACTACACAGATGCATTCTGTGAAACTTATTTCTGATCTGTAAATTCAGTTAACAGAGATAAAACATATTTTTGATTGAGCAGTTATGAAACACTCTTTTTGTAGAAAATGCAAGTGGAGATTCGGAGCGCTAAGAGGGTAACAGTGGAAAAAGGAATGTCTTCAAATATAAACTACACAGAATCATTCTGTGAAACTTCTTTCTGATCTGTGCATTCAGCTAACAGAGTTAAACCATACTTTTGATTGAGCAGATCTGAACACTCTTTCTGTAGAAAATGCAACTGGACATTTGGAGCGCTAAGAGAGTAGTAGTGGAAAAAGGAATATATTCAAATATAAACTACACAGAAGCATTCTGTGAAACTTCTTTCTGATCTGAGCATTCAGCTAACAGAGTTAAACCATACTTTTGATTGAGCAGTTTTGAAACACTCTGTCTGTAGAAAATGCAACTGGACATTCGTAGCGCTAAGTGGATAATAGTGCAAAAAAGAATATGTTCAAATATAAACTACACAGAAGCATTGTATGAAACTTCTTTCTGTTCTGTGCATTCAACTAACAGAGTTGAACCTTACTTTTGATTGAGCCTTTCTGAAACACTCTTTCTGTAGAAACTGCAATTGGACATTCTGAGCGCTAAGAGGACTATATTGGGAAAAATAATATCTTCAAATAAAAACTACACAGAAGCATTGTGTGAAACTTATTTCTGATATGTTCATTAAGCAAACAGAGTTAAACCATACTTTTGATTGCGCAGTTCTGAACACTCTTTCTGTAGAAAATGCAAGTGGACATTCGGAGCGCTAACAGGGTAATAGTGGAAAAAGGAATATATTCAAATATAAACTACACAGTAGCATTCTGTGAAAATTCTTTCTGTTCTGTGCATTCAACTAACAGTGTTGAACCTTACTTTTGATTGAGCCGTTCTGAAACACTCTTTCTGTAGAAACTCCAATTGGGCATGCTAAGCGCTAAGAGGCCTACATTGGGAAAAAGTATATCTTCAAATAAAAACTACACAGATGCATTCTCTGAAACTTATTTCTGATCTGTAAATTCAGTTAACAGAGATAAAACATATTTTTGATTGAACAGTTATGAAACACTCTTTTTGTAGAAAATGCAAGTGGAGATTCGGAGAGCTAAGAGGGTAATAGTGGAAAAAGGAATGTCTTCAAATATAAACTACAGAGAATCATTCGGTGAAACTTCTTTCTGATCTGTGCATTCAGCTAACAGAGTTAAACCATACTTTTGATTGAGCAGATCTGAACACTCTTTCTGTAGAAAATGCAACTGGACATTTGGAGCGCTAAGAGCGTAGTAGTGGAAAAAGGAATATATTCAAATATAAAATACACAGAAGCATTCTGTGAAACTTCTTTCTGATCTGAGCATTCAGCTAACAGAATTAAACCATACTTTTGATTGAGCAGTTTTGAAACACTCTGTCTGTAGAAAATGCAACTGGACATTCGTAGCGCTAAGTGGATAATAGTGCAAAAAAGAATATGTTCAAATATAAACTACACAGAAGCATTGTATGAAACTTCTTTCTGTTCTGTGCATTCAACTAACAGAGTTGAACCTTACTTTTGATTGAGCCTTTCTGAAACACTCTTTCTGTAGAAACTGCAATTGGACATTCTGAGCGCTAAGAGGACTATATTGGGAAAAATAATATCTTCAAATAAAAACTACACAGAAGCATTGTGTGAAACTTATTTCTGATATGTTCATTAAGCAAACAGAGTTAAACCATACTTTTGATTGCGCAGTTCTGAACACTCTTTCTGTAGAAAATGCAAGTGGACATTCGGAGCGCTAACAGGGTAATAGTGGAAAAAGGAATATATTCAAATATAAACTACACAGTAGCATTCTGTGAAAATTCTTTCTGATCTGTGCATTCAGCTAACAGAGTTAAACCATACTTTTGATTGAGCAGATCTGAACACTCTTTCTGTAGAAAATGCAACTGGACATTTGGAGCGCTAAGAGCGTAGTAGTGGAAAAAGGAATATATTCAAATATAAAATACACAGAAGCATTCTGTGAAACTTCTTTCTGATCTGAGCATTCAGCTAACAGAGTTAAACCATACTTTGGATTGAGCAGTTTTGAAACACTCTGTCTGTAGAAAATGCAACTGGACATTCGTAGCGCTAAGTGGATAATAGTGCAAAAAAGAATATGTTCAAATATAAACTACACAGAAGCATTGTATGAAACTTCTTTCTGTTCTGTGCATTCAACTAACAGAGTTGAACCTTACTTTTGATTGAGCCTTTCTGAAACACTCTTTCTGTAGAAACTGCAATTGGACATTCTGAGCGCTAAGAGGACTATATTGGGAAAAATAATATCTTCAAATAAAAACTACACAGAAGCATTGTGTGAAACTTATTTCTGATATGTTCATTAAGCAAACAGAGTTAAACCATACTTTTGATTGCGCAGTTCTGAACACTCTTTCTGTAGAAAATGCAAGTGGACATTCGGAGCGCTAACAGGGTAATAGTGGAAAAAGGAATATATTCAAATATAAACTACACAGTAGCATTCTGTGAAAATTCTTTCTGTTCTGTGCATTCAACTAACAGTGTTGAACCTTACTTTTGATTGAGCCGTTCTGAAACACTCTTTCTGTAGAAACTCCAATTGGGCATGCTAAGCGCTAAGAGGCCTACATTGGGAAAAAGTATATCTTCAAATAAAAACTACACAGATGCATTCTCTGAAACTTATTTCTGATCTGTAAATTCAGTTAACAGAGATAAAACATATTTTTGATTGAACAGTTATGAAACACTCTTTTTGTAGAAGATGCAAGTGGAGATTCGGAGCGCTAAGAGGGTAATAGTGGAAAAAGGAATGTCTTCAAATATAAACTACACAGAATCATTCGGGGAAACTTCTTTCTGATCTGTGCATTCAGCTAACAGAGTTAAACCATACTTTTGATTGAGCAGATCTGAACACTCTTTCTGTAGAAAATGCAACTGGACATTTGGAGCGCTAAGAGCGTACTAGTGGAAAAAGGAATATATTCAAATATAAACTACACAGAAGCATTCTGTGAAACTTCTTTCTGATCTGAGCATTCAGCTAACAGAGTTAAACCATACTTTAGATTGAGCAGTTTTGAAACACTCTGTCTGTAGAAAATGCAACTGGACATTCGTAGCGCTAAGTGGGTAATAGTGGAAAAAAGAATATGTTCAAATATAAACTACACAGAAGCATTGTATGAAATTTCTTTCTGTTCTGTGCATTCAACTAACAGAGTTGAACCTTACTTTTGATTGAGGCGTTCTGAAACACTCTTTCTGTAGAAACTGCAATTGGACATTCTGAGCGCTAAGAGGCCTATATTGGGAAAAAGAATGTCTACAAATAAAAACTACACAGAAGAATTGTGTGAAACTTCTTTCTGCTCTGTTTGTTCAACTAAAAGAGTTGAAACTTAGTTTTGATTGAGCCGTTCTGAAACACTCTTTCTGTAGAAAATGCAAGTGGAGATTCGGAGCGCTAAGAGGGTAATAGTGGAAAAAGGAATGTCTCCAAATATAAACTACACACAATCATTCTGTGAAACTTCTTTCTGATCTGTGCATTCAGCTAACAGAGTTAAACCATACTTTTGATTGAGCAGATCTGAACACTCTTTCTGAAGAAAATTCAACTGGACATTTGGAGCGCTAAGAGAGTAGTAGTGGAAAAAGGAATATATTCAAATATAAACTACACAGAAGCATTCTGTGAAACTTCTTTCTGATCTGAGCATTCAGCTAACAGAGTTAAACCATACTTTTGATTGAGCAGTTTTGAAACACTCTGTCTGTAGAAAATACAACTGGACATTCGTAGCGCTAAGTGGGTAATAGTGGAAAAAAGAATATGTTCAAATATAAACTACACAGAAGCATTGTATGAAACTTCTTTCTGTTCTGTGCATTCAACTAACAGAGTTGAACCTTACTTTTGATTGAGCCTTTCTGAAACACTCTTTCTGTAGAAACTGCAATTGGACATTCTGAGCGCTAAGAGGCCTATATTGGGAAAAATAATATCTTCAAATAAAAACTACACAGAAGCATTGTGTGAAACTTATTTCTGATATGTTCATTAAGCTAACAGAGTTAAACCATACTTTTGATTGCGCAGTTCTGAACACTCTTTCTGTAGAAAATGCAAGTGGATATTCGGAGCGCTAAGAGGTTAATAGTGGAAAAAGGAATATATTCAAATATAAACTACACAGTAGCATTCTGTGAAAATTCTTTCTGTTCTGTGCATTCAACTAACAGAGTTGAACCTTACTTTTGATTGAGCCGTTCTGAAACACTCTTTCTGTAGAAACTCCAATTGGGCATGCTAAGCGCTAAGAGGCCTACATTGGGAAAAGGAATATCTTCAAATAAAAACTACACAGATGCATTCTCTGAAACTTATTTCTGATCTGTAAATTCAGTTAACAGAGATAAAACATATTTTTGATTGAACAGTTATGAAACACTATTTTGTAGAAAATGCAAGTGGAGATTCGGAGCGCTAAGAGGGTAATAGTGGAAAAAGGAATGTCTTCAAATATAAACTACACAGAATCATTCGGTGAAACTTCTTTCTGATCTGTGCATTCAGCTAACAGAGTTAAACCATACTTTTGATTGAGCAAATCTGAACACTCTTTCTGTAGAAAATGAAACTGGACATTTGGAACGCTAAGAGCGTAGTAGTGGAAAAAGGAATATATACAAATATAAAATACACAGAAGCATTCTGTGAAACTTCTTTCTGATCTGAGCATTCAGCTAACAGAGTTAAACCATACTTTTGATTGAGCAGTTTTGAAACACTCTGTCTGTAGAAAATGCAACTGGACATTCGTAGCGCTAAGTGGGTAATAGTGGAAAAAAGAATATGTTCAAATATAAACTACACAGAAGCATTGTATGAAACTTCTTTCTGTTCTGTGCATTCAACTAACAGATTTGAACCTTACTTTTGATTGAGCCGTTCTGAAACACTCTTTCTGTAGAAACTGCAATTGGACATTCTGAGCGCTAAGAGGCCTATATTGGGAAAAAGAATGTCTACAAATAAAAACTACACAGAAGAATTGTGTGAAACTTCTTTCTGTTCTGTTTGTTCAACTAAAAGAGTTGAAACTTAGTTTTGATTGAGCCGTTCTGAAACACTCTTTCTGTAGAAAATGCAAGTGGATATTCGGAGCGCTAAGAGGGTAATAGTGGAAAAAGGAATGTCTCCAAATATAAACTACACACAATCATTCTGTGAAACTTCTTTCTGATCTGTGCATTCAGCTAACAGAGTTAAACCATACTTTTGATTGAGCAGATCTGAACACTCTTTCTGTAGAAAATTCAACTGGACATTTGGAGCGCTAAGAGAGTAGTAGTGGAAAAAGGAATATATTCAAATATAAACTACACAGAAGCATTCTGTGAAATTTCTTTCTGATCTGAGCATTCAGTTAACAGAGTTAAACCATACTTTTGATTGAGCAGTTTTGAAACACTCTGTCTGTAGAAAATGCAACTGGACATTCGTAGCGCTAAGTGGGTAATAGTGCAAAAAAGAATATGTTCAGATATAAACTACACAGAAGCATTGTATGAAACTTCTTTCTGTTCTGTGCATTCAACTAACAGAGTTGAACCTTACTTTTGATTGAGCCGTTCTGAAACAGTCTTTCTGTAGAAACTGCAATTGGACATTCTGAGCGCTAAGAGGCCTATATTGGGAAAAAGAATGTCTACAAATAAAAACTACACAGAAGAATTGTGTGAAACTTCTTTCTGTTCTGTTTGTTCAACTAAAAGAGTTGAACCTTAGTTTTGATTGAGCCGTTCTGAAACACTCTTTCTGTAGAAATGCAAGTGGAGATTCGGAGCGCTAAGAGGGTAATAGTGGAAAAAGGAATATATTCAAATATAAACTACACAGTAGCATTCTGTGAAAATTCTTTCTGTTCTGTGCATTCAACTAACAGAGTTGAACCTTACTTTTGATTGAGCAGTTCTGAAACACTCTTTCTGTAGAAACTGCAATTGGACATGCTAAGCGCTAAGAGGCCTACATTGGGAAAAAGAATATCTTCAAATAAAAACTACACAGATGCATTCTGTGAAACTTATTTCTGATCTGTAAATTCAGTTAACAGAGATAAAACATATTTTTGATTGAGCAGTTATGAAACACTCTTTTTGTAGAAAATGCAAGTGGAGATTCGGAGCGCTAAGAGGGTAATAGTGGAAAAAGGAATGTCTTCAAATATAAACTACACAGAATCATTCGGTGAAACTTCTTTCTGATCTGTGCATTCAGCTAACAGAGTTAAACCATACTTTTGATTGAGCAGATCTGAACACTCTTTCTGTAGAAAATGCAACTGGACATTTGGAGCGCTAAGAGCGTAGTAGTGGAAAAAGGAATATATTCAAATATAAACTACACAGAAGCATTCTGTGAAACTTCTTTCTGATCTGAGCATTCAGCTAACAGAGTTAAACCATACTTTGGATTGAGCAGTTTTGAAACACTCTGTCTGTAGAAAATGCAACTGGACATTCGTAGCGCTAAGTGGGTAATAGTGGAAAAAAGAATATGTTCAAATATAAACTACA
This sequence comes from Symphalangus syndactylus, assembly GCF_028878055.3. Taxonomy (NCBI): domain Eukaryota; kingdom Metazoa; phylum Chordata; class Mammalia; order Primates; family Hylobatidae; genus Symphalangus; species Symphalangus syndactylus. The sequence goes on along the minus strand of NC_072435.2, from coordinate 3,577,508 downwards.
CAGAAGCATTGTATGAAATTTCTTTCTGTTCTGTGCATTCAACTAACAGAGTTGAACCTTACTTTTGATTGAGCCGTTCTGAAACACTCTTTCTGTAGAAACTCCAATTGGGCATGCTAAGCGCTAAGAGGCCTACATTGGGAAAAGGAATATCTTCAAATAAAAACTACACAGATGCATTCTCTGAAACTTATTTCTGATCTGTAAATTCAGTTAACAGAGATAAAACATATTTTTGATTGAACAGTTATGAAACACTATTTTGTAGAAAATGCAAGTGGAGATTCGGAGCGCTAAGAGGGTAATAGTGGAAAAAGGAATGTCTTCAAATATAAACTACACAGAATCATTCGGTGAAACTTCTTTCTGATCTGTGCATTCAGCTAACAGAGTTAAACCATACTTTTGATTGAGCAAATCTGAACACTCTTTCTGTAGAAAATGCAACTGGACATTTGGAACGCTAAGAGCGTAGTAGTGGAAAAAGGAATATATTCAAATATAAAATACACAGAAGCATTCTGTGAAACTTCTTTCTGATCTGAGCATTCAGCTAACAGAGTTAAACCATACTTTTGATTGAGCAGTTTTGAAACACTCTGTCTGTAGAAAATGCAACTGGACATTCGTAGCGCTAAGTGGGTAATAGTGGAAAAAAGAATATGTTCAAATATAAACTACACAGAAGCATTGTATGAAACTTCTTTCTGTTCTGTGCATTCAACTAACAGATTTGAACCTTACTTTTGATTGAGCCGTTCTGAAACACTCTTTCTGTAGAAACTGCAATTGGACATTCTGAGCGCTAAGAGGCCTATATTGGGAAAAAGAATGTCTACAAATAAAAACTACACAGAAGAATTGTGTGAAACTTCTTTCTGTTCTGTTTGTTCAACTAAAAGAGTTGAAACTTAGTTTTGATTGAGCCGTTCTGAAACACTCTTTCTGTAGAAAATGCAAGTGGAGATTCGGAGCGCTAAGAGGGTAATAGTGGAAAAAGGAATGTCTCCAAATATAAACTACACACAATCATTCTGTGAAACTTCTTTCTGATCTGTGCATTCAGCTAACAGAGTTAAACCATACTTTTGATTGAGCAGATCTGAACACTCTTTCTGTAGAAAATTCAACTGGACATTTGGAGCGCTAAGAGAGTAGTAGTGGAAAAAGGAATATATTCAAATATAAACTACACAGAAGCATTCTGTGAAACTTCTTTCTGATCTGAGCATTCAGTTAACAGAGTTAAACCATACTTTTGATTGAGCAGTTTTGAAACACTCTGTCTGTAGAAAATGCAACTGGACATTCGTAGCGCTAAGTGGGTAATAGTGGAAAAAAGAATATGTTCAGATATAAACTACACAGAAGCATTGTATGAAACTTCTTTCTGTTCTGTGCATTCAACTAACAGAGTTGAACCTTACTTTTGATTGAGCCGTTCTGAAACAGTCTTTCTGTAGAAACTGCAATTGGACATTCTGAGCGCTAAGAGGCCTATATTGGGAAAAAGAATGTCTACAAATAAAAACTACACAGAAGAATTGTGTGAAACTTCTTTCTGTTCTGTTTGTTCAACTAAAAGAGTTGAACCTTAGTTTTGATTGAGCCGTTCTGAAACACTCTTTCTGTAGAAATGCAAGTGGAGATTCGGAGCGCTAAGAGGGTAATAGTGGAAAAAGGAATATATTCAAATATAAACTACACAGTAGCATTCTGTGAAAATTCTTTCTGTTCTGTGCATTCAACTAACAGAGTTGAACCTTACTTTTGATTGAGCAGTTCTGAAACACTCTTTCTGTAGAAACTGCAATTGGACATGCTAAGCGCTAAGAGGCCTACATTGGGAAAAAGAATATCTTCAAATAAAAACTACACAGATGCATTCTGTGAAACTTATTTCTGATCTGTAAATTCAGTTAACAGAGATAAAACATATTTTTGATTGAGCAGTTATGAAACACTCTTTTTGTAGAAAATGCAAGTGGAGATTCGGAGCGCTAAGAGGGTAATAGTGGAAAAAGGAATGTCTTCAAATATAAACTACACAGAATCATTCGGTGAAACTTCTTTCTGATCTGTGCATTCAGCTAACAGAGTTAAACCATACTTTTGATTGAGCAGATCTGAACACTCTTTCTGTAGAAAATGCAACTGGACATTTGGAGCGCTAAGAGCGTAGTAGTGGAAAAAGGAATATATTCAAATATAAACTACACAGAAGCATTCTGTGAAACTTCTTTCTGATCTGAGCATTCAGCTAACAGAGTCAAACCATACTTTGGATTGAGCAGTTTTGAAACACTCTGTCTGTAGAAAATGCAACTGGACATTCGTAGCGCTAAGTGGGTAATAGTGGAAAAAAGAATATGTTCAAATATAAACTACACAGAAGCATTGTATGAAATTTCTTTCTGTTCTGTGCATTCAACTAACAGAGTTGAACCTTACTTTTGATTGAGCCGTTCTGAAACACTCTTTCTGTAGAAACTGCAATTGGACATTCTGAGCGCTAAGAGGCCTATATTGGGAAAAAGAATGTCTACAAATAAAAACTACACAGAAGAATTGTGTGAAACTTCTTTCTGTTCTGTTTGTTCAACTAAAAGAGTTGAACCTTAGTTTTGATTGAGCCGTTCTGAAACACTCTTTCTGTAGAAAATGCAAGTGGAGATTCGGAGCGCTAAGAGGGTAATAGTGGAAAAAGGAATGTCTCCAAATATAAACTACACAGAATCATTCTGTGAAACTTCTTTCTGATCTGTGCATTCAGCTAACAGAGTTAAACCATACTTTTGATTGAGCAGATCTGAACACTCTGTAGAAAATGCAACTGGACATTTGGAGCGCTAAGAGAGTAGTAGTGGAAAAAGGAATATATTCAAATATAAACTACACAGAAGCATTCTGTGAAACTTCTTTCTGATCTGAGCATTCAGCTAACAGAGTTAAACCATACTTTTGATTGAGCAGTTTTGAAACACTCTGTCTGTAGAAAATGCAACTGGACATTCGTAGCGCTAAGTGGATAATAGTGCAAAAAAGAATATGTTCAAATATAAACTACACAGAAGCATTGTATGAAACTTCTTTCTGTTCTGTGCATTCAACTAACAGAGTTGAACCTTACTTTTGATAGAGCCTTTCTGAAACACTCTTTCTGTAGAAACTGCAATTGGACATTCTGAGCGCTAAGAGGCCTATATTGGGAAAAATAATATCTTCAAATAAAAGCTACACAGAAGCATTGTGTGAAACTTATTTCTGATATGTTCATTAAGCTAACAGAGTTAAACCATACTTTTGATTGCGCAGTTCTGAACACTCTTTCTGTAGAAAATGCAAGTGGACATTCGGAGCGCTAAGAGGGTAATAGTGGAAAAAGGAATATATTCAAATATAAACTACACAGTAGCATTCTGTGAAAATTCTTTCTGTTCTGTGCATTCAACTAACAGTGTTGAACCTTACTTTTGATTGAGCCGTTCTGAAACACTCTTTCTGTAGAAACTCCAATTGGGCATGCTAAGCGCTAAGAGGCCTACATTGGGAAAAAGTATATCTTCAAATAAAAACTACACAGATGCATTCTCTGAAACTTATTTCTGATCTGTAAATTCAGTTAACAGAGATAAAACATATTTTTGATTGAACAGTTATGAAACACTCTTTTTGTAGAAAATGCAAGTGGAGATTCGGAGCGCTAAGAGGGTAATAGTGGAAAAAGGAATGTCTTCAAATATAAACTACAGAGAATCATTCGGTGAAACTTCTTTCTGATCTGTGCATTCAGCTAACAGAGTTAAACCATACTTTTGATTGAGCAGATCTGAACACTCTTTCTGTAGAAAATGCAACTGGACATTTGGAGCGCTAAGAGCGTAGTAGTGGAAAAAGGAATATATTCAAATATAAAATACACAGAAGCATTCTGTGAAACTTCTTTCTGATCTGAGCATTCAGCTAACAGAGTTAAACCATACTTTTGATTGAGCAGTTTTGAAACACTCTGTCTGTAGAAAATGCAACTGGACATTCGTAGCGCTAAGTGGATAATAGTGCAAAAAAGAATATGTTCAAATATAAACTACACAGAAGCATTGTATGAAACTTCTTTCTGTTCTGTGCATTCAACTAACAGAGTTGAACCTTACTTTTGATTGAGCCTTTCTGAAACACTCTTTCTGTAGAAACTGCAATTGGACATTCTGAGCGCTAAGAGGACTATATTGGGAAAAATAATATCTTCAAATAAAAACTACACAGAAGCATTGTGTGAAACTTATTTCTGATATGTTCATTAAGCAAACAGAGTTAAACCATACTTTTGATTGCGCAGTTCTGAACACTCTTTCTGTAGAAAATGCAAGTGGACATTCGGAGCGCTAACAGGGTAATAGTGGAAAAAGGAATATATTCAAATATAAACTACACAGTAGCATTCTGTGAAAATTCTTTCTGATCTGTGCATTCAGCTAACAGAGTTAAACCATACTTTTGATTGAGCAGATCTGAACACTCTTTCTGTAGAAAATGCAACTGGACATTTGGAGCGCTAAGAGCGTAGTAGTGGAAAAAGGAATATATTCAAATATAAAATACACAGAAGCATTCTGTGAAACTTCTTTCTGATCTGAGCATTCAGCTAACAGAGTTAAACCATACTTTGGATTGAGCAGTTTTGAAACACTCTGTCTGTAGAAAATGCAACTGGACATTCGTAGCGCTAAGTGGATAATAGTGCAAAAAAGAATATGTTCAAATATAAACTACACAGAAGCATTGTATGAAACTTCTTTCTGTTCTGTGCATTCAACTAACAGAGTTGAACCTTACTTTTGATTGAGCCTTTCTGAAACACTCTTTCTGTAGAAACTGCAATTGGACATTCTGAGCGCTAAGAGGACTATATTGGGAAAAATAATATCTTCAAATAAAAACTACACAGAAGCATTGTGTGAAACTTATTTCTGATATGTTCATTAAGCAAACAGAGTTAAACCATACTTTTGATTGCGCAGTTCTGAACACTCTTTCTGTAGAAAATGCAAGTGGACATTCGGAGCGCTAACAGGGTAATAGTGGAAAAAGGAATATATTCAAATATAAACTACACAGTAGCATTCTGTGAAAATTCTTTCTGTTCTGTGCATTCAACTAACAGTGTTGAACCTTACTTTTGATTGAGCCGTTCTGAAACACTCTTTCTGTAGAAACTCCAATTGGGCATGCTAAGCGCTAAGAGGCCTACATTGGGAAAAAGTATATCTTCAAATAAAAACTACACAGATGCATTCTCTGAAACTTATTTCTGATCTGTAAATTCAGTTAACAGAGATAAAACATATTTTTGATTGAACAGTTATGAAACACTCTTTTTGTAGAAGATGCAAGTGGAGATTCGGAGCGCTAAGAGGGTAATAGTGGAAAAAGGAATGTCTTCAAATATAAACTACACAGAATCATTCGGGGAAACTTCTTTCTGATCTGTGCATTCAGCTAACAGAGTTAAACCATACTTTTGATTGAGCAGATCTGAACACTCTTTCTGTAGAAAATGCAACTGGACATTTGGAGCGCTAAGAGCGTAGTAGTGGAAAAAGGAATATATTCAAATATAAACTACACAGAAGCATTCTGTGAAACTTCTTTCTGATCTGAGCATTCAGCTAACAGAGTTAAACCATACTTTGGATTGAGCAGTTTTGAAACACTCTGTCTGTAGAAAATGCAACTGGACATTCGTAGCGCTAAGTGGGTAATAGTGGAAAAAAGAATATGTTCAAATATAAACTACACAGAAGCATTGTATGAAATTTCTTTCTGTTCTGTGCATTCAACTAACAGAGTTGAACCTTACTTTTGATTGAGCCGTTCTGAAACACTCTTTCTGTAGAAACTCCAATTGGGCATGCTAAGCGCTAAGAGGCCTACATTGGGAAAAGGAATATCTTCAAATAAAAACTACACAGATGCATTCTCTGAAACTTATTTCTGATCTGTAAATTCAGTTAACAGAGATAAAACATATTTTTGATTGAACAGTTATGAAACACTATTTTGTAGAAAATGCAAGTGGAGATTCGGAGCGCTAAGAGGGTAATAGTGGAAAAAGGAATGTCTTCAAATATAAACTACACAGAATCATTCGGTGAAACTTCTTTCTGATCTGTGCATTCAGCTAACAGAGTTAAACCATACTTTTGATTGAGCAAATCTGAACACTCTTTCTGTAGAAAATGCAACTGGACATTTGGAACGCTAAGAGCGTAGTAGTGGAAAAAGGAATATATTCAAATATAAAATACACAGAAGCATTCTGTGAAACTTCTTTCTGATCTGAGCATTCAGCTAACAGAGTTAAACCATACTTTTGATTGAGCAGTTTTGAAACACTCTGTCTGTAGAAAATGCAACTGGACATTCGTAGCGCTAAGTGGGTAATAGTGGAAAAAAGAATATGTTCAAATATAAACTACACAGAAGCATTGTATGAAACTTCTTTCTGTTCTGTGCATTCAACTAACAGATTTGAACCTTACTTTTGATTGAGCCGTTCTGAAACACTCTTTCTGTAGAAACTGCAATTGGACATTCTGAGCGCTAAGAGGCCTATATTGGGAAAAAGAATGTCTACAAATAAAAACTACACAGAAGAATTGTGTGAAACTTCTTTCTGTTCTGTTTGTTCAACTAAAAGAGTTGAAACTTAGTTTTGATTGAGCCGTTCTGAAACACTCTTTCTGTAGAAAATGCAAGTGGAGATTCGGAGCGCTAAGAGGGTAATAGTGGAAAAAGGAATGTCTCCAAATATAAACTACACACAATCATTCTGTGAAACTTCTTTCTGATCTGTGCATTCAGCTAACAGAGTTAAACCATACTTTTGATTGAGCAGATCTGAACACTCTTTCTGTAGAAAATTCAACTGGACATTTGGAGCGCTAAGAGAGTAGTAGTGGAAAAAGGAATATATTCAAATATAAACTACACAGAAGCATTCTGTGAAACTTCTTTCTGATCTGAGCATTCAGTTAACAGAGTTAAACCATACTTTTGATTGAGCAGTTTTGAAACACTCTGTCTGTAGAAAATGCAACTGGACATTCGTAGCGCTAAGTGGGTAATAGTGGAAAAAAGAATATGTTCAGATATAAACTACACAGAAGCATTGTATGAAACTTCTTTCTGTTCTGTGCATTCAACTAACAGAGTTGAACCTTACTTTTGATTGAGCCGTTCTGAAACAGTCTTTCTGTAGAAACTGCAATTGGACATTCTGAGCGCTAAGAGGCCTATATTGGGAAAAAGAATGTCTACAAATAAAAACTACACAGAAGAATTGTGTGAAACTTCTTTCTGTTCTGTTTGTTCAACTAAAAGAGTTGAACCTTAGTTTTGATTGAGCCGTTCTGAAACACTCTTTCTGTAGAAATGCAAGTGGAGATTCGGAGCGCTAAGAGGGTAATAGTGGAAAAAGGAATATATTCAAATATAAACTACACAGTAGCATTCTGTGAAAATTCTTTCTGTTCTGTGCATTCAACTAACAGAGTTGAACCTTACTTTTGATTGAGCAGTTCTGAAACACTCTTTCTGTAGAAACTGCAATTGGACATGCTAAGCGCTAAGAGGCCTACATTGGGAAAAAGAATATCTTCAAATAAAAACTACACAGATGCATTCTGTGAAACTTATTTCTGATCTGTAAATTCAGTTAACAGAGATAAAACATATTTTTGATTGAGCAGTTATGAAACACTCTTTTTGTAGAAAATGCAAGTGGAGATTCGGAGCGCTAAGAGGGTAATAGTGGAAAAAGGAATGTCTTCAAATATAAACTACACAGAATCATTCGGTGAAACTTCTTTCTGATCTGTGCATTCAGCTAACAGAGTTAAACCATACTTTTGATTGAGCAGATCTGAACACTCTTTCTGTAGAAAATGCAACTGGACATTTGGAGCGCTAAGAGCGTAGTAGTGGAAAAAGGAATATATTCAAATATAAACTACACAGAAGCATTCTGTGAAACTTCTTTCTGATCTGAGCATTCAGCTAACAGAGTCAAACCATACTTTGGATTGAGCAGTTTTGAAACACTCTGTCTGTAGAAAATGCAACTGGACATTCGTAGCGCTAAGTGGGTAATAGTGGAAAAAAGAATATGTTCAAATATAAACTACACAGAAGCATTGTATGAAATTTCTTTCTGTTCTGTGCATTCAACTAACAGAGTTGAACCTTACTTTTGATTGAGCCGTTCTGAAACACTCTTTCTGTAGAAACTGCAATTGGACATTCTGAGCGCTAAGAGGCCTATATTGGGAAAAAGAATGTCTACAAATAAAAACTACACAGAAGAATTGTGTGAAACTTCTTTCTGTTCTGTTTGTTCAACTAAAAGAGTTGAACCTTAGTTTTGATTGAGCCGTTCTGAAACACTCTTTCTGTAGAAAATGCAAGTGGAGATTCGGAGCGCTAAGAGGGTAATAGTGGAAAAAGGAATGTCTCCAAATATAAACTACACAGAATCATTCTGTGAAACTTCTTTCTGATCTGTGCATTCAGCTAACAGAGTTAAACCATACTTTTGATTGAGCAGATCTGAACACTCTGTAGAAAATGCAACTGGACATTTGGAGCGCTAAGAGAGTAGTAGTGGAAAAAGGAATATATTCAAATATAAACTACACAGAAGCATTCTGTGAAACTTCTTTCTGATCTGAGCATTCAGCTAACAGAGTTAAACCATACTTTTGATTGAGCAGTTTTGAAACACTCTGTCTGTAGAAAATGCAACTGGACATTCGTAGCGCTAAGTGGATAATAGTGCAAAAAAGAATATGTTCAAATATAAACTACACAGAAGCATTGTATGAAACTTCTTTCTGTTCTGTGCATTCAACTAACAGAGTTGAACCTTACTTTTGATAGAGCCTTTCTGAAACACTCTTTCTGTAGAAACTGCAATTGGACATTCTGAGCGCTAAGAGGCCTATATTGGGAAAAATAATATCTTCAAATAAAAGCTACACAGAAGCATTGTGTGAAACTTATTTCTGATATGTTCATTAAGCTAACAGAGTTAAACCATACTTTTGATTGCGCAGTTCTGAACACTCTTTCTGTAGAAAATGCAAGTGGACATTCGGAGCGCTAAGAGGGTAATAGTGGAAAAAGGAATATATTCAAATATAAACTACACAGTAGCATTCTGTGAAAATTCTTTCTGTTCTGTGCATTCAACTAACAGTGTTGAACCTTACTTTTGATTGAGCCGTTCTGAAACACTCTTTCTGTAGAAACTCCAATTGGGCATGCTAAGCGCTAAGAGGCCTACATTGGGAAAAAGTATATCTTCAAATAAAAACTACACAGATGCATTCTCTGAAACTTATTTCTGATCTGTAAATTCAGTTAACAGAGATAAAACATATTTTTGATTGAACAGTTATGAAACACTCTTTTTGTAGAAAATGCAAGTGGAGATTCGGAGCGCTAAGAGGGTAATAGTGGAAAAAGGAATGTCTTCAAATATAAACTACAGAGAATCATTCGGTGAAACTTCTTTCTGATCTGTGCATTCAGCTAACAGAGTTAAACCATACTTTTGATTGAGCAGATCTGAACACTCTTTCTGTAGAAAATGCAACTGGACATTTGGAGCGCTAAGAGCGTAGTAGTGGAAAAAGGAATATATTCAAATATAAAATACACAGAAGCATTCTGTGAAACTTCTTTCTGATCTGAGCATTCAGCTAACAGAGTTAAACCATACTTTTGATTGAGCAGTTTTGAAACACTCTGTCTGTAGAAAATGCAACTGGACATTCGTAGCGCTAAGTGGATAATAGTGCAAAAAAGAATATGTTCAAATATAAACTACACAGAAGCATTGTATGAAACTTCTTTCTGTTCTGTGCATTCAACTAACAGAGTTGAACCTTACTTTTGATTGAGCCTTTCTGAAACACTCTTTCTGTAGAAACTGCAATTGGACATTCTGAGCGCTAAGAGGACTATATTGGGAAAAATAATATCTTCAAATAAAAACTACACAGAAGCATTGTGTGAAACTTATTTCTGATATGTTCATTAAGCAAACAGAGTTAAACCATACTTTTGATTGCGCAGTTCTGAACACTCTTTCTGTAGAAAATGCAAGTGGACATTCGGAGCGCTAACAGGGTAATAGTGGAAAAAGGAATATATTCAAATATAAACTACACAGTAGCATTCTGTGAAAATTCTTTCTGATCTGTGCATTCAGCTAACAGAGTTAAACCATACTTTTGATTGAGCAGATCTGAACACTCTTTCTGTAGAAAATGCAACTGGACATTTGGAGCGCTAAGAGCGTAGTAGTGGAAAAAGGAATATATTCAAATATAAAATACACAGAAGCATTCTGTGAAACTTCTTTCTGATCTGAGCATTCAGCTAACAGAGTTAAACCATACTTTGGATTGAGCAGTTTTGAAACACTCTGTCTGTAGAAAATGCAACTGGACATTCGTAGCGCTAAGTGGATAATAGTGCAAAAAAGAATATGTTCAAATATAAACTACACAGAAGCATTGTATGAAACTTCTTTCTGTTCTGTGCATTCAACTAACAGAGTTGAACCTTACTTTTGATTGAGCCTTTCTGAAACACTCTTTCTGTAGAAACTGCAATTGGACATTCTGAGCGCTAAGAGGACTATATTGGGAAAAATAATATCTTCAAATAAAAACTACACAGAAGCATTGTGTGAAACTTATTTCTGATATGTTCATTAAGCAAACAGAGTTAAACCATACTTTTGATTGCGCAGTTCTGAACACTCTTTCTGTAGAAAATGCAAGTGGACATTCGGAGCGCTAACAGGGTAATAGTGGAAAAAGGAATATATTCAAATATAAACTACACAGTAGCATTCTGTGAAAATTCTTTCTGTTCTGTGCATTCAACTAACAGTGTTGAACCTTACTTTTGATTGAGCCGTTCTGAAACACTCTTTCTGTAGAAACTCCAATTGGGCATGCTAAGCGCTAAGAGGCCTACATTGGGAAAAAGTATATCTTCAAATAAAAACTACACAGATGCATTCTCTGAAACTTATTTCTGATCTGTAAATTCAGTTAACAGAGATAAAACATATTTTTGATTGAACAGTTATGAAACACTCTTTTTGTAGAAGATGCAAGTGGAGATTCGGAGCGCTAAGAGGGTAATAGTGGAAAAAGGAATGTCTTCAAATATAAACTACACAGAATCATTCGGTGAAACTTCTTTCTGATCTGTGCATTCAGCTAACAGAGTTAAACCATACTTTTGATTGAGCAGATCTGAACACTCTTTCTGTAGAAAATGCAACTGGACATTTGGAGCGCTAAGAGCGTACTAGTGGAAAAAGGAATATATTCAAATATAAACTACACAGAAGCATTCTGTGAAACTTCTTTCTGATCTGAGCATTCAGCTAACAGAGTTAAACCATACTTTAGATTGAGCAGTTTTGAAACACTCTGTCTGTAGAAAATGCAACTGGACATTCGTAGCGCTAAGTGGGTAATAGTGGAAAAAAGAATATGTTCAAATATAAACTACACAGAAGCATTGTATGAAATTTCTTTCTGTTCTGTGCATTCAACTAACAGAGTTGAACCTTACTTTTGATTGAGCCGTTCTGAAACACTCTTTCTGTAGAAACTGCAATTGGACATTCTGAGCGCTAAGAGGCCTATATTGGGAAAAAGAATGTCTACAAATAAAAACTACACAGAAGAATTGTGTGAAACTTCTTTCTGCTCTGTTTGTTCAACTAAAAGAGTTGAAACTTAGTTTTGATTGAGCCGTTCTGAAACACTCTTTCTGTAGAAAATGCAAGTGGAGATTCGGAGCGCTAAGAGGGTAATAGTGGAAAAAGGAATGTCTCCAAATATAAACTACACCCAATCATTCTGTGAAACTTCTTTCTGATCTGTGCATTCAGCTAACAGAGTTAAACCATACTTTTGATTGAGCAGATCTGAACACTCTTTCTGAAGAAAATTCAACTGGACATTTGGAGCGCTAAGAGAGTAGTAGTGGAAAAAGGAATATATTCAAATATAAACTACACAGAAGCATTCTGTGAAACTTCTTTCTGATCTGAGCATTCAGCTAACAGAGTTAAACCATACTTTTGATTGAGCAGTTTTAAAACACTCTGTCTGTAGAAAATACAACTGGACATTCGTAGCGCTAAGTGGGTAATAGTGGAAAAAAGAATATGTTCAAATATAAACTACACAGAAGCATTGTATGAAACTTCTTTCTGTTCTGTGCATTCAACTAACAGAGTTGAACCTTACTTTTGATTGAGCCTTTCTGAAACACTCTTTCTGTAGAAACTGCAATTGGACATTCTGAGCGCTAAGAGGCCTATATTGGGAAAAATAATATCTTCAAATAAAAACTACACAGAAGCATTGTGTGAAACTTATTTCTGATATGTTCATTAAGCTAACAGAGTTAAACCATACTTTTGATTGCGCAGTTCTGAACACTCTTTCTGTAGAAAATGCAAGTGGACATTCGGAGCGCTAAGAGGTTAATAGTGGAAAAAGGAATATATTCAAATATAAACTACACAGTAGCATTCTGTGAAAATTCTTTCTGTTCTGTGCATTCAACTAACAGAGTTGAACCTTACTTTTGATTGAGCCGTTCTGAAACACTCTTTCTGTAGAAACTCCAATTGGGCATGCTAAGCGCTAAGAGGCCTACATTGGGAAAAGGAATATCTTCAAATAAAAACTACACAGATGCATTCTCTGAAACTTATTTCTGATCTGTAAATTCAGTTAACAGAGATAAAACATATTTTTGATTGAACAGTTATGAAACACTATTTTGTAGAAAATGCAAGTGGAGATTCGGAGCGCTAAGAGGGTAATAGTGGAAAAAGGAATGTCTTCAAATATAAACTACACAGAATCATTCGGTGAAACTTCTTTCTGATCTGTGCATTCAGCTAACAGAGTTAAACCATACTTTTGATTGAGCAAATCTGAACACTCTTTCTGTAGAAAATGCAACTGGACATTTGGAACGCTAAGAGCGTAGTAGTGGAAAAAGGAATATATTCAAATATAAAATACACAGAAGCATTCTGTGAAACTTCTTTCTGATCTGAGCATTCAGCTAACAGAGTTAAACCATACTTTTGATTGAGCAGTTTTGAAACACTCTGTCTGTAGAAAATGCAACTGGACATTCGTAGCGCTAAGTGGGTAATAGTGGAAAAAAGAATATGTTCAAATATAAACTACACAGAAGCATTGTATGAAACTTCTTTCTGTTCTGTGCATTCAACTAACAGATTTGAACCTTACTTTTGATTGAGCCGTTCTGAAACACTCTTTCTGTAGAAACTGCAATTGGACATTCTGAGCGCTAAGAGGCCTATATTGGGAAAAAGAATGTCTACAAATAAAAACTACACAGAAGAATTGTGTGAAACTTCTTTCTGTTCTGTTTGTTCAACTAAAAGAGTTGAAACTTAGTTTTGATTGAGCCGTTCTGAAACACTCTTTCTGTAGAAAATGCAAGTGGAGATTCGGAGCGCTAAGAGGGTAATAGTGGAAAAAGGAATGTCTCCAAATATAAACTACACACAATCATTCTGTGAAAGTTCTTTCTGATCTGTGCATTCAGCTAACAGAGTTAAACCATACTTTTGATTGAGCAGATCTGAACACTCTTTCTGTAGAAAATTCAACTGGACATTTTGAGCGCTAAGAGAGTAGTAGTGGAAAAAGGAATATATTCAAATATAAACTACACAGAAGCATTCTGTGAAACTTCTTTCTGATCTGAGCATTCAGTTAACAGAGTTAAACCATACTTTTGATTGAGCAGTTTTGAAACACTCTGTCTGTAGAAAATGCAACTGGACATTCGTAGCGCTAAGTGGGTAATAGTGGAAAAAAGAATATGTTCAGATATAAACTACACAGAAGCATTGTATGAAACTTCTTTCTGTTCTGTGCATTCAACTAACAGAGTTGAACCTTACTTTTGATTGAGCCGTTCTGAAACAGTCTTTCTGTAGAAACTGCAGTTGGACATTCTGAGCGCTAAGAGGCCTATATTGGGAAAAAGAATGTCTACAAATAAAAACTACACAGAAGAATTGTGTGAAACTTCTTTCTGTTCTGTTTGTTCAACTAAAAGAGTTGAACCTTAGTTTTGATTGAGCCGTTCTGAAACACTCTTTCTGTAGAAATGCAAGTGGAGATTCGGAGCGCTAAGAGGGTAATAGTGGAAAAAGGAATATATTCAAATATAAACTACACAGTAGCATTCTGTGAAAATTCTTTCTGTTCTGTGCATTCAACTAACAGAGTTGAACCTTACTTTTGATTGAGCAGTTCTGAAACACTCTTTCTGTAGAAACTGCAATTGGACATGCTAAGCGCTAAGAGGCCTACATTGGGAAAAAGAATATCTTCAAATAAAAACTACACAGATGCATTCTGTGAAACTTATTTCTGATCTGTAAATTCAGTTAACAGAGATAAAACATATTTTTGATTGAGCAGTTATGAAACACTCTTTTTGTAGAAAATGCAAGTGGAGATTCGGAGCGCTAAGAGGGTAATAGTGGAAAAAGGAATGTCTTCAAATATAAACTACACAGAATCATTCGGTGAAACTTCTTTCTGATCTGTGCATTCAGCTAACAGAGTTAAACCATACTTTTGATTGAGCAGATCTGAACACTCTTTCTGTAGAAAATGCAACTGGACATTTGGAGCGCTAAGAGCGTAGTAGTGGAAAAAGGAATATATTCAAATATAAACTACACAGAAGCATTCTGTGAAACTTCTTTCTGATCTGAGCATTCAGCTAACAGAGTTAAACCATACTTTGGATTGAGCAGTTTTGAAACACTCTGTCTGTAGAAAATGCAACTGGACATTCGTAGCGCTAAGTGGGTAATAGTGGAAAAAAGAATATGTTCAAATATAAACTACACAGAAGCATTGTATGAAATTTCTTTCTGTTCTGTGCATTCAACTAACAGAGTTGAACCTTACTTTTGATTGAGCCGTTCTGAAACACTCTTTCTGTAGAAACTGCAATTGGACATTCTGAGCGCTAAGAGGCCTATATTGGGAAAAAGAATGTCTACAAATAAAAACTACACAGAAGAATTGTGTGAAACTTCTTTCTGTTCTGTTTGTTCAACTAAAAGAGTTGAACCTTAGTTTTGATTGAGCCGTTCTGAAACACTCTTTCTGTAGAAAATGCAAGTGGAGATTCGGAGCGCTAAGAGGGTAATAGTGGAAAAAGGAATGTCTCCAAATATAAACTACACAGAATCATTCTGTGAAACTTCTTTCTGATCTGTGCATTCAGCTAACAGAGTTAAACCATACTTTTGATTGAGCAGATCTGAACACTCTGTAGAAAATGCAACTGGACATTTGGAGCGCTAAGAGAGTAGTAGTGGAAAAAGGAATATATTCAAATATAAACTACACAGAAGCATTCTGTGAAACTTCTTTCTGATCTGAGCATTCAGCTAACAGAGTTAAACCATACTTTTGATTGAGCAGTTTTGAAACACTCTGTCTGTAGAAAATGCAACTGGACATTCGTAGCGCTAAGTGGATAATAGTGCAAAAAAGAATATGTTCAAATATAAACTACACAGAAGCATTGTATGAAACTTCTTTCTGTTCTGTGCATTCAACTAACAGAGTTGAACCTTACTTTTGATAGAGCCTTTCTGAAACACTCTTTCTGTAGAAACTGCAATTGGACATTCTGAGCGCTAAGAGGCCTATATTGGGAAAAATAATATCTTCAAATAAAAGCTACACAGAAGCATTGTGTGAAACTTATTTCTGATATGTTCATTAAGCTAACAGAGTTAAACCATACTTTTGATTGCGCAGTTCTGAACACTCTTTCTGTAGAAAATGCAAGTGGACATTCGGAGCGCTAACAGGGTAATAGTGGAAAAAGGAATATATTCACATATAAACTACACAGTAGCATTCTGTGAAAATTCTTTCTGTTCTGTGCATTCAACTAACAGTGTTGAACCTTACTTTTGATTGAGCTGTTCTGAAACACTCTTTCTGTAGAAACTCCAATTGGGCATGCTAAGCGCTATGAGGCCTACATTGGGAAAAAGTATATCTTCAAATAAAAACTACACAGATGCATTCTCTGAAACTTATTTCTGATCTGTAAATTCAGTTAACAGAGATAAAACATATTTTTGATTGAACAGTTATGAAACACTCTTTTTGTAGAAGATGCAAGTGGAGATTCGGAGCGCTAAGAGGGTAATAGTGGAAAAAGGAATGTCTTCAAATATAAACTACACAGAATCATTCGGTGAAACTTCTTTCTGATCTGTGCATTCAGCTAACAGAGTTAAACCATACTTTTGATTGAGCAGATCTGAACACTCTTTCTGTAGAAAATGCAACTGGACATTTGGACCGCTAAGAGCGTACTAGTGGAAAAAGGAATATATTCAAATATAAACTACACAGAAGCATTCTGTGAAACTTCTTTCTGATCTGAGCATTCAGCTAACAGGGTTAAACCATACTTTTGATTGAGCAGTTTTGAAACACTCTGTCTGTAGAAAATGCAACTGGACATTCGTAGTGGTAAGTGGGTAATAGTGGAAAAAAGAATATGTTCAAATATAAACTACACAGAAGCATTGTATGAAACTTCTTTCTGTTCTGTGCATTCAACTAACAGAGTTGAACCTTACTTTTGATTGAGCCGTTCTGAAACACTCTTTCTGTAGAAACTGCAATTGGACATTCTGAGCGCTAAGAGGCCTATATTGGGAAAAAGAATGTCTACAAATAAAAACTACACAGAAGAATTGTGTGAAACTTCTTTCTGTTCTGTTTGTTCAACTAAAAGAGTTGAAACTTAGTTTTGATTGAGCCGTTCTGAAACACTCTTTCTGTAGAAAATGCAAGTGGAGATTCGGAGCGCTAAGAGGGTAATAGTGGAAAAAGGAATGTCTCCAAATATATACTACACACAATCATTCTGTGAAACTTCTTTCTGATCTGTGCATTCAGCTAACAGAGTTAAACCATACTTTTGATTGAGCAGATCTGAACACTCTTTCTGTAGAAAATTCAACTGGACATTTGGAGCGCTAAGAGAGTAGTAGTGGAAAAAGGAATATATTCAAATATAAACTACACAGAAGCATTCTGTGAAACTTCTTTCTGATCTGAGCATTCAGCTAACAGAGTTAAACCATACTTTTGATTGAGCCGTTTTGAAACACACTGTCTGTAGAAAATGCAACTGGACATTCGTAGCGCTAAGTGGGTAATAGTGGAAAAAAGAATATGTTCAAATATAAACTACACAGAAGCATTGTATGAAACTTCTTTCTGTTCTGTGCATTCAACTAACAGAGTTGAACCTTACTTTTGATTGAGCCTTTCTGAAACACTCTTTCTGTAGAAACTGCAATTGGACATTCTGAGCGCTAAGAGGCCTATATTGGGAAAAATAATATCTTCAAATAAAAACTACACAGAAGCATTGTGTGAAACTTATTTCTGATATGTTCATTAAGCTAACAGAGTTAAACCATACTTTTGATTGCGCAGTTCTGAACACTCTTTCTGTAGAAAATGCAAGTGGACATTCGGAGCGCTAAGAGGGTAATAGTGGAAAAAGGAATATATTCAAATATAAACTACACAGTAGCATTCGGTGAAAATTCTTTCTGTTCTGTGCATTCAACTAACAGAGTTGAACCTTACTTTTGATTGAGCCGTTCTGAAACACACTTCCTGTAGAAACTGCAATTGGACATGCTAAGCGCTAAGAGGCCTACATTGGGAAAAAGAATATCTTGAAATAAAAACTACACAGATGCATTCTGTGAAACTTATTTCTGATCTGTAAATTCAGTTAACAGAGATAAAACATATTTTTGATTGAGCAGTTATGAAACACTCTTTTTGTAGAAAATGCAAGTGGAGATTCGGAGCGCTAAGAGGGTAACAGTGGAAAAAGGAATGTCTTCAAATATAAACTACACAGAATCATTCTGTGAAACTTCTTTCTGATCTGTGCATTCAGCTAACAGAGTTAAACCATACTTTTGATTGAGCAGATCTGAACACTCTTTCTGTAGAAAATGCAACTGGACATTTGGAGCGCTAAGAGAGTAGTAGTGGAAAAAGGAATATATTCAAATATAAACTACACAGAAGCATTCTGTGAAACTTCTTTCTGATCTGAGCATTCAGCTAACAGAGTTAAACCATACTTTTGATTGAGCAGTTTTGAAACACTCTGTCTGTAGAAAATGCAACTGGACATTCGTAGCGCTAAGTGGATAATAGTGCAAAAAAGAATATGTTCAAATATTAACTACACAGAAGCATTGTATGAAACTTCTTTCTGTTCTGTGCATTCAACTAACAGAGTTGAACCTTACTTTTGATTGAGCCTTTCTGAAACACTCTTGCTGTAGAAACTGCAATTGGACATTCTGAGCGCTAAGAGGACTATATTGGGAAAAATAATATCTTCAAATAAAAACTACACAGAAGCATTGTGTGAAACTTATTTCTGATATGTTCATTAAGCAAACAGAGTTAAACCATACTTTTGATTGCGCAGTTCTGAACACTCTTTCTGTAGAAAATGCAAGTGGACATTCGGAGCGCTAACAGGGTAATAGTGGAAAAAGGAATATATTCAAATATAAACTACACAGTAGCATTCTGTGAAAATTCTTTCTGTTCTGTGCATTCAACTAACAGTGTTGAACCTTACTTTTGATTGAGCCGTTCTGAAACACTCTTTCTGTAGAAACTCCAATTGGGCATGCTAAGCGCTAAGAGGCCTACATTGGGAAAAAGTATATCTTCAAATAAAAACTACACAGATGCATTCTCTGAAACTTATTTCTGATCTGTAAATTCAGTTAACAGAGATAAAACATATTTTTGATTGAACAGTTATGAAACACTCTTTTTGTAGAAAATGCAAGTGGAGATTCGGAGCGCTAAGAGGGTAATAGTGGAAAAAGGAATGTCTTCAAATATAAACTACAGAGAATCATTCGGTGAAACTTCTTTCTGATCTGTGCATTCAGCTAACAGAGTTAAACCATACTTTTGATTGAGCAGATCTGAACACTCTTTCTGTAGAAAATGCAACTGGACATTTGGAGCGCTAAGAGCGTAGTAGTGGAAAAAGGAATATATTCAAATATAAAATACACAGAAGCATTCTGTGAAACTTCTTTCTGATCTGAGCATTCAGCTAACAGAGTTAAACCATACTTTTGATTGAGCAGTTTTGAAACACTCTGTCTGTAGAAAATGCAACTGGACATTCGTAGCGCTAAGTGGATAATAGTGCAAAAAAGAATATGTTCAAATATAAACTACACAGAAGCATTGTATGAAACTTCTTTCTGTTCTGTGCATTCAACTAACAGAGTTGAACCTTACTTTTGATTGAGCCTTTCTGAAACACTCTTTCTGTAGAAACTGCAATTGGACATTCTGAGCGCTAAGAGGACTATATTGGGAAAAATAATATCTTCAAATAAAAACTACACAGAAGCATTGTGTGAAACTTATTTCTGATATGTTCATTAAGCAAACAGAGTTAAACCATACTTTTGATTGCGCAGTTCTGAACACTCTTTCTGTAGAAAATGCAAGTGGACATTCGGAGCGCTAACAGGGTAATAGTGGAAAAAGGAATATATTCAAATATAAACTACACAGTAGCATTCTGTGAAAATTCTTTCTGATCTGTGCATTCAGCTAACAGAGTTAAAACATACTTTTGATTGAGCAGATCTGAACACTCTTTCTGTAGAAAATGCAACTGGACATTTGGAGCGCTAAGAGCGTAGTAGTGGAAAAAGGAATATATTCAAATATAAAATACACAGAAGCATTCTGTGAAACTTCTTTCTGATCTGAGCATTCAGCTAACAGAGTTAAACCATACTTTGGATTGAGCAGTTTTGAAACACTCTGTCTGTAGAAAATGCAACTGGACATTCGTAGCGCTAAGTGGATAATAGTGCAAAAAAGAATATGTTCAAATATAAACTACACAGAAGCATTGTATGAAACTTCTTTCTGTTCTGTGCATTCAACTAACAGAGTTGAACCTTACTTTTGATTGAGCCTTTCTGAAACACTCTTTCTGTAGAAACTGCAATTGGACATTCTGAGCGCTAAGAGGACTATATTGGGAAAAATAATATCTTCAAATAAAAACTACACAGAAGCATTGTGTGAAACTTATTTCTGATATGTTCATTAAGCAAACAGAGTTAAACCATACTTTTGATTGCGCAGTTCTGAACACTCTTTCTGTAGAAAATGCAAGTGGACATTCGGAGCGCTAACAGGGTAATAGTGGAAAAGGAATATATTCAAATATAAACTACACAGTAGCATTCTGTGAAAATTCTTTCTGTTCTGTGCATTCAACTAACAGTGTTGAACCTTACTTTTGATTGAGCCGTTCTGAAACACTCTTTCTGTAGAAACTCCAATTGGGCATGCTAAGCGCTAAGAGGCCTACATTGGGAAAAAGTATATCTTCAAATAAAAACTACACAGATGCATTCTCTGAAACTTATTTCTGATCTGTAAATTCAGTTAACAGAGATAAAACATATTTTTGATTGAACAGTTATGAAACACTCTTTTTGTAGAAGATGCAAGTGGAGATTCGGAGCGCTAAGAGGGTAATAGTGGAAAAAGGAATGTCTTCAAATATAAACTACACAGAATCATTCGGTGAGACTTCTTTCTGATCTGTGCATTCAGCTAACAGAGTTAAACCATACTTTTGATTGAGCAGATCTGAACACTCATTCTGTAGAAAATGCAACTGGACATTTGGAGCGCTAAGAGCGTACTAGTGGAAAAAGGAATATATTCAAATATAAACTACACAGAAGCATTCTGTGAAACTTCTTTCTGATCTGAGCATTCAGCTAACAGAGTTAAACCATACTTTTGATTGAGCAGTTTTGAAACACTCTGTCTGTAGAAAATGCAACTGGACATTCGTAGCGCTAAGTGGGTAATAGTGGAAAAAAGAATATGTTCAAATATAAACTACACAGAAGCATTGTATGAAATTTCTTTCTGTTCTGTGCATTCAACTAACAGAGTTGAACCTTACTTTTGATTGAGCCGTTCTGAAACACTCTTTCTGTAGAAACTGCAATTGGACATTCTGAGCGCTAAGAGGCCTATATTGGGAAAAAGAATGTCTACAAATAAAAACTACACAGAAGAATTGTGTGAAACTTCTTTCTGCTCTGTTTGTTCAACTAAAAGAGTTGAAACTTAGTTTTGATTGAGCCGTTCTGAAACACTCTTTCTGTAGAAAATGCAAGTGGAGATTCGGAGCGCTAAGAGGGTAATAGTGGAAAAAGGAATGTCTCCAAATATAAACTACACACAATCATTCTGTGAAACTTCTTTCTGATCTGTGCATTCAGCTAACAGAGTTAAACCATACTTTTGATTGAGCAGATCTGAACACTCTTTCTGAAGAAAATTCAACTGGACATTTGGAGCGCTAAGAGAGTAGTAGTGGAAAAAGGAATATATTCAAATATAAACTACACAGAAGCATTCTGTGAAACTTCTTTCTGATCTGAGCATTCAGCTAACAGAGTTAAACCATACTTTTGATTGAGCAGTTTTGAAACACTCTGTCTGTAGAAAATACAACTGGACATTCGTAGCGCTAAGTGGGTAATAGTGGAAAAAAGAATATGTTCAAATATAAACTACACAGAAGCATTGTATGAAACTTCTTTCTGTTCTGTGCATTCAACTAACAGAGTTGAACCTTACTTTTGATTGAGCCTTTCTGAAACACTGTTTCTGTAGAAACTGCAATTGGACATTCGGAGCGCTAAGAGGCCTATATTGGGAAAAATAATATCTTCAAATAAAAACTACACAGAAGCATTGTGTGAAACTTATTTCTGATATGTTCATTAAGCTAACAGAGTTAAACCATACTTTTGATTGCGCAGTTCTGAACACTCTTTCTGTAGAAAATGCAAGTGGACATTCGGAGCGCTAAGAGGGTAATAGTGGAAAAAGGAATATATTCAAATATAAACTACACAGTAGCATTCTGTGAAAATTCTTTCTGTTCTGTGCATTCAACTAACAGAGTTGAACCTTACTTTTGATTGAGCCGTTCTGAAACACTCTTTCTGTAGAAACTCCAATTGGGCATGCTAAGCGCTAAGAGGCCTACATTGGGAAAAGGAATATCTTCAAATAAAAACTACACAGATGCATTCTCTGAAACTTATTTCTGATCTGTAAATTCAGTTAACAGAGATAAAACATATTTTTGATTGAACAGTTATGAAACACTATTTTGTAGAAAATGCAAGTGGTGATTCGGAGCGCTAAGAGGGTAATAGTGGAAAAAGGAATGTCTTCAAATATAAACTACACAGAATCATTCGGTGAAACTTCTTTCTGATCTGTGCATTCAGCTAACAGAGTTAAACCATACTTTTGATTGAGCAAATCTGAACACTCTTTCTGTAGAAAATGCAACTGGACATTTGGAGCGCTAAGAGCGTAGTAGTGGAAAAAGGAATATATTCAAATATAAAATACACAGAGGCATTCTGTGAAACTTCTTTCTGATCTGAGCATTCAGCTAACAGAGTTAAACCATACTTTTGATTGAGCAGTTTTGAAACACTCTGTCTGTAGAAAATGCAACTGGACATTCGTAGCGCTAAGTGGGTAATAGTGGAAAAAAGAATATGTTCAAATATAAACTACACAGAAGCATTGTGTGAAACTTCTTTCTGTTCTGTGCATTCAACTAACAGAGTTGAACCTTACTTTTGATTGAGCCGTTCTGAAACACTCTTTCTGTAGAAACTGCAATTGGACATTCTGAGCGCTAAGAGGCCTATATTGGGAAAAAGAATGTCTACAAATAAAAACTACACAGAAGAATTGTGTGAAACTCCTTTCTGTTTTGTTTGTTCAACTAAAAGAGTTGAACCTTAGTTTTGATTGACCCGTTCTGAAACACTCTTTCTGTAGAAAATGCAAGTGGAGATTCGGAGCGCTAAGAGGGTAATAGTGGAAAAAGGAATGTCTCCAAATATAAACTACACACAATCATTCTGTGAAACTTCTTTCTGATCTGTGCATTCAGCTAACAGAGTTAAACCATACTTTTGATTGAGCAGATCTGAACACTCTTTCTGTAGAAAATTCAACTGGACATTTGGA
The DNA here is from genome assembly GCF_028878055.3 of Symphalangus syndactylus. NCBI lineage: Eukaryota > Metazoa > Chordata > Mammalia > Primates > Hylobatidae > Symphalangus > Symphalangus syndactylus. The sequence goes on along the minus strand of NC_072435.2, from coordinate 3,554,193 downwards.
GCGCTAAGAGAGTAGTAGTGGAAAAAGGAATATATTCAAATATAAACTACACAGAAGCATTCTGTGAAACTTCTTTCTGATCTGAGCATTCAGTTAACAGAGTTAAACCATACTTTTGATTGAGCAGTTTTGAAACACTCTGTCTGTAGAAAATGCAACTGGACATTCGTAGCGCTAAGTGGGTAATAGTGGAAAAAAGAATATGTTCAGATATAAACTACACAGAAGCATTGTATGAAACTTCTTTCTGTTCTGTGCATTCAACTAACAGAGTTGAACCTTACTTTTGATTGAGCCGTTCTGAAACAGTCTTTCTGTAGAAACTGCAATTGGACATTCTGAGCGCTAAGAGGCCTATATTGGGAAAATGAATGTCTACAAATAAAAACTACACAGAAGAATTGTGTGAAACTTCTTTCTGTTCTGTTTGTTCAACTAAAAGAGTTGAACCTTAGTTTTGATTGAGCCGTTCTGAAACACTCTTTCTGTAGAAATGCAAGTGGAGATTCGGAGCGCTAAGAGGGTAATAGTGGAAAAAGGAATATATTCAAATATAAACTACACAGTAGCATTCTGTGAAAATTCTTTCTGTTCTGTGCATTCAACTAACAGAGTTGAACCTTACTTTTGATTGAGCAGTTCTGAAACACTCTTTCTGTAGAAACTGCAATTGGACATGCTAAGCGCTAAGAGGCCTACATTGGGAAAAAGAATATCTTCAAATAAAAACTACACAGATGCATTCTGTGAAACTTATTTCTGATCTGTAAATTCAGTTAACAGAGATAAAACATATTTTTGATTGAGCAGTTATGAAACACTCTTTTTGTAGAAAATGCAAGTGGAGATTCGGAGCGCTAAGAGGGTAATAGTGGAAAAAGGAATGTCTTCAAATATAAACTACACAGAATCATTCGGTGAAACTTCTTTCTGATCTGTGCATTCAGCTAACAGAGTTAAACCATAATTTTGATTGAGCAGATCTGAACACTCTTTCTGTAGAAAATGCAACTGGACATTTGGAGCGCTAAGAGCGTAGTAGTGGAAAAAGGAATATATTCAAATATAAACTACACAGAAGCATTCTGTGAAACTTCTTTCTGATCTGAGCATTCAGCTAACAGAGTTAAACCATACTTTGGATTGAGCAGTTTTGAAACACTCTGTCTGTAGAAAATGCAACTGGACATTCGTAGCGCTAAGTGGGTAATAGTGGAAAAAAGAATATGTTCAAATATAAACTACACAGAAGCATTGTATGAAATTTCTTTCTGTTCTGTGCATTCAACTAACAGAGTTGAACCTTACTTTTGATTGAGCCGTTCTGAAACACTCTTTCTGTAGAAACTGCAATTGGACATTCTGAGCGCTAAGAGGCCTATATTGGGAAAAAGAATGTCTACAAATAAAAACTACACAGAAGAATTGTGTGAAACTTCTTTCTGTTCTGTTTGTTCAACTAAAAGAGTTGAACCTTAGTTTTGATTGAGCCGTTCTGAAACACTCTTTCTGTAGAAAATGCAAGTGGAGATTCGGAGCGCTAAGAGGGTAATAGTGGAAAAAGGAATGTCTCCAAATATAAACTACACAGAATCATTCTGTGAAACTTCTTTCTGATCTGTGCATTCAGCTAACAGAGTTAAACCATACTTTTGATTGAGCAGATCAGAACACTCTTTCTGTAGAAAATGCAACTGGACATTTGGAGCGCTAAGAGAGTAGTAGTGGAAAAAGGAATATATTCAAATATAAACTAAACAGAAGCATTCTGTGAAACTTCTTTCTGATCTGAGCATTCAGCTAACAGAGTTAAACCATACTTTTGATTGAGCAGTTTTGAAACACTCTGTCTGTAGAAAATGCAACTGGACATTCGTAGCGCTAAGTGGATAATAGTGCAAAAAAGAATATGTTCAAATATAAACTACACAGAAGCATTGTATGAAATTTCTTTCTGTTCTGTGCATTCAACTAACAGAGTTGAACCTTACTTTTGATTGAGCCTTTCTGAAACACTCTTTCTGTAGAAACTGCAATTGGACATTCTGAGCGCTAAGAGGCCTATATTGGGAAAAATAATATCTTCAAATAAAAACTACACAGAAGCATTGTGTGAAACTTATTTCTGATATGTTCATTAAGCTAACAGAGTTAAAACATACTTTTGATTGCGCAGTTCTGAACACTATTTCTGTAGAAAACGCAAGTGGACATTCGGAGCGCTAAGAGGGTAATAGTGGAAAAAGGAATATATTCAAATATAAACTACACAGTAGCATTCTGTGAAAATTCTTTCTGTTCTGTGCATTCAACTAACAGAGTTGAACCTTACTTTTGATTGAGCCGTTCTGAAACACTCTTTCTGTAGAAACTCCAATTGGGCATGCTAAGCGCTAAGAGGCCTACATTGGGAAAAAGAATATCTTCAAATAAAAACTACACAGATGCATTCTCTGAAACTTATTTCTGATCTGTAAATTCAGTTAACAGAGATAAAACATATTTTTGATTGAACAGTTATGAAACACTCTTTTTGTAGAAAATGCAAGTGGAGATTCGGAGCGCTAAGTGGGTAATAGTGGAAAAAGGAATGTCTTCAAATATAAACTACACAGAATCATTCGGTGAAACTTCTTTCTGATCTGTGCATTCAGCTAACAGAGTTAAACCATACTTTTGATTGAGCAGATCTGAACACTCTTTCTGTAGAAAATGCAACTGGACATTTGGAGCGCTAAGAGCGTAGTAGTGGAAAAATTAATATATTCAAATATAAACTACACAGAAGCATTCTGTGAAACTTCTTTCTGATCTGAGCATTCAGCTAACAGAGTTAAACCATACTTTTGATTGAGCAGTTTTGAAACACTCTGTCTGTAGAAAATGCAACTCGACATTCGTAGCGCTAAGTGGATAATAGTGGAAAAAAGAATATGTTCAAATATAAACTACACAGAAGCATTGTATGAAACTTCTTTCTGTTCTGTGCATTCAACTAACAGAGTTGAACCTTACTTTTGATTGAGCCGTTCTGAAACACTCTTTCTGTAGAAACTGCAATTGGACATTCTGAGCGCTAAGAGGCCTATATTGGGGAAAAGAATGTCTACAAATAAAAACTACACAGAAGAATTGTGTGAAACTTCTTTCTGTTCTGTTTGTTCAACTAAAAGAGTTGAACCTTAGTAAGATTGAGCCGTTCTGAAACACTCTTTCTGTAGAAAATGCAAGTGGAGATTCGGAGCGCTAAGAGGGTAATTGTGGAAAAAGGAATGTCTCCAAATATAAACTACACACAATCATTCTGTGAAACTTCTTTCTGATCTGTGCATTCAGCTAACAGAGTTAAACCATACTTTTGATTGAGCAGATCTGAACACTCTTTCTGTAGAAAATTCAACTGGACATTTGGAGCGCTAAGAGAGTAGTAGTGGAAAAAGTAATATATTCAAATATAAACTACACAGAAGCATTCTGTGAAACTTCTTTCTGATCTGAGCATTCAGCTAACAGAGTTAAACCATACTTTTGATTGAGCAGTTTTGAAACACTCTGTCTGTAGAAAATGCAACTGGATATTCGTAGCGCTAAGTGGGTAATAGTGGAAAAAAGAATATGTTCAAATATAAACTACACAGAAGCATTGTATGAAACTTCTTTCTGTTCTGTGCATTCAACTAACAGAGTTGAACCTTACTTTTGATTGAGCCGTTCTGAAACACTCTTTGTGTAGAAACTGCAATTGGACATTCTGAGCGCTAAGAGGCCTATATTGGGAAAAATAATATCTTCAAATAAAAACTACACAGAAGCATTGTGTGAAACTTATTTCTGATATGTTCATTAAGCTAACAGAGTTAAACCATACTTTGATTGCGCAGTTCTGAACACTCTTTCTGTAGAAAATGCAAGTGGACATTCGGAGCGCTAAGAGGGTAATAGTGGAAAAAGGAATATATTCAAATATAAACTACACAGTAGCATTCTGTGAAAATTCTTTCTGTTCTGTGCATTCAACTAACAGAGTTGAACCTTACTTTTGATTGAGCCGTTCTGAAACACTCTTTCTGTAGAAACTCCAATTGGGCATGCTAAGCGCTAAGAGGCCTACATTGGGAAAAAGAATATCTTCAAATAAAAACTACACAGATGCATTCTCTGAAACTTATTTCTGATCTGTAAATTCAGTTAACAGAGATAAAACATATTTTTGATTGAACAGTTATGAAACACTCTTTTTGTAGAAAATGCAAGTGGAGATTCGGAGCGCTAAGTGGGTAATAGTGGAAAAAGGAATGTCTTCAAATATAAACTACACAGAATCATTCGGTGAAACTTCTTTCTGATCTGTGCATTCAGCTAACAGAGTTAAACCATACTTTTGATTGAGCAGATCTGAACACTCTTTCTGTAGAAAATGCAACTGGACATTTGGAGCGCTAAGAGCGTAGTAGTGGAAAAATTAATATATTCAAATATAAACTACACAGAAGCATTCTGTGAAACTTCTTTCTGATCTGAGCATTCAGCTAACAGAGTTAAACCATACTTTTGATTGAGCAGTTTTGAAACACTCTGTCTGTAGAAAATGCAACTCGACATTCGTAGCGCTAAGTGGATAATAGTGGAAAAAAGAATATGTTCAAATATAAACTACACAGAAGCATTGTATGAAACTTCTTTCTGTTCTGTGCATTCAACTAACAGAGTTGAACCTTACTTTTGATTGAGCCGTTCTGAAACCCTCCTTCTGTAGAAACTGCAATTGGACATTCTGAGCGCTAAGAGGCCTATATTGGGGAAAAGAATGTCTACAAATAAAAACTACACAGAAGAATTGTGTGAAACTTCTTTCTGTTCTGTTTGTTCAACTAAAAGAGTTGAACCTTAGTAAGATTGAGCCGTTCTGAAACACTCTTTCTGTAGAAAATGCAAGTGGAGATTCGGAGCGCTAAGAGGGTAATAGTGGAAAAAGGAATGTCTCCAAATATAAACTACACACAATCATTCTGTGAAACTTCTTTCTGATCTGTGCATTCAGCTAACAGAGTTAAACCATACTTTTGATTGAGCAGATCTGAACACTCTTTCTGTAGAAAATTCAACTGGACATTTGGAGCGCTAAGAGAGTAGTAGTGGAAAAAGTAATATATTCAAATATAAACTACACAGAAGCATTCTGTGAAACTTCTTTCTGATCTGAGCATTCAGCTAACAGAGTTAAACCATACTTTTGATTGAGCAGTTTTGAAACACTCTGTCTGTAGAAAATGCAACTGGACATTCGTAGCGCTAAGTGGGTAATAGTGGAAAAAAGAATATGTTCAAATATAAACTACACAGAAGCATTGTATGAAACTTCTTTCTGTTCTGTGCATTCAACTAACAGAGTTGAACCTTACTTTTGATTGAGCCGTTCTGAAACACTCTTTCTGTAGAAACTGCAATTGGACATTCTGAGCGCTAAGAGGCCTATATTGGGAAAAATAATATCTTCAAATAAAAACTACACAGAAGCATTGTGTGAAACTTATTTCTGATATGTTCATTAAGCTAACAGAGTTAAACCATACTTTGATTGCGCAGTTCTGAACACTCTTTCTGTAGAAAATGCAAGTGGACATTCGGAGCGCTAAGAGGGTAATAGTGGAAAAAGGAATATATTCAAATATAAACTACACAGTAGCATTCTGTGAAAATTCTTTCTGTTCTGTGCATTCAACTAACAGAGTTGAAACTTACTTTTAATTGAGCCGTTCTGAAACACTTTTTCTGTAGAAAATGCAAGTGGAGATTCGGAGCGCTAAGAGGGTAATAGTGGAAAAAGGAATGTCTCCAAATATAAACTACACAGAATCATTCTTTGAAACTTCTTTCTGATCTGTGCATTCAGCTAACAGAGTTAAACCATACTTTTGATTGAGCAGATCTGAACACTCTTTCTGTAGAAAATGCAACTGGACATTTGGAGCGCTAAGAGAGTAGTAGTGGAAAAAGGAATATATTCAAATATAAACTAAACAGAAGCATTCTGTGAAACTTCTTTCTGATCTGAGCATTCAGCTAACAGAGTTAAACCATACTTTTGATTGAGCAGTTTTGAAACACTCTGTCTGTAGAAAATGCAACTGGACATTCGTAGCGCTAAGTGGATAATAGTGCAAAAAAGAATATGTTCAAATATAAACTACACAGAAGCATTGTATGAAATTTCTTTCTGTTCTGTGCATTCAACTAACAGAGTTGAACCTTACTTTTGATTGAGCCTTTCTGAAACACTCTTTCTGTAGAAACAGCAATTGGACATTCTGAGCGCTAAGAGGCCTATATTGGGAAAAATAATATCTTCAAATAAAAACTACACAGAAGCATTGTGTGAAACTTATTTCTGATATGTTCATTAAGCTAACAGAGTTAAACCATACTTTGATTGCGCAGTTCTGAACACTCTTTCTGTAGAAAATGCAAGTGGACTTTCGGAGCGCTAAGAGGGTAATAGTGGAAAAAGGAATATATTCAAATATAAACTACACAGTAGCATTCTGTGAAAATTCTTTCTGTTCTGTGCATTCAACTAACAGAGTTGAAACTTACTTTTAATTGAGCCGTTCTGAAACACTCTTTCTGTAGAAAATGCAAGTGGAGATTCGGAGCGCTAAGAGGGTAATAGTGGAAAAAGGAATGTCTCCAAATATAAACTACACAGAATCATTCTGTGAAACTTCTTTCTGATCTGTGCATTCAGCTAACAGAGTTAAACCATACTTTTGATTGAGCAGATCTGAACACTCTTTCTGTAGAAAATGCAACTGGACATTTGGAGTGCTAAGAGAGTAGTAGTGGAAAAAGGAATATATTCAAATATAAACTAAACAGAAGCATTCTTTGAAACTTCTTTCTGATCTGAGCATTCAGCTAACAGAGTTAAACCATACTTTTGATTGAGCAGTTTTGAAACACTCTGTCTGTAGAAAATGCAACTGGACATTCGTAGCGCTAAGTGGATAATAGTGCAAAAAAGAATATGTTCAAATATAAACTACACAGAAGCATTGTATGAAATTTCTTTCTGTTCTGTGCATTCAACTAACAGAGTTGAACCTTACTTTTGATTGAGCCTTTCTGAAACACTCTTTCTGTAGAAACTGCAATTGGACATTCTGAGCGCTAAGAGGCCTATATTGGGAAAAATAATATCTTCAAATAAAAACTACACAGAAGCATTGTGTGAAACTTATTTCTGATATGTTCATTAAGCTAACAGAGTTAAACCATACTTTTGATTGCGCAGTTCTGAACACTCTTTCTGTAGAAAATGCAAGTGGACATTCGGAGCGCTAAGAGGGTAATAGTGGAAAAAGGAATATATTCAAATATAAACTACACAGTAGCATTCTGTGAAAATTCTTTCTGTTCTGTGCATTCAACTAACAGAGTTGAACTTTACTTTTGATTGAGCCGTTCTGAAACACTCTTTCTGTAGAAACTCCAATTGGGCATGCTAAGCGCTAAGAGGCCTACATTGGGAAAAAGAATATCTTCAAATAAAAACTGCACAGATGCATTCTCTGAAACTTATTTCTGATCTGTAAATTCAGTTAACAGAGATAAAACATATTTTTGATTGAACAGTTATGAAACACTCTTTTTGTAGAAAATGCAAGTGGAGATTCGGAGCGCTAAGAGGGTAATAGTGGAAAAAGGAATGTCTTCAAATATAAACTACACAGAATCATTCGGTGAAAATTCTTTCTGATCTGTGCATTCAGCTAACAGAGTTAAACCATACTTTTGATTGAGCAGATCTGAACACTCTTTCTGTAGAAAATGCAACTGGACATTTGGAGCGCTAAGAGCGTAGTAGTGGAAAAAGGAATATATTCAAATATAAACTACACAGAAGCATTCTGTGAAACTTCTTTCTGATCTGAGCATTCAGCTAACAGAGTTAAACCATACTTTTGATTGAGCAGTTTTGAAACACTCTGTCTGTAGAAAATGCAACTGGACATTCGTAGCGCTAAGTGGATAATAGTGGAAATAAGAATATGTTCAAATATAAACTACACAGAAGCATTCTATGAAACTTCTTTCTGTTCTGTGCATTCAACTAACAGAGTTGAACCTTACTTTTGATTGAGCCGTTCTGAAACACTCTTTCTGTAGAAACTGCAATTGGACATTCTGAGCGCTAAGAGGCCTATATTGGGAAAAAGAATGTCTACAAATAAAAACTACACAGAAGAATTGCGTGAAACTTCTTTCTGTTCTGTTTGTTCAACTAAAAGAGTTGAACCTTACTTTTGATTGAGCCGTTCTGAAACACTCTTTCTGTAGAAACTCCAATTGGGCATGCTAAGCGCTAAGAGGCCTACATTGGGAAAAGGAATATCTTCAAATAAAAACTACACAGATGCATTCTCTGAAACTTATTTCTGATCTGTAAATTCAGTTAACAGAGATAAAACATATTTTTGATTGAACAGTTATGAAACAATCTTTTTGTAGAAAATGCAAGTGGAGATTCGGAGCGCTAAGAGGGTAATAGTGGAAAAAGGAATGTCTTCAAATATAAACTACACAGAATCATTCGGTGAAACTTCTTTCTGATCTGTGCATTCAGCTAACAGAGTTAAACCATACTTTTGATTGAGCAAATCTGAACACTCTTTCTGTAGAAAATGCAACTGGACATTTGGAGCGCTAAGAGCGTAGTAGTGGAAAAAGGAATATATTCAAATATAAAATACACAGAAGCATTCTGTGAAACTTCTTTCTGATCTGAGCATTCAGCTAACAGAGTTAAACCATACTTTTGATTGAGCAGTTTTGAAACACTCTGTCTGTAGAAAATGCAACTGGACATTCGTAGCGCTAAGTGGGTAATAGTGGAAAAAAGAATATGTTCAAATATAAACTACACAGAAGCATTGTATGAAACTTCTTTCTGTTCTGTGCATTCAACTAACGGAGTTGAACCTTACTTTTGATTGAGCCGTTCTGAAACACTCTTTCTGTAGAAACTGCAATTGGACATTCTGAGCGCTAAGAGGCCTATATTGGGAAAAAGAATGTCTACAAATAAAAACTACACAGAAGAATTGTGTGAAACTTCTTTCTGTTCTGTTTGTTCAACTAAAAGAGTTGAACCTTAGTTTTGATTGAGCCGTTCTGAAACACTCTTTCTGTAGAAAATGCAAGTGGAGATTCGGAGCGCTAAGAGGGTAATAGTGGAAAAAGGAATGTCTCCAAATATAAACTACACACAATCATTCTGTGAAACTTCTTTCTGATCTGTGCATTCAGCTAACAGAGTTAAACCATACTTTTGATTGAGCAGATCTGAACACTCTTTCTGTAGAAAATTCAACTGGACATTTGGAGCGCTAAGAGAGTAGTAGTGGAAAAAGGAATATATTCAAATATAAACTACACAGAAGCATTCTGTGAAACTTCTTTCTGATCTGAGCATTCAGTTAACAGAGTTAAACCATACTTTTGATTGAGCAGTTTTGAAACACTCTGTCTGTAGAAAATGCAACTGGACATTCGTAGCGCTAAGTGGGTAATAGTGGAAAAAAGAATATGTTCAGATATAAACTACACAGAAGCATTGTATGAAACTTCTTTCTGTTCTGTGCATTCAACTAACAGAGTTGAACCTTACTTTTGATTGAGCCGTTCTGAAACAGTCTTTCTGTAGAAACTGCAATTGGACATTCTGAGCGCTAAGAGGCCTATATTGGGAAAAAGAATGTCTACAAATAAAAACTACACAGAAGAATTGTGTGAAACTTCTTTCTGTTCTGTTTGTTCAACTAAAAGAGTTGAACCTTAGTTTTGATTGAGCCGTTCTGAAACACTCTTTCTGTAGAAATGCAAGTGGAGATTCGGAGCGCTAAGAGGGTAATAGTGGAAAAAGGAATATATTCAAATATAAACTACACAGTAGCATTCTGTGAAAATTCTTTCTGTTCTGTGCATTCAACTAACAGAGTTGAACCTTACTTTTGATTGAGCCGTTCTGAAACACTCTTTCTGTAGAAACTGCAATTGGACATGCTAAGCGCTAAGAGGCCTACATTGGGAAAAAGAATATCTTCAAATAAAAACTACACAGATGCATTCTGTGAAACTTATTTCTGATCTGTAAATTCAGTTAACAGAGATAAAACATATTTTTGATTGAGCAGTTATGAAACACTCTTTTTGTAGAAAATGCAAGTGGAGATTCGGAGCGCTAAGAGGGTAATAGTGGAAAAAGGAATGTCTTCAAATATAAACTACACAGAATCATTCGGTGAAACTTCTTTCTGATCTGTGCATTCAGCTAACAGAGTTAAACCATACTTTTGATTGAGCAGATCTGAACACTCTTTCTGTAGAAAATGCAACTGGACATTTGGAGCGCTAAGAGCGTAGTAGTGGAAAAAGGAATATATTCAAATATAAACTACACAGAAGCATTCTGTGAAACTTCTTTCTGATCTGAGCATTCAGCTAACAGAGTTAAACCATACTTTGGATTGAGCAGTTTTGAAACACTCTGTCTGTAGAAAATGCAACTGGACATACGTAGCGCTAAGTGGGTAATAGTGGAAAAAAGAATATGTTCAAATATAAACTACACAGAAGCATTGTATGAAATTTCTTTCTGTTCTGTGCATTCAACTAACAGAGTTGAACCTTACTTTTGATTGAGCCGTTCTGAAACACTCTTTCTGTAGAAACTGCAATTGGACATTCTGAGCGCTAAGAGGCCTATATTGGGAAAAAGAATGTCTACAAATAAAAACTACACAGAAGAATTGTGTGAAACTTCTTTCTGTTCTGTTTGTTCAACTAAAAGAGTTGAACCTTAGTTTTGATTGAGCCGTTCTGAAACACTCTTTCTGTAGAAAATGCAAGTGGAGATTCGGAGCGCTAAGAGGGTAATAGTGGAAAAAGGAATGTCTCCAAATATAAACTACACAGAATCATTCTGTGAAACTTCTTTCTGATCTGTGCATTCAGCTAACAGAGTTAAACCATACTTTTGATTGAGCAGATCTGAACACTCTTTCTGTAGAAAATGCAACTGGACATTTGGAGCGCTAAGAGAGTAGTAGTGGAAAAAGGAATATATTCAAATATAAACTAAACAGAAGCATTCTGTGAAACTTCTTTCTGATCTGAGCATTCAGCTAACAGAGTTAAACCATACTTTTGATTGAGCAGTTTTGAAACACTCTGTCTGTAGAAAATGCAACTGGACATTCGTAGCGCTAAGTGGATAATAGTGCAAAAAAGAATATGTTCAAATATAAACTACACAGAAGCATTGTATGAAATTTCTTTCTGTTCTGTGCATTCAACTAACAGAGTTGAACCTTACTTTTGATTGAGCCTTTCTGAAACACTCTTTCTGTAGAAACTGCAATTGGACATTCTGAGCGCTAAGAGGCCTATATTGGGAAAAATAATATCTTCAAATAAAAACTACACAGAAGCATTGTGTGAAACTTATTTCTGATATGTTCATTAAGCTAACAGAGTTAAAACATACTTTTGATTGCGCAGTTCTGAACACTCTTTCTGTAGAAAACGCAAGTGGACATTCGGAGCGCTAAGAGGGTAATAGTGGAAAAAGGAATATATTCAAATATAAACTACACAGTAGCATTCTGTGAAAATTCTTTCTGTTCTGTGCATTCAACTAACAGAGTTGAACTTTACTTTTGATTGAGCCGTTCTGAAACACTCTTTCTGTAGAAACTCCAATTGGGCATGCTAAGCGCTAAGAGGCCTACATTGGGAAAAAGAATATCTTCAAATAAAAACTACACAGATGCATTCTCTGAAACTTATTTCTGATCTGTAAATTCAGTTAACAGAGATAAAACATATTTTTGATTGAGCAGTTATGAAACACTCTTTTTGTAGAAAATGCAAGTGGAGATTCGGAGCGCTAAGTGGGTAATAGTGGAAAAAGGAATGTCTTCAAATATAAACTACACAGAATCATTCGGTGAAACTTCTTTCTGATCTGTGCATTCAGCTAACAGAGTTAAACCATACTTTTGATTGAGCAGATCTGAACACTCTTTCTGTAGAAAATGCAACTGGACATTTGGAGCGCTAAGAGCGTAGTAGTGGAAAAATTAATATATTCAAATATAAACTACACAGAAGCATTCTGTGAAACTTCTTTCTGATCTGAGCATTCAGCTAACAGAGTTAAACCATACTTTTGATTGAGCAGTTTTGAAACACTCTGTCTGTAGAAAATGCAACTCGACATTCGTAGCGCTAAGTGGATAATAGTGGAAAAAAGAATATGTTCAAATATAAACTACACAGAAGCATTGTATGAAACTTCTTTCTGTTCTGTGCATTCAACTAACAGAGTTGAACCTTACTTTTGATTGAGCCGTTCTGAAACACTCTTTCTGTAGAAACTGCAATTGGACATTCTGAGCGCTAAGAGGCCTATATTGGGAAAAAGAATGTCTACAAATAAAAACTACACAGAGGAATTGTGTGAAACTTCTTTCTGTTCTGTTTGTTCAACTAAAAGAGTTGAACCTTAGTTAGATTGAGCCGTTCTGAAACACTCTTTCTGTAGAAAATGCAAGTGGAGATTCGGAGCGCTAAGAGGGTAATAGTGGAAAAAGGAATGTCTCCAAATATAAACTACACACAATCATTCTGTGAAACTTCTTTCTGATCTGTGCATTCAGCTAACAGAGTTAAACCATACTTTTGATTGAGCAGATCTGAACACTCTTTCTGTAGAAAATTCAACTGGACATTTGGAGCGCTAAGAGAGTAGTAGTGGAAAAAGTAATATATTCAAATATAAACTACACAGAAGCATTCTGTGAAACTTCTTTCTGATCTGAGCATTCAGCTAACAGAGTTAAACCATACTTTTGATTGAGCAGTTTTGAAACACTCTGTCTGTAGAAAATGCAACTGGACATTCGTAGCGCTAAGTGGGTAATAGTGGAAAAAAGAATATGTTCAAATATAAACTACACAGAAGCATTGTATGAAACTTCTTTCTGTTCTGTGCATTCAACTAACAGAGTTGAACCTTACTTTTGATTGAGCCGTTCTGAAACACTCTTTCTATAGAAACTGCAATTGGACATTCTGAGCGCTAAGAGGCCTATATTGGGAAAAATAATATCTTCAAATAAAAACTACACAGAAGCATTGTGTGAAACTTATTTCTGATATGTTCATTAAGCTAACAGAGTTAAACCATACTTTGATTGCGCAGTTCTGAACACTCTTTCTGTAGAAAATGGAAGTGGACATTCGGAGCGCTAAGAGGGTAATAGTGGAAAAAGGAATATATTCAAATATAAACTACACAGTAGCATTCTGTGAAAATTCTTTCTGTTCTGTGCATTCAACAAACAGAGTTGAAACTTACTTTTAATTGAGCCGTTCTGAAACACTCTTTCTGTAGAAAATGCAAGTGGAGATTCGGAGCGCTAAGAGGGTAATAGTGGAAAAAGGAATGTCTCCAAATATAAACTACACAGAATCATTTTGTGAAACTTCTTTCTGATCTGTGCATTCAGCTAACAGAGTTAAACCATACTTTTGATTGAGCAGATCTGAACACTCTTTCTGTAGAAAATGCAACTGGACATTTGGAGCGCTAAGAGAGTAGTAGTGGAAAAAGGAATATATTCAAATATAAACTAAACAGAAGCATTCTGTGAAACTTGTTTCTGATCTGAGCATTCAGCTAACAGAGTTAAACCATACTTTTGAATGAGCAGTTTTGAAACACTCTGTCTGTAGAAAATGCAACTGGACATTCGTAGCGCTAAGTGGATAATAGTGCAAAAAAGAATATGTTCAAATATAAACTACACAGAAGCATTGTATGAAATTTCTTTCTGTTCTGTGCATTCAACTAACAGAGTTGAACCTTACTTTTGATTGAGCCTTTCTGAAACACTATTTCTGTAGAAACTGCAATTGGACATTCTGAGCGCTAAGAGGCCTATATTGGGAAAAATAATATCTTCAAATAAAAACTACACAGAAGCATTGTGTGAAACTTATTTCTGATATGTTCATTAAGCTAACAGAGTTAAACCATACTTTTGATTGCGCAGTTCTGAACACTCTTTCTGTAGAAAATGCAAGTGGACATTCGGAGCGCTAAGAGGGTAATAGTGGAAAAAGGAATATATTCAAATATAAACTACACAGTAGCATTCTGTGAAAATTCTTTCTGTTCTGTGCATTCAACTAACAGAGTTGAACTTTACTTTTGATTGAGCCGTTCTGAAACACTCTTTCTGTAGAAACTCCAATTGGGCATGCTAAGCGCTAAGAGGCCTACATTGGGAAAAAAATATCTTCAAATAAAAACTGCACAGATGCATTCTCTGAAACTTATTTCTGATCTGTAAATTCAGTTAACAGAGATAAAACATATTTTTGATTGAACAGTTATGAAACACTCTTTTTGTAGAAAATGCAAGTGGAGATTCGGAGCGCTAAGAGGGTAATAGTGGAAAAAGGAATGTCTTCAAATATAAACTACACAGAATCATTCGGTGAAAATTCTTTCTGATCTGTGCATTCAGCTAACAGAGTTAAACCATACTTTTGATTGAGCAGATCTGAACATTCTTTCTGTAGAAAATGCAACTGGACATTTGGAGCGCTAAGAGCGTATTAGTGGAAAAAGGAATATATTCAAATATAAACTACACAGAAGCATTCTGTGAAACTTCTTTCTGATCTGAGCATTCAGCTAACAGAGTTAAACCATACTTTTGATTGAGCAGTTTTGAAACACTCTGTCTGTAGAAAATGCAACTGGACATTCGTAGCGCTAAGTGGATAATAGTGGAAAAAAGAATATGTTCAAATCTAAACTACACAGAAGCATTCTATGAAACTTCTTTCTGTTCTGTGCATTCAACTAACAGAGTTGAACCTTACTTTTGATTGAGCCGTTCTGAAACACTCTTTCTGTAGAAACTGCAATTGGACATTCTGAGCGCTAAGAGGCCTATATTGGGAAAAAGAATGTCTACAAATAAAAACTACACAGAAGAATTGCGTGAAACTTCTTTCTGTTCTGTTTGTTCAACTAAAAGAGTTGAACCTTAGTTTTGATTGAGCCGTTCTGAAACACTCTTTCTGTAGAAAATGCAAGTGGAGATTCGGAGCGCTAAGAGGGTAATAGTGGAAAAAGGAATGTCTCCAAATATAAACTACACACAATCATTCTGTGAAACTTCTTTCTGATCTGTGCATTCAGCTAACAGATTTAAACCATACTTTTGACTGAGCAGATCTGAACACTCTTTCTGTAGAAAATTCAACTGGACATTTGGAGCGCTAAGAGAGTAGTAGTGGAAAAAGGAATATATTCAAATATAAACTACACAGAAGCATTCTGTGAAACTTCTTTCTGATCTGAGCATTCAGCTAACAGAGTTAAACCATACTTTTGATTGAGCAGATCTGAACACTCTTTCTGTAGAAAATGCAACTGGACATTTGGAGCGCTAAGAGAGTAGTAGTGGAAAAAGGAATATATTCAAATATAAACTACACAGAAGCATTCTGTGAAACTTCTTTCTGATCTGAGCATTCAGCTAACAGAGTTAAACCATATTTTGATTGAGCAGTTTTGAAACACTCTGTCTGTAGAAAATACAACTGGACATTCGTAGCGCTAAGTGGGTAATAGTGGAAAAAAGAATATGTTCAAATATAAACTACACAGAAGCATTGTATGAAACTTCTTTCTGTTCTGTGCATTCAACTAACAGAGTTGAACCTTACTTTTGATTGAGCCTTTCTGAAACACTCTTTCTGTAGAAACTGCAATTGGACATTCTGAGCGCTAAGAGGCCTATATTGGGAAAAATAATATCTTCAAATAAAAACTACACAGAAGCATTGTGTGAAACTTATTTCTGATATGTTCATTAAGCTAACAGAGTTAAACCATACTTTTGATTGCGCAGTTCTGAACACTCTTTCTGTAGAAAATGCAAGTGGACATTCGGAGCGCTAAGAGGGTAATAGTGGAAAAAGGAATATATTCAAATATAAACTACACAGTAGCATTCTGTGAAAATTCTTTCTGTTCTGTGCATTCAACTAACAGAGTTGAACCTTACTTTTGATTGAGCCGTTCTGAAACACTCTTTCTGTAGAAACTGCAATTGGACATGCTAAGCGCTAAGAGGCCTACATTGGGAAAAAGAATATCTTCAAATAAAAACTACACAGATGCATTCTGTGAAACTTATTTCTGATCTGTAAATTCAGTTAACAGAGATAAAACATATTTTTGAT
Organism: Symphalangus syndactylus; assembly: GCF_028878055.3. Classification (NCBI taxonomy): domain Eukaryota; kingdom Metazoa; phylum Chordata; class Mammalia; order Primates; family Hylobatidae; genus Symphalangus; species Symphalangus syndactylus. The sequence continues at coordinate 3,537,867 of NC_072435.2, read as the reverse complement.
TGAGCAGTTATGAAACACTCTTTTTGTAGAAAATGCAAGTGGAGATTCGGAGCGCTAAGAGGGTAATAGTGGAAAAAGGAATGTCTTCAAATATAAACTACACAGAATCATTCGGTGAAACTTCTTTCTTATCTGTGCATTCAGCTAACAGAGTTAAACCATACTTTTGATTGAGCAGATCTGAACACTCTTTCTGTAGAAAATGCAACTGGACATTTGGAGCGCTAAGAGCGTAGTAGTGGAAAAAGGAATATATTCAAATATAAACTACACAGAAGCATTCTGTGAAACTTCTTTCTGATCTGAGCATTCAGCTAACAGAGTTAAACCATACTTTTGATTGAGCAGTTTTGAAACACTCTGTCTGTAGAAAATGCAACTGGACATTCGTAGCGCTAAGTGGGTAATAGTGGAAAAAAGAATATGTTCCAATATAAACTACACAGAAGCATTGTATGAAACTTCTTTCTGTTCTGTGCATTCAACTAACAGAGTTGAACATTACTTTTGATTGAGCCGTTCTGAAACACTCTTTCTGTAGAAACTGCAATTGGACATTCTGAGCGCTAAGAGGCCTATATTGGGAAAAAGAATGTCTACAAATAAAAACTACACAGAAGAATTGTGTGAAACTTCTTTCTGTTCTGTTTGTTCAACTAAAAGAGTTGAACCTTAGTTTTGATTGAGCCGTTCTGAAACACTCTTTCTGTAGAAAATGCAAGTGGAGATTCGGAGCGCTAAGAGGTTAATAGTGGAAAAAGGAATGTCTCCAAATATAAACTACACAGAATCATTCTGTGAAACTTCTTTCTGATCTGTGCATTCAGCTAACAGAGTTAAACCATACTTGTGATTGAGCAGATCTGAACACTCTTTCTGTAGAAAATGCAACTGGACATTTGGAGCGCTAAGAGAGTAGTAGTGGAAAAAGGAATATATTCAAATATAAACTACACAGAAGCATTCTGTGAAACTTCTTTCTGATCTGAGCATTCAGCTAACAGAGTTAAACCATACTTTGGATTGAGCAGATTTGAAACACTCTGTCTGTAGAAAATGCTACTGGACATTCGTAGCGCTAAGTGGGTAATAGTGGAAAAAAGAATATGTTCAAATATAAACTACACAGAAGCATTGTATGAAACTTCTTTCTGTTCTGTGCATTCAACTAACAGAGTTGAACCTTACTTTTGATTGAGCCTTTCTGAAACACTCTTTCTGTAGAAACTGCAATTGGACATTCTGAGCGCTAAGAGGCCTATATTGGGAAAAATAATATCTTCGAATAAAAACTACACAGAAGCATTTTGTGAAACTTATTTCTGATATGTTCATTAAGCTAACAGAGTTAAACCATACTTTTGATTGCGCAGTTCTGAACACTCTTTCTGTAGAAAATGCAAGTGGATATTCGGAGCGCTAAGAGGGTAATAGTGGAAAAAGGAATATATTCAAATATAAACTACACAGTAGCATTCTGTGCAAATTCTTTCTGTTCTGTGCATTCAACTAACAGAGTTGAACCTTACTTTTGATTGAGCCGTTCTTAAACACTCTTTCTGTAGATACTGCAATTGGACATGCTAAGCGCTAAGAGGTCTATATTGGGAAAAAGAATATCTTCAAATAAAAACTACACAGATGCATTCTGTGAAACTTATTTCTGATCTGTAAATTCAGTTAACCGAGATAAAACATATTTTTGATTGAGCAGTTAAGAAACACTCTTTTTATAGAAAATGCAAGTGGAGATTCGGACCGCTAAGAGGGTAATAGTGGAAAAAGGAATGTCTTCAAATATAAACTACACAGAATCATTCGGTGAAACTTCTTTCTGATGTGTGCATTCAGCTAACAGAGTTAAACCATACTTTTGATTGAGCAGATCTGAACACTCTTTCTCTAGAAAATGCAACTGGACATTTGGAGCGCTAAGAGCGTAGTAGTGGAAAAAGGAATATATTCAAATATAAACTACACAGAAGCATTCTGTGAAACTTCTTTCTGATCTGAGCATTGAGCTAACAGAGTTAAACCATACTTTGGATTGAGCAGTTTTGAAACACTCTGTCTGTAGAAAATGCAACTGGACATTCGTCGCGCTAAGTGGGTAATAGTAGAAAAAAGAATATGTTCAAATATAAACTACACAGAAGCATTGTATGAAACTTCTTTCTGTTCTGTGCATTCAACTAACAGAGTTGAACCCTACTTTTGATTGAGCCGTTCTGAAACACTCTTTCTGTAGAAACTGCAATTGGACATTCTGAGCGCTAAGAGGCCTATATTGGGAAAAAGAATGTCTACAAATAAAAACTACACAGAAGAATTGTGTGAAACTTCTTTCTGTTCTGTTTGTTCAACTAAAAGAGTTGAACCTTAGTTTTGATTGAGCCGTTCTGAAACACTCTTTCTGTAGAAAATGCAAGTGGAGATTCGGAGCGCTAAGAGGGTAATAGTGGAAAAAGGAATGTCTCCAAATATAAACTACACAGAATCATTCTGTGAAACTTCTTTCTGATCTGTGCATTCAGCTAACAGAGTTAAACCATACTTGTGATTGAGCAGATCTGAACACTCTTTCTGTAGAAAATGCAACTGGACATTTGGAGCGCTAAGAGAGTAGTAGTGGAAAAAGGAATATATTCAAATATAAACTACACAGAAGCATTCTGTGAAACTTCTTTCTGATCTGAGCATTCAGCTAACAGAGTTAAACCATACTTTTGATTGAGCAGTTTTGAAACACTCTGTCTGTAGAAAATGCAACTGGACATTCGTAGCGCTAAGTGGGTAATAGTGGAAAAAAGAATATGTTCAAATATAAACTACACAGAAGCATTGTATGAAACTTCTTTCTGTTCTGTGCATTCAACTAACAGAGTTGAACCTTACTTTTGATTGAGCCTTTCTGAAACACTCTTTCTGTAGAAACTGCAATTGGACATTCTGAGCGCTAAGAGGCCTATATTGGGAAAAATAATATCTTCAAATAAAAACTACACAGAAGCATTGTGTGAAACTTATTTCTGATATGTTCATTAAGCTAACAGAGTTAAACCATACTTTTGATTGCGCAGTTCTGAACACTCTTTCTGTAGAAAATGCAAGTGGACATTCGGAGCGCTAAGAGGGTAATAGTGGAAAAAGGAATATATTCAAATATAAACTACACAGTAGCATTCTGTGAAAATTCTTTCTGTTCTGTGCATTCAACTAACAGAGTTGAACCTTACTTTTGATTGAGCCGTTCTGAAACACTCTTTCTGTAGAAACTGCAATTGGACATGCTAAGCGCTAAGAGGCCTACATTGGGAAAAAGAATATCTTCAAATAAAAACTACACAGATGCATTCTGTGAAACTTATTTCTGATCTGTAAATTCAGTTAACAGAGATAAAACATATTTTTGATTGAGCAGTTATGAAACACTCTTTTTGTAGAAAATGCAAGTGGAGATTCGGAGCGCTAAGAGGGTAATAGTGGAAAAAGGAATGTCTTCAAATATAAACTACACAGAATCATTCGGTGAAACTTCTTTCTGATCTGTGCATTCAGCTAACAGAGTTAAACCATACTTTTGATTGAGCAGATCTGAACACTCTTTCTGTAGAAAATGCAACTGGACATTTGGAGCGCTAAGAGCGTAGTAGTGGAAAAAGGAATATATTCAAATATAAACTACACAGAAGCATTCTGTGAAACTTCTTTCTGATCTGAGCATTCAGCTAACAGAGTTAAACCATACTTTTGATTGAGCAGTTTTGAAACACTCTGTCTGTAGAAAATGCAACTGCACATTCGTAGCGCTAAGTGGGTAGTAGTGGAAAAAAGAATATGTTCAAATATAAACTACACAGAAGCATTGTATGAAACTTCTTTCTGTTCTGTGCATTCAACTAACAGAGTTGAACCTTACTTTTGATTGAGCCTTTCTGAAACACTCTTTCTGTAGAAACTGCAATTGGACATTCTGAGCGCTAAGAGGCCTATATTGGGAAAAATAATATCTTCAAATAAAAACTACACAGAAGCATTGTGTGAAACTTATTTCTGATATGTTCATTAAGCTAACAGAGTTAAACCATACTTTTGATTGCGCAGTTCTGAACACTCTTTCTGTAGAAAATGCAAGTGGACATTCGGAGCGCTAAGAGGGTAATAGTGGAAAAAGGAATATATACAAATATAAACTACACAGTAGCATTCTGTGAAAATTCTTTCTGTTCTGTGCATTCAACTAACAGAGTTGAACCTTACTTTTGATTGAGCCGTTCTGAAACACTCTTTCTGTAGAAACTGCAATTGGACATGCTAAGCGCTAAGAGGCCTACATTGGGAAAAAGAATATCTTCAAATAAAAACTACACAGATGCATTCTGTGAAACTTATTTCTGATCTGTAAATTCAGTTAACAGAGATAAAACATATTTTTGATTGAGCAGTTATGAAACACTCTTTTTGTAGAAAATGCAAGTGGAGATTCGGAGCGCTAAGAGGGTAATAGTGGAAAAAGGAATGTCTTCAAATATAAACTACACAGAATCATTCGGTGAAACTTCTTTCTTATCTGTGCATTCAGCTAACAGAGTTAAACCATACTTTTGATTGAGCAGATCTGAACACTCTTTCTGTAGAAAATGCAACTGGACATTTGGAGCGCTAAGAGCGTAGTAGTGGAAAAAGGAATATATTCAAATATAAACTACACAGAAGCATTCTGTGAAACTTCTTTCTGATCTGAGCATTCAGCTAACAGAGTTAAACCATACTTTTGATTGAGCAGTTTTGAAACACTCTGTCTGTAGAAAATGCAACTGGATATTCGTAGCGCTAAGTGGGTAATAGTGGAAAAAAGAATATGTTCCAATATAAACTACACAGAAGCATTGTATGAAACTTCTTTCTGTTCTGTGCATTCAACTAACAGAGTTGAACCTTACTTTTGATTGAGCCGTTCTGAAACACTCTTTCTGTAGAAACTGCAATTGGACATTCTGAGCGCTAAGAGGCCTATATTGGGAAAAAGAATGTCTACAAATAAAAACTACACAGAAGAATTGTGTGAAACTTCTTTCTGTTCTGTTTGTTCAACTAAAAGAGTTGAACCTTAGTTTTGATTGAGCCGTTCTGAAACACTCTTTCTGTAGAAAATGCAAGTGGAGATTCGGAGCGCTAAGAGGTTAATAGTGGAAAAAGGAATGTCTCCAAATATAAACTACACAGAATCATTCTGTGAAACTTCTTTCTGATCTGTGCATTCAGCTAACAGAGTTAAACCATACTTGTGATTGAGCAGATCTGAACACTCTTTCTGTAGAAAATGCAACTGGACATTTGGAGCGCTAAGAGAGTAGTAGTGGAAAAAGGAATATATTCAAATATAAACTACACAGAAGCATTCTGTGAAACTTCTTTCTGATCTGAGCATTCAGCTAACAGAGTTAAACCATACTTTGGATTGAGCAGTTTTGAAACACTCTGTCTGTAGAAAATGCTACTGGACATTCGTAGCGCTAAGTGGGTAATAGTGGAAAAAAGAATATGTTCAAATATAAACTACACAGAAGCATTGTATGAAACTTCTTTCTGTTCTGTGCATTCAACTAACAGAGTTGAACCTTACATTTGATTGAGCCTTTCTGAAACACTCTTTCTGTAGAAACTGCAATTGGACATTCTGAGCGCTAAGAGGCCTATATTGGGAAAAATAATATCTTCGAATAAAAACTACACAGAAGCATTTTGTGAAACTTATTTCTGATATGTTCATTAAGCTAACAGAGTTAAACCATAGTTTTGATTGCGCAGTTCTGAACACTCTTTCTGTAGAAAATGCAAGTGGATATTCGGAGCGCTAAGAGGGTAATAGTGGAAAAAGGAATATATTCAAATATAAACTACACAGTAGCATTCTGTGCAAATTCTTTCTGTTCTGTGCATTCAACTAACAGAGTTGAACCTTACTTTTGATTGAGCCGTTCTTAAACACTCTTTCTGTAGATACTGCAATTGGACATGCTAAGCGCTAAGAGGTCTATATTGGGAAAAAGAATATCTTCAAATAAAAACTACACAGATGCATTCTGTGAAACTTATTTCTGATCTGTAAATTCAGTTAACCGAGATAAAACATATTTTTGATTGAGCAGTTAAGAAACACTCTTTTTATAGAAAATGCAAGTGGAGATTCGGAGCGCTAAGAGGGTAATAGTGGAAAAAGGAATGTCTTCAAATATAAACTACACAGAATCATTCGGTGAAACTTCTTTCTGATCTGTGCATTCAGCTAACAGAGTTAAACCATACTTTTGATTGAGCAGATCTGAACACTCTTTCTCTAGAAAATGCAACTGGACATTTGGAGCGCTAAGAGCGTAGTAGTGGAAAAAGGAATATATTCAAATATAAACTACACAGAAGCATTCTGTGAAACTTCTTTCTGATCTGAGCATTGAGCTAACAGAGTTAAACCATACTTTGGATTGAGCAGTTTTGAAACACTCTGTCTGTAGAAAATGCAACTGGACATTCGTCGCGCTAAGTGGGTAATAGTAGAAAAAAGAATATGTTCAAATATAAACTACACAGAAGCATTGTATGAAACTTCTTTCTGTTCTGTGCATTCAACTAACAGAGTTGAACCCTACTTTTGATTGAGCCGTTCTGAAACACTCTTTCTGTAGAAACTGCAATTGGACATTCTGAGCGCTAAGAGGCCTATATTGGGAAAAAGAATTTCTACAAATAAAAACTACACAGAAGAATTGTGTGAAACTTCTTTCTGTTCTGTTTGTTCAACTAAAAGAGTTGAACCTTAGTTTTGATTGAGCCGTTCTGAAACACTCTTTCTGTAGAAAATGCAAGTGGAGATTCGGAGCGCTAAGAGGGTAATAGTGGAAAAAGGAATGTCTCCAAATATAAACTACACAGAATCATTCTGTGAAACTTCTTTCTGATCTGTGCATTCAGCTAACAGAGTTAAACCATACTTGTGATTGAGCAGATCTGAACACTCTTTCTGTAGAAAATGCAACTGGACATTTGGAGCGCTAAGAGAGTAGTAGTGGAAAAAGGAATATATTCAAATATAAACTACACAGAAGCATTCTGTGAAACTTCTTTCTGATCTGAGCATTCAGCTAACAGAGTTAAACCATACTTTTGATTGAGCAGTTTTGAAACACTCTGTCTGTAGAAAATGCAACTGGACATTCGTAGCGCTAAGTGGGTAATAGTGGAAAAAAGAATATGTTCAAATATAAACTACACAGAAGCATTGTATGAAACTTCTTTCTGTTCTGTGCATTCAACTAACAGAGTTGAACCTTACTTTTGATTGAGCCTTTCTGAAACACTCTTTCTGTAGAAACTGCAATTGGACATTCTGAGCGCTAAGAGGCCTATATTGGGAAAAATAATATCTTCAAATAAAAACTACACAGAAGGATTGTGTGAAACTTATTTCTGATATGTTCATTAAGCTAACAGAGTTAAACCATACTTTTGATTGCACAGTTCTGAACACTCTTTCTGTAGAAAATGCAAGTGGACATTCGGAGCGCTAAGAGGGTAATAGTGGAAAAAGGAATATATTCAAATATAAACTACACAGTAGCATTCTGTGAAAATTCTTTCTGTTCTGTGCATTCAACTAACAGAGTTGAACCTTACTTTTGATTGAGCCGTTCTGAAACACTCTTTCTGTAGAAACTGCAATTGGACATGCTAAGCGCTAAGAGGCCTACATTGGGAAAAAGAATATCTTCAAATAAAAACTACACAGATGCATTCTGTGAAACTTATTTCTGATCTGTAAATTCAGTTAACAGAGATAAAACATATTTTTGATTGAGCAGTTATGAAACACTCTTTTTGTAGAAAATGCAAGTGGAGATTCGGAGCGCTAAGAGGGTAATAGTGGAAAAAGGAATGTCTTCAAATATAAACTACACAGAATTATTCGGTGAAACTTCTTTCTGATCTGTGCATTCAGCTAACAGAGTTAAACCATACATTTGATTGAGCAGATCTGAACACTCTTTCTGTAGAAAATGCAACTGGACATTTGGAGCGCTAAGAGCGTAGTAGTGGAAAAAGGAATATATTCAAATATAAACTACACAGAAGCATTCTGTGAAACTTCTTTCTGATCTGAGCATTCAGCTAACAGAGTTAAACCATACTTTTGATTGAGCAGTTTTGAAACACTCTGTCTGTAGAAAATGCAACTGGACATTCGTAGCGCTAAGTGGGTAGTAGTGGAAAAAAGAATATGTTCAAATATAAACTACACAGAAGCATTGTATGAAACTTCCTTCTGTTCTGTGCATTCAACTAACAGAGTTGAACCTTAATTTTGATTGAGCCGTTCTGAAACACTCTTTCTGTAGAAACTGCAATTGGACATTCTGAGCGCTAAGAGGCCTATATTGGGAAAATGAATGTCTACAAATAAAAACTACACAGAAGAATTGTGTGAAACTTCTTTCTGTTCTGTTTGTTCAACTAAAAGAGTTGAACCTTAGTTTTGATTGAGCCGTTCTGATACACTCTTTCTGTAGAAAATGCAAGTGGAGATTCGGAGCGCTAAGAGGGTAATAGTGGAAAAAGGAATGTCTCCAAATATAAACTACACAGAATCATTCTGTGAAACTTCTTTCTGATCTGTGCATTCAGCTAACAGAGTTAAACCATACTTGTGATTGAGCAGATCTGAACACTCTTTCTGTAGAAAATGCAACTGGACATTTGGAGCGCTAAGAGAGTAGTAGTGGAAAAAGGAATATATTCAAATATAAACTACACAGAAGCATTCTGTGAAACTTCTTTCTGATCTGAGCATTCAGCTAACAGAGTTAAACCATACTTTTGATTGAGCAGTTTTGAAACACTCTGTCTGTAGAAAATGCAACTGGACATTCGTAGCGCTAAGTGGGTAATAGTGGAAAAAAGAATATGTTCAAATATAAACTACACAGAAGCATTGTATGAAACTTCTTTCTGTTCTGTGCATTCAACTAACAGAGTTGAACCTTACTTTTGATTGAGCCTTTCTGAAACACTCTTTCTGTAGAAACTGCAATTGGACATTCTGAGCGCTAAGAGGCCTATATTGGGAAAAATAATATCTTCAAATAAAAACTACACAGAAGCATTGTGTGAAACTTATTTCTGATATGTTCATTAAGCTAACAGAGTTAAACCATACTTTTGATTGCGCAGTTCTGAACACTCTTTCTGTAGAAAATGCAAGTGGACATTCGGAGCGCTAAGAGGGTAATAGTGGAAAAAGGAATATATTCAAATATAAACTACACAGTAGCATTCTGTGAAAATTCTTTCTGTTCTGTGCATTCAACTAACAGAGTTGAACCTTACTTTTGATTGAGCCGTTCTGAAACACTCTTTCTGTAGAAACTGCAATTGGACATGCTAAGCGCTAAGAGGCCTACATTGGGAAAAAGAATATCTTCAAATAAAAACTACACAGATGCATTCTGTGAAACTTATTTCTGATCTGTAAATTCAGTTAACAGAGATAAAACATATTTTTGATTGAGCAGTTATGAAACACTCTTTTTGTAGAAAATGCAAGTGGAGATTCGGAGCGCTAAGAGGGTAATAGTGGAAAAAGGAATGTCTTCAAATATAAACTACACAGAATCATTCGGTGAAACTTCTTTCTGATCTGTGCATTCAGCAAACAGAGTTAAACCATACTTTTGATTGAGCAGATCTGAACACTCTTTCTGTAGAAAATGCAACTGGACATTTGGAGCGCTAAGAGCGTAGTAGTGGAAAAAGGAATATATTCAAATATAAACTACACAGAAGCATTCTGTGAAACTTCTTTCTGATCTGAGCATTCAGCTAACAGAGTTAAACCATACTTTTGATTGAGCAGTTTTGAAACACTCTGTCTGTAGAAAATGCAACTGGACATTCGTAGCGCTAAGTGGGTAGTAGTGGAAAAAAGAATATGTTCAAATATAAACTACACAGAAGCATTTTATGAAACTTCTTTCTGTTCTGTGCATTCAACTAACAGAGTTGAACCTTACTTTTGATTGAGCCGTTCTGAAACACTCTTTCTGTAGAAACTGCAATTGGACATTCTGAGCGCTAAGAGGCCTATATTGGGAAAATGAATGTCTACAAATAAAAACTACACAGAAGAATTGTGTGAAACTTCTTTCTGTTCTGTTTGTTCAACTAAAAGATTTGAACCTTAGTTTTGATTGAGCCGTTCTGAAACACTCTTTCTGTAGAAAATGCAAGTGGAGATTCGGAGCGCTAAGAGGGTAATAGTGGAAAAAGGAATGTCTCCAAATATAAACTACACAGAATCATTCTGTGAAACTTCTTTCTGATCTGTGCATTCAGCTAACAGAGTTAAACCATACTTGTGATTGAGCAGATCTGAACACTCTTTCTGTAGAAAATGCAACTGGACATTTGGAGCGCTAAGAGAGTAGTAGTGGAAAAAGGAATATATTCAAATATAAACTACACAGAAGCATTCTGTGAAACTTCTTTCTGATCTGAGCATTCAGCTAACAGAGTTAAACCATACTTTTGATTGAGCAGTTTTGAAACACTCTGTCTGTAGAAAATGCAACTGGACATTCGTAGCGCTAAGTGGGTAACAGTGGAAAAAAGAATATGTTCAAATATAAACTACACAGAAGCATTGTATGAAACTTCTTTCTGTTCTGTGCATTCAACTAACAGAGTTGAACCTTACTTTTGATTGAGCCTTTCTGAAACACTCTTTCTGTAGAAACTGCAATTGGACATTCTGAGCGCTAAGAGGCCTATATTGGGAAAAATAATATCTTCAAATAAAAACTACACAGAAGCATTGTGTGAAACTTATTTCTGATATGTTCATTAAGCTAACAGAGTTAAACCATACTTTTGATTGCGCAGTTCTGAACACTCTTTCTGTAGAAAATGCAAGTGGACATTCGGAGCGCTAAGAGGGTAATAGTGGAAAAAGGAATATATTCAAATATAAACTACACAGTAGCATTCTGTGAAAATTCTTTCTGTTCTGTGCATTCAACTAACAGAGTTGAACCTTACTTTTGATTGAGCCGTTCTGAAACACTCTTTCTGTAGAAACTGCAATTGGACATGCTAAGCGCTAAGAGGCCTACATTGGGAAAAAGAATATCTTCAAATAAAAACTACACAGATGCATTCTGTGAAACTTATTTCTGATCTGTAAATTCAGTTAACAGAGATAAAACATATTTTTGATTGAGCAGTTATGAAACACTCTTTTTGTAGAAAATGCAAGTGGAGATTCGGAGCGCTAAGAGGGTAATAGTGGAAAAAGGAATGTCTTCAAATATAAACTACACAGAATTATTCGGTGAAACTTCTTTCTGATCTGTGCATTCAGCTAACAGAGTTAAACCATACATTTGATTGAGCAGATCTGAACACTCTTTCTGTAGAAAATGCAACTGGACATTTGGAGCGCTAAGAGCGTAGTAGTGGAAAAAGGAATATATTCAAATATAAACTACACAGAAGCATTCTGTGAAACTTCTTTCTGATCTGAGCATTCAGCTAACAGAGTTAAACCATACTTTTGATTGAGCAGTTTTGAAACACTCTGTCTGTAGAAAATGCAACTGGACATTCGTAGCGCTAAGTGGGTAGTAGTGGAAAAAAGAATATGTTCAAATATAAACTACACAGAAGCATTGTATGAAACTTCCTTCTGTTCTGTGCATTCAACTAACAGAGTTGAACCTTAATTTTGATTGAGCCGTTCTGAAACACTCTTTCTGTAGAAACTGCAATTGGACATTCTGAGCGCTAAGAGGCCTATATTGGGAAAATGAATGTCTACAAATAAAAACTACACAGAAGAATTGTGTGAAACTTCTTTCTGTTCTGTTTGTTCAACTAAAAGAGTTGAACCTTAGTTTTGATTGAGCCGTTCTGATACACTCTTTCTGTAGAAAATGCAAGTGGAGATTCGGAGCGCTAAGAGGGTAATAGTGGAAAAAGGAATGTCTCCAAATATAAACTACACAGAATCATTCTGTGAAACTTCTTTCTGATCTGTGCATTCAGCTAACAGAGTTAAACCATACTTGTGATTGAGCAGATCTGAACACTCTTTCTGTAGAAAATGCAACTGGACATTTGGAGCGCTAAGAGAGTAGTAGTGGAAAAAGGAATATATTCAAATATAAACTACACAGAAGCATTCTGTGAAACTTCTTTCTGATCTGAGCATTCAGCTAACAGAGTTAAACCATACTTTTGATTGAGCAGTTTTGAAACACTCTGTCTGTAGAAAATGCAACTGGACATTCGTAGCGCTAAGTGGGTAATAGTGGAAAAAAGAATATGTTCAAATATAAACTACACAGAAGCATTGTATGAAACTTCTTTCTGTTCTGTGCATTCAACTAACAGAGTTGAACCTTACTTTTGATTGAGCCTTTCTGAAACACTCTTTCTGTAGAAACTGCAATTGGACATTCTGAGCGCTAAGAGGCCTATATTGGGAAAAATAATATCTTCAAATAAAAACTACACAGAAGCATTGTGTGAAACTTATTTCTGATATGTTCATTAAGCTAACAGAGTTAAACCATACTTTTGATTGCGCAGTTCTGAACACTCTTTCTGTAGAAAATGCAAGTGGACATTCGGAGCGCTAAGAGGGTAATAGTGGAAAAAGGAATATATTCAAATATAAACTACACAGTAGCATTCTGTGAAAATTCTTTCTGTTCTGTGCATTCAACTAACAGAGTTGAACCTTACTTTTGATTGAGCCGTTCTGAAACACTCTTTCTGTAGAAACTGCAATTGGACATGCTAAGCGCTAAGAGGCCTACATTGGGAAAAAGAATATCTTCAAATAAAAACTACACAGATGCATTCTGTGAAACTTATTTCTGATCTGTAAATTCAGTTAACAGAGATAAAACATATTTTTGATTGAGCAGTTATGAAACACTCTTTTTGTAGAAAATGCAAGTGGAGATTCGGAGCGCTAAGAGGGTAATAGTGGAAAAAGGAATGTCTTCAAATATAAACTACACAGAATTATTCGGTGAAACTTCTTTCTGATCTGTGCATTCAGCTAACAGAGTTAAACCATACATTTGATTGAGCAGATCTGAACACTCTTTCTGTAGAAAATGCAACTGGACATTTGGAGCGCTAAGAGCGTAGTAGTGGAAAAAGGAATATATTCAAATATAAACTACACAGAAGCATTCTGTGAAACTTCTTTCTGATCTGAGCATTCAGCTAACAGAGTTAAACCATACTTTTGATTGAGCAGTTTTGAAACACTCTGTCTGTAGAAAATGCAACTGGACATTCGTAGCGCTAAGTGGGTAGTAGTGGAAAAAAGAATATGTTCAAATATAAACTACACAGAAGCATTGTATGAAACTTCCTTCTGTTCTGTGCATTCAACTAACAGAGTTGAACCTTAATTTTGATTGAGCCGTTCTGAAACACTCTTTCTGTAGAAACTGCAATTGGACATTCTGAGCGCTAAGAGGCCTATATTGGGAAAATGAATGTCTACAAATAAAAACTACACAGAAGAATTGTGTGAAACTTCTTTCTGTTCTGTTTGTTCAACTAAAAGATTTGAACCTTAGTTTTGATTGAGCCGTTCTGAAACACTCTTTCTGTAGAAAATGCAAGTGGAGATTCGGAGCGCTAAGAGGGTAATAGTGGAAAAAGGAATGTCTCCAAATATAAACTACACAGAATCATTCTGTGAAACTTCTTTCTGATCTGTGCATTCAGCTAACAGAGTTAAACCATACTTTTGATTGAGCAGATCTGAACACTCTTTCTGTAGAAAATGCAACTGGACATTTGGAGCGCTAAGAGAGTAGTAGTGGAAAAAGGAATATATTCAAATATAAACTACACAGAAGCATTCTGTGAAACTTCTTTCTGATCTGAGAATTCAGCTAACAGAGTTAAACCATACTTTTGATTGAGCAGTTTTGAAACACTCTGTCTGTAGAAAATGCAACTGGACATTCGTAGCGCTAAGTGGGTAATAGTGGAAAAAAGAATATGTTCAAATATAAACTACACAGAAGCATTGTATGAAACTTCTTTCTTTTCTGTGCATTCAACTAACACAGTTGAACCTTACTTTTGATTGAGCCTTTCTGAAACACTCTTTCTGTAGAAACTGCAATTGGACATTCTGAGCGCTAAGAGGCCTATATTGGGAAAAATAATATCTTCAAATAAAAACTACACAGAAGCATTGTGTGAAACTTATTTCTGATATGTTCATTAAGCTAACAGAGTTAAACCATACTTTTGATTGCGCAGTTCTGAACACTCTTTCTGTAGAAAATGCAAGTGGACATTCGGAGCGCTAAGAGGGTAATAGTGGAAAAAGGAATATATTCAAATATAAACTACACAGTAGCATTCTGTGAAAATTCTTTCTGTTCTGTGCATTCAACTAACAGAGTTGAACCTTACTTTTGATTGAGCCGTTCTGAAACACTCTTTCTGTAGAAACTGCAATTGGACATGCTAAGCGCTAAGAGGCCTACATTGGGAAAAACAATATCTTCAAATAAAAACTACACAGATGCATTCTGTGAAACATATTTCTGATCTGTAAATTCAGTTAACAGAGATAAAACATATTTTTGATTGAGCAGTTATGAAACACTCTTTTTGTAGAAAATGCAAGTGGAGATTCGGAGCGCTAAGAGGGTAATAGTGGAAAAATGAATGTCTTCAAATACAAACTACACAGAATCATTCGGTGAAACTTCTTTCTGATCTGTGCATTCAGCTAACAGAGTTAAACCATACTTTTGATTGAGCAGATCTGAACACTCTTTCTGTAGAAAATGCAACTGGACATTTGGAGCGCTAAGAGCGTAGTAGTGGAAAAAGGAATATATTCAAATATAAACTACACAGAAGCATTCTGTGAAACTTCTTTCTGATCTGAGCATTCAGCTAACAGAGTTAAACCATACTTTTGATTGAGCAGTTTTGAAACACTCTGTCTGTAGAAAATGCAACTGGACATTCGTAGCGCTAAGTGGATAATAGTGGAAAAAATAATATGTTCAAATATAAACTTCACAGAAGCATGGTATGAAACTTCTTTCTGTTCTGTGCATTCAACTAACAGAGTTGAACCTTACTTTTGATTGAGCCGTTCTGAAACACTCTTTCTGTAGAAACTGCAATTGGACATTCTGAGCGCTAAGAGGCCTATATTGGGAAAATGAATGTCTACAAATAAAAACTACACAGAAGAATTGTGTGAAACTTCTTTCTGTTCTGTTTGTTCAACTAAAAGAGTTGAACCTTAGTTTTGATTGAGCCGTTCTGATACACTCTTTCTGTAGAAAATGCAAGTGGAGATTCGGAGCGCTAAGAGGGTAATAGTGGAAAAAGGAATGTCTCCAAATATAAACTACACAGAATCATTCTGTGAAACTTCTTTCTGATCTGTGCATTCAGCTAACAGAGTTAAACCATACTTGTGATTGAGCAGATCTGAACACTCTTTCTGTAGAAAATGCAACTGGACATTTGGAGCGCTAAGAGAGTAGTAGTGGAAAAAGGAATATATTCAAATATAAACTACACAGAAGCATTCTGTGAAACTTCTTTCTGATCTAAGCATTCAGCTAACAGAGTTAAACCATACTTTTGATTGAGCAGTTTTGAAACACTCTGTCTGTAGAAAATGCAACTGGACATTCGTAGCGCTAAGTGGGTAATAGTGGAAAAAAGAATATGTTCAAATATAAACTACACAGAAGCATTGTATGAAACTTCTTTCTGTTCTGTGCATTCAACTAACAGAGTTGAACCTTACTTTTGATTGAGCCTTTCTGAAACACTCTTTCTGTAGAAACTGCAATTGGACATTCTGAGCGCTAAGAGGCCTATATTGGGAAAAATAATATCTTCAAATAAAAACTACACAGAAGCATTGTGTGAAACTTATTTCTGATATGTTCATTAAGCTAACAGAGTTAAACCATACTTTTGATTGCGCAGTTCTGAACACTCTTTCTGTAGAAAATGCAAGTGGACATTCGGAGCGCTAAGAGGGTAATAGTGGAAAAAGGAATATATTCAAATATAAACTACACAGTAGCATTCTGTGAAAATTCTTTCTGTTCTGTGCATTCAACTAACAGAGTTGAACCTTACTTTTTATTGAGCCGTTCTGAAACACTCTTTCTGTAGAAACTGCAATTGGACATGCTAAGCGCTAAGAGGCCTACATTGGGAAAAAGAATATCTTCAAATAAAAACTACACAGATGCATTCTGTGAAACTTATTTCTGATCTGTAAATTCAGTTAACAGAGATAAAACATATTTTTGATTGAGCAGTTATGAAACACTCTTTTTGTAGAAAATGCAAGTGGAGATTCGGAGCGCTAAGAGGGTAATAGTGGAAAAAGGAATGTCTTCAAATATAAACTACACAGAATCATTCGGTGAAACTTCTTTCTGATCTGTGCATTCAGCTAACAGAGTTAAACCATACATTTGATTGAGCAGATCTGAACACTCTTTCTGTAGAAAATGCAACTGGACATTTGGAGCGCTAAGAGCGTAGTAGTGGAAAAAGGAATATATTCAAATATAAACTACACAGAAGCATTCTGTGAAACTTCTTTCTGATCTGAGCATTCAGCTAACAGAGTTAAACCATACTTTTGATTGAGCAGTTTTGAAACACTCTGTCTGTAGAAAATGCAACTGGACATTCGTAGCGCTAAGTGGGTAGTAGTGGAAAAAAGAATATGTTCAAATATAAACTACACAGAAGCATTGTATGAAACTTCCTTCTGTTCTGTGCATTCAACTAACAGAGTTGAACCTTAATTTTGATTGAGCCGTTCTGAAACACTCTTTCTGTAGAAACTGCAATTGGACATTCTGAGCGCTAAGAGGCCTATATTGGGAAAATGAATGTCTACAAATAAAAACTACACAGAAGAATTGTGTGAAACTTCTTTCTGTTCTGTTTGTTCAACTAAAAGATTTGAACCTTAGTTTTGATTGAGCCGTTCTGAAACACTCTTTCTGTAGAAAATGCAAGTGGAGATTCGGAGCGCTAAGAGGGTAATAGTGGAAAAAGGAATGTCTCCAAATATAAACTACACAGAATCATTCTGTGAAACTTCTTTCTGATCTGTGCATTCAGCTAACAGAGTTAAACCATACTTTTGATTGAGCAGATCTGAACACTCTTTCTGTAGAAAATGCAACTGGACATTTGGAGCGCTAAGAGAGTAGTAGTGGAAAAAGGAATATATTCAAATATAAACTACACAGAAGCATTCTGTGAAACTTCTTTCTGATCTGAGAATTCAGCTAACAGAGTTAAACCATACTATTGATTGAGCAGTTTTGAAACACTCTGTCTGTAGAAAATGCAACTGGACATTCGTAGCGCTAAGTGGGTAATAGTGGAAAAAAGAATATGTTCAAATAGAAACTACACAGAAGCATTGTATGAAACTTCTTTCTTTTCTGTGCATTCAACTAACACAGTTGAACCTTACTTTTGATTGAGCCTTTCTGAAACACTCTTTCTGTAGAAACTGCAATTGGACATTCTGAGCGCTAAGAGGCCTATATTGGGAAAAATAATATCTTCAAATAAAAACTACACAGAAGCATTGTGTGAAACTTATTTCTGATATGTTCATTAAGCTAACAGAGTTAAACCATACTTTTGATTGCGCAGTTCTGAACACTCTTTCTGTAGAAAATGCAAGTGGACATTCGGAGCGCTAAGAGGGTAATAGTGGAAAAAGGAATATATTCAAATATAAACTACACAGTAGCATTCTGTGAAAATTCTTTCTGTTCTGTGCATTCAACTAACAGAGTTGAACCTTACTTTTGATTGAGCCGTTCTGAAACACTCTTTCTGTAGAAACTGCAATTGGACATGCTAAGCGCTAAGAGGCCTACATTGGGAAAAACAATATCTTCAAATAAAAACTACACAGATGCATTCTGTGAAACATATTTCTGATCTGTAAATTCAGTTAACAGAGATAAAACATATTTTTGATTGAGCAGTTATGAAACACTCTTTTTGTAGAAAATGCAAGTGGAGATTCGGAGCGCTAAGAGGGTAATAGTGGAAAAAGGAATGTCTTCAAATACAAACTACACAGAATCATTCGGTGAAACTTCTTTCTGATCTGTGCATTCAGCTAACAGAGTTAAACCATACTTTTGATTGAGCAGATCTGAACACTCTTTCTGTAGAAAATGCAACTGGACATTTGGAGCGCTAAGAGCGTAGTAGTGGAAAAAGGAATATATTCAAATATAAACTACACAGAAGCATTCTGTGAAACTTCTTTCTGATCTGAGCATTCAGCTAACAGAGTTAAACCATACTTTTGATTGAGCAGTTTTGAAACACTCTGTCTGTAGAAAATGCAACTGGACATTCGTAGCGCTAAGTGGATAGTAGTGGAAAAAAGAATATGTTCAAATATAAACTACACAGAAGCATTGTATGAAACTCCTTTCTGTTCTGTGCATTCAACTAACAGAGTTGAACCTTACTTTTGATTGAGCCTTTCTGAAACACTCTTTCTGTAGAAACTGCAATTGGACATTCTGAGCGCTAAGAGGCCTATATTGGGAAAAATAAAATCTTCAAATAAAAACTACACAGAAGCATTGTGTGAAACTTATTTCTGATATGTTCATTAAGCTAACAGAGTTAAACCATACTTTTGATTGCGCAGTTCTGAACACTCTTTCTGTAGAAAATGCAAGTGGACATTCGGAGCGCTAAGAGGGTAATAGTGGAAAAAGGAATATATTCAAATATAAACTACACAGTAGCATTCTGTGAAAATTCTTTCTGTTCTGTGCATTCAACTAACAGAGTTGAACCTTACTTTTGATTGAGCCGTTCTGAAACACTCTTTCTGTAGAAACTGCAATTGGGCATGCTAAGCGCTAAGAGGCCTACATTGGGAAAAAGAATATCTTCAAATAAAAACTACACAGATGCATTCTGTGAAACTTATTTCTGATCTGTAAATTCAGTTAAGAGAGATAAAACATATTTTTGATTGAGGAGTTATGAAACACTCTTTTTGTAGAAAATGCAAGTGGAGATTCGGAGCTCTAAGAGGGTAATAGTGGAAAAAGGAATGTCTCCAAATATAAACTACACAGAATCATTCGGTGAAACTTCCTTCTGATCTGTGCATTCAGCTAACAGAGTTAAACCATACTTTTGATTGTGTAGATCTGAACACTCTTTCTGTAGAAAATGCAACTGGACATTTGGAGCGCTAAGAGCGAAGTAGTGGAAAAAGGAATATATTCAAATATAAATTACACAGAAGCATTCTGTGAAACTTCTTTCTGATCTGAGCATTCAGCTAACAGAGTTAAACCATACTTTTGATTGAGCAGTTTTGAAACACTCTGTCTGTAGAAAATGCAACTGGACATTCGTAGCGCTAAGTGGGTAATAGTGGAAAAAAGAATATGTTCAAATAGAAACTACACAGAAACATTCTATGAAACTTCTTTCTGGTCTGTGCATTCAAATATCAGAGTTGAACCTTACTTTTGATTGAGCCGTTCTGAAACACTCTTTCTGTAGAAACTGCAATTGGACATTCTGAGCGCTAAGAGGCCTATATTGGGAAAAAGAATGTCTACAAATAAAAACTACACAGAAGAATTGTGTGAAACTTCTTTCTGTTCTGTTTGTTCAACTAAAAGAGTTGAACCTTAGTTTTGATTGAGCCGTTCTGAAACACTCTTTCTGTAGAAAATGCAAGTGGAGATTCGGAGCGCTAAGAGGGTAATAGTGGAAAAAGGAATGTCTCCAAATATAAACTACACAGAATCATTCTGTGAAACTTCTTTCTGATCTGTGCATTCAGCTAACAGAGTTAAACCATACTTGTGATTGAGCAGATCTGAACACTCTTTCTGTAGAAAATGCAACTGGACATTTGGAGCGCTAAGAGAGTAGTAGTGGAAAAAGGAATATATTCAAATATAAACTACACAGAAGCATTCTGTGAAACTTCTTTCTGATCTGAGCATTCAGCTAACAGAGTTAAACCATACTTTTGATTGAGCAGTTTTGAAACACTCTGTCTGTAGAAAATGCAACTGGACATTCGTAGCGCTAAGTGGGTAATAGTGGAAAAAAGAATATGTTCAAATATAAACTACACAGAAGCATTGTATGAAACTTCTTTCTGTTCTGTGCATTCAACTAACAGAGTTGAACCTTACTTTTGATTGAGCCTTTCTGAAACACTCTTTCTGTAGAAACTGCAATTGGACATTCTGAGCGCTAAGAGGCCTATATTGGGAAAAATAATATCTTCAAATAAAAACTACACAGAAGCATTGTGTGAAACTTATTTCTGATATGTTCATTAAGCTAACAGAGTTAAACCATACTTTTGATTGCGCAGTTCTGAACACTCTTTCTGTAGAAAATGCAAGTGGACATTTGGAGCGCTAAGAGGGTAATAGTGGAAAAAGGAATATATTCAAATATAAACTACACAGTAGCATTCTGTGAAAATTCTTTCTGTTCTGTGCATTCAACTAACAGAGTTGAACCTTACTTTTGATTGAGCCGTTCTGAAACACTCTTTCTGTAGAAACTGCAATTTGGCATGCTAAGCGCTAAGAGGCCTACATTGGGAAAAAGAATATCTTCAAATAAAAACTACACAGATGCATTCTGTGAAACTTATTTCTGATCTGTAAATTCAGTTAACAGAGATAAAACATATTTTTGATTGAGCAGTTATGAAACACTCTTTTTGTAGAAAATGCAAGTGGAGATTCGGAGCGCTAAGAGGGTAATAGTGGAAAAAGGAATGTCTCCAAATATAAACTACACAGTATCATTCGGTGAAACTTCTTTCTGATCTGTGCATTCAGCTAACAGAGTTAAACCATACTTGTGATTGAGCAGATCTGAACACTCTTTCTGTAGAAAATGCAACTGGACATTTGGAGCGCTAAGAGGGTAGTAGTGGAAAAATGAATATATTCAAATATAAACTACACAGAAGCATTCTGTGAAACTTCTTTCTGATCTGAGCATTCAGCTAACCGAGTTAAACCATACTTTTGATTGAGCAGTTTTGAAACACTCTGTCTGTAGAAAATGCAACTGGACATTCGTAGCGCTAAGTGGGTAGTAGTGGAAAAAAGTATATGTTCAAATATTAACTACACAGAAGCATTGTATGAAACTTCTTTCTGTTCTGTGCATTCAACTAACAGAGTTGAACCTTACTTTTGATTGAGCCTTTCTGAAACACTCTTTCTGTAGAAACTGCAATTGGACATTCTGAGCGCTAAGAGGCCTATATTGGGAAAAATAATATCTTCAAATAAAAACTACACAGAAGCATTGTGTGAAACTTATTTCTGATATGTTCATTAAGCTAACAGAGTTAAACCATACTTTTGATTGCGCAGTTCTGAACACTCTTTCTGTAGAAAATGCAAGTGGACATTCGGAGCGCTAAGAGGGTAATAGTGGAAAAAGGAATATATTCAAATATAAACTACACAGTAGCATTCTGTGAAAATTCTTTCTGTTCTGTGCATTCAACTAACAGAGTTGAACCTTACTTTTGATTGAGCCGTTCTGAAACACTCTTTCTGTAGAAACTGCAATTGGGCATGCTAAGCGCTAAGAGGCCTACATTGGGAAAAAGAATATCTTCAAATAAAAACTACACAGATGCATTCTGTGAAACTTATTTCTGATCTGTAAATTCAGTTAACAGAGATAAAACATATTTTTGATTGAGCAGTTATGAAACACTCTTTTTGTAGAAAATGCAAGTGGAGATTCGGAGCGCTAAGAGGGTAATAGTGGAAAAAGGAATGTCTCCAAATATAAACTACACAGAATCATTCGGTGAAACATCTTTCTGATCTGTGCATTCAGCTAACAGAGTTAAACCATACTTTTGATTGAGTAGATCTGAACACTCTTTCTGTAGAAAATGCAACTGGACATTTGGAGCGCTAAGAGCGAAGTAGTGGAAAAAGGAATATATTCAAATATAAACTACACAGAAGCATTCTGTGAAACTTCTTTCTGATCTGAGCATTCAGCTAACAGAGTTAAACCATACTTTTGATTGAGCAGTTTTGAAACACTCTGTCTGTAGAAAATGCAACTGGACATTCGTAGCGCTAAGTGGGTAATAGTGGAAAAAAGAATATGTTCAAATAGAAACTACACAGAAGCATTCTATGAAACTTCTTTCTGTTCTGTGCATTCAACTAACAGAGTTGAACCTTACTTTTGATTGAGCCGTTCTGAAACACTCTTTCTGTAGAAACTGCAATTGGACATTCTGAGGGCTAAGAGGCCTATATTGGGAAAAAGAATGTCTACAAATAAAAACTACACAGAAGAATTGTGTGAAACTTCTTTCTGTTCTGTTTGTTCAACTAAAAGAGTTGAACCTTAGTTTTGATTGAGCCGTTCTGAAACACTCTTTCTGTAGAAAATGCAAGTGGAGATTCGGAGCGCTAAAAGGGTAATAGTGGAAAAAGGAATGTCTCCAAATATAAACTACACAGAATCATTCTGTGAAACTTCTTTCTGATCTGTGCATTCAGCTAACAGAGTTAAACCATACTTGTGATTGAGCAGATCTGAACACTCTTTCTGTAGAAAATGCAACTGGACATTTGGAGCGCTAAGAGAGTAGTAGTGGAAAAAGGAATATATTCAAATATAAACTACACAGAAGCATTCTGTGAAACTTCTTTCTGATCTGAGCATTCAGCTAACAGAGTTAAACCATACTTTTGATTGAGCAGTTTTGAAACACTCTGTCTGTAGAAAATGCAACTGGACATTCGTAGCGCTAAGTGGGTAATAGTGGAAAAAAGAATATGTTCAAATATAAACTACACAGAAGCATTGTATGAAACTTCTTTCTGTTCTGTGCATTCAACTAACAGAGTTGAACCTTACTTTTGATTGAGCCTTTCTGAAACACTCTTTCTGTAGAAACTGCAATTGGACATTCTGAGCGCTAAGAGGCCTATATTGGGAAAAATAATATCTTCAAATAAAAACTACACAGAAGCATTGTGTGAAACTTATTTCTGATATGTTCATTAAGCTAACAGAGTTAAACCATACTTTTGATTGCGCAGTTCTGAACACTCTTTCTGTAGAAAATGCAAGTGGACATTTGGAGCGCTAAGAGGGTAATAGTGGAAAAAGGAATATATTCAAATATAAACTACACAGTAGCATTCTGTGAAAATTCTTTCTGTTCTGTGCATTCAACTAACAGAGTTGAACCTTACTTTTGATTGAGCCGTTCTGAAACACTCTTTCTGTAGACACTGCAATTGGGCAGGCTAAGCGCTAAGAGGCCTACATTGGGAAAAAGAATATCTTCAAATAAAAACTACACAGATGCATTCTGTGAAACTTATTTCTGATCTGTAAATTCAGTTAACAGAGATAAAACATATTTTTGATTGAGCAGTTATGAAACACTCTTTTTGTAGAAAATGCAAGTGGAGATTCGGAGCGCTAAGAGGGTAATAGTGGAAAAAGGAATGTCTCCAAATATAAACTACACAGAATCATTCGGTGAAACTTCTTTCTGATCTGTGCATTCAGCTAACAGAGTTAAACCATACTTTTGATTGAGCAGATCTGTACACTCTTTCTGTAGAAAATGCAACTGGACATTTGGAGCGCTAAGAGCGAAGTAGTGGAAAAAGGAATATATTCAAATATAAACTACACAGAAGCATTCTGTGAAACTTCTTTCTGATCTGAGCATTCAGCTAACAGAGTTAAACCATACTTTTGATTGAGCAGTTTTGAAACACTCTGTCTGTAGAAAATGCAACTGGACATTCGTAGCGCTAAGTGGGTAATAGTGGAAAAAAGAATATGTTCAAATATAAACTACACAGAAGCATTGTATGAAACTTCTTTCTGTTCTGTGCATTCAACTAACAGAGTTGAACCTTACTTTTCATTGAGCCGTTCTGAAACACTCTTTCTGTAGAAACTGCAATTGGACATTCTGAGCGCTAAGAGGCCTATATTGGGAAAAAGAATGTCTACAAATAAAAACTACACAGAAGAATTGTGTGAAACTTCTTTCTGTTCTGTTTGTTCAACTAAAAGAGTTGAACCTTAGTTTTGATTGAGACGTTCTGAAACACACTTTCTGTAGAAAATGCAAGTGGAGATTCGGAGCGCTAAGAGGGTAATAGTGGAAAAAGGAATGTCTCCAAATATAAACTACACAGAATCATTCTGTGAAACTTCTTTCTGATCTGTGTATTCAGCTAACAGAGTTAAACCATACTTGTGATTGAGCAGATCTGAACACTCTTTCTGTAGAAAATGCAACTGGACATTTGGAGCGCTAAGAGAGTAGTAGTGGAAAAAGGAATATATTCAAATATAAACTACACAGAAGCATTCTGTGAAACTTCTTTCTGATCTGAGCATTCAGCTAACAGAGTTAAACCATACTTTTGATTGAGCAGTTTTGAAACACTCTGTCTGTAGAAAATGCAACTGGACATTCGTAGCGCTAAGTGGGTAATAGTGCAAAAAAGAATATGTTCAAATATAAACTACACAGAAGCATTGTATGAAACTTCTTTCTGTTCTGTGCATTCAACTAACAGAGTTGAACCTTACTTTTGATTGAGCCTTTCTGAAACACTCTTTCTGTAGAAACTGCAATTGGACATTCTGAGCGCTAAGAGGCCTATATTGGGAAAAATAATATCTTCAAATAAAAACTACACAGAAGCATTGTGTGAAACTTATTTCTGATATGTTCATTAAGCTAACAGAGTTAAACCATACTTTTGATTGCGCAGTTCTGAACACTCTTTCTGTAGAAAATGCAAGTGGACAATCGGAGCGCTAAGAGGGTAATAGTGGAAAAAGGAATATATTCAAATATAAACTACACAGTAGCATTCTGTGAAAATTCTTTCTGTTCTGTGCATTCAACTAACAGAGTTGAACCTTACTTTTGATTGAGCCGTTCTGAAACACTCTTTCTGTAGAAACTGCAATTGGGCATGCTAAGCGCTAAGAGGCCTACATTGGGAAAAAGAATATCTTCAAATAAAAACTACACAGATGCATTCTGTGAAAGTTATTTCTGATCTGTAAATTCAGTTAACAGAGATAAAACATATTTTTGATTGAGCAGTTATGAAACAGTCTTTTTGTAGAAAATGCAAGTGGAGATTCGGAGCGCTAAGAGGGTAATAGTGGAAAAAGGAATGTCTCCAAATATAAACTACACAGAATCATTCGGTGAAACTTCTTTCTGATCTGTGCATTCAGCTAACAGAGTTAAACCATACTTTTGATTGAGCAGATCTGAACACTCTTTCTGTAGAAAATGCAACTGGACATTTGGAGCGCTAAGAGCGAAGTAGTGGAAAAAGGAATATATTCAAATATAAACTACACAGAAGCATTCTGTGAAACTTCTTTCTGATCTGAGCATTCAGCTAACAGAGTTAAACCATACTTTTGATTGAGCAGTTTTGAAACACTCTGTCTGTAGAAAATGCAACTGGACATTCGTAGAGCTAAGAGGGTAATAGTGGAAAAAAGAATATGTTCAAATATAAACTACACAGAAGCATTGTATGAAACTTCTTTCTGTTCTGTGCATTCAACTAACAGAGTTGAACCTTACTTTTGATTGAGCCTTTCTGAAACACTCTTTCTGTAGAAACTGCAATTGGACATTCTGAGCGCTAAGAGGCATCTATTGGGAAAAATAATATCTTCAAATAAAAACTACACAGAAGCATTGTGTGAAACTTATTTCTGATATGTTCATTAAGCTAACAGAGTTAAACCATACTTTTGATTGCGCAGTTCTGAACACTCTTTCTGTAGAAAATGCAAGTGGACATTCGGAGCGCTAAGAGGGTAATAGTGGAAAAAGGAATGTATTCAAATATAAACTACACAGTAGCATTCTGTGAAAATTCTTTCTGTTCTGTGCATTCAACTAACAGAGTTGAACCTTACTTTTGATTGAGCCGTTCTGAAACACTCTTTCTGTAGAAACTGCAATTGGGCATGCTAAGTGCTAAGAGACCTACATTGGGAAAAAGAATATCTTCAAATAAAAACTACACAGATGCATTCTGTGAAACTTATTTCTGATCTGTAAATTCAGTTAACAGAGATAAAACATATTTTTGATTGAGCAGTTAGGAAACACTCTTTTGTAGAAAATGCAAGTGGAGATTCGGAGCGCTAAGAGGGTAATAGTGGAAAAAGGAATGTCTTCAAATATAAACTACACAGAATCATTCGGTGAAACTTCTTTCTGATCTGTGCATTCAGCTAACAGAGTTAAACCATACTTTTGATTGAGCAGATCTGAACACTCTTTCTGTAGAAAATGCAACTGGACATTTGGAGCGCTAAGAGCGTAGTAGTGGAAAAAGAAATATATTCAAATATAAACTACACAGAAGCATTCTGTGAAACTTCTTTCTGATCTGAGCATTCAGCTAACAGAGTTAAACCATACGTTGGATTGAGCAGTTTTGAAACACTCTGTCTGTAGAAAATGCAACTGGACATTCGTAGCGCTAAGTGGGTAATAGTGGAAAAAATAATATGTTCAAATATAAACTACACAGAAGCATTGTATGAAACTTCTTTCTGTTCTGTGCATTCAACTAACAGAGTTGAACCTTTCTTTTGATTGAGCATTTCTGAAACACTCTTTCTGTAGAAACTGCAATTGGACATTCTGTGCGCTAAGAGGCCTATATTGGGAAAAATAATATCTTCAAATAAAAACTACACAGAAGCATTGTGTGAAACTTATTTCTGATATGTTCATTAAGCTAACAGAGTTAAACCATACTTTTGATTGCGCAGTTCTGAACACTCTTTCTGTAGAAAATGCAAGTGGACATTCGGAGCGCTAAGAGGGTAATAGTGGAAAAAGGAATATATTCAAATATAAACTACACAGTAGCATTCTTTGAAAATTCTTTCTGTTCTGTGCATTCAACTAACAGAGTTGAACCTTACTTTTGATTGAGCCGTTCTGAAACACTCTTTCTGTAGAAACTGCAATTGGACATGTTAAGCGCTAAGAGGCCTACATTGGGAAAAAGAATATCTTCAAATAAAAACTACACAGATGCATTCTGTGAAACTTATTTCTGATCTGTAAATTCAGTTAACAGAGATAAAACATATTTTTGATTGAGCAGTTATGAAACACTCTTTTTGTAGAAAATGCAAGTGGAGATTCGGAGCGCTAAGAGGGTAATAGTGGAAAAAGGAATGTCTTCAAATATAAACTACACAGAATCATTCGGTGAAACTTCTTTCTGATCTGTGCATTCAGCTAACAGAGTTAAACCATACTTTTGATTGAGCAGATCTGAACACTCTTTCTGTAGAAAATGCAACTGGACATTTGGAGCGCTAAGAGCGTAGTAGTGGAAAAAGGAATATATTCAAATATAAACTACACAGAAGCATTCTGTGAAACTTCTTTCTGATCTGAGCATTCAGCTAACAGAGTTAAACCATACTTTTGATTGAGCAGTTTTGAAACACTCTGTCTGTAGAAAATGCAACTGGACATTCGTAGCGCTAAGAGGGTAATAGTGGAAAAAAGAATATGTTCAAATATAAACTACACAGAAGCATTGTATGAAACTTCTTTCTGTTCTGTGCATTCAACTAACAGAGTTGAACCTTACTTTTGATTGAGCCTTTCTGAAACACTCTTTCTGTAGAAACTGCAATTGGACATTCTGAGCGCTAAGAGGCATCTATTGGGAAAAATAATATCTTCAAATAAAAACTACACAGAAGCATTGTGTGAAACTTATTTCTGATATGTTCATTAAGCTAACAGAGTTAAACCATACTTTTGATTGCGCAGTTCTGAACACTCTTTCTGTAGAAAATGCAAGTGGACATTCGGAGCGCTAAGAGGGTAATAGTGGAAAAAAGAATATGTTCAAATATAAACTACACAGAAGCATGGTATGAAACTTCTTTCTGTTCTGTGCATTCAACTAACAGAGTTGAACCTTACTTTTGATTGAGCCGTTCTGAAACACTCTTTCTGTAGAAACTGCAATTGGACATTCTGAGCGCTAAGAGGCCTATATTGGGAAAAAGTATGTCTACAAATAAAAACTACGCAGAAGAATTGTGTGAAACATATTTCTGTTCTGTTTGTTCAACTAAAAGTGTTGAACCTTACTTTTGATTGAGCCGTTCTGAAACACTCTTTCTGTAGAAAATGCAAGTGGAGATTCGGAGCGCTAAGAGGGTAATAGTGGAAAAAGGAATATCTTCAAATATAAACTACACAGAATCATTCGGTGAAACTTCTTTCTGATCTGTGCATTCAGCTAACAGAGTTAAACCATACTTTTGATTGAGCAGATCTGAACACTCTTTCTGTAGAAAATGCAACTGGACATTTGGAGCGCTAAGAGCGTAGTAGTGGAAAAAGAAATATATTCAAATATAAACTACACAGAAGCATTCTGTGAAACTTCTTTCTGATCTGAGCATTCAGCTAACAGAGTTAAACCATACTTTGGATTGAGCAGTTTTGAAACACTCTGTCTGTAGAAAATGCAACTGGACATTCGTAGCGCTAAGTGGGTAATAGTGGAAAAAAGAATATGTTCAAATATAAACTACACAGAAGCATTGTATGAAACTTCTTTCTGTTCTGTGCATTCAACTAACAGAGTTGAACCTTACTTTTGATTGAGCCTTTCTGAAACACTCTTTCTGTAGAAACTGCAATTGGACATTCTGAGCGCTAAGAGGCCTATATTGGGAAAAATAATATCTTCAAATAAAAACTACACAGAAGCATTTTGTGAAACTTATTTCTGATATGTTCATTAAGCTAACAGAGTTAAACCATACTTTTGATTGCGCAGTTCTGAACACTCTTTCTGTAGAAAATGCAAGTGGATATTCGGAGCGCTAAGAGGGTAATAGTGGAAAAAGGAATATATTCAAATATAAACTACACAGTAGCATTCTGTGCAAATTCTTTCTGTTCTGTGCATTCAACTAACAGAGTTGAACCTTACTTTTGATTGAGCCGTTCTGAAACACTCTTTCTGTAGAAACTGCAGTTGGACATGCTAAGCGCTAAGAGGCCTATATTGGGAAAAAGAATATCTTCAAATAAAAACTACACAGATGCATTCTGTGAAAATTATTTCTGATCTGTAAATTCAGTTAACAGAGATAAAACATATTTTTGATTGAGCAGTTATGAAACACTCTTTTTGTAGAAAATGCAAGTGGAGATTCGGAGCGCTAAGAGGGTAATAGTGGAAAAAGGAATGTCTTCAAATATAAACTACACAGAATCATTCGGTGAAACTTCTTTCTGATCTGTGCATTCAGCTAACAGAGTTAAACCATACTTTTGATTGAGCAGATCTGAACACTCTTTCTGTAGAAAATGCAACTGGACATTTGGAGCGCTAAGAGCGTAGTAGTGGAAAAGGAATATATTCAAATATAAACTACACAGAAGCATTCTGTGAAACTTCTTTCTGATCTGAGCATTCAGCTAACAGAGTTAAACCATACTTTGGATTGAGCAGTTTTGAAACACTCTGTCTGTAGAAAATGCAACTGGACATTCGTAGCGCTAAGTGGGTAATAGTGGAAAAAAGGATATGTTCAAATATAAACTACACAGAAGCATGTTATGAAACTTCTTTCTGTTCTGTGCATTCAACTAACAGAGTTGAACCTTACTTTTGATTGAGCCGTTCTGAAACACTCTTTCTGTAGAAACTGCAATTGGACATTCTGAGCGCTAAGAGGCCTATATTGGGAAAAAGAATGTCTACAAATAAAAACTACGCAGAAGAATTGTGTGAAACTTCTTTCTGTTCTGTTTGTTCAACTAAAAGTGTTGAACCTTAGTTTTGATTGAGCCGTTCTGAAACACTCTTTCTGTAGAAAATGCAAGTGGAGATTCGGAGCGCTAAGAGGGTAATAGTGGAAAAAGGAATGCCTCCAATATAAACTACACAGAATCATTCTGTGAAACTTCTTTCTGATCTGTGCATTCAGCTAACAGAGTTAAACCATACTTTTGATTGAGCAGATCTGAACACTCTTTCTGTAGAAAATGCAACTGGACATTTGGAGCGCTAAGAGAGTAGTAGTGGAAAAAGGAATATATTCAAATATAAACTACACAGAAGCATTCTGTGAAACTTCTTTCTGATCTGAGCATTCAGCTAACAGAGTTAAACCATACTTTTGATTGAGCAGTTTTGAAACACTCTGTCTGTAGAAAATGCAACTGGACATTCGTAGCGCTAAGTGGGTAATAGTGGAAAAAAGAATATGTTCAAATATAAACTACACAGAAGCATTGTATGAAACTTCTTTCTGTTCTGTGCATTCAACTAACAGAGTTGAACCTTACTTTTGATTGAGCCTTTCTGAAACACTCTTTCTGTAGAAACTGCAATTGGACATTCTGAGCGCTAAGAGGCCTATATTGGGAAAAATAATATCTTCAAATAAAAACTACACAGAAGCATTTTGTGAAACTTATTTCTGATATGTTCATTAAGCTAACAGAGTTAAACCATACTTTTGATTGCGCAGTTCTGAACACTCTTTCTGTAGAAAATGCAAGTGGATATTCGGAGCGCTAAGAGGGTAATAGTGGAAAAAGGAATATATTCAAATAAACAACTACACAGTAGCATTCTGTGCAAATTCTTTCTGTTCTGTGCATTCAACTAACAGAGTTGAACCTTACTTTTGATTGAGCCATTCTGAAACACTCTTTCTGTAGAAACTGCAATTGGACATGCTAAGCGCTAAGAGGCCTATATTGGGAAAAAGAATATCTTCAAATAAAAACTACACAGATGCATTCTGTGAAACTTATTTCTGATCTGTAAATTCAGTTAACAGAGATAAAACATATTTTTGATTGAGCAGTTATGAAACACTCTTTTTGTAGAAAATGCAAGTGGAGATTCGGAGCGCTAAGAGGGTAATAGTGGAAAAAGGAATGTCTTCAAATATAAACTACACAGAATCATTCGGTGAAATTTCTTTCTGATCTGTTCATTCAGCTAACAGAGTTAAACCATACTTTTGATTGAGCAGATCTGAACACTCTTTCTGTAGAAAATGCAACTGGACATTTGGAGCGCTAAGAGCGTAGTAGTGGAAAAGGAATATATTCAAATATAAACTACACAGAAGCATTCTGTGAAACTTCTTTCTGATCTGAGCATTCAGCTAACAGAGTTAAACCATACTTTGGATTGAGCAGTTTTGAAACACTCTGTCTGTAGAAAATGCAACTGGACATTCGTAGCGCTAAGTGGGTAATAGTGGAAAAAACAATATGTTCAAATATAAACTACACAGAAGCATGTTATGAAACTTCTTTCTGTTCTGTGCATTCAACTAACAGAGTTGAACCTTACTTTTGATTGAGCCGTTCTGAAACTCTCTTTCTGTAGAAACTGCAATTGGACATTCTGAGCGCTAAGAGGCCTATATTGGGAAAAAGAATGTCTACAAATAAAAACTACACAGAAGAATTGTGTGAAACTTCTTTCTGTTCTGTTTGTTCAACTAAAAGAGTTGAACCTTAGTTTTGATTGAGCCGTTCTGAAACACTCTTTCTGTAGAAATTGCAAGTGGAGATTCGGAGCGCTAAGAGGGTAATAGTGGAAAAAGGAATGTCTCCAAATATAAACTACACAGAATCATTCTGTGAAACTTCTTTCTGATCTGTGCATTCAGCTAACAGAGTTAAACCATACTTTTGATTGAGCAGATCTGAACACTCTTTCTGTAGAAAATGCAACTGGACATTTGGAGCGCTAAGAGAGTAGTAGTGGAAAAAGGAATATATTCAAATATAAACTACACAGAAGCATTCTGTGAAACTTCTTTCTGATCTGAGCATTCAGCTAACAGAGTTAAACCATACTTTTGATTGAGCAGTTTTCAAACACTCTGTCTGTAGAAAATGCAACTGGACATTCGTAGCGCTAAGTGGGTAATAGTGGAAAAAAGAATATGTTCAAATATAAACTACACAGAAGCATTGTATGAAACTTCTTTCTGTTCTGTGCATTCAACTAACAGAGTTGAACCTTACTTTTGATTGAGCCTTTCTGAAACACTCTTTCTGTAGAAACTGCAATTGGACATTCTGAGCGCTAAGAGGCCTATATTGGGAAAAATAATATCTTCAAATAAAAACTACACAGAAGCATTGTGTGAAACTTATTTCTGATATGTTCATTAAGCTAACAGAGTTAAACCATACTTTTGATTGCGCAGTTCTGAACACTCTTTCTGTAGAAAATGCAAGTGGACATTCGGAGCGCTAAGAGGGTAATACTGGAAAAAGGAATATATTCAAATATAAACTACACAGTAGCATTCTGTGAAAATTCTTTCTGTTCTGTGCATTCAACTAACAGAGTTGAACCTTACTTTTGATTGAGCCGTTCTGAAACACTCTTTCTGTAGAAACTGCAATTGGACATGCTAAGCGCTAAGAGGCCTACATTGGGAAAAACAATATCTTCAAATAAAAACTACACAGATGCATTCTGTGAAACTTATTTCTGATCTGTAAATTCAGTTAACAGAGATAAAACATATTTTTGATTGAGCAGTTATGAAACACTCTTTTTGTAGAAAATGCAAGTGGAGATTCGGAGCGCTAAGAGGGTAATAGTGGAAAAAGCAATGTCTTCAAATATAAACTACACAGAATCATTCGGTGAAACTTCTTTCTGATCTGTGCATTCAGCTAACAGAGTTAAACCATACTTTTGATTGAGCAGATCTGAACACTCTTTCTGTAGAAAATGCAACTGGACATTTGGAGCGCTAAGAGAGTAGTAGTGGAAAAAGGAATATATTCAAATATAAACTACACAGAAGCATTCTGTGAAACTTCTTTCTGATCTGAGCATTCAGCTAACAGAGTTAAACCATACTTTTGATTGAGCAGTTTTGAAACACTCTGTCTGTAGAAAATGCAACTGGACATTCGTAGCGCTAAGTGGGTAATAGTGGAAAAAATAATATGTTCAAATATAAACTTCACAGAAGCATGGTATGAAACTTCTTTCTGTTCTGTGCATTCAACTAACAGAGTTGAACCTTACTTTTGATTGAGCCGTTCTGAAACACTCTTTCTGTAGAAACTGCAATTGGACATTCTGAGCGCTAAGAGGCCTATATTGGGAAAAAGAATGTCTACAAATAAAAACTACACAGAAAAATTGTGTGAAACTTCTTTCTGTTCTGTTTGTTCAACTAAAAGAGTTGAACCTTAGTTTTGATTGAGCCGTTCTGAAACTCTCTTTCTGTAGAAAATGCAAGTGGAGATTCGGAGCGCTAAGAGGGTAATAGTGGAAAAAGGAATGTCTCCAAATATAAACTACACAGAATCATTCTGTGAAACTTCTTTCTGATCTGTGCATTCAGCTAACAGAGTTAAACCATACTTGTGATTGAGCAGATCTGAACACTCTTTCTGTAGAAAATGCAACTGGACATTTGGATCGCTAAGAGAGTAGTAGTGGAAAAAGGAATATATTCAAATATAAACTACACAGAAGCATTCTGTGAAACTTCTTTCTGATCTGAGCATTCAGCTAACCGAGTTAAACCATACTTTTGATTGAGCAGTTTTGAAACACTCTGTCTGTAGAAAATGCAACTGGACATTCGTAGCGCTAAGTGGGTAATAGTGGAAAAAAGAATATGTTCAAATATAAACTACACAGAAGCATTGTATGAAACTTCTTTCTGTTCTGTGCATTCAACTAACAGAGTTGAATCTTACTTTTGATTGAGCCTTTCTGAAACACTCTTTCTGTAGAAACTGCAATTGGACATTCTGAGCGCTAAGAGGCCTATATTGGGATATATAATATCTTCAAATAAAAACTACACAGAAGCATTGTGTGAAACTTATTTCTGATATGTTCATTAAGCTAACAGAGTTAAACCATACTTTTGATTGCGCAGTTCTGAACACTCTTTCTGTAGAAAATGCAAGTGGACATTCGGAGCGCTAAGATGGTAATAGTGGAAAAAGGAATATATTCAAATATAAACTACACAGTAGCATTCTGTGAAAATTCTTTCTGTTCTGTGCATTCAACTAACAGAGTTGAACCTTACTTTTGATTGAGCCGTTCTGAAACACTCTTTCTGTAGAAACTGCAATTGGGCATGCTAAGCGCTAAGAGGCCTACATTGGGAAAAAGAATATCTTCAAATAAAAACTACACAGATGCATTCTGTGAAACTTATTTCTGATCTGTAAATTCAGTTAACAGAGATAAAACATATTTTTGATTGAGCAGTTATGAAACACTCTTTTTGTAGAAAATGCAAGTGGAGATTCGGAGCGCTAAGAGGGTAATAGTGGAAAAAGGAATGTCTCCAAATGTAAACTACACAGAATCATTCGGTGAAACTTCTTTCTGATCTGTGCATTCAGCTAACAGAGTTAAACCATACTTGTGATTGAGCAGATCTGAACACTCTTTCTGTAGAAAATGCAACTGGACATTTGGAGCGCTAAGAGAGTAGTAGTGGAAAAAGGAATATATTCAAATATAAACTACACAGAAGCATTCTGTGAAACTTCTTTCTGATCTGAGCATTCAGCTAACAGAGTTAAACCATACTTTTGATTGAGCAGTTTTGAAACACTCTGTCTGTAGAAAATGCAACTGGACATTCGTAGCGCTAAGTGGGTAATAGTGGAAAAAAGAATATGTTCAAATATAAACTACACAGAAGCATTGTATGAAACTTCTTTCTGTTCTGTGCATTCAACTAACAGAGTTGAACCTTACTTTTGATTGAGCCTTTCTGAAACACTCTTTCTGTAGAAACTGCAATTGGACATTCTGAGCGCTAAGAGGCCTATATTGGGAAAAATAATATCTTCAAATAAAAACTACACAGAAGCATTGTGTGAAACTTATTTCTGATATGTTCATTAAGCTAACAGAGTTAAACCATACTTTTGATTGCGCAGTTCTGAACACTCTTTCTGTAGAAAATGCAAGAGTACATTCGGAGCGCTAAGAGGGTAATAGTGGAAAAAGGAATATATTCAAATATAAACTACACAGTAGCATTCTGTGAAAATTCTTTCTGTTCTGTGCATTCAACTAACAGAGTTGAACCTTACTTTTGATTGAGCCGTTCTGAAACACTCTTTCTGTAGAAACTGCAATTGGACATGCTAAGCGCTAAGAGGCCTACATTGGGAAAAAGAATATCTTCAAATAAAAACTACACAGATGCATTCTGTGAAACTTATTTCTGATCTGTAAATTCAGTTAACAGAGATAAAACATATTTTTGATTGAGCAGTTATGAAACACTCTTTTTGTAGAAAATGCAAGTGGAGATTCGGAGCGCTAAGAGGGTAATAGTGGAAAAAGGAATGTCTTCAAATATAAACTACACAGAATCATTCGGTGAAACTTCTTTCTGATCTGTGCATTCAGCTAACAGAGTTAAACCATACTTTTGATTGAGCAGATCTGAACACTCTTTCTGTAGAAAATGCAACTGGACATTTGGAGCGCTAAGAGCGTAGTAGTGGAAAAAGGAATATATTCAAATATAAACTACACAGAAGCATTCTGTGAAACTTCTTTCTGATCTGAGCATTCAGCTAACAGAGTTAAACCATACTTTTGATTGAGCAGTTTTGAAACACTCTGTCTGTAGAAAATGCAACTGGACATTCGTAGCGCTAAGTGGGTAATAGTGGAAAAAAGAATATGTTCAAATATAAACTACACAGAAGCATTGTATGAAACTTCTTTCTGTTCTGTGCATTCAACTAACAGAGTTGAACCTTACTTTTGATTGAGCCTTTCTGAAACACTCTTTCTGTAGAAACTGCAATTGGACATTCTGAGCGCTAAGAGGCCTATATTGGGAAAAATAATATCTTCAAATAAAAACTACACAGAAGCATTGTGTGAAACTTATTTCTGATATGTTCATTAAGCTAACAGAGTTAAACCATACTTTTGATTGCGCAGTTCTGAACACTCTTTCTGTAGAAAATGCAAGTGGACATTCGGAGCGCTAAGAGGGTAATAGTGGAAAAAGGAATATATTCAAATATAAACTACACAGTAGCATTCTGTGAAAATTCTTTCTGTTCTGTGCATTCAACTAACAGAGTTGAACCTTACTTTTGATTGAGCCGTTCTGAAACACTCTTTCTGTAGAAACTGCAATTGGACATGCTAAGCGCTAAGAGGCCTATATTGGGAAAAAGAATATCTTCAAATAAAAACTACACAGATGCATTCTGTGAAACTTATTTCTGATCTGTAAATTCAGTTAACAGAGATAAAACATATTTTTGATTGAGCAGTTATGAAACACTCTTTTTGTAGAAAATTCAAGTGGAGATTCGGAGCGCTAAGAGGGTAATAGTGGAAAAAGGAATGTCTTCAAATATAAACTACACAGAATCATTCGGTGAAACTTCTTTCTTATCTGTGCATTCAGCTAACAGAGTTAAACCATACTTTTGATTGAGCAGATCTGAACACTCTTTCTGTAGAAAATGCAACTGGACATTTGGAGCGCTAAGAGCGTAGTAGTGGAAAAGGAATATATTCAAATATAAACTACACAGAAGCATTCTGTGAAACTTCTTTCTGATCTGAGCATTCAGCTAACAGAGTTAAACCATACTTTGGATTGAGCAGTTTTGAAACACTCTGTCTGTAGAAAATGCAACTGGACATTCGTAGCGCTAAGTGGGTAATAAGGGAAAAAAGAATATGTTCAAATATAAACTACACAGAAGCATGTTATGAAACTTCTTTCTGTTCTGTGCATTCAACTAACAGAGTTGAACCTTACTTTTGATTGAGCCGTTCTGAAACTCTCTTTCTGTAGAAACTGCAATTGGACATTCTGAGCGCTAAGAGGCCTATATTGGGAAAAAGAATGTCTACAAATAAAAACTACACAGAAGAATTGTGTGAAACTTCTCTCTGTTCTGTTTGTTCAACTAAAAGAGTTGAACCTTAGTTTTGATTGAGCCGTTCTGAAACACTCTTTCTGTAGAAATTGCAAGTGGAGATTCGGAGCGCTAAGAGGGTAATAGTGGAAAAAGGAATGTCTCCAAATATAAACTACACAGAATCATTCTGTGAAACTTCTTTCTGATCTGTGCATTCAGCTAACAGAGTTAAACCATACTTTTGATTGAGCAGATCTGAACACTCTTTCTGTAGAAAATGCAACTGGACATTTGGAGCGCTAAGAGAGTAGTAGTGGAAAAAGGAATATATTCAAATATAAACTACACAGAAGCATTCTGTGAAACTTCTTTCTGATCTGAGCATTCAGCTAACAGAGTTAAACCATACTTTTGATTGAGCAGTTTTCAAACACTCTGTCTGTAGAAAATGCAACTGGACATTCGTAGCGCTAAGTGGGTAATAGTGGAAAAAAGAATATGTTCAAATATAAACTACACAGAAGCATTGTATGAAACTTCTTTCTGTTCTGTGCATTCAACTAACAGAGTTGAACCTTACTTTTGATTGAGCCTTTCTGAAACACTCTTTCTGTAGAAACTGCAATTGGACATTCTGAGCGCTAAGAGGCCTATATTGGGAAAAATAATATCTTCAAATAAAAACTACACAGAAGCATTGTGTGAAACTTATTTCTGATATGTTCATTAAGCTAACAGAGTTAAACCATACTTTTGATTGCGCAGTTCTGAACACTCTTTCTGTAGAAAATGCAAGTGGACATTCGGAGCGCTAAGAGGGTAATACTGGAAAAAGGAATATATTCAAATATAAACTACACAGTAGCATTCTGTGAAAATTCTTTCTGTTCTGTGCATTCAACTAACAGAGTTGAACCTTACTTTTGATTGAGCCGTTCTGAAACACTCTTTCTGTAGAAACTGCAATTGGACATGCTAAGCGCTAAGAGGCCTACATTGGGAAAAACAATATCTTCAAATAAAAACTACACAGATGCATTCTGTGAAACTTATTTCTGATCTGTAAATTCAGTTAACAGAGATAAAACATATTTTTGATTGAGCAGTTATGAAACACTCTTTTTGTAGAAAATGCAAGTGGAGATTCGGAGCGCTAAGAGGGTAATAGTGGAAAAAGCAATGTCTTCAAATATAAACTACACAGAATCATTCGGTGAAACTTCTTTCTGATCTGTGCATTCAGCTAACAGAGTTAAACCATACTTTTGATTGAGCAGATCTGAACACTCTTTCTGTAGAAAATGCAACTGGACATTTGGAGCGCTAAGAGAGTAGTAGTGGAAAAAGGAATATATTCAAATATAAACTACACAGAAGCATTCTGTGAAACTTCTTTCTGATCTGAGCATTCAGCTAACAGAGTTAAACCATACTTTTGATTGAGCAGTTTTGAAACACTCTGTCTGTAGAAAATGCAACTGGACATTCGTAGCGCTAAGTGGGTAATAGTGGAAAAAATA
Source organism: Symphalangus syndactylus (assembly GCF_028878055.3). Taxonomy (NCBI): domain Eukaryota; kingdom Metazoa; phylum Chordata; class Mammalia; order Primates; family Hylobatidae; genus Symphalangus; species Symphalangus syndactylus. The sequence goes on along the minus strand of NC_072435.2, from coordinate 3,499,215 downwards.
ATATGTTCAAATATAAACTTCACAGAAGCATGGTATGAAACTTCTTTCTGTTCTGTGCATTCAACTAACAGAGTTGAACCTTACTTTTGATTGAGCCGTTCTGAAACACTCTTTCTGTAGAAACTGCAATTGGACATTCTGAGCGCTAAGAGGCCTATATTGGGAAAAAGAATGTCTACAAATAAAAACTACACGGAAAATTGTGTGAAACTTCTTTCTGTTCTGTTTGTTCAACTAAAAGAGTTGAACCTTAGTTTCGATTGAGCCGTTCTGAAACACTCTTTCTGTAGAAAATGCAAGTGGAGATTCGGAGCGCTAAGAGGGTAATAGTGGAAAAAGGAATGTCTCCAAATATAAACTACACAGAATCATTCTGTGAAACTTCTTTCTGATCTGTGCATTCAGCTAACAGAGTTAAACCATACTTTTGATTGAGCAGATCTGAACACTCTTTCTGTAGAAAATGCAACTGGACATTTGGAGCGCTAAGAGAGTAGTAGTGGAAAAAGGAATATATTCAAATATAAACTACACAGAAGCATTCTGTGAAACTTCTTTCTGATCTGAGCATTCAGCTAACAGAGTTAAACCATACTTTTGATTGAGCAGTTTTGAAACACTCTGTCTGTAGAAAATGCAACTGGACATTCGTAGCGCTAAGTGGGTAATAGTGGAAAAAAGAATATGTTCAAATATAAACTACACAGAAGCATTGTATGAAACTTCTTTCTGTTCTGTGCATTCAACTAACAGAGTTGAACCTTACTTTTGATTGAGCCTTTCTGAAACACTCTTTCTGTAGAAACTGCAATTGGACATTCTGAGCGCTAAGAGGCCTATATTGGGAAAAATAATATCTTCAAATAAAAACTACACAGAAGCATTGTGTGAAACTTATTTCTGATATGTTCATTAAGCTAACAGAGTTAAACCATAATTTTGATTGCGCAGTTCTGAACACTCTTTCTGTAGAAAATGCAAGTGGAGATTCGGAGCGCTAAGAGGGTAATAGTGGAAAAAGGAATGTCTCCAAATATAAACTACACAGAATCATTCTGTGAAACTTCTTTCTGATCTGTGCATTCAGCTAACAGAGTTAAACCATACTTGTGATTGAGCAGATCTGAACACTCTTTCTGTAGAAAATGCAACTGGACATTTGGAGCGCTAAGAGCGAAGTAGTGGAAAAAGGAATATATTCAAATATAAACTACAAACAAGCATTCTGTGAAACTTCTTTCTGATCTGAGCATTCAGCTAACAGAGTTAAACCATACTTTTGATTGAGCAGTTTTGAAACACTCTGTCTGTAGAAAATGCAACTGGACATTCGTAGCGCTAAGAGGGTAATAGTGGAAAAAAGAATATGTTCAAATATGAACTACACAGAAGCATTGTATGAAACTTCTTTCTGTTCTGTGCATTCAACTAACAGAGTTGAACCTTACTTTTGATTGAGCCGTTCTGAAACACTCTTTCTGTAGAAACTGCAATTGGACATTCTGAGCGCTAAGAGGCCTATATTGGGAAAAAGAATGTCTACAAATAAAAACTACACAGAAGAATTGTGTGAAACTTCTTTCTGTTCTGTTTGTTCAACTAAAAGAGTTGAACCTTAGTTTTGATTGAGCCGTTCTGAAACACTCTTTCTGTAGAAAATGCAAGTGGAGTTTCGGAGCGCTAAGAGGGTAATAGTGGAAAAAGGAATGTCTCCAAATATAAACTACACAGAATCATTGTATGAAACTTCTTTCTGTTCTGTGCATTCAACTAACAGAGTTGAACCTTACTTTTGATTGAGCCTTTCTGAAACACTCTTACTGTAGAAACTGCAATTGGACATTCTGAGCGCTAAGAGGCCTATATTGGGATATATAATATCTTCAAATAAAAACTACACAGAAGCATTGTGTGAAACTTATTTCTGATATGTTCATTAAGCTAACAGAGTTAAACCATACTTTTGATTGCGCAGTTCTGAACACTCTTTCTGTAGAAAATGCAAGTGGACATTCGGAGCGCTAAGAGGGTAATAGTGGAAAAAGGAATATATTCAAATATAAACTACACAGTAGCATTCTGTGAAAATTCTTTCTGTTCTGTGCATTCAACTAACAGAGTTGAACCTTACTTTTGATTGAGCCGTTCTGAAACACTCTTTCTGTAGAAACTGCAATTGGGCATGCTAAGTGCTAAGAGGCCTACATTGGGAAAAAGAATATCTTCAAATAAAAACTACACAGATGCATTCTGTGAAACTTATTTCTGATCTGTAAATTCAGTTAACAGAGATAAAACATATTTTTGATTGAGCAGTTATGAAACACTCTTTTTGTAGAAAATGCAAGTGGAGATTCGGAGCGCTAAGAGGGTAATAGTGGAAAAAGGAATGTCTCCAAATATAAACTACACAGAATCATTCGGTGAAACTTCTTTCTGATCTGTGCATTCAGCTAACAGAGTTAAACCATACTTTTGATTGAGCAGATCTGAACACTCTTTCTGTAGAAAATGCAACTGGACATTTGGAGCGCTAAGAGCGAAGTAGTGGAAAAAGGAATATATTCAAATATAAACTAAACAGAAGCATTCTGTGAAACTTCTTTCTGATCTGAGCATTCAGCTAACAGAGTTAAACCATACTTTTGATTGAGCAGTTTTGAAACACTCTGTCTGTAGAAAATGCAACCGGACATTCGTAGCGCTAAGAGGGTAATAGTGGAAAAAAGAATATGTTAAAATATAAACTACACAGAAGCATTGTATGAAACTTCTTTCTGTTCTGTGCATTCAACTAACAGAGTTGAACCTTACTTTTGATTGAGCCGTTCTGAAACACTCTTTCTGTAGAAACTGCAATTGGACATTCTGAGCGCTAAGAGGCCTATATTGGGAAAAAGAATGTCTACAAATAAAAACTACACAGAAGAATTTTGTGAAAATTCTTTCTGTTCTGTTTGTTCAACTAAAAGAGTTGAACCTTAGTTTTGATTGAGCCGTTCTGAAACACTCTTTCTGTAGAAAATGCAAGTGGAGATTCGGAGCGCTAAGAGGGTAATAGTGGAAAAAGGAATGTCTCCAAATATAAACTACACAGAATCATTGTATGAAACTTCTTTCTGTTCTGTGCATTCAACTAACAGAGTTGAACCTTACTTTTGATTGAGCCTTTCTGAAACACTCTTACTGTAGAAACTGCAATTGGACATTCTGAGCGCTAAGAGGCCTATATTGGGATATATAATATCTTCAAATAAAAACTACACAGAAGCATTGTGTGAAACTTATTTCTGATATGTTCATTAAGCTAACAGAGTTAAACCATACTTTTGATTGCGCAGTTCTGAACACTCTTTCTGTAGAAAATGCAAGTGGACATTCGGAGCGCTAAGAGGGTAATAGTGGAAAAAGGAATATATTCAAATATAAACTACACAGTAGCATTCTGTGAAAATATTTTCTGTTCTGTGCATTCAACTAACAGAGTTGAACCTTACTTTTGATTGAGCCGTTCTGAAACACTCTTTCTGTAGAAACTGGAATTGGGCATGCTAAGTGCTAAGAGGCCTACATTGGGAAAAAGAATATCTTCAAATAAAAACTACACAGATGCATTCTGTGAAAGTTATTTCTGATCTGTAAATTCAGTTAACAGAGATAAAACATATTTTTGATTGAGCAGTTATGAAACACTCTTTTTGTAGAAAATGCAAGTGGAGATTCGGAGCGCTAAGAGGGTAATAGTGGAAAAAGGAATGTCTCCAAATATAAACTACACAGAATCATTCGGTGAAACTTCTTTCTGATCTGTGCATTAAGCTAACAGAGTTAAACCATACTTTTGATTGAGCAGATCTGAACACTCCTTCTGTAGAAAATGCAACTGGACATTTGGAGCGCTAAGAGCGAAGTAGTGGAAAAAGGAATATATTCAAATATAAACTACACAGAAGCATTCTGTGAAACTTCTTTCTGATCTGAGCATTCAGCTAACAGAGTTAAACCATACTTTTGATTGAGCAGTTTTGAAACACTCTGTCTGTAGAAAATGCAACTGGACATTCGTAGCGCTAAGAGGGTAATAGTGAAAAAAAGAATATGTTCAAATATAAACTACACAGAAGCATTGTATGAAACTTCTTTCTGTTCTGTGCATTCAACTAACAGAGTTGAACCTTACTTTAGATTGAGCCGTTCTGAAACACTCTTTCTGTAGAAACTGCAATTGGACATTCTGAGCGCTAAGAGGCCTATATTGGGAAAAAGAATGTCTACAAATAAAAACTACACAGAAGAATTGTGTGAAACTTCTTTCTGTTCTGTTTGTTCAACTAAAAGAGTTGAACCTTAGTTTTGATTGAGCCGTTCTGAAACACTCTTTCTGTAGAAAATGCAAGTGGAGTTTCGGAGCGCTAAGAGGGTAATAGTGGAAAAAGGAATGTCTCCAAATATAAACTACACAGAATCATTCTGTGAAACTTCTTTCTGATCTGTGTATTCAGCTAACAGAGTTAAACCATACTTGTGATTGAGCAGATCTGAACACTCTTTCTGTAGAAAATGCAACTGGACATTTGGAGCGCTAAGAGAGTAGTAGTGGAAAAAGGAATATATTCAAATATAAACTACACAGAAGCATTCTGTGAAACTTCTTTCTGATCTGAGCCTTCAGCATACCGAGTTAAACCATACTTTTGATTGAGCAGTTTTGAAACACTCTGTCTGTAGAAAATGCAACTGGACATTCGTAGCGCTAAGTGGGTAATAGTGGAAAAAAGAATATGTTCAAATATAAACTACACAGAAGCATTGTATGAAACTTCTTTCTGTTCTGTGCATTCAACTAACAGAGTTGAACCTTACTTTTGATTGAGCCTTTCTGAAACACTCTTTCTGTAGAAACTGCAATTGGACATTCTGAGCGCTAAGAGGTCAATATTGGGATATATAATATCTTCAAATAAAAACTACACAGAAGCATTGTGTGAAACTTATTTCTGATATGTTCATTAAGCTAACAGAGTTAAACCATACTTTTGATTGCGCAGTTCTGAACACTCTTTCTGTAGAAAATGCAAGTGGACATTCGGAGCGCTAAGATGGTAATAGTGGAAAAAGGAATATATTCAAATATAAACTACACAGTAGCATTCTGTGAAAATTCTTTCTGTTCTGTGCATTCAACTAACAGAGTTGAACCTTACTTTTGATTGAGCCGTTCTGAGACACTCTTTCTGTAGAAACTGCAATTGGGCATGCTAAGCGCTAAGAGGCCTACATTGGGAAAAAGAATATCTTCAAATAAAAACTACACAGATGCATTCTGTGAAAGTTATTTCTGATCTGTAAATTCAGTTAACAGAGATAAAACATATTTTTGGTTGAGCAGTTATGAAACACTCTTTTTGTAGAAAATGCAAGTGGAGATTCGGAGCGCTAAGAGGGTAATAGTGGAAAAAGGAATGTCTCCAAATATAAACTACACAGAATCATTCGGTGAAACTTCTTTCTGATATGTGCATTCAGCTAACAGAGTTAAACCATACTTTTGATTGAGCAGATCTGAACACTCTTTCTGTAGAAAATGCAACTGGACATTTGGAGCGCTAAGAGCGAAGTAGTGGAAAAAGGAATATATTCAAATATAAACTACACAGAAGCATTCTGTGAAACTTCTTTCTGATCTGAGCATTCAGCTAACAGAGTTAAACCATACTTTTGATTGAGCAGTTTTGAAACACTCTGTCTGTAGAAAATGCAACTGGACATTCGTAGCGCTAAGAGGGTAATAGTGGAAAAAAGAATATGTTCAAATATAAACTACACAGAAGCATTGTATGAAACTTCTTTCTGTTCTGTGCATTCAACTAACAGAGTTGAACCTTACTTTTGATTGAGCCGTTCTGAAACACTCTTTCTGTAGAAACTGCAATTGGACATTCTGAGCGCTAAGAGGCCTATATTGGGAAAAAGAATGTCTACAAATAAAAACTACACAGAAGAATTGTGTGAAACTTCTTTCTGTTCTGTTTGTTCAACTAAAAGAGTTGAACCTTAGTTTTGATTGAGCCGTTCTGAAACACTCTTTCTGTAGAAAATGCAAGTGGAGATTCGGAGCGCTAAGAGGGTAATAGTGGAAAAAGGAATGTCTCCAAATATAAACTACACAGAATCATTGTATGAAACTTCTTTCTGTTCTGTGCATTCAACTAACAGAGTTGAACCTTACTTTTGATTGAGCCTTTCTGAAACACTCTTACTGTAGAAACTGCAATTGGACATTCTGAGCGCTAAGAGGCCTATATTGGGATATAAAATATCTTCAAATAAAAACTACACAGAAGCATTGTGTGAAACTTATTTCTGATATGTTCATTAAGCTAACAGAGTTAAACCATACTTTTGATTGCGCAGTTCTGAACACTCTTTCTGTAGAAAATGCAAGTGGACATTCGGAGCGCTAAGAGGGTAATAGTGGAAAAAGGAATATATTCAAATATAAACTACACAGTAGCATTCTGTGAAAATTCTTTCTGTTCTGTGCATTCAACTAACAGAGTTGAACCTTACTTTTGATTGAGCCGTTCTGAAACACTCTTTCTGTAGAAACTGCAATTGGGCATGCTGAGCGCTAAGAGGCCTACATTGGGAAAAAGAATATCTTCAAATAAAAACTACACAGATGCATTCTGTGAAAGTTATTTCTGATCTGTAAATTCAGTTAACAGAGATAAAACATATTTTTGATTGAGCAGTTATGAAACACTCTTTTTGTAGAAAATGCAAGTGGAGATTCGGAGCGCTAAGAGGGTAATAGTGGAAAAAGGAATGTCTCCAAATATAAACTACACAGTATAATTCGGTGAAACTTCTTTCTGATCTGTGCATTCAGCTAACAGAGTTAAACCATACTTGTGATTGAGCAGATCTGAACACTCTTTCTGTAGAAAATGCAACTGGACATTTGGAGCGCTAAGAGAGTAGTAGTGGAAAAATGAATATATTCAAATATAAACTACACAGAAGCATTCTGTGAAACTTCTTTCTGATCTGAGCATTCAGCTAACCGAGTTAAACCATACTTTTGATTGAGCAGTTTTGAAACACTCTGTCTGTAGAAAATGCAACTGGACATTCGTAGCGCTAAGTGGGTAGTAGTGGAAAAAAGAATATGTTCAAATATAAACTACACAGAAGCATTGTATGAAACTTGTTTCTGTTCTGTGCATTCAACTAACAGAGTTGAACCTTACTTTTGATTGAGCCTTTCTGAAACACTCTTTCTGTAGAAATTGCAATTGGACATTCTGAGCGCTAAGAGGCCTATATTGGAAAAATAATATCTTCAAATAAAAACTACACAGAAGCATTGTGTGAAACTTATTTCTGATATGTTCATTAAGCTAACAGAGTTAAACCATACTTTTGATTGCGCAGTTCTGAACACTCTTTCTGTAGAAAATGCAAGTGGACATTCGGAGCGCTAAGAGGGTAATAGTGGAAAAAGGAATATATTCAAATATAAACTACACAGTAGCATTCTGTGAAAATTCTTTCTGTTCTGTGCATTCAACTAACAGAGTTGAACCTTACTTTTGATTGAGCCGTTCTGAAACACTCTTTCTGTAGAAACTGCAATTGGGCATGCTAAGCGCTAAGAGGCCTACATTGGGAAAAAGAATATCTTCAAATAAAAACTACACAGATGCATTCTGTGAAAGTTATTTCTGATCTGTAAATTCAGTTAACAGAGATAAAACATATTTTTGATTGAGCAGTTATGAAACACTCTTTTTGTAGAAAATGCAAGTGGAGATTCGGAGCGCTAAGAGGGTAATAGTGGAAAAAGGAATGTCTCCAAATATAAACTACACAGAATCATTCGGTGAAACTTCTTTCTGATCTGTGCATTCAGCTAACAGAGTTAAACCATACTTTTGATTGAGCAGATCTGAACACTCTTTCTGTAGAAAATGCAACTGGACATTTGGAGCGCTAAGAGCGAAGTAGTGGAAAAAGGAATATATTCAAATATAAACTACACAGAAGCATTCTGTGAAACTTCTTTCTGATCTGAGCATTCAGCTAACAGAGTTAAACCATACTTTTGATTGAGCAGTTTTGAAACACTCTGTCTGTAGAAAATGCAACTGGACATTCGTAGCGCTAAGAGGGTAATAGTGGAAAAAAGAATATGTTCAAATATAAACTACACAGAAGCATTGTATGAAACTTCTTTCTGTTCTGTGCATTCAACTAACAGAGTTGAACCTTACTTTTGATTGAGCCGTTCTGAAACACTCTTTCTGTAGAAACTGCAATTGGACATTCTGAGCGCTAAGAGGCGTATATTGGGAAAAAGAATGTCTACAAATAAAAACTACACAGAAGAATTGTGTGAAACTACTTTCTGTTCTGTTTTTTCAACTAAAAGAGTTGAAGCTTAGTTTTGATTGAGCCGTTCTGAAACACTCTTTCTGTAGAAAATGCAAGTGGAGTTTCGGAGCGCTAAGAGGGTAATAGTGGAAAAAGGAATGTCTCCAAATATAAACTACACAGAATCATTCGGTGAAACTTCTTTCTGATCTGTGCATTCAGCTAACAGAGTTAAACCATACTTGTGATTGAGCAGATCTGAACACTCTTTCTGTAGAAAATGCAACTGGACATTTTGAGCGCTAAGAGAGTAGTAGTGGAAAAATGAATATATTCAAATATAAACTACACAGAAGCATTCTGTGAAACTTCTTTCTGATCTGAGCATTCAGCTAACCGAGTTAAACCATACTTTTGATTGAGCAGTTTTGAAACACTCTGTCTGTAGAAAATGCGACTGGACATTCGTAGCGCTAAGTGGGTATTAGTGGAAAAAAGAATATGTTCAAATATAAACTACACAGAAGCATTGTATGAAACTTCTTTCTGTTCTGTGCATTCAACTAACAGAGTTGAACCTTACTTTTGATTGAGCCTTTCTGAAACACTCTTTCTGTAGAAATTGCAATTGGACATTCTGAGCGCTAAGAGGCCTATATTGGGAAAAATAATATCTTCAAATAAAAACTACACAGAAGCATTGTGTGAAACTTATTTCTGATATGTTCATTAAGCTAACAGAGTTAAACCATACTTTTGATTGCGCAGTTCTGAACACTCTTTCTGTAGAAAATGCAAGTGGACATTCGGAGCGCTAAGAGGGTAATAGTGGAAAAAGGAATATATTCAAATATAAACTACACAGTAGCATTCTGTGAAAATTCTTTCTGTTCTGTGCATTCAACTAACAGAGTTGAACCTTACTTTTGATTGAGCCGTTCTGAAACACTCTTTCTGTAGAAACTGCAATTGGACATTCTGAGCGCTAAGAGGCCTATATTGGGAAAAAGACTGTCTACAAATAAAAACTACACAGAAGAATTGTGTGAAACTTCTTTCTGTTCTGTTTGTTCAACTAAAAGAGTTGAACCTTAGTTTTGATTGAGCCGTTCTGAAACACTCTTTCTGTAGAAAATGCAAGTGGAGATTCGGAGCGCTAAGAGGGTAATAGTGGAAAAAGGAATGTCTCCAAATATAAACTACACAGAATCATTGTATGAAACTTCTTTCTGTTCTGTGCATTCAACTAACAGAGTTGAACCTTACTTTCGATTGAGCCTTTCTGAAACACTCTTTCTGTAGAAACTGCAATTGGACATTCTGAGCGCTAAGAGGTCAATATTGGGATATATAATATCTTCAAATAAAAACTACACAGAAGCATTGTGTGAAACTTATTTCTGATATGTTCATTAAGCTAACAGAGTTAAACCATACTTTTGATTGCGCAGTTCTGAACACTCTGTCTGTAGAAAATGCAAGTGGACATTCGGAGCGCTAAGATGGTAATAGTGGAAAAAGGAATATAATCAAATATAAACTACACAGTAGCATTCTGTGAAAATTCTTTCTGTTCTGTGCATTCAACTAACAGAGTTGAACCTTACTTTTGATTGAGCCGTTCTGAAACACTCTTTCTGTAGAAACTGCAATTGGGCATGCTAAGCGCTAAGAGGCCTACATTGGGAAAAAGAATATCTTCAAATAAAAACTACACAGATGCATTCTGTGAAAGTAATTTCTGATCTGTAAATTCAGTTAACAGAGATAAAACATATTTTTGGTTGAGCAGTTATGAAACACTCTTTTTGTAGAAAATGCAAGTGGAGATTCGGAGCGCTAATAGGGTAATAGTGGAAAAAGGAATGTCTCCAAATATAAACTACACAGAATCATTCGGTGAAACTTCTTTCTGATCTGTGCATTCAGCTAACAGAGTTAAACCATACTTTTGATTGAGCAGATCTGAACACTCTTTCTGTAGAAAATGCAACTGGACATTTGGAGCGCTAAGAGCGAAGTAGTGGAAAAAGGAATATATTCAAATATAAACTACACAGAAGCATTCTGTGAAACTTCTTTCTGATCTGAGCATTCAGCTAACAGAGTTAAACCATACTTTTGATTGAGCAGTTTTGAAACACTCTGTCTGTAGAAAATGCAACTGGACATTCGTAGCGCTAAGAGGGTAATAGTGGAAAAAAGAATATGTTCAAATATAAACTACACAGAAGCATTGTATGAAACTTCTTTCTGTTCTGTGCATTCAACTAACAGAGTTGAACCTTACTTTTGATTGAGCCGTTCTGAAACACTCTTTCTGTAGAAACTGCAATTGGACATTCTGAGCGCTAAGAGGCCTATATTGGGAAAAAGAATGTCTACAAATAAAAACTACACAGAAGAATTTTGTGAAACTTCTTTCTGTTCTGTTTGTTCAACTAAAAGAGTTGAACCTTAGTTTTGATTGAGCCGTTCTGAAACACTCTTTCTGTAGAAAATGCAAGTGGAGATTCGGAGCGCTAAGAGGGTAATAGTGGAAAAAGGAATGTCTCCAAATATAAACTACACAGAATCATTGTATGAAACTTCTTTCTGTTCTGTGCATTCAACTAACAGAGTTGAACCTTACTTTTGATTGAGCCTTTCTGAAACACTCTTTCTGTAGAAACTGCAATTGGACATTCTGAGCGCTAAGAGGCCTATATTGGGATATATAATATCTTCAAATAAAAACTACACAGAAGCATTGTGTGAAACTTATTTCTGATATGTTCATTAAGCTAACAGAGTTAAACCATACTTTTGATTGCGCAGTTCTGAACACTCTTTCTGTAGAAAATGCAAGTGGACATTCGGAGCGCTAAGAGGGTAATAGTGGAAAAAGGAATATATTCAAATATAAACTACACAGTAGCATTCTGTGAAAATTCTTTCTGTTCTGTGCATTCAACTAACAGAGTTGAACCTTACTTTTGATTGAGCCGTTCTGAAACACTCTTTCTGTAGAAACTGCAATTGGGCATGCTAAGCGCTAAGAGGCCTACATTGGGAAAAGGAATATCTTCAAATAAAAACTACACAGATGCATTCTGTGAAAGTTATTTCTGATCTGTAAATTCAGTTAACAGAGATAAAACATATTTTTGATTGAGCAGTTATGAAACACTCTTTTTGTAGAAAATGCAAGTGGAGATTCGGAGCGCTAAGAGGGTAATAGTGGAAAAAGGAATGTCTCCAAATATAAACTACACAGAATCATTCGGTGAAACTTCTTTCTGATCTGTGCATTCAGCTAACAGAGTTAAACCATACTTCTGATTGAGCAGATCTGAACACTCTTTCTGTAGAAAATGCAACTGGACATTTGGAGCGCTAAGAGAGTAGTAGTGGAAAAATGAATATATTCAAATATAAACTACACAGAAGCATTCTGTGAAACTTCTTTCTGATCTGAGCATTCAGCTAACCGAGTTAAACCATACTTTTGATTGAGCAGTTTTGAAACACTCTGTCTGTAGAAAATGCAACTGGACATTCGTAGCGCTAAGTGGTTAATAGTGGAAAAAAGAATATGTTCAAATATAAACTACACAGAAGCATTGTATGAAACTTCTTTCTGTTCTGTGCATTCAACTAACAGAGTTGAACCTTACTTTTGATAGAGCCGTTCTGAAACACTCTTTCTGTAGAAACTGTAATTATACATTCTGAGCGCTAAGAGGCCTATATTGGGAAAAAGAATGTCTACAAATAAAAACTACACAGAAGAATTGTGTGAAACTTCTTTCTGTTCTGTTTGTTCAACTAAAAGAGTTGAACCTTAGTTTTGATTGAGCCGTTCTGAAACACTCTTTCTGTAGAAAATGCAAGTGGAGATTCGGAGCGCTAAGAGGGTAATAGTGGAAAAAGGAATGTCTCCAAATATAAACTACACAGAATCATTCTGTGAAACTTCTTTCTGATCTGTGTATTCAGCTAACAGAGTTAAACCATACTTGTGATTGAGCAGATCTGAACACTCTTTCTGTAGAAAATGCAACTGGACATTTGGAGCGCTAAGAGAGTAGTAGTGTAAAAAGGAATATATTCAAATATAAACTACACAGAAGCATTCTGTGAAACTTCTTTCTGATCTGAGCATTCAGCTAACAGAGTTAAACCATACTTTTGATTGAGCAGTTTTGAAACACTCTGTCTGTAGAAAATGCAACTGGACATTCGTAGCGCTAAGTGGGTAATAGTGCAAAAAAGAATATGTTCAAATATAAACTACACAGAAGCATTGTATGAAACTTCTTTCTGTTCTGTGCATTCCACTAACAGAGTTGAACCTTACTTTTGATTGAGCCTTTCTGAAACACTCTTTCTGTAGAAACTGCAATTGGACATTCTGAGCGCTAAGAGGCCTATATTGGGATATAAAATATCTTCAAATAAAAACTACACAGAAGCATTGTGTGAAACTTATTTCTGATATGTTCATTAAGCTAACAGAGTTAAACCATACTTTTGATTGCGCAGTTCTGAACACTCTTTCTGTAGAAAATGCAAGTGGACATTCGGAGCGCTAAGAGGGTAATAGTGGAAAAAGGAATATATTCAAATAAAACTACACAGTAGCATTCTGTGAAAATTCTTTCTGTTCTGTGCATTCAACTAACAGAGTTGAACCTTACTTTTGATTGAGCCGTTCTGAAACATTCTTTCTGTAGAAACTGCAATTGGGCATGCTAAGCGCTAAGAGGCCTACATTGGGAAAAAGAATATCTACAAATAAAAACTACACAGATGCATTCTGTGAAACTTATTTCTGATCTGTAAATTCAGTTAACAGAGATAAAACATATTTTTGATTGAGCAGTTATGAAACACTCTTTTTGTAGAAAATGCAAGTGGAGATTCGGAGCGCTAAGAGGGTAATAGTGGAAAAAGTAATGTCTCCAAATATAAACTACACAGAATCATTCGTTGAAACTTCTTTCTGATCTGTGCATTCAGCTAACAGAGTTAAACCATACTTGTGATTGAGCAGATCTGAACACTCTTTCTGTAGAAAATGCAACTGGACATTTGGAGCGCTAAGAGAGTAGTAGTGGAAAAATGAATATATTCAAATATAAACTACACAGAAGCATTCTGTGAAACTTCTTTCTGATCTGAGCATTCAGCTAACCGAGTTAAACCATACTTTTGATTGAGCAGTTTTGAAACACTCTGTCTGTAGAAAATGCAACTGGACATTCGTAGCACTAAGTGGGTAGTAGTGGAAAAAAGAATATGTTCAAATATAAACTACACAGAAGCATTGTATGAAACTTCTTTCTGTTCTGTGCATTCAACTAACAGAGTTGAAACTTACTTTTGATTGAGCCTTTCTGAAACACTCTTTCTGTAGAAATTGCAATTGGACATTCTGAGCGCTAAGAGGCCTATATTGGGAAAAATAATATCTTCAAATAAAAGCTACACAGAAACATTGTGTGAAACTTATTTCTGATATGTTCATTAAGCTAACAGAGTTAAACCATACTTTTGATTGCGCAGTTCTGAACACTCTTTCTGTAGAAAATGCAAGTGGACATTCGGAGCGCTAAGAGGGTAATAGTGGAAAAAGAATATATTCAAATATAAACTACACAGTAACATTCTGTGAAAATTCTTTCTGTTCTGTGCATTCAACTAACAGAGTTGAACCTTACTTTTGATTGAGCCGTTCTGAAACACTCTTTCTGTAGAAACTGCAATTGGGCATGCTAAGCGCTAAGAGGCCTACATTGGGAAAAAGAATATCTTCAAATAAAAACTACACAGATGCATTCTGTGAAAGTTATTTCTGATCTGTAAATTCAGTTAACAGAGATAAAACATATTTTTGATTGAGCAGTTATGAAACACTCTTTTTGTAGAAAATGCAAGTGGAGATTCGGAGCGCTAAGAGGGTAATAGTGGAAAAAGGAATGTCTCCAAATATAAACTACACAGAATCATTCGGTGAAACTTCTTTCTGATCTGTGCATTCAGCTAACAGAGTTAAACCATACTTTTGATTGAACAGATCTGAACACTCTTTCTGTAGAAAATGCAACTGGACATTTGGAGCGCTAAGAGCGAAGTAGTGGAAAAAGGAATATATTCAAATATAAACTACACAGAAGCATTCTGTGAAACTTCTTTCTGATCTGAGCATTCAGCTAACAGAGTTAAACCATACTTTTGATTGAGCAGTTTTGAAACACTCTGTCTGTAGAAAATGCAACTGGACATTCGTAGCGCTAAGAGGGTAATAGTGGAAAAAAGAATATGTTCAAATATAAACTACACAGAAGCATTGTATGAAACTTCTTTCTGTTCTGTGCATTCAACTAACAGAGTTGAACCTTACTTTTGATTGAGCCGTTCTGAAACACTCTTTCTGTAGAAACTGCAATTGGACATTCTGAGCGCTAAGAGGCCTATATTGGGAAAAAGAATGTCTACAAATAAAAACTACACAGAAGAATTGTGTGAAACTTCTTTCTGTTCTGTTTGTTCAACTAAAAGAGTTGAACCTTAGTTTTGATTGAGCCGTTCTGAAACACTCTTTCTGTAGAAAATGCAAGTGGAGATTCGGAGCGCTAAGAGGGTAATAGTGGAAAAAGGAATGTCTCCAAATATAAACTACACAGAATCATTCTGTGAAACTTCTTTCTGATCTTTGTATTCAGCTAACAGAGTTAAACCATACTTGTGATTGAGCAGATCTGAACACTCTTTCTGTAGAAAATGCAACTGGACATTTGGAGCGCTAAGAGGATAGTAGTGGAAAAAGGAATATATTCAAATATAAACTACACAGAAGCATTCTGTGAAACTTCTTTCTGATCTGAGCATTCAGCTTACCGAGTTAAACCATACTTTTGATTGAGCAGTTTTGAAACACTCTGTCTGTAGAAAATGCAACTGGACATTCGTAGCGCTAAGTGGGTAATAGTGGAAAAAAGAATATGTTCAAATATAAACTACACAGAAGCATTGTATGAAACTTCTTTCTGTTCTGTGCATTCAACTAACAGAGTTGAACCTTACTTTTGATTGAGCCTTTCTGAAACACTCTTTCTGTAGAAACTGCAATTGGACATTCTGAGCGCTAAGAGGCCAATATTGGGATATATAATATCTTCAAATAAAAACTACACAGAAGCATTGTGTGAAACTTATTTCTGATATGTTCATTAAGCTAACAGAGTTAAACCATACTTTTGATTGCGCAGTTCTGAACACTCTTTCTGTAGAAAATGCAAGTGGACATTCGGAGCGCTAAGAGGGTAATAGTGGAAAAAGGAATATATTCAAATATAAACTACACAGTAGCATTCTGTGAAAATTCTTTCTGTTCTGTGCATTCAACTAACAGAGTTGAACCTTACTTTTGATTGAGCCGTTCTGAAACACTCTTTCTGTAGAAACTGCAATTGGGCATGCTAAGCGCTAAGAGGCCTACATTGGGAAAAAGAATATCTTCAAATAAAAACTACACAGATGCATTCTGTGAAACTTATTTCTGATCTGTAAATTCAGTTAACAGAGATAAAACATATTTTTGATTGAGCAGTTATGAAACACTCTTTTTGTAGAAAATGCAAGTGGAGATTCGGAGCGCTAAGAGGGTAATAGTGGAAAAAGGAATGTCTCCAAATATAAACTAGACAGAATCATTCGGTGAAACTTCTTTCTGATCTGTGCATTCAGCTAACAGAGTTAAACCATACTTGTGATTGAGCAGATCTGAACACTCTTTCTGTAGAAAATGCAACTGGACATTTGGAGCGCTAAGAGAGTAGTAGTGGAAAAATGAATATATTCAAATATAAACTACACAGAAGCATTCTGTGAAACTTCTTTCTGATCTGAGCATTCAGCTAACCGAGTTAAACCATACTTTTGATTGAGCAGTTTTGAAACACTCTGTCTGTAGAAAATGCAACTGGACATTCGTAGCGCTAAGTGGGTAGTAGTGGAAAAAAGAATATGTTCAAATATAAACTACACAGAAGCATTGTATGAAACTTCTTTCTGTTCTGTGCATTCAACTAACAGAGTTGAACCTTACTTTTGATAGAGCCTTTCTGAAACACTCTTTGTGTAGAAACTGCAATTGGACATTCTGAGCGCTAAGAGGCCTATATTGGGAAAAAGAATGTCTACAAATAAAAACTACACAGAAGAATTGTGTGAAACTTCTTTCTGTTCTGTTTGTTCAACTAAAAGAGTTGAACCTTAGTTTTGATTGAGCCGTTCTGAAACACTCTTTCTGTAGAAAATGCAAGTGGAGATTCGGAGCGCTAAGAGGGTAATAGTGGAAAAAGGAATGTCTCCAAATATAAACTACACAGAATCATTCTGTGAAACTTCTTTCTGATCTGTGTATTCAGCTAACAGGGTTAAACCATACTTGTGATTGAGCAGATCTGAACACTCTTTCTGTAGAAAATGCAACTGGACATTTGGAGCGCTAAGAGAGTAGTAGTGGAAAAAGGAATATATTCAAATATAAACTACACAGAAGCATTCTGTGAAACTTCTTTCTGATCTGAGCATTCAGCTAACAGAGTTAAACCATACTTTTGATTGAGCAGTTTTGAAACACTCTGTCTGTAGAAAATGCAACTGGACATTCGTAGCGCTAAGTGGGTAATAGTGCAAAAAAGAATATGTTCAAATATAAACTACAAAGAAGCATTGTATGAAACTTCTTTCTGTTCTGTGCATTCAACTAACAGAGTTGAACCTTACTTTTGATTGAGCCTTTCTGAAACACTCTTTCTGAAGAAACTGCAATTGGACATTCTGAGCGCTAAGAGGCCTATATTGGGAAAAATAATATCTTCAAATAAAAACTACACAGAAGCATTGTGTGAAACTTATTTCTGATATGTTCATTAAGCTAACAGAGTTAAACCATACTTTTGATTGCGCAGTTCTGAACATTCTTTCTGTAGAAAATGCAAGTGGACATTCGGAGCGCTAAGAGGGTAGTAGTGGAAAAAGGAATATATTCAAATATAAACTACACAGTAGCATTCTGTGAAAATTCTTTCTGTTCTGTGCATTCAACTAACAGAGTTGAACCTTACTTTTGATTGAGCCGTTCTGAAACACTCTTTCTGTAGAAACTGCAATTGGGCATGCTAAGCGCTAAGAGGCCTACATTGGGAAAAAGAATATCTTCAAATAAAAACTACACAGATGCATTCTGTGAAACTTCTTTCTGATCTGTAAATTCAGTTAACAGAGATAAAACATATTTTTGATTGAGCAGTTATGAAACACTCTTTTTGTAGAAAATGCAAGTGGAGATTCGGAGCGCTAAGAGGGTAATAGTGGAAAAAGTAATGTCTCCAAATATAAACTACACAGAATCATTCGTTGAAACTTCTTTCTGATCTGTGCATTCAGCTAACAGAGTTAAAACATACTTGTGATTGAGCAGATCTGAACACTCTTTCTGTAGAAAATGCAACTGGACATTTGGAGCGCTAAGAGAGTAGTAGTGGAAAAATGAATATATTCAAATATAAACTACACAGAAGCATTCTGTGAAACTTCTTTCTGATCTGAGCATTCAGCTAACCGAGTTAAACCATACTTTTGATTGAGCAGTTTTGAAACACTCTGTCTGTAGAAAATGCAACTGGACATTCGTAGCACTAAGTGGGTAGTAGTGGAAAAAAGAATATGTTCAAATATAAACTACACAGAAGCATTGTATGAAACTTCTTTCTGTTCTGTGCATTCAACTAACAGAGTTGAACCTTACTTTTGATTGAGCCTTTCTGAAACACTCTTTCTGTAGAAATTGCAATTGGACATTCTGAGCGCTAAGAGGCCTATATTGGGAAAAAAAATATCTTCAAATAAAAGCTACACAGAAACATTGTGTGAAACTTATTTCTGATATGTTCATTAAGCTAACAGAGTTAAACCATACTTTTGATTGCGCAGTTCTGAACACTCTTTCTGTAGAAAATGCAAGTGGACATTCGGAGCGCTAAGAGGGTAATAGTGGAAAAAGAATATATTCAAATATAAACTACAGAGTAACATTCTGTGAAAATTCTTTCTGTTCTGTGCATTCAACTAACAGAGTTGAACCTTACTTTTGATTGAGCCGTTCTGAAACACTCTTTCTGTAGAAACTGCAATTGGGCATGCTAAGCGCTAAGAGGCCTACATTGGGAAAAAGAATATCTTCAAATAAAAACTACACAGATGCATTCTGTGAAAGTTATTTCTGATCTGTAAATTCAGTTAACAGAGATAAAACATATTTTTGATTGAGCAGTTATGAAACACTCTTTTTGTAGAAAATGCAAGTGGAGATTCGGAGCGCTAAGAGGGTAATAGTGGAAAAAGGAATGTCTCCAAATATAAACTACACAGAATCATTCGGTGAAACTTCTTTCTGATCTGTGCATTCAGCTAACAGAGTTAAACCATACTTTTGATTGAACAGATCTGAACACTCTTTCTGTAGAAAATGCAACTGGACATTTGGAGCGCTAAGAGCGAAGTAGTGGAAAAAGGAATATATTCAAATATAAACTACACAGAAGCATTCTGTGAAACTTCTTTCTGATCTGAGCATTCAGCTAACAGAGTTAAACCATACTTTTGATTGAGCAGTTTTGAAACACTCTGTCTGTAGAAAATGCAACTGGACATTCGTAGCGCTAAGAGGGTAATAGTGGAAAAAAGTATATGTTCAAATATAAACTACACAGAAGCATTGTATGAAACTTCTTTCTGTTCTGTGCATTCAACTAACAGAGTTGAACCTTACTTTTGATTGAGCCGTTCTGAAACACTCTTTCTGTAGAAACTGCAATTGGACATTCTGAGCGCTAAGAGGCCTATATTGGGAAAAAGAATGTCTACAAATAAAAACTACACAGAAGAATTGTGTGAAACTTCTTTCTGTTCTGTTTGTTCAACTAAAAGAGTTGAACCTTAGTTTTGATTGAGCCGTTCTGAAACACTCTTTCTGTAGAAAATGCAAGTGGAGATTCGGAGCGCTAAGAGGGTAATAGTGGAAAAAGGAATGTCTCCAAATATAAACTACACAGAATCATTCTGTGAAACTTCTTTCTGATCTTTGTATTCAGCTAACAGAGTTAAACCATACTTGTGATTGAGCAGATCTGAACACTCTTTCTGTAGAAAATGCAACTGGACATTTGGAGCGCTAAGAAGATAGTAGTGGAAAAAGGAATATATTCAAATATAAACTACACAGAAGCATTCTGTGAAACTTCTTTCTGATCTGAGCATTCAGCTTACCGAGTTAAACCATACTTTTGATTGAGCAGTTTTGAAACACTCTGTCTGTAGAAAATGCAACTGGACATTCGTAGCGCTAAGTGGGTAATAGTGGAAAAAAGAATATGTTCAAATATAAACTACACAGAAGCATTGTATGAAACTTCTTTCTGTTCTGTGCATTCAACTAACAGAGTTGAACCTTACTTTTGATTGAGCCTTTCTGAAACACTCTTTCTGTAGAAACTGCAATTGGACATTCTGAGCGCTAAGAGGCCAATATTGGGATATATAATATCTTCAAATAAAAACTACACAGAAGCATTGTGTGAAACTTATTTCTGATATGTTCATTAAGCTAACAGAGTTAAACCATACTTTTGATTGCGCAGTTCTGAACACTCTTTCTGTAGAAAATGCAAGTGGACATTCGGAGCGCTAAGAGGGTAATAGTGGAAAAAGGAATATATTCAAATATAAACTACACAGTAGCATTCTGTGAAAATTCTTTCTGTTCTGTGCATTCAACTAACAGAGTTGAACCTTACTTTTGATTGAGCCGTTCTGAAACACTCTTTCTGTAGAAACTGCAATTGGGCATGCTAAGCGCTAAGAGGCCTACATTGGGAAAAAGAATATCTTCAAATAAAAACTACACAGATGCATTCTGTGAAACTTATTTCTGATCTGTAAATTCAGTTAACAGAGATAAAACATATTTTTGATTGAGCAGTTATGAAACACTCTTTTTGTAGAAAATGCAAGTGGAGATTCGGAGCGCTAAGAGGGTAATAGTGGAAAAAGGAATGTCTCCAAATATAAACTAGACAGAATCATTCGGTGAAACTTCTTTCTGATCTGTGCATTCAGCTAACAGAGTTAAACCATAGTTGTGATTGAGCAGATCTGAACACTCTTTCTGTAGAAAATGCAACTGGACATTTGGAGCGCTAAGAGAGTAGTAGTGGAAAAATGAATATATTCAAATATAAACTACACAGAAGCATTCTGTGAAACTTCTTTCTGATCTGAGCATTCAGCTAACCGAGTTAAACCATACTTTTGATTGAGCAGTTTTGAAACACTCTGTCTGTAGAAAATGCAACTGGACATTCGTAGCGCTAAGTGGGTAGTAGTGGAAAAAAGAATATGTTCAAATATAAACTACACAGAAGCATTGTATGAAACTTCTTTCTGTTCTGTGCATTCAACTAACAGAGTTGAACCTTACTTTTGATTGAGCCTTTCTGAAACACTCTTTCTGTAGAAATTGCAATTGGACATTCTGAGCGCTAAGAGGCCTATATTGGGAAAAATAATATCTTCAAATAAAAACTACACAGAAGCATTGTGTGAAACTTATTTCTTATATGTTCATTAAGCTAACAGAGTTAAACCATACTTTTGATTGCGCAGTTCTGAACACTCTTTCTGTAGAAAATGCAAGTGGACATTCGGAGCGCTAAGAGGGTAAGAGTGGAAAAAGGAATATATTCAAATATAAACTACACAGTAGCATTCTGTGAAAATTCTTTCTGTTCTGTGCATTCAACTAACAGAGTTGAACCTTACTTTTGATTGAGCCGTTCTGAAACACTCTTTCTGTAGAAACTGCAATTGGGCATGCTAAGCGCTAAGAGGCCTACATTGGGAAAAAGAATATCTTCAAATAAAAACTACACAGATGCATTCTGTGAAAGTTATTTCTGATCTGTAAATTCAGTTAACAGAGATAAAACATATTTTTGATTGAGCAGTTATGAAACACTCTTTTTGTAGAAAATGCAAGTGGAGATTCGGAGCGCTAAGAGGGTAATAGTGGAAAAAGGAATGTCTTCAAATATAAACTACACAGAATCATTCGGTGAAACTTCTTTCTGATCTGTGCATTCAGCTAACAGAGTTAAACCATACTTTTGATTGAGCAGATCTGAACACTCTTTCTGTAGAAAATGCAACTGGACATTTGGAGCGCTAAGAGCGAAGTAGTGGAAAAAGGAATATATTCAAATATAAACTACACAGAAGCATTCTGTGAAACTTCTTTCTGATCTGAGCATTCAGCTAACAGAGTTAAACCATACTTTTGATTGAGCAGTTTTGAAACACTCTGTCTGTAGAAAATGCAACTGGACATTCGTAGCGCTAAGTGGGTAATAGTGGAAAAAAAATATGTTCAAATATAAACTACACAGAAGCATTGTATGAAACTTCTTTCTGTTCTGTGCATTCAACTAACAGAGTTGAACCTTACTTTTGATAGAGCCTTTCTGAAACACTCTTTGTGTAGAAACTGCAATTGGACATTCTGAGCGCTAAGAGGCCTATATTGGGAAAAAGAATGTCTACAAATAAAAACTACACAGAAGAATTGTGTGAAACTTCTTTCTGTTCTGTTTGTTCAACTAAAAGAGTTGAACCTTAGTTTTGATTGAGCCGTTCTGAAACACTCTTTCTGTAGAAAATGCAAGTGGAGATTCGGAGCGCTAAGAGGGTAATAGTGGAAAAAG
The DNA here is from genome assembly GCF_028878055.3 of Symphalangus syndactylus. Classification (NCBI taxonomy): domain Eukaryota; kingdom Metazoa; phylum Chordata; class Mammalia; order Primates; family Hylobatidae; genus Symphalangus; species Symphalangus syndactylus. Next base: position 3,477,031 of record NC_072435.2, on the reverse strand, counting down.
GAATGTCTCCAAATATAAACTACACAGAATCATTCTGTGAAACTTCTTTCTGATCTGTGTATTCAGCTAACAGGGTTAAACCATACTTGTGATTGAGCAGATCTGAACACTCTTTCTGTAGAAAATGCAACTGGACATTTGGAGCGCTAAGAGAGTAGTAGTGGAAAAAGGAATATATTCAAATATAAACTACACAGAAGCATTCTGTGAAACTTCTTTCTGATCTGAGCATTCAGCTAACAGAGTTAAACCATACTTTTGATTGAGCAGTTTTGAAACACTCTGTCTGTAGAAAATGCAACTGGACATTCGTAGCGCTAAGTGGGTAATAGTGCAAAAAAGAATATGTTCAAATATAAACTACAAAGAAGCATTGTATGAAACTTCTTTCTGTTCTGTGCATTCAACTAACAGAGTTGAACCTTACTTTTGATTGAGCCTTTCTGAAACACTCTTTCTGTAGAAACTGCAATTGGACATTCTGAGCGCTAAGAGGCCTATATTGGGAAAAATAATATCTTCAAATAAAAACTACACAGAAGCATTGTGTGAAACTTATTTCTGATATGTTCATTAAGCTAACAGAGTTAAACCATACTTTTGATTGCGCAGTTCTGAACACTCTTTCTGTAGAAAATGCAAGTGGACATTCGGAGCGCTAAGAGGGTAGTAGTGGAAAAAGGAATATATTCAAATATAAACTACACAGTAGCATTCTGTGAAAATTCTTTCTGTTCTGTGCATTCAACTAACAGAGTTGAACCTTACTTTTGATTGAGCCGTTCTGAAACACTCTTTCTGTAGAAACTGCAATTGGGCATGCTAAGCGCTAAGAGGCCTACATTGGGAAAAAGAATATCTTCAAATAAAAACTACACAGATGCATTCTGTGAAACTTATTTCTGATCTGTAAATTCAGTTAACAGAGATAAAACATATTTTTGATTGAGCAGTTATGAAACACTCTTTTTGTAGAAAATGCAAGTGGAGATTCGGAGCGCTAAGAGGGTAATAGTGGAAAAAGTAATGTCTCCAAATATAAACTACACAGAATCATTCGGTGAAACTTCTTTCTGATCTGTGCATTCAGCTAACAGAGTTAAACCATACTTGTGATTGAGCAGATCTGAACACTCTTTCTGTAGAAAATGCAACTGGACATTTGGAGCGCTAAGAGAGTAGTAGTGGAAAAATGAATATATTCAAATATAAACTACACAGAAGCATTCTGTGAAACTTCTTTCTGATCTGAGCATTCAGCTAACCGAGTTAAACCATACTTTTGATTGAGCAGTTTTGAAACACTCTGTCTGTAGAAAATGCAACTGGACATTCGTAGCACTAAGTGGGTAGTAGTGGAAAAAAGAATATGTTCAAATATAAACTACACAGAAGCATTGTATGAAACTTCTTTCTGTTCTGTGCATTCAACTAACAGAGTTGAACCTTACTTTTGATTGAGCCTTTCTGAAACACTCTTTCTGTAGAAATTGCAATTGGACATTCTGAGCGCTAAGAGGCCTATATTGGGAAAAATAATATCTTCAAATAAAAGCTACACAGAAGCATTGTGTGAAACTTATTTCTGATATGTTCATTAAGCTAACAGAGTTAAACCATACTTTGGATTGCGCAGTTCTGAACACTCTTTCTGTAGAAAATGCAAGTGGACATTCGGAGCGCTAAGAGGGTAATAGTGGAAAAAGGAATATATTCAAATATAAACTACACAGTAACATTCTGTGAAAATTCTTTCTGTTCTGTGCATTCAACTAACAGAGTTGAACCTTACTTTTGATTGAGCCGTTCTGAAACACTCTTTCTGTAGAAACTGCAATTGGGCATGCTAAGCGCTAAGAGGCCTACATTGGGAAAAAGAATATCTTCAAATAAAAACTACACAGATGCATTCTGTGAAAGTTATTTCTGATCTGTAAATTCAGTTAACAGAGATAAAACATATTTTTGATTGAGCAGTTATGAAACACTCTTTTTGTAGAAAATGCAAGTGGAGATTCGGAGCGCTAAGAGGGTAATAGTGGAAAAAGGAATGTCTCCAAATATAAACTACACAGAATCATTCGGTGAAACTTCTTTCTGATCTGTGCATTCAGCTAACAGAGTTAAACCATACTTTTGATTGAACAGATCTGAACACTCTTTCTGTAGAAAATGCAACTGGACATTTGGAGCGCTAAGTGCGAAGTAGTGGAAAAAGGAATATATTCAAATATAAACTACACAGAAGCATTCTGTGAAACTTCTTTCTGATCTGAGCATTCAGCTAACAGAGTTAAACCATACTTTTGACTGAGCAGTTTTGAAACACTCTGTCTGTAGAAAATGCAACTGGACATTCGTAGCGCTAAGAGGGTAATAGTGGAAAAAAGAATATGTTCAAATATAAACAACACAGAAGCATTGTATGAAACTTCTTTCTGTTCTGTGCATTCAACTAACAGAGTTGAACCTTACTTTTGATTGAGCCGTTCTGAAACACTCTTTCTGTAGAAACTGCAATTGGACATTCTGAGCGCTAAGAGGCCTATATTGGGAAAAAGAATGTCTACAAATAAAAACTACACAGAAGAATTGTGTGAAACTTCTTTCTGTTCTGTTTGTTCAACTAAAAGAGTTGAACCTTAGTTTTGATTGAGCCGTTCTTAAACACTCTTTCTGTAGAAAATGCAAGTGGAGATTCGGAGCGCTAAGAGGGTAATAGTGGAAAAAGGAATGTCTCCAAATATAAACTACACAGAATCATTCTGTGAAACTTCTTTCTGATCTTTGTATTCAGCTAACAGAGTTAAACCATACTTGTGATTGAGCAGATCTGAACACTCTTTCTGTAGAAAATGCAACTGGACATTTGGAGCGCTAAGAGGATAGTAGTGGAAAAAGGAATATATTCAAACATAAACTACACAGAAGCATTCTGTGAAACTTCTTTCTGATCTGAGCATTCAGCTTACCGAGTTAAACCATACTTTTGATTGAGCAGTTTTGAAACACTCTGTCTGTAGAAAATGCAACTGGACATTCGTAGCGCTAAGTGGGTAATAGTGGAAAAAAGAATATGTTCAAATATAAACTACACAGAAGCATTGTATGAAACTTCTTTCTGTTCTGTGCATTCAACTAACAGAGTTGAACCTTACTTTTGATTGAGCCTTTCTGAAACACTCTTTCTGTAGAAACTGCAATTGGACATTCTGAGCGCTAAGAGGCCAATATTGGGATATATAATATCTTCAAATAAAAACTACACAGAAGCATTGTGTGAAACTTATTTCTGATATGTTCATTAAGCTAACAGAGTTAAACCATACTTTTGATTGCGCAGTTCTGAACACTCTTTCTGTAGAAAATGCAAGTGGACATTCGGAGCGCTAAGAGGGTAATAGTGGAAAAAGGAATATATTCAAATATAAACTACACAGTAGCATTCTGTGAAAATTCTTTCTGTTCTGTGCATTCAACTAACAGAGTTGAACCTTACTTTTGATTGAGCCGTTCTGAAACACTCTTTCTGTAGAAACTGCAATTGGGCATGCTAAGCGCTAAGAGGCCTACATTGGGAAAAAGAATAGCTTCAAATAAAAACTACACAGATGCATTCTGTGAAACTTATTTCTGATCTGTAAATTCAGTTAACAGAGATAAAACATATTTTTGATTGAGCAGTTATGAAACACTCTTTTTGTAGAAAATGCAAGTGGAGATTCGGAGCGCTAAGAGGGTAATAGTGGAAAAAGGAATGTCTCCAAATATAAACTAGACAGAATCATTCGGTGAAACTTCTTTCTGATCTGTGCATTCAGCTAACAGAGTTAAACCATACTTGTGATTGAGCAGATCTGAACACTCTTTCTGTAGAAAATGCAACTGGACATTTGGAGCGCTAAGAGAGTAGTAGTGGAAAAATGAATATATTCAAATATAAACTACACAGAAGCATTCTGTGAAACTTCTTTCTGATCTGAGCATTCAGCTAACCGAGTTAAACCATACTTTTGATTGAGCAGTTTTGAAACACTCTGTCTGTAGAAAATGCAACTGGACATTCGTAGCGCTAAGAGGGTAGTAGTGGAAAAAAGAATATGTTCAAATATAAACTACACAGAAGCATTGTATGAAACTTCTTTCTGTTCTGTGCATTCAACTAACAGAGTTGAACCTTACTTTTGATTGAGCCTTTCTGAAACACTCTTTCTGTAGAAATTGCAATTGGACATTCTGAGCGCTAAGAGGCCTATATTGGGAAAAATAATATCTTCAAATAAAAACTACACAGAAGCATTGTGTGAAACTTATTTCTTATATGTTCATTAAGCTAACAGAGTTAAACCATACTTTTGATTGCGCAGTTCTGAACACTCTTTCTGTAGAAAATGCAAGTGGACATTCGGAGCGCTAAGAGGGTAAGAGTGGAAAAAGGAATATATTCAAATATAAATTACACAGTAGCATTCTGTGAAAATTCTTTCTGTTCTGTGCATTCAACTAACAGAGTTGAACCTTACTTTTGATTGAGCCGTTCTGAAACACTCTTTCTGTAGAAACTGCAATTGGGCATGCTAAGCGCTAAGAGGCCTACATTGGGAAAAAGAATATCTTCAAATAAAAACTACACAGATGCATTCTGTGAAAGTTATTTCTGATCTGTAAATTCAGTTAACAGAGATAAAACATATTTTTGATTGAGCAGTTATGAAACACTCTTTTTGTAGAAAATGCAAGTGGAGATTCGGAGCGCTAAGAGGGTAATAGTGGAAAAAGGAATGTCTTCAAATATAAACTACACAGAATCATTCGGTGAAACTTCTTTCTGATCTGTGCATTCAGCTAACAGAGTTAAACCATACTTTTGATTGAGCAGATCTGAACACTCTTTCTGTAGAAAATGCAACTGGACATTTGGAGCGCTAAGAGCGAAGTAGTGGAAAAAGGAATATATTCAAATATAAACTACACAGAAGCATTCTGTGAAACTTCTTTCTGATCTGAGCATTCAGCTAACAGAGTTAAACCATACTTTTGATTGAGCAGTTTTGAAACACTCTGTCTGTAGAAAATGCAACTGGACATTCGTAGCGCTAAGTGGGTAATAGTGGAAAAAAAATATGTTCAAATATAAACTACACAGAAGCATTGTATGAAACTTCTTTCTGTTCTGTGCATTCAACTAACAGAGTTGAACCTTACTTTTGATAGAGCCTTTCTGAAACACTCTTTCTGTAGAAACTGCAATTGGACATTCTGAGCGCTAAGAGGCCTATATTGGGAAAAAGAATGTCTACAAATAAAAACTACACAGAAGAATTGTGTGAAACTTCTTTCTGTTCTGTTTGTTCAACTAAAAGATTTGAACCTTAGTTTTGATTGAGCCGTTCTGAAACACTCTTTCTGTAGAAAATGCAAGTGGAGATTCGGAGCGCTAAGAGGGTAATAGTGGAAAAAGGAATGTCTCCAAATATAAACTACACAGAATCATTCTGTGAAACTTCTTTCTGATCTGTGTATTCAGCTAACAGGGTTAAACCATACTTGTGATTGAGCAGATCTGAACACTCTTTCTGTAGAAAATGCAACTGGACATTTGGAGCGCTAAGAGAGTAGTAGTGGAAAAAGGAATATATTCAAATATAAACTACACAGAAGCATTCTGTGAAACTTCTTTCTGATCTGAGCATTCAGCTAACAGAGTTAAACCATACTTTTGATTGAGCAGTTTTGAAACACTCTGTCTGTAGAAAATGCAACTGGACATTCGTAGCGCTAAGTGGGTAATAGTGCAAAAAAGAATATGTTCAAATATAAACTACAAAGAAGCATTGTATGAAACTTCTTTCTGTTCTGTGCATTCAACTAACAGAGTTGAACCTTACTTTTGATTGAGCCTTTCTGAAACACTCTTTCTGAAGAAACTGCAATTGGACATTCTGAGCGCTAAGAGGCCTATATTGGGAAAAATAATATCTTCAAATAAAAACTACACAGAAGCATTGTGTGAAACTTATTTCTGATATGTTCATTAAGCTAACAGAGTTAAACCATACTTTTGATTGCGCAGTTCTGAACACTCTTTCTGTAGAAAATTCAAGTGGACATTCGGAGCGCTAAGAGGGTAGTAGTGGAAAAAGGAATATATTCAAATATAAACTACACAGTAGCATTCTGTGAAAATTCTTTCTGTTCTGTGCATTCAACTAACAGAGTTGAACCTTACTTTTGATTGAGCCGTTCTGAAACACTCTTTCTGTAGAAACTGCAATTGGGCATGCTAAGCGCTAAGAGGCCTACATTGGGAAAAAGAATATCTTCAAATAAAAACTACACAGATGCATTCTGTGAAAGTTATTTCTGATCTGTAAATTCAGTTAACAGAGATAAAACATATTTTTGATTGAGCAGTTATGAAACACTCTTTTTGTAGAAAATGCAAGTGGAGATTCGGAGCGCTAAGAGGGTAATAGTGGAAAAAGGAATGTCTCCAAATATAAACTACACAGAATCATTCGGTGAAACTTCTTTCTGATCTGTGCATTCAGCTAACAGTGTTAAACCATACTTCTGATTGAGCAGATCTGAACACTCTTTCTGTAGAAAATGCAACTGGACATTTGGAGCGCTAAGAGAGTAGTAGTGGAAAAATGAATATATTCAAATATAAACTACACAGAAGCATTCTGTGAAACTTCTTTCTGATCTGAGCATTCAGCTAACCGAGTTAAACCATACTTTTGATTGAGCAGTTTTGAAACACTCTGTCTGTAGAAAATGCAACTGGACATTCGTAGCGCTAAGTGGGTAATAGTGGAAAAAAGAATATGTTCAAATATAAACTACACAGAAGCATTGTATGAAACTTCTTTCTGTTCTGTGCATTCAACTAACAGAGTTGAACCTTACTTTTGATAGAGCCGTTCTGAAACACTCTTTCTGTAGAAACTGCAATTATACATTCTGAGCGCTAAGAGGCCTATATTGGGAAAAAGAATGTCTACAAATAAAAACTACACAGAAGAATTGTGTGAAACTTCTTTCTGTTCTGTTTGTTCAACTAAAAGAGTTGAACCTTAGTTTTGATTGAGCCGTTCTGAAACACTCTTTCTGTAGAAAATGCAAGTGGAGATTCGGAGCGCTAAGAGGGTAATAGTGGAAAAAGGAATGTCTCCAAATATAAACTACACAGAATCATTCTGTGAAACTTCTTTCTGATCTGTGTATTCAGCTAACAGGGTTAAACCATACTTGTGATTGAGCAGATCTGAACACTCTTTCTGTAGAAAATGCAACTGGACATTTGGAGCGCTAAGAGAGTAGTAGTGGAAAAAGGAATATATTCAAATATAAACTACACAGAAGCATTCTGTGAAACTTCTTTCTGATCTGAGCATTCAGCTAACAGAGTTAAACCATACTTTTGATTGAGCAGTTTTGAAACACTCTGTCTGTAGAAAATGCAACTGGACATTCGTAGCGCTAAGTGGGTAATAGTGCAAAAAAGAATATGTTCAAATATAAACTACAAAGAAGCATTGTATGAAACTTCTTTCTGTTCTGTGCATTCAACTAACAGAGTTGAACCTTACTTTTGATTGAGCCTTTCTGAAACACTCTTTCTGAAGAAACTGCAATTGGACATTCTGAGCGCTAAGAGGCCTATATTGGGAAAAATAATATCTTCAAATAAAAACTACACAGAAGCATTGTGTGAAACTTATTTCTGATATGTTCATTAAGCTAACAGAGTTAAACCATACTTTTGATTGCGCAGTTCTGAACATTCTTTCTGTAGAAAATGCAAGTGGACATTCGGAGCGCTAAGAGGGTAGTAGTGGAAAAAGGAATATATTCAAATATAAACTACACAGTAGCATTCTGTGAAAATTCTTTCTGTTCTGTGCATTCAACTAACAGAGTTGAACCTTACTTTTGATTGAGCCGTTCTGAAACACTCTTTCTGTAGAAACTGCAATTGGGCATGCTAAGCGCTAAGAGGCCTACATTGGGAAAAAGAATATCTTCAAATAAAAACTACACAGATGCATTCTGTGAAACTTCTTTCTGATCTGTAAATTCAGTTAACAGAGATAAAACATATTTTTGATTGAGCAGTTATGAAACACTCTTTTTGTAGAAAATGCAAGTGGAGATTCGGAGCGCTAAGAGGGTAATAGTGGAAAAAGTAATGTCTCCAAATATAAACTACACAGAATCATTCGTTGAAACTTCTTTCTGATCTGTGCATTCAGCTAACAGAGTTAAACCATACTTGTAATTGAGCAGATCTGAACACTCTTTCTGTAGAAAATGCAACTGGACATTTGGAGCGCTAAGAGAGTAGTAGTGGAAAAATGAATATATTCAAATATAAACTACACAGAAGCATTCTGTGAAACTTCTTTCTGATCTGAGCATTCAGCTAACCGAGTTAAACCATACTTTTGATTGAGCAGTTTTGAAACACTCTGTCTGTAGAAAATGCAACTGGACATTCGTAGCACTAAGTGGGTAGTAGTGGAAAAAAGAATATGTTCAAATATAAACTACACAGAAGCATTGTATGAAACTTCTTTCTGTTCTGTGCATTCAACTAACAGAGTTGAACCTTACTTTTGATTGAGCCTTTCTGAAACACTCTTTCTGTAGAAATTGCAATTGGACATTCTGAGCGCTAAGAGGCCTATATTGGGAAAAATAATATCTTCAAATAAAAGCTACACAGAAACATTGTGTGAAACTTATTTCTGATATGTTCATTAAGCTAACAGAGTTAAACCATACTTTTGATTGCGCAGTTCTGAACACTCTTTCTGTAGAAAATGCAAGTGGACATTCGGAGCGCTAAGAGGGTAATAGTGGAAAAAGAATATATTCAAATATAAACTACACAGTAACATTCTGTGAAAATTCTTTCTGTTGTGTGCATTCAACTAACAGAGTTGAACCTTACTTTTGATTGAGCCGTTCTGAAACACTCTTTCTGTAGAAACTGCAATTGGGCATGCTAAGCGCTAAGAGGCCTACATTGGGAAAAAGAATATCTTCAAATAAAAACTACACAGATGCATTCTGTGAAAGTTATTTCTGATCTGTAAATTCAGTTAACAGAGATAAAACATATTTTTGATTGAGCAGTTATGAAACACTCTTTTTGTAGAAAATGCAAGTGGAGATTCGGAGCGCTAAGAGGGTAATAGTGGAAAAAGGAATGTCTCCAAATATAAACTACACAGAATCATTCGGTGAAACTTCTTTCTGATCTGTGCATTCAGCTAACAGAGTTAAACCATACTTTTGATTGAACAGATCTGAACACTCTTTCTGTAGAAAATGCAACTGGACATTTGGAGCGCTAAGAGCGAAGTAGTGGAAAAAGGAATATATTCAAATATAAACTACACAGAAGCATTCTGTGAAACTTCTTTCTGATCTGAGCATTCAGCTAACAGAGTTAAACCATACTTTTGATTGAGCAGTTTTGAAACACTCTGTCTGTAGAAAATGCAACTGGACATTCGTAGCGCTAAGAGGGTAATAGTGGAAAAAAGTATATGTTCAAATATAAACTACACAGAAGCATTGTATGAAACTTCTTTCTGTTCTGTGCATTCAACTAACAGAGTTGAACCTTACTTTTGATTGAGCCGTTCTGAAACACTCTTTCTGTAGAAACTGCAATTGGACATTCTGAGCGCTAAGAGGCCTATATTGGGAAAAAGAATGTCTACAAATAAAAACTACACAGAAGAATTGTGTGAAACTTCTTTCTGTTCTGTTTGTTCAACTAAAAGAGTTGAACCTTAGTTTTGATTGAGCCGTTCTGAAACACTCTTTCTGTAGAAAATGCAAGTGGAGATTCGGAGCGCTAAGAGGGTAATAGTGGAAAAAGGAATGTCTCCAAATATAAACTACACAGAATCATTCTGTGAAACTTCTTTCTGATCTTTGTATTCAGCTAACAGAGTTAAACCATACTTGTGATTGAGCAGATCTGAACACTCTTTCTGTAGAAAATGCAACTGGACATTTGGAGCGCTAAGAGGATAGTAGTGGAAAAAGGAATATATTCAAATATAAACTACACAGAAGCATTCTGTGAAACTTCTTTCTGATCTGAGCATTCAGCTTACCGAGTTAAACCATACTTTTGATTGAGCAGTTTTGAAACACTCTGTCTGTAGAAAATGCAACTGGACATTCGTAGCGCTAAGTGGGTAATAGTGGAAAAAAGAATATGTTCAAATATAAACTACACAGAAGCATTGTATGAAACTTCTTTCTGTTCTGTGCATTCAACTAACAGAGTTGAACCTTACTTTTGATTGAGCCTTTCTGAAACACTCTTTCTGTAGAAACTGCAATTGGACATTCTGAGCGCTAAGAGGCCAATATTGGGATATATAATATCTTCAAATAAAAACTACACAGAAGCATTGTGTGAAACTTATTTCTGATATGTTCATTAAGCTAACAGAGTTAAACCATACTTTTGATTGCGCAGTTCTGAACACTCTTTCTGTAGAAAATGCAAGTGGACATTCGGAGCGCTAAGAGGGTAATAGTGGAAAAAGGAATATATTCAAATATAAACTACACAGTAGCATTCTGTGAAAATTCTTTCTGTTCTGTGCATTCAACTAACAGAGTTGAACCTTACTTTTGATTGAGCCGTTCTGAAACACTCTTTCTGTAGAAACTGCAATTGGGCATGCTAAGCGCTAAGAGGCCTACATTGGGAAAAAGAATATCTTCAAATAAAAACTACACAGATGCATTCTGTGAAACTTATTTCTGATCTGTAAATTCAGTTAACAGAGATAAAACATATTTTTGATTGAGCAGTTATGAAACACTCTTTTTGTAGAAAATGCAAGTGGAGATTCGGAGCGCTAAGAGGGTAATAGTGGAAAAAGGAATGTCTCCAAATATAAACTAGACAGAATCATTCGGTGAAACTTCTTTCTGATCTGTGCATTCAGCTAACAGAGTTAAACCATAGTTGTGATTGAGCAGATCTGAACACTCTTTCTGTAGAAAATGCAACTGGACATTTGGAGCGCTAAGAGAGTAGTAGTGGAAAAATGAATATATTCAAATATAAACTACACAGAAGCATTCTGTGAAACTTCTTTCTGATCTGAGCATTCAGCTAACCGAGTTAAACCATACTTTTGATTGAGCAGTTTTGAAACACTCTGTCTGTAGAAAATGCAACTGGACATTCGTAGCGCTAAGTGGGTAGTAGTGGAAAAAAGAATATGTTCAAATATAAACTACACAGAAGCATTGTATGAAACTTCTTTCTGTTCTGTGCATTCAACTAACAGAGTTGAACCTTACTTTTGATTGAGCCTTTCTGAAACACTCTTTCTGTAGAAATTGCAATTGGACATTCTGAGCGCTAAGAGGCCTATATTGGGAAAAATAATATCTTCAAATAAAAACTACACAGAAGCATTGTGTGAAACTTATTTCTTATATGTTCATTAAGCTAACAGAGTTAAACCATACTTTTGATTGCGCAGTTCTGAACACTCTTTCTGTAGAAAATGCAAGTGGACATTCGGAGCGCTAAGAGGGTAAGAGTGGAAAAAGGAATATATTCAAATATAAACTACACAGTAGCATTCTGTGAAAATTCTTTCTGTTCTGTGCATTCAACTAACAGAGTTGAACCTTACTTTTGATTGAGCCGTTCTGAAACACTCTTTCTGTAGAAACTGCAATTGGGCATGCTAAGCGCTAAGAGGCCTACATTGGGAAAAAGAATATCTTCAAATAAAAACTACACAGATGCATTCTGTGAAAGTTATTTCTGATCTGTAAATTCAGTTAACAGAGATAAAACATATTTTTGATTGAGCAGTTATGAAACACTCTTTTTGTAGAAAATGCAAGTGGAGATTCGGAGCGCTAAGAGGGTAATAGTGGAAAAAGGAATGTCTTCAAATATAAACTACACAGAATCATTCGGTGAAACTTCTTTCTGATCTGTGCATTCAGCTAACAGAGTTAAACCATACTTTTGATTGAGCAGATCTGAACACTCTTTCTGTAGAAAATGCAACTGGACATTTGGAGCGCTAAGAGCGAAGTAGTGGAAAAAGGAATATATTCAAATATAAACTACACAGAAGCATTCTGTGAAACTTCTTTCTGATCTGAGCATTCAGCTAACAGAGTTAAACCATACTTTTGATTGAGCAGTTTTGAAACACTCTGTCTGTAGAAAATGCAACTGGACATTCGTAGCGCTAAGTGGGTAATAGTGGAAAAAAAATATGTTCAAATATAAACTACACAGAAGCATTGTATGAAACTTCTTTCTGTTCTGTGCATTCAACTAACAGAGTTGAACCTTACTTTTGATAGAGCCTTTCTGAAACACTCTTTGTGTAGAAACTGCAATTGGACATTCTGAGCGCTAAGAGGCCTATATTGGGAAAAAGAATGTCTACAAATAAAAACTACACAGAAGAATTGTGTGAAACTTCTTTCTGTTCTGTTTGTTCAACTAAAAGAGTTGAACCTTAGTTTTGATTGAGCCGTTCTGAAACACTCTTTCTGTAGAAAATGCAAGTGGAGATTCGGAGCGCTAAGAGGGTAATAGTGGAAAAAGGAATGTCTCCAAATATAAACTACACAGAATCATTCTGTGAAACTTCTTTCTGATCTGTGTATTCAGCTAACAGGGTTAAACCATACTTGTGATTGAGCAGATCTGAACACTCTTTCTGTAGAAAATGCAACTGGACATTTGGAGCGCTAAGAGAGTAGTAGTGGAAAAAGGAATATATTCAAATATAAACTACACAGAAGCATTCTGTGAAACTTCTTTCTGATCTGAGCATTCAGCTAACAGAGTTAAACCATACTTTTGATTGAGCAGTTTTGAAACACTCTGTCTGTAGAAAATGCAACTGGACATTCGTAGCGCTAAGTGGGTAATAGTGCAAAAAAGAATATGTTCAAATATAAACTACAAAGAAGCATTGTATGAAACTTCTTTCTGTTCTGTGCATTCAACTAACAGAGTTGAACCTTACTTTTGATTGAGCCTTTCTGAAACACTCTTTCTGAAGAAACTGCAATTGGACATTCTGAGCGCTAAGAGGCCTATATTGGGAAAAATAATATCTTCAAATAAAAACTACACAGAAGCATTGTGTGAAACTTATTTCTGATATGTTCATTAAGCTAACAGAGTTAAACCATACTTTTGATTGCGCAGTTCTGAACACTCTTTCTGTAGAAAATGCAAGTGGACATTCGGAGCGCTAAGAGGGTAGTAGTGGAAAAAGGAATATATTCAAATATAAACTACACAGTAGCATTCTGTGAAAATTCTTTCTGTTCTGTGCATTCAACTAACAGAGTTGAACCTTACTTTTGATTGAGCCGTTCTGAAACACTCTTTCTGTAGAAACTGCAATTGGGCATGCTAAGCGCTAAGAGGCCTACATTGGGAAAAAGAATATCTTCAAATAAAAACTACACAGATGCATTCTGTGAAACTTATTTCTGATCTGTAAATTCAGTTAACAGAGATAAAACATATTTTTGATTGAGCAGTTATGAAACACTCTTTTTGTAGAAAATGCAAGTGGAGATTCGGAGCGCTAAGAGGGTAATAGTGGAAAAAGTAATGTCTCCAAATATAAACTACACAGAATCATTCGGTGAAACTTCTTTCTGATCTGTGCATTCAGCTAACAGAGTTAAACCATACTTGTGATTGAGCAGATCTGAACACTCTTTCTGTAGAAAATGCAACTGGACATTTGGAGCGCTAAGAGAGTAGTAGTGGAAAAATGAATATATTCAAATATAAACTACACAGAAGCATTCTGTGAAACTTCTTTCTGATCTGAGCATTCAGCTAACCGAGTTAAACCATACTTTTGATTGAGCAGTTTTGAAACACTCTGTCTGTAGAAAATGCAACTGGACATTCGTAGCACTAAGTGGGTAGTAGTGGAAAAAAGAATATGTTCAAATATAAACTACACAGAAGCATTGTATGAAACTTCTTTCTGTTCTGTGCATTCAACTAACAGAGTTGAACCTTACTTTTGATTGAGCCTTTCTGAAACACTCTTTCTGTAGAAATTGCAATTGGACATTCTGAGCGCTAAGAGGCCTATATTGGGAAAAATAATATCTTCAAATAAAAGCTACACAGAAGCATTGTGTGAAACTTATTTCTGATATGTTCATTAAGCTAACAGAGTTAAACCATACTTTGGATTGCGCAGTTCTGAACACTCTTTCTGTAGAAAATGCAAGTGGACATTCGGAGCGCTAAGAGGGTAATAGTGGAAAAAGGAATATATTCAAATATAAACTACACAGTAACATTCTGTGAAAATTCTTTCTGTTCTGTGCATTCAACTAACAGAGTTGAACCTTACTTTTGATTGAGCCGTTCTGAAACACTCTTTCTGTAGAAACTGCAATTGGGCATGCTAAGCGCTAAGAGGCCTACATTGGGAAAAAGAATATCTTCAAATAAAAACTACACAGATGCATTCTGTGAAAGTTATTTCTGATCTGTAAATTCAGTTAACAGAGATAAAACATATTTTTGATTGAGCAGTTATGAAACACTCTTTTTGTAGAAAATGCAAGTGGAGATTCGGAGCGCTAAGAGGGTAATAGTGGAAAAAGGAATGTCTCCAAATATAAACTACACAGAATCATTCGGTGAAACTTCTTTCTGATCTGTGCATTCAGCTAACAGAGTTAAACCATACTTTTGATTGAACAGATCTGAACACTCTTTCTGTAGAAAATGCAACTGGACATTTGGAGCGCTAAGTGCGAAGTAGTGGAAAAAGGAATATATTCAAATATAAACTACACAGAAGCATTCTGTGAAACTTCTTTCTGATCTGAGCATTCAGCTAACAGAGTTAAACCATACTTTTGACTGAGCAGTTTTGAAACACTCTGTCTGTAGAAAATGCAACTGGACATTCGTAGCGCTAAGAGGGTAATAGTGGAAAAAAGAATATGTTCAAATATAAACAACACAGAAGCATTGTATGAAACTTCTTTCTGTTCTGTGCATTCAACTAACAGAGTTGAACCTTACTTTTGATTGAGCCGTTCTGAAACACTCTTTCTGTAGAAACTGCAATTGGACATTCTGAGCGCTAAGAGGCCTATATTGGGAAAAAGAATGTCTACAAATAAAAACTACACAGAAGAATTGTGTGAAACTTCTTTCTGTTCTGTTTGTTCAACTAAAAGAGTTGAACCTTAGTTTTGATTGAGCCGTTCTTAAACACTCTTTCTGTAGAAAATGCAAGTGGAGATTCGGAGCGCTAAGAGGGTAATAGTGGAAAAAGGAATGTCTCCAAATATAAACTACACAGAATCATTCTGTGAAACTTCTTTCTGATCTTTGTATTCAGCTAACAGAGTTAAACCATACTTGTGATTGAGCAGATCTGAACACTCTTTCTGTAGAAAATGCAACTGGACATTTGGAGCGCTAAGAGGATAGTAGTGGAAAAAGGAATATATTCAAACATAAACTACACAGAAGCATTCTGTGAAACTTCTTTCTGATCTGAGCATTCAGCTTACCGAGTTAAACCATACTTTTGATTGAGCAGTTTTGAAACACTCTGTCTGTAGAAAATGCAACTGGACATTCGTAGCGCTAAGTGGGTAATAGTGGAAAAAAGAATATGTTCAAATATAAACTACACAGAAGCATTGTATGAAACTTCTTTCTGTTCTGTGCATTCAACTAACAGAGTTGAACCTTACTTTTGATTGAGCCTTTCTGAAACACTCTTTCTGTAGAAACTGCAATTGGACATTCTGAGCGCTAAGAGGCCAATATTGGGATATATAATATCTTCAAATAAAAACTACACAGAAGCATTGTGTGAAACTTATTTCTGATATGTTCATTAAGCTAACAGAGTTAAACCATACTTTTGATTGCGCAGTTCTGAACACTCTTTCTGTAGAAAATGCAAGTGGACATTCGGAGCGCTAAGAGGGTAATAGTGGAAAAAGGAATATATTCAAATATAAACTACACAGTAGCATTCTGTGAAAATTCTTTCTGTTCTGTGCATTCAACTAACAGAGTTGAACCTTACTTTTGATTGAGCCGTTCTGAAACACTCTTTCTGTAGAAACTGCAATTGGGCATGCTAAGCGCTAAGAGGCCTACATTGGGAAAAAGAATAGCTTCAAATAAAAACTACACAGATGCATTCTGTGAAACTTATTTCTGATCTGTAAATTCAGTTAACAGAGATAAAACATATTTTTGATTGAGCAGTTATGAAACACTCTTTTTGTAGAAAATGCAAGTGGAGATTCGGAGCGCTAAGAGGGTAATAGTGGAAAAAGGAATGTCTCCAAATATAAACTAGACAGAATCATTCGGTGAAACTTCTTTCTGATCTGTGCATTCAGCTAACAGAGTTAAACCATACTTGTGATTGAGCAGATCTGAACACTCTTTCTGTAGAAAATGCAACTGGACATTTGGAGCGCTAAGAGAGTAGTAGTGGAAAAATGAATATATTCAAATATAAACTACACAGAAGCATTCTGTGAAACTTCTTTCTGATCTGAGCATTCAGCTAACCGAGTTAAACCATACTTTTGATTGAGCAGTTTTGAAACACTCTGTCTGTAGAAAATGCAACTGGACATTCGTAGCGCTAAGAGGGTAGTAGTGGAAAAAAGAATATGTTCAAATATAAACTACACAGAAGCATTGTATGAAACTTCTTTCTGTTCTGTGCATTCAACTAACAGAGTTGAACCTTACTTTTGATTGAGCCTTTCTGAAACACTCTTTCTGTAGAAATTGCAATTGGACATTCTGAGCGCTAAGAGGCCTATATTGGGAAAAATAATATCTTCAAATAAAAACTACACAGAAGCATTGTGTGAAACTTATTTCTGATATGTTCATTAAGCTAACAGAGTTAAACCATACTTTTGATTGCGCAGTTCTGAACACTCTTTCTGTAGAAAATGCAAGTGGACATTCGGAGCGCTAAGAGGGTAAGAGTGGAAAAAGGAATATATTCAAATATAAACTACACAGTAGCATTCTGTGAAAATTCTTTCTGTTCTGTGCATTCAACTAACAGAGTTGAACCTTACTTTTGATTGAGCCGTTCTGAAACACTCTTTCTGTAGAAACTGCAATTGGGCATGCTAAGCGCTAAGAGGCCTACATTGGGAAAAAGAATATCTTCAAATAAAAACTACACAGATGCATTCTGTGAAAGTTATTTCTGATCTGTAAATTCAGTTAACAGAGATAAAACATATTTTTGATTGAGCAGTTATGAAACACTCTTTTTGTAGAAAATGCAAGTGGAGATTCGGAGCGCTAAGAGGGTAATAGTGGAAAAAGGAATGTCTTCAAATATAAACTACACAGAATCATTCGGTGAAACTTCTTTCTGATCTGTGCATTCAGCTAACAGAGTTAAACCATACTTGTGATTGAGCAGATCTGAACACTCTTTCTGTAGAAAATGCAACTGGACATTTGGAGCGCTAAGAGCGAAGTAGTGGAAAAAGGAATATATTCAAATATAAACTACACAGAAGCATTCTGTGAAACTTCTTTCTGATCTGAGCATTCAGCTAACCGAGTTAAACCATACTTTTGATTGAGCAGTTTTGAAACACTCTGTCTGTAGAAAATGCAACTGGACATTCGTAGCGCTAAGTGGGTAATAGTGGAAAAAAGAATATGTTCAAATATAAACTACACAGAAGCATTGTATGAAACTTCTTTCTGTTCTGTGCATTCAACTAACAGAGTTGAACCTTACTTTTGATAGAGCCGTTCTGAAACACTCTTTCTGTAGAAACTGCAATTATACATTCTGAGCGCTAAGAGGCCTATATTGGGAAAAAGAATGTCTACAAATAAAAACTACACAGAAGAATTGTGTGAAACTTCTTTCTGTTCTGTTTGTTCAACTAAAAGAGTTGAACCTTAGTTTTGATTGAGCCGTTCTGAAACACTCTTTCTGTAGAAAATGCAAGTGGAGATTCGGAGCGCTAAGAGGGTAATAGTGGAAAAAGGAATGTCTCCAAATATAAACTACACAGAATCATTCTGTGAAACTTCTTTCTGATCTGTGTATTCAGCTAACAGGGTTAAACCATACTTGTGATTGAGCAGATCTGAACACTCTTTCTGTAGAAAATGCAACTGGACATTTGGAGCGCTAAGAGAGTAGTAGTGTAAAAAGGAATATATTCAAATATAAACTACACAGAAGCATTCTGTGAAACTTCTTTCTGATCTGAGCATTCAGCTAACAGAGTTAAACCATACTTTTGATTGAGCAGTTTTGAAAAACTCTGTCTGTAGAAAATGCAACTGGACATTCGTAGCGCTAAGTGGGTAATAGTGCAAAAAAGAATATGTTCAAATATAAACTACACAGAAGCATTGTATGAAACTTCTTTCTGTTCTGTGCATTCAACTAACAGAGTTGAACCTTACTTTTGATTGAGCCTTTCTGAAACACTCTTTCTGTAGAAACTGCAATTGGACATTCTGAGCGCTAAGAGGCCTATATTGGGGAAAATAATATCTTCAAATAAAAACTACACAGAAGCATTGTGTGAAACTTATTTCTGATATGTTCATTAAGCTAACAGAGTTAAACCATACTTTTGATTGCGCAGTTCTGAACACTCTTTCTGTAGAAAATGCAAGTGGACATTCGGAGCGCTAAGAGGGTAGTAGTGGAAAAAGGAATATATTCAAATATAAACTACACAGTAGCATTCTGTGAAAATTCTTTCTGTTCTGTGCATTCAACTAACAGAGTTGAACCTTACTTTTGATTGAGCCGTTCTGAAACACTCTTTCTGTAGAAACTGCAATTGGGCATGCTAAGCGCTAAGAGGCCTACATTGGGAAAAAGAATATCTTCAAATAAAAACTACACAGATGCATTCTGTGAAAGTTATTTCTGATCTGTAAATTCAGTTAACAGAGATAAAACATATTTTTGATTGAGCAGTTATGAAACACTCTTTTTGTAGAAAATGCAAGTGGAGATTCGGAGCGCTAAGGGGGTAATAGTGGAAAAAGGAATGTCTCCAAATATAAACTACACAGAATCATTCGGTGAAACTT
Source organism: Symphalangus syndactylus (assembly GCF_028878055.3). NCBI lineage: Eukaryota > Metazoa > Chordata > Mammalia > Primates > Hylobatidae > Symphalangus > Symphalangus syndactylus. The sequence continues at coordinate 3,457,872 of NC_072435.2, read as the reverse complement.
CTTTCTGATCTCTGCATTCAGCTAACAGAGTTAAACCATACTTTTGATTGAGCAGATCTGAACACTCTTTCTGTAGAAAATGCAACTGGACATTTGGAGCGCTAAGAGAGTAGTAGTGGAAAAAGGCATATATTCAAATAAAAACTACACAGAAGCATTCTGTGAAACTTCTTTCTGATCTGAGCATTCAGCTAACCGAGTTAAACCATACTTTTGATTGAGCAGTTTTGAAACACTCTGTCTGTAGAAAATGCAACTGGACTTTCGTAGCGCTAAGTGGGTAATAGTGGAAAAAAGAATATGTTCAAATATAAACTACACAGAAGCATTGTATGAAACTTCTTTCTGTTCTGTGCATTCAACTAACAGAGTTGAACCTTACTTTTGATAGAGCCGTTCTGAAACACTCTTTCTGTAGAAACTGCAATTGGACATTCTGAGCGCTAAGAGGCCTATATTGGGAAAAAGAATGTCTACAAATAAAAACTACACAGAAGAATTGTGTGAAATTTCTTTCTGTTCTGTTTGTTCAACTAAAAGAGTTGAACCTTAGTTTTGATTGAGCCGTTCTGAAACACTCTTTCTGTAGAAAATGCAAGTGGAGATTCGGAGCGCTAAGAGGGTATTAGTGGAAAAAGGAATGTCTTCAAATATAAACTACACAGAATCATTCAGTGAAACTTCTTTCTGATCTGTGCATTCAGCTAACAGAGTTAAACCATACTTTTGATTGAGCAGATCTGAACACTCTTTCTGTAGAAAATGCAACTGGACATTTGGAGCGCTAAGAGCGTAGTAGTGGAAAAAGAAATATATTCAAATATAAACTACACAGAAGCATTCTGTGAAACTTCTTTCTGATCTGAGCATTCAGCTAACAGAGTTAAACCATACTTTGGATTGAGCAGTTTTGAAACACTCTGTCTGTAGAAAATGCAACTGGACATTCGTAGCGCTAAGTGGGTAATAGTGGAAAAAAGAATATGTTCAATATAAACTTCACAGAAGCATTGTATGAAACTTCTTTCTGTTCTGTGCATTCAACTAACAGAGTTGAACCTTACTTTTGATTGAGCCGTACTGAAACACTCTTTCTGTAGAAACTGCATTTGGACATTCTGAGCGCTAAGAGGCCTATATTGGGGAAAATAATATCTTCAAATAAAAACTACACAGAAGCATTGTGTGAAACTTATTTCTGATATGTTCATTAAGCTAACAGAGTTAAACCATACTTTTGATTGCGCAGTTCTGAAAACTCTTTCTGTAGAAAATGCAAGTGGACATTCGGAGCACTAAGAGGGTAATAGTGGAAAAAGGAATATATTCAAATATAAACTACACAGTAGCATTCTGTGAAAATTCTTTCTGTTCTGTGCATTCAACTAACAGAGTTGAACCTTACTTTTGATTGAGCCGTTCTGAAACACTCTTTCTGTAGAAACTGCAATTGGGCATGCTAAGCGCTAAGAGGCCTACATTGGGAAAAAGAATATCTTCAAATAAAAACTACACAGATGCATTCTGTGAAAGTTATTTCTGATATGTAAATTCAGTTAACAGAGATAAAACATATTTTTGATTGAGCAGTTATGAAACACACTTTTTGTAGAAAATGCAAGTGGAGATTCGGAGCGCTAAGAGGGTAATAGTGGAAAAAGGAATGTCTCCAAATATAAACTACACAGAATCATTCGGTGAAACTTCTTTCTGATCTCTGCATTCAGCTAACAGAGTTAAACCATACTTTTGATTGAGCAGATCTGAACCCTCTTTCTGTAGAAAATGCAACTGGACATTTGGAGCGCTAAGAGCGTAGTAGTGGAAAAAGGAATATATTCAAATATAAACTACACAGAAGCATTCTGTGAAACTTCTTTCTGATCTGAGCATTCAGCTAACAGAGTTAAACCATACTTTTGATTGAGCAGTTTTGAAACACTCTGTCTGTAGAAAATGCAACTGGACATTCGTAGCGCTAAGTGGGTAATAGTGCAAAAAAGAATATGTTCAAATATAAACTACAAAGAAGCATTGTATGAAACTTCTTTCTGTTCTGTGCATTCAACTAACAGAGTTGAACCTTACTTTTGATTGAGCCTTTCTGAAACACTCTTTCTGAAGAAACTGCAATTGGACATTCTGAGCGCTAAGAAGCCTATATTGGGAAAAATAATATCTTCAGATAAAAACTACACAGAAGCATTGTGTGAAACTTATTTCTGATATGTTCATTAAGCTAACAGAGTTAAACCATACTTTTGATTGCGCAGTTCTGAACACTCTTTCTGTAGAAAATGCAAGTGGACATTCGGAGCGCTAAGAGGGTAGTAGTGGAAAAAGGAATATATTCAAATATAAACTACACAGTAGCATTCTGTGAAAATTCTTTCTGTTCTGTGCATTCAACTAACAGAGTTGAACCTTACTTTTGATTGAGCCGTTCTGAAACACTCTTTCTGTAGAAACTGCAATTGGGCATGCTAAGCGCTAAGAGGCCTACATTGGGAAAAAGAATATCTTCAAATAAAAACTACACAGATGCATTCTGTGAAAGTTATTTCTGATCTGTAAATTCAGTTAACAGAGGTAAAACATATTTTTGATTGAGCAGTTATGAAACACTCTTTTTGTAGAAAATGCAAGTGGAGATTCGGAGCGCTAAGAGGGTAATAGTGGAAAAAGGAATGTCTCCAAATATAAACTACACAGAATCATTCGGTGAAACTTCTTTCTGATCTGTGCATTCAGCTAACAGAGTTAAACCATACTTTTGATTGAGCAGATCTGAACACTCTTTCTGTAGAAAATGCAACTGGACATTTGGAGCGCTAAGAGAGTAGTAGTGGAAAAATGAATATATTCAAATATAAACTACACAGAAGCATTCTGTGAAACTTCTTTCTGATCTGAGCATTCAGCTAACCGAGTTAAACCATACTTTTGATTGAGCAGTTTTGAAACACTCTGTCTGTAGAAAATGCAACTGGACATTCGTAGCGCTAAGTGGGTAATAGTGGAAAAAAGAATATGTTCAAATATAAACTACACAGAAGCATTGTATGAAACTTCTTTCTGTTCTGTGCATTCAACTAACAGAGTTGAACCTTACTTTTGATAGAGCCGTTCTGAAACACTCTTTCTGTAGAAACTGCAATTATACATTCTGAGCGCTAAGAGGCCTATATTGGGAAAAAGAATGTCTACAAATAAAAACTACACAGAAGAATTGTGTGAAACTTCTTTCTGTTCTGTTTGTTCAACTAAAAGAGTTGAACCTTAGTTTTGATTGAGCCGTTCTGAAACACTCTTTCTGTAGAAAATGCAAGTGGAGATTCGGAGCGCTAAGAGGGTAATAGTGGAAAAAGGAATGTCTCCAAATATAAACTACACAGAATCATTCTGTGAAACTTCTTTCTGATCTGTGTATTCAGCTAACAGAGTTAAACCATACTTGTGATTGAGCAGATCTGAACACTCTTTCTGTAGAAAATGCAACTGGACATTTGGAGCGCTAAGAGAGTAGTAGTGTAAAAAGGAATATATTCAAATATAAACTACACAGAAGCATTCTGTGAAACTTCTTTCTGATCTGAGCATTCAGCTAACAGAGTTAAACCATACTTTTGATTGAGCAGTTTTGAAACACTCTGTCTGTAGAAAATGCAACTGGACATTCGTAGCGCTAAGTGGGTAATAGTGCAAAAAAGAATATGTTCAAATATAAACTACACAGAAGCATTGTATGAAACTTCTTTCTGTTCTGTGCATTCAACTAACAGAGTTGAACCTTACTTTTGATTGAGCCTTTCTGAAACACTCTTTCTGTAGAAACTGCAATTGGACATTCTGAGCGCTAAGAGGCCTATATTGGGGAAAATAATATCTTCAAATAAAAACTACACAGAAGCATTGTGTGAAACTTATTTCTGATATGTTCATTAAGCTAACAGAGTTAAACCATACTTTTGATTGCGCAGTTCTGAACACTCTTTCTGTAGAAAATGCAAGTGGACATTCGGAGCACTAAGAGGGTAATAGTGGAAAAAGGAATATATTCAAATATAAACTACACAGTAGCATTCTGTGAAAATACTTTCTGTTCTGTGCATTCAACTAACAGAGTTGAACCTTACTTTTGATTGAGCCATTCTGAAACACTCTTTCTGTAGAAACTGCAATTGGGCATGCTAAGCGCTAAGAGGCCTACATTGGGAAAAAGAATATCTTCAAATAAAAACTACACAGATGCATTCTGTGAAAGTTATTTCTGATCTGTAAATTCAGTTAACAGAGATAAAACATATTTTTGATTGAGCAGTTATGAAACACTCTTTTTGTAGAAAATGCAAGTGGAGATTCGGAGCGCTAAGAGGGTAATAGTGGAAAAAGGAATGTCTCCAAATATAAACTACACAGAATCATTCGGTGAAACTTCTTTCTGATCTCTGCATTCAGCTAACAGAGTTAAACCATACTTTTGATTGAGCAGATCTGAACACTCTTTCTGTAGAAAATGCAACTGGACATTTGGAGCTCTAAGAGCGAAGTAGTGGAAAAAGGAATATATTCAAATATAAACTACACAGAAGCATTCTGTGAAACTTCTTTCTGATCTGAGCATTCAGCTAACAGAGTTAAACCATACTTTTGATTGAGCAGTTTTGAAACACTCTGTCTGTAGAAAATGCAACTGGACTTTCGTAGCGCTAAGTGGGTAAGAGTGGAAAAAAGAATATGTTCAAATATAAACTACACAGAATCATTGTATGAAACTTCTTTCTGTTCTGTGCATTCAACTAACAGAGTTGAACCTTACTTTTGATAGAGCCGTTCTGAAACACTCTTTCTGTAGAAACTGCAATTGGACATTCTGAGCGCTAAGAGGCCTATATTGGGAAAAAGAATGTCTACAAATAAAAACTACACAGAAGAATTGTGTGAAATTTCTTTCTGTTCTGTTTGTTCAACTAAAAGAGTTGAACCTTAGTTTTGATTGAGCCGTTCTGAAACACTCTTTCTGTAGAAAATGCAAGTGGAGATTCGGAGCGCTAAGAGGGTAATAGTGGAAAAAGGAATGTCTTCAAATATAAACTACACAGAATCATTCAGTGAAACTTCTTTCTGATCTGTGCATTCAGCTAACAGAGTTAAACCATACTTTTGATTGAGCAGATCTGAACACTCTTTCTGTAGAAAATGCAACTGGACATTTGGAGCGCTAAGAGCGTAGTAGTGGAAAAAGAAATATATTCAAATATAAACTACACAGAAGCATTCTGTGAAACTTCTTTCTGATCTGAGCATTCAGCTAACAGAGTTAAACCATACTTTGGATTGAGCAGTTTTGAAACACTCTGTCTGTAGAAAATGCAACTGGACATTCGTAGCGCTAAGTGGGTAATAGTGGAAAAAAGAATATGTTCAATATAAACTTCACAGAAGCATTGTATGAAACTTCTTTCTGTTCTGTGCATTCAACTAACAGAGTTGAACCTTACTTTTGATTGAGCCGTTCTGAAACACTCTTTCTGTAGAAACTGCATTTGGACATTCTGAGCGCTAAGAGGCCTATATTGGGAATAAGAATGTCTACAAATAAAAACTACACAGAAGAATTGTGTGAAACGTATTTCTGATATGTTCATTAAGCTAAAAGAGTTAAACCATACTTTTGATTGCGCAGTTCTGAAACACTCTTTCTGTAGAAAATGCAAGTGGAGATTCGGAGCGCTAAGAGGGTAATAGTGGAAAAAGGAATGTCTCCAAATATAAACTACACAGAATCATTCTGTGAAACTTCTTTCTGATCTGTGCATTCAGCTAACAGAGGTAAACCATACTTTTGATTGAGCAGATCTGAACACTCTTTCTGTAGAAAATGCAACTGGTCATTTGGAGCGCTAAGAGAGTAGTAGTGGAAAAATGAATATATTCAAATATAAACTACACAGAAGCATTCTGTGAAACTTCTTTCTGATCTGAGCATTCAGCTAACCGAGTTAAACCATACTTTTGATTGAGCAGTTTTGAAACACTCTGTCTGTAGAAAATGCAACTGGACATTCGTAGCGCTAAGTGGGTAATAGTGGAAAAAAGAATATGTTCAAATATAAACTACACAGAAGCATTGTATGAAACTTCTTTCTGTTCTGTGCATTCAACTAACAGAGTTGAACCTTACTTTTGATTGAGCCTTTCTGAAACACTCTTTCTGTAGAAACTGCAATTGGACATTCTGAGCGCTAAGAGGCCAATATTGGGATATATAATATCTTCAAATAAAAACTACACAGAAGCATTGTGTGAAACTTATTTCTGATATGTTCATTAAGCTAACAGAGTTAAACCATACTTTTGATTGCGCAGTTCTGAACACTCTTTCTGTAGAAAATGCAAGTGGACATTCGGAGCGCTAAGAGGGTAATAGTGGAAAAAGGAATATATTCAAATATAAACTACACAGTAGCATTCTGTGAAAATTCTTTCTGTTCTGTGCATTCAACTAACAGAGTTGAACCTTACTTTTGATTGAGCCGTTCTGAAACACTCTTTCTGTAGAAACTGCAATTGGGCATGCTAAGCGCTAAGAGGCCTACATTGGGAAAAAGAATATCTTCAAATAAAAACTACACAGATGCATTCTGTGAAACTTATTTCTGATCTGTAAATTCAGTTAACAGAGATAAAACATATTTTTGATTGAGCAGTTATGAAACACTCTTTTTGTAGAAAATGCAAGTGGAGATTCGGAGCGCTAAGAGGGTAATAGTGGAAAAAGGAATGTCTCCAAATATAAACTAGACAGAATCATTCGGTGAAACTTCTTTCTGATCTGTGCATTCAGCTAACAGAGTTAAACCATACTTGTGATTGAGCAGATCTGAACACTCTTTCTGTAGAAAATGCAACTGGACATTTGGAGCGCTAAGAGAGTAGTAGTGGAAAAATGAATATATTCAAATATAAACTACACAGAAGCATTCTGTGAAACTTCTTTCTGATCTGAGCATTCAGCTAACCGAGTTAAACCATACTTTTGATTGAGCAGTTTTGAAACACTCTGTCTGTAGAAAATGCAACTGGACATTCGTAGCGCTAAGTGGGTAATAGTGGAAAAAAGAATATGTTCAAATATAAACTACACAGAAGCATTGTATGAAACTTCTTTCTGTTCTGTGCATTCAACTAACAGAGTTGAACCTTACTTTTGATTGAGCCTTTCTGAAACACTCTTTCTGTAGAAATTGCAATTGGACATTCTGAGCGCTAAGAGGCCTATATTGGGAAAAATAATATCTTCAAATAAAAACTACACAGAAGCATTGTGTGAAACTTATTTCTGATATGTTCATTAAGCTAACAGAGTTAAACCATACTTTTGATTGCGCAGTTCTGAACACTCTTTCTGTAGAAAATGCAAGTGGACATTCGGAGCGCTAAGAGGGTAAGAGTGGAAAAAGGAATATATTCAAATATAAACTACACAGTAGCATTCTGTGAAAATTCTTTCTGTTCTGTGCATTCAACTAACAGAGTTGAACCTTACTTTTGATTGAGCCGTTCTGAAACACTCTTTCTGTAGAAACTGCAATTGGGCATGCTAAGCGCTAAGAGGCCTACATTGGGAAAAAGAATATCTTCAAATAAAAACTACACAGATGCATTCTGTGAAAGTTATTTCTGATCTGTAAATTCAGTTAACAGAGATAAAACATATTTTTGATTGAGCAGTTATGAAACACTCTTTTTGTAGAAAATGCAAGTGGAGATTCGGAGCGCTAAGAGGGTAATAGTGGAAAAAGGAATGTCTTCAAATATAAACTACACAGAATCATTCGGTGAAACTTCTTTCTGATCTGTGCATTCAGCTAACAGAGTTAAACCATACTTTTGATTGAGCAGATCTGAACACTCTTTCTGTAGAAAATGCAACTGGACATTTGGAGCGCTAAGAGCGAAGTAGTGGAAAAAGGAATATATTCAAATATAAACTACACAGAAGCATTCTGTGAAACTTCTTTCTGATCTGAGCATTCAGCTAACAGAGTTAAACCATACTTTTGATTGAGCAGTTTTGAAACACTCTGTCTGTAGAAAATGCAACTGGACATTCGTAGCGCTAAGTGGGTAATAGTGGAAAAAAAATATGTTCAAATATAAACTACACAGAAGCATTGTATGAAACTTCTTTCTGTTCTGTGCATTCAACTAACAGAGTTGAACCTTACTTTTGATAGAGCCTTTCTGAAACACTCTTTCTGTAGAAACTGCAATTGGACATTCTGAGCGCTAAGAGGCCTATATTGGGAAAAAGAATGTCTACAAATAAAAACTACACAGAAGAATTGTGTGAAACTTCTTTCTGTTCTGTTTGTTCAACTAAAAGAGTTGAACCTTAGTTTTGATTGAGCCGTTCTGAAACACTCTTTCTGTAGAAAATGCAAGTGGAGATTCGGAGCGCTAAGAGGGTAATAGTGGAAAAAGGAATGTCTCCAAATATAAACTACACAGAATCATTCTGTGAAACTTCTTTCTGATCTGTGTATTCAGTTAACAGGGTTAAACCATACTTGTGATTGAGCAGATCTGAACACTCTTTCTGTAGAAAATGCAACTGGACATTTGGAGCGCTAAGAGAGTAGTAGTGGAAAAAGGAATATATTCAAATATAAACTACACAGAAGCATTCTGTGAAACTTCTTTCTGATCTGAGCATTCAGCTAACAGAGTTAAACCATACTTTTGATTGAGCAGTTTTGAAACACTCTGTCTGTAGAAAATGCAACTGGACATTCGTAGCGCTAAGTGGGTAATAGTGCAAAAAAGAATATGTTCAAATATAAACTACAAAGAAGCATTGTATGAAACTTCTTTCTGTTCTGTGCATTCAACTAACAGAGTTGAACCTTACTTTTGATTGAGCCTTTCTGAAACACTCTTACTGAAGAAACTGCAATTGGACATTCTGAGCGCTAAGAAGCCTATATTGGGAAAAATAATATCTTCAAATAAAAACTACACAGAAGCATTGTGTGAAACTTATTTCTGATATGTTCATTAAGCTAACAGAGTTAAACCATACTTTTGATTGCGCAGTTCTGAACACTCTTTCTGTAGAAAATGCAAGTGGACATTCGGAGCGCTAAGAGGGTAGTTGTGGAAAAAGGAATATATTCAAATATAAACTACACAGTAGCATTCTGTGAAAATTCTTTCTGTTCTGTGCATTCAACTAACAGAGTTGAACCTTACTTTTGATTGAGCCGTTCTGAAACACTCTTTCTGTAGAAACTGCAATTGGGCATGCTAAGCGCTAAGAGGCCTACATTGGGAAAAAGAATATCTTCAAATAAAAACTACACAGATGCATTCTGTGAAAGTTATTTCTGATCTGTAAATTCAGTTAACAGAGATATAACATATTTTTGATTGAGCAGTTATGAAACACTCTTTTTGTAGAAAATGCAAGTGGTGATTCGGAGCGCTAAGAGGGTAATAGTGGAAAAAGGAATGTCTCCAAATATAAACTACACAGAATCATTCGGTGAAACTTCTTTCTGATCTGTGCATTCAGCTAACAGAGTTAAACCATACTTCTGATTGAGCAGATCTGAACACTCTTTCTGTAGAAAATGCAACTGGACATTTGGAGCGCTAAGAGAGTAGTAGTGGAAAAATGAATATATTCAAATATAAACTACACAGAAGCATTCTGTGAAACTTCTTTCTGATCTGAGAATTCAGCTAACCGAGTTAAACCATACTTTTGATTGAGCAGTTTTGAAACACTCTGTCTGTAGAAAATGCAACTGGACATTCGTAGCGCTAAGTGGGTAATAGTGGAAAAAAGAATATGTTCAAATATAAACTACACAGAAGCATTGTATGAAACTTCTTTCTGTTCTGTGCATTCAACTAACAGAGTTGAACCTTACTTTTGATAGAGCCGTTCTGAAACACTCTTTCTGTAGAAACTGCAATTATACATTCTGAGCGCTAAGAGGCCTATATTGGGAAAAAGAATGTCTACAAATAAAAACTACACAGAAGAATTGTGTGAAACTTCTTTCTGTTCTGTTTGTTCAACTAAAAGAGTTGAACCTTAGTTTTGATTGAGCCGTTCTGAAACACTCTTTCTGTAGAAAATGCAAGTGGAGATTCGGAGCGCTAAGAGGGTAATAGTGGAAAAAGGAATGTCTCCAAATATAAACTACACAGAATCATTCTGTGAAACTTCTTTCTGATCTGTGTATTCAGCTAACAGAGTTAAACCATACTTGTGATTGAGCAGATCTGAACACTCTTTCTGTAGAAAATGCAACTGGACATTTGGAGCGCTAAGAGAGTAGTAGTGTAAAAAGGAATATATTCAAATATAAACTACACAGAAGCATTCTGTGAAACTTCTTTCTGATCTGAGCATTCAGCTAACAGAGTTAAACCATACTTTTGATTGAGCAGTTTTGAAAAACTCTGTCTGTAGAAAATGCAACTGGACATTCGTAGCGCTAAGTGGGTAATAGTGCAAAAAAGAATATGTTCAAATATAAACTACACAGAAGCATTGTATGAAACTTCTTTCTGTTCTGTGCATTCAACTAACAGAGTTGAACCTTACTTTTGATTGAGCCTTTCTGAAACACTCTTTCTGTAGAAACTGCAATTGGGCATGCTAAGCGCTAAGAGGCCTACATTGGGAAAAAGAATATCTTCAAATAAAAACTACACAGATGCATTCTGTGAAACTTATTTCTGATCTGTAAATTCAGTTCACAGAGATAAAACATATTTTTGATTGAGAAGTTATGAAACACTCTTTTTGTAGAAAATGCAAGTGGAGATTCGGAGCGCTAAGAGGGTAATAGTGGAAAAAGGAATGTCTTCAAATATAAACTACACAGAATCATTCGGTGAAACTTCTTTCTGATCTGTGCATTCAGCTAACAGAGTTAAACCATACTTTTGATTGAGGAGATCTGAACACTCTTTCTGTAGAAAATGCAACTGGACATTTGGAGCGCTAAGAGCGAAGTAGTGGAAAAAGGAATATATTCAAATATAAACTACACAGAAGCATTCTGTGAAACTTCTTTCTGATCTGAGCATTCAGCTAACAGAGTTAAACCATACTTTTGATTGAGCAGTTTTGAAACACTCTGTCTGTAGAAAATGCAACTGGACATTCGTAGCGCTAAGTGGGTAATAGTGGAAAAAAGAATATGTTCAAATATAAACTACACAGAAGCATTGTATGAAACTTCTTTCTGTTCTGTGCATTCAACTAACAGAGTTGAACCTTACTTTTGATTGAGCCTTTCTGAAACACTCTTTCTGTAGAAACTGCAATTGGACATTCTGAGCGCTAAGAGGCCTATATTGGGAAAAAGAATGTCTACAAATAAAAACTACACAGAAGAATTGTGTGAAACTTATTCCTGTTCTGTTTGTTCCACTAAAAGAGTTGAACCTTAGTTTTGATTGAGCCGTTCTGAAACACTCTTTCTGTAGAAAATGCAAGTGGAGATTCGGAGCGCTAAGAGGGTAATAGTGGAAAAAGGAATGTCTCCAAATATAAACTACACAGAATCATTCTGTGAAACTTCTTTCTGATCTGTGCATTCAGCTAACAGAGTTAAACCATACTTTTGATTGAGCAGATCTGAACACTCTTTCTGTAGAAAATGCAACTGGACATTTGGAGCGCTAAGAGAGTAGTAGTGGAAAAAGGAATATATTCAAATATAAACTACACAGAAGCATTCTGTGAAACTTCTTTCTGATCTGAGCATTCAGCTAACAGAGTTAAACCATACTTTTGATTGAGCAGTTTTGAAACACTCTGTCTGTAGAAAATGCAACTGGACATTCGTAGCGCTAAGTGGGTAATAGTGCAAAAAAGAATATGTTCAAATATAAACTACACAGAAGCATTGTATGAAACTTCTTTCTGTTCTGTGCATTCAACTAACAGAGTTGAACCTTACTTTTGATTGAGCCTTTCTGAAACACTCTTTCTGTAGAAACTGCAATTGGACATTCTGAGCGCTAAGAGGCCTCTATTGGGAAAAATAATATCTTCAAATAAAAACTACACAGAAGAATTGTGTGAAACTTATTTCTGATATGTTCATTAAGCTAACAGAGTTAAACCATACTTTTGATTGCGCAGTTCTGAACACTCTTTCTGTAGAAAATTCAAGTGGACATTCGGAGCGCTAAGAGGGTAATAGTGGAAAAAGGAATATTTTCAAATATAAACTACACAGCAGCATTCTGTGAAAATTCTTTCTGTTCTGTGCATTCAACTAACAGAGTTGAACCTTACTTTTGATTGAGCCGTTCTGAAACACTCTTTCTGTAGAAACTGCAATTGGGCATGCTAAGTGCTAAGAGGCCTACATTGGGAAAAAGAATATCTTCAAATAAAAACTACACAGATGCATTCTGTGAAACTTATTTCTGATCTGTAAATTCAGTTAACAGAGATAAAACATATTTTTGATTGAGCAGTTATGAAACACTCTTTTTGTAGAAAATGCAAGTGGAGATTCGGAGCGCTAAGAGGGTAATAGTGGAAAAAGGAATGTCTTCAAATATAAACTACACAGAATCATTCGGTGAAACTTCTTTCTGATCTGTGCATTCAGCTAACAGAGTTAAACCATACTTTTGATTGAGCAGATCTGAACACGCTTTCTGTAGAAAATGCAACTGGACATTTGGAGCGCTAAGAGCGTAGTAGTGGAAAAAGAAATATATTCAAATATAAACTACACAGAAGCATTCTGTGAAACTTCTTTCTGATCTGAGCATTCAGCTAACAGAGTTAAACCATACTTTGGATTGAGCAGTTTTGAAACACTCTGTCTGTAGAAAATGCAACTGGACATTCGTAGCGCTAAGTGGGTAATAGTGGAAAAAAGAATATGTTCAAATATAAACTACACAGAAGCATTGTATGAAACTTCTTTCTGTTCTGTGCATTCAACTAACAGAGTTGAACCTTTCTTTTGATTGAGCATTTCTGAAACACTCTTTCTGTAGAAACTGCAATTGGACATTCTGTGCGCGAATAGGCCTATATTGGGAAAAATAATATCTTCAAATAAAAACTACACAGAAGCATTGTATGAAACTTATTTCTGATATGTTCATTAAGCTAAAAGAGTTAAACCATACTTTTGATTGCGCAGTTCTGAACACTCTTTCTGTAGAAAATACAAGTGGACATTCGGAGCGTTAAGAGGGTAATAGTGGAAAAAGGAATATATTCAAATATAAACTACACAGTAGCATTCTGTGAAAATTCTTTCTGTTCTGTGCATTCAACTAACAGAGTTGAACCTTACTTTTGATTGAGCCGTTCTGCAACACTCTTTCTGTAGAAATTGCAATTGGACATGCTAAGCGCTAGGAGGCCTATATTGGGAAAAATAATATCTTCAAATAAAAACTACACAGATGCATTCTGTGAAACTTATTTCTGATCTGTAAATTCAGTTAACAGAGATAAAACATATTTTTGATTGAGCAGTTATGAAACACTCTTTTTGTAGAAAATGCAAGTGGAGATTCGGAGCGCTAAGAGGGTAATAGTGGAAAAAGGAATGTCTTCAAATATAAACTACACAGAATCATTCGGTGAAACTTCTTTCTGATCTGTGCATTCAGCTAACTGAGTTAAACCTTACTTTTGATTGAGCAGATCTGAATACTCTTTCTGTAGAAAATGCAACTGGACATTTGGAGCGCTAAGAGCGTAGTAGTGGAAAAAGGAATATATTCAAATATAAACTACACAGAAGCATTCTGTGAAACTTCTTTCTGATCTGAGCATTCAGCTAGCAGAGTTAAACCATACTTTTGATTGAGCAGATTTGAAACACTCTGTCTGTAGAAAATGCAACTGGACATTCGTAGCGCTAAGTGGGTAATAGTGGAAAAAAGAATATGTTCAAATATAAACTACACAGAAGCATTGTATGAAACTTCTTTCTGTTCTGTGCATTCAACTAACAGAGTTGAACCTTACTTTTGATTGAGCTGTTCTGAAACACTCTTTCTGTAGAAACTGCAATTGGACATTCTGAGCGCTAAGAGGCCTATATTGGGAAAAAGAATGTCTACAAATAAAAACTACACAGAAGAATTGTGTGAAACTTCTTTCTGTTCTGTTTGTTCAACTAAAAGAGTTGAACCTTAGTTTTGATTGAGCCGTTCTGAAACACTCTTTCTGTAGAAAATGCAAGTGGAGTTTCTGAGCGCTAAGTGGGTAATAGTGGAAAAAGGAATGTCTCCAAATATAAACTACACAGAATCATTCTGTGAAACTTCTTTCTGATCTGTGCATTCAGCTAACAGAGTTAAACCATACTTTTGATTGAGCAGATCTGAACACTCTTTCTGTAGAAAATGCAACTGGACATTTGGAGCGCTAAGAGAGAAGTAGTGGAAAAAGGAATATATTCAAATATAAACTACACAGAAGCATTCTGTGAAACTTCTTTCTGATCTGAGCATTCAGCTAACAGAGTTAAACCATACTTTTGATTGAGCAGTTTTGAAACACTCTGTCTGTAGAAAATGCAACTGGACATTCGTAGCGCTAAGTGGGTAATAGTGGAAAAAAGAATATGTTCAAATATAAACTACACAGAAGCATTGTATGAAACTCCTTTCTGTTCTGTGCATTCAACTAACAGAGTTGAACCTTACTTTTGATTGAGCCTTTCTGAAACACTCTTTCTGTAGAAACTGCAATTGGACATTCTGAGCGCTAAGAGGCCTATATTGGGAAAAATAATATCTTCAAATAAAAACTACACAGAAGCATTGTGTGAAACTTATTTCTGATATGTTCATTAAGCTAACACAGTTAAACCATACTTTTGATTGCGCAGTTCTGAACACTCTTTTTGTAGAAAATGCAAGTGGACATTCGGAGCGCTAAGAGGGTAATAGTGGAAAAAGGAATATATTCAAATATAAACTACACAGTAGAATTCTGTGAAAATTCTTTCTGTTCTGTGCATTCAGCTAACAGAGTTAAACCATACTTTTGATTGATCAGATCTGAACACTCTTTCTGTAGAAAATGCAACTGGACATTTGGAGCGCTAAGAGAGTAGTAGTGGAAAAAGGAATATATTCAAATATAAACTACACAGAAGCATTCTGTGAAACTTCTTTCTGTTCTGAGCATTCAGCTAACAGAGTTAAACCATACTTTTGATTGAGCAGTTTTGAAACACTGTCTGTAGAAAATGCAACTGGACATTCGTAGCGCTAAGTGGGTAATAGTGGAAAAAATAATATGTTCAAATATAAACTACACAGAAGCATTGTATGAAACTTCTTTCTGTTCTGTGCATTCAAGTAACAGAGTTGAACCTTACTTTTGATTGAGCCTTTCTGAAACACTCTTTCTGTAGAAACTGCAATTGGACATTATGAGCGCTAAGAGGCATATATTGGGAAAAATAATATCTTCAAATAAAAATTACACAGAAGCATTGTGTGAAACTAATTTCTGATATGTTCATTAAGCTAACAGAGTTAAACCATACTTTTGATTGCGCAGTTCTGAACACTCTTTCTGTAGATAATGCAAGTGGACATTCGGAGCGCAAAGAGGGTAATAGTGGAAATAGGAATATATTCAAATATAAACTACACAGTAGCATTCTGTGAAAATTCTTTCTGTTCTGTGCATTCAACTAACAGAGTTGAACCTTACTTTTGATTGAGCCGTTCTGAAACACTCTTTCTGTAGAAACTGCAATTGGACATGCTAAGCGCTAAGAGGCCTATATTGGGAAAAAGAATATCTTCAAATAAAAACTACACAGATGCATTCTGTGAAACTTATTTCTGATCTGTAAATTCAGTTAACAGAGATAAAACATATTTTTGATTGAGCAGTTATGAAACACTCTTTTTGTAGAAAATGCAAGTGGAGATTCGGAGCGCTAAGAGGTTAATAGTGGAAAAAGGAATGTCTTCAAATATAAACTACACAGAAGCATTCTGTGAAACTTCTTTCTGATCTGAGCATTCAGCTAACAGAGTTAAATCATACTTTTGATTGAGCAGTTTTGAAACACTCTGTCTGTAGAAAATGCAACTGGACATTCGTAGCGCTAAGTGGGTAATAGTGGAAAAAAGAATATGTTCAAATATAAACTACACAGAAGCATTGTATGAAACTTCTTTCTGTTCTGTGCATTCAACTAACAGAGTTGAAACTTACTATTGATTGAGCCTTTCTGAAACACTCTTTCTGTAGAAACTGCAATTGGACATTCTGAGCGCTAAGAGGCCTATATTGGGAAAAATATTATCTTCAAATAAAAACTACACAGAAGCATTGTGTGAAACTTATTTCTGATATGTTCATTAAGCTAACAGAGTTAAACCATACTTTTGATTGCGCAGTTCTGAACACTCTTTCTGTAGAAAATGCAAGTGGACATTCGGAGCGCTAAGAGGGTAATAGTGGAAAAAGGAATATATTCAAATATAAACTACACAGTAGCATTCTGTGAAAATTCTTTCTGTTCTGTGCATTCAGCTAACAGAGTTAAACCATACTTTTGATTGAGCAGATCTGAACACTCTTTCTGTAGAAAATGCAACTGGACATTTGGAGCGCTAAGAGAGTAGTAGTGGAAAAAGTAATGTATTCAAATATAAACTACACAGAAGCATTCGGTGAAACTTCTTTCTGATCTGAGCATTCAGCTAACAGAGTTAAACCATACTTTTGATTGAGCAGTTTTGAAACACTCTGTCTGTAGAAAATGCAACTGGACATTCGTAGCGCTAAGTGGGTAATAGTGGAAAAAGGAATGTCTTCAAATATAAACTACACAGAATCATTCGGTGAAACTTCTTTCTGATCTGTGCATTCAGCTAACAGAGTTAAACCATACTTTTGATTGAGCAGATCTGAACACTCTTTCTGTAGAAAATGCAACTGGACATTTGGAGCGCTAAGAGCGTATTAGTGGAAAAAGGAATATATTCAAATATAAACTACACAGAAGCATTCTGTGAAACTTCTTTCTGATCTGAGCATTCAGCTAGCAGAGTTAAACCATACTTTTGATTGAGCAGTTTTGAAACACTCTGTCTGTAGAAAATGCAACTGGACATTGGTAGCGCTAAGTGGGTAATAGTGGAAAAAAGAATATGTTCAAATATAAACTACACAGAAGCATTGTATGAAACTTCTTTCTGTTCTGTGCATTCAACTAACAGAGTTGAACCTTACTTTTGATTGAGCCGTTCTGAAACACTCTTCCTGTAGAAACTGCAATTGGACATTCTGAGCGCTAAGAGGCCTATATTGGGAAAAAGAATGTCTACAAATAAAAACTACACAGAAGAATTGTGTGAAACTTCTTTCTGTTCTGTTTGTTCAACTAAAAGATTTGAAACTTAGTTTTGATTGAGCCGTTCTGAAACACCCTTTCTGTAGAAAATGCAAGTGGAGATTCGGAGCGCTAAGAGGGTAATAGTGGAAAAAGGAATGTCTCCAAATATAAACTACACAGAATCATTCTGTGAAACTTCTTTCTGATCTGTGCATTCAGCTAACAGAGTTAAACCATACTTTTGATTGAGCAGATCTGAACACTCTTTCTGTAGAAAATGCAACTGGACATTTGGAGCGCTAAGAGAGTAGTAGTGGAAAAAGGAATATATTCAAATATAAACTACACAGAAGCATTCTGTGAAACTTCTTTCTGATCTGAGCATTCAGCTAACCGAGTTAAACCATACTTTTGATTGAGCAGTTTTGAAACACTCTGTCTGTAGAAAATGCAACTGGACATTCGTAGCGCTAAGTGGGTAATAGTGGAAAAAAGAATATGTTCAAATACAAACTACACAGAAGCATTGTATGAAACTTCTTTCTGTTCCGTGCATTCAAGTAACAGAGTTGAACCTTACTTTTGATTGAGCCTTTCTGAAACACTCTTTCTGTAGAAACTGCAATTGGACATTATGAGCGCTAAGAGGCCTCTATTGGGTAAAATAATATCTTCAAATAAAAACTACACAGAAGCATTGTGTGAAACTTATTTCTGATATGTTCATTAAGCTAAAAGAGTTAAACCATACTTTTGATTGCGCAGTTCTGAACACTCTTTCTGTGGAAAATGCAAGTGGACATTCAGAGCGCTAAGAGTTTAATAGTGGAAAAAGGAATATATTCAAGTATAAATTACACAGTAGCATTCTGTGAAAATTCTTTCTGTTCTGTGCATTCAACTATCAGAGTTGAACCTTACTTTTGATTGAGCCGTTCTGAAACACTCTTTCTGTAGAAACTGCAATTGGACATGCTAAGCGCTAAGAGGCCTACATTGGGAAAAAAATATCTTCAAATAAAAACTACACAGATGCATTCTGTGAAACTTATTTCTGATCTGTAAATTCAGTTAACAGAGATAAAACATATTTTTGATTGAGCAGTTATGAAACACTCTTTTTGTAGAAAATGCAAGTGGAGATTCGGAGCGCTAAGAGGGTAATAGTGGAAAAAGGAATGTCTTCAAATATAAACTACACAGAATCATTCGGTGAAACTTCTTTCTGATCTGTGCATTCAGCTAACAGAGTTAAACCATACTTTTGATTGAGCAGATCTGAACACTCTTTCTGTAGAAAATGCAACTGGACATTTGGAGCGCTAAGAGCGTAGCAGTGGAAAAAGGAATATATTCAAATATAAACTACACAGAAGCATTCTGTGAAACTTCTTTCTGATCTGAGCATTCAGCTAGCAGAGTTAAACCATACTTTTGATTGAGCAGTTTTGAAACACTCTGTCTGTAGAAAATGCAACTGGACATTCGTAGCGCTAAGTGGGTAATAGTGGAAAAAAGAATATGTTCAAATATAAACTACACAGAAGCATTGTATGAAACTTCTTTCTGTTCTGTGCATTCAACTAACAGAGTTGAACCTTACTTTTGATTGAACCGTTCTGAAACACTCTTTCTGTAGAAACTGCAATTGGACATTCTGAGCGCTAAGAGGCCTATATTGGGAAAAAGAATGT
The DNA here is from genome assembly GCF_028878055.3 of Symphalangus syndactylus. Classification (NCBI taxonomy): domain Eukaryota; kingdom Metazoa; phylum Chordata; class Mammalia; order Primates; family Hylobatidae; genus Symphalangus; species Symphalangus syndactylus. The sequence goes on along the minus strand of NC_072435.2, from coordinate 3,438,800 downwards.
CTACAAATAAAAACTACACAGAAGAATTGTGTGAAACTTCTTTCTGTTCTGTTTGTTCAACTAAAAGAGTTGAAACTTAGTTTTGATTGAGCCGTTCTGAAACACTCTTTCTGTAGAAAATGCAAGGGGAGATTCGGAGCGCTAAGAGGTTAATAGTGGAAAAAGGAATGTCTCCAAATATAAACTACACAGAATCATTCTGTGAAACTTCTTTCTGATCTGTGCATTCAGCTAACAGAGTTAAACCATACTTGTGATTGAGCAGATCTGAACACTCTTTCTGTAGAAAATGCAACTGGACATTTGGAGCGCTAAGAGAGTAGTAGTGGAAAAAGGAATATATTCAAATATAAACTACAGAGAAGCATTCTGTGAAACTTCTTTCTGATCTGAGCATTCAGCTAACAGAGTTAAACCATACTTTTGATTGAGCAGTTTTGAAACCCTCTCTCTGTAGAAAATGCAACTGGACATTCGTAGCGCTAAGTGGGTAATAGTGGAAAAAAGAATATGTTCAAATATAAACTACACAGAAGCATTGTATGAAACTTCTTTCTGTTCTGTGCATTCAACTAACAGAGTTGAACATTACTTTGATTGAGCCTTTCTGAAACACTCTTTCTGTAGAAACTGCAATTGGACATTCTGAGCGCTAAGAGGCCTCTATTGGGAAAAATAATATCTTCAAATAAAAACTACACAGAAGCATTTTGTGAAACATATTTCTGATATGTTCATTAAGCTAACAGAGTTAAACCATACTTTTGATTGCGCAGTTCTGAACACTCTTTCTGTAGAAAATGCAAGTGGACATTCGGAGCGCTAAGAGGGTAATAGTGGAAAAAGGAATATATTCAAATATAAACTACACAGTAGCATTCTGTGAAAATTCTTTCTGTTCTGTGCATTCAACTAACAGAGTTGAACCTTACTTTTGATTGAGCCGTTCTGAAACACTCTTTCTGTAGAAACTGCAATTGGACATGCTAAGCGCTAAGAGGCCTACATTGGGAAAAAGAATATCTTCAAATAAAAACTACACAGATGCATTCTGTGAAACTTATTTCTGATCTGTAAATTCAGCTAACAGAGATAAAACATATTTTTGATTGAGCAGTTATGAAACACTCTTTTTGTAGAAAATGCAAGTGGAGATTCGGAGCGCTAAGAGGGTAATAGTGGAAAAAGGAATGTCTTCAAATATAAACTACACAGAAACATTCGGTGAAACTTCTTTCTGATCTGTGCATTCAGCTAACAGAGTTAAACCATACTTTTGATTGAGCAGATCTGAACACTCTTTCTGTAGAAAATGCAACTGGACATTTGGAGCGCTAAGAGCGTAATAGTGGAAAAAGGAATATATTCAAATATAAACTACACAGAAGCATTCTGTGAAACTTCTTTCTGATCTGAGCATTCAGCTAACAGAGTTAAACCATACTTTTGATTGAGCAGTTTTGAAACACTCTGTCTGTAGAAAATGCAACTGGACATTCGTAGCGCTAAGTGGGTAATAGTGGAAAAAAGAATATGTTCAAATATAAACTACACAGAAGCATTGTATGAAACTTCTTTCTGTTCTGTGCATTCAACTAACAGAGTTGAACCTTACTTTTGATTGAGCCGTTCTGAAACACTCTTCCTGTAGAAACTGCAATTGGACATTCTGAGCGCTAAGAGGCCTATATTGGGAAAAAGAATGTCTACAAATAAAAACTACACAGAAGAATTGTGTGAAACTTCTTTCTGTTCTGTTTGTTCAACTAAAAGATTTGAAACTTAGTTTTGATTGAGCCGTTCTGAAACACTCTTTCTGTAGAAAATGCAAGTGGAGATTCGGAGCGCGAAGAGGGTAATAGTGGAAAAAGGAATGTCTCCAAATATAAACTACACAGAATCATTCTGTGAAACTTCTTTCTGATCTGTGCATTCAGCTAACAGAGTTAAACCATACTTTTGATTGAGCAGATCTGAACACTCTTTCTGTAGAAAATGCAACTGGACATTTGGAGCGCTAAGAGAGTAGTAGTGGAAAAAGGAATATATTCAAATATAAACTACACAGAAGCATTCTGTGAAACTTCTTTCTGATCTGAGCATTCAGCTAACCGAGTTAAACCATACTTTTGATTGAGCAGTTTTGAAACACTCTGTCTGTAGAAAATGCAACTGGACATTCGTAGCGCTAAGTGGGTAATAGTGGAAAAAAGAATATGTTCAAATATAAACTACACAGAAGCATTGTATGAAACTTCTTTCTGTTCCGTGCATTCAAGTAACAGAGTTGAACCTTACTTTTGATTGAGCCTTTCTGAAACACTCTTTCTGTAGAAACTGCAATTGGACATTATGAGCGCTAAGAGGCCTCTATTGGGTAAAATAATATCTTCAAATAAAAACTACACAGAAGCATTGTGTGAAACTTATTTCTGATATGTTCATTAAGCTAAAAGAGTTAAACCATACTTTTGATTGCGCAGTTCTGAACACTCTTTCTGTGGAAAATGCAAGTGGACATTCGGAGCGCTAAGAGTTTAATAGTGGAAAAAGGAATATATTCAAGTATAAACTACACAGTAGCATTCTGTGAAAATTCTTTCTGTTCTGTGCATTCAACTATCAGAGTTGAACCTTACTTTTGATTGAGCCGTTCTGAAACACTCTTTCTGTAGAAACTGCAATTGGACATGCTAAGCGCTAAGAGGCCTACATTGGGAAAAAAATATCTTCAAATAAAAACTACACAGATGCATTCTGTGAAACTTATTTCTGATCTGTAAATTCAGTTAACAGAGATAAAACATATTTTTGATTGAGCAGTTATGAAACACTCTTTTTGTAGAAAATGCAAGTGGAGATTCGGAGCGCTAAGAGGGTAATAGTGGAAAAAGGAATGTCTTCAAATATAAACTACACAGAATCATTCGGTGAAACTTCTTTCTGATCTGTGCATTCAGCTAACAGAGTTAAACCATACTTTTGATTGAGCAGATCTGAACACTCTTTCTGTAGAAAATGCAACTGGACATTTGGAGCGCTAAGAGCGTAGCAGTGGAAAAAGGAATATATTCAAATATAAACTACACAGAAGCATTCTGTGAAACTTCTTTCTGATCTGAGCATTCAGCTAGCAGAGTTAAACCATACTTTTGATTCAGCAGTTTTGAAACACTCTGTCTGTAGAAAATGCAACTGGACATTCGTAGCGCTAAGTGGGTAATAGTGGAAAAAAGAATATGTTCAAATATAAACTACACAGAAGCATTGTATGAAACTTCTTTCTGTTCTGTGCATTCAACTAACAGAGTTGAACCTTACTTTTGATTGAGCCGTTCTGAAACACTCTTTCTGTAGAAACTGCAATTGGACATTCTGAGCGCTAAGAGGCCTATATTGGGAAAAAGAATGTCTACAAATAAAAACTACACAGAAGAATTGTGTGAAACTTCTTTCTGTTCTGTTTGTTCAACTAAAAGAGTTGAAACTTAGTTTTGATTGAGCCGTTCTGAAACACTCTTTCTGTAGAAAATGCAAGGGGAGATTCGGAGCGCTAAGAGGTTAATAGTGGAAAAAGGAATGTCTCCAAATATAAACTACACAGAATCATTCTGTGAAACTTCTTTCTGATCTGTGCATTCAGCTAACAGAGTTAAACCATACTTTTGATTGAGCAGATCTGAACACTCTTTCTGTAGAAAATGCAACTGGACATTTGGAGCGCTAAGAGAGTAGTAGTGGAAAAAGGAATATATTCAAATATAAACTACAGAGAAGCATTCTGTGAAACTTCTTTCTGATCTGAGCATTCAGCTAACAGAGTTAAACCATACTTTTGATTGAGCAGTTTTGAAACACTCTGTCTGTAGAAAATGCAACTGGACATTCGTAGCGCTAAGTGGGTAATAGTGGAAAAAAGAATATGTTCAAATATAAACTACACAGAAGCATTGTATGAAACTTCTTTCTGTTCTGTGCATTCAACTAACAGAGTTGAACATTACTTTGATTGAGCCTTTCTGAAACACTCTTTCTGTAGAAACTGCAATTGGACATTCTGAGCGCTAAGAGGCCTCTATTGGGAAAAATAATATCTTCTAATAAAAACTACACAGAAGCATTGTGTGAAACATATTTCTGATATGTTCATTAAGCTAACAGAGTTAAACCATACTTTTGATTGCGCAGTTCTGAACACTCTTTCTGTAGAAAATGCAAGTGGACATTCGGAGCGCTAAGAGGGTAATAGTGGAAAAAGGAATATATTCAAATATAAACTACACAGTAGCATTCTGTGAAAATTCTTTCTGTTCTGTGCATTCAACTAACAGAGTTGAACCTTACTTTTGATTGAGCCGTTCTGAAACACTCTTTCTGTAGAAACTGCAATTGGACATGCTAAGCGCTAAGAGGCCTACATTGGGAAAAAGAATATCTTCAAATAAAAACTACACAGATGCATTCTGTGAAACTTATTTCTGATCTGTAAATTCAGCTAACAGAGATAAAACATATTTTTGATTGAGCAGTTATGAAACACTCTTTTTGTAGAAAATGCAAGTGGAGATTCGGAGCGCTAAGAGGGTAATAGTGGAAAAAGGAATGTCTTCAAATATAAACTACACAGAAACATTCGGTGAAACTTCTTTCTGATCTGTGCATTCAGCTAACAGAGTTAAACCATACTTTTGATTGAGCAGATCTGAACACTCTTTCTGTAGAAAATGCAACTGGACATTTGGAGCGCTAAGAGCGTAATAGTGGAAAAAGGAATATATTCAAATATAAACTACACAGAAGCATTCTGTGAAACTTCTTTCTGATCTGAGCATTCAGCTAACAGAGTTAAACCATACTTTTGATTGAGCAGTTTTGAAACACTCTGTCTGTAGAAAATGCAACTGGACATTCGTAGCGCTAAGTGGGTAATAGTGGAAAAAAGAATATGTTCAAATATAAACTACACAGAAGCATTGTATGAAACTTCTTTCTGTTCTGTGCATTCAACTAACAGAGTTGAACCTTACTTTTGATTGAGCCGTTCTGAAACACTCTTTCTGTAGAAACTGCAATTGGACATTCTGAGCGCTAAGAGGCCTATATTGGGAAAAAGAATGTCTACAAATAAAAACTACACAGAAGAATTGTGTGAAACTTCTTTCTGTTCTGTTTGTTCAACTAAAAGAGTTGAAACTTAGTTTTGATTGAGCCGTTCTGAAACACTCTTTCTGTAGAAAATGCAAGTGGAGATTCGGAGCGCGAAGAGGGTAATAGTGGAAAAAGCAATGTCTACAAATATAAACTACACAGAATCATTCTGTGAAACTTCTTTCTGATCTGTGCATTCAGCTAACAGAGTTAAACCATACTTTTGATTGAGCAGATCAGAACACTCTTTCTGTAGAAAATGCAACTGGACATTTGGAGCGCTAAGAGAGTAGTAGTGGAAAAAGGAATATATTCAAATATAAACTACACAGAAGCATTCTGTGAAACTTGTTTCTGATCTGAGCATTCAGCTAACTGAGTTAAACCATACTTTTGATTGAGCAGTTTTGAAACACTCTGTCTGTAGAAAATGCAACTGGACATTCGTAGCGCTAAGTGGGTAATAGTGGAAAAAAGAATATGTTCAAATATAAACTACACAGAAGCATTGTATGAAACTACTTTCTGTTCCGTGCATTCAAGTAACAGAGTTGAACCTTACTTTTGATTGAGCCTTTCTGAAACACTCTTTCTGTAGAAACTGCAATTGGACATTATGAGCGCTAAGAGGCCTCTATTGGGTAAAATAATATCTTCAAATAAAAACTACACAGAAGCATTGTGTGAAACTTATTTCTGATATGTTCATTAAGCTAAAAGAGTTAAACCATACTTTTGATTGCGCAGTTCTGAACACTCTTTCTGTGGAAAATGCAAGTGGACATTCGGAGTGCTAAGAGGGTAATAGTGGAAAAAGGAATATATTCAAATATAAACTACACAGTAGCATTCTGTGAAAATTCTTTCTGTTCTGTGCATTCAACTATCAGAGTTGAACCTTACTTTTGATTGAGCCGTTCTGAAACACTCTTTCTGTAGAAACTGCAATTGGACATGCTAAGCGCTAAGAGGCCTACATTGGGAAAAAAATATCTTCAAATAAAAACTACACAGATGCATTCTGTGAAACTTATTTCTGATCTGTAAATTCAGTTAACAGAGATAAAACATATTTTTGATTGAGCAGTTATGAAACACTCTTTTTGTAGAAAATGCAAGTGGAGATTCGGAGCGCTAAGAGGGTAATAGTGGAAAAAGGAATGTCTTCAAATATAAACTACACAGAATCATTCGGTGAAACTTCTTTCTGATCTGTGCATTCAGCTAACAGAGTTAAACCATACTTTTGATTGAGCAGATCTGAACACTCTTTCTGTAGAAAATGCAACTGGACATTTGGAGCGCTAAGAGCGTAGCAGTGGAAAAAGGAATATATTCAAATATAAACTACACAGAAGCATTCTGTGAAACTTCTTTCTGATCTGAGCATTCAGCTAGCAGAGTTAAACCATACTTTTGATTGAGCAGTTTTGAAACACTCTGTCTGTAGAAAATGCAACTGGACATTCGTAGCGCTAAGTGGGTAATAGTGGAAAAAAGAATATGTTCAAATATAAACTACACAGAAGCATTGTATGAAACTTCTTTCTGTTCTGTGCATTCAACTAACAGAGTTGAACCTTACTTTTGATTGAGCCGTTCTGAAACACTCTTTCTGTAGAAACTGCAATTGGACATTCTGAGCGCTAAGAGGCCTATATTGGGAAAAAGAATGTCTACAAATAAAAACTACACAGAAGAATTGTGTGAAACTTCTTTCTGTTCTGTTTGTTCAACTAAAAGAGTTGAAACTTAGTTTTGATTGAGCCGTTCTGAAACACTCTTTCTGTAGAAAATGCAAGGGGAGATTCGGAGCGCTAAGAGGTTAATAGTGGAAAAAGGAATGTCTCCAAATATAAACTACACAGAATCATTCTGTGAAACTTCTTTCTGATCTGTGCATTCAGCTAACAGAGTTAAAACATACTTTTGATTGAGCAGATCTGAACACTCTTTCTGTAGAAAATGCAACTGGACATTTGGAGCGCTAAGAGAGTAGTATTGGAAAAAGGAATATATTCAAATATAAACTACAGAGAAGCATTCTGTGAAACTTCTTTCTGATCTGAGCATTCAGCTAACAGAGTTAAACCATACTTTTGATTGAGCAGATCTGAACACTCTTTCTGTAGAAAATGCAACTGGACATTTGGAGCGCTAAGAGCGTAGTAGTGGAAAAAGGAATATATTCAAATATAAACTACACAGAAGCATTCTGTGAAACTTCTTTCTGATCTGAGCATTCAGCTAACAGAGTTAAACCATACTTTTGATTGAGCAGTTTGGAAACACTCTGTCTGTAGAAAATGCAACTGGACATTCGTAGCGCTAAGTGGGTAATAGTGGAAAAAAGATTATGTTCAATATAAACTACACAGAAGCATTGTATGAAACTTCTTTCTGTTCTGTGCATTCAACAAACAGAGTTGAACCTTACTTTTGATTGAGCCGTTCTGAAACACTCTTTCTGTAGAAACTGCAATTGGACATTCTGAGCGCTAAGAGGCCTATATTGGGAAAAAGAATGTCTACAAATAAAAACTACACAGAAGAATTGTGTGAAACTTCTTTCTGTTCTGTTTGTTCAACTAAAAGAGTTGAACCTTAGTTTTGATTGAGCCGTTCTGAAACACTCTTTCTGTAGAAAATGCAAGTGGAGATTCGGAGCGCTAAGAGGGTAATAGTGGAAAAAGGAATGTCTCCAAATATAAACTACACAGAATCATTCTGTGAAACTTCTTTCTGATCTGTGCATTCAGCTAACAGAGTTAAACCATACTTTTGATTGAGCAGATCTGAACACTCTTTCTGTAGAAAATGCAAATGGACTTTTGGAGCGCTAAGAGAGTAGTAGTGGAAAAAGGAATATATTCAAATATAAACTACGCAGAAGCATTCTGTGAAACTTCTTTCTGATCTGAGCATTCAGCTAACAGAGTTAAACCATACTTTTGATTGTGCAGTTTTGAAACACTCTGTCTGTAGAAAATGCAACTGGACATTCGTAGCGCTAAGTGGGTAATAGTGGAAAAAAGAATATGTTCAAATATAAACTACACAGAAGCATTGTATGAAACTTCTTTCTGTTCTGTCCATTCAACTAACAGAGTTGAACCTTACTTTTGATTGAGCCTTTCTGAAACACTCTTTCTGTAGAAACTGCAATTGGACATACTGAGCGCTAAGAGGCCTATATTGGGAAAAATAATATCTTCGAATAAAAACTACCCAGAAGCATTGTGTGAAACTTATTTCTGATATGTTCATTAAGCTAAAAGAGTTAAACCATACTTTTGATTGCCCAGTTCTGAACACTCTTTCTGTAGAAAATGCAAGTGGACATTCGGATCCTTAAGAGGGTAATAGTGGAAAAAGGAATATATTCAAATATAAACTACACAGTAGAATTCTGTGAAAATTCTTTCTGTTCTGTGCATTCAACTAACAGAGTTGAAGCTTACTTTTGATTGAGCCGTTCTGAAACACTCTTTCTGTACAAACTGCAATTGGACATACTAAGCGCTAAGAGGCCTAAATTGGGAAAAAGAATATCTTCAAATAAAAACTACACAGATGCATTCTGTGAAACTTATTTCTGATCTGTAAATTCAGTTAACAGAGATAAAACATATTTTTGATTGAGCAGTTCTGAAACACTCTTTTTGTAGAAAATGCAAGTGGAGATTCGGAGCGCTAAGAGGGTAATAGTGGAAAAAGGAATGTCTTCAAATATAAACTACACAGAATCATTCGGTGAAACTTCTTTCTGATCTGTGCATTCAGCTAACAGAGTTAAACCATACTTTTGATTGAGCAGATCTGAACACTCTTTCTGTAGAAAATGCAACTGGACATTTGGAGCGCTAAGAGCGTAGTAGTGGAAAAAGGAATATATTCAAATATAAACTACACAGAAGCATTCTGTGAAACTTCTTTCTGATCTGAGCATTCAGCTAACAGAGTTAAACCATACTTTTGATTGAGCAGTTTTGAAACACTCTGTCTGTAGAAAATGCAACTGGACATTCGTAGCGCTAAGTGGGTAATAGTGGAAAAAAGAATATGTTCAAATATAAACTACACAGAAGCATTGTATGAAACTTCTTTCTGTTCTGTGCATTCAACTAACAGAGTTGAACCTTACTTTTGATTGAGCCTTTCTGAAACATTCTTTCTGTAGAAACTGCAATTGGACATTCTGAGCGCTAAGAGGCCTATATTGGGAAAAATTATATCTTCGAATAAAAACTACCCAGAAGCATTGTGTGAAACTTATTTCTGATATGTTCATTAAGCTAAAAGAGTTAAACCATACTTTTGATTGCGCAGTTCTGAACACTCTTTCTGTAGAAAATGCAAGTGGACATTCGGATCCTTAAGAGGGTAATAGTGGAAAAAGGAATATATTCAAATATAAACTACACAGTAGCATTCTGTGAAAATTCTTTCTGTTCTGTGCATTCAACTAACAGAGTTGAACCTTACTTTTGATTGAGCCGTTCTGAAACACTCTTTCTGTAGAAACTGCAATTGGGCATACTAAGCGCTAAGAGGCCTACATTGGGAAAAAGAATATCTTCAAATAAAAACTACACAGATGCATTCTGTGAAACTTATTTCTGATCTGTAAATTCAGTTAACAGAGATAAAACATATTTTTGATTGAGCAGTTATGAAACACTCTTTTTGTAGAAAATGCAAGTGGAGATTCGGAGCGCTAAGAGGGTAATAGTGGAAAAAGGAATGTCTTCAAATATAAACTACACAGAATCATTCGGTGAAACTTCTTTCTGATCTGTGCATTCAGCTAACAGAGTTAAACCATACTTTTGATTGAGCAGATCTGAACACTCTTTCTGTAGAAAATGCAACTGGACATTTGGAGCGCTAAGAGCGTAGCAGTGGAAAAAGGAATATATTCAAATATAAACTACACAGAAGCATTCTGTGAAACTTCTTTCTGATCTGAGCATTCAGCTAGCAGAGTTAAACCATACTTTTGATTGAGCAGTTTAGAAACACTCTGTCTGTAGAAAATGCAACTGGACATTCGTAGCGCTAAGTGGGTAATAGTGGAAAAAAGAATATGTTCAAATATAAACTACACAGAAGCATTGTATGAAACTTCTTTCTGTTCTGTGCATTCAACTAACAGAGTTGAACCTTACTTTTGATTGAGCCGTTCTGAAACACTCTTTCTGTAGAAACTGCAATTGGACATTCTGAGCGCTAAGAGGCCTATATTGGGAAAAAGAATGTCTACAAATAAAAACTACACAGAAGAATTGTGTGAAACTTCTTTCTGTTCTGTTTGTTCAACTAAAAGAGTTGAAACTTAGTTTTGATTGAGCCGTTCTGAAACACTCTTTCTGTAGAAAATGCAAGGGGAGATTCGGAGCGCTAAGAGGTTAATAGTGGAAAAAGGAATGTCTCCAAATATAAACTACACAGAATCATTCTGTGAAACTTCTTTCTGATCTGTGCATTCAGCTAACAGAGTTAAAACATACTTTTGATTGAGCAGATCTGAACACTCTTTCTGTAGAAAATGCAACTGGACATTTGGAGCGCTAAGAGAGTAGTATTGGAAAAAGGAATATATTCAAATATAAACTACAGAGAAGCATTCTGTGAAACTTCTTTCTGATCTGAGCATTCAGCTAACAGAGTTAAACCATACTTTTGATTGAGCAGATCTGAACACTCTTTCTGTAGAAAATGCAACTGGACATTTGGAGCGCTAAGAGCGTAGTAGTGGAAAAAGGAATATATTCAAATATAAACTACACAGAAGCATTCTGTGAAACTTCTTTCTGATCTGAGCATTCAGCTAACAGAGTTAAACCATACTTTTGATTGAGCAGTTTGGAAACACTCTGTCTGTAGAAAATGCAACTGGACATTCGTAGCGCTAAGTGGGTAATAGTGGAAAAAAGATTATGTTCAACATAAACTACACAGAAGCATTGTATGAAACTTCTTTCTGTTCTGTGCATTCAACAAACAGAGTTGAACCTTACTTTTGATTGAGCCGTTCTGAAACACTCTTTCTGTAGAAACTGCAATTGGACATTCTGAGCGCTAAGAGGCCTATATTGGGAAAAAGAATGTCTACAAATAAAAACTACACAGAAGAATTGTGTGAAACTTCTTTCTGTTCTGTTTGTTCAACTAAAAGAGTTGAACCTTAGTTTTGATTGAGCCGTTCTGAAACACTCTTTCTGTAGAAAATGCAAGTGGAGATTCGGAGCGCTAAGAGGGTAATAGTGGAAAAAGGAATGTCTCCAAATATAAACTACACAGAATCATTCTGTGAAACTTCTTTCTGATCTGTGCATTCAGCTAACAGAGTTAAACCATACTTTTGATTGAGCAGATCTGAACACTCTTTCTGTAGAAAATGCAAATGGACTTTTGGAGCGCTAAGAGAGTAGTAGTGGAAAAAGGAATATATTCAAATATAAACTACGCAGAAGCATTCTGTGAAACTTCTTTCTGATCTGAGCATTCAGCTAACAGAGTTAAACCATACTTTTGATTGTGCAGTTTTGAAACACTCTGTCTGTAGAAAATGCAACTGGACATTCGTAGCGCTAAGTGGGTAATAGTGGAAAAAAGAATATGTTCAAATATAAACTACACAGAAGCATTGTATGAAACTTCTTTCTGTTCTGTCCATTCAACTAACAGAGTTGAACCTTACTTTTGATTGAGCCTTTCTGAAACACTCTTTCTGTAGAAACTGCAATTGGACATACTGAGCGCTAAGAGGCCTATATTGGGAAAAATAATATCTTCGAATAAAAACTACCCAGAAGCATTGTGTGAAACTTATTTCTGATATGTTCATTAAGCTAAAAGAGTTAAACCATACTTTTGATTGCCCAGTTCTGAACACTCTTTCTGTAGAAAATGCAAGTGGACATTCGGATCCTTAAGAGGGTAATAGTGGAAAAAGGAATATATTCAAATATAAACTACACAGTAGAATTCTGTGAAAATTCTTTCTGTTCTGTGCATTCAACTAACAGAGTTGAAGCTTACTTTTGATTGAGCCGTTCTGAAACACTCTTTCTGTACAAACTGCAATTGGACATACTAAGCGCTAAGAGGCCTAAATTGGGAAAAAGAATATCTTCAAATAAAAACTACACAGATGCATTCTGTGAAACTTATTTCTGATCTGTAAATTCAGTTAACAGAGATAAAACATATTTTTGATTGAGCAGTTCTGAAACACTCTTTTTGTAGAAAATGCAAGTGGAGATTCGGAGCGCTAAGAGGGTAATAGTGGAAAAAGGAATGTCTTCAAATATAAACTACACAGAATCATTCGGTGAAACTTCTTTCTGATCTGTGCATTCAGCTAACAGAGTTAAACCATACTTTTGATTGAGCAGATCTGAACACTCTTTCTGTAGAAAATGCAACTGGACATTTGGAGCGCTAAGAGCGTAGTAGTGGAAAAAGGAATATATTCAAATATAAACTACACAGAAGCATTCTGTGAAACTTCTTTCTGATCTGAGCATTCAGCTAACAGAGTTAAACCATACTTTTGATTGAGCAGTTTTGAAACACTCTGTCTGTAGAAAATGCAACTGGACATTCGTAGCGCTAAGTGGGTAATAGTGGAAAAAAGAATATGTTCAAATATAAACTACACAGAAGCATTGTATGAAACTTCTTTCTGTTCTGTGCATTCAACTAACAGAGTTGAACCTTACTTTTGATTGAGCCTTTCTGAAACATTCTTTCTGTAGAAACTGCAATTGGACATTCTGAGCGCTAAGAGGCCTATATTGGGAAAAACTATATCTTCGAATAAAAACTACCCAGAAGCATTGTGTGAAACTTATTTCTGATATGTTCATTAAGCTAAAAGAGTTAAACCATACTTTTGATTGCGCAGTTCTGAACACTCTTTCTGTAGAAAATGCAAGTGGACATTCGGATCCTTAAGAGGGTAATAGTGGAAAAAGGAATATATTCAAATATAAACTACACAGTAGCATTCTGTGAAAATTCTTTCTGTTCTGTGCATTCAACTAACAGAGTTGAACCTTACTTTTGATTGAGCCGTTCTGAAACACTCTTTCTGTAGAAACTGCAATTGGACATACTAAGCGCTAAGAGGCCTACATTGGGAAAAAGAATATCTTCAAATAAAAACTACACAGATGCATTCTGTGAAACTTATTTCTGATCTGTAAATTCAGTTAACAGAGATAAAACATATTTTTGATTGAGCAGTTATGAAACACTCTTTTTGTAGAAAATGCAAGTGGAGATTCGGAGCGCTAAGAGGGTAATAGTGGAAAAAGGAATGTCTTCAAATATAAACTACACAGAATCATTCGGTGAAACTTCTTTCTGATCTGTGCATTCAGCTAACAGAGTTAAACCATACTTTTGATTGAGCAGATCTGAACACTCTTTCTGTAGAAAATGCAACTGGACATTTGGAGCGCTAAGAGCGTAGTAGTGGAAAAAGGAATATATTCAAATATAAACTACACAGAAGCATTCTGTGAAACTTCTTTCTGATCTGAGCATTCAGCTAACAGAGTTAAACCATACTTTTGATTGAGCAGTTTTGAAACACTCTGTCTGTAGAAAATGCAACTGGACATTCGTAGCGCTAAGTGGGTAGTAGTGGAAAAAAGAATATGTTCAAATATAAACTACACAGAAGCATTGTATGAAACTTCTTTCTGTTCTGTGCATTCAACTAACAGAGTTGAACCTTACTTTTGATTGAGCCTTTCTGAAACATTCTTTCTGTAGAAACTGCAATTGGACATTCTGAGCGCTAAGAGGCCTATATTGGGAAAAATAATATCTTCGAATAAAAACTACCCAGAAGCATTGTGTGAAACTTATTTCTGATATGTTCATTAAGCTAAAAGAGTTAAACCATACTTTTGATTGCGCAGTTCTGAACACTCTTTCTGTAGAAAATGCAAGTGGACATTCGGATCCTTAAGAGGGTAATAGTGGAAAAAGGAATATATTCAAATATAAACTACACAGTAGCATTCTGTGAAAATTCTTTCTGTTCTGTGCATTCAACTAACAGAGTTGAACCTTACTTTTGATTGAGCCGTTCTGAAACACTCTTTCTGTAGAAACTGCAATTGGACATACTAAGCGCTAAGAGGCCTACATTGGGAAAAAGAATATCTTCAAATAAAAACTACACAGATGCATTCTGTGAAACTTATTTCTGATCTGTAAATTCAGTTAACAGAGATAAAACATATTTTTGATTGAGCAGTTATGAAACACTCTTTTTGTAGAAAATGCAAGTGGAGATTCGGAGCGCTAAGAGGGTAATAGTGGAAAAAGGAATGTCTTCAAATATAAACTACACAGAATCATTCGGTGAAACTTCTTTCTGATCTGTGCATTCAGCTAACACAGTTAAACCATACTTTTGATTGAGCAGATCTGAACACTCTTTCTGTAGAAAATGCAACTGGACATTTGGAGCGCTAAGAGCGTAGTAGTGGAAAAAGGAATATATTCAAATATAAACTACACAGAAGCATTCTGTGAAACTTCTTTCTGATCTGAGCATTCAGCTAACAGAGTTAAACCATACTTTTGATTGAGCAGTTTTGAAACACTCTGTCTGTAGAAAATGCAACTGGACATTCGTAGCGCTAAGTGGGTAATAGTGGAAAAAAGAATATGTTCAAATATAAACTACACAGAAGCATTGTATGAAACTTGTTTCTGTTCTGTGCATTCAACTAACAGAGTTGAACCTTACTTTTGATTGAGCCTTTCTGAAACACTCTTTCTGTAGAAACTGCAATTGGACATTCTGAGCGCTAAGAGGCCTATATTGGGAAAAAGAATGTCTACAAATAAAAACTACACAGAAAAATTGTGTGAAACTTCTTTCTGTTCTGTTTGTTCAACTAAAAGAGTTGAACCTTAGTTTTGATTGAGCCGTTCTGAAACACTCTTTCTGTAGAAAATGCAAGTGGAGATTCGGAGCGCTAAGAGGGTAATAGTGGAAAAAGGAATATATTCAAATAAAAACTACACAGTAGAATTCTGTGAAAATTCTTTCTGTTCTGTGCATTTAACTAACAGAGTTGAACCTTACTTTTGATTGAGTCGTTCTGAAACACTCTATCTGTAGAAACTGCAATTGGACATGCTAAGCGCTAAGAGGCCTACATTGGGAAAAAGAATATCTTCAAATAAAAATTTCACAGATGCATTCTGTGAAACTTATTTCTGATCTGTAAATTCAGTTAACAGAGATAAAACATATTTTTGATTGAGCAGTTAAGAAACACTCTTTTTGTAGAAAATGCAAGTGGAGATTCGGAGCGCTAAGAGGGTAATAGTGGAAAAAGGAATGTCTTCAAATATAAACTACACAGAATCATTCGGTGAAACTTCTTTCTGATCTGTGCATTCAGCTAACAGTGTTAAACCATACTTTTGATTGAGCAGATCTGAACACTCTTTCTGTAGAAAATGCAACTGGACATTTGGAGCGCTAAGAGCGTAGTAGTGGAAAAAGGAATATATTCAAATATAAACTACACAGAAGCATTCTGTGAAACTTCTTTCTGATCTGAGCATTCAGCTAACAGAGTTAAACCATACTTTTGATTGAGCAGTTTTGAAACACTCTGTCTGTAGAAAATGCAACTGGACATTCGTAGCGCTAAGTGGGTAATAGTGGAAAAAGAATATGTTCAAATATAAACTACACAGAAGCATTGTATGAAACTTCTTTCTGTTCTGTGCATTCAACTAACAGAGTTGAACCTTACTTTTGATTGAGCCGTTCTGAAACACTCTTTCTGTAGAAACTGCAATTGGACATTCTGAGCGCTAAGAGGCCTATATTGGGAAAAAGAATGTCTACAAATAAAAACTACACAGAAGAATTGTGTGAAACTTCTTTCTGTTCTGTTTGTTCAACTAAAAGTGTTGAACCTTAGTTTTGATTGAGCCGTTCTGAAACACTCTTTCTGTAGAAAATGCAAGTGGAGATTCGGAGCGCTAAGAGGGTAATAGTGGAAAAAGGAATGTCTCCAAATATAAACTACACAGAATCATTCTGTGAAACTTCTTTCTGATATGTGCATTCAGCTAACAGAGTTAAACCATACTTTTGATTGAGCAGATCTGAACACTCTTTCTGTAGAAAATGCAACTGGACATTTTGAGCGCTAAGAGAGTAGTAGTGGAAAAAGGAATATATTCAAATATAAACTACGCAGAAGCATTCTGTGAAACTTCTTTCTGATCTGAGCATTCAGCTAACAGAGTTAAACCATACTTTTGATTGAGCAGTTTTGAAACACTCTGTCTGTAGAAAATGCAACTGGACATTCGTAGCGCTAAGTGGGTAATAGTGGAAAAAAGAATATGTTCAAATATAAACTACAGAGAAACATTGTATGAAACTTCTTTCTGTTCTGTGCATTCAACTAACAGAGTTGAACCTTACTTTTGATTGAGCCATTCTGAAACACTCTTTCTGTAGAAAATGCAATTGGAGATTCTGAGCGCTAAGAGGCCTATATTGGGGAAAATAATATCTTCGCATAAAAACTACCCAGAAGCATTGTGTGAAACTTATTTCTGATATGTTCATTAAGCTAAAAGAGTTAAACCATACTTTTGATTGCGCAGTTCTGAACACTCTTTCTGTAGAAAATGCAAGTACACATTCGGATCCTTAAGAGGGTAATAGTGGAAAAAGGAATATATTCAAATATAAACTACACAGTAGCATTCTGTGAAAATTCTTTCTGTTCTGTGCATTCAACTAACAGAGTTGAACCTTACTTTTGATTGAGCCGTTCTGAAACACTCTTTCTGTAGAAACTGCAATTGGACATACTAAGCGCTAAGAGGCCTACATTGGGAAAAACAATATCTTCAAATAAAAACTACACAGATGCATTCTGTGAAACTTATTTCTGATCTGTAAATTCAGTTAACAGAGATAAAACATATTTTTGATTGAGCAGTTATGAAACACTCTTTTTGTAGAAAATGCAAGTGGAGATTCGGAGCGCTAAGAGGGTAATAGTGGAAAAAGGAATGTCTTCAAATATAAACTACACAGAATCATTCGGTGAAACTTCTTTCTGATCTGTGCATTCAGCTAACAGAGTTAAACCATACTTTTGATTGAGCAGATCTGAACACTCTTTCTGTAGAAAATGCAACTGGACATTTGGAGCGCTAAGAGCGTAGTAGTGGAAAAAGGAATATATTCAAATATAAACTACACAGAAGCATTCTGTGAAACTTCTTTCTGATCTGAGCATTCAGCTAACAGAGTTAAACCATACTTTTGATTGAGCAGTTTTGAAACACTCTGTCTGTAGAAAATGCAACTGGACATTCGTAGCGCTAAGTGGGTAATAGTGGAAAAAAGAATATGTTCAAATATAAACTACACAGAAGCATTGTATGAAACTTCTTTCTGTTCTGTGCATTCAACTAACAGAGTTGAACCTTACTTTTGATTGAGCCGTTCTGAAACACTCTTTCTGTAGAAACTGCAATTGGACATGCTAAGCGCTAAGAGGCCTACATTGGGAAAAAGAATATCTTCAAATAAAAACTACACAGATGCATTCTGTGAAACTTATTTCTGATCTGTAAATTCAGTTAACAGAGATAAAACATATTTTTGATTGAGCAGTTATGAAACACTCTTTTTGTAGAAAATGCAAGTGGAGATTCGGAGCGCTAAGGGGGTAATAGTGGAAAAAGGAATGTCTTCAAATATAAACTACACAGAATCATTCGGTGAAACTTCTTTCTGATCTGTGCATTCAGCTAACAGAGTTAAACCATACGTTTGATTGAGCAGATCTGAACACTCTTTCTGTAGAAAATGCAACTGGACATTTGGAGCGCTAAGAGAGTAGTAGTGGAAAAAGGAATATATTCAAATATAAACTACACAGAAGCATTCTGTGAAACTTCTTTCTGATCTGAGCATTCAGCTAACAGAGTTAAACCATACTTTTGATTGAGCTGTTTTGAAACACTCTGTCTGTAGAAAATGCAACTGGACATTCGTAGCGCTAAGAGGGTAATAGTGGAAAAAAGAATATGTTCAAATATAAACTACACAGAAGCATTGTATGAAACTTCTTTCTGTTCTGTGCATTCAACTAACAGAGTTGAACCTTACTTTTGATTGAGCCGTTCTGAAACACTCTTTCTGTAGAAACTGCAATTGGATATTCTGAGCGCTAAGAGAACTATATTGGGAAAAAGAATGTCTACAAATAAAAACTACACAGAAGAATTGTGTGAAACTTCTTTCTGTTCTGTTTGTTCAACTAAAAGATTTGAACTTTAGTTTTGATTGAGCCGTTCTGAAACACTCTTTCTGTAGAAAATGCAAGTGGAGATTCGGAGCGCTAAGAGGGTAATAGTGGAAAAAGGAATGTCTCCAAATATAAACTACACAGAATCATTCTGTGAAACTTCTTTCTGATCTGTGCATTCAGCTAACAGAGTTAAACCATACTTTTGATTGAGCAGATCTGAACACTCTTTCTGTAGAAAATGCAACTGGACATATGGAGCGCTAAGAGAGTAGTAGTGGAAAAAGGAATATATTCAAATATAAACTACACAGAAGCATTCTGTGAAACTTCTTTCCGATCTGAGCATTCAGCTAACAGAGTTAAACCATACTTTTGATTGAGCAGTTTTGAAACACTCTGTCTGTAGAAAATGCAACTGGACATTCGAAGCGCTAAGTGGGTAATACTGGAAAAAAGAATATGTTCAAATATAAACTACACAGAAGCATTGTATGAAACTTCTTTCTGTTCTGTGCATTCAACTAACAGAGTTGAACCTTACTTTTGATTGAGCCGTTCTGAAACACTCTTTCTGTAGAAACTGCAATTGGACATTCTGAGCGCTAAGAGGCCTATATTGGGAAAAAGAATGTCTACAAATAAAAACTACACAGAAGAAATGTGTGAAACTTCTTTCTGTTCTGTTTGTTCAACTAAAAGTGTTGAACCTTAGTTTTGATTGAGCCGTTCTGAAACACTCTTTCTGTAGAAAATGCAAGTGGAGATTCGGAGCGCAAAGAGGGTAATAGTGGAAAAAGGAATGTCTCCAAATATAAACTACACAGAATCATTCTGTGAAACTTCTTTCTGATCTGTCCATTCAGCTAACAGAGTTAAACCATACTTTTGATTGAGCAGATCTGAACACTCTTTCTGTAGAAAATGCAACTGGACATTTGGAGCGCTAAGAGAGTAGTAGTGGAAAAAGGAATATATTCAAATATAAACTACACAGAAGCATTCTGTGAAACTTCTTTCTGATCTGAGCATTCAGCTAACAGAGTTAAACCATACTTTTGATTGTGCAGTTTTGAAACACTCTGTCTGTAGAAAATGCAACTGGACATTCGTAGCGCTAAGTGGGTAATAGTGGAAAAAAGAATATGTTCAAATATAAACTACACAGAAGCATTGTATGAAACTCCTTTCTGTTCTGTGCATTCAACTAACAGAGTTGAACCTTACTTTTGATTGAGCCTTTCTGAAACACTCTTTCTGTAGAAACTGCAATTGGACATTCTGAGCGCTAAGAGGCCTCTATTGAGAAAAATAATATCTTCAAATAAAAACTACACAGAAGCATTGTGTGAAACTTATTTCTGATATGTTCATTAAGCTAACAGAGTTAAACCATACTTTTGATTGCGCAGTTCTGAACACTCTTTCTGTAGAAAATGCAAGTGGACATTCGGAGCGCTAAGAGGGTAATAGTGGAAAAAGGAATATATTCAAATATAAACTACACAGTAGCATTATGTGAAAATTCTTTCTGTTCTGTGCATTCTACTAACAGAGTTGAACCTTATTTTGATTGAGCCGTTCTGAAACACTCTTTCTGTAGAAACTGCAATTGGACATGCTAAGCGCTAAGAGGCCTACATTGGGAAAAAGAATATCTTCAAATAAAAACTACACAGATGCATTCTGTGAAACTAATTTCTGATCTGTAAATTCAGTTAACAGAGATAAAACATATTTTTGATTGAGCAGTTATGAAACACTCTTTTTGTAGAAAATGCAAGTGGAGATTCGGAGCGCTAAGAGGGTAATAGTGGAAAAAGGAATGTCTTCAAATATAAACTACACAGAATCATTCGGTGAAACTTCTTTCTGATCTGTGCATTCAGCTAACAGAGTTAAACCATACTTTTGATTGAGCAGATCTGAACACTCTTTCTGTAGAAAATGCAACTGGACATTTGGAGCGCTAAGAGCGTAGTAGTGGAAAAAGGAATATATTCATATATAAACTACACAGAAGCATTCTGTGAAACTTCTTTCTGATCTGAGCATTCAGCTAACAGAGTTAAACCATACTTTTGATTGAGCAGTTTTGAAACACTCTGTCTGTAGAAAATGCAACTGGACATTCGTAGCGCTAAGTGGGTAATAGTGGAAAAAAGAATATGTTCAAATATAAACTACACAGAAGCATTGTATGAAACTTCTTTCTGTTCTGTGCATTCAACTAACAGAGTTGAACCTTACTTTTGATTGAGCCGTTCTGAAACACTCTTTCTGTAGAAACTGCAATTGGACATTCTGAGCGCTAAGAGGCCTATATTGGGAAAAAGAATGTCTACAAATAAAAACTACACAGAAGAATTGTGTGAAACTTCTTTCTGTTCTGTTTGTTCAACTAAAAGAGTTGAACCTTAGTTTTGATTGAGCCGTTCTGAAACACTCTTTCTGTAGAAAATGCAAGTGGAGATTCGGAGCGCTAAGAGGGTAATAGTGGAAAAAGGAATGTCTCCAATTATAAACTACACAGAATCATTCTGTGAAACTTCTTTCTGATCTGTGAATTCAGCTAACAGAGTTAAACCATACTTTTGATTGAGCAGATCTGAACACTCTTTCTGTAGAAAATGCAACTGGACATTTGGAGCGCTAAGAGAGTAGTAGTGGAAAAAGGAATATATTCAAATATAAACTACACAGAAGCATTCTGTGAAACTTCATTCTGATCTGAGTATTCAGCTCACAGAGTTAAACCATACTTTTGATTGAGCAGTTTTGAAACACTCTGTCTGTAGAAAATGCAACTGGACATTCGTAGCGCTAAGTGGGTAATAGTGGAAAAAAGAATATATTCAAATATAAACTACACAGAAGCATTGTATGAAACTTCTTTCTGTTCTGTGCATTCAACTAACAGATTTGAAACTTTCTTTTGATTGAGCCTTTCTGAAACACTCTTTCTGTAGAAACTGCAATTGGACATTCTGAGCGCTAAGAGGCCTCTATTGGGAAAAATAATATCTTCAAATAAAAACTACACAGAAGCATTGTGTGAAACTTATTTCTGATATGTTCATTAAGCAAACAGAGTTAAACCATACTTTTGATTGCGCAGTTCTGAACACTCTTTCTGTAGAAAATGCAAGTGGACATTCGGAGCGTTAAGAGGGTAATAGTGGAAAAAGGAATATATTCAAATATAAACTACACAGTAGCATTCTGTGAAAATTCTTTCTGTTCTGTGCATTCAACTAACAGAGTTGAACCTTACTTTTGATTGAGCCGTTCTGAAACACTCTTTCTGTAGAAATTGCAATTGGACATGCTAAGCGCTAGGAGGACTACATTGGGAAAAAGAATATCTTCAAATAAAAACTACACAGATGCATTCTGTGAAATTTATTTCTGATCTCTAAATTCAGTTAACAGAGTTAAAACATATTTTTGATTGAGCAGTTATGAAACACTCTTTTTGTAGAAAATGCAAGTGGAGATTCGGAGCGCTAAGAGGGTAATAGTGGAAAAAGGAATGTCTTCAAATATAAACTACACAGAATCATTCGGTGAAACTTCTTTCTGATCTGTGCATTCAGCTAACAGAGTTAAACCATACTTTTGATTGAGCAGATCTGAACACTCTTTCTGTAGAAAATGCAACTGGACATTTGGAGCGCTAAGAGCGTAGTAGTGGAAAAAGGAATATATTAAAATATAAACTACACAGAAGCATTCTGTGAAACTTCTTTCTGATCTGAGCATTCAGCTAACAGAGTTAAACCATACTTTTGATTGAGCAGTTTTGAAACACTCTGTCTTTTGAAAATGCAACTGGACATCCGTAGCGCTAAGTGGGTAATAGTGGAAAAAAGAATATGTTCAAATATAAACTACACAGAAGCATTGTATGAAACTTCTTTCTGTTCTGTGCATTCAACTAACAGAGTTGAACCTTACTTTTGATTGAGCCGTTCTGAAACACTCTTTCTGTAGAAACTGCAATTGGACATTCTGAGCGCTAAGAGGCCTATATTGGGAAAAAGAATGTCTACAAATAAAAACTACACAGAAGAATTGTGTGAAACTTCGTTCTGTTCTGTTTGTTCAACTAAAAGAGTTGAATCTTAGTTTTGATTGAGCCGTTCTGAAACACTCTTTCTGTAGAAAATGCAAGTGGAGATTCGGAGCGCTAAGAGGGTAATAGTGGAAAAAGGAATGTCTCCAAATATAAACTACACAGAATCATTCGGTGAAACTTCTTTCTGATCTGTGCATTCAGCTAACAGTGTTACACCATACTTTTGATTGAGCAGATCTGAACACTCTTACTGTAGAAAATGCAACTGGACATTTGGAGCGCTAAGAGAGTAGTAGTGGAAAAAGGAATATATTCAAATATAAACTACACAGAAGCATTCTGTGAAACTTCTTTCTGATCTGAGCATTCAGCTAACAGAGTTAAACCATACTTTTGATTGAGCAGTTTTGAAACACTCTGTCTGTAGAAAATGCAACTGGACATTCGTAGCGCTAAGTGGGTAATAGTGGAAAAAAGAATATGTTCAAATATAAACTACACAGAAGCATTGTATGAAACTTCTTTCTGTTCTGTGCATTCAACTAACAGAGTTGAACCTTACTTTTGATTGAGCGTTTCTGAAACACTCTTTCTGTAGAAACTGCAATTGGACATTCTGAGCGCTAAGAGGCCTCTACTGGGAAAAATAATATCTTCAAATAAAAACTACACGGAAGCATTGTGTGAAACTTATTTCTGATATGTTCATTAAGCTAACAGATTTAAACCATACTTTTGATTGCGCAGTTCTGAACACTCTTTCTGTAGAAAATGCAAGTGGACATTCGGAGCGCTAAGAGGGTAATTGTGGAAAAAGGAATATATTCAAATATAAACTACACAGTAGCATTCTGTGAAAATTCTTTCTGTTCTGTGCATTCAACTAACAGAGTTGAACCTTACTTTTGATTGAGCCGTTCTGAAACACTCTTTCTGTAGAAAATGCAATTGGACATGCTAAGCGCTAAGAGGCCTACATTGGGAAAAAGAATATCTTCAAATAAAAACTACACAGATGCATTCTGTGAAACTTATTTCTGATCTGTAAATTCAGTTAACAGAGATAAGACATATTTTTGATTGAGCAGTTATGAAACACTCTTTTTGTAGAAAATGCAAGTGGAGATTCGGAGCGCTAAGAGGGTAATAGTGGAAAATGGAATGTCTTCAAATATAAACTACACAGAATCATTCGGTGAAACTTCTTTCTGATCTGTGCATTCAGCTAACAGAGTTAAACCATACTTTTGATTGAGCAGATCTGAACACTCTTTCTGTAGAAAATGCAACTGGACATTTGGAGCGCTAAGAGCGTAGTAGTGGAAAAAGGAATATATTCAAATATAAATTACACAGAAGCATTCTGTGAAACTTCTTTCTGATCTGAGCATTCAGCTAACAGAGTTAAACCATACTTTGGATTGAGCAGATTTGAAACACTCTGTCTGTAGAAAATGCAACTGGACATTCGTAGCGCTAAGTGGGTAATAGTGGAAAAAAGAATATGTTCAAATATAAACTACACAGAAGCATTGAATGAAACTACTTTCTGTTCTGTGCATTCAACTAACAGAGTTGAACCTTACTTTTGATGGAGCCCTTCTGAAACACTCTTTCTGTAGAAACTGCAATTGGACATTCTGAGCGCTAAGAGGCCTATATTGGGAGAAAGAATGTCTACAAATAAAAACTACACAGAAGAATTGTGTGAAACTTCTTTCTGTTCTGTTTGTTCAACTAAAAGAGTTGAAACTTAGTTTTGATTGAGCCGTTCTGAAACACCCTTTCTGTAGAAAATGCAAGTGGAGATTCGGAGCGCTAAGAGGGTAATAGTGGAAAAAGGAATGTCTCCAAATATAAACTACACAGAATCATTCTGTGAAACTTCTTTCTGATCTGTGCATTCAGCTAACAGAGTTAAACCATACTTTTGATTGAGCAGATCTGAACACTCTTTCTGTAGGAAATGCAACTGGACATTTGGAGCGCTAAGAGAGTAGTAGTGGAAAAAGGAATATATTCAAATATAAACTACACAGAAGCATTCTGTGAAACTTCTTTCTGATCTGAGCATTCAGCTAACAGAGTTAAAACATACTTTTGATTGAGCAGTTTTGAAACACTCTGTCTGTAGAAAATGCAACTGGACATTCGTAGCGCTAAGTGGGTAATAGTGGAAAAAAGAATATGTTCAAATATAAACTACACAGAAGCATTGTATGAAACTTCTTTCTGTTCTGTGCATTCAACTAACAGAGTTGAACCTTACTTTTGATTGAGCCTTTCTGAAACACTCTTTCTGTAGAAACTGCAATTGGACATTCTGAGCCCTAAGAGGCCTCTATTGAGAAAAATAATATCTTCAAATAAAAACTACACAGAAGCATTTTGTGAAACTTATTTCTGATATGTTCATTAAGCTAACAGAGTTAAACCATACTTTTGATTGCGCAGTTCTGAACACTCTTTCTCTAGAAAATGCAAGTGGACATTCGGAGCGCTAAGAGGGTAATAGTGCAAAAAGGAATATATTCAAATATAAACTACACAGTAGCATTATGTGAAAATTCTTTCTGTTCTGTGCATTCTACTAACAGAGTTGAACCTTATTTTGATTGAGCCGTTCTGAAACACTCTTTCTGTAGAAACTGCAATTGGACATGCTAAGCGCTAAGAGGCCTACATTGGGAAAAAGAATATCTTCAAATAAAAACTACACAGATGCATTCTGTGAAACTAATTTCTGATCTGTAAATTCAGTTAACAGAGATAAAACATATTTTTGATTGAGCAGTTATGAAACACTCTTTTTGTAGAAAATGCAAGTGGAGATTCGGAGCGCTAAGAGGGTAATAGTGGAAAAAGGAATGTCTTCAAATATAAACTACACAGAATCATTCGGTGAAACTTCTTTCTGATCTGTGCATTCAGCTAACAGAGTTAAACCATACTTTTGATTGAGCAGATCTGAACACTCTTTCTGTAGAAAATGCAACTGGACATTTGGAGCGCTAAGAGCGTAGTAGTGGAAAAAGGAATATATT
This sequence comes from Symphalangus syndactylus, assembly GCF_028878055.3. NCBI lineage: Eukaryota > Metazoa > Chordata > Mammalia > Primates > Hylobatidae > Symphalangus > Symphalangus syndactylus. Next base: position 3,413,202 of record NC_072435.2, on the reverse strand, counting down.
CAAATATAAACTACACAGAAGCATTCTGTGAAACTTCTTTCTGATCTGAGCATTCAGCTAACAGAGTTAAACCATACTTTGGATTGAGCAGTTTTGAAACACTCCGTCTGTAGAAAATGCAACTGGACATTCGTAGCGCTAAGTGGGTAATAGTGGAAAAAAGAATATGTTCAAATATAAACTACACAGAAGCATTGTATGAAACTTCTTTCTGTTCTGTGCATTCAACTAACAGAGTTGAACCTTACTTTTGATTGAGCCGTTCTGAAACACTCTTTCTGTAGAAACTGCAATTGGACATTCTGAGCGCTAAGAGGCCTATATTGGGAAAAAGAATGTCTACAAATAAAAACTACACAGAAGAATTGTGTGAAACTTCTTTCTGTTCTGTTTGTTCAACTAAAAGAGTTGAATCTTAGTTTTGATTGAGCCGTTCTGAAACACTCTTTCTGTAGAAAATGCAAGTGGAGATTCGGAGCGCTAAGATGGTAATAGTGGAAAAAGGAATGTCTCCAAATATAAACTACACAGAATCATTCTGTGAAACTTCTTTCTGATCTGTGCATTCAGCTAACAGAGTTAAACCATACTTTGGATTGAGCAGATCTGAACACTCTTTCTGTAGAAAATGCAACTGGACATTTGGAGCGCTAAGAGAGTAGTAGTGGAAAAAGGAATATATTCAAATATAAACTACACAGAAGCATTCTGTGAAACTTCTTTCTGATCTGAGCATTCAGCTAACAGAGTTAAACCATACTTTTGATTGAGCAGTTTTGAAACACTCTGTCTGTAGAAAATGCAACTGGACATTCGTAGCGCTAAGTGGGTAATACTGGAAAAAAGAATATGTTCAAATATAAACTACACAGAAGCATTGTATGAAACTTCTTTCTGTTCTGTGCATTCAACTAACAGAGTTGAACCTTACTTTTGATTGAGCCTTTCTGAAACACTCTTTCTGTAGAAACTGCAATTGGATATTCTGAGCGCTAAGAGGCCTCTATTGGGAAAAATAATATCTTCAAATAAAAACTACACAGAAGCATTGTGTGAAACTTATTTCTGATATGTTCATTAAGCTAACAGAGTTAAACCATACTTTTGATTGCGCAGTTCTGAACACTCTTTCTGTAGAAAATGCAAGTGGACATTCGGAGCGCTAAGAGGGTAATAGTGGAAAAAGGAATATATTCAAATATAAACTACACAGTAGCATTCTGTGAAAATTCTTTCTGTTCTGTGCATTCAACTAACAGAGTTGAACCTTATTTTGATTGAGCCGTTCTGAAACACTCTTTCTGTAGAAACTGCAATTGGACATGCTAAGCGCTAAGAGGCCTACATTGGGAAAAAGAATATCTTCAAATAAAAACTACACAGATGCATTCTGTGAAACTAATTTCTGATCTGTAAATTCAGTTAACAGAGATAAAACATATTTTTGATTGAGCAGTTATGAAACACTCTTTTTGTAGAAAATGCAAGTGGAGATTCGGAGCGCTAAGAGGGTAATAGTGGAAAAAGGAATGTCTTCAAATATAAACTACACAGAATCATTCGGTGAAACTTCTTTCTGATCTGTGCATTCAGCTAACAGAGTTAAACCATACTTTTGATTGAGCAGATCTGAACACTCTTTCTGTAGAAAATGCAACTGGACATTTGGAGCGCTAAGAGCGTAGTAGTGGAAAAAGGAATATATTCAAATATAAACTACACAGAAGCATTCTGTGAAACTTCTTTCTGATCTGAGCATTCAGCTAACAGAGTTAAACCATACTTTGGATTGAGCAGTTTTGAAACACTCCGTCTGTAGAAAATGCAACTGGACATTCGTAGCGCTAAGTGGGTAATAGTGGAAAAAAGAATATGTTCAAATATAAACTACACAGAAGCATTGTATGAAACTTCTTTCTGTTCTGTGCATTCAACTAACAGAGTTGAACCTTACTTTTGATTGAGCCGTTCTGAAACACTCTTTCTGTAGAAACTGCAATTGGACATTCTGAGCGCTAAGAGGCCTATATTGGGAAAAAGAATGTCTACAAATAAAAACTACACAGAAGAATTGTGTGAAACTTCTTTCTGTTCTGTTTGTTCAACTAAAAGAGTTGAATCTTAGTTTTGATTGAGCCGTTCTGAAACACTCTTTCTGTAGAAAATGCAAGTGGAGATTCGGAGCGCTAAGATGGTAATAGTGGAAAAAGGAATGTCTCCAAATATAAACTACACAGAATCATTCTGTGAAACTTCTTTCTGATCTGTGCATTCAGCTAACAGAGTTAAACCATACTTCGGATTGAGCAGATCTGAACACTCTTTCTGTAGAAAATGCAACTGGACATTTGGAGCGCTAAGAGAGTAGTAGTGGAAAAAGGAATATATTCAAATATAAACTACACAGAAGCATTCTGTGAAACTTCTTTCTGATCTGAGCATTCAGCTAACAGAGTTAAACCATACTTTTGATTGAGCAGTTTTGAAACACTCTGTCTGTAGAAAATGCAACTGGACATTCGTAGCGCTAAGTGGGTAATACTGGAAAAAAGAATATGTTCAAATATAAACTACACAGAAGCATTGTATGAAACTTCTTTCTGTTCTGTGCATTCAACTAACAGAGTTGAACCTTACTTTTGATTGAGCCTTTCTGAAACACTCTTTCTGTAGAAACTGCAATTGGATATTCTGAGCGCTAAGAGGCCTCTATTGGGAAAAATAATATCTTCAAATAAAAACTACACAGAAGCATTGTGTGAAACTTATTTCTGATATGTTCATTAAGCTAACAGAGTTAAACCATACTTTTGATTGCGCAGTTCTGAACACTCTTTCTGTAGAAAATGCAAGTGGACATTCGGAGCGCTAAGAGGGTAATAGTGGAAAAAGGAATATATTCAAATATAAACTACACAGTAGCATTCTGTGAAAATTCTTTCTGTTCTGTGCATTCAACTAACAGAGTTGAACCTTACTTTTGATTGAGCCGTTCTGAAACACTCTTTCTGTAGAAACTGCAATTGGACATGCTAAGCGCTAAGAGGCCTACATTGGGAAAAAGAATATCTTCAAATAAAAACTACACAGATGCATTCTGTGAAACTTATTTCTGATCTGTAAATTCAGTTAACAGAGATAAAACATATTTTTGATTGAGCAGTTATGAAACACTCTTTTTGTAGAAAATGCAAGTGGAGATTCGGAGCGCTAAGAGGGTAATAGTGGAAAAAGGAATGTCTTCAAATATAAACTACACAGATTCATTCGGTGAAACTTCTTTCTGATCTGTGCATTCAGCTAACAGAGTTAAACCATACTTTTGATTGAGCAGATCTGAACACTCTTTCTGTAGAAAATGCAACTGGACATTTGGAGCGCTAAGAGCGTAGTAGTGGAAAAAGGAATATATTCAAATATAAACTACACAGAAGCATTCTGTGAAACTTCTTTCTGATCTGAGCATTCAGCTAACAGAGTTAAACCATACTTTTGATTGAGCAGTTTTGAAACACTCTGTCTGTAGAAAATGCAACTGGACATTCGTAGCGCTAAGTGGGTAATAGTGGAAAAAAGAATATGTTCAAATATAAACTACACAGAAGCATTGTATGAAACTTCTTTCTGTTCTGTGCATTCAACTAACAGAGTTGAACCTTACTTTTGATTGAGCCGTTCTGAAACACTCTTTCTGTAGAAACTGCAATTGGACATTCTGAGCGCTAAGAGGCCTATATTGGGAAAAAGAATGTCTACAAATAAAAACTACACAGAAGAATTGTGTGAAACTCCTTTCTGTTCTGTTTGTTCAACTAAAAGAGTTGAACCTTAGTTTTGATTGAGCCGTTCTGAAACACTCTTTCTGTAGAAAATGCAAGTGGAGATTCGGAGCGCTAAGAGGGTAATAGTGGAAAAAGGAATGTCTCCAAATATAAACTACACAGAATCATTCTGTGAAACTTCTTTCTGAACTGTGAATTCAGCTAACAGAGTTAAAGCATACTTTTGATTGAGCAGATCTGAACACTCTTTCTGTAGAAAATGCAACTGGACATTTGGAGCGCTAAGAGAGTAGTAGTGGAAAAAGGAATATATTCAAATATAAACTACACAGAAGCATTCTGTGAAACTTCTTTCTGATCTGAGTATTCAGCTCACAGAGTTAAACCATACTTTTGATTGAGCAGTTTTGAAACACTCTGTCTGTAGGAAATGCAACTGGACATTCGTAGCGCTAAGTGGGTAATAGTGGAAAAAAGAATATATTCAAATATAAACTACACAGAAGCATTGTATGAAACTTCTTTCTGTTCTGTGCATTCAACTAACAGAGTTGAAACTTTCTTTTGATTGAGCCTTTCTGAAACACTCTTTCTGTAGAAACTGCAATTGGACATTCTGAGCGCTAAGAGGCCTCTATTGGGAAAAATAATATCTTCAAATAAAAACTACACAGAAGCATTGTGTGAAACTTATTTCTGATATGTTCATTAAGCAAACAGAGTTAAACCATACTTTTGATTGCGCAGTTCTGAACACTCTTTCTGTAGAAAATGCAAGTGGACATTCGGAGCGTTAAGAGGGTAATAGTGGAAAAAGGAATATATTCAAATATAAACTACACAGTAGAATTCTGTGAAAATTCTTTCTGTTCTGTGCATTCAACTAACAGAGTTGAACCTTACTTTTGATTGAGCCGTTCTGAAACACTCTTTCTGTAGAAATTGCAATTGGACATGCTATGCGCTAGGAGGACTACATTGGGAAAAAGAATATCTTCAAATAAAAACTACACAGATGCATTCTGTGAAATTTATTTCTGATCTCTAAATTCAGTTAACAGAGTTAAAACATATTTTTGATTGAGCAGTTATGAAACACTCTTTTTGTAGAAAATGCAAGTGGAGATTCGGAGCGCTAAGAGGGTAATAGTTGAAAAAGGAATGTCTTCAAATATAAACTACACAGAATCATTCGGTGAAACTTCTTTCTGATCTGTGCATTCAGCTAACAGAGTTAAACCATACTTTTGATTGAGCAGATCTGAACACTCTTTCTGTAGAAAATGCAACTGGACATTTGGAGCGCTAAGAGCGTAGTAGTGGAAAAAGGAATATATTCAAATATAAACTACACAGAAGCATTCTGTGAAACTTCTTTCTGATCTGAGCATTCAGCTAACAGAGTTAAACCATACTTTGGATTGAGCAGTTTTGAAACACTCTGTCTGTAGAAAATGCAACTGGACATTCGTAGCGCTAAGTGGGTAATAGTGGAAAAAAGAATATGTACAAATATAAACTACACAGAAGCATTGTATGAAACTTCTTTCTGTTCTGTGCATTCAACTAACAGAGTTGAACCTTACATTTGATTGAGCCGTTCTGAAACACTCTTTCTGTAGAAACTGCAATTGGACATTCTGAGCGCTAAGAGGCCTATATTGGGAAAAAGAATGTCTACAAATAAAAACTACACAGAAGAATTGTGTGAAACTTCTTTCTGTTCTGTTTGTTCAACTAAAAGAGTTGAACCTTAGTTTTGATTGAGCCGTTCTGAAACACTCTTTCTGTAGAAAATGCAAGTGGAGATTCGGAGCGCTAAGAGGGTAATAGTGGAAAAAGGAATGTCTCCAAATATAAACTACACAGAATCATTCTGTGAAACTTCTTTCTGATCTGTGCATTCAGCTAACAGAGTTAAACCATACTTTTGATTGAGCAGATCTGAACACTCTTTCTGTAGAAAATGCAACTGGACATTTGGAGCGCTAAGAGAGTAGTAGTGGAAAAAGGAATATATTCAAATATAAACTACACAGAAGCATTCTGTGAAACTTCTTTCTGATCTGAGCATTCAGCTAACAGAGTTAAACCATACTTTTGATTGAGCAGTTTTGAAACACTCTGTCTGTAGAAAATGCAACTGGACATTCGTAGCGCTAAGTGGGTAATACTGGAAAAAAGAATATGTTCAAATATAAACTACACAGAAGCATTGTATGAAACTTCTTTCTGTTCTGTGCATTCAACTAACAGAGTTGAACCTTACTTTTGATTGAGCCTTTCTGAAACACTCTTTCTGTAGAAACTGCAATTGGATATTCTGAGCGCTAAGAGGCCTCTATTGGGAAAAATAATATCTTCAAATAAAAACTACACAGAAGCATTGTGTGAAACTTATTTCTGATATGTTCATTAAGCTAACAGAGTTAAACCATACTTTTGATTGCGCAGTTCTGAACACTCTTTCTGTAGAAAATGCAAGTGGACATTCGGAGCGCTAAGAGGGTAATAGTGGAAAAAGGAATATATTCAAATATAAACTACACAGTAGCATTCTGTGAAAATTCTTTCTGTTCTGTGCATTCAACTAACAGAGTTGAACCTTACTTTTGATTGAGCCGTTCTGAAACACTCTTTCTGTAGAAACTGCAATTGGACATGCTAAGCGCTAAGAGGCCTATATTGGGAAAAAAAATATCTTCAAATAAAAACTACACAGATGCATTCTGTGAAATTTATTTCTGATCTCTAAATTCAGTTAACAGAGTTAAAACATATTTTTGATTGAGCAGTTATGAAACACCCTTTTTGTAGAAAATGCAAGTGGAGATTCGGAGCGCTAAGAGGGTAATAGTGGAAAAAGGAATGTCTTCAAATATAAACTACACAGAATCATTCGGTGAAACTTCTTTCTGATCTGTGCATTCAGCTAACAGAGTTAAACCATACTTTTTATTGAGCAGATCTGAACACTCTTTCTGTAGAAAATGCAACTGGACATTTGGAGCGCTAAGAGCGTAGTAGTGGAAAAAGGAATATATTCAAATATAAACTACACAGAAGCATTCTGTGAAACTTCTTTCTGATCTGAGCATTCAGCTAACAGAGTTAAACCATACTTTGTATTGAGCAGTTTTTAAACACTCTGTCTGTAGATAATGCAACTGGACATTCGTAGTGCTAAGTGGGTAATAGTGGAAAAAAGAATATGTACAAATATAAACTACACAGAAGCATTGTATGAAACTTCTTTCTGTTCTGTGCATTCAACTAACAGAGTTGAACCTTACTTTTGATTGAGCCGTTCTGAAACACTCTTTCTGTAGAAACTGCAATTGGACATTCTGAGTGCTAAGAGGCCTATATTGGGAAAAAGAATGTCTACAAATAAAAACTACACAGAAGAATTGTGTGAAACTTCTTTCTGTTCTGTTTGTTCAACTAAAAGAGTTGAACCTTAGTTTTGATTGAGCCGTTCTGAAACACTCTTTCTGTAGAAAATGCAAGTGGAGATTCGGAGCGCTAAGAGGGTAATAGTGGAAAAAGGAATGTCTCCAAATATAAACTACACAGAATCATTCTGTGAAACTTCTTTCTGATCTGTGCATTCAGCTAACAGAGTTAAACCATACTTTTGATTGAGAAGATCTGAACACTCTTTCTGTAGAAAATGCAACTGGACATTTGGAGCGCTAAGAGAGTAGTAGTGGAAAAAGGAATATATTCAAATATAAACTACACAGAAGCATTCTGTGAAACTTCTTTCTGATCTGAGCATTCAGCTAACAGAGTTAAACCATACTTTTGATTGAGCAGTTTTGAAACACTCTGTCTGTAGAAAATGCAACTGGACATTCGTAGCGCTAAGTGGGTAATAGTGGAAAAAAGAATATGTTCAAATATAAAGTACACAGAAGCATTGTATGAAACTTCTTTCTGTTCTGTGCATTCAACTAACAGAGTTGAACCTTACTTTTGATTGAGCCTTTCTGAAACACTCTTTCTGTAGAAACTGCAATTGGACATTCTGAGCGCTAAGAGGCCTCTATTGGGAAAAATAATATCTTCAAATAAAAACTACACAGAAGCATTGTGTGAAACTTATTTCTGATATGTTCATTAAGCTAACAGAGTTAAACCATACTTTTGATTGCGCAGTTCTGAACACTCTTTCTGTAGAAAATGCAAGTGGACATTCGGAGCGCTAAGAGGGTAATAGTGGAAAAAGGAATATATTCAAATATAAACTACACAGTAGCATTATGTGAAAATTCTTTCTGTTCTGTGCATTCAACTAACAGAGTTGAACCTTACTTTTGATTGAGCCGTTCTGAAACACTCTTTCTGTAGAAACTGCAATTGGACATGCTAAGCGCTAAGAGGCCTACATTGGGAAAAAGAATATCTTCAAATAAAAACTACACAGATGCATTCTGTGAAACTTATTTCTGATCTGTAAATTCAGTTAACAGAGATAAGACATATTTTTGATTGAGCAGTTATGAAACACTCTTTTTGTAGAAAATGCAAGGAGAGATTCGGAGCGCTAAGAGGGTAATAGTGGAAAAAGGAATGTCTTCAAATATAAACTACACAGAATCATTCGGTGAAACTTCTTTCTGTACTATGCATTCAGCTAACAGGGTTAAACCATACTTTTGATAGAGCACATCTGAACACTCTTTCTGTAGAAAATGCAACTGGACATTTGGAGCGCTAAGAGCGTAGTAGTGGAAAAAGGAATATATTAAAATATAAACTACACAGAAGCATTCTGTGAAACTTCTTTCTGATCTGAGCATTCAGCTAACAGAGTTAAACCATACTTTTGATTGAGCAGTTTTGAAACACTCTGTCTGTTGAAAATGCAACTGGACATCCGTAGCGCTAAGTGGGTAATAGTGGAAAAAAGAATATGTTCAAATATAAACTACACAGAAGCATTGTATGAAACTTCTTTCTGTTCTGTGCATTCAACTAACAGAGTTGAACCTTACTTTTGATTGAGCCGTTCTGAAACACTCTTTCTGTAGAAACTGCAATTGGACATTCTGAGCGCTAAGAGGCCTATATTGGGAAAAAGAATGTCTACAAATAAAAACTACACAGAAGAATTGTGTGAAACTTCTTTCTGTTCTGTTTGTTCAACTAAAAGAGTTGAACCTTAGTTTTGATTGAGCCGTTCTGAAACACTCTTTCTGTAGAAAATGCAAGTGGAGATTCGGAGCGCTAAGAGGGTAATAGTGGAAAAAGGAATGTCTCCAAATATAAACTACACAGAATCATTCGGTGAAACTTCTTTCTGATCTGTGCATTCAGCTAACAGTGTTACACCATACTTTTGATTGAGCAGATCTGAACACTCTTACTGTAGAAAATGCAACTGGACATTTGGAGCGCTAAGAGAGTAGTAGTGGAAAAAGGAATATATTCAAATATAAACTACACAGAAGCATTCTGTGAAACTTCTTTCTGATCTGAGCATTCAGCTAACAGAGTTAAACCATACTTTTGATTGAGCAGTTTTGAAACACTCTGTCTGTAGAATATGCAACTGGACATTCGTAGCGCTAAGTGGGTAATAGTGGAAAAAAGAATATGTTCAAATATAAACTACACAGAAGCATTGTATGAAACTTCTTTCTGTTCTGTGCATTCAACTAACAGAGTTGAACCTTACTTTTGATTGAGCGTTTCTGAAACACTCTTTCTGTAGAAACTGCAATTGGACATTCTGAGCGCTAAGAGGCCTCTATTGGGAAAAATAATATCTTCAAATAAAAACTACACAGAAGCATTGTGTGAAACTTATTTCTGATATGTTCATTAAGCTAACAGATTTAAACCATACTTTTGATTGCGCAGTTCTGAACACTCTTTCTGTAGAAAATGCAAGTGGACATTCGGAGCGCTAAGAGGGTAATTGTGGAAAAAGGAATATATTCAAATATAAACTACACAGTAGCATTCTGTGAAAATTCTTTCTGTTCTGTGCATTCAACTAACAGAGTTGAACCTTACTTTTGATTGAGCCGTTCTGAAACTCTCTTTCTGTAGAAAATGCAATTGGACATGCTAAGCGCTAAGAGGCCTACATTGGGAAAAAGAATATCTTCAAATAAAAACTACACAGATGCATTCTGTGAAACTTATTTCTGATCTGTAAATTCAGTTAACAGAGATAAGACATATTTTTGATTGAGCAGTTATGAAACACTCTTTTTGTAGAAAATGCAAGTGGAGATTCGGAGCGCTAAGAGGGTAATAGTGGAAAAAGGAATGTCTTCAAATATAAACTACACAGAATCATTCGGTGAAACTTCTTTCTGATCTGTGCATTCAGCTAACAGAGTTAAACCATACTTTTGATTGAGCAGATCTGAACACTCTTTCTGTAGAAAATGCAACTGGACATTTGGAGCGCTAAGAGCGTAGTAGTGGAAAAAGGAATATATTCAAATATAAACTACACAGAAGCATTCTGTGAAACTTCTTTCTGATCTGAGCATTCAGCTAACAGAGTTAAACCATACTTTGGATTGAGCAGTTTTGAAACACTCTGTCTGTAGAAAATGCAACTGGACATTCGTAGCGCTAAGTGGGTAATAGTGGAAAAAAGAATATGTTCAAATATAAACTACACAGAAGCATTGAATGAAACTACTTTCTGTTCTGTGCATTCAACTAACAGAGTTGAACCTTACTTTTGATGGAGCCCTTCTGAAACACTCTTTCTGTAGAAACTGCAATTGGACATTCTGAGCGCTAAGAGGCCTATATTGGGAAAAAGAATGTCTACAAATAAAAACTACACAGAAGAATTGTGTGAAACTTCTTTCTGTTCTGTTTGTTCAACTAAAAGTGTTGAACCTTAGTTTTGATTGAGCCGTTCTGAAACACCCTTTCTGTAGAAAATGCAAGTGGAGATTCGGAGCGCTAAGAGGGTAATGGTGGAAAAAGGAATGTCTCCAAATATAAACTACACAGAATAATTCTGTGAAACTTCTTTCTGATCTGTGCATTCAGCTAACAGAGTTAAACCATACTTTTGATTGAGCAGATCTGAACACTCTTTCTGTAGAAAATGCAACTGGACATTTGGAGCGCTAAGAGAGTAGTAGTGGAAAAAGGAATATATTCAAATATAAACTACACAGAAGCATTCTGTGAAACTTCTTCCTGATCTGAGCATTCTGCTAACAGATTTAAACCATACTTTTGATTGAGCAGTTTTGAAACACTCTGTCTGTAGAAAATGCAACTGGACATTCATAGCGCTAAGTGGGTAATAGTGGAAAAAAGAATATGTTCAAATATAAACTACACAGAAGCATTGTATGAAACTTCTTTCTGTTCTGTGCATTCAACTAACAGAGTGGAACCTTACTTTTGATTGAGCCTTTCTGAAACACTCTTTCTGTAGAAACTGCAATTGGACATTCTGAGCGCTAAGAGGCCTATATTGGGAAAAATAATATCTTCAAATAAAAACTACACAGAAGCATTGTGTGAAACTTATTTCTGATATGTTCATTAAGCTAACAGAGTTAAACCATACTTTTGATTGCGCAGTTCTGAACACTCTTTCTGCAGAAAATTCAAGTGGACATTCGGAGCGCTAAGATGGTAATAGTGGAAAAAGGAATATATTCAAATATAAACTACACAGTAGCATTCTGTGAAAATACTTTCTGTTCTGTGCATTCAACTAACAGAGTTGAACCTTACATTTGATTGAGCCTTTCTGAAACACTCTTTCTGTAGAAACTGCAATTGGACATTCTGAGGGCTAAGAGGCCTATATTGGGAAAAATAATATCTTCAAATAAAAACTACACAGAAGCATTGTGTGAAACTTATTTCTGATATGTTCATTAAGCTAACAGAGTTAAACCATACTTTTGATTGCGCAGTTCTGAACACTCTTTCTGCAGAAAATGCAAGTGGACATTCGGAGCGCTAAGAGGGTAATAGTGGAAAAAGGAATATATTCAAATATAAACTACACAGTAGCATTCTGTGAAAATTCATTCTGTTCTCTGCATTCAACTAACAGAGTTGAACCTTACTTTTGATTGAGCCGTTCTGAAACACTCTTTCTGTAGAAACTGCAATTGGACATGCTAAGCGCTAAGAGGCCTACATTGGGAAAAAGAATATCTTCAAATAAAAACTACACAGATGCATTCTGTGAAACTTATTTCTGATCTGTAAATTCAGTTAACAGAGATAAAACATATTTTTGATTGAGCAGTTATGAAACACTCTTTTTGTAGAAAATGCAAGTGGAGATTCGGAGCGCTAAGTGGGTAATAGTGGAAAAAGGAATGTCTTCAAATATAAACTACACAGAATCATTCGGTGAAACTTCTTTCTGAACTGTGCATTCAGCTAACAGAGTTAAACCATACTTTTGATTGAGCAGATCTGAACACTCTTTCTGTAGAAAATGCAACTGGACATTTGGAGCGCTATGAGAGTAGTAGTGGAAAAAGGAATATATTCAAATATAAACTACACCGAAGCATTCTGTGAAACTTCTTTCTGATCTGAGCATTCAGCTAACAGAGTTAAACCATACTTTTGATTGAGCAGTTTTGAAACACTCTGTCTGTAGAAAATGCAACTGGACATTCGTAGCGCTAAGTGGGTAATAGTGGAAAAAAGAATATGTTCAAATATAAACTACACAGAAGCATTGTATGAAACTTCTTTCTGTTCTGTGCATTCAACTAACAGAGTGGAACCTTACTTTTGATTGAGCCTTTCTGAAACACTCTTTCTGTAGAAACTGCAATTGGACATTCTGAGCGCTAAGAGGCCTATATTGGGAAAAATAATATCTTCAAATAAAAACTACACAGAAGCATTGTGTGAAACTTATTTCTGATATGTTCATTAAGCTAACAGAGTTAAACCATACTTTTGATTGCGCAGTTCTGAACACTCTTTCTGCAGAAAATGCAAGTGGACATTCGGAGCGCTAAGATGGTAATAGTGGAAAAAGGAATATATTCAAATATAAACTACACAGTAGCATTCTGTGAAAATACTTTCTGTTCTGTGCATTCAACTAACAGAGTTGAACCTTACTTTTGATTGAGCCGTTCTGAAACACTCTTTCTGTAGAAACTGCAACTGGACATGCTAAGCGCTAAGAGGCCTACATTGGGAAAAAGGATATCTTCAAAAGAAACTACACAGATGCATTCTGTGAAACTTATTCCTGATCTGTAAATTCAGTTAACAGAGATAAAACATATTTTTGATTGAGCAGTTATGAAACACTCTTTTTGTAGAAAATGCAAGTGGAGATTCGGAGCGCTAAGACGGTAATAGTGGAAAAAGGAATGTCTTCAAATATAAACTACACAGAATCATTCGGTAAAACTTCTTTCTGATCTGTGCATTCAGCTAACAGAGTTAAACCATAATTTTGATTGAGCAGATCTGAACACTCTTTCTGTAGAAAATGCAACTGGACATTCGTAGCGCTAAGTGGGTAATAGTGGAAAAAAGAATATGTTCAAATATAAACTACACAGAAGCATTGTATGAAACTTCTTTCTGTTCTGTGCATTCAACTAACAGAGTTGAACCTTACTTTTGATTGAGAAGTTCTGAAACACTCTTTCTGTAGAAACTGCAATTGGACATCCTGAGCGCTAAGAGGCCTCTATTGGGAAAAAGAATGTCTACAAATAAAAACTACACAGAAGAATTGTGTGAAACTTCTTTCTGTTCTGTTTGTTCAACTAAAAGAGTTGAACCTTAGTTTTGATTGAGCCGTTCTGAAACACTCTTTCTGTAGAAAATGCAAGTGGAGATTCGGAGCGCTAAGAGGGTAATAGTGGAAAAAGGAATGTCTCCAAATATAAACTACACAGAATCATTCTGTGAAACTTTTTTCTGATCTGTGCATTCAGCTAACAGAGTTAAACCATACTTTTGATTGAGCAGATCTGAACACTCTTTCTGTAGAAAATGCAACTGGACATTTGGAGCGCTAAGAGAGTAGTAGTGGAAAAAGGAATATATTCAAATATAAACTACACAGAAGCATTCTGTGAAACTTCTTTCTGATCTGAGCATTCCGCTAACAGAGTTAAACCATACTTTTAATTGAGCAGTTTTGAAGCACTCTGTCTGTAGAAAATGCAACTGGACATTCGCAGCGCTAAGTGGGTAATAGTGGAAAAAAGAATATGTTGAAATATAAACTACACAGAAGCATTGTATGAAACTTCTTTCTGTTCTGTGCATTCAACTAACAGAGTTGAACCTTACATTTGATTGAGCCTTTCTGAAACACTCTTTCTGTAGAAACTGCAATTGGACATTCTGAGCGCTAAGAGGCCTATATTGGGAAAAATAATATCTTTAAATAAAAACTACACAGAAGCATTGTGTGAAACTTACTTCTGATATGTTCATTAAGCTAACAGAGTTAAACCATACTTTTGACTGCGCAGTTCTGAACACTCTTTCTGCAGAAAATGCAAGTGGACATTCGGAGCGCTAAGAGGGTAATAGTGGAAAAAGGAATATATTCAAATATAAACTACACAGTAGCATTCTGTGAAAATTCATTCTGTTCTCTGCATTCAACTAACAGAGTTGAACCTTACTTTTGATTGAGCCGTTCTGAAACACTCTTTCTGTAGAAACTGCAATTGGACATGCTAAGCGCTAAGAGGCCTACATTGGGAAAAAGAATATCTTCAAATAAAAACTACACAGATGCATTCTGTGAAACTTATTTCTGATCTGTAAATTCAGTTAACAGAGATAAAACATATTTTTGATTGAGCAGTTATGAAACACTCTTTTTGTAGAAAATGCAAGTGGAGATTCGGAGCGCTAAGAGGGTAATAGTGGAAAAAGGAATGTCTTCAAATATAAACTACACAGAATCATTCGGTGAAACTTCTTTCTGAACTGTGCATTCAGCTAACAGAGTTAAACCATACTTTTGATTGAGCAGATCTGAACACTCTTTCTGTAGAAAATGCAACTGGACATTTGGATCGCTAAGAGCGTAGTAGTGGAAAAAGGAATATATTAAAATATAAACTACACAGAAGCATTCTGTGAAACTTCTTTCTGATCTGAGCATTCAGCTAACAGAGTTAAACCATACTTTGGATTGAGCAGTTTTGAAACACTCTGTCTGTAGAAAATGCAACTGGACATTCGTAGCGCTAACTGGGTAATAGTGGAAAAAAGAATATGTTCAAATATAAACTACACAGAAGCATTGAATGAAACTTCTTTCTGTTCTGTGCATTCAACTAACAGAGTTGAACCTTACTTTTGATGGAGCCGTTCTGAAACACTCTTTCTGTACAAACTGCAATTGGACATTCTGAGCGCTAAGAGGCCTATATTGGGAAAAAGAATGTCTACAAATAAAAACTACACAGAAGAATTGTGTGAAACTTCTTTCTGTTCTGTTTGTTCAACTAAAAGAGTTGAACCTTAGTTTTGATTGAGCCGTTCTGAAACACTCTTTCTGTAGAAAATGCAAGTGGAGATTCGGAGCGCTAAGAGGGTAATAGTGGAAAAAGGAATGTCTCCAAATATAAACTACACAGAATCATTCTGTGAAACATCTTTCTGATCTGCGCATTCAGCTAACAGAGTTAAACCATACTTTTGATTGAGCAGATCTGAACACTCTTTCTGTAGAAAATGCAACTGGACATTTGGAGCGCTAAGAGAGTAGTAGTGGAAAAAGGAATATATTCAAATATAAACTACACAGAAGGATTCTGTGAAACTTCTTTCTGATCTGAGCATTCAGCTAACAGAGTTAAACCATACTTTTGATTGAGCAGTTTTGAAACACTCTGTCTGTAGAAAATGCAACTGGACATTCGTAGCGCTAACTGGGTAATAGTGGAAAAAAGAATATGTTCAAATATAAACTACACAGAAGCATTGTATGAAACTTCTTTCTGTTCTGTGCATTCAACTAACAGAGTGGAACCTTACTTTTGATTGAGCCTTTCTGAAACACTCTTTCTGTAGAAACTGCAATTTGACATTCTGAGCGCTAAGAGGCCTATATTGGGAAAAATAATATCTTCAAATAAAAACTACACAGAAGCATTGTGTGAAACTTATTTCTGATATGTTCATTAAGCTAACAGAGTTAAACCATACTTTTGATTGCGCAGTTCTGAACACTCTTTCTGCAGAAAATGCAAGTGGACATTCGGAGCGCTAAGATGGAAATAGTGGAAAAAGGAATATATTCAAATATAAACTACACAGTAGCATTCTGTGAAAATTCTTTCTGTTCTGTGCATTCAACTAACAGAGTTGAACCTTACTTTTGATTGAGCCGTTCTGAAACACTCTTTCTGTAGAAACTGCAACTGGACATGCTAAGCGCTAAGAGGCCTACATTGGGAAAAAGAATATCTTCAAATAAAAACTACACAGATGCATTCTGTGAAACTTATTTCTGATCTGTAAATTCAGTTAACAGAGATAACACATATTTTTGATTGAGCAGTTACGAAACACTCTTTTTGTAGAAAATGCAAGTGGAGATCCGGAGCGCTAAGAGGGTAATAGTGGAAAAAGGAATGTCTTCAAATATAAACTACACAGAATCATTCGGTGAAACTTCCTTCTGATCTGTGCATTCAGCTAACAGAGTTAAACCATACTTTTGATTGAGCAGATCTGAACACTCTTTCTGTAGAAAATGCAACTGGACATTCGTAGCGCTAAGTGGGTAATAGTGGAAAAAAGAATATTTTCAAATATAAACTACACAGAAGCATTGTATGAAACTTCTTTCTGTTCTGTGCATTCAACTAACAGAGTTGAACCTTACTTTTGATTGAGCCGTTCTGAAACACTCTTTCTGTAGAAACTGCAATTGGACATTCTGAGCGCTAAGAGGCCTCTATTGAGAAAAATAATATCTTCAAATAAAAACTACACAGAAGCATTGTGTGAAACTTATTTCTGATATGTTCATTAAGCTAACAGAGTTAAACCATACTTTTGATTGCGCAGTTCTGAACACTCTTTCTGTAGAAAATGCAAGTGGACATTCGGAGCGCTAAGAGGGTAATAGTGGAAAAAGGAATATATTCAAATATAAACTACACAGTAGCATTATGTGAAAATTCTTTCTGTTCTGTGCATTCTACTAACAGAGTTGAACCTTATTTTGATTGAGCCGTTCTGAAACACTCTTTCTGTAGAAACTGCAATTGGACATGCTAAGCGCTAAGAGGCCTACATTGGGAAAAAGAATATCTTCAAATAAAAACTACACAGATGCATTCTGTGAAACTAATTTCTGATCTGTAAATTCAGTTAACAGAGATAAAACATATTTTTGATTGAGCAGTTATGAAACACTCTTTTTGTAGAAAATGCAAGTGGAGATTCGGAGCTCTAAGAGGGTAATAGTGGAAAAAGGAATGTCTTCAAATATAAACTACACAGAATCATTCGGTGAAACTTCTTCCTGATCTGTGCATTCAGCTAACAGAGTTAAACCATACTTTTGATTGAGCAGATCTGAACACTCTTTCTGTAGAAAATGCAACTGGACATTTGGAGCGCTAAGAGCGTAGTAGTGGAAAAAGGAATATATTCAAATATAAACTACACAGAAGCATTCTGTGAAACTTCTTTCTGATCTGAGCATTCAGCTAACAGAGTTAAACCATACTTTTGATTGAGCAGTTTTGAAACACTCTCTCTGTAGAAAATGCAACTGGACATTCGTAGCGCTAAGTGGGTAATAGTGGAAAAAAGAATATGTTCAAATATAAACTACACAGAAGCATTGAATGAAACTTCTTTCTGTTCTGTGCATTCAACTAACAGAGTTGAACCTTACTTTTGATGGAGCCGTTCTGAAACACTCTTTCTGTAGAAACTGCAATTGGACATTCTGAGCGCTAAGAGGCCTATATTGGGAAAAAGAATGTCTACAAATAAAAACTACACAGAAGAATTGTGTGAAACTTCTTTCTGTTCTGTTTGTTCAACTAAAAGAGTTGAACCTTAGTTTTGATTGAGCCGTTCTGAAACACTCTTTCTGTAGAAAATGCAAGTGGAGATTCGGAGCGCTAAGAGGGTAATAGTGGAAAAAGGAATGTCTCCAAATATAAACTACACAGAATCATTCTGTGAAACATCTTTCTGATCTGTGCATTCAGCTAACAGAGTTAAACCATACTTTTAATTGAGCAGATCTGAACACTCTTTCTGTAGAAAATGCAACTGGACATTTGGAGCGCTAAGAGAGTAGTAGTGGAAAAAGGAATATATTCAAATATAAACTACACAGAAGGATTCTGTGAAACTTCTTTCTGATCTGAGCATTCAGCTAACAGAGTTAAACCATACTTTTGATTGAGCAGTTTTGAAACACTCTGTCTGTAGAAAATGCAACTGGACATTCGTAGCGCTAAGTGGGTAATAGTGGAAAAAAGAATATGTTCAAATATAAACTACACAGAAGCATTGTATGAAACTTCTTTCTGTTCTGTGCATTCAACTAACAGAGTGGAACCTTACTTTTGATTGAGCCTTTCTGAAACACTCTTTCTGTAGAAACTGCAATTGGACATTCTGAGCGCTAAGAGGCCTATATTGGGAAAAATAATATCTTCAAATAAAAACTACACAGAAGCATTGTGTGAAACTTATTTCTGATATGTTCATTAAGCTAACAGAGTTAAACCATACTTTTGATTGCGCAGTTCTGAACACTCTTTCTGCAGAAAATGCAAGTGGACATTCGGAGCGCTAAGATGGTAATAGTGGAAAAAGGAATATATTCAAATATAAACTACACAGTAGCATTCTGTGAAAATACTTTCTGTTCTGTGCATTCAACTAACAGAGTTGAACCTTACTTTTGATTGAGCCGTTCTGAAACACTCTTTCTGTAGAAACTGCAACTGGACATGCTAAGCGCTAAGAGGCCTACATTGGGAAAAAGAATATCTTCAAATAAAAACTACACAGATGCATTCTGTGAAACTTATTTCTGATCTGTAAATTCAGTTAACAGAGATAAAACATATTTTTGATTGAGCAGTTATGAAACACTCTTTTTGTAGAAAATGCAAGTGGAGATCCGGAGCGCTAAGAGGGTAATAGTGGAAAAAGGAATGTCTTCAAATATAAACTACACAGAATCATTCGGTGAAACTTCCTTCTGATCTGTGCATTCAGCTAACAGAGTTAAACCATACTTTTGATTGAGCAGATCTGAACACTCTTTCTGTAGAAAATGCAACTGGACATTCGTAGCGCTAAGTGGGTAATAGTGGAAAAAAGAATATGTTCAAATATAAACTACACAGAAACATTGTATGAAACTTCTTTCTGTTCTGTGCATTCAACTAACAGAGTTGAACCTTACTTTTGATTGAGCCGTTCTGAAACACTCTTTCTGTAGAAACTGCAATTGGACATTCTGAGCGCTAAGAGGCCTCTATTGAGAAAAATAATATCTTCAAATAAAAACTACACAGAAGCATTGTGTGAAACTTATTTCTGATATGTTCATTAAGCTAACAGAGTTAAACCATACTTTTGATTGCGCAGTTCTGAACACTCTTTCTGTAGAAAATGCAAGTGGACATTCGGAGCGCTAAGAGGGTAATAGTGGAAAAAGGAATATATTCAAATATAAACTACACAGTAGCATTCTGTGAAAATTCTTTCTGTTCTGTGCATTCAACTAACAGAGTTGAACCTTACTTTTGATTGAGCCGTTCTGAAACACTCTTTCCGTAGAAACTGCAATTGGACATGCTAAGCGCTAAGACGCCTACATTGGGAAAAAGAATATCTTCAAATAAAAACTACACAGATGCATTCTGTGAAACTTATTTCTGATCTGTAAATTCAGTTAACAGAGATAAAACATATTTTTGATTGAGCAGTTATGAAACACTCTTTTTGTAGAAAATGCAAGTGGAGATTCGGAGCGCTTAGAGGGTAATAGTGGAAAAAGGAATGTCTTCAAATATAAACTACACAGATTCATTCGGTGAAACTTCTTTCTGATCTGTGCATTCAGCTAACAGAGTTAAACCATACTTTTGATTGAGCAGATGTGAACACTCTTTCTGTAGAAAATGCAACTGGACATTTGGAGCGCTAAGAGCGTAGTAGTGGAAAAAGGAATATATTCAAATATAAACTACACAGAAGCATTCTGTGAAACGTCTTTCTGATCTGAGCATTCAGCTAACAGAGTTAAACCATACTTTTGATTGAGCAGTTTTGAAACACTCTGTCTGTAGTAAATGCAACTGGACATTCGTAGCGCTAAGTGGGTAATAGTGGAAAAAAGAATATGTTCAAATATAAACTACACAGAAGCATTGTATGAAACTTCTTTCTGTTCTGTGCATTCAACTAACAGAGTTGAACCTTACTTTTGATTGAGCCGTTCTGAAACACTCTTTCTGTAGAAACTGCAATTGGACATTCTGAGCGCTAAGAGGCCTATATTGGGAAAAAGAATGTCTACAAATAAAAACTACACAGAAGAATTGTGTGAAACATCTTTCTGTTCTGTTTGTTCAACTAAAAGAGTTGAACCTTAGTTTTGATTGAGCCGTTCTGAAACACTCTTTCTGTAGAAAATGCAAGTGGAGATTCGGAGCGCAAAGAGGGTAATAGTGGAAAAAGGAATGTCTCCAAATATAAACTACACAGAATCATTCTGTGAAACTTCTTTCTGATCTGTGCATTCAGCTAACAGAGTTAAACCATACTTTTGATTGAGCAGATCTGAACACTCTTTCTGTAGAAAATGCAACTGGACATTTGGAGCGCTAAGAGAGTAGTAGTGGAAAAAGGAATATATTCAAATATAAACTACACAGAAGCATTCTGTGAAACTTCTTTCTGATCTGAGTATTCAGCTCACAGAGTTAAACCATACTTTTGATTGAGCAGTTTTGAAACACTCTGTCTGTAGAAAATGCAACTGGACATTCGTAGCGCTAAGTGGGTAATAGTGGAAAAAAGAATATATTCAAATATAAACTACACAGAAGCATTGTATGAAACTTCTTTCTGTTCTGTGCATTCAACTAACAGAGTTGAACCTTACTTTTGATTGAGCCGTTCTGAAACACTCTTTCTGTAGAAACTGCAATTGGACATTCTGAGCGCTAAGAGGCCTATATTGGGAAAAAGAATGTCTACAAATAAAAACTACACAGAAGAATTGTGTGAAACTTCTTTCTGTTCTGTTTGTTCAACTAAAAGAGTTGAACCTTAGTTTTGATTGAGCCGTTCTGAAACACTCTTTCTGTAGAAAATGCAAGTGGAGATTCGGAGCGCTAAGAGGGTAATAGTGGAAAAAGGAATGTCTCCAAATATAAATTACACAGAATCATTCTGTGAAACTTTTTTCTGATCTGTGCATTCAGCTAACAGAGTTAAACCATACTTTTGATTGAGCAGATCTGAACACTCTTTCTGTAGAAAATGCAACTGTACATTTGGAGCGCTAAGAGAGTAGTAGTGGAAAAAGGAATATATTCAAATATAAACTACACAGAAGCATTCTGTGAAACTTCTTTCTGATCTGAGCATTCAGCTAACAGAGTTAAACCATACTTTTGATTGAGCAGTTTTGGAACACTCTGTCTGTAGAAAATGCAACTGGACATTCGTAGCGCTAAGTGGGTAATAGTGGAAAAAAGAATATGTTCAAATATAAACTACACAGAAGCATTGTATGAAACTTCTTTCTGTTCTGTGCATTCAACTAACAGAGTTGAACCTTACTTTTGATTGAGCCGTTCTGAAACACTCTTTCTGTAGAAACTGCAATTGGACATTCTGAGCGCTAAGAGGCCTATATTGGGAAAAATAATATCTTCAAATAAAAACTACACAGAAGCATTGTGTGAAACTTATTTCTGATATGTTCATTAAGCTAACAGAGTTAAACCATACGTTTGATTGCGCAGTTCTGAACACTCTTTCTGTAGAAAATGCAAGTGGACATTCGGAGCGCTAAGAGGGTAATAGTGGAAAAAGGAATATATTCAAATATAAACTACACAGTAGCATTCTGTGAAAATTCTTTCTGTTCTGTGCATTCAACTAACAGAGTTGAACTTTACTTTTGATTGAGCCGTTCTGAAACACTCTTTCTGTAGAAACTGCAATTGGACATGCTAAGCGCTAAGATGCCTACATTGGGAAAAAGAATATCTTCAAATAAAAACTACACAGATGCATTCTGTGAAACTTATTTCTGATCTGTAAATTCAGTTAACAGAGATAAAACATATTTTTGATTGAGCAGTTATGAAACACTCTTTTTGTAGAAAATGCAAGTGGAGATTCGGAGCACTAAGAGGGTAATAGTGGAAAAAGGAATGTCTTCAAATATAAATTACACAGAATCATTCGGTGAAACTTCTTTCTGATCTGTGCATTCAGCTAACAGAGTTAAACCATACTTTTGATTGAGCAGATCTGAACACTCTTTCTGTAGAAAATGCAACTGGACATTTGGAGCGCTAAGTGCGTAGTAGTGGAAAAAGGAATATATTCAAATATAAACTACACAGAAGCATTCTGTGAAACTTCTTTCTGATCTGAGCATTCAGCTAACAGAGTTAAACCATACTTTGGATTGAGCAGTTTTGAAACATTCTGTCTGTATAAAATGCAACTGGACATTCGTAGCGCTAAGTGGGTAATAGTGGAAAAAAGATTATGTTCAAATATAAACTACACAGAAGCATTGAATGAAACTTCTTTCTGTTCTGTGCATTCAACTAACAGAGTTGAACCTTATTTTGATGGAGCCGTTCTGAAACACTCTTTCTGTAGAAACTGCAATTGGACATTCTGAGCGCTAAGAGGCCTATATTGGGAAAAAGAATGTCTACAAATAAAAACTACACAGAAGAATTGTGTGAAACTTCTTTCTGTTCTGTTTGTTCAACTAAAAGAGTTCAACCTTAGTTTTGATTGAGCCGTTCTGAAACACTCTTTCTGTAGAAAATGCAAGTGGAGATTCGGAGCGCTAAGAGGGTAATAGTGGAAAAAGGAATGTCTCCAAATATAAACTACACAGAATAATTCTGTGAAACTTCTTTCTGATCTGTGCATTCAGCTAACAGAGTTAAAACATACTTTTGATTGAGCAGATCTGAACACTCTTTCTGTAGAAAATGCAACTGGACATTTGGAGCGCTAAGAGAGTAGTAGTGGAAAAAGGAATATATTCAAATATAAACTACACAGAAGCATTCTGTGAAACTTCTTTCTGATCTGAGCATTCCACTAACAGAGTTAAACCATACTTTTGATTGAGCAGTTTTGAAGCACTCTGTCTGTAGAATATGCAACTGGACATTCGCAGCGCTAAGTGGGTAATAGTGGAAAAAAGAATATGTTCAAATATAAACTACACAGAAGCATTGTATGAAACTTCTTTCTGTTCTGTGCATTCAACTAACAGAGTTGAACCTTACTTTTGATTGAGCCTTTCTGAAACACTCTTTCTGTAGAAACTGCAATTGGACATTCTGAGCGCGAAGAGGCCTATATTGGGAAAAATAATATCTTCAAATAAAAACTACACAGAAGCATTGTGTGAAACTTATTTCTGATATGTTCATTAAGATAACAGAGTTAAACCATACTTTTGATTGCGCAGTTCTGAACACTCTTTCTGCAGAAAATGCAAGTGGACATTCGGAGCGCTAAGAGGGTAATAGTGGAAAAAGGAATATATTCAAATATAAACTACACAGTAGCATTCTGTGAAAATTCTTTCTGTTCTGTGCATTCAACTAACAGAGTTGAACCTTACTTTTGATTGAGCCGTTCTGAAACACTCTTTCTGTAGAAACTGCAATTGGACATGCTAAGCGGTAAGAGGCCTACATTGGGAAAAAGAATATCTTCAAATAAAAACTACACAGATGCATTCTGTGAAACTTATTTCTGATCTGTAAATTCAGTTAACAGAGATAAAACATATTTTTGATTGAGCAGTTATGAAACACTCTTTTTGTAGAAAATGCAAGTGGAGATTCGGAGCGCTAAGAGGGTAATAGTGGAAAAAGGAATGTCTTCAAATATAAACTACACAGAATAATTCGGTGAAACTTCTTTCTGATCTGTGCATTCAGCTAACAGAGTTAAACCATACTTTTGATTGAGGAGATCTGAACACTCTTTCTGTAGAAAATGCAACTGGACATTTGGAGCGCTAAGAGCGTAGTAGTGGAAAAAGGAATATATTCAAATATAAACTACACAGAAGCATTCTGTGAAACTTCTTTCTGATCTGAGCATTCAGCTAACAGATTTAAACCATACTTTTGATTGGGCAGTTTTGAAACACTCTGTCTGTAGAAAATGCAACTGGACATTCGTAGCGCTAAGTGGGTAATAGTGGAAAAAAGAACATGTTCAAATATAAACTACACAGAAGCATTGTATGAAACTTCTTTCTGTTCTGTGCATTCAACTAACAGAGTTGAACCTTACTTTTGATTGAGCCGTTCTGAAACACTCTTTCTGTAGAAAGTGCAATTGGACATTTTGAGCGCTAAGAGGCCTATATTGGGAAAAAGAATGTCTACAAATAAAAACTACACAGAAGAATTGTGTGAAACTTCTTTCTGTTCTGTTTGTTCAACTAAAAGAGTTGAACCTTAGTTTTGATTGAGCCGTTCTGAAACACTCTTTCTGTAGAAAATGCAAGTGGAGATTCGGAGCGCTAAGAGGGTAATAGTGGAAAAAGGAATGTCTCCAAATATAAACTACACAGAATCATTCTGTGAAACTTCTTTCTGATCTGTGCATTCAGCTAACAGAGTTAAAACATACTTTTGATTGAGCAGATCTGAACACTCTTTCTGTAGAAAATGCAACTGGACATTTGGAGCGCTAAGAGAGTAGTAGTGGAAAAAGGAATATATTCAAATATAAACTACACAGAAGCATTCTGTGAAACTTCTTTCTGATCTGAGCATTCAGCTAACAGAGTTAAACCATACTTTTGATTGAGCAGTTTTGGAACACTCTGTCTGTAGAAAATGCAACTGGACATTCGTAGCGCTAAGTGGGTAATAGTGGAAAAAAGAATATGTTCAAATATAAACTACACAGAAGCATTGTATGAAACTTCTTTCTGTTCTGTGCATTCAACTAACAGAGTTGAACCTTACTTTTGATTGAGCCGTTCTGAAACACTCTTTCTGTAGAAACTGCAATTGGACATTCTGAGCGCTAAGAGGCCTATATTGGGAAAAATAATATCTTCAAATAAAAACTACACAGAAGCATTGTGTGAAACTTATTTCTGATATGTTCATTAAGCTAACAGAGTTAAACCATACTTTTGATTGCGCAGTTCTGAACACTCTTTCTGTAGAAAATGCAAGTGGACATTCGGAGCGCTAAGAGGGTAATAGTGGAAAAAGGAATATATTCAAATATAAACTACACAGTAGCATTCTGTGAAAATTCTTTCTGTTCTGTGCATTCAACTAACAGAGTTGAACATTACTTTTGATTGAGCCGTTCTGAAACACTCTTTCTGTAGAAACTGCAATTGGACATGCTAAGCACTAAGATGCCTACATTGGGAAAAAGAATATCTTCAAATAAAAACTACACAGATGCATTCTGTGAAACTTATTTCTGATCTGTAAATTCAGTTAACAGAGATAAAACATATTTTTGATTGAGCAGTTATGAAACACTCTTTTTGTAGAAAATGCAAGTGGAGATTCGGAGCACTAAGAGGGTAATAGTGGAAAAAGGAATGTCTTCAAATATAAATTACACAGAATCATTCGGTGAAACTTCTTTCTGATCTGTGCATTCAGCTAACAGAGTTAAACGATACTTTTGATTGAGCAGATCTGAACACTCTTTCTGTAGAAAATGCAACTGGACATTTGGAGCGCTAAGTGCGTAGTAGTGGAAAAAGGAATATATTCAAATATAAACTACACAGAAGCATTCTGTGAAACTTCTTTCTGATCTGAGCATTCAGCTAACAGAGTTAAACCATACTTTGGATTGAGCAGTTTTGAAACATTCTGTCTGTAGAAAATGCAACTGGACATTCGTAGCGCTAAGTGGGTAATAGTGGAAAAAAGATTATGTTCAAATATAAACTACACAGAAGCATTGAATGAAACTTCTTTCTGTTCTGTGCATTCAACTAACAGAGTTGAACCTTACTTTTGATGGAGCCGTTCTGAAACACTCTTTCTGTAGAAACTGCAATTGGACATTCTGAGCGCTAAGAGGCCTATATTGGGAAAAAGAATGTCTACAAATAAAAACTACACAGAAGAATTGTGTGAAACTTCTTTCTGTTCTGTTTGTTCACTTAAAAGAGTTGAACCTTAGTTTTGATTGAGCCGTTCTGAAACACTCTTTCTGTAGAAAATGCAAGGGGAGATTCGGAGCGCTAAGAGGGTAATAGTGGAAAAAGGAATGTCTCCAAATATAAACTACACAGAATCATTCTGTGAAACTTCTTTCTGATCTGTGCATTCAGCTAACAGAGTTAAACCATACTTTTGATTGAGCAGATCTGAACACTCTTTCTGTAGAAAATGCAACTGGACATTTGGAGCGCTAAGAGAGTAGTAGTGGAAAAAGGAATATATTCAAATATAAACCACACAGAAGCATTCTGTGAAACTTCTTTCTGATCTGAGCATTCCACTAACAGAGTTAAACCATACTTTTGATTGAGCAGTTTTGAAGCACTCTGTCTGTAGAAAATGCAACTGGACATTCGCAGCGCTACGTGGGTAATAGTGGAAAAAAGAATATGTTCAAATATAAACTACACAGAAGCATTGTATGAAACTTCTTTCTGTTCTGTGCATTCAACTAACAGAGTTGAACCTTACTTTTGATTGAGCCTTTCTGAAACACTCTTTCTGTAGAAACTGCAATTGGACATTCTGAGCGCGAAGAGGCCTATATTGGGAAAAATAATATCTTCAAATAAAAATTACACAGAAGCATTGTGTGAAACTTATTTCTGATATGTTCATTAAGATAACAGAGTTAAACCATACTTTTGATTGCGCAGTTCTGAACACTCTTTCTGCAGAAAATGCAAGTGGACATTCGGAGCGCTAAGAGGGTAATAGTGGAAAAAGGAATATATTCAAATATAAACTACACAGTAGCATTCTGTGAAAATTCTTTCTGTTCTGTGCATTCAACTAACAGAGGTGAACCTTACTTTTGATTGAGCCGTTCTGAAACACTCTTTCTGTAGAAAATGCAATTGGACATGCTAAGCGCTAAGAGGCCTACGTTGGGAAAAAGAATATCTTCAAATAAAAACTACACAGATGCATTCTGTGAAACTTATTTCTGATCTGTAAATTCAGTTATCAGAGATAAAACATATTTTTGATTGAGCAGTTATGAAACACTCTTTTTGTAGAAAATGCAAGTGGAGATTCGGAGCGCTAAGAGGGTAATAGTGGAAAAAGGAATGTCTTCAAATATAAACTACACAGAATAATTCGGTGAAACTTCTTTCTGATCTGTGCATTCAGCTAACAGTGTTAAACCATACTTTTGATTGAGGAGATCTGAACACTCTTTCTGTAGAAAATGCAACTGGACATTTGGAGCGCTAAGAGCGTAGTAGTGGAAAAAGGAATATAGTCAAATATAAACTACACAGAAGCATTCTGTGAAACTTCTTTCTGATCTGAGCATTCAGCTAACAGAGTTAAACCATACTTTTGATTGGGCAGTTTTGAAACACTCTGTCTGTAGAAAATGCAACTGGACATTCGTAGCGCTAAGTGGGTAATAGTGGAAAAAAGAATATGTTCAAATATAAACTACACAGAAGCATTGTATGAAACTTCTTTCTCTTCTGTGCATTCAACTAACAGAGTTGAACCTTATTTTTGATTGAGCCGTTCTGAAACACTCTTTCTGTAGAAACTGCAATTGGACATTCTGAGCGCTAAGAGGCCTATATTGGGAAAAAGAATGTCTACAAATAAAAACTACACAGAAGAATTGTGTGAAACTACTTTCTGTTCTGTTTGTTCAACTAAAAGAGTTGAACCTTAGTTTTGATTGAGCCGTTCTGAAACACTCTTTCTGTAGAAAATGCAAGTGGAGATTCGGAGCGCTAAGAGGGTAATAGTGGAAAAAGGAATGTCTCCAAATATAAACTACACAGAATCATTCTGTGAAACTTCTTTCTGATCTGTGCATTCAGCTAACAGAGTTAAACCATACTTTTGATTGAGCAGATCTGAACACTCTTTCTGTAGAAAATGCAACTGGACATTTGGAGCGCTAAGAGAGTAGTAGTGGAAAAAGGAATATATTCAAATATAAACTACACAGAAGCCTTCTGTGAAACTTCTTTCTGATCTGAGCATTCAGCTAACAGAGTTAAACCATACTTTTGATTGAGAAGTTTTGAAACACTCTGTCTGTAGAAAATGCAACTGGACATTCGTAGCGCTAAGTGGGTAATAGTGGAAAAAAGAATATGTTCAAATATAAACTACACAGAAGCATTGTATGAAACTTCTTTCTGTTCTGTGCATTCAACTAACAGAGTTGAACCTTACTTTTGATTGAGCCGTTCTGAAACACTCTTTCTGTAGAAACTGCACTTGGACATTCTGAGCGCTAAGAGGCCTATATTGGGAAAAAGAATGTCTACAAATAAAAACTACACAGAAGAATTGTGTGAAACTTCTTTCTGTTCTGTTTGTTCAACTAAAAGAGTTGAACCTTTGTTTTGATTGAGCCGTTCTGAAACACTCTTTCTGTAGAAAATGCAAGTGGAGATTCGTAGCGCTAAGAGGGTAATAGTGGAAAAAGGAATGTCTCCAAATATAAACTACACAGAATCATTCTGTGAAACTTCTTTCTGATCTGTGCATTCAGCTAACAGAGTTAAACCATACTTTTGATTGAGCAGATCTGAACACTCTTTCTGTAGAAAATGCAACTGGATATTTGGAGCGCTAAGAGAGTAGTAGTGGAAAAAGGAATATATTCAAATATAAACTACACAGAAGCATTCTGTGAAACTTCTTTCTGATCTGAGCATTCAGCTAACAGAGTTAAACCATACTTTTGATTGAGCTGTTTTGAAACACTCTGTCTGTAGAAAATGCAACTGGACATTCATAGCGCTAAGTGGGTAATACTGGAAAAAAGAATATGTTCAAATATAAACTACACAGAAGCATTGTATGAAATTTCTTTCTGTTCTGTGCATTCAACTAACAGATTTGAACCTTACTTTTGATTGAGCCTTTCTGAAACACTCTTTCTGTAGAAACTGCAATTGGACATTCTGAGCGCTAAGAGGCCTCTATTGGGAAAAATAATATCTTCAAATAAAAACTACACAGAAGCATTGTGTGAAACTTATTTCTGATATGTTCATTAAGCTAACAGAGTTAAACCATACTTTTGATTGCGCAGTTCTGAACACTCTTTCTGTAGAAAATGCAAGTGGACATTCGGAGCGCTAAGAGGGTAATAGTGGAAAAAGGAATATATTCAAATATAAACTACACAGTAGCATTCTGTGAAAATTCTTTCTGTTCTCTGCATTCAACTAACAGAGTTGAACCTTACTTTTGATTGAGCCGTTCTGAAACACTCTTTCTGTAGAAACTGCAATTGGACATGCTAAGCGCTAAGAGGCCTACATTGGGAAAAAGAATATCTTCAAATAAAAACTACACAGATGCATTCTGTGAAACTTATTTCTGATCTGTAAATTCAGTTAACAGAGATAAAACATATTTTTGATTGAGCAGTTATGAAACACTCTTTTTGTAGAAAATGCAAGTGGAGATTCGGAGCGCTAAGAGGGTAATAGCGGAAAAAGGAATGTCTTCAAATATAAACTACACAGAATCATTCGGTGAAACTTCTTTCTGATCTGTGCATTCAGCTAACAGAGTTAAACCATACTTTTGATTGAGCAGATCTGAACACTCTTTCTGTAGAAAATGCAACTGGACATTTGGAGCGCTAAGAGCGTAGTAGTGGAAAAAGGAATATATTCAAATATAAACTACACAGAAGCATTCTGTGAAACTTCTTTCTGATCTGAGCATTCAGCTAACAGAGTTAAACCATACATTTGATTGAGCAGTTTTGAAACACTCTGTCTGTAGAAATTACAACTGGACATTCGTAGCGCTAAGTGGGTAATAGTGGAAAAAAGAATATGTTCAAATATAAACTACACAGAAGCATGGTATGAAACTTCTTTCTGTTCTGTGCATTCAACTAACAGAGTTGAACCTTACTTTTGATTGAGCCGTTCTGAAACACTCTTTCTGTAGAAACTGCAATTGGACATTCTGAGCGCTAAGAGGCCTATATTGGGAAAAAGAATGTCTACAAATAAAAACTACACAGAAGAATTGTGTGAAACTTCTTTCTGTTCTGTTTGTTCAACTAAAAGAGTTGAACCTTAGTTTTGATTGAGCCGTTCTGAAACACTCTTTCTGTAGAAAATGCAAGTGGAGATTCGGAGCGCTAAGAGGGTAATAGTGGAAAAAGGAATGTCTCCAAATATAAACTACACAGAATCATTCTGTGAAACTTCTTTCTGATCTGTGCATTCAGCTAACAGAGTTAAACCATACTTTTGATTGAGCAGATCTGAACACTCTTTCTGTAGAAAATGCACCTGGACATTTGGAGCGCTAAGAGAGTAGTAGTGGAAAAAGGAATATATTCAAATATAAACTACACAGAAGCATTCTGTGAAACTTCTTTCTGATCTGAGCATTCAGCTAACAGAGTTAAACCATACTTTTGATTGAGCAGTTTTGAAACACTCTGTCTGTAGAAAATGCAACTGGACATTCGTAGCGCTAAGTGGGTAATACTGGAAAAAAGAATATGTTCAAATATAAACTACACAGAAGCATTGTATGAAACTTCTTTCTGTTCTGTGCATTCAACTAACAGAGTTGAACCTTACTTTTGATTGAGCCTTTCTGAAACACTCTTTCTGTAGAAACTGCAGTTGGACATTCTGAGCGCTAAGAGGCCTCTATTGGGAAAAATAATATCTTCAAATAAAAACTACACAGAAGCATTGTGTGAAACTTATTTCTGATATGTTCATTAAGCTAACAGAGTTAAACCATACTTTTGATTGCGCAGTTCTGAACACTCTTTCTGTAGAAAATGCAAGTGGACATTCGGAGCGCTAAGAGGGTAATAGTGGAAAAAGGAATATATTCAAATATAAACTACACAGTAGCATTCTGTGAAAATTCTTTCTGTTCTGTGCATTCAACTAACAGAGTTGAACCTTACTTTGGATTGAGCCGTTCTGAAACACTCTTTCTGTAGAAACTGCAATTGGACATGCTAAGCGCTAAGAGGCCAACATTGGGAAAAAGAATATCTTCAAATAAAAACTACACAGATGCATTCTGTGAAACTTATTTCTGATCTGTAAATTCAGTTAACAGAGATAAAACATATTTTTGATTGAGCAGTTATGAAACACTCTTTTTGTAGAAAATGCAAGTGGAGATTCGGAGCGCTAAGAGGGTAATAGTGGAAAAAGGAATGTCTTCAAATATAAACTACACAGAATCATTCGGTGAAACTTCTTTCTGATCTGTGCATTCAGCTAACAGAGTTAAACCATACTTTTGATTGAGCAGATCTGAACACTCTTTCTGTAGAAAATGCAACTGGACATTTGGAGCGCTAAGAGCGTAGTAGTGGAAAAATTAATATATTCAAATATAAACTACACAGAAGCATTCTGTGAAACTTCTTTCTGATCTGAGCATTCAGCTAACAGAGTTAAACCATACTTTTGATTGAGCAGTTTTGAAACACTCTGTCTGTAGAAAATGCAACTGGACATTCGTAGCGCTAAGTGGGTAATACTGGAAAAAAGAATATGTTCAAATATAAACTACACAGAAGCATGATATGAAACTTCTTTCTGTTCTGTGCATTCAACTAACAGAGTTGAACCTTACTTTTGATTGAGCCTTTCTGAAACACTCTTTCTGTAGAAACTGCAATTGGACATTCTGAGCGCTAAGAGGCCTCTATTGGGAAAAATAATATGTTCAAATAAAAACTACACAGAAGCATTGTGTGAAACTTATTTCTGATATGTTCATTAAGCTAACAGAGTTAAACCATACTTTTGATTGCGCAGTTCTGAACACTCTTTCTGTAGAAAATGCAAGTGGACATTCGGAGCGCTAAGAGGGTAATAGTGGAAAAAGGAATATATTCAAATATAAACTACAAAGTAGCATTCTGTGAAAATTCTTTCTGTTCTGTGCATTCAACTAACAGAGTTGAACCTTACTTTTGATTGAGCCGTTCTGAAACACTCTTTCTGTAGAAACTGCAATTGGACATGCTAAGCGCTAAGAGGCCTACATTGGGAAAAATAATATCTTCAAATAAAAACTACACAGATGCATTCTGTGAAACTTATTTCTGATCTGTAAATTCAGTTAACAGAGATAAAACATATTTTTGATTGAGCAGTTATGAAACACTCTTTTTGTAGAAAATGCAAGTGGAGATTCGGAGCGCTAAGAGGGTAATAGTGGAAAAAGGAATGTCTTCAAATATAAACTACACAGAATCATTCGGTGAAACTTCTTTCTGATCTGTGCATTCAGCTAACAGAGTTAAACCATACTTTTGATTGAGCAGATCTGAACACTCTTTCTGTAGAAAATGCAACTGGACATTTGGAGCGCTAAGAGCGTAGTAGTGGAAAAAGGAATATATTCAAATATAAACTACACAGAAGCATTCTGTGAAACTTCTTTCTGATCTGAGCATTCAGCTAACAGAGTTAAACCATACTTTTGATTGAGCAGTTTTGAAACAGTCTGTCTGTAGAAAATGCAACTGGACATTCATAGCGCTAAGTGGGTAATAGTGGAAAAAAGAATATGTTCAAATATAAACTACACAGAAGCATGGTATGAAACTTCTTTCTGTTCTGTGCATTCAACTAACAGAGTTGAACCTTACTTTTGATTGAGCCGTTCTGAAACACTCTTTCTGTAGAAACTGCAATTGGACATTCTGAGCGCTAAGAGGCCTATATTGGGAAAAAGAATGTCTACAAATAAAAACTACACAGAAGAATTGTGTGAAACTTCTTTCTGTTCTGTTTGTTCAACTAAAAGAGTTGAACCTTAGTTTTGATTGAGCCGTTCTGAAACACTCTTTCTGTAGAAAATGCAAGTGGAGATTCGGAGCGCTAAGAGGGTAATAGTGGAAAAAGGAATGTCGCCAAATATAAACTACACAGAATCATTCTGTGAAACTTCTTTCTGATCTGTGCATTCAGCTAACAGATTTAAACCATACTTTTGATTGAGCAGATCTGAACACTCTTTCTGTAGAAAATGCAACTGGACATTTGGAGCGCTAAGAGAGTAGTAGTGGAAAAAGGAATATATTCAAATATAAACTACACAGAAGCATTCTGTGAAACTTCTTTCTGATCTGAGCATTCAGCTAACAGAGTTAAACCATACTTTTGATTGAGCAGTTTTGAAACACTCTGTCTGTAGAAAATGCAACTGGACATTCGTAGCGCTAAGTGGGTAATAGTGGAAAAAAGAATATGTACTAATATAAACTACACAGAAGCATTGTATGAAACTACTTTCTGTTCTGTGCATTCAACTAACAGAGTTGAACCTTACTTTTGATTGAGCCTTTCTGAAACACTCTTTCTGTAGAAACTGCAATTGGACATTCTGAGCGCTAAGAGGCCTATATTGGGAAAAATAATATCTTCAAATAAAAACTACACAGAAGCGTTGTGTGAAAACTATTTCTGATATGTTCATTAAGCTAACAGAGTTAAACCATACTTTTGATTGCGCAGTTCTGAACACTCTTTCTGTAGAAAATGCAAGTGGACATTCGGAGCGCTAAGAGGGTAATAGTGGAAAAAGGAATATATTCAAATATAAACTACACAGTAGCATTCGGTGAAAATTCTTTCTGTTCTGTGCATTCAACTAACAGAGTTGAACCTTACTTTTGATTGAGCCATTCTGAAACACTCTTTCTGTAGAAACTGCAATTGGACATGCTAAGCGCTAGGAGGCCTACATTGGGAAAAAGAATATCTTCAAATAAAAACTACACAGATGCATTCTGTGAAACTTATTTCTGATCTGTAAATTCAGTTAACAGAGATAAAACATATTTTTGATTGAGCAGTTATGAAACACTCTTTTTGTAGAAAATGCAAGTGGAGATTCGGAGCGCTAAGAGGGTAATAGTGGAAAAAGGAATGTCTTCAAATATAAACTACACAGAATCATTCGGTGAAACTTCTTTCTGATCTGTGCATTCAGCTAAGAGAGTTAAACCATACTTTTCATTGAGCAGATCTGAACACTCTTTCTGTAGAAAATGCAACTGGACATTTGGAGCGCTGAGAGCGTAGTAGTGGAAAAAGGAATATATTCAAATATAAACTACACAGAAGCATTCTGTGAAACTTCTTTCTGATCTGAGCATTCAGCTAACAGAGTTAAACCATACTTTTGATTGAGCAGTTTTGAAACACTCTGTCTGTAGAAAATGCAACTGGACATTCGTAGCACTAAGTGGGTAATAGTCGAAAAAAGAATATGTTCAAATATAAACTACACAGAAGCATTGTATGAAACTTCTTTCTGTTCTGTGCATTCAACTAACCGAGTTGAACGTTACTTTTGATTGAGCCGTTCTGAAACACTCTTTCTGTAGAAACTGTAATTGGACATTCTGAGCGCTAAGAGGCCTATATTGGGAAAAAGAATGTCTACAAACAAAAACTACACAGAAGAATTGTGTGAAACTTCTTTCTGTTCTGTTTGTTCAACTAAAAGAGTTGAACCTTAGTTTTGATTGAGCCGTTCTGAAACACTCTTTCTGTAGAAAATGCAAGTGGAGATTCGGAGCGCTAAGAGGGTAATAGTGGAAAAAGGATTGTCTCCAAATATAAACTACACAGAATCATTCTGTGAAACTTCTTTCTGATCTGTGCATTCAGCTAAC
Source organism: Symphalangus syndactylus (assembly GCF_028878055.3). Lineage (NCBI taxonomy): Eukaryota > Metazoa > Chordata > Mammalia > Primates > Hylobatidae > Symphalangus > Symphalangus syndactylus. The sequence goes on along the minus strand of NC_072435.2, from coordinate 3,378,322 downwards.
AGTGTTAAACCATACTTTTGATTGAGCAGATCTGAACACTCTTTCTGTAGAAAATGCAACTGGACATTTGGAGCGTTAAGAGATTAGTAGTGGAAAAAGGAATATATTCAAATATAAACTACACAGAAGCATTCTGTGAAACTTCTTTCTGATCTGAGCATTCAGCTAACAGAGTTAAACCATACTTTTGATTGAGCAGTTTTGAAACACTCTGTCTGTAGAAAATGCAACTGGACATTCGTAGCGCTAAGTGGGTAATAGTGGAAAAAAGAATATGTTCAAATATAAACTACACAGAAGCATTGTATGAAACTTCTTTCTGTTCTGTGCATTCAACTAACAGAGTTGAAACTTACTTTTGATTGAGCCTTTCTGAAACACTCTTTCTGTAGAAACTGCAATTGGACATTCTGAGCGCTAAGAGGCCTATATTGGGAAAAATAATATCTTCAAATAAAAACTACACAGAAGCATTGTGTGAAACTTATTTCTGATATGTTCATTAAGCTAACAGAGTTAAACCATACTTTTGATTGCACAGTTCTGAACACTCTTTCTGTAGAAAATGCAAGTGGACATTCGGAGCGCTAAGAGGGTAATAGTGGAAAAAGGAATATATTCAAATATAAACTACACAGTAGCATTCTGTGAAAATTCTTTCTGTTCTGTGCATTCAACTAACAGAGTTGAACCTTACTTTTGATTGAGCCGTACTGAAAAATTCTATCTGTAGAAACTGCAATTGGACATGCTAAGCGCTAAGAGGCCTATATTGGGAAAAAGAATATCTTCAAATAAAAACTACACAGATGCATTCTGTGACACTTATTTCTGATCTGTAAATTCAGTTAACAGAGATAAAACATATTTTTGATTGAGCAGTTATGAAACACTCTTTTTGTAGAAAATGCAAGTGGAGATTCGGAGCGCTAAGAGGGTAATAGTGGAAGAAGGAATGTCTTCAAATATAAACTACACAGAATCATTCGGTGAAACATCTTTCTGATCTGTGCATTCAGCTAACAGAGTTAAACCATACTTTTGATTGAGCATATCTGAACACTCTTTCTGTAGAAAATGCAACTGGACATTTGGAGCCCTAAGAGCGTAGTAGTGGAAAAAGAATACATTCAAATATAAACTACACAGAAGCATTCTGTGAAACTTCTTTCTGATCTGAGCATTCAGCTAACAGAGTTAAACCATACTTTTGATTGAGCAGTTTTGAAACACTCTGTCTGTAGAAAATGCAACTGGACATTCGTAGCGCTAAGTGGGTAATAGTGGAAAAAAGAATATGTTCAAATATAAACTACACAGAAGCATGGTATGAAACTTCTTTCTGTTCTGTGCATTCAACTAACAGAGTTGAACCTTACTTTTGATTGAGCCGTTCTGAAACACTCTTTCTGTAGAAACTGCAATTGGACATTCTGAGCGCTAAGAGGCCTATATTGGGAAAAAGAATGTCTACAAATAAAAACTACACAGAAGAATTGTGTGAAACTTCTTTCTGTTCTGTTTGTTCAACTAAAAGAGTTGAACATTAGTTTTGATTGAGCCGTTCTGAAACACTCTTTCTTTAGAAAATGCAAGTGGAGATTCGGAGCGCTAAGAGGGTAATAGTGGAAAAAGGAATGTCTCCAAATATAAACTACACAGAATCATTCTGTGAAACTTCTTTCTGATCTGTGCATTCAGCTAACAGATTTAAACCATACTTTTGATTGAGCAGATCTGAACACTCTTTCTGTAGAAAATGCAACTGGACATTTGGAGCGCTAAGAGAGTAGTAGTGGAAAAAGGAATATATTCAAATATAAACTACACAGAAGCATTCTGTGAAACTTCTTTCTGATCTGAGCATTCAGCTAACAGAGTTAAACCATACTTTTGATTGAGCAGTTTTGAAACACTCTGTCTGTAGAAAATGCAACTGGACATTCGTAGCGCTAAGTGGGTAATAGTGGAAAAAAGAATATGTACTAATATAAACTACACAGAAGCATTGTATGAAACTACTTTCTGTTCTGTGCATTCAACTAACAGAGTTGAACCTTACTTTTGATTGAGCCTTTCTGAAACACTCTTTCTGTAGAAACTGCAATTGGACATTCTGAGCGCTAAGAGGCCTATATTGGGAAAAATAATATCTTCAAATAAAAACTACACAGAAGCGTTGTGTGAAAACTATTTCTGATATGTTCATTAAGCTAACAGAGTTAAACCATACTTTTGATTGCGCAGTTCTGAACACTCTTTCTGTAGAAAATGCAAGTGGACATTCGGAGCGCTAAGAGGGTAATAGTGGAAAAAGGAATATATTCAAATATAAACTACACAGTAGCATTCGGTGAAAATTCTTTCTGTTCTGTGCATTCAACTAACAGAGTTGTACCTTACTTTTGATTGAGCCATTCTGAAACACTCTTTCTGTAGAAACTGCAATTGGACATGCTAAGCGCTAGGAGGCCTACATTCGGAAAAAGAATATCTTCAAATAAAAACTACACAGATGCATTCTGTGAAACTTATTTCTGATCTGTAAATTCAGTTAACAGAGATAAAACATATTTTTGATTGAGCAGTTATGAAACACTCTTTTTGTAGAAAATGCAAGTGGAGATTCGGAGCGCTAAGAGGGTAATAGTGGAAAAAGGAATGTCTTCAAATATAAACTACACAGAATCATTCGGTGAAACTTCTTTCTGATCTGTGCATTCAGCTAACAGAGTTAAACCATACTTTTCATTGAGCAGATCTGAACACTCTTTCTGTAGAAAATGCAACTGGACATTTGGAGCGCTGAGAGCGTAGTAGTGGAAAAAGGAATATATTCAAATATAAACTACACAGAAGCATTCTGTGAAACTTCTTTCTGATCTGAGCATTCAGCTAACAGAGTTAAACCATACTTTTGATTGAGCAGTTTTGAAACACTCTGTCTGTAGAAAATGCAACTGGACATTCGTAGCACTAAGTGGGTAATAGTCGAAAAAAGAATATGTTCAAATATAAACTACACAGAAGCATTGTATGAAACTTCTTTCTGTTCTGTGCATTCAACTAACCGAGTTGAACGTTACTTTTGATTGAGCCGTTCTGAAACACTCTTTCTGTAGAAACTGTAATTGGACATTCTGAGCGCTAAGAGGCCTATATTGGGAAAAAGAATGTCTACAAACAAAAACTACACAGAAGAATTGTGTGAAACTTCTTTCTGTTCTGTTTGTTCAACTAAAAGAGTTGAACCTTAGTTTTGATTGAGCCGTTCTGAAACACTCTTTCTGTAGAAAATGCAAGTGGAGATTCGGAGCGCTAAGAGGGTAATAGTGGAAAAAGGATTGTCTCCAAATATAAACTACACAGAATCATTCTGTGAAACTTCTTTCTGATCTGTGCATTCAGCTAACAGTGTTAAACCATACTTTTGATTGAGCAGATCTGAACACTCTTTCTGTAGAAAATGCAACTGGACATTTGGAGCATTAAGAGATTAGTAGTGGAAAAAGGAATATATTCAAATATAAACTACACAGAAGCATTCTGTGAAACTTCTTTCTGATCTGAGCATTCAGCTAACAGAGTTAAACCATACTTTTGATTGAGCAGTTTTGAAACACTCTGTCTGTAGAAAATGCAACTGGACATTCGTAGCGCTAAGTGGGTAATAGTGGAAAAAAGAATATGTTCAAATATAAACTACACAGAAGCATTGTATGAAACTTCTTTCTGTTCTGTGCATTCAACTAACAGAGTTGAAACTTACTTTTGATTGAGCCTTTCTGAAACACTCTTTCTGTAGAAACTGCAATTGGACATTCTGAGCGCTAAGAGGCCTATATTGGGAAAAATAATATCTTCAAATAAAAACTACACAGAAGCATTGTGTGAAACTTATTTCTGATATGTTCATTAAGCTAACAGAGTTAAACCATTCTTTTGATTGCACAGTTCTGAACACTCTTTCTGTAGAAAATGCAAGTGGACATTCGGAGCGCTAAGAGGGTAATAGTGGAAAAAGGAATATATTCAAATATAAACTACACAGTAGCATTCTGTGAAAATTCTTTCTGTTCTGTGCATTCAGCTAACAGAGTTGAACCTTACTTTTGATTGAGCCGTACTGAAAAATTCTATCTGTAGAAACTGCAATTGGACATGCTAAGCGCTAAGAGGCCTATATTGGGAAAAAGAATATCTTCAAATAAAAACTACACAGATGCATTCTGTGACACTTATTTCTGATCTGTAAATTCAGTTAACAGAGATAAAACATATTTTTGATTGAGCAGTTATGAAACACTCTTTTTGTAGAAAATGCAAGTGGAGATTCGGAGCGCTAAGAGGGTAATAGTGGAAGAAGGAATGTCTTCAAATATAAACTACACAGAATCATTCGGTGAAACATCTTTCTGATCTGTGCATTCAGCTAACAGAGTTAAACCATACTTTTGATTGAGCATATCTGAACACTCTTTCTGTAGAAAATGCAACTGGACATTTGGAGCCCTAAGAGCGTAGTAGTGGAAAAAGAATACATTCAAATATAAACTACACAGAAGCATTCTGTGAAACTTCTTTCTGATCTGAGCATTCAGCTAACAGAGTTAAACCATACTTTTGATTGAGCAGTTTTGAAACACTCTGTCTGTAGAAAATGCAACTGGACATTCGTAGCGCTAAGTGGGTAATAGTGGAAAAAAGAATATGTTCAAATATAAACTACACAGAAGCATGGTATGAAACTTCTTTCTGTTCTGTGCATTCAACTAACAGAGTTGAACCTTACTTTTGATTGAGCCGTTCTGAAACACTCTTTCTGTAGAAACTGCAATTGGACATTCTGAGCGCTAAGAGGCCTATATTGGGAAAAAGAATGTCTACAAATAAAAACTACACAGAAGAATTGTGTGAAACTTCTTTCTGTTCTGTTTGTTCAACTAAAAGAGTTGAACATTAGTTTTGATTGAGCCGTTCTGAAACACTCTTTCTTTAGAAAATGCAAGTGGAGATTCGGAGCGCTAAGAGGGTAATAGTGGAAAAAGGAATGTCTCCAAATATAAACTACACAGAATCATTCTGTGAAACTTCTTTCTGATCTGTGCATTCAGCTAACAGAGTTAAACCATACTTTTGATTGAGCAGATCTGAACACTCTTTCTGTAGAAAATGCAACTGGACATTTGGAGCGCTAAGAGAGTAGTAGTGGAAAAAGGAATATATTCAAATATAAACTACACAGAAGCATTCTGTGAAACTTCTTTCTGATCTGAGCATTCAGCTAACAGAGTTAAACCATACTTTTGATTGAGCAGTTTTGAAACACTCTGTCTGTAGAAAATGCAACTGGACATTCATAGCGCTAAGAGGGTAATAGTGGAAAAAAGAATATGTTCAAATATAAACTACACAGAAGCATTGTATGAAAATTCTTTCTGTTCTGTGCATTCAACTAACAGAGTTGAACCTTACTTTTGATTGAGCCTTTCTGAAACACTCTTTCTGTAGAAACTGCAATTGGACATTCTGAGCGCTAAGAGGCCTATATTGGGAAAAATAATATCTTCAAATAAAAACTACACAGAAGCATTGTGTGAAACTTATTTCTGATATGTTCATTAAGCTAACAGAGTTAAACCATACTTTTGATTGCGCAGTTCTGAACACTCTTTCTGTAGAAAATGCAAGTGGACAATCGGAGCGCTAAGAGGGTAATAGTGGAAAAAGGAATATATTCAAATATAAACTACACAGTAGCATTCTGTGAAAATTCTTTCTGTTCTGTGCATTCAACTAACAGTGTTGAACCTTACATTTGATTGAGCCGTTCTGAAACACTCTTTCTGTAGAAACTGCAATTGGACATGCTAAGCGCTAAGAGGCCTATATTGGGAAAAAGAATATCTTCAAATAAAAACTACACAGATGCATTCTGTGAAACTTATTTCTGATCTGTAAATTCAGTTAACAGAGATAAAACATATTTTTGATTGAGCAGTTATGAAACACTCTTTTTGTAGAAAATGCAAGTGGAGATTCGGAGCGCTAAGAGGGTAATAGTGGAAAAAGGAATGTCTTCAAATATAAACTACACAGAATCATTCGGTGAAACTTCTTTCTGATCTGTGCATTCAGCTAACAGAGTTAAACCATACTTTTGATTGAGCAGATCTGAACACTCTTTCTGTAGAAAATGCAACTGGACATTTGGAGCGCTAAGAGCGTAGTAGTGGAAAAAGGAATATATTCAAATATAAACTACACAGAAGCATTCTGTGAAACTTCTTTCTTATCTGAGCATTCAGCTAACAGAGTTAAACCATACTTTTGATTGAGCAGTTTTGAAACACTATTTCTGTAGAAATGCAACTGGACATTCGTAGCGCTAAGTGGGTAATAGTGGAAAAAAAATATGTTCAAATATAAACTACACAGAAGCATGGTATGAAACTTCTTTCTGTTCTGTGCATTCAACTAACAGAGTTGAACCTTACTTTTGATTGAGCCGTTCTGAAACACTCTTTCTGTAGAAACTGCAATTGGACATTCTGAGCGCTAAGAGGCCTATATTGGGAAAAAGAATGTCTACAAATAAAAACTACACAGATGCATTCTGTGAAACTTATTTCTGATCTGTAAATTCAGTTAACAGAGATAAAACATATTTTTGATTGAGCAGTTATGAAACACTCTTTTTGTAGAAAATGCAAGTGGAGATTCGGAGCGCTAAGAGGGTAATAGTGGAAAAAGGAATGTCTTCAAATATAAACTACACAGAATCATTCGGTGAAACTTCTTTCTGATCTGTGCATTCAGCAAACAGAGTTAAACCATACTTTTGATTGAGCAGATCTGAACACTCTTTCTGTAGAAAATGCAACTGGACATTTGGAGCGCTAAGAGCGTAGTAGTGGAAAAAGGAATATATTCAAATATAATCTACAAGGAAGCATTCTGTGAAACTTCTTTCTGATCTGAGCATTCAGCTAACAGAGTTAAACCATACTTTTGATTGAGCAGTTTTGAAACACTCTGTCTGTAGAAAATGCAACTGGACATTCGTAGCGCTAAGTGGGTAATAGTGGAAAAAAGAATATGTTCAAATATAAACTACACAGAAGCATGGTATGAAACTTCTTTCTGTTCTGTGCATTCAACTAACAGAGTTGAACCTTACTTTTGATTGAGCCGTTCTGAAACACTCTTTCTGTAGAAACTGCAAATGGACATTCTGAGCGCTAAGAGGCCTATATTGGGAAAAAGAATGTCTACAAATAAAAACTACACAGAAGAATTGTGTGAAACTTCTTTCTGTTCTGTTTGTTCAACTAAAAGAGTTGAACCTTAGTTTTGATTGAGCCGTTCTGAAACACTCTTTCTTTAGAAAATGCAAGTGTAGATTCGGAGCGCTAAGAGGGTAATAGTGGAAAAAGGAATGTCTCCAAATATAAACTACACAGAATCATTCTGTGAAACTTCTTTCTGATCTGTGCATTCAGCTAACAGAGTTAAACCATACTTTTGATTGAGCAGATCTGAACACTCTTTCTGTAGAAAATGCAACTGGACATTTGGGGCGCTAAGAGAGTAGTAGTGGATAAAGGAATATATTCAAATATAAACTACACAGAAGCATTCTGTGAAACTTCTTTCTGATCTGAGCATTCAGCTAACAGAGTTAAACCATACTTTTGATTGAGCAGTTTTGAAACACTCTGTCTGTAGAAAATGCAACTGGACATTCGTAGCGCTAAGTGGGTAATAGTGGAAAAAAGAATATGTTCAAATATAAACTACACAGAAGCATTGTATGAAACTTCTTTCTGTTCTGTGCATTCAACTAACAGAGTTGAACCTTACTTTTGATTGAGCCGTTCTGAAACACTCTTTCTGTAGAAACTGCAATTGGACATTCTGAGCGCTAAGAGGCCTATATTGGGAAAAATAATATCTTCAAATAAAAACTACACAGAAGCATTGTGTGAAACTTATTTCTAATATGTTCATTAAGCTAACAGAGTTAAACCATACTTTTGATTGCGCAGTTCTGAACACTCTTTCTGTAGAAAATGCAAGTGGACATTCGGAGCGCTAAGAGGGTAATAGTGGAAAAAGGAATATATTCAAATATAAACTACACAGTAGCATTCTGTGAAAATTCTTTCTGTTCTGTGCATTCAACTAACAGTGTTGAACCTTACTTTTGATTGAGCCGTTCTGAAACACTCTTTCTGTAGAAACTGCAATTGGACATGCTAAGCGCTAAGAGGCCTATATTGGGAAAAAGAATATCTTCAAATAAAAACTACACAGATGCATTCTGTGAAACTTATTTCTGATCTGTAAATTCAGTTAACAGAGATAAAACATATTTTTGATTGAGCAGTTATGAAACACTCTTTTTGTAGAAAATGCAAGTGGAGATTCGGAGCGCTAAGAGGGTAATACTGGAAAAAGTAATGTCTTCAAATATAAACTACACAGAATCATTCGGTGAAATTTCTTTCTGATCTGTGCATTCAGCTAACAGAGTTAAACCATACTTTTGATTGAGCAGATCTGAACACTCTTTCTGTAGAAAATGCAACTGGACATTTGGAGCGCTAAGAGCGTAGTAGTGGAAAAAGTAATATATTCAAATATAAACTACACAGAAGCATTCTGTGAAACTTCTTTCTGATCTGAGCATTCAGCTAACAGAGTTAAACCAAACTTTTGATTGAGCAGATCTGAACACTCTTTCTGTAGAAAATGCAACTGGACATTTGGAGCGCTAAGAGAGTAGTAGTTGTAAAAGGAATATATTCAAATATAAACTACACAGAAGCATTCTGTGAAACTTCTTTCTGATCTGAGCATTCAGCTAACAGAGTTAAACCATACTTTTGATTGAGCAGTTTTGAAACACTCTGTCTGTAGAAAATGCAACTGGACATTCGTAGCGCTAAGTGGGTAATACTGGAAAAAAGAATATGTTCAAATATAAACTACACAGAATCATTGTATGAAACTTCTTTCTGTTCTGTGCATTCAACTAACAGAGTTGAACCTTACTTTTGATTGAGCCTTTCTGAAACACTCTTTCTGTAGAAACTGCAATTGGACATTCTGAGCGCTAAGAGGCCTATATTGGGAAAAATAATATCTTCAAATAAAAACTACACAGAAGCGTTGTGTGAAACTTATTTCTGATATGTTCATTAAGCTAACAGAGTTAAACCATACTTTTGATTGCGCAGTTCTGAACACTCTCTCTGTAGAAAAAGCAAGTGGACATTCGGAGCGCTAAGACGGTAATAGTGGAAAAAGGAATATATTCAAATATAAACTACACAGTAGCATTCTGTGAAAATTCTTTCTGTTCTGTGCATTCAACTAACAGAGTTGAACCTTACTTTTGATTGAGCCGTTCTGAAACACTCTTTCTGTAGAAACTGCAATTGGACATGCTAAGCGCTAAGATGCCTACATTGGGAAAATGAATATCTTCAAATAAAAACTACACAGATGCATTCTGTGAAACTTATTTCTGATCTGTAAATTCAGTTAACAGAGATAAAACATATTTTTGATTGAGCAGTTTTGAAACACTCTGTCTGTAGAAAATGCAACTGTACATTCGTAGCGCTAAGTGGGTAATAGTGGAAAAAAGAATATGTTCAAATATAAACTACACAGAAGCATTGTATGAAACTACTTTCTGTTCTGTGCATTCAACTAACAGAGTTGAACCTTACTTTCGATTGAGCCTTTCTGAAACACTCTTTCTGTAGAAACTGCAATTGGACATTCTGAGCGCTAAGAGGCCTATATTGGGAAAAATAATATCTTCAAATAAAAACTACACAGAAGCATTGTGTGAAACTTATTTCTGATATGTTCATTAAGCTAACAGAGTTAAACCATACTTTTGATTGCGCAGTTCTGAACACTCTTTCTATAGAAAATGCAAGTGGACATTCGGAGTGCTAAGAGGGTAATAGTGGAAAAAGGAATATATTCAAATATAAACTACACAGTAGCATTCTGTGAAAATTCTTTCTGTTCTGTGCATTCAACTAACAGAGTTGAACCTTACTTTTGATTGAGCCGTTCTGAAACACTCTTTCTGTAGAAACTGCAATTGGACATGCTAAGCGCTAAGAGGCCTATATTGGGAAAAAGAATATCTTCAAATAAAAACTACACAGATGCATTCTGTGAAACTTATTTCTGATCTGTAAATTCAGTTAACAGAGATAAAACATATTTTTGATTGAGCAGTTATGAAACACTCTTTTTGTAGAAAATGCAAGTGGAGATTCGGAGCGCTAAGAGGGTAATAGTGGAAAAAGGAATGTCTTCAAATATAAACTACACAGAATCATTCGGTGAAACTTCTTTCTGATCTGTGCATTCAGCTAACAGAGTTAAACCATACTTTTGATTGAGCAGATCTGAACACTCTTTCTGTAGAAAATGCAACTGGACATTTGGAGCGCTAAGAGCGTAGTAGTGGAAAAAGGAATATATTCAAATATAAACTACACAGAAGCATTCTGTGAAACTTCTTTCTGATCTGAGCATTCAGCTAACAGAGTTAAACCATACTTTTGATTGAGCAGTTTTGAAACACTCTGTCTGTAGAAAATGCAACTGGACATTCGTAGCGCTAAGTGGGTAATAGTGGAAAAAAGAATATGTTCAAATATAAACTACACAGAAGCATGGTATGAAACTACTTTCTGTTCTGTGCATTCAACTAACAGAGTTGAACCTTACTTTTGATTGAGCCGTTCTGAAACACTCTTTCTGTAGAAACTGCAATTGGACATTCTGAGCGCTAAGAGGCCTATATTGGGAAAAAGAATGTCTACAAATAAAAACTACACAGAAGAATTGTGTGAAACTTCTTTCTGTTCTGTTTGTTCAACTAAAGAGTTGAACCTTAGTTTTGATTGAGACGTTCTGAAGCACTCTTTCTTTAGAAAATGCAAGTGGGGTTTCGGAGCGCTAAGAGGGTAATAGTGGAAAAAGGAATGTCTCCAAATATAAACTACACAGAATCATTCTGTGAAACTTCTTTCTGATCTGTGTATTCAGCTAACAGAGTTAAACCATACTTTTGATTGAGCAGATCTGAAAACTCTTTCTGTAGAAAATGCAACTGGACATTTGGAGCGCTAAGAGAGTAGTAGTGGAAAAAGGAATATATTCAAATATAAACTACACAGAAGCATTCTGTGAAACTTCTTTCTGATCTGAGCATTCAGCTAACAGAGTTAAACCATACTTTTGATTGAGCAGTTTTGAAACACTCTGTCTGTAGAAAATGCAACTGGACATTCGTAGCGCTTAGTGGGTAATAGTGGAAATAAGAATATGTTCAAATATAAACTACACAGAAGTATTGTATGAAACTTCTTTCTGTTCTGTGCATTCAACTAACAGAGTTGAACCTTACTTTTGATTGAGCCTTTCTGAAACACTCTTTCTGTAGAAACTGCAATTGGACATTCTGAGCGCTAAGAGGCCTATATTGGGAAAAATAATATCTTCAAATAAAAACTACACAGAAGCATTGTGTGAAACTTATTACTGATATGTTCATTTAGCAAACAGAGTTAAACCATACTTTTGATTGCGCAGTTCTCAACACTCTTTCTGTAGAAAATGCAAGTGGACATTCGGAGCGCTAAGAGGGTAATAGTGGAAAAAGGAATATATTCAAATATAAACTACACAGTAGCATTCTGTGAAAATTCTTTCTGTTCTGTGCATTCAACTAACAGAGTTGAACCTTACTTTTGATTGAGCCGTTCTGAAACACTCTTTCTGTAGAAACTGCAATTGGACATGCTAAGCGCTAAGAGGCCTATATTGGGAAAAAGAATATCTTCAAATAAAAACTACACAGATGCATTCTGTGAAACTTAGTTCTGATCTGTAAATTCAGTTAACAGAGATAAAACATATTTTTGATTGAGCAGTTATGAAACACACTTGTTGTAGAAAATGCAAGTGTAGATTCGTAGCGCTAAGAGGGTAATAGTGGAAAAAGGAATGTCTTCAAATATAAACTACACAGAATCATTCGGTGAAACTTTTTTCTGATCTGTGCATTCAGCTAACAGAGTTAAACCATACTTTTGATTGAGCAGATATGAACACTCTTTCTGTAGAAAATGCAACTGGACATTTGGAGCGCTAAGAGCGTAGTAGTGGAAAAAGTAATATATTCAAATATAAACTACACAAAAGCATTCTGTGAAACTTCTTTCTGATCTGAGCATTCAGCTAACAGAGTTAAACCATACCTTTGATTGAGCAGTTTTGAAACACTCTGTCTGTAGAAAATGCAACTGGACATTCGTAGCGCTAAGTGGGTAATAGTGGAAAAAAGAATATGTTCAAATATAAACTACACAGAAGCATTGTATGAACCTTCTTTCTGTTCTGTGCATTCAACTAACAGAGTAGAACCTTACTTTTGATTGAGCCGTTCTGAAACACTCTTTCTGTAGAAACTGCAATTGGACATTCTGAGCGCTAAGAGGCCTATATTGGGAAAAAGAATGTCTACAAATAAAAACTACACAGAAGAATTGTGTGAAACTTCTTTCTGTTCTGTTTGTTCAACTAAAAGAGTTGAACCTTAGTTTTGATTGAGCCGTTCTGAAACACTCTTTCTGTAGAAAATGCAAGTGGAGATTCGGAGCGCTATGAGGGTAATAGTGGAAAAAGGAATGTCTCCAAATATAAACTACACAGAATCATTCTGTGAAACTTCTTTCTGATCTGTGCATTCAGCTAACAGAGTTAAACCATACTTTTGATTGAGCAGATCTGAACACTCTTTCTGTAGAAAATGCAACTGGACATTTGGAGCGCTAAGAGTGTAGTAGTGGAAAAAGGAATATATTCAAATATAAACTACACAGAAGCATTCTGTGAAACTTCTTTCTGATCTGAGCATTCAGCTAACAGAGTTAAACCATACTTTTGATTGAGCAGTTTTGAAACACTCTGTCTGTAGAAAATGCAACTGGACATTCGTAGCGCTAAGTGGGTAATAGTGGAAAAAAGAATATGTTCAAATATAAACTACACAGAAGCATGGTATGAAACTACTTTCTGTTCTGTGCATTCAACTAACAGAGTTGAACCTTACTTTTGATTGAGCCGTTCTGAAACACTCTTTCTGTAGAAACTGCAATTGGACATTCTGAGCGCTAAGAGGCCTATATTGGGAAAAAGAATGTCTACAAATAAAAACTACACAGAAGAATTGTGTGAAACTTCTTTCTGTTCTGTTTGTTCAACTAAAGAGTTGAACCTTAGTTTTGATTGAGACGTTCTGAAGCACTCTTTCTTTACAAAATGCAAGTGGGGTTTCGGAGCGCTAAGAGGGTAATAGTGGAAAAAGGAATGTCTCCAAATATAAACTACACAGAATCATTCTGTGAAACTTCTTTCTGATCTGTGTATTCAGCTAACAGAGTTAAACCATACTTTTGATTGAGCAGATCTGAAAACTCTTTCTGTAGAAAATGCAACTGGACATTTGGAGCGCTAAGAGAGTAGTAGTGGAAAAAGGAATATATTCAAATATAAACTACACAGAAGCATTCTGTGAAACTTCTTTCTGATCTGAGCATTCAGCTAACAGAGTTAAACCATACTTTTGATTGAGCAGTTTTGAAACACTCTGTCTGTAGAAAATGCAACTGGACATTCGTAGCGCTTAGTGTGTAATAGTGGAAATAAGAATATGTTCAAATATAAACTACACAGAAGTATTGTATGAAACTTCTTTCTGTTCTGTGCATTCAACTAACAGAGTTGAACCTTACTTTTGATTGAGCCTTTCTGAAACACTCTTTCTGTAGAAACTGCAATTGGACATTCTGAGCGCTAAGAGGCCTATATTGGGAAAAATAATATCTTCAAATAAAAACTACACAGAAGCATTGAGTGAAACTTATTACTGATATGTTCATTTAGCAAACAGAGTTAAACCATACTTTTGATTGCGCAGTTCTCAACACTCTTTCTGTAGAAAATGCAAGTGGACATTCGGAGCGCTAAGAGGGTAATAGTGGAAAAAGGAATATATTCAAATATAAACTACACAGTAGCATTCTGTGAAAATTCTTTCTGTTCTGTGCATTCAACTAACAGAGTTGAACCTTACTTTTGATTGAGCCGTTCTGAAACAATCTTTCTGTAGAAACTGCAATTGGACATGCTAAGCGCTAAGAGGCCTATATTGGGAAAAAGAATATCTTCAAATAAAAACTACACAGATGCATTCTGTGAAACTTAGTTCTGATCTGTAAATTCAGTTAACAGAGATAAAACATATTTTTGATTGAGCAGTTATGAAACACACTTGTTGTAGAAAATGCAAGTGTAGATTCGTAGCGCTAAGAGGGTAATAGTGGAAAAAGGAATGTCTTCAAATATAAACTACACAGAATCATTCGGTGAAACTTTTTTCTGATCTGTGCATTCAGCTAACAGAGTTAAACCATACTTTTGATTGAGCAGATATGAACACTCTTTCTGTAGAAAATGCAACTGGACATTTGGAGCGCTAAGAGCGTAGTAGTGGAAAAAGTAATATATTCAAATATAAACTACACAAAAGCATTCTGTGAAACTTCTTTCTGATCTGAGCATTCAGCTAACAGAGTTAAACCATACCTTTGATTGAGCAGTTTTGAAACACTCTGTCTGTAGAAAATGCAACTGGACATTCGTAGCGCTAAGTGGGTAATAGTGGAAAAAAGAATATGTTCAAATATAAACTACACAGAAGCATTGTATGAACCTTCTTTCTGTTCTGTGCATTCAACTAACAGAGTAGAACCTTACTTTTGATTGAGCCGTTCTGAAACACTCTTTCTGTAGAAACTGCAATTGGACATTCTGAGCGCTAAGAGGCCTATATTGGGAAAAAGAATGTCTACAAATAAAAACTACACAGAAGAATTGTGTGAAACTTCTTTCTGTTCTGTTTGTTCAACTAAAAGAGTTGAACCTTAGTTTTGATTGAGCCGTTCTGAAACACTCTTTCTGTAGAAAATGCAAGTGGAGATTCGGAGCGCTATGAGGGTAATAGTGGAAAAAGGAATGTCTCCAAATATAAACTACACAGAATCATTCTGTGAAACTTCTTTCTGATCTGTGCATTCAGCTAACAGAGTTAAACCATACTTTTGATTGAGCAGATCTGAACACTCTTTCTGTAGAAAATGCAACTGGACATTTGGAGCGCTAAGAGCGTAGTAGTGGAAAAAGGAATATATTCAAATATAAACTACACAGAAGCATTCTGTGAAACTTCTTTCTGATCTGAGCATTCAGCTAACAGAGTTAAACCATACTTTTGATTGAGCAGTTTTGAAACACTCTGTCTGTAGAAAATGCAACTGGACATTCGTAGCGCTAAGTGGGTAATAGTGGAAAAAAGAATATGTTCAAATATAAACTACACAGAAGCATTGTATGAAACTTCTTTCTGTTCTGTGCATTCAACTAACAGAGTTGAACCTTACTTTTGATTGAGCCTTTCTGAAACACTCTTTCTGTAGAAACTGCAATTGGACATTCTGAGCGCTAAGAGGCCTATATTGGGAAAAATAATATCTTCAAATAAAAACTACACAGAAGCATTGTGTGAAACTTATTTCTGATATGTTCATTAAGCTAACAGAGTTAAACCATACTTTTGATTGCGCACTTCTGAACACTCTTTCTGTAGAAAATGCAAGTGGACATTCGGAGCGCTGAGAGGGTAATAGTGGAGAAAGGAATATATTCAAATATAAACTACACAGTAGCATTCTGTGAAACTTCTTTCTGTTCTGTGCATTCAACTAACAGAGTTGAAACTTACTTTTGATTGAGCTGTTCTGAAACACTCTTTCTGTAGAAACTGCAATTGGAAATGCTAAGCGCTAAGAGGCCTACATTGGGAAAAAGAATATCTTCAAATAAAAACTACACAGATGCATTCTGTGAAACTTATTTCTGATCTGTAAATTCAGTTAACAGAGATAAAGCATATTTTTGATTGAGCAGTTATGAAACACTCTTTTTGTAGAAAATGCAATTGGCGATTCGGAGCGCTAAGAGGGTAATAGTGGAAAAAGGAATGTCTTCAAATATAAACTACACAGAATCATTCGGTGAAACTTCTTTCTGATCTGTGCATTCAGCTAACAGAGTTAAACCATACTTTTGATTGAGCAGATCTGAACACTCTTTCTGTAGAAAATGCAACTGGACATTTGGAGCGCTAAGAGCGTAGAAGTGGAAAAAGGAATATATTCAAATATAAACTACACAGAAGCATTCTGTGAAACTTCTTTCTGATCTGAGCATTCAGCTAACAGAGTTAAACCATACTTTTGATTGAGCAGTTTTGAAACACTCTGTCTGTAGAAAATGCAACTGGACATTCGTAGCGCTAAGTGGGTAATAGTGAAAAAAGAATATGTTCAAATATAAACTACACAGAAGCATTGTATGAAACTACTTTCTGTTCTGTGCATTCAACTAACAGAGTTGAACCTTACTTTTGATTGAGCCGTTCTGAAACACTCTTTCTGTAGAAACTGCAATTGGACATTCTGAGCGCTAGGAGGCCTATATTGGGAAAAAGAATGTCTACAAATAAAAACTACACAGAAGAATTGTGTGAAACTTCTTTCTGTTCTGTTTGTTCAACTAAAAGAGTTGAACCTTAGTTTAGATTGAGCCGTTCTGAAACACTCTTTCTGTAGAAAATGCAAGTGGAGATTCGGAGCGCTAAGAGGGTAATAGTGGAAAAAGGAATGTCTCCAAATATAAACTACACAGAATCATTCTGTGAAACTTCTTTCTGATCTGTGCATTCAGCTAACAGAGTTAAACCATACTTTTGATTGAGCAGATCTGAACACTCTTTCTGTAGAAAATGCAACTGGACATTTGGAGCGCTAAGAGAGTAGTAGTGGAAAAAGGAATATATTCAAATATAAACTACACAGAAGCATTCTGTGAAACTTCTTTCTGATCTGAGCATTCAGCTAACAGAGTTAAATCATACTTTTGATTGAGCAGTTTTGAAACACTCTGCCTGTAGAAAATGCAACTGGACATTCGTAGCGCTAAGTGGGTAATAGTGGAAAAAAGAATATGTTCAAATATAAACTACACAGAAGCATGGTATGAAACTTCTTTCTGTTCTGTGCATTCAACTAACAGAGTTGAACCTTACTTTTGATTGAGCCGTTCTGAAACCCTCTTTCTGTAGAAACTGCAATTGGACATTCTGAGCGCTAAGAGGCCTATATTGGGAAAAAGAATGTCTACAAATAAAAACTACACAGAAGAATTGTGTGAAACTTCTTTCTGTTCTGTTTGTTCAACTAAAAGAGTTGAACCTTAGTTTAGATTGAGCCGTTCTGAAACAATCTTTCTGTAGAAAATGCAAGTGGAGATTCGGAGCGCTAAGAGGGTAATAGTGGAAAAAGGAATGTCTCCAAATATAAACTACACAGAATCATTCTGTGAAACTTCTTTCTGATCTGTGCATTCAGCTAACAGAGTTAAACCATACTTTTGATTGAGCAGATCTGAACACTCTTTCTGTAGAAAATGCAACTGGACATTTGGAGCACTAAGAGAGTAGTAGTGGAAAAAGGAATATATTCAAATATAAACTACACAGAAGCATTCTGTGAAACTTCTTTCTGATCTGAGCATTCAGCTAACAGAGTTAAACCATACTTTTGATTGAGCAGTTTTGAAACACTCTGTCTGTAGAAAATGCAACTGGACATTCGTAGCGCTAAGTGGGTAGTAGTGGAAAAAAGAATATGTTCAAATATAAACTACACAGAAGCATTGTATGAAACTTCTTTCTGTTCTGTGCATTCAACTAACAGAGTTGAACCTTACTTTTGATTGAGCCGTTCTGAAACACTCTTTCTGTAGAAACTGCAATTGGACATTCTGAGCGCTAAGAGGCCTATATTGGGAAAAAGAATGTCTACAAATAAAAACTACACAGAAGAATTGTGTGAAACTTCTTTCTGTTCTGTTTGTTCAACTAAAAGAGTTGAACCTTAGTTTTGATTGAGCCGTTCTGAAACACTCTTTCTGTAGAAAATGCAAGTGGAGATTCGGAGCGCTATGAGGGTAATAGTGGAAAAAGGAATGTCTCCAAATATAAACTACAGAGAATCATTCTGTGAAACTTCTTTCTGATCTGTGCATTCAGCTAACAGAGTTAAACCATACTTTTGATTGAGCAGATCTGAACACTCTTTCTGTAGAAAATGCAACTGGACATTTGGAGCGCTAAGAGTGTAGTAGTGGAAAAAGGAATATATTCAAATATAAACTACACAGAAGCATTCTGTGAAACTTCTTTCTGATCTGAGCATTCAGCTAACAGAGTTAAACCATACTTTTGATTGAGCAGTTTTGAAACACTCTGTCTGTAGAAAATGCAACTGGACATTCGTAGCGCTAAGTGGGTAATAGTGGAAAAAAGAATATGTTCAAATATAAACTACACAGAAGCATTGTATGAAACTTCTTTCTGTTCTGTGCATTCAACTAACAGAGTTGAACCTTACTTTTGATTGAGCCTTTCTGAAACACTCTTTCTGTAGAAACTGCAATTGGACATTCTGAGCGCTAAGAGGCCTATATTGGGAAAAATAATATCTTCAAATAAAAACTACACAGAAGCATTGTGTGAAACTTATTTCTGATATGTTCATTAAGCTAACAGAGTTAAACCATACTTTTGATTGCGCAGTTCTGAACACTCTTTCTGTAGAAAATGCAAGTGGACATTCGGAGGGCTAAGAGGGTAATAGTGGAGAAAGGAATATATTCAAATATAAACTACACAGTAGCATTCTGTGAAACTTCTTTCTGTTCTGTGCATTCAACTAACAGAGTTGAAACTTACTTTTGATTGAGCTGTTCTGAAACACTCTTTCTGTAGAAACTGCAATTGGAAATGCTAAGCGCTAAGAGGCCTACATTGGGAAAAAGAATATCTTCAAATAAAAACTACACAGATGCATTCTGTGAAACTTATTTCTGATCTGTAAATTCAGTTAACAGAGATAAAGCATATTTTTGATTGAGCAGTTATGAAACACTCTTTTTGTAGAAAATGCAATTGGCGATTCGGAGCGCTAAGAGGGTAATAGTGGAAAAAGGAATGTCTTCAAATATAAACTACACAGAATCATTCGGTGAAACTTCTTTCTGATCTGTGCATTCAGCTAACAGAGTTAAACCATACTTTTGATTGAGCAGATCTGAACACTCTTTCTGTAGAAAATGCAACTGGACATTTGGAGCGCTAAGAGCGTAGAAGTGGAAAAAGGAATATATTCAAATATAAACTACACAGAAGCATTCTGTGAAACTTCTTTCTGATCTGAGCATTCAGCTAACAGAGTTAAACCATACTTTTGATTGAGCAGTTTTGAAACACTCTGTCTGTAGAAAATGCAACTGGACATTCGTAGCGCTAAGTGGGTAATAGTGAAAAAAGAATATGTTCAAATATAAACTACACAGAAGCATTGTATGAAACTACTTTCTGTTCTGTGCATTCAACTAACAGAGTTGAACCTTACTTTTGATTGAGCCGTTCTGAAGCACTCTTTCTGTAGAAACTGCAATTGGACATTCTGAGCGCTAGGAGGCCTATATTGGGAAAAAGAATGTCTACAAATAAAAACTACACAGAAGAATTGTGTGAAACTTCTTTCTGTTCTGTTTGTTCAACTAAAAGAGTTGAACCTTAGTTTAGATTGAGCCGTTCTGAAACACTCTTTCTGTAGAAAATGCAAGTGGAGATTCGGAGCGCTAAGAGGGTAATAGTGGAAAAAGGAATGTCTCCAAATATAAACTACACAGAATCATTCTGTGAAACTTCTTTCTGATCTGTGCATTCAGCTAACAGAGTTAAACCATACTTTTGATTGAGCAGATCTGAACACTCTTTCTGTAGAAAATGCAACTGGACATTTGGAGCGCTAAGGGAGTAGTAGTGGAAAAAGGAATATATTCAAATATAAACTACACAGAAGCATTCTGTGAAACTTCTTTCTGATCTGAGCATTCAGATAACAGAGTTAAACCATACTTTTGATTGAGCAGTTTTGAAACACTCTGTCTGTAGAAAATGCAACTGGACATTCGTAGCGCTAAGTGGGTAATAGTGGAAAAAAGAATATGTTCAAATATAAACTACACAGAAGCATTGTATGAAACTTCTTTCTGTTCTGTGCATTCAACTAACAGAGTTGAACCTTACTTTTGATTGAGCCGTTCTGAAACACTCTTTCTGTAGAAACTGCAATTGGACATTCTGAGCGCTAAGAGGCCTATATTGGGAAATATAATATCTTCAAATAAAAACTACACAGAAGCATTGTGTGAAACTTATTTCTGATATGTTCATTAAGCTAACAGAGTTAAACCATACTTTTGATTGCGCAGTTCTGAACACTCTTTCTGTAGAAAATGCAAGTGGACATTCGGAGCGCTAAGAGGGTAATAGTGGAAAAAGGAATATATTCCAATATAAACTACACAGTAGCATTCTGTGAAAATTCTTTCTGTTCTGTGCATTCAACTAACAGAGTTGAACCTTACTTTTGATTGAGCCGTTCTGAAACACTCTTTCTGTAGAAACTGCAATTGGACATGCTAAGCGCTAAGAGGCATACATTGGGAAAAAGAATATCTTCAAATAAAAACTACACAGATGCATTCTGTGAAACTTATTTCTGATCTGTAAATTCAGTTAACAGAGATAAAACATATTTTTGATTGAGCAGTTATGAAACACTCTTTATGTAGAAAATGCAATTGGCGATTCGGAGCGCTAAGAGGGTAATAGTGGAAAAAGGAATGTCTTCAAATATAAACTACACAGAATCATTCGGTGAAACTTCTTTCTAATCTGTGCATTCAGCTAACAGAGTTAAACCATACTTTTGATTGAGCAGATCTGAACACTCTTTCTGTAGAAAATGCAACTGGACATTTGGAGCGCTAAGAGCGTAGTAGTGGAAAAAGGAATATATTCAAATATAAACTACACAGAAGCATTCTGTGAAACTTCTTTCTGATCTGAGCATTCAGCTAACAGAGTTAAATCATACTTTTGATTGAGCAGTTTTGAAACACTCTGCCTGTAGAAAATGCAACTGGACATTCGTAGCGCTAAGTGGGTAATAGTGGAAAAAAGAATATGTTCAAATATAAACTACACAGAAGCATGGTATGAAACTTCTTTCTGTTCTGTGCATTCAACTAACAGAGTTGAACCTTACTTTTGATTGAGCCGTTCTGAAACACTCTTTCTGTAGAAACTGCAATTGGACATTCTGAGCGCTAAGAGGCCTATATTGGGAAAAAGAATGTCTACAAATAAAAACTACACAGAAGAATTGTGTGAAACTTCTTTCTGTTCTGTTTGTTCAACTAAAAGAGTTGAACCTTAGTTTACATTGAGCCGTTCTGAAACAATCTTTCTGTAGAAAATGCAAGTGGAGATTCGGAGCGCTAAGAGGGTAATAGTGGAAAAAGGAATGTCTCCAAATATAAACTACACAGAATCATTCTGTGAAACTTCTTTCTGATCTGTGCATTCAGCTAACAGAGTTAAACCATACTTTTGATTGAGCAGATCTGAACACTCTTTCTGTAGAAAATGCAACTGGACATTTGGAGCACTAAGAGTGTAGTAGTGGAAAAAGGAATATATTCAAATATAAACTACACAGAAGCATTCTGTGAAACTTCTTTCTGATCTGAGCATTCAGCTAACAGAGTTAAACCATACTTTTGATTGAGCAGTTTTGAAACACTCTGTCTGTAGAAAATGCAACTGGACATTCGTAGCGCTAAGTGGGTAATAGTGGAAAAAAGAATATGTTCAAATATAAACTACACAGAAGCATTGTATGAAACTTCTTTCTGTTCTGTGCATTCAACTAACAGAGTTGAACCTTACTTTTGATTGAGCATTTCTGAAACACTCTTTCTGTAGAAACTGCAATTGGACATTCTGAGTGCTAAGAGGCCTATATTGGGAAAAATAATATCTTCAAATAAAAACTACACAGAAGCATTGTGTGAAACTTATTTCTGATATGTTCATTAAGCTAACAGAGTTAAACCATACTTTTGATTGCGCAGTTCTGAACACTCTTTCTGTAGAAAATGTAAGTGGACATTCGGAGCGCTAAGAGGGTAATAGTGGAAAAAGAAATATATTCAAATATAAACTACACAGTAGCATTCTGTGAAAATTCTTTCTCTTCTGTGCATTCAACTAACAGAGTTGAACCTTACTTTTGATTGAGCCGTTCTGAAACACTCTTTCTGTGGAAACTGCAATTGGACATGCTAAGCGCTAAGAGGCCTACATTGGGAAAAAGAATATCTTCAAATAAAAACTACACAGATGCATTCTGTGAAACTTATTTCTGATCTGTAAATTCAGTTAACAGAGATAAAACATATTTTTGATTGAGCAGTTATGAAACACTCTTTTTGTAGAAAATGCAAGTGGAGATTCGGAGCGCTAAGAGGGTAATAGTGGAAAAAGAAATGTCTTCAAATATAAACTACACAGAATCATTCAGTGAAACTTCTTTCTGATCTGTGCATTCAGCTAACAGAGTTAAACCATACTTTTGATTGAGCAGATCTGAACACTCTTTCTGTAGAAAATGCAACTGGACATTTGGAGCGCAAAGAGCGTAGAAGTGGAAAAAGGAATATATTCAAATATAAACTACACAGAAGCATTCTGTGAAACTTCTTTCTGATCTGAGCATTCAGCTAACAGAGTTAAACCATACTTTTGATTGAGCAGTTTTGAAACACTCTGTCTATAGAAAATGCAACTGGACATTCGTAGCGCAAAGTGGGTAATAGTGGAAAAAAGAATATGTTCAAATATAAACTACACAGAAGCATTGTATGAAATTTCTTTCTGTTCTGTGCATTCAACTAACAGAGTTGAACCTTACTTTTGATTGAGCCGTTCTGAAACACTCTTTCTGTAGAAATTGCAATTGGACATTCTGAGCGCTAAGAGGCCTATATTGGGAAAAAGAATGTCTACAAATAAAAACTACACAGAAGAATTGTGTGAAACTTCTTTCTGTTCTGTTTGTTCAACTAAAAGAGTTGAACCTTAGTTTTGATTGAGCCGTTCTGAAACACTCTTTCTGTAGAAAATGCAAGTGGAGATTCGGAGCGCTAAGAGGGTTATAGTGGAAAAAGGAATGTCTCCAAATATAAACTACACAGAATGATTCTGTGAAACTTCTTTCTGATCTGTGCATTCAGCTAACAGACTTAAACCATACTTTTGATTGAGCAGATCTGAACACTCTTTCTGTAGAAAATTCAACTGGACATTTGGAGCGCTAAGAGAGTAGTAGTGGAAAAAGGAATATATTCAAATATAAACTACACAGAAGCATTCTGTGAAACACCTTTCTGATCTGAGCATTCAGCTAACAGAGTTAAACCATACTTTTGATTGAGCAGTTTTGAAACACTCTGTCTGTAGAAAATGCAACTGGACATTCGTAGCGCTAAGTGGGTAATAGTGGAAAAAAGAATATTTTCAAATATAAACTACACAGAAGCATTGTATGAAACTTTTTTCTGTTCTGTGCATTCAACTAACAGAGTTGAACCTCACTTTTGATTGAGCCTTTCTGAAACACTCTTTCTGTAGAAACTGCAATTGGACATTCTGAGCGCTAAGAGGCCTATATGGGGAAAAATAATATCTTCAAATAAAAACTACACAGAAGCATTGTGTGAAACTTATTTCTGATATGTTCATTAAGCTAACAGAGTTAAACCATACTTTTGATTGCGCAGTTCTGAACACTCTTTCTGTAGAAAATGCAAGTGGACATTCGGAGCGCTGAGAGGGTAATAGTGGAAAAGGGAATATATTCAAATATAAACTACACAGTTGCATTCTGTGAAACCTCTTTCTGTTCTGTGCATTCAACTAACAGAGTTGAACCTTTCTTTTGATTGAGCCGTTCTGAAACACTCTTTCTGTAGAAACTGCAATTGGACATGCTAAGCGCTAAGAGGCCTACATTGGGAAAAATAATATCTTCAAATAAAAACTACACAGATGCATTCTGTGAAACTTATTTCTGATCTGTAAATTCAGTTAACAGAGATAAAACATATTTTTGATTGAGCAGTTATGAAACACTCTTTTTGTAGAAAATGCAAGTGGAGATTCGGAGCGCTAAGAGGGTAATAGTGGAAAAAGGAATATATTCAAATATAAACTACACAGAATCATTCTGTGAAACTTCTTTCTGATCTGTGCATTCAGCTAACAGAGTTAAACCATACTTTTGATTGAGCAGATCTGAACACTCTTTCTGTAGAAAATGCAACTGGACATTTGGAGCGCTAAGAGAGTAGTAGTGGAAAAAGGAATATATTCAAATATAAACTACACAGAAGCATTCTGTGAAACTTCTTTCTGATCTGAGCATTCAGCTAACAGAGTTAAACCATACTTTTGATTGAGCAGTTTTGAAACACTCTGTCTGTAGAAAATGCAACTGGACATTCGTAGCGCTAAGTGGGTAATAGTGGAAAAAAGAATATGTTCAAATATAAACTACAAAGAAACATTGTATGAAACTTCTTTCTGTTCTGTGCATTCAACTAACAGAGTTGAACCTTAGTTTTGATTGAGCCTTCCTGAAACACTCTTTCTGTAGAAACTGCAATTGGACATTCTTCGCGCTAAGAGGACTATATTGGGAAAAATAATATCTTCAAATAAAAACTACACAGAAGCATTGTGTGAAACTTATTTCTGATATGTTCATTAAGCTAACAGAGTTAAACCATACTTTTGATTGCGCAGTTCTGAACACTCTTTCTGTAGAAAATGCAAGTGGACATTCGGAGCGCTAAGACGGTAATAGTGGAAAAAGGAATATATTCAAATATAAACTACACAGTAGCATTCTGTGAAACTTCTTTCTGTTCTGTGCATTCAACTAACAGAGTTGAACCTTACTTTTGATTGAGCCGTTCTGAAACACTCTTTCTGTAGAAACTGCAATTGGACATTCTGAGCGCTAAGAGGCCTATATTGGGAAAAAGAATGTCTACAAATAAAAACTACACAGAAGGATTGTGTGAAACTTCTTTCTGTTCTGTTTGTTCAACTAAAAGAGTTGAACCTTAGTTTTGATTGAGCCGTTCTGAAACACTCTTTCTTTGGAAAATGCAAGTGGAGATTCGGAGCGCTAAGAGGTTAATAGTGGAAAAACGAATGTCTCCAAATATAAACTACACAGAATCATTCTGTGAAACTTCTTTCTGATCTGTGCATTCAGCTAACAGAATTAAACCATACTTTTGATTGAGCAGATCTGAAAATTCTTTCTGTACAAAATGCAACTGGACATTTGGAGCGCTAAGAGAGTAGTAGTGGAAAAAGGAATATATTCAAATATAAACTACACAGAATCATTCTGTGAAACATCTTTCTGATCTGAGCATTCAGCTAACAGAGTTAAACCATACTTTTGATTGAGCAGTTTTGAAACACTCTGTCTGTAGAAAATGCAACTGGACATTCGTAGCGCTAAGTGGGTAATAGTGGAAAAAAGAATATGTTCAAATATAAACTACACAGAAGCATTGTATGAAACTTCTTTCTGTTCTGTGCATTGAACTAACAGAGTTGAACCTTACTTTTGATTGAGCCTTTCTGAAACACTCTTTCTGTAGAAACTTCAATTGGACATTCTGAGCGCTAAGAGGCCTATATTGGGAAAAATAATATCTTCAAATAAAAACTACACAGAAGCTTTGTGTGAAACTTATTTCTGATCTGAGCATTCAGCTAACAGAGTTAAACCATACTTTTGATTGAGCAGTTTTGAAACACTCTGTCTGTAGAAAATGCAACTGGACATTCGTAGCGCTAAGTGGGTAATAGTGGAAAAAAGAATATGTTCAAATATAAACTACACAGAAGCATGGTATGAAACTTCTTTCTGTTCTGTGCATTCAACTAACAGAGTTGAACCTTACTTTTGATTGAGCCGTTCTGAAACACTCTTTCTGTAGAAACTGCAATTGGACATTCTGAGCGCTAAGAGGCCTATATTGGGAAAAAGAATGTCTACAAATAAAAACTACACAGAAGAATTGTGTGAAACTTCTTTCTGTTCTGTTTCTTCAACTAAAAGAGTTGAACCTTAGTTTTGATTGAGCCGTTCTGAAGCACTCTTTCTTTAGAAAATGCAAGTGGGGATTCGGAGCGCTAAGAGGGTAATAGTGGAAAAAGGAATGTCTCCAAATATAAACTACACAGAATCATTCTGTGAAACTTCTTTCTGATCTGTGCATTCAGCTAACAGAGTTAAACCATACTTTTGATTGAGCAGATCTGAAAACTCTTTCTGTAGAAAATGCAACTGGACATTTGGAGCGCTAAGAGAGTAGTAGTGGAAAAAGGAATATATTCAAATATAAACTACACAGAAGCATTCTGTGAAACTTCTTTCTGATCTGAGCATTCAGCTAACAGAGTTAAACCATACTTTTGATTGAGCTGTTTTGAAACACTCTGTCTGTAGAAAATGCAACTGGACATTCGTAGCGCTTAGTGGGTAATAGTGGAAATAAGAATATGTTCAAATATAAACTACACAGAAGTATTGTATGAAACTTCTTTCTGTTCTGTGCATTCAACTAAAAGTGTTGAACCTTAGTTTTGATTGAGCCGTTCTGAAACACTCTTTCTGTAGAAAATGCAAGAGGACATTCGGAGCGGTAAGATAGTAATAGTGGAAAAAGGAATATATCCAAATAAAAACTACACAGAAGCATTCTCTGAAACTCCTTTCTGTTCTCTGCATTCAACTAACAGAGCTGAGCCTTACTTTTGAAGGAGCAGTTCTGAAACACTCTTTGTGTAGAAACTGCCAGTGGAAATTCAGAGCGCTAAGAGGGTAATAGTCGAAAAAGGAATATCTTCAACTAAATACTACACAGAAGCATTCTGTGAAACTTATTTCTGTTCTGTGCATTCAACTAAAAGAGCTGAACCTTAGTTTTGATTGAGCCGTTCTGAAACGCTCTTTCTGTAGAAAATGAAAGTGGAGATTCGGAGTGCTAAGTGGGTAATAGTGGAAAAAAGATTATCTTCAAATATAAACTACACAGAATCATTCTGTGAAACTTCTTTCTGATATGTGCATTCAGCTAACAGAGTTAAACCATACTTTTGATAGTGCAGTTCTGAACACTCTTTCTGTAGAAAATGCAACTGGACAGTTGGAGCGCTAAGAGGGTAGTAGTGGAAAAAGGAATATATTCAAATATAAGCTACACAGAAGCATTCTGGGAAACTTCTTTCTGATCTGAGCATTCAGCTAACAGAGTTAAACCATACTTTTGATTGCGCAGTTCTGAACACTCTTTCTGTAGAAAATGCAAGTGGACATTCGGAGCGCTAATACGGTAATAGTGGAAAAATTAATATATTCAATTATAAACTACACAGAAGCATTCTGTGAAATTTCTTTCTGTTCTGTGCATTCAATTAACTGAGTTGAACCTTACTTTTGATGGAGCCGTTGTGAAACACTCTTTCTCTAGAAATTGCAATTGGACATTCTGACCGCTAAAAGGCCTATATTGGGAAAAAGAATATCTACAAATTAAAACTACACAGAAACATTCTGTGAAACTTATTTCTGATATGTGCATTCAGCTAACAGAGTTAAACCATACTTTTGATTGCGCAGTTTTGAACATTCTTTCTGTAGAAAATGCAAGTCAACATACGGAGCGCTAAGAGGGTAATAGTGGAAAAAGCAATATACTCAAATATAAACTACACAGAAGCATTCTGTGAAACTTATTTCTGTTCTCTGCATTCAACTAACTGAGTTGAACCTTGCTTTTGATTGAGCCGTTCTGGAACACTCTTTCTGTAGAAAATGCAATTGGACATTCTTAGCGCTAAGAGGCCTATATTGGGAAAAAGAATATCTACAAATAAAAACTACACAGAAGCATTCTGTGAAACTTCTTTCTATTCTGTGCATTCAACTAAAAGTGTTGAACCTTAGTTTTGATTGAGCCGTTCTGAAACACTCTTTCTGTAGGAAATGCAAGTGGACATTCCGAGGGCTAAGATAGTAATAGTGAAAAAAGGAATATCTCCAAATAAAAACTACACAGAAGCATTCTCTGAAACTCCTTTCTGTTCTCTGCATTCAACTAACAGAGCTGAGCCTTACTTTTGAAGGAGCAGTTCTGAAACACTCTTTGTGTAGAAACTGCCGGTGGAAATTCAGAGCGCTAAGAGGGTAATAGTCGAAAAAGGAATATCTTCAACTAAATACTACACAGAAGCATTCTGTGAAACTGCTTTCTGTTCTGTGCATTCAACTAAAAGAGTTGAAACTTAGTTTTGATTGAGCCGTTCTGAAACTCTCTTTTTGTAGAAAAGGAAAGTGGAGATTCGTAGCGCTAAGAGGATAATAGTGGAAAAAGGATTATATTCAAATATAAACTACACAGAATCATTCTGTGAAACTTCTTTCTGATATGTGCATTCAGCTAACAGAGTTAAACCATACTTTTGATAGAGCAGTTCTGAACACTCTTTCTGTAGAAAATGCAACTGGACATTTGGAGCGCTAAGAGGGTAGTAATGGAAAAAGGAATATATTCAAATATAAGCTACACAGAAGCATTCTGTGAAACTTCTTTCTGATCTGAGCACTCAGCTAACAGAGTTAAACCATACTTTTGATTGAGGAGATTTGAAACACTCTGTCTGTAGAAAATGCAACTGGACATTCGGAGCGCTAAGTGGGTAATAATGGAAAAAGGAATATGTTCAAATATAAACTACACAGAAGCATTGTATGAAACTTCTTTCTGTTCTGTGCATTCAACTAACAGAGTTGAACCTTTCTTTCAATTGAGCCGTTCTGAAACACTCTTTCTGTAGAAACTGCAATTGGACATTCTGAGCTCTAAGAGGCCTATATTGGGAAAAATAATATCTTCAAATAAAAACTACACAGCAGCATTGTTTGAAACTTATTTCTGATATGTGCATTCAGCTAACAGAGGTAAACCATACTTTTGATTGCGCAGTTCTCAACACTCTTTCTGTAGAAAATGCAAGTGGACATTCAGAGCGCTAATACGGTAATAGTGGAAAAAGGAATATATTCAATTATAAACTGCACAGAAGCATTCTTTGAAACTTCTTTCTGTTCTGTGCATTCAACTAACTGAGTTGAACCTTACTTTTGATGGAGCCGTTGTGAAACACTCTTTCTGTAGAAACTGCAATTGGACATTCTGACCGCTAAAAGGCCTATATTGGGAAAAAGAATATCTACAAATAAAAACTACACAGAATCATTCTGTGAAACTTCTTTCGGATCTGTGCATTCAACTAACAGAGTAAAACCATACTTTTGATTGAGCCGTTCTGAACACTCTTTCTGTAGAAAATGCAAGTGGACATTCGGAGCGCTAAGAGGGTAATAGTTGAAAAAGGAATATATTCAAATATAAACTACACAGAAGCATTCTGTGAAACTTCTTTCTGTTCTGTGCATTCAACTAACAGAGTTGAACCTTACTTTTGATTGAGCCGTTCTGAAACACTCTTTCTGTAGAAACTGCAATTGGACTTTCTAAGCGCTAAGAGGCCTACATTGTTAAAAAGAATATCTTCAAATAAAAACTACACAGAAGCATTCTGTGAAACTTATTTCTGATCTGTGCATTCAGTTAACAGAGCTAAACCATACTTTTGATTGAGCAGTTATGAAACACTCTTTGTGTAGAAAATGCAAGTGGACTTTCGGAGCGCTAAGATTGTAATGGGGAAAAAGGAATATCTCCAAATAAAAACCACACAGAAGCATTCTCTGAAATTCCTTTCTGTTCTCTGAATTCAACCAACAGAGTTTAGCCTTACTTTTGAAGGAGCAGTTCTGAAACACTCTTTGTGTAGAACCTGCCAGTGGACATTCGGAGCGCTAAGTGGGTAATAGTCAATAAAGGTATATCTTCAACTAAATACTACACAGAAGCATTCTGTGAAACTTCTTTCTGTTCTGTGCATTCAACTAACTGAGTTGAACCTTACTTTTGATGGAGCCGTTCTGAAACACTCTTTCTGTAGAAACTGCAATTGGACATTCTGAGCGCTAAGAGGCCTATATTGGGAAAAAGAATATCTACAAATAAAAACTACACAGAAGCATTCTGTGAAACATAGTTCTGATATGGGCATTCAACTAATAGAGTAAAACCATACTGTTGATTGAGTCGTTCTGAACACTCTTTCTGTAGAAAATGCAAGTGGACATTGGGAGCTCTAAGAGTGTAATACTGGAAATAGTAATATCTACAAATATAAACTACACAGAATCATTCTGTGAAAATTCTTTCTGATCTGTGCATTCAGCTAACAGAATTAAACCATACTTTTCATTGAGCAGTTCTGAACACTCTTTCTGTAGAAAATGCAACTGGACATTTGGAGCGCTAAGAGGGTAGTAGTGGAAAAAGGAATATATTCAAATATAAACTACACAGAAGCATTCTGTGAAACTTATTTCTGATCTGAGCATTCAGCTAACAGAGTTAAACCATATTTTGACTGAGAAGTTTTGAAACACTCTGTCTGTAGAAAATGCAACTGGACACTCGGAGCGCTAATTGGGTAATAGTGGAAAAAGGAATATGTTCAAATATAAACTACACAGAAGCATTGTATGAAACATCTTTCTGTTCTGTACATACAACTAACAGAGTTGAACCTTACTTTTGATTTAGCCGTTCTGAAACACTCTTTCTGTAGAAACTGCAATTGGACATTCTGAGCCCTAAGAGGCCCATATTGGGAAAAATGATATATTCAAATAAAAACTACACAGAATCATTGTGTGAAACTTATTTCTGATATGTGCATTCAGCTAACAGAGTTAAACGATACTTTTGATTGCGCAGTTCTGAACACTCTTTCTGTAGAAAATGCAAGTTGACATTCGGAGCGCTAAGAGAGTAGTAGTGGAAAAAGGAATATATTCAAATATAAACTACACAGAAGCATTCTGTCAAACTTCTTTCTCTTCTTTGCATTCAACTAACTGAGTTGAACCTTGCTTTTGATTGAGCCGTTCTGGAACACTCTTTCTGTAGAAAATGCAATTGGACATTCTGAGCGCTAAGAGGCCTATATTGGGAAAAAGAATATCTACAAATAAAAACTACACAGAAGCATTCTGTGAAACTTATTTCTGATATGGGCATTCAACTAAAAGTGTTGACCCTTAGTTTTTATTGAGCCGTTCTGAAACTCTCTTTCTGTAGAAAATGCAAGTGGACATTCGGAGCGCTAAGATAGTAATAGGGGAAAAAGGAATATCTCCAAATAAAAACTACACAGAAGCATTCTCTGAAACTCCTTTCTGTTCTCTGCATTCAACTAACAGAGCTGAGCCTTACTTTTGATGGAGCCGTTCTGAAACACTCTTTCTGTAGAAACTGCCAGTGCAAATTCAGAGCGCTAAGAGGGTGATAGTCGAAAAAGGAATATCTTCAACTAAATACTACACAGAAGCATTCTGTGAAACTCCTTTCTGTTCTGTGCATTCAACTAAAGAGTTGAACCTTAGTGTTGATTGAGCCGTTCTGAAACACTCTTTCTGTAGAAAATGAAAGTGGAGATTCGGAGCGCTAAGAGGGTAATAGTGGAAAAAGGACTATCTTCAAATATAAACTACACAGAATCATTCTGTGAAACTTCTTTCTGATATGTGCATTCAGCTAACAGAGTTAAACCATACTTTTGATAGAGCAGTTCTGAACACTCTTTCTGTAGAAAATGCAACTGGACATTTGGAGCGCTAAGCGGGTAGTAGTGGAAAAAGGAATATATTCAAATATAAGCTACACAGAAGCATTCTGTGAAACTTCTTTCTGATCTGAGCATTCAGCTAACAGAGTTAAACCATACTTTTGATTGAGGAGATTTGAAACACTCTGTCTGTAGAAAATGCAACTAGACATTCGGAGCGCTAAGTGGGTAATAATGGAAAAAGAATATGTTCAAATATAAACTACACAGAAGCATTGTATGAAACTTCTTTCTGTTCTGTGCATTCAAGTAACAGAGTTGAACCTTACTTTTGATTGAGCCGTTCTGAAACTCTTGTTCTGTAGAAACTGCAATTGGGCATTCTGAGCTCTAAGAGGCCTATATTGGGAAAAATAATATCTTCAAATAAAAACTACATAGCAGCATTTTGTGAAACTTATTTCTGTTATGTGCATTCAGCTAACAGAGTTAAACGATACTTTTGATTGCGCAGTTCAGAACACTCTTTCTGTAGAAAATGCAAGTGGACATTTGGAGCGCTAATACGGTAATAGTCGAAAAAGGAATATATTCAATTATAAACTACACAGAAGCATTCTGTGAAACTTCTTTCTGTTCTGTGCATTCAACTAAAAGAGTTGAACCTTAGTTTTGATTGAGCCGTTCTGAAACACTCTTTCTGTAGAAAATG
Organism: Symphalangus syndactylus; assembly: GCF_028878055.3. Lineage (NCBI taxonomy): Eukaryota > Metazoa > Chordata > Mammalia > Primates > Hylobatidae > Symphalangus > Symphalangus syndactylus. The sequence goes on along the minus strand of NC_072435.2, from coordinate 3,345,674 downwards.
AAAGTGGAGACTCGGAGCGCTAAGAGAGTAACAGTGGAAAAAGGATTATCTTCAAATATAAACTACACAGAATCATTCTGTGAAACTTCTTTCTGATATGTGCATTCAGCTAACAGAGTTAAACCATACTTTTGATAGAGCAGTTCTGAACACTCTTTCTGTAGAAAATGCAACTGGACATTTGGAGCGCTAAGAGGGTAGTAGTGGAAAAAGGAATATATTCAAATATAAGCTACACAGAAGCATTCTGTGAAATTTCTTTCTGATCTGAGCATTCAGCGAACAGAGTTAAACCATACTTTTGATTGAGGAGATTTGAAACACTCTGTCTGTAGAAAATGCAACTGGACATTCGGAGCGCTAAGTGGGTAATAATGGAAAAATGAATATGTTCAAATATAAACTACACAGAAGCATTGTATGAAACTTATTTCTGTTCTGTGCATTCAACTAACAGAGTTGAACCTTACTTTTGATTGAGCCGTTCTGAAACACTCTTTCTGTAGAAAATGCAACTGGACATTTGGAGCGCTAAGAGGGTAGTAGTGGAAAAAGGAATATATTCAAATATAAACTACACAGAAGCATTCTGTGAAACTTCTTTCTGATCTGAGCATTCAGCTAACAGAGTTAAACCATACTATTGACTGAGAAGTTTTGAAACACTCTGTCTGTAGAAAATGCAACTGGACATTCGGAGCGCTAATTGGGTAATAGTGGAAAAAGGAATATATTCAAATATAAGCTACACAGAAGCATTCTGTGAAATTTCTTTCTGATCTTAGAATTCAGCTAACAGAGTTAAACCATACTTTTGATTGAGGAGATTTGAAACACTCTGTCTGTAGAAAATGCAACTGGACATTCGGAGCGCTAATTGGGTAATAGTGGAAAAAGGAATATATTCAAATATAAGCTACACTGAAGCATTCTGTGAAATTTCTTTCTGATCTTAGAATTCAGCTAACAGAGTTAAACCATACTTTTGATTGGGCAGATCTGAACACTCTTTCTGTAGAAAATGCAACTGGACATTCGGAGCGCTAAGTCGGTAATAATGGAAAAAGGAATATGTTCAAATATAAACTACACAGAAGCATTGTATGAAACTTCTTTCTGTTCTGTGCATTCAAGTAACAGAGTTGAACCTTACTTTTGATTGGCCGTTCTGAAACACTCGTTCTGTAGAAACTGCAACTGGGCATTCTGAGCTCTAAGAGGCCTATATTGGGAAAAATAATATCTTCAAATAAAAACTACATAGCAGCATTGTGTGAAACTTATTTCTGATATGTGCATTCAGCTAACAGAGTTAAACGATACTTTTGATTGCACAGTTCTGAACACTCTTTCTGTAGAAAATGCAAATGGACATTCGGAGCGCTAATACAGTAATAGTGGAAAAAGGACTATATTCAATTATAAACTACACAGAAGCATTCTGTGAAACTTCTTTCTGTTCTGTGCATTCAACTAAAAGAGTTGAACCTTAGTTTTGATTGAGCCTTTCTGAAACACTCTTTCTGTAGAAAATGAAACTGGAGATTCGGAGCGCTAAGAGGGTAATAGTGGAAAAAGGATTATCTTCAAATATAAACTACCCAGAATCATTCTGTGAAACTTCTTTCTGATATGTGCATTCAGCTAACAGAGTTAAACCATACTTTTGATAGAGCAGTTCTGAACACTCTTTCTGTAGAAAATGCAACTGGACATTTGGAGCGCTAAGAGGGTAGTAGTGGAAAAAGGCATATATTCAAATATAAGCTACACAGAAGCATTCTGTGAAACTTCTTTCTGATCTGAGCATTCAGCTAACAGATTTAAACCATACTTTTGATTGAGCAGTTTTGAAACACTCCGTCTGTAGAAAATGCAACTGGACATTCGTAGCTCTCAGTGGGTAATAGTGGAAAAAAGAATATGTTCAAATATAAACTACACAGAAGCATTGTATGAAACTTCTGTTCTGTGCATTCAACTAACAGAGTTGAACCTTACTTTTGATGGAGCCGTTGTGAAACACTCTTTCTGTAGAAACTGCAATTGGACATTCTGACCGCTAAAAGGCCTATATTGGGAAAAAGAATATCTACAAATAAAAACTACACAGAAGCATTCTGTGAAACTTCTTTCGGATCTGTGCATTCAACTAACAGAGTAAAACCATACTTTTGATTGAGCCGTTCTGAACACTCTTTCTGTAGAAAATGCAAGTGGACATTCGGAGCGCTAAGAGGGTAATAGTTGAAAAAGGAATATATTCAAACATAAACTACACAGAAGCATTCTGTGAAACTTCTTTCTGTTCTGTGCATTCAACTAACAGAGTTGAACCTTACTTTTGATTGAGCCGTTCTGAAACACTCTTTCTGTAGAAACTGCAATTGGACTTTCTAAGCGCTAAGAGGCCTATGTTGTTAAAAAGAATATCTTCAAATAAAAACTACACAGAAACATTCTGTGAAACTTATTTCTGATCTGTGCATTCAGTTAACAGAGCTAAACCATACTTTTGATTGAGCAGTTATGAAACACTCTTTGTGTAGAAAATATAAGTGGACCTTCGGAGCGCTAAGATTGTAATAGGGGAAAAAGGATTATCTCCAAATAAAAACCACACAGAAGCATTCTCTGAAACTCCTTTCTGTTCTCTGAATTCAACTAACAGAGTTTAGCCTTACTTTTGAAGGAACAGTTCTGAAACACTCTTTGTGTAGAAACTGCCATTGGACATTCGGAGAGCTAAGTAGGTAATAGTCAATAAAGGAATATCTTCAACTAAGTACTACACAGAAGCATTCTGTGAAACTTCTTTCTGTTCTGTGCATTCAACTAAAAGAGGTGAACCTTACTTTTCATTGAGCCGTTCTGAAACACTCTTTCTATAGAAACTGCAATTGGACATTCTGAGCGCTAAGAGGCCTATATTGGTAAAAAGAATATTTTCATATAAACACTACACAGAAGCATTTTGTGAAACTTCTTTCTGATCTGTGCATTCAGCTAACAGAGTTAAACCATACTTTTAATTGAGAAGTTCTGAAACAATCTTTCTGTAGAAAATGCTACTGGACATTTGGAGAGCTAAGTGGGTAATAGTGGAAAAAGGAATATCTTCAAATATAAAATACACAGAATCATTCGGTGAAAATTCTTTCTCATCTGTGCATTCAGCTAACAGAGTTAAACCATACTTTTGATTGAGCAGTTCTGAACACTCTTTCTGTACAAAATACAACTGGACATTTGGAGCGCTAAGAGGGTAGTAGTGGAAAAAGGAATATATTCAAATATAAACTACACAGAAGCATTGTATGAAACTTCTTTTTCTTCTGTGCATTCAACTAACAGAGTTGAACCTTATTTTTGATTGAGCCGTTCTGAAACACTCTTTCTGTAGAAAATGCAAGTGGATATTTGGAGCGCTAAGACGGTAATACTGGAAAAGGAATATATTCAAATACAAACTACACAGAATCCTTCTGTGAAACTACTTTCTGTTCTGTGCATTCAACTAAGTGAGTTGAACCTTACTTTTCATGGAGCCGTTCTGAAACACTCTTTCTGTAGAAACTGCAATTGGTCATTCTGAGCGCTAAGAGGCCTATATTGGGAAAAAGAATATCTTCAAATAAAAGCTACACAGAAGCATTCTGTGAAACTTATTTCTGATATGGGCATTCAACTAATAGAGTAAAACCATACTTTTGACTGAGCCGTTCTGAACACTCTTTCTGTAGAAAATGCAAGTGGACATTCCGAGCGCTAAGAGGGTAATACTAGAAAAAGTAATATCTTCAAATATAAACTACACAGAATCACTCTGTGAAACTTCTTTCTGATCTGTGCATTCAGCTAACAGAATTAAACCATACTTTTCATTGAGCAGTTCTAAACACTCTTTCTGTAGAAAATGCAACTAGACATTTGGAGCGATAAGATGGTAGTTGTGGAAAAAGGAATATATTCAAATATAAACTACACGGAAGCATTCTGTGAAACTACTTTCTGATCTGAGCATTCAGCTAACAGAGTTAAACCATACTTTTGACTGAGCAGTTTTGAAACACTCTGTCTGTAGAAAATGCAACTGGACATTCGGAGCGCTAAGTGGGTAATAGTGGAAAAAGGAATATGTTCAAATATAAACTACACAGAAGCATTGTATGAAACATCTTTCTGTTCTGTACATTCAACTAACAGAGTTGAAACTTACTTTTGATTGAGCCGTTCTGAAACACTCTTTCTGTAGAAACTGCAATTGGACATTCTGAGCCCTAAGAGGCCTATATTGGGAAAAATAATATATTCAAATAAAAACTACACAGAGGCATTGTGTGAAACTTATTTCTGATATGTGCATTCAGCTAACAGAGTTAAACCATACTTTTGATGGCGCAGTTCTGAACACTCATTCTGTAGAAAATGCAAGTTGACATTCGGAGCGCTAAGAGGGTAATAGTGGAAAAAGCAATATACTCAAATTTAAACTACACAGAAGCATTCTGTGAAACTTCTTTCTGTTCTCTGCATTCAACTAACTGAGTTGAACCTTGCTTTTGATTGAGCCGTTCTGGAACACTCTTTCTGTAGAAAATGCAATTGGACATTCTGAGCGCTAAGAGGCCTATATTGGGGAAAAGAATATCAACAAATAAAAACTACACAGAAGCATTCTGTGAAACTTCTTTCTGTTCTGTGCATTCAACTAAAAGTGTTGAACCTTAGTTTTGATTGAGCCGTTCTGAAACACTCTTTCTGTAGAAAATGCAAGTGGACATTCGGAGCGCTAAGTTAGTAATAGTGGAAAAAGGAATATCTCCAAATAAAAACTACACAGAAGCATTCTCTGAAACTCCTTTCTGTTCTCTGCATTCAACTAACAGAGCTGAGCCTTACTTTTGGAGGAGCAGTTCTGAAACACTCTTTGTGTAGAAACTGCCAGTGGAAATTCAGAGCGCTAAGAGGGTAATATTCGAAAAAGGAATATCTTCAACTAAATACTACACAGAAGCATTCTGTGAAACTTCTTTCTGTTCTGTGCATTCAACTAAAAGTGTTGAACCTTAGTTTTGATTGAGCCGTTCTGAAACACTCTTTCTGTAGAAAATTAAAGTGGAGATTCGGAGCGCTAAGAGGGTAATAGTGGAAAAAGGATTATCTTCAAATATAAACTACACAGAATCATTCTGTGAAACTTCTTTCTGATATGTGCATTCAGCTAACAGAGTTAAACCATAATTTTGATAGTGCAGTTCTGAACACTCTTTCTGTAGAAAATGCAACTGGACATTTGGAGCGCTAAGAGGGTAGTATTGGAAAAAGGAATATATTCAATTATAAGCTACACAGAAGCATTCTGTGAAACTTCTTTCTGATCTGAGCATTCCGCTAACAGAGTTAAACCATACTTTTGATTGAGGAGATTTGAAACACTCTGACTGTAGAAAATGCAACTGGACATTCGGAGCGCTAAGTGGGTAATAATGGAAAAAGGAATATGTTCAAATATAAACAACACAGAAGCATTGTATGAAACTTCTTTCTGTTCTGTGCATTCAACTAACAGTGTTGAACCTTACTTTTGATTGAGCCGTTCTGAAACACTCTTTCTGTAGAAACTGCAATTGGACATTCTCAGCTCTAAGAGGCCTATATTGGGAATAATAATATCTTCAAATAAAAACTACACAGCAGCATTGTGTGAAACTTATTTCTGATATGTGCATTCAGCTAACAGAGTTAAACCATACTTTTGATAGCGCAGTTCTGAACACTCTTTCTGTAGAAAATGCAAGTGGACATTCGGAGCGCTAATACGGTAATAGTGGAAAAAGGAATATATTCAATTATAAACTACACAGAAGCATTCTGTGAAACTTCTTTCTGTTCTGTGCATTCAACTAACTGAGTTGAACCTTACTTTTGATGGAGCCGTTGTGAAACACTCTTTCTGTAGAAACTGCAATTGGACATTCTGACCACTAAAAGGCCTATATTGGGAAAAAGAATATCTACAAATAAAAACTACACAGAATCATTCTGTGAAAATTCTTTCGAATCTGTGCATTCAACTAACAGTTAAAACCATACTTTTGATTGAGCCGTTCTGAACACTCTTTCTGTAGAAAATGCAAGTGGACATTCGGAGCACTAAGAGGGTAATAGTTGAAAAAGGAATATATTCAAATATAAACTACACAGAAGCATTCTGTGAAACTTCTTTCTGTTCTGTGCATTCAACTAACAGAGTTGAACCTTACTTTTGATTGAGCCGTTCTGAAACACTCTTTCTGTAGAAACTGCAATTGGACTTTCTTAGCGCTAAGAGGCCTACATTGTTAAAAAGAATATCTTCAAATAAAAACTACACAGAAGCATTCTGTGAAACATATTTCTGATATGTGCATTCAGTTAACAGAGCTAAACCATACTTTTGATTGAGCAGTTATGAAACACTCTTTGTGTAGAAAATATAAGTGGACTTTGGAGCGCTAAGATTGAAATAGGGGAAAAAGGATTATCTCCAAATAAAAACCACACAGAAGCATTCTCTGAAACTCCTTTCTGTTCTCTGAATTCAACTAATAGAGTTGATCCTTCCTTTTGAAGGAACAGTTCTGAAACACTCTTTGTGTAGAAACTGCCAGTGGACATTCAGAGCGCTAAGTGGGTAATAGTCAATAAAGTAATATCTTCAACTAAATACTACACAGAAACATTCTGTGAAACTACTTTCTGTTCTGTGCATTCAACTAAAAGAGGTGAACCTTACTTTTCATTGAGCCGTTCTGAAACACTCTTTCTATAGAAACTGCAATTGGACATTCTGAGCGCTAAGAGGCCTATATTGGTAAAAAGAATATTTTCATATAAACACTACACAGAAGCATTCTGTGAAACTTCTTTCTGATCTGTGCATTCAGCTAACAGAGTTAAACCATACTTTGGATTGAGCAGTTCTGAAACACTCTTTCTGTAGAAAATGCTACTGGACATTTGGAGCGCTAAGTGGGTGATAGTGGAAAAAGGAATATCTTCAAATATAAACTACACAGAATCATTCTGTTAAACTTCTTTCTGATCTGTGCATTCAGCTAACAGAGTTAAAGCATACTTTTGATTGAGCCGTTCTGAACACTCTTTCTGTAGAAAATGCAACTGGACATTTGGAGCGCTAAGAGGGTAGTAGTAGTGGAAAAAGTAATATATTCAAATATAAAATACACAGAAGCATTGTATGAAACTCCTTTCTCTTCTGTGCATTTAACTAACAGAGTTGAACCTTATTTTTGATTGAGCCGTTCTGAAACACTCTTTCTTTAGAAAATGCAAGTGGATATTCGCAGCGCTAAGACGGTAATACTGGAAAAGGAATATCTCCAAATAAAAACTACACAGAAGCATTCTCTGAAACTCCTTTCTGTTCTCTGCATTCAACTAACAGAGCTGAGCCTTACTTTTGAAGGAGCAGTTCTGAAACACTCTTTGTGTAGAAACTGCCGGTGGAAATTCAGAGCGCTAAGAGGGTAATAGTCGAAAAAGGAATATCTTCAACTAAATACTACACAGAAGCATTCTGTGAAACTGCTTTCTGTTCTGTGCATTCAACTAAAAGAGTTGAAACTTAGTTTTGATTGAGCCGTTCTGAAACACTCTTTCTGTAGAAAAGGAAAGTGGAGATTCGTAGCGCTAAGAGGATAATAGTGGAAAAAGGATTATATACAAATATAAACTACACAGAATCATTCTGTGAAACTTCTTTCTGATATGTGCATTCAGCTAACAGAGTTAAACCATACTTTTGATAGAGCAGTTGTGAACACTCTTTCTGTAGAAAATGCAACTGGACATTTGGAGCGATAAGACGGTAGTAATGGAAAAAGGAATATATTCAAATATAAGCTACACAGAAGCATTCTGTGAAACTTCTTTCTGATCTGAGCACTCAGCTAACAGAGTTAAACCATACTTTTGATTGAGGAGATTTGAAACACTCTGTCTGTAGAAAATGCAACTGGACATTCGGAGCGCTAAGTGGGTAAAAATGGAAAAAGGAATATGTTCAAATATAAACTACACAGAAGCATTGTATGAAACTTCTTTCTGTTCTGTGCATTCAACTAACAGAGTTGAACCTTTCTTTCAATTGAGCCGTTCTGAAACACTCTTTCTGTAGAAACTGCAATTGGACATTCTGAGCTCTAAGAGGCCTATATTGGGAAAAATAATATCTTCAAATAAAAACTACACAGCAGCATTGTGTGAAACTTATTTCTGATATGTGCATTCAGCTAACAGAGTTAAACCATACTTTTGATTGCGCAGTTCTCAACACTCTTTCTGTAGAAAATGCAAGTGGACATTCAGAGCGCTAATACGGTAATAATGGAAAAAGGAATATATTCAATTATAAACTACACAGAAGCATTCTTTGAAACTTCTTTCTGTTCTGTGCATTCAACTTACTGAGTTGAACCTTACTTTTGATGGAGCCGTTGTGAAACACTCTTTCTGTAGAAACTGCAATTGGACATTCTGACCGCTAAAAGGCCTATATTGGGAAAAAGAATATCTACAAATAAAATCTACACAGAAGCATTCTGTGAAACTTCTTTCGGATCTGTGCATTCAACTAACAGAGTAAAACCATACTTTTGATTGAGCCGATCTGAACACTCTTTCTGTAGAAAATGCAAGTGGACATTCGGAGCGCTAAGAGGGTAATAGTTGAAAAAGGAATATATTCAAATATAAACTACACAGAAGCATTCTGTGAAACTTCTTTCTGTTCTGTGCATTCAACTAACAGAGTTGAACCTTACTTTTGATTGAGCCGTTCTGAAACACTCTTTCTGTAGAAACTGCAATTGGACTTTCTAAGCGCTAAGAGGCCTACATTGTTAAAAAGAATATCTTCAAATAAAAACTACACAGAAGCATTCTGTGAAACTTATTTCTGATCTGTGCATTCAGTTAACAGAGCTAAACCATACTTTTGATTGAGCAGTTATGAAACACTCTTTGTGTAGAAAATGCAAGTGGACTTTCGGAGCGCTAAGATTGTAATAGAGGAAAAAGGAATATCTCCAAATAAAAACCACACAGAAGCATTCTCTGAAATTCCTTTCTGTTCTCTGAATTCAACCAACAGAGTTTAGCCTTACTTTTGAAGGAGCAGTTCTGAAACACTCTTTGTGTAGAACCTGCCAGTGGACATTCGGAGCGCTAAGTGGGTAATAGTCAATAAAGGTATATCTTCAACTAAATACTACACAGAAGCATTCTGTGAAACTTCTTTCTGTTCTGTGCATTCAACTAACTGAGTTGAACCTTACTTTTGATGGAGCCGTCCTGAAACACTCTTTCTGTAGAAACTGCAATTGGACATTCTGAGCGCTAAGAGGCCTATATTGGGAAAAAGAATATCTACAAATAAAAACTACACAGAAGCATTCTGTGAAACATAGTTCTGATATGGGCATTCAACTAATAGAGTAAAACCATACTGTTGATTGAGTCGTTCTGAACACTCTTTCTGTAGAAAATGCAAGTGGACATTGGGAGCTCTAAGAGTGTAATACTGGAAATAGTAATATCTACAAATATAAACTACACAGAATCATTCTGTGAAAATTCTTTCTGATCTGTGCATTCAGCTAACAGAATTAAACCATACTTTTCATTGAGCAGTTCTGAACACTCTTTCTGTAGAAAATGCAACTGGACATTTGGAGCGCTAAGAGGGTAGTAGTGGAAAAAGGAATATATTCAAATATAAACTACACAGAAGCATTCTGTGAAACTTATTTCTGATCTGAGCATTCAGCTAACAGAGTTAAACCATATTTTGACTGAGAAGTTTTGAAACACTCTGTCTGTAGAAAATGCAACTGGACACTCGGAGCGCTAATTGGGTAATAGTGGAAAAAGGAATATGTTCAAATATAAACTACACAGAAGCATTGTATGAAACATATTTCAGTTCTGTACATTCAACTAACAGAGTTGAACCTTACTTTTGATTTAGCCGTTCTGAAACACTCTTTCTGTAGAAACTGCAATTGGACATTCTGAGCCCTAAGAGGCCCATATTGGGAAAAATGATATATTCAAATAAAAACTACACAGAATCATTGTGTGAAACTTATTTCTGATATGTGCATTCAGCTAACAGAGTTAAACGATACTTTTGATTGCGCAGTTCTGAACACTCTTTCTGTAGAAAATGCAAGTTGACATTCGGAGCGCTAAGAGGGTAATAGTGGAAAAAGCAATATACTCAAATATAAACTACACAGAAGCATTCTGTGAAACTTCTTTCTGTCCTCTGCATTCAACTAACTGAGTTGAACCTTGCTTTTGATTGAGCCGTTCTGGAACACTCTTTCTGTAGAAAATGCAATTGGACATTCTGAGCGCTAAGAGGCCTATATTGGGAAAAAGAATATCTACAAATAAAAACTACACAGAAGCATTCTGTGAAACTTATTTCTGATATGGGCATTCAACTAAAAGTGTTGACCCTTAGTTTTTATTGAGCCGTTCTGAAACTCTCTTTCTGTAGAAAATGCAAGTGGACATTCGGAGCGCTAAGATAGTAATAGTGGAAAAAGGAATATCTCCAAATAAAAACTACACAGAAGCATTCTCTGAAACTCCTTTCTGTTCTCTGCATTCAACTAACAGAGCTGAGACTTACTTTTGATGGAGCCGTTCTGAAACACTCTTTCTGTAGAAACTGCCAGTGGAAATTCAGAGCGCTAAGAGGGTGATAGTCGAAAAAGGAATATCTTCAACTAAATACTACACAGAAGCATTCTGTGAAACTCCTTTCTGTTCTGTGCATTCAACTAAAAGAGTTGAACCTTAGTGTTGATTGAGCCGTTCTGAAACACTCTTTCTGTAGAAAATGAAAGTGGAGATTCGGAGCGCTAAGAGGGTAATAGTGGAAAAAGGACTATCTTCAAATATAAACTACACAGAATCATTCTGTGAAACTTCTTTCTGATATGTGCATTCAGCTAACAGATTTAAACCATACTTTTGATAGAGTAGTTCTGAACACTCTTTCTGTAGAAAATGCAACTGGACATTTGGAGCGCTAAGCGGGTAGTAGTGGAAAAAGGAATATATTCAAATATAAGCTACACAGAAGCATTCTGTGAAACTTCTTTCTGATCTGAGCATTCAGCTAACAGAGTTAAACCATACTTTTGATTGAGGAGATTTGAAACACTCTGTCTGTAGAAAATGCAACTAGACATTCGGAGCGCTAAGTGGGTAATAATGGAAAAAGAATATGTTCAAATATAAACTACACAGAAGCATTGTATGAAACTTCTTTCTGTTCTGTGCATTCAAGTAACAGAGTTGAACCTTACTTTTGATTGAGCCGTTCTGAAACACTCGTTCTGTAGAAACTGCAATTGGGCATTCTGAGCTCTAAGAGGCCTATATTGGGAAAAATAATATCTTCAAATAAAAACTACATAGCAGCATTGTGTGAAACTTATTTCTGTTATGTGCATTCAGCTAACAGAGTTAAACGATACTTTTGATTGCGCAGTTCAGAACACTCTTTCTGTAGAAAATGCAAGTGGACATTTGGAGCGCTAATACGGTAATAGTCGAAAAAGGAATATATTCAATTATAAACTACACAGAAGCATTCTGTGAAACTTCTTTATGTTCTGTGCATTCAACTAAAAGAGTTGAACCTTAGTTTTGATTGAGCCGTTCTGAAACACTCTTTCTGTAGAAAATGAAAGTGGAGACTCGGAGCGCTAAGAGGGTAATAGTGGAAAAAGGATTATCTTCAAATATAAACTACACAGAATCATTCTGTGAAACTTCTTTCTGATATGTGCATTCAGCTAACAGAGTTAAACCATACTTTTGATAGAGCAGTTCTGAACACTCTTTCTGTAGAAAATGCAACTGGACATTTGGAGCGCTAAGAGGGTAGTAGTGGAAAAAGGAATATATTCAAATATAAGCTACACAGAAGCATTCTGTGAAACTTCTTTCTGATCTGAGCATTCAGCGAACAGAGTTAAACCATACTTTTGATTGAGGAGATTTGAAACACTCTGTCTGTAGAAAATGCAACTGGACATTCGGAGCGCTAAGTGGGTAATAATGGAAAAATGAATATGTTCAAATATAAACTACACAGAAGCATTGTATGAAACTTATTTCTGTTCTGTGCATTCAACTAACAGAGTTGAACCTTACTTTTGATTGAGCCGTTCTGAAACACTCTTTCTGTAGAAAATGCAACTGGACATTTGGAACGCTAAGAGGGTAGTAGTGGAAAAAGGAATATATTCAAATATAAACTACACAGAAGCATTCTGTGAAACTTCTTTCTGATCTGAGCATTCAGCTAACAGAGTTAAACCATACTATTGACTGAGAAGTTTTGAAACACTCTGTCTGTAGAAAATGCAACTGGACATTCGGAGCGCTAATTGGGTAATAGTGGAAAAAGGAATATATTCAAATATAAGCTACACAGAAGCATTCTGTGAAATTTCTTTCTGATCTTAGAATTCAGCTAACAGAGTTAAACCATACTTTTGATTGAGGAGATTTGAAACACTCTGTCTGTAGAAAATGCAACTGGACATTCGGAGCGCTAATTGGGTAATAGTGGAAAAAGGAATATATTCAAATATAAGCTACACTGAAGCATTCTGTGAAATTTCTTTCTGATCTTAGAATTCAGCTAACAGAGTTAAACCATACTTTTGATTGGGCAGATCTGAACACTCTTTCTGTAGAAAATGCAACTGGACATTCGGAGCGCTAAGTCGGTAATAATGGAAAAAGGAATATGTTCAAATATAAACTACACAGAAGCATTGTATGAAACTTCTTTCTGTTCTGTGCATTCAAGTAACAGAGTTGAACCTTACTTTTGATTGGCCGTTCTGAAACACTCGTTCTGTAGAAACTGCAACTGGGCATTCTGAGCTCTAAGAGGCCTATATTGGGAAAAATAATATCTTCAAATAAAAACTACATAGCAGCATTGTGTGAAACTTATTTCTGATATATGCATTCAGCTAACAGAGTTAAACGATACTTTTGATTGCACAGTTCTGAACACTCTTTCTGTAGAAAATGCAAATGGACATTCGGAGCGCTAATACAGTAATAGTGGAAAAAGGACTATATTCAATTATAAACTACACAGAAGCATTCTGTGAAACTTCTTTCTGTTCTGTGCATTCAACTAAAAGAGTTGAACCTTAGTTTTGATTGAGCCGTTCTGAAACACTCTTTCTGTAGAAAATGAAACTGGAGATTCGGAGCGCTAAGAGGGTAATAGTGGAAAAAGGATTATCTTCAAATATAAACTACCCAGAATCATTCTGTGAAACTTCTTTCTGATATGTGCATTCAGCTAACAGAGTTAAACCATACTTTTGATAGAGCAGTTCTGAACACTCTTTCTGTAGAAAATGCAACTGGACATTTGGAGCGCTAAGAGGGTAGTAGTGGAAAAAGGCATATATTCAAATATAAGCTACACAGAAGCATTCTGTGAAACTTCTTTCTGATCTGAGCATTCAGCTAACAGATTTAAACCATACTTTTGATTGAGCAGTTTTGAAACACTCCGTCTGTAGAAAATGCAACTGGACATTCGTAGCTCTCAGTGGGTAATAGTGGAAAAAAGAATATGTTCAAATATAAACTACACAGAAGCATTGTATGAAACTTCTGTTCTGTGCATTCAACTAACAGAGTTGAACCTTACTTTTGATGGAGCCGTTGTGAAACACTCTTTCTGTAGAAACTGCAATTGGACATTCTGACCGCTAAAAGGCCTATATTGGGAAAAAGAATATCTACAAATAAAAACTACACAGAAGCATTCTGTGAAACTTCTTTCGGATCTGTGCATTCAACTAACAGAGTAAAACCATACTTTTGATTGAGCCGTTCTGAACACTCTTTCTGTAGAAAATGCAAGTGGACATTCGGAGCGCTAAGAGGGTAATAGTTGAAAAAGGAATATATTCAAACATAAACTACACAGAAGCATTCTGTGAAACTTCTTTCTGTTCTGTGCATTCAACTAACAGAGTTGAACCTTACTTTTGATTGAGCCGTTCTGAAACACTCTTTCTGTAGAAACTGCAATTGGACTTTCTAAGCGCTAAGAGGCCTATGTTGTTAAAAAGAATATCTTCAAATAAAAACTACACAGAAGCATTCTGTGAAACTTATTTCTGATCTGTGCATTCAGTTAACAGAGCTAAACCATACTTTTGATTGAGCAGTTATGAAACACTCTTTGTGTAGAAAATATAAGTGGACCTTCGGAGCGCTAAGATTGTAATAGGGGAATAAGGATTATCTCCAAATAAAAACCACACAGAAGCATTCTCTGAAACTCCTTTCTGTTCTCTGAATTCAACTAACAGAGTTTAGCCTTACTTTTGAAGGAACAGTTCTGAAACACTCTTTGTGTAGAAACTGCCATTGGACATTCGGAGCGCTAAGTAGGTAATAGTCAATAAAGGAATATCTTCAACTAAGTACTACACAGAAGCATTCTGTGAAACTTCTTTCTGTTCTGTGCATTCAACTAAAAGAGGTGAACCTTACTTTTCATTGAGCCGTTCTGAAACACTCTTTCTATAGAAACTGCAATTGGACATTCTGAGCGCTAAGAGGCCTATATTGGTAAAAAGAATATTTTCATATAAACACTACACAGAAGCATTTTGTGAAACTTCTTTCTGATCTGTGCATTCAGCTAACAGAGTTAAACCATACTTTTAATTGAGCAGTTCTGAAACACTCTTTCTGTAGAAAATGCTACTGGATATTTGGAGAGCTAAGTGGGTAATAGTGGAAAAAGGAATATCTTCAAATATAAAATACACAGAATCATTCAGTGAAAATTCTTTCTCATCTGTGCATTCAGCTAACAGAGTTAAACCATACTTTTGATTGAGCAGTTCTGAACACTCTTTCTGTACAAAATACAACTGGACATTTGGAGCGCTAAGAGGGTAGTAGTGGAAAAAGGAATATATTCAAATATAAACTACACAGAAGCATTGTATGAAACTTCTTTCTCTTCTGTGCATTCAACTAACAGAGTTGAACCTTATTTTAGATTGAGCCGTTCTGAAACACTCTTTCTGTAGAAAATGCAAGTGGATATTTGGAGCGCTAAGACGGTAATACTGGAAAAGGAATATATTCAAATACAAACTACACAGAATCCTTCTGTGAAACTACTTTCTGTTCTGTGCATTCAACTAGCTGAGTTGAACCTTACTTTTCATGGAGCCGTTCTGAAACACTCTTTCTGTAGAAACTGCAATTGGACATTCTGAGCGCTAAGAGGCCTATATTGGGAAAAAGAATATCTTCAAATAAAAACTACACAGAAGCATTCTGTGAAACTTATTTCTGATATGGGCATTCAACTAATAGAGTAAAACCATACTTTTGACTGAGCCGTTCTGAACACTCTTTCTGTAGAAAATGCAAGTGGACATTCCGAGCGCTAAGAGGGTAATACTAGAAAAAGTAATATCTTCAAATATAAACTACACAGAATCATTCTGTGAAACTTCTTTCTGATCTGTGCATTCAGCTAACAGAATTAAAACATACTTTTCATTGAGCAGTTCTAAACACTCTTTCTGTAGAAAATGCAACTAGACATTTGGAGCGATAAGACGGTAGTTGTGGAAAAAGGAATATATTCAAATATAAACTACACGGAAGCATTCTGTGAAACTACTTTCTGATCTGAGCATTCAGCTAACAGAGTTAAACCATACTTTTGACTGAGCAGTTTTGAAACACTCTGTCTGTAGAAAATGCAACTGGACATTCGGAGCGCTAAGTGGGTAATAGTGGAAAAAGGAATATGTTCAAATATAAACTACACAGAAGCATTGTATGAAACATCTTTCTGTTCTGTACATTCAACTAACAGAGTTGAAACTTACTTTTGATTGAGCCGTTCTGAAACACTCTTTCTGTAGAAACTGCAATTGGACATTCTGAGCCCTAAGAGGACTATATTGGGAAAAATAATATATTCAAATAAAAACTACACAGAGGCATTGTGTGAAACTTATTTCTGATATGTGCATTCAGCTAACAGAGTTAAACCATACTTTTGATTGCGCAGTTCTGAACACTCATTCTGTAGAAAATGCAAGTTGACATTCGGAGCACTAAGAGGGTAATAGTGGAAAAAGCAATATACTCAAATATAAACTACACAGAAGCATTCTGTGAAACTTCTTTCTGTTCTCTGCATTCAACTAACTGAGTTGAACCTTGCTTTTGATTGAGCCGTTCTGGAACACTCTTTCTGTAGAAAATGCAATTGGACATTCTGAGCGCTAAGAGGCCTATATTGGGGAAAAGAATATCAACAAATAAAAACTACACAGAAGCATTCTGTGAAACTTCTTTCTGTTCTGTGCATTCAACTAAAAGTGTTGAACCTTAGTTTTGATTGAGCCGTTCTGAAACACTCTTTCTGTAGAAAATGCAAGTGGACATTCGGAGCGCTAAGTTAGTAATAGTGGAAAAAGGAATATCTCCAAATAAAAACTACACAGAAGCATTCTCTGAAACTCCTTTCTGTTCTGTGCATTCAACTAACAGAGCTGAGCCTTACTTTTGGAGGAGCAGTTCTGAAACACTCTTTGTGTAGAAACTGCCAGTGGAAATACAGAGCGCTAAGAGGGTAATATTCGAAAAAGGAATATCTTCAACTAAATACTACACAGAAGCATTCTGTGAAACTTCTTTCTGTTCTGTGCATTCAACTAAAAGGGTTGAACCTTAGTTTTGATTGAGCCGTTCTGAAACACTCTTTCTGTAGAAAATGAAAGTGGAGATTCGGAGCGCTAAGAGGGTAATAGTGGAAAAAGGATTATCTTCAAATATAAACTACACAGAATCATTCTGTGAAACTTCTTTCTGATATGTGCATTCAGCTAACAGAGTTAAACCATAATTTTGATAGTGCAGTTCTGAACACTCTTTCTGTAGAAAATGCAACTGGACATTTGGAGCGCTAAGAGGGTAGTATTGGAAAAAGGAATATATTCAATTATAAGCTACACAGAAGCATTCTGTGAAACTTCTTTCTGATCTGAGCATTCCGCTAACAGAGTTAAACCATACTTTTGATTGAGGAGATTTGAAACACTCTGACTGTAGAAAATGCAACTGGACATTCGGAGCGCTAAGTGGGTAATAATGGAAAAAGGAATATGTTCAAATATAAACAACACAGAAGCATTGTATGAAACTTCTTTCTGTTCTGTGCATTCAACTAACAGTGTTGAACCTTACTTTTGATTGAGCCGTTCTGAAACACTCTTTCTGTAGAAACTGCAATTGGACATTCTCAGCTCTAAGAGGCCTATATTGGGAATAATAATATCTTCAAATAAAAACTACACAGCAGCATTGTGTGAAACTTATTTCTGATATGTGCATTCAGCTAACAGAGTTAAACCATACTTTTGATAGCGCAGTTCTGAACACTCTTTCTGTAGAAAATGCAAGTGGACATTCGGAGCGCTAATACGGTAATAGTGGAAAAAGGAATATATTCAATTATAAACTACACAGAAGCATTCTGTGAAACTTCTTTCTGTTCTGTGCATTCAACTAACTGAGTTGAACCTTACTTTTGATGGAGCCGTTGTGAAACACTCTTTCTGTAGAAACTGCAATTGGACATTCTGACCACTAAAAGGCCTATATTGGGAAAAAGAATATCTACAAATAAAAACTACACAGAATCATTCTGTGAAAATTCTTTCGAATCTGTGCATTCAACTAACAGTTAAAACCATACTTTTGATTGAGCCGTTCTGAACACTCTTTCTGTAGAAAATGCAAGTGGACATTCGGAGCACTAAGAGGGTAATAGTTGAAAAAGGAATATATTCAAATATAAACTACACAGAAGCATTCTGTGAAACTTCTTTCTGTTCTGTGCATTCAACTAACAGAGTTGAACCTTACTTTTGATTGAGCCGTTCTGAAACACTCTTTCTGTAGAAACTGCAATTGGACTTTCTAAGCGCTAAGAGACCTACATTGTTAAAAAGAATATCTTCAAATAAAAACTACACAGAAGCATTCTGTGAAACATATTTCTGATATGTGCATTCAGTTAACAGAGCTAAACCATACTTTTGATTGAGCAGTTATGAAACACTCTTTGTGTAGAAAATATAAGTGGACTTTGGAGCGCTAAGATTGAAATAGGGGAAAAAGGATTATCTCCAAATAAAAACCACACAGAAGCATTCTCTGAAACTCCTTTCTGTTCTCTGAATTCAACTAATAGAGTTGATCCTTCCTTTTGAAGGAACAGTTCTGAAACACTCTTTGTGTAGAAACTGCCAGTGGACATTCAGAGCGCTAAGTGGGTAATAGTCAATAAAGTAATATCTTCAACTAAATACTACACAGAAGCATTCTGTGAAACTACTTTCTGTTCTGTGCATTCAACTAAAAGAGGTGATCCTTACTTTTCATTGAGCCGTTCTGAAACACTCTTTCTACAGAAACTGCAATTGGACATTCTGAGCGCTAAGAGGCCTATATTGGTAAAAAGAATATTTTCATATAAACACTACACAGAAGCATTCTGTGAAACTTCTTTCTGATCTGTGCATTCAGCTAACAGAGTTAAACCATACTTTGGATTGAGCAGTTCTGAAACACTCTTTCTGTAGAAAATGCTACTGGACATTTGGAGCGCTAAGTGGGTAATAGTGGAAAAAGGAATATCTTCAAATATAAACTACACAGAATCATTCTGTTAAACTTCTTTCTGATCTGTGCATTCAGCTAACAGAGTTAAAGCATACTTTTGATTGAGCCGTTCTGAACACTCTTTCTGTAGAAAATGCAACTGGACATTTGGAGCGCTAAGAGGGTAGTAGTGGAAAAAGTAATATATTCAAATATAAAATACACAGAAGCATTGTATGAAACTCCTTTCTCTTCTGTGCATTTAACTAACAGAGTTGAACCTTATTTTTGAATGAGCCGTTCTGAAACACTCTTTCTTTAGAAAATGCAAGTGGATATTCGCAGCGCTAAGACGGTAATACTGGAAAAGGAATATATTCAAATATAAACTACACAGAAGCATTCTGTGAAGCTTCTTTCTGTTCTGTGCATTCAACTAACAGAGTTGAACCTTACTTTTGATGGAGCCGTTCTGAAAATCTCTTTCTATAGAAACTGCAATTGGACATTCTGAGAGCTAAGAGGCCTATATTTTGAAAAAGAATATCTTCAAATAAAAACTACACAGAAGCATTCTGTGAAACTTATTTCGGATATGGGCATTCAACTAATAGAGTAAAACCATACTTTTGACTGAGCCGTTCTGAACACTCTTTCTGTAGAAAATGCAAGTGGACATTCTGAGCGCTAAGAGGGTAATACTAGAAAAAGTAATATCTTCAAATATAAACTACACAGAATCATTCTGTGAAACTTGTTTCTGATCTGTGCATTCAGCTAACAGAATTAAAGAATACTTTTCATTGAGCAGTTCTGAACACTCTTTCTGTAGAAAATGCAACTAGACATTTGGAGCGATAAGAGGGTAGTAGTGGAAAAAGGAATATATTCAAATATAAACTACACGGAAGCATTCTGTGAAACTTCTTTCTGATCTGAGCATTCAGCTAACAGTGTTAAACCATACTTTTGACTGAGCAGTTTTGAAACACTCTGTCTGTAGAAAATGCAACTGGACATTCGGAGCGCTAAGTGGGTAATAGTGGAAAAAGGAATATGTTCAAATATAAACTACACAGAAGCATTGTATGAAACATCTTTCTGTTCTGTACATTCAACTAACAGAGTTGAAACTTACTTTTGATTGAGCCGTTCTGAAACACTATTTCTGTAGAAACTGCAATTGGACATTCTGAGCCCTAAGAGGCCTATATTGGGAAAAATAATATATTCAAATAAAAACTACACAGAGGCATTGTGTGAAACTTATTTCTGATATGTGCATTCAGCTAACAGAGTTAAACCACACTTTTGATTGCGCAGTTCTGAACACTCTTTCTGTAGAAAATGCAAGTTGAAATTCTGAGCGCTAAGAAGGTAATAGTGGAAAAAGCAATATACTCAAATATAAACTACAAAGAAGCATTCTGTGAAACTTCTTTCTGTTCTCTGCATTCAACTAACTGAGTTGAACCTTGCTTTTGATTGAGCCGTTCTGGAACACTCTTTCTGTAGAAAATGCAATTGGACATTCTGAGCGCTAAGAGGCCTATATTGGGAAAAATAATATCTACAAATAAAAACTACACAGAAGCATTCTGTGAAACTTCTTTCTGTTCTGTGCATTCAACTAAAAGTGTTGAACCTTAGATTTGATTGAGCCGTTCTGAAACACTCTTTCTGTAGAAAATGCAAGTGGACATTCGGAGCGCTAAGTTAGTAATAGTGGAAAAAGGAATATCTCCATATAAAAACTACACAGAAGCATTCTCTGAAACTCCTTTCTGTTCTGTGCATTCAACTAACAGAGCTGAGCCTTACTTTTGGATGAGCAGTTCTGAAACACTCTTTGTGTAGAAACTGCCATTGGAAATTCAGAGCGCTAAGAGGGTAATAGTCGAAAAAGGAATATCTTCAACTAAATACTACACAGAAGCATTCTGTGAAACTACTTTCTGTTCTGTGCATTCAACTAAAAGAGTTGAAACTTAGTTTTGATTGAGCCGTTCTGAAACACTCTTTCTGTAGAAAATGAAAGTGGAGATTCGGAGCGCTAAGAGGGTAATAGTGGAAAAAGATTATCTTCAAATATAAACTACACAGAATCATTCTGTGAAACTTCTTTCTGATATGTGCATTCAGCTAACAGAGTTAAACCATACTTTTGATTGAGCAGTTCTGAACACTGTTTCTGTAGAAAATGCAACTGGACATTTAGAGCGCTAAGAGGGTAGTAGTGGAAAAAGGAATATATTCAAATATAAGCTACACAGAAGCATTCTGTGAAACTCCTTTCTGATCTGAGCATTCCGCTAACAGAGTTAAACCATACTTTGATTGAGGAGATTTGAAACACTCTGACTGTAGAAAATTCAACTGGACATTCGGAGCGCTAAGTGGGTAATAATGGAAAAAGGAATATGTTCAAATATAAACAACACAGCAGCACTGTATGAAACTTCTTTCTGTTCTGTGCATTCAACGAACAGAGTTGAACCTTACTTTTGATTGAGCCGTTCTGAAACACTCTTTCTGTAGAAACTGCAATTGGACATTCTCAGCTCTAAGAGGCCTATATTGGGAATAATAATATCTTCAAATAAAAACTACACAGCAGCATTGTGTGAAACTTATTTCTGATATGTGCATTCAGCTAACAGAGTTAAACCATACTTTTGATTGCACAGTTCTGAACACTCTTTCTGTAGAAAATGCAAGTGGACATTCGGAGCGCTAATTCGGTAATAGTGGAAAAAGGAATATATTCAATTATAAACTACACAGAATCATTCTGTGAAACTTCTTTCTGATATGTGCATTCAGCAAACAGAGTTAAACCATACTTTTGATTGAGCAGTTTTGAACACTGTTTCTGTAGAAAATGCAACTGGACATTTAGAGCGCTAAGAGGGTAGTAGTGGAAAAAGGAATATATTCAAATATAAGCTACACAGAAGCATTCTGTGAAACTTCTTTCTGATCTGAGCATTCCGCTAACAGAGTTAAACCATACTTTTGATTGAGGAGATTTGAAACACTCTGACTGTAGAAAATGCAAGTTGACATTCGGAGCGCTAAGAGGGTAATAGTGGAAAAAGCAATATACTCAAATATAAACTACACAGAAGCATTCTGTGAAACTTCTTTCTGTTCTCTGCATTCAACTAACTGAGTTGAACCTTGCTTTTGATTGAGCCGTTCTGGAACACTCTTTCTGAAGAAAATGCAATTGGACATTCTGAGCGCTAAGAGGCCTATATTGGGAAAAATAATATCTACAAATAAAAACTACACAGAAGCATTCTGTGAAACTTCTTTCTGTTCTGTGCATTCAACTAAAAGTGTTGAACCTTAGTTTTGATTGAGCCGTTCTGAAACACTCTTTCTGTAGAAAATGCAAGTGGACATTCGGAGCGCTAAGTTAGTAATAGTGGAAAAAGGAATATCTCCAAATAAAAACTACACAGAAGCATTCTCTGAAACATATTTCTGATATGTGCATTCAGTTAACAGAGCTAAACCATACTTTTGATTGAGCAGTTATGAAACACTCTTTGTGTAGAAAATATAAGTGGACCTTCGGAGCGCTAAGATTGTAATAGAGGAAAAAGGACTATCTCCAAATAAAAACCACACAGAAGCATTCTCTGAAACTCCTTTCTGTTCTCTGAATTCAACTAACAGAGTTGAGCCTTACTTTTGAAGGAGCAGTTCTGAAACACTCTTTGTGTAGAAACTGACAGTGGAAATTCAGAGCGCTAAGAGGGTAATAGTCGAAAAAGGAATATCTTCAACTAAATACTACACAGAAGCATTCTGTGAAACTCCTTTCTGTTCTCTGAATTCAACTAACAGAGTTGAGCCTTACTTTTGAAGGAACAGTTCTGAAACACACTTTGTGTAGAAACTGCCAGTGGACATTCGGAGCGCTAAGTGGGTAATAGTCAATAAAGGAATATCTTCAACTAAATACTACACAGAAGCATTCTGTGAAACTCCTTTCTTTTCTGTGCATTCAACTAACTGAGTTGAACCTTACTTTTGATGGAGCCGTTGTGAAACACTCTTTCTGTAGAAACTGCAATTGCACATTCTGAGCGCTTAGAGGCCTATATTGGTAAAAAGAATATTTTCATATAAACACTACACAGAAGCATTCTGTGAAACTTCTTTCTGATCTGTGCATTCAGCTAACAGAGTTAAACCATACTTTGGATTGAGCAGTTGTGAAACACTCTTTCTGTAGAAAATGCTACTGGACATTTGGAGCGCTAAGTGGGTAATAGTGGAAAAAGGAATATCTTCAAATATAAACCACACAGAATCATTCTGTGAAACTTCTTTCTGATCTGTGCATTCAGCTAACAGAGTTAAAGCATACTTTTGATTGAGCAGTTCTGAACACTCTTTCTGTAGAAAATGCAACTGGACATTTGGAGCGCTAAGAGGGTAGTAGTGGAAAAAGTAATATATTCAAATATAAACTACACAAAAGCATTGTATGAAACTCCTTTCTCTTCTGTGCATTTAACTAACAGAGTTGAACCTTATTTTTGATTGAGCCGTTCTGAAACACTCTTTCTTTAGAAAATGCAAGTGGATATTCGCAGCGCTAAGACGGTAATACTGGAAAAGGAATATATTCAAATATAAACTACACAGAAGCATTCTGTGAAACTTCTTTCTGTTCTGTGCATTCAACTAACTGAGTTGAACCTTACTTTTGATGGAGCCGTTCTGAAAATCTCTTTCTGTAGAAACTGCAATTGGACATTCTGAGCGCTAAGAGGCCTATATTTTGAAAAAGAATATCTTCAAATAAAAACTACACAGAAGCATTCTGTGAAACTTATTTCGGATATGGGCATTCAACTAATAGAGTAAAACCATACTTTTGATTGAGCCGTTCTGAACACTCTTTCTGTAGAAAATGCAAGTGGACATTCTGAGCACTAAGAGGGTAATACTAGAAAAAGTAATATCTTCAAATATAAACTACACAGAATCATTCTGTGAAACTTCTTTCTGATCTGTGCATTCAGCTAACAGAATTAAACCATACTTTTCATTGAGCAGTTCTGAACACTCTTTCTGTAGAAAATGCAACTAGACATTTGGAGCGATAAGAGGTTAGTAGTGGAAAAAGGAATATATTCAAATATAAACTACACGGAAGCATTCTGTGAAACTTCTTTCTGATCTGAGCATTCAGCTAACAGAGTTAAACCATACTTTTGACTGAGCAGTTTTGAAACACTCTGTCTGTAGAAAATGCAACTGGACATTCGGAGGGCTAAGTGGGTAATAGTGGAAAAAGGAATATGTTCAAATATAAACTATACAGAAGCATTGTATGAAACATCTTTCTGTTCTGTACATTCAACTAACAGAGTTGAAACTTACTTTTGATTGAGCCGTTCTGAAACACTCTTTCTGTAGAAACTGCAATTGGACATTCTGAGCCCTAAGAGGCCTATATTGGGAAAAATAATATATTCAAATAAAAACTACACAGAGGCATTGTGTGAAACTTATTTCTGATATGTGCATTCAGCTAACAGAGTTAAACCATACTTTTGATTGCGCAGTTCTGAACACTCTTTCTGTAGAAAATGCAAGTTGAAATTCGGAGCGCTAAGAGGGTAATAGTGGAAAAAGCAATATACTCAAATATAAACTACAAAGAAGCATTCTGTGAAACTTCTTTCTGTTCTCTGCATTCAACTAACTGAGTTGAACCTTGCTTTTGATTGAGCCGTTCTGGAACACTCTTTCTGTAGAAAATGCAATTGGACATTCTGAGCGCTAAGAGGCCTATATTGGGAAAAATAATATCTACAAATAAAAACTACACAGAAGCATTCTGTGAAACTTCTTTCTGTTCTGTGCATTCAACTAAAAGTGTTGAACCTTAGTTTTGATTGAGCCGTTCTTAAACACTCTTTCTGTAGAAAATTCAAGTGGACATTCGGAGCGCTAAGTTAGCAATAGTGGAAAAAGGAATATCTCCATATAAAAACTACACAGAAGCATTCTCTGAAACTCCTTTCTGTTCTCTGCATTCAACTAACAGAGCTGAGCCTTACTTTTGGAGGAGCAGTTCTGAAACACTCTTTGTGTAGAAACTGCCAGTGTAAATTCAGAGCGCTAAGAGGGTAATAGTCGAAAAAGGAATAGCTTCAACTAAATACTACAGAGAAGCATTCTGTGAAACTTCTTTCTTTTCTGTGCATTCAACTAAAAGAGTTGAAACTTAGTTTTGATTGAGCCGTTCTGAAACACTCTTTCTGTAGAAAATGAAAGTGGAGATTCGGAGCGCTAAGAGTGTAATAGTGGAAAAAGGATTATCTTCAAATATAAACTACACAGAATCATTCTGTGAAACTTCTTTCTGATATGTGCATTCAGCAAACAGAGTTAAACCATACTTTTGATTGAGCAGTTCTGAACACTCTTTCTGTAGAAAATGCAACTGGACATTTGGAGCGCTAAGAGGGTAGTAGTGGAAAAAGGAATATATTCAAATATAAGCTACACAGAAGCATTCTGTGAAACTTCTTTCTGATCTGAGCATTCCGCTAACAGAGTTAAACCATACTTTTGATTGAGGAGATTTGAAACACTCTGACTGTAGAAAATGCAACTGGACATTCGGAGCGCTAAGTGGGTAATAACGGAAAAAGGAATATGTTCAAATATAAACAACACAGAAGCATTGTATGAAACTTCTTTCTGTTCTGTGCATTCAACTAACAGAGTTGAACCTTACTTTTGATTGAGCCGTTCTGAAACACTCTTTCTGTAGAAACTGCAATTGGACATTCTCAGCTCTAAGAGGCCTATATTGGGAATAATAATATCTTCAAATAAAAACTACACAGCAGCATTGTGTGAAACTTATTTCTGATATGTGCATTCAGCTAACAGAGTTAAACCATAATTTTGATTGCACAGTTCTGAACACTCTTTCTGTAGAAAATGCAAGTGGACATTCGGAGCGCTAATACGGTAATAGTGGAAAAAGGAATATATTCAATTATAAACTACACAGAAGCATTCTGTGAAACTTCTTTCTGTTCTGTGCATTCAACTAACTGAGTTGAACCTTACTTTTGATGGAGCCGTTGTGAAACACTCTTTCTGCAGAAACTGCAATTGGACATTCTGACCGCTAAAAGGCCTATATTGGGAAAAAGAATATCTACAAATAAAAACTACACAGAAGCATTCTGTGAAACTTCTTTCAGATCTGTGCATTCAACTAACAGAGTAAAATCATACTTTTGATTGAGCCGTTCTGAACACTCTTTCTGTAGAAAATGCAAGTGGACATTCAGAGCGCTAATAGGGTAATATTTGAAAAAGGAATATACTCAAATATAAACTACACAGAAGCATTCTGTGAAACTTCTTTCTGTTCTGTGCCTTCAACTAACAGAGTTTAACCTTACTTTTGATTGAGCCGTTCTGAAACACTCTTTCTGTAGAAACTGCAATTGGACTTTCTAAGCGCTAAGATGCCTACATTGTTAAAAAGAATATCTTCAAATAAAAACTACACAGAAGCATTCTGTGAAACATATTTCTGATATGTGCATTCAGTTAACAGAGCTAAACCATACTTTTGATTGAGCAGTTATGAAACACTCTTTGTGTAGAAAATATAAGTGGACCTTCGGAGCGCTAAGATTGTAATAGGGGAAAAAGGATTATCTCCAAATAAAAACCACACAGAAGCATTCTCTGAAACTCCTTTCTGTTCTCTGAATTCAACTAACAGAGTTGAGCCTTACTTTTGAAGGAACAGTTCTGAAACACTCTTTGTGTAGAAACTGCCAGTGGACATTCGGAGCGCTAAGTGGGTAATAGTCAATAAAGGAATATCTTCAACTAAATACTACACAGAAGCATTCTGTGAAACTACTTTCTGTTCTGTGCATTCAACTAAAAGAGGTGAACCTTACTTTTCATTGAGCCGTTCTGAAACACTCTTTCTATAGAAACTGCAATTGGACATTCTGAGCGCTAAGAGGCCTATATTGGTAAAAAGAATATTTTCATATAAACACTACACAGAAGCATTCTGTGAAACTTCTTTCTGATCTGTGCATTCAGCTAACAGAGTTAAACCATACTTTGGATTGAGCAGTTCTGAAACACTCTTTCTGTAGAAAATGCTACTGGACATGTGGAGCGCTAAGTGGGTAATAGTGGAAAAAGGAATATCTTCAAATTTAAACTACACAGAATCATTCTGTTAAACTTCTTTCTGATCTGTGCATTCAGCTAACAGAGTTAAAGCATACTTTTGATTGAGCAGTTCTGAACACTCTTTGTGTAGAAAATGCAACTGGACATTCAGAGCGCTAAGAGGGTAGTAGTGGAAAAAGTAATATATTCAAATATAAACTACACAGAAGAATTGTATGAAACTCCTTTCTCTTCTGTGCATTTAACTAACAGAGTTGAACCTTATTTTTGATTGAGCCGTTCTGAAACACTCTTTCTTTAGAAAATGCCAGTGGATATTCGCAGCGCTAAGATGGTAATACTGGAAAAGGAATATATTCAAATATAAACTACACAGAAGCATTCTGTGAAACTTATTTCTGTTCTGTGCATTCAACTAACTGAGTTGAACCTTACTTTTGATGGAGCCGTTCTGAAAAGCTCTTTCTGTAGAAACTGCAATTGGACATTCTGAGCGCTAAGAGGCCTATATTGGTAAAAAGAATATCTTCATAGAAACACTACACAGAAGCATTCTGTGAAACTTCTTTCTGATCTGTACATTCAGCTAACAGAATTAAACCATACTTTTGATTGAGCAGTTCGGAACACTCTTTCTGTAGAAAATGCAACTGGACATTTGGAGCGCTAAGAGTGTAGTAGTGGAAAAAGTGATATATTCAAATATAAACTACACAGAAGCATTCTGTGAAACTTCTTTCTGTTCCTTGCATTCAACTAACTGAGTTGAAACTTACTTTTGATGCAGCCGTTCTGAAACACTCTTTCTGTAGAAACTGCAATTGGATATTCTGAGCGCTAAGAGGCCTATATTGGGAAAAAGAATATCTTCAAATAAAAACTACACAGAAGCATTCTGTGAAACTTATTTCTGATATGGGCATTCAACTAATAGAGTAAAACCATATTTTTGATTGAGCCGTTCTGAACACTCTTTCTGTAGAAAATGCAAGTGGACATTCCGAGCGCTAAGAGGTTAATACTAGAAAAAGTAATATCTTCAAATATAAACTACACAGAATCATTCTGTGAAACTTCTTTCTGATCTGTGCATTCAGCTAACAGAATTAAACCATACTTTTCATTGACCAGTTCTGAACAATCTTTCTGTAGAAAATGCAACTGGACATTTTAGCGCTAAGAGGGTAGTAGTGGAAAAAGGGTTATATTCAAATATAAACTACACAGAAGCATTCTGTGAAACTTCTTTCTGATCTGAGCATTCAGCTAACAGAGTTAAACCATAGTTTTGACTGAGCAGTTTTGAAACACTCTGTCTGTAGAAAATCCAACTGGACATTCGGAGCGCTAAGTGGGTAATAGTGGAAAAAGGAATATGTTCAAATATAAACTACACAGAAGCATTGTATGAAACATCTTTCTGTTCTGTACATTCAACTAACAGAGTTGAAACTTTCTTTTGATTTAGCCGTTCTGAAACACTCTTTCTGTAGAAACTGCAATTGGACATTCTGAGCCCTAAGAGGCCTATATTGGGAAAAATAATATATTCAAATAAAAACTACACAGAAGCATTGTGTGAAACTTATTTCTCATATGTGCGTTCAGGTAACAGAGTTAAACCATACATTTGATTGCGCAGTTCTGAACCCTCTTTCTGTAGAAAATGCAATGTACATTCGGAGCGCTAAGAGGGTAATAGTGGAAAAAGCAATATATTCAAATATAAACTACACAGAAGCATTCTGTGAAACTTCTTTCTGTTCTTTGCATTCAACTAACTGAGTTGAACCTTGCTTTTGATTGAGCCGTTCTGGAACACTCTTTCTGTAGAAAATGCAATTGGACATTCTGAGCGCTAAGAGGCCTATATTGGGAAAAAGAATATCTACAAATAAAAACTACAGAGAAGCATTCTGTGAAACTTGTTTCTGTTCTGTGCATTCAACTAAAAGTGTTGAACCTTAGTTTTGATTGAGCCGTTCTGAAACACTATTTCTGTAGAAAATGCAAGTGGACATTTGGAACGCTAAGATAGTAATAGTGGAAAAAAGAATATCTCCAAATAAAAACTACACAGAAGCATTCTCTGAAACTCCTTTCTGTTCTCTGCATTCAACTAACAGAGCTGAGCCTTACTTTTGAAGGAGCAGTTCTGAAACACTCTTTGTGTAGAAACTGCCAGTGGAAATTCAGAGCGCTAATAGGGTAATAGTCGAAAAAGGAATATCTTCAACTAAATACTACAGAGAAGCATTCTGTCAAACTTCTTTCTGTTCTGTGCATTCAACTAAAAGAGTTGAACCTTAGTTTTGATTGAGCCGTTCTGAAACACTCTTTCTGTAGAAAATGAAAGTGGAGATTCGGAGCGCTAAGAGGGTAATAGTGGAAAAAGGAATATCTTAAAATATAAACTACACAGAATCATTCTGTGAAACTTCTTTCTGATATGTGCATTCAGCTAACAGAGTTAAACCATAGTTTTGATAGAGCAGTTCTGAACACTCTTTCTGTAGAAAATGCAACTGGACATTTGGAGCGCTAAGAGTTTAGTAGTGGAAAAAGGAATATATTCAAATATAAGCTACACAGAAGCATTCTGTGAAACTTCATTCTGATCTGAGCATTCAGATAACAGTGTTAAACCATACTTTTGATTGAGGAGATTTGAAACACTCTGTGTGTAGAAAATGCAACTGGACATTCGAAGCGCTAAGTGGGTAATAATGGAAAAAGGAATATGTTCAAATATAAACTACACAGAAGCATTGTATGAAACTTCTTTCTGTTCCGTGCATTCATGAAACAGAGTTGAGCCTTACTTTTGATTGAGCCGTTCTGAAACACTCTTTCTGTAGAAACTGCAATTGGACATTCAGAGCGCTAGGAGGACTATATTGGGAAAAATAATATCTTCAAATAAAAACTACACAGCAGCATTGTGTGAAACTTATTTCTGATATGTGCATTCAGCTAACACAGCTAAACCATACTTTTGATTGCACAGTTCTGAACACTCTTTCTGTAGAAAATGTAAGTGGACATTCGGAGCGCTAATACGGTAATAGTGGGAAAAGGAATATATGAAATTATAAACTACACAGAAGCATTCTGTGAAACTTCTCTCAGTTCTGTGCATTCACCTAACTGATTTGAACCTTGCTTTTGATGGAGCCGTTGCGAAACACTCTTTCTGTAGAAACTGCAATCGGACATTCTGACCGCTAAAAGGCCTATATTGGGAAAAAGAATATCTACAAATAAAAACTACACAGAAGCATTCTGTGAAACTTCTTTCGGATCTGTGCATTGAACTAAAAGTGTAAAACCATACTTTTGATTTAGCCGTTCTGAACACTCTTTCTGTAGAAAATGTAAGTGGACATTCAGAGCGCTAAGAGGGTAATAGTTGAAAAAGGAATATATTCAAATAAAAAGTACACAGAAGCATTCTTTGAAACTTCTTTCTGTTCTGTGCATTCAACTAACAGAGTTGAACCTTACTTTTGATTGAGCCGTTCTGAAACACTCTTTCTGTAGAAACTGCAATTGAACTTTCTAAGCGCTAAGAGGCCAACATTGTTAAAAAGCATATCTTCAAATAAAAACTACACAGAAGCATTCTGTGAAACTTATTTCTGATCAGTGCATTCAGTTAACAGAGCTAAAGCATACTTTTGATTGAGCAGTTATGAAACACTCGTTCTGTAGAAAATGCAAGTGGACATTCGGAGCGCTAAGACTGTAATAGAGGAAAAGGGAATATCTCCAAATAAAAACTACACAGAAGCATTCTCTGAGACTCCTTTCTGTTCTCTGCATTCAACTAACAGAGTTTAGCCTTACTTTTGAAGGAGCAGTTCTGAAACACTCTTTGTGTAGAAACTGCCAGTGGATATTCGGAGCGCTAAGTGGGTAATAGTAAAAAAGGAATATCTTCAACTAAATACTACACAGAATCATTCTGTGAAACTTCTTTCTGATATGTGCATTCAGCTAACAGAGTTAAACCATAGTTTTGATAGAGCAGTTCTGAACACTCTTTCTGTAGAAAATGCAACTGGACATTTGGAGCGCTAAGAGAGTAGTAGTGGAAAAAGGAATATATTCAAATATAAGCTACACAGAAGCATTCTGTGAAACTTCATTCTGATCTGAGCATTCAGCTAACAGAGTTAAAGCATACTTTTGATTGTGGAGATTTGAAACACTCTGTCTGTAGAAAATGCAACTGGACATTCGGAGCGCTAAGTGGGTAATAATGGAAAAAGGAATATGTTCAAATATAAACTACACAGAAGCATTGTATGAAACTTTCTTCTGTTCTGTGCATTCAAGTAACAGAGTTGAGCCTTACTTTTGATTGAGCCGTTCTGAAACACTCTTTCTGTAGAAACTGCAATTGGACATTCTGAGCGCTAAGAGGCCTATATTGGGAAAAATAATATCTTCAAATAAAAACTACACAGCAGCATTGTGTGAAACTTATTTCTGATATGTGCATTCAGCTAACAGAGCTAAACCAAACTTTTGATTGCGCAGTTCTGAACACTCTTTCTGTAGAAAATGCAAGTGGACATTCGGAGCGCTAATACGGTAATAGTGGGAAAAGGAATATATGAAATTATAAACTACACAGAAGCATTCTGTGAAACTTCTTTCAGTTCTGTGCATTCAACTAACTGATTTGAACCTTACTTTTGCTGGAGCCGTTGTGAAACACTCTTTCTGTAGAAACTGCAAACGGACATTCTGACCGCTAAAAGTCTTATATTGGGAAAAATAATATCTACAAATAAAAACTACACACAAGCATTCTGTGAAACTTCTTTCGGATCTGTGCATTGAACTAACAGAGTAAAACCATACTTTTGATTGAGCCGTTCTGAACACTCTTTCTGTAGAAAATGTAAGTGGACATTCAGAGCGCTAAGAGGGTAATAGTTGAAAAAGGAATATATTCAAATAAAAAGTACACAGAAGCATTCTGTGAAACTTCTTTCTGTTCTGTGCATTCAACTAACAGAGTTGAACCTTACTTTTGATTGAGCCGTTCTGAAACACTCTTTCTGTAGAAACTGCAATTGGACTTTCTAAGCGCTAAGAGGCCTACATTGTTAAAAAGAATATCTTCAAATAAAAACTACAAAGAAGCATTCTGTGAAACTTATTTCTGATCAGTGCATTCAGTTAACAGAGCTAAACCATACTTTTGATTGAGCAGTTATGAAACACTCGTTCTGTAGAAAATGCAAGTGGACATTCGGAGCGCTAAGATTGTAATAGAGGAAAAGGGAATATCTCCAAATAAAACTACACAAAAGCATTCTCTGAGACTCCTTTCAGTTCTCTGCATTCAACTAACAGAGTTTAGCCTTACTTTTGAAGGAGCAGTTCTGAAACACTCTTTGTGTAGAAACTGCCAGTGGACATTCGGAGCGCTAAGTGAATAATAGTCAAAAAAGGAATATCTTCAACTAAATACTACACAGAAGCATTCTGTGAAACTTCTTTCTGTTCTGTGCATTCAACTAAAATAGGTGAACCTTATTTTTATTGAGCCGTTCTGAAACACTCTTTCTATAGAAACTGCAATTGGACATTCTGAGCGCTAAGAGGCCTATATTGGTAAAAAGAATATTTTCATATAAACACTACACAGAAGCATTCTGTGAAACTTCTTTCTGATCTGTGCATTCAGCTAACAGAGTTAAACCATACTTTGGATTGAGCAGTTCTGAAACACTCTTTCTGTAGAAAATGCTACTGGACATGTGGAGCGCTAAGTGGGTAATAGTGGAAAAAGGAATATCTTCAAATTTAAACTACACAGAATCATTCTGTTAAACTTCTTTCTGATCTGTGCATTCAGCTAACAGAGTTAAAGCATACTTTTGATTGAGCAGTTCTGAACACTCTTTGTGTAGAAAATGCAACTGGACATTCAGAGCGCTAAGAGGGTAGTAGTGGAAAAAGTAATATATTCAAATATAAACTACACAGAAGAATTGTATGAAACTCCTTTCTCTTCTGTGCATTTAACTAACAGAGTTGAACCTTATTTTTGATTGAGCCGTTCTGAAACACTCTTTCTTTAGAAAATGCCAGTGGATATTCGCAGCGCTAAGATGGTAATACTGGAAAAGGAATATATTCAAATATAAACTACACAGAAGCATTCTGTGAAACTTATTTCTGTTCTGTGCATTCAACTAACTGAGTTGAACCTTACTTTTGATGGAGCCGTTCTGAAAAGCTCTTTCTGTAGAAACTGCAATTGGACATTCTGAGCGCTAAGAGGCCTATATTGGTAAAAAGAATATCTTCATAGAAACACTACACAGAAGCATTCTGTGAAACTTCTTTCTGATCTGTACATTCAGCTAACAGAATTAAACCATACTTTTGATTGAGCAGTTCGGAACACTCTTTCTGTAGAAAATGCAACTGGACATTTGGAGCGCTAAGAGTGTAGTAGTGGAAAAAGTGATATATTCAAATATAAACTACACAGAAGCATTCTGTGAAACTTCTTTCTGTTCCTTGCATTCAACTAACTGAGTTGAAACTTACTTTTGATGCAGCCGTTCTGAAACACTCTTTCTGTAGAAACTGCAATTGGATATTCTGAGCGCTAAGAGGCCTATATTGGGAAAAAGAATATCTTCAAATAAAAACTACACAGAAGCATTCTGTGAAACTTATTTCTGATATGGGCATTCAACTAATAGAGTAAAACCATATTTTTGATTGAGCCGTTCTGAACACTCTTTCTGTAGAAAATGCAAGTGGACATTCCGAGCGCTAAGAGGTTAATACTAGAAAAAGTAATATCTTCAAATATAAACTACACAGAATCATTCTGTGAAACTTCTTTCTGATCTGTGCATTCAGCTAACAGAATTAAACCATACTTTTCATTGACCAGTTCTGAACAATCTTTCTGTAGAAAATGCAACTGGACATTTTAGCGCTAAGAGGGTAGTAGTGGAAAAAGGGTTATATTCAAATATAAACTACACAGAAGCATTCTGTGAAACTTCTTTCTGATCTGAGCATTCAGCTAACAGAGTTAAACCATAGTTTTGACTGAGCAGTTTTGAAACACTCTGTCTGTAGAAAATCCAACTGGACATTCGGAGCGCTAAGTGGGTAATAGTGGAAAAAGGAATATGTTCAAATATAAACTACACAGAAGCATTGTATGAAACATCTTTCTGTTCTGTACATTCAACTAACAGAGTTGAAACTTTCTTTTGATTTAGCCGTTCTGAAACACTCTTTCTGTAGAAACTGCAATTGGACATTCTGAGCCCTAAGAGGCCTATATTGGGAAAAATAATATATTCAAATAAAAACTACACAGAAGCATTGTGTGAAACTTATTTCTCATATGTGCGTTCAGGTAACAGAGTTAAACCATACATTTGATTGCGCAGTTCTGAACCCTCTTTCTGTAGAAAATGCAATGTACATTCGGAGCGCTAAGAGGGTAATAGTGGAAAAAGCAATATATTCAAATATAAACTACACAGAAGCATTCTGTGAAACTTCTTTCTGTTCTTTGCATTCAACTAACTGAGTTGAACCTTGCTTTTGATTGAGCCGTTCTGGAACACTCTTTCTGTAGAAAATGCAATTGGACATTCTGAGCGCTAAGAGGCCTATATTGGGAAAAAGAATATCTACAAATAAAAACTACAGAGAAGCATTCTGTGAAACTTGTTTCTGTTCTGTGCATTCAACTAAAAGTGTTGAACCTTAGTTTTGATTGAGCCGTTCTGAAACACTATTTCTGTAGAAAATGCAAGTGGACATTTGGAACGCTAAGATAGTAATAGTGGAAAAAAGAATATCTCCAAATAAAAACTACACAGAAGCATTCTCTGAAACTCCTTTCTGTTCTCTGCATTCAACTAACAGAGCTGAGCCTTACTTTTGAAGGAGCAGTTCTGAAACACTCTTTGTGTAGAAACTGCCAGTGGAAATTCAGAGCGCTAATAGGGTAATAGTCGAAAAAGGAATATCTTCAACTAAATACTACAGAGAAGCATTCTGTCAAACTTCTTTCTGTTCTGTGCATTCAACTAAAAGAGTTGAACCTTAGTTTTGATTGAGCCGTTCTGAAACACTCTTTCTGTAGAAAATGAAAGTGGAGATTCGGAGCGCTAAGAGGGTAATAGTGGAAAAAGGAATATCTTAAAATATAAACTACACAGAATCATTCTGTGAAACTTCTTTCTGATATGTGCATTCAGCTAACAGAGTTAAACCATAGTTTTGATAGAGCAGTTCTGAACACTCTTTCTGTAGAAAATGCAACTGGACATTTGGAGCGCTAAGAGTTTAGTAGTGGAAAAAGGAATATATTCAAATATAAGCTACACAGAAGCATTCTGTGAAACTTCATTCTGATCTGAGCATTCAGATAACAGTGTTAAACCATACTTTTGATTGAGGAGATTTGAAACACTCTGTGTGTAGAAAATGCAACTGGACATTCGAAGCGCTAAGTGGGTAATAATGGAAAAAGGAATATGTTCAAATATAAACTACACAGAAGCATTGTATGAAACTTCTTTCTGTTCCGTGCATTCATGAAACAGAGTTGAGCCTTACTTTTGATTGAGCCGTTCTGAAACACTCTTTCTGTAGAAACTGCAATTGGACATTCAGAGCGCTAGGAGGACTATATTGGGAAAAATAATATCTTCAAATAAAAACTACACAGCAGCATTGTGTGAAACTTATTTCTGATATGTGCATTCAGCTAACACAGCTAAACCATACTTTTGATTGCGCAGTTCTGAACACTCTTTCTGTAGAAAATGTAAGTGGACATTCGGAGCGCTAATACGGTAATAGTGGGAAAAGGAATATATGAAATTATAAACTACACAGAAGCATTCTGTGAAACTTCTCTCAGTTCTGTGCATTCACCTAACTGATTTGAACCTTGCTTTTGATGGAGCCGTTGCGAAACACTCTTTCTGTAGAAACTGCAATCGGACATTCTGACCGCTAAAAGGCCTATATTGGGAAAAAGAATATCTACAAATAAAAACTACACAGAAGCATTCTGTGAAACTTCTTTCGGATCTGTGCATTGAACTAAAAGTGTAAAACCATACTTTTGATTTAGCCGTTCTGAACACTCTTTCTGTAGAAAATGTAAGTGGACATTCAGAGCGCTAAGAGGGTAATAGTTGAAAAAGGAATATATTCAAATAAAAAGTACACAGAAGCATTCTTTGAAACTTCTTTCTGTTCTGTGCATTCAACTAACAGAGTTGAACCTTACTTTTGATTGAGCCGTTCTGAAACACTCTTTCTGTAGAAACTGCAATTGAACTTTCTAAGCGCTAAGAGGCCAACATTGTTAAAAAGCATATCTTCAAATAAAAACTACACAGAAGCATTCTGTGAAACTTATTTCTGATCAGTGCATTCAGTTAACAGAGCTAAAGCATACTTTTGATTGAGCAGTTATGAAACACTCGTTCTGTAGAAAATGCAAGTGGACATTCGGAGCGCTAAGACTGTAATAGAGGAAAAGGGAATATCTCCAAATAAAAACTACACAGAAGCATTCTCTGAGACTCCTTTCTGTTCTCTGCATTCAACTAACAGAGTTTAGCCTTACTTTTGAAGGAGCAGTTCTGAAACACTCTTTGTGTAGAAACTGCCAGTGGATATTCGGAGCGCTAAGTGGGTAATAGTAAAAAAGGAATATCTTCAACTAAATACTACACAGAATCATTCTGTGAAACTTCTTTCTGATATGTGCATTCAGCTAACAGAGTTAAACCATAGTTTTGATAGAGCAGTTCTGAACACTCTTTCTGTAGAAAATGCAACTGGACATTTGGAGCGCTAAGAGAGTAGTAGTGGAAAAAGGAATATATTCAAATATAAGCTACACAGAAGCATTCTGTGAAACTTCATTCTGATCTGAGCATTCAGCTAACAGAGTTAAAGCATACTTTTGATTGTGGAGATTTGAAACACTCTGTCTGTAGAAAATGCAACTGGACATTCGGAGCGCTAAGTGGGTAATAATGGAAAAAGGAATATGTTCAAATATAAACTACACAGAAGCATTGTATGAAACTTTCTTCTGTTCTGTGCATTCAAGTAACAGAGTTGAGCCTTACTTTTGATTGAGCCGTTCTGAAACACTCTTTCTGTAGAAACTGCAATTGGACATTCTGAGCGCTAAGAGGCCTATATTGGGAAAAATAATATCTTCAAATAAAAACTACACAGCAGCATTGTGTGAAACTTATTTCTGATATGTGCATTCAGCTAACAGAGCTAAACCAAACTTTTGATTGCGCAGTTCTGAACACTCTTTCTGTAGAAAATGCAAGTGGACATTCGGAGCGCTAATACGGTAATAGTGGGAAAAGGAATATATGAAATTATAAACTACACAGAAGCATTCTGTGAAACTTCTTTCAGTTCTGTGCATTCAACTAACTGATTTGAACCTTACTTTTGCTGGAGCCGTTGTGAAACACTCTTTCTGTAGAAACTGCAAACGGACATTCTGACCGCTAAAAGTCTTATATTGGGAAAAATAATATCTACAAATAAAAACTACACACAAGCATTCTGTGAAACTTCTTTCGGATCTGTGCATTGAACTAACAGAGTAAAACCATACTTTTGATTGAGCCGTTCTGAACACTCTTTCTGTAGAAAATGTAAGTGGACATTCAGAGCGCTAAGAGGGTAATAGTTGAAAAAGGAATATATTCAAATAAAAAGTACACAGAAGCATTCTGTGAAACTTCTTTCTGTTCTGTGCATTCAACTAACAGAGTTGAACCTTACTTTTGATTGAGCCGTTCTGAAACACTCTTTCTGTAGAAACTGCAATTGGACTTTCTAAGCGCTAAGAGGCCTACATTGTTAAAAAGAATATCTTCAAATAAAAACTACAAAGAAGCATTCTGTGAAACTTATTTCTGATCAGTGCATTCAGTTAACAGAGCTAAACCATACTTTTGATTGAGCAGTTATGAAACACTCGTTCTGTAGAAAATGCAAGTGGACATTCGGAGCGCTAAGATTGTAATAGAGGAAAAGGGAATATCTCCAAATAAAAACTACACAAAAGCATTCTCTGAGACTCCTTTCTGTTCTCTGCATTCAACTAACAGAGTTTAGCCTTACTTTTGAAGGAGCAGTTCTGAAACACTCTTTGTGTAGAAACTGCCAGTGGACATTCGGAGCGCTAAGTGAATAATAGTCAAAAAAGGAATATCTTCAACTAAATACTACACAGAAGCATTCTGTGAAACTTCTTTCTGTTCTGTGCATTCAACTAAAATAGGTGAACCTTATTTTTATTGAGCCGTTCTGAAACACTCTTTCTATAGAAACTGCAATTGGACATTCTGAGCGCTAAGAGGCCTATATTGGTAAAAAGAATATTTTCATATAAACACTACACAGAAGCATTCTGTGAAACTTCTTTCTGATCTGTGCATTCAGCTAACAGAGTTAAACCATACTTTGGATTGAGCAGTTCTGAAACACTCTTTCTGTAGAAAATGCTACTGGACATGTGGAGCGCTAAGTGGGTAATAGTGGAAAAAGGAATATCTTCAAATTTAAACTACACAGAATCATTCTGTTAAACTTCTTTCTGATCTGTGCATTCAGCTAACAGAGTTAAAGCATACTTTTGATTGAGCAGTTCTGAACACTCTTTGTGTAGAAAATGCAACTGGACATTCAGAGCGCTAAGAGGGTAGTAGTGGAAAAAGTAATATATTCAAATATAAACTACACAGAAGAATTGTATGAAACTCCTTTCTCTTCTGTGCATTTAACTAACAGAGTTGAACCTTATTTTTGATTGAGCCGTTCTGAAACACTCTTTCTTTAGAAAATGCCAGTGGATATTCGCAGCGCTAAGATGGTAATACTGGAAAAGGAATATATTCAAATATAAACTACACAGAAGCATTCTGTGAAACTTATTTCTGTTCTGTGCATTCAACTAACTGAGTTGAACCTTACTTTTGATGGAGCCGTTCTGAAAAGCTCTTTCTGTAGAAACTGCAATTGGACATTCTGAGCGCTAAGAGGCCTATATTGGTAAAAAGAATATCTTCATAGAAACACTACACAGAAGCATTCTGTGAAACTTCTTTCTGATCTGTACATTCAGCTAACAGAATTAAACCATACTTTTGATTGAGCAGTTCGGAACACTCTTTCTGTAGAAAATGCAACTGGACATTTGGAGCGCTAAGAGTGTAGTAGTGGAAAAAGTGATATATTCAAATATAAACTACACAGAAGCATTCTGTGAAACTTCTTTCTGTTCCTTGCATTCAACTAACTGAGTTGAAACTTACTTTTGATGCAGCCGTTCTGAAACACTCTTTCTGTAGAAACTGCAATTGGATATTCTGAGCGCTAAGAGGCCTATATTGGGAAAAAGAATATCTTCAAATAAAAACTACACAGAAGCATTCTGTGAAACTTATTTCTGATATGGGCATTCAACTAATAGAGTAAAACCATATTTTTGATTGAGCCGTTCTGAACACTCTTTCTGTAGAAAATGCAAGTGGACATTCCGAGCGCTAAGAGGTTAATACTAGAAAAAGTAATATCTTCAAATATAAACTACACAGAATCATTCTGTGAAACTTCTTTCTGATCTGTGCATTCAGCTAACAGAATTAAACCATACTTTTCATTGACCAGTTCTGAACAATCTTTCTGTAGAAAATGCAACTGGACATTTTAGCGCTAAGAGGGTAGTAGTGGAAAAAGGGTTATATTCAAATATAAACTACACAGAAGCATTCTGTGAAACTTCTTTCTGATCTGAGCATTCAGCTAACAGAGTTAAACCATAGTTTTGACTGAGCAGTTTTGAAACACTCTGTCTGTAGAAAATCCAACTGGACATTCGGAGCGCTAAGTGGGTAATAGTGGAAAAAGGAATATGTTCAAATATAAACTACACAGAAGCATTGTATGAAACATCTTTCTGTTCTGTACATTCAACTAACAGAGTTGAAACTTTCTTTTGATTTAGCCGTTCTGAAACACTCTTTCTGTAGAAACTGCAATTGGACATTCTGAGCCCTAAGAGGCCTATATTGGGAAAAATAATATATTCAAATAAAAACTACACAGAAGCATTGTGTGAAACTTATTTCTCATATGTGCGTTCAGGTAACAGAGTTAAACCATACATTTGATTGCGCAGTTCTGAACCCTCTTTCTGTAGAAAATGCAATGTACATTCGGAGCGCTAAGAGGGTAATAGTGGAAAAAGCAATATATTCAAATATAAACTACACAGAAGCATTCTGTGAAACTTCTTTCTGTTCTTTGCATTCAACTAACTGAGTTGAACCTTGCTTTTGATTGAGCCGTTCTGGAACACTCTTTCTGTAGAAAATGCAATTGGACATTCTGAGCGCTAAGAGGCCTATATTGGGAAAAAGAATATCTACAAATAAAAACTACAGAGAAGCATTCTGTGAAACTTGTTTCTGTTCTGTGCATTCAACTAAAAGTGTTGAACCTTAGTTTTGATTGAGCCGTTCTGAAACACTATTTCTGTAGAAAATGCAAGTGGACATTTGGAACGCTAAGATAGTAATAGTGGAAAAAAGAATATCTCCAAATAAAAACTACACAGAAGCATTCTCTGAAACTCCTTTCTGTTCTCTGCATTCAACTAACAGAGCTGAGCCTTACTTTTGAAGGAGCAGTTCTGAAACACTCTTTGTGTAGAAACTGCCAGTGGAAATTCAGAGCGCTAATAGGGTAATAGTCGAAAAAGGAATATCTTCAACTAAATACTACAGAGAAGCATTCTGTCAAACTTCTTTCTGTTCTGTGCATTCAACTAAAAGAGTTGAACCTTAGTTTTGATTGAGCCGTTCTGAAACACTCTTTCTGTAGAAAATGAAAGTGGAGATTCGGAGCGCTAAGAGGGTAATAGTGGAAAAAGGAATATCTTAAAATATAAACTACACAGAATCATTCTGTGAAACTTCTTTCTGATATGTGCATTCAGCTAACAGAGTTAAACCATAGTTTTGATAGAGCAGTTCTGAACACTCTTTCTGTAGAAAATGCAACTGGACATTTGGAGCGCTAAGAGTTTAGTAGTGGAAAAAGGAATATATTCAAATATAAGCTACACAGAAGCATTCTGTGAAACTTCATTCTGATCTGAGCATTCAGATAACAGTGTTAAACCATACTTTTGATTGAGGAGATTTGAAACACTCTGTGTGTAGAAAATGCAACTGGACATTCGAAGCGCTAAGTGGGTAATAATGGAAAAAGGAATATGTTCAAATATAAACTACACAGAAGCATTGTATGAAACTTCTTTCTGTTCCGTGCATTCATGAAACAGAGTTGAGCCTTACTTTTGATTGAGCCGTTCTGAAACACTCTTTCTGTAGAAACTGCAATTGGACATTCAGAGCGCTAGGAGGACTATATTGGGAAAAATAATATCTTCAAATAAAAACTACACAGCAGCATTGTGTGAAACTTATTTCTGATATGTGCATTCAGCTAACACAGCTAAACCATACTTTTGATTGCGCAGTTCTGAACACTCTTTCTGTAGAAAATGTAAGTGGACATTCGGAGCGCTAATACGGTAATAGTGGGAAAAGGAATATATGAAATTATAAACTACACAGAAGCATTCTGTGAAACTTCTCTCAGTTCTGTGCATTCACCTAACTGATTTGAACCTTGCTTTTGATGGAGCCGTTGCGAAACACTCTTTCTGTAGAAACTGCAATCGGACATTCTGACCGCTAAAAGGCCTATATTGGGAAAAAGAATATCTACAAATAAAAACTACACAGAAGCATTCTGTGAAACTTCTTTCGGATCTGTGCATTGAACTAAAAGTGTAAAACCATACTTTTGATTTAGCCGTTCTGAACACTCTTTCTGTAGAAAATGTAAGTGGACATTCAGAGCGCTAAGAGGGTAATAGTTGAAAAAGGAATATATTCAAATAAAAAGTACACAGAAGCATTCTTTGAAACTTCTTTCTGTTCTGTGCATTCAACTAACAGAGTTGAACCTTACTTTTGATTGAGCCGTTCTGAAACACTCTTTCTGTAGAAACTGCAATTGAACTTTCTAAGCGCTAAGAGGCCAACATTGTTAAAAAGCATATCTTCAAATAAAAACTACACAGAAGCATTCTGTGAAACTTATTTCTGATCAGTGCATTCAGTTAACAGAGCTAAAGCATACTTTTGATTGAGCAGTTATGAAACACTCGTTCTGTAGAAAATGCAAGTGGACATTCGGAGCGCTAAGACTGTAATAGAGGAAAAGGGAATATCTCCAAATAAAAACTACACAGAAGCATTCTCTGAGACTCCTTTCTGTTCTCTGCATTCAACTAACAGAGTTTAGCCTTACTTTTGAAGGAGCAGTTCTGAAACACTCTTTGTGTAGAAACTGCCAGTGGATATTCGGAGCGCTAAGTGGGTAATAGTAAAAAAGGAATATCTTCAACTAAATACTACACAGAATCATTCTGTGAAACTTCTTTCTGATATGTGCATTCAGCTAACAGAGTTAAACCATAGTTTTGATAGAGCAGTTCTGAACACTCTTTCTGTAGAAAATGCAACTGGACATTTGGAGCGCTAAGAGAGTAGTAGTGGAAAAAGGAATATATTCAAATATAAGCTACACAGAAGCATTCTGTGAAACTTCATTCTGATCTGAGCATTCAGCTAACAGAGTTAAAGCATACTTTTGATTGTGGAGATTTGAAACACTCTGTCTGTAGAAAATGCAACTGGACATTCGGAGCGCTAAGTGGGTAATAATGGAAAAAGGAATATGTTCAAATATAAACTACACAGAAGCATTGTATGAAACTTTCTTCTGTTCTGTGCATTCAAGTAACAGAGTTGAGCCTTACTTTTGATTGAGCCGTTCTGAAACACTCTTTCTGTAGAAACTGCAATTGGACATTCTGAGCGCTAAGAGGCCTATATTGGGAAAAATAATATCTTCAAATAAAAACTACACAGCAGCATTGTGTGAAACTTATTTCTGATATGTGCATTCAGCTAACAGAGCTAAACCAAACTTTTGATTGCGCAGTTCTGAACACTCTTTCTGTAGAAAATGCAAGTGGACATTCGGAGCGCTAATACGGTAATAGTGGGAAAAGGAATATATGAAATTATAAACTACACAGAAGCATTCTGTGAAACTTCTTTCAGTTCTGTGCATTCAACTAACTGATTTGAACCTTACTTTTGCTGGAGCCGTTGTGAAACACTCTTTCTGTAGAAACTGCAAACGGACATTCTGACCGCTAAAAGTCTTATATTGGGAAAAATAATATCTACAAATAAAAACTACACACAAGCATTCTGTGAAACTTCTTTCGGATCTGTGCATTGAACTAACAGAGTAAAACCATACTTTTGATTGAGCCGTTCTGAACACTCTTTCTGTAGAAAATGTAAGTGGACATTCAGAGCGCTAAGAGGGTAATAGTTGAAAAAGGAATATATTCAAATAAAAAGTACACAGAAGCATTCTGTGAAACTTCTTTCTGTTCTGTGCATTCAACTAACAGAGTTGAACCTTACTTTTGATTGAGCCGTTCTGAAACACTCTTTCTGTAGAAACTGCAATTGGACTTTCTAAGCGCTAAGAGGCCTACATTGTTAAAAAGAATATCTTCAAATAAAAACTACAAAGAAGCATTCTGTGAAACTTATTTCTGATCAGTGCATTCAGTTAACAGAGCTAAACCATACTTTTGATTGAGCAGTTATGAAACACTCGTTCTGTAGAAAATGCAAGTGGACATTCGGAGCGCTAAGATTGTAATAGAGGAAAAGGGAATATCTCCAAATAAAAACTACACAAAAGCATTCTCTGAGACTCCTTTCTGTTCTCTGCATTCAACTAACAGAGTTTAGCCTTACTTTTGAAGGAGCAGTTCTGAAACACTCTTTGTGTAGAAACTGCCAGTGGACATTCGGAGCGCTAAGTGAATAATAGTCAAAAAAGGAATATCTTCAACTAAATACTACACAGAAGCATTCTGTGAAACTTCTTTCTGTTCTGTGCATTCAACTAAAATAGGTGAACCTTATTTTTATTGAGCCGTTCTGAAACACTCTTTCTATAGAAACTGCAATTGGACATTCTGAGCGCTAAGAGGCCTATATTGGTAAAAAGAATATTTTCATATAAACACTACACAGAAGCATTCTGTGAAACTTCTTTCTGATCTGTGCATTCAGCTAACAGAGTTAAACCATACTTTGGATTGAGCAGTTCTGAAACACTCTTTCTGTAGAAAATGCTACTGGACATGTGGAGCGCTAAGTGGGTAATAGTGGAAAAAGGAATATCTTCAAATTTAAACTACACAGAATCATTCTGTTAAACTTCTTTCTGATCTGTGCATTCAGCTAACAGAGTTAAAGCATACTTTTGATTGAGCAGTTCTGAACACTCTTTGTGTAGAAAATGCAACTGGACATTCAGAGCGCTAAGAGGGTAGTAGTGGAAAAAGTAATATATTCAAATATAAACTACACAGAAGAATTGTATGAAACTCCTTTCTCTTCTGTGCATTTAACTAACAGAGTTGAACCTTATTTTTGATTGAGCC
The DNA here is from genome assembly GCF_028878055.3 of Symphalangus syndactylus. Taxonomy (NCBI): domain Eukaryota; kingdom Metazoa; phylum Chordata; class Mammalia; order Primates; family Hylobatidae; genus Symphalangus; species Symphalangus syndactylus. Next base: position 3,301,018 of record NC_072435.2, on the reverse strand, counting down.
GTTCTGAAACACTCTTTCTTTAGAAAATGCCAGTGGATATTCGCAGCGCTAAGATGGTAATACTGGAAAAGGAATATATTCAAATATAAACTACACAGAAGCATTCTGTGAAACTTATTTCTGTTCTGTGCATTCAACTAACTGAGTTGAACCTTACTTTTGATGGAGCCGTTCTGAAAAGCTCTTTCTGTAGAAACTGCAATTGGACATTCTGAGCGCTAAGAGGCCTATATTGGTAAAAAGAATATCTTCATAGAAACACTACACAGAAGCATTCTGTGAAACTTCTTTCTGATCTGTACATTCAGCTAACAGAATTAAACCATACTTTTGATTGAGCAGTTCGGAACACTCTTTCTGTAGAAAATGCAACTGGACATTTGGAGCGCTAAGAGTGTAGTAGTGGAAAAAGTGATATATTCAAATATAAACTACACAGAAGCATTCTGTGAAACTTCTTTCTGTTCCTTGCATTCAACTAACTGAGTTGAAACTTACTTTTGATGCAGCCGTTCTGAAACACTCTTTCTGTAGAAACTGCAATTGGATATTCTGAGCGCTAAGAGGCCTATATTGGGAAAAAGAATATCTTCAAATAAAAACTACACAGAAGCATTCTGTGAAACTTATTTCTGATATGGGCATTCAACTAATAGAGTAAAACCATATTTTTGATTGAGCCGTTCTGAACACTCTTTCTGTAGAAAATGCAAGTGGACATTCCGAGCGCTAAGAGGTTAATACTAGAAAAAGTAATATCTTCAAATATAAACTACACAGAATCATTCTGTGAAACTTCTTTCTGATCTGTGCATTCAGCTAACAGAATTAAACCATACTTTTCATTGACCAGTTCTGAACAATCTTTCTGTAGAAAATGCAACTGGACATTTTAGCGCTAAGAGGGTAGTAGTGGAAAAAGGGTTATATTCAAATATAAACTACACAGAAGCATTCTGTGAAACTTCTTTCTGATCTGAGCATTCAGCTAACAGAGTTAAACCATAGTTTTGACTGAGCAGTTTTGAAACACTCTGTCTGTAGAAAATCCAACTGGACATTCGGAGCGCTAAGTGGGTAATAGTGGAAAAAGGAATATGTTCAAATATAAACTACACAGAAGCATTGTATGAAACATCTTTCTGTTCTGTACATTCAACTAACAGAGTTGAAACTTTCTTTTGATTTAGCCGTTCTGAAACACTCTTTCTGTAGAAACTGCAATTGGACATTCTGAGCCCTAAGAGGCCTATATTGGGAAAAATAATATATTCAAATAAAAACTACACAGAAGCATTGTGTGAAACTTATTTCTCATATGTGCGTTCAGGTAACAGAGTTAAACCATACATTTGATTGCGCAGTTCTGAACCCTCTTTCTGTAGAAAATGCAATGTACATTCGGAGCGCTAAGAGGGTAATAGTGGAAAAAGCAATATATTCAAATATAAACTACACAGAAGCATTCTGTGAAACTTCTTTCTGTTCTTTGCATTCAACTAACTGAGTTGAACCTTGCTTTTGATTGAGCCGTTCTGGAACACTCTTTCTGTAGAAAATGCAATTGGACATTCTGAGCGCTAAGAGGCCTATATTGGGAAAAAGAATATCTACAAATAAAAACTACAGAGAAGCATTCTGTGAAACTTGTTTCTGTTCTGTGCATTCAACTAAAAGTGTTGAACCTTAGTTTTGATTGAGCCGTTCTGAAACACTATTTCTGTAGAAAATGCAAGTGGACATTTGGAACGCTAAGATAGTAATAGTGGAAAAAAGAATATCTCCAAATAAAAACTACACAGAAGCATTCTCTGAAACTCCTTTCTGTTCTCTGCATTCAACTAACAGAGCTGAGCCTTACTTTTGAAGGAGCAGTTCTGAAACACTCTTTGTGTAGAAACTGCCAGTGGAAATTCAGAGCGCTAATAGGGTAATAGTCGAAAAAGGAATATCTTCAACTAAATACTACAGAGAAGCATTCTGTCAAACTTCTTTCTGTTCTGTGCATTCAACTAAAAGAGTTGAACCTTAGTTTTGATTGAGCCGTTCTGAAACACTCTTTCTGTAGAAAATGAAAGTGGAGATTCGGAGCGCTAAGAGGGTAATAGTGGAAAAAGGAATATCTTAAAATATAAACTACACAGAATCATTCTGTGAAACTTCTTTCTGATATGTGCATTCAGCTAACAGAGTTAAACCATAGTTTTGATAGAGCAGTTCTGAACACTCTTTCTGTAGAAAATGCAACTGGACATTTGGAGCGCTAAGAGTTTAGTAGTGGAAAAAGGAATATATTCAAATATAAGCTACACAGAAGCATTCTGTGAAACTTCATTCTGATCTGAGCATTCAGATAACAGTGTTAAACCATACTTTTGATTGAGGAGATTTGAAACACTCTGTGTGTAGAAAATGCAACTGGACATTCGAAGCGCTAAGTGGGTAATAATGGAAAAAGGAATATGTTCAAATATAAACTACACAGAAGCATTGTATGAAACTTCTTTCTGTTCCGTGCATTCATGAAACAGAGTTGAGCCTTACTTTTGATTGAGCCGTTCTGAAACACTCTTTCTGTAGAAACTGCAATTGGACATTCAGAGCGCTAGGAGGACTATATTGGGAAAAATAATATCTTCAAATAAAAACTACACAGCAGCATTGTGTGAAACTTATTTCTGATATGTGCATTCAGCTAACACAGCTAAACCATACTTTTGATTGCGCAGTTCTGAACACTCTTTCTGTAGAAAATGTAAGTGGACATTCGGAGCGCTAATACGGTAATAGTGGGAAAAGGAATATATGAAATTATAAACTACACAGAAGCATTCTGTGAAACTTCTCTCAGTTCTGTGCATTCACCTAACTGATTTGAACCTTGCTTTTGATGGAGCCGTTGCGAAACACTCTTTCTGTAGAAACTGCAATCGGACATTCTGACCGCTAAAAGGCCTATATTGGGAAAAAGAATATCTACAAATAAAAACTACACAGAAGCATTCTGTGAAACTTCTTTCGGATCTGTGCATTGAACTAAAAGTGTAAAACCATACTTTTGATTTAGCCGTTCTGAACACTCTTTCTGTAGAAAATGTAAGTGGACATTCAGAGCGCTAAGAGGGTAATAGTTGAAAAAGGAATATATTCAAATAAAAAGTACACAGAAGCATTCTTTGAAACTTCTTTCTGTTCTGTGCATTCAACTAACAGAGTTGAACCTTACTTTTGATTGAGCCGTTCTGAAACACTCTTTCTGTAGAAACTGCAATTGAACTTTCTAAGCGCTAAGAGGCCAACATTGTTAAAAAGCATATCTTCAAATAAAAACTACACAGAAGCATTCTGTGAAACTTATTTCTGATCAGTGCATTCAGTTAACAGAGCTAAAGCATACTTTTGATTGAGCAGTTATGAAACACTCGTTCTGTAGAAAATGCAAGTGGACATTCGGAGCGCTAAGACTGTAATAGAGGAAAAGGGAATATCTCCAAATAAAAACTACACAGAAGCATTCTCTGAGACTCCTTTCTGTTCTCTGCATTCAACTAACAGAGTTTAGCCTTACTTTTGAAGGAGCAGTTCTGAAACACTCTTTGTGTAGAAACTGCCAGTGGATATTCGGAGCGCTAAGTGGGTAATAGTAAAAAAGGAATATCTTCAACTAAATACTACACAGAATCATTCTGTGAAACTTCTTTCTGATATGTGCATTCAGCTAACAGAGTTAAACCATAGTTTTGATAGAGCAGTTCTGAACACTCTTTCTGTAGAAAATGCAACTGGACATTTGGAGCGCTAAGAGAGTAGTAGTGGAAAAAGGAATATATTCAAATATAAGCTACACAGAAGCATTCTGTGAAACTTCATTCTGATCTGAGCATTCAGCTAACAGAGTTAAAGCATACTTTTGATTGTGGAGATTTGAAACACTCTGTCTGTAGAAAATGCAACTGGACATTCGGAGCGCTAAGTGGGTAATAATGGAAAAAGGAATATGTTCAAATATAAACTACACAGAAGCATTGTATGAAACTTTCTTCTGTTCTGTGCATTCAAGTAACAGAGTTGAGCCTTACTTTTGATTGAGCCGTTCTGAAACACTCTTTCTGTAGAAACTGCAATTGGACATTCTGAGCGCTAAGAGGCCTATATTGGGAAAAATAATATCTTCAAATAAAAACTACACAGCAGCATTGTGTGAAACTTATTTCTGATATGTGCATTCAGCTAACAGAGCTAAACCAAACTTTTGATTGCGCAGTTCTGAACACTCTTTCTGTAGAAAATGCAAGTGGACATTCGGAGCGCTAATACGGTAATAGTGGGAAAAGGAATATATGAAATTATAAACTACACAGAAGCATTCTGTGAAACTTCTTTCAGTTCTGTGCATTCAACTAACTGATTTGAACCTTACTTTTGCTGGAGCCGTTGTGAAACACTCTTTCTGTAGAAACTGCAAACGGACATTCTGACCGCTAAAAGTCTTATATTGGGAAAAATAATATCTACAAATAAAAACTACACACAAGCATTCTGTGAAACTTCTTTCGGATCTGTGCATTGAACTAACAGAGTAAAACCATACTTTTGATTGAGCCGTTCTGAACACTCTTTCTGTAGAAAATGTAAGTGGACATTCAGAGCGCTAAGAGGGTAATAGTTGAAAAAGGAATATATTCAAATAAAAAGTACACAGAAGCATTCTGTGAAACTTCTTTCTGTTCTGTGCATTCAACTAACAGAGTTGAACCTTACTTTTGATTGAGCCGTTCTGAAACACTCTTTCTGTAGAAACTGCAATTGGACTTTCTAAGCGCTAAGAGGCCTACATTGTTAAAAAGAATATCTTCAAATAAAAACTACAAAGAAGCATTCTGTGAAACTTATTTCTGATCAGTGCATTCAGTTAACAGAGCTAAACCATACTTTTGATTGAGCAGTTATGAAACACTCGTTCTGTAGAAAATGCAAGTGGACATTCGGAGCGCTAAGATTGTAATAGAGGAAAAGGGAATATCTCCAAATAAAAACTACACAAAAGCATTCTCTGAGACTCCTTTCTGTTCTCTGCATTCAACTAACAGAGTTTAGCCTTACTTTTGAAGGAGCAGTTCTGAAACACTCTTTGTGTAGAAACTGCCAGTGGACATTCGGAGCGCTAAGTGAATAATAGTCAAAAAAGGAATATCTTCAACTAAATACTACACAGAAGCATTCTGTGAAACTTCTTTCTGTTCTGTGCATTCAACTAAAATAGGTGAACCTTATTTTTATTGAGCCGTTCTGAAACACTCTTTCTATAGAAACTGCAATTGGACATTCTGAGCGCTAAGAGGCCTATATTGGTAAAAAGAATATTTTCATATAAACACTACACAGAAGCATTCTGTGAAACTTCTTTCTGATCTGTGCATTCAGCTAACAGAGTTAAACCATACTTTGGATTGAGCAGTTCTGAAACACTCTTTCTGTAGAAAATGCTACTGGACATGTGGAGCGCTAAGTGGGTAATAGTGGAAAAAGGAATATCTTCAAATTTAAACTACACAGAATCATTCTGTTAAACTTCTTTCTGATCTGTGCATTCAGCTAACAGAGTTAAAGCATACTTTTGATTGAGCAGTTCTGAACACTCTTTGTGTAGAAAATGCAACTGGACATTCAGAGCGCTAAGAGGGTAGTAGTGGAAAAAGTAATATATTCAAATATAAACTACACAGAAGAATTGTATGAAACTCCTTTCTCTTCTGTGCATTTAACTAACAGAGTTGAACCTTATTTTTGATTGAGCCGTTCTGAAACACTCTTTCTTTAGAAAATGCCAGTGGATATTCGCAGCGCTAAGATGGTAATACTGGAAAAGGAATATATTCAAATATAAACTACACAGAAGCATTCTGTGAAACTTATTTCTGTTCTGTGCATTCAACTAACTGAGTTGAACCTTACTTTTGATGGAGCCGTTCTGAAAAGCTCTTTCTGTAGAAACTGCAATTGGACATTCTGAGCGCTAAGAGGCCTATATTGGTAAAAAGAATATCTTCATAGAAACACTACACAGAAGCATTCTGTGAAACTTCTTTCTGATCTGTACATTCAGCTAACAGAATTAAACCATACTTTTGATTGAGCAGTTCGGAACACTCTTTCTGTAGAAAATGCAACTGGACATTTGGAGCGCTAAGAGTGTAGTAGTGGAAAAAGTGATATATTCAAATATAAACTACACAGAAGCATTCTGTGAAACTTCTTTCTGTTCCTTGCATTCAACTAACTGAGTTGAAACTTACTTTTGATGCAGCCGTTCTGAAACACTCTTTCTGTAGAAACTGCAATTGGATATTCTGAGCGCTAAGAGGCCTATATTGGGAAAAAGAATATCTTCAAATAAAAACTACACAGAAGCATTCTGTGAAACTTATTTCTGATATGGGCATTCAACTAATAGAGTAAAACCATATTTTTGATTGAGCCGTTCTGAACACTCTTTCTGTAGAAAATGCAAGTGGACATTCCGAGCGCTAAGAGGTTAATACTAGAAAAAGTAATATCTTCAAATATAAACTACACAGAATCATTCTGTGAAACTTCTTTCTGATCTGTGCATTCAGCTAACAGAATTAAACCATACTTTTCATTGACCAGTTCTGAACAATCTTTCTGTAGAAAATGCAACTGGACATTTTAGCGCTAAGAGGGTAGTAGTGGAAAAAGGGTTATATTCAAATATAAACTACACAGAAGCATTCTGTGAAACTTCTTTCTGATCTGAGCATTCAGCTAACAGAGTTAAACCATAGTTTTGACTGAGCAGTTTTGAAACACTCTGTCTGTAGAAAATCCAACTGGACATTCGGAGCGCTAAGTGGGTAATAGTGGAAAAAGGAATATGTTCAAATATAAACTACACAGAAGCATTGTATGAAACATCTTTCTGTTCTGTACATTCAACTAACAGAGTTGAAACTTTCTTTTGATTTAGCCGTTCTGAAACACTCTTTCTGTAGAAACTGCAATTGGACATTCTGAGCCCTAAGAGGCCTATATTGGGAAAAATAATATATTCAAATAAAAACTACACAGAAGCATTGTGTGAAACTTATTTCTCATATGTGCGTTCAGGTAACAGAGTTAAACCATACATTTGATTGCGCAGTTCTGAACCCTCTTTCTGTAGAAAATGCAATGTACATTCGGAGCGCTAAGAGGGTAATAGTGGAAAAAGCAATATATTCAAATATAAACTACACAGAAGCATTCTGTGAAACTTCTTTCTGTTCTTTGCATTCAACTAACTGAGTTGAACCTTGCTTTTGATTGAGCCGTTCTGGAACACTCTTTCTGTAGAAAATGCAATTGGACATTCTGAGCGCTAAGAGGCCTATATTGGGAAAAAGAATATCTACAAATAAAAACTACAGAGAAGCATTCTGTGAAACTTGTTTCTGTTCTGTGCATTCAACTAAAAGTGTTGAACCTTAGTTTTGATTGAGCCGTTCTGAAACACTATTTCTGTAGAAAATGCAAGTGGACATTTGGAACGCTAAGATAGTAATAGTGGAAAAAAGAATATCTCCAAATAAAAACTACACAGAAGCATTCTCTGAAACTCCTTTCTGTTCTCTGCATTCAACTAACAGAGCTGAGCCTTACTTTTGAAGGAGCAGTTCTGAAACACTCTTTGTGTAGAAACTGCCAGTGGAAATTCAGAGCGCTAATAGGGTAATAGTCGAAAAAGGAATATCTTCAACTAAATACTACAGAGAAGCATTCTGTCAAACTTCTTTCTGTTCTGTGCATTCAACTAAAAGAGTTGAACCTTAGTTTTGATTGAGCCGTTCTGAAACACTCTTTCTGTAGAAAATGAAAGTGGAGATTCGGAGCGCTAAGAGGGTAATAGTGGAAAAAGGAATATCTTAAAATATAAACTACACAGAATCATTCTGTGAAACTTCTTTCTGATATGTGCATTCAGCTAACAGAGTTAAACCATAGTTTTGATAGAGCAGTTCTGAACACTCTTTCTGTAGAAAATGCAACTGGACATTTGGAGCGCTAAGAGTTTAGTAGTGGAAAAAGGAATATATTCAAATATAAGCTACACAGAAGCATTCTGTGAAACTTCATTCTGATCTGAGCATTCAGATAACAGTGTTAAACCATACTTTTGATTGAGGAGATTTGAAACACTCTGTGTGTAGAAAATGCAACTGGACATTCGAAGCGCTAAGTGGGTAATAATGGAAAAAGGAATATGTTCAAATATAAACTACACAGAAGCATTGTATGAAACTTCTTTCTGTTCCGTGCATTCATGAAACAGAGTTGAGCCTTACTTTTGATTGAGCCGTTCTGAAACACTCTTTCTGTAGAAACTGCAATTGGACATTCAGAGCGCTAGGAGGACTATATTGGGAAAAATAATATCTTCAAATAAAAACTACACAGCAGCATTGTGTGAAACTTATTTCTGATATGTGCATTCAGCTAACACAGCTAAACCATACTTTTGATTGCGCAGTTCTGAACACTCTTTCTGTAGAAAATGTAAGTGGACATTCGGAGCGCTAATACGGTAATAGTGGGAAAAGGAATATATGAAATTATAAACTACACAGAAGCATTCTGTGAAACTTCTCTCAGTTCTGTGCATTCACCTAACTGATTTGAACCTTGCTTTTGATGGAGCCGTTGCGAAACACTCTTTCTGTAGAAACTGCAATCGGACATTCTGACCGCTAAAAGGCCTATATTGGGAAAAAGAATATCTACAAATAAAAACTACACAGAAGCATTCTGTGAAACTTCTTTCGGATCTGTGCATTGAACTAAAAGTGTAAAACCATACTTTTGATTTAGCCGTTCTGAACACTCTTTCTGTAGAAAATGTAAGTGGACATTCAGAGCGCTAAGAGGGTAATAGTTGAAAAAGGAATATATTCAAATAAAAAGTACACAGAAGCATTCTTTGAAACTTCTTTCTGTTCTGTGCATTCAACTAACAGAGTTGAACCTTACTTTTGATTGAGCCGTTCTGAAACACTCTTTCTGTAGAAACTGCAATTGAACTTTCTAAGCGCTAAGAGGCCAACATTGTTAAAAAGCATATCTTCAAATAAAAACTACACAGAAGCATTCTGTGAAACTTATTTCTGATCAGTGCATTCAGTTAACAGAGCTAAAGCATACTTTTGATTGAGCAGTTATGAAACACTCGTTCTGTAGAAAATGCAAGTGGACATTCGGAGCGCTAAGACTGTAATAGAGGAAAAGGGAATATCTCCAAATAAAAACTACACAGAAGCATTCTCTGAGACTCCTTTCTGTTCTCTGCATTCAACTAACAGAGTTTAGCCTTACTTTTGAAGGAGCAGTTCTGAAACACTCTTTGTGTAGAAACTGCCAGTGGATATTCGGAGCGCTAAGTGGGTAATAGTAAAAAAGGAATATCTTCAACTAAATACTACACAGAATCATTCTGTGAAACTTCTTTCTGATATGTGCATTCAGCTAACAGAGTTAAACCATAGTTTTGATAGAGCAGTTCTGAACACTCTTTCTGTAGAAAATGCAACTGGACATTTGGAGCGCTAAGAGAGTAGTAGTGGAAAAAGGAATATATTCAAATATAAGCTACACAGAAGCATTCTGTGAAACTTCATTCTGATCTGAGCATTCAGCTAACAGAGTTAAAGCATACTTTTGATTGTGGAGATTTGAAACACTCTGTCTGTAGAAAATGCAACTGGACATTCGGAGCGCTAAGTGGGTAATAATGGAAAAAGGAATATGTTCAAATATAAACTACACAGAAGCATTGTATGAAACTTTCTTCTGTTCTGTGCATTCAAGTAACAGAGTTGAGCCTTACTTTTGATTGAGCCGTTCTGAAACACTCTTTCTGTAGAAACTGCAATTGGACATTCTGAGCGCTAAGAGGCCTATATTGGGAAAAATAATATCTTCAAATAAAAACTACACAGCAGCATTGTGTGAAACTTATTTCTGATATGTGCATTCAGCTAACAGAGCTAAACCAAACTTTTGATTGCGCAGTTCTGAACACTCTTTCTGTAGAAAATGCAAGTGGACATTCGGAGCGCTAATACGGTAATAGTGGGAAAAGGAATATATGAAATTATAAACTACACAGAAGCATTCTGTGAAACTTCTTTCAGTTCTGTGCATTCAACTAACTGATTTGAACCTTACTTTTGCTGGAGCCGTTGTGAAACACTCTTTCTGTAGAAACTGCAAACGGACATTCTGACCGCTAAAAGTCTTATATTGGGAAAAATAATATCTACAAATAAAAACTACACACAAGCATTCTGTGAAACTTCTTTCGGATCTGTGCATTGAACTAACAGAGTAAAACCATACTTTTGATTGAGCCGTTCTGAACACTCTTTCTGTAGAAAATGTAAGTGGACATTCAGAGCGCTAAGAGGGTAATAGTTGAAAAAGGAATATATTCAAATAAAAAGTACACAGAAGCATTCTGTGAAACTTCTTTCTGTTCTGTGCATTCAACTAACAGAGTTGAACCTTACTTTTGATTGAGCCGTTCTGAAACACTCTTTCTGTAGAAACTGCAATTGGACTTTCTAAGCGCTAAGAGGCCTACATTGTTAAAAAGAATATCTTCAAATAAAAACTACAAAGAAGCATTCTGTGAAACTTATTTCTGATCAGTGCATTCAGTTAACAGAGCTAAACCATACTTTTGATTGAGCAGTTATGAAACACTCGTTCTGTAGAAAATGCAAGTGGACATTCGGAGCGCTAAGATTGTAATAGAGGAAAAGGGAATATCTCCAAATAAAAACTACACAAAAGCATTCTCTGAGACTCCTTTCTGTTCTCTGCATTCAACTAACAGAGTTTAGCCTTACTTTTGAAGGAGCAGTTCTGAAACACTCTTTGTGTAGAAACTGCCAGTGGACATTCGGAGCGCTAAGTGAATAATAGTCAAAAAAGGAATATCTTCAACTAAATACTACACAGAAGCATTCTGTGAAACTTCTTTCTGTTCTGTGCATTCAACTAAAATAGGTGAACCTTATTTTTATTGAGCCGTTCTGAAACACTCTTTCTATAGAAACTGCAATTGGACATTCTGAGCGCTAAGAGGCCTATATTGGTAAAAAGAATATTTTCATATAAACACTACACAGAAGCATTCTGTGAAACTTCTTTCTGATCTGTGCATTCAGCTAACAGAGTTAAACCATACTTTGGATTGAGCAGTTCTGAAACACTCTTTCTGTAGAAAATGCTACTGGACATGTGGAGCGCTAAGTGGGTAATAGTGGAAAAAGGAATATCTTCAAATTTAAACTACACAGAATCATTCTGTTAAACTTCTTTCTGATCTGTGCATTCAGCTAACAGAGTTAAAGCATACTTTTGATTGAGCAGTTCTGAACACTCTTTGTGTAGAAAATGCAACTGGACATTCAGAGCGCTAAGAGGGTAGTAGTGGAAAAAGTAATATATTCAAATATAAACTACACAGAAGAATTGTATGAAACTCCTTTCTCTTCTGTGCATTTAACTAACAGAGTTGAACCTTATTTTTGATTGAGCCGTTCTGAAACACTCTTTCTTTAGAAAATGCCAGTGGATATTCGCAGCGCTAAGATGGTAATACTGGAAAAGGAATATATTCAAATATAAACTACACAGAAGCATTCTGTGAAACTTATTTCTGTTCTGTGCATTCAACTAACTGAGTTGAACCTTACTTTTGATGGAGCCGTTCTGAAAAGCTCTTTCTGTAGAAACTGCAATTGGACATTCTGAGCGCTAAGAGGCCTATATTGGTAAAAAGAATATCTTCATAGAAACACTACACAGAAGCATTCTGTGAAACTTCTTTCTGATCTGTACATTCAGCTAACAGAATTAAACCATACTTTTGATTGAGCAGTTCGGAACACTCTTTCTGTAGAAAATGCAACTGGACATTTGGAGCGCTAAGAGTGTAGTAGTGGAAAAAGTGATATATTCAAATATAAACTACACAGAAGCATTCTGTGAAACTTCTTTCTGTTCCTTGCATTCAACTAACTGAGTTGAAACTTACTTTTGATGCAGCCGTTCTGAAACACTCTTTCTGTAGAAACTGCAATTGGATATTCTGAGCGCTAAGAGGCCTATATTGGGAAAAAGAATATCTTCAAATAAAAACTACACAGAAGCATTCTGTGAAACTTATTTCTGATATGGGCATTCAACTAATAGAGTAAAACCATATTTTTGATTGAGCCGTTCTGAACACTCTTTCTGTAGAAAATGCAAGTGGACATTCCGAGCGCTAAGAGGTTAATACTAGAAAAAGTAATATCTTCAAATATAAACTACACAGAATCATTCTGTGAAACTTCTTTCTGATCTGTGCATTCAGCTAACAGAATTAAACCATACTTTTCATTGACCAGTTCTGAACAATCTTTCTGTAGAAAATGCAACTGGACATTTTAGCGCTAAGAGGGTAGTAGTGGAAAAAGGGTTATATTCAAATATAAACTACACAGAAGCATTCTGTGAAACTTCTTTCTGATCTGAGCATTCAGCTAACAGAGTTAAACCATAGTTTTGACTGAGCAGTTTTGAAACACTCTGTCTGTAGAAAATCCAACTGGACATTCGGAGCGCTAAGTGGGTAATAGTGGAAAAAGGAATATGTTCAAATATAAACTACACAGAAGCATTGTATGAAACATCTTTCTGTTCTGTACATTCAACTAACAGAGTTGAAACTTTCTTTTGATTTAGCCGTTCTGAAACACTCTTTCTGTAGAAACTGCAATTGGACATTCTGAGCCCTAAGAGGCCTATATTGGGAAAAATAATATATTCAAATAAAAACTACACAGAAGCATTGTGTGAAACTTATTTCTCATATGTGCGTTCAGGTAACAGAGTTAAACCATACATTTGATTGCGCAGTTCTGAACCCTCTTTCTGTAGAAAATGCAATGTACATTCGGAGCGCTAAGAGGGTAATAGTGGAAAAAGCAATATATTCAAATATAAACTACACAGAAGCATTCTGTGAAACTTCTTTCTGTTCTTTGCATTCAACTAACTGAGTTGAACCTTGCTTTTGATTGAGCCGTTCTGGAACACTCTTTCTGTAGAAAATGCAATTGGACATTCTGAGCGCTAAGAGGCCTATATTGGGAAAAAGAATATCTACAAATAAAAACTACAGAGAAGCATTCTGTGAAACTTGTTTCTGTTCTGTGCATTCAACTAAAAGTGTTGAACCTTAGTTTTGATTGAGCCGTTCTGAAACACTATTTCTGTAGAAAATGCAAGTGGACATTTGGAACGCTAAGATAGTAATAGTGGAAAAAAGAATATCTCCAAATAAAAACTACACAGAAGCATTCTCTGAAACTCCTTTCTGTTCTCTGCATTCAACTAACAGAGCTGAGCCTTACTTTTGAAGGAGCAGTTCTGAAACACTCTTTGTGTAGAAACTGCCAGTGGAAATTCAGAGCGCTAATAGGGTAATAGTCGAAAAAGGAATATCTTCAACTAAATACTACAGAGAAGCATTCTGTCAAACTTCTTTCTGTTCTGTGCATTCAACTAAAAGAGTTGAACCTTAGTTTTGATTGAGCCGTTCTGAAACACTCTTTCTGTAGAAAATGAAAGTGGAGATTCGGAGCGCTAAGAGGGTAATAGTGGAAAAAGGAATATCTTAAAATATAAACTACACAGAATCATTCTGTGAAACTTCTTTCTGATATGTGCATTCAGCTAACAGAGTTAAACCATAGTTTTGATAGAGCAGTTCTGAACACTCTTTCTGTAGAAAATGCAACTGGACATTTGGAGCGCTAAGAGTTTAGTAGTGGAAAAAGGAATATATTCAAATATAAGCTACACAGAAGCATTCTGTGAAACTTCATTCTGATCTGAGCATTCAGATAACAGTGTTAAACCATACTTTTGATTGAGGAGATTTGAAACACTCTGTGTGTAGAAAATGCAACTGGACATTCGAAGCGCTAAGTGGGTAATAATGGAAAAAGGAATATGTTCAAATATAAACTACACAGAAGCATTGTATGAAACTTCTTTCTGTTCCGTGCATTCATGAAACAGAGTTGAGCCTTACTTTTGATTGAGCCGTTCTGAAACACTCTTTCTGTAGAAACTGCAATTGGACATTCAGAGCGCTAGGAGGACTATATTGGGAAAAATAATATCTTCAAATAAAAACTACACAGCAGCATTGTGTGAAACTTATTTCTGATATGTGCATTCAGCTAACACAGCTAAACCATACTTTTGATTGCGCAGTTCTGAACACTCTTTCTGTAGAAAATGTAAGTGGACATTCGGAGCGCTAATACGGTAATAGTGGGAAAAGGAATATATGAAATTATAAACTACACAGAAGCATTCTGTGAAACTTCTCTCAGTTCTGTGCATTCACCTAACTGATTTGAACCTTGCTTTTGATGGAGCCGTTGCGAAACACTCTTTCTGTAGAAACTGCAATCGGACATTCTGACCGCTAAAAGGCCTATATTGGGAAAAAGAATATCTACAAATAAAAACTACACAGAAGCATTCTGTGAAACTTCTTTCGGATCTGTGCATTGAACTAAAAGTGTAAAACCATACTTTTGATTTAGCCGTTCTGAACACTCTTTCTGTAGAAAATGTAAGTGGACATTCAGAGCGCTAAGAGGGTAATAGTTGAAAAAGGAATATATTCAAATAAAAAGTACACAGAAGCATTCTTTGAAACTTCTTTCTGTTCTGTGCATTCAACTAACAGAGTTGAACCTTACTTTTGATTGAGCCGTTCTGAAACACTCTTTCTGTAGAAACTGCAATTGAACTTTCTAAGCGCTAAGAGGCCAACATTGTTAAAAAGCATATCTTCAAATAAAAACTACACAGAAGCATTCTGTGAAACTTATTTCTGATCAGTGCATTCAGTTAACAGAGCTAAAGCATACTTTTGATTGAGCAGTTATGAAACACTCGTTCTGTAGAAAATGCAAGTGGACATTCGGAGCGCTAAGACTGTAATAGAGGAAAAGGGAATATCTCCAAATAAAAACTACACAGAAGCATTCTCTGAGACTCCTTTCTGTTCTCTGCATTCAACTAACAGAGTTTAGCCTTACTTTTGAAGGAGCAGTTCTGAAACACTCTTTGTGTAGAAACTGCCAGTGGATATTCGGAGCGCTAAGTGGGTAATAGTAAAAAAGGAATATCTTCAACTAAATACTACACAGAATCATTCTGTGAAACTTCTTTCTGATATGTGCATTCAGCTAACAGAGTTAAACCATAGTTTTGATAGAGCAGTTCTGAACACTCTTTCTGTAGAAAATGCAACTGGACATTTGGAGCGCTAAGAGAGTAGTAGTGGAAAAAGGAATATATTCAAATATAAGCTACACAGAAGCATTCTGTGAAACTTCATTCTGATCTGAGCATTCAGCTAACAGAGTTAAAGCATACTTTTGATTGTGGAGATTTGAAACACTCTGTCTGTAGAAAATGCAACTGGACATTCGGAGCGCTAAGTGGGTAATAATGGAAAAAGGAATATGTTCAAATATAAACTACACAGAAGCATTGTATGAAACTTTCTTCTGTTCTGTGCATTCAAGTAACAGAGTTGAGCCTTACTTTTGATTGAGCCGTTCTGAAACACTCTTTCTGTAGAAACTGCAATTGGACATTCTGAGCGCTAAGAGGCCTATATTGGGAAAAATAATATCTTCAAATAAAAACTACACAGCAGCATTGTGTGAAACTTATTTCTGATATGTGCATTCAGCTAACAGAGCTAAACCAAACTTTTGATTGCGCAGTTCTGAACACTCTTTCTGTAGAAAATGCAAGTGGACATTCGGAGCGCTAATACGGTAATAGTGGGAAAAGGAATATATGAAATTATAAACTACACAGAAGCATTCTGTGAAACTTCTTTCAGTTCTGTGCATTCAACTAACTGATTTGAACCTTACTTTTGCTGGAGCCGTTGTGAAACACTCTTTCTGTAGAAACTGCAAACGGACATTCTGACCGCTAAAAGTCTTATATTGGGAAAAATAATATCTACAAATAAAAACTACACACAAGCATTCTGTGAAACTTCTTTCGGATCTGTGCATTGAACTAACAGAGTAAAACCATACTTTTGATTGAGCCGTTCTGAACACTCTTTCTGTAGAAAATGTAAGTGGACATTCAGAGCGCTAAGAGGGTAATAGTTGAAAAAGGAATATATTCAAATAAAAAGTACACAGAAGCATTCTGTGAAACTTCTTTCTGTTCTGTGCATTCAACTAACAGAGTTGAACCTTACTTTTGATTGAGCCGTTCTGAAACACTCTTTCTGTAGAAACTGCAATTGGACTTTCTAAGCGCTAAGAGGCCTACATTGTTAAAAAGAATATCTTCAAATAAAAACTACAAAGAAGCATTCTGTGAAACTTATTTCTGATCAGTGCATTCAGTTAACAGAGCTAAACCATACTTTTGATTGAGCAGTTATGAAACACTCGTTCTGTAGAAAATGCAAGTGGACATTCGGAGCGCTAAGATTGTAATAGAGGAAAAGGGAATATCTCCAAATAAAAACTACACAAAAGCATTCTCTGAGACTCCTTTCTGTTCTCTGCATTCAACTAACAGAGTTTAGCCTTACTTTTGAAGGAGCAGTTCTGAAACACTCTTTGTGTAGAAACTGCCAGTGGACATTCGGAGCGCTAAGTGAATAATAGTCAAAAAAGGAATATCTTCAACTAAATACTACACAGAAGCATTCTGTGAAACTTCTTTCTGTTCTGTGCATTCAACTAAAATAGGTGAACCTTATTTTTATTGAGCCGTTCTGAAACACTCTTTCTATAGAAACTGCAATTGGACATTCTGAGCGCTAAGAGGCCTATATTGGTAAAAAGAATATTTTCATATAAACACTACACAGAAGCATTCTGTGAAACTTCTTTCTGATCTGTGCATTCAGCTAACAGAGTTAAACCATACTTTGGATTGAGCAGTTCTGAAACACTCTTTCTGTAGAAAATGCTACTGGACATGTGGAGCGCTAAGTGGGTAATAGTGGAAAAAGGAATATCTTCAAATTTAAACTACACAGAATCATTCTGTTAAACTTCTTTCTGATCTGTGCATTCAGCTAACAGAGTTAAAGCATACTTTTGATTGAGCAGTTCTGAACACTCTTTGTGTAGAAAATGCAACTGGACATTCAGAGCGCTAAGAGGGTAGTAGTGGAAAAAGTAATATATTCAAATATAAACTACACAGAAGAATTGTATGAAACTCCTTTCTCTTCTGTGCATTTAACTAACAGAGTTGAACCTTATTTTTGATTGAGCCGTTCTGAAACACTCTTTCTTTAGAAAATGCCAGTGGATATTCGCAGCGCTAAGATGGTAATACTGGAAAAGGAATATATTCAAATATAAACTACACAGAAGCATTCTGTGAAACTTATTTCTGTTCTGTGCATTCAACTAACTGAGTTGAACCTTACTTTTGATGGAGCCGTTCTGAAAAGCTCTTTCTGTAGAAACTGCAATTGGACATTCTGAGCGCTAAGAGGCCTATATTGGTAAAAAGAATATCTTCATAGAAACACTACACAGAAGCATTCTGTGAAACTTCTTTCTGATCTGTACATTCAGCTAACAGAATTAAACCATACTTTTGATTGAGCAGTTCGGAACACTCTTTCTGTAGAAAATGCAACTGGACATTTGGAGCGCTAAGAGTGTAGTAGTGGAAAAAGTGATATATTCAAATATAAACTACACAGAAGCATTCTGTGAAACTTCTTTCTGTTCCTTGCATTCAACTAACTGAGTTGAAACTTACTTTTGATGCAGCCGTTCTGAAACACTCTTTCTGTAGAAACTGCAATTGGATATTCTGAGCGCTAAGAGGCCTATATTGGGAAAAAGAATATCTTCAAATAAAAACTACACAGAAGCATTCTGTGAAACTTATTTCTGATATGGGCATTCAACTAATAGAGTAAAACCATATTTTTGATTGAGCCGTTCTGAACACTCTTTCTGTAGAAAATGCAAGTGGACATTCCGAGCGCTAAGAGGTTAATACTAGAAAAAGTAATATCTTCAAATATAAACTACACAGAATCATTCTGTGAAACTTCTTTCTGATCTGTGCATTCAGCTAACAGAATTAAACCATACTTTTCATTGACCAGTTCTGAACAATCTTTCTGTAGAAAATGCAACTGGACATTTTAGCGCTAAGAGGGTAGTAGTGGAAAAAGGGTTATATTCAAATATAAACTACACAGAAGCATTCTGTGAAACTTCTTTCTGATCTGAGCATTCAGCTAACAGAGTTAAACCATAGTTTTGACTGAGCAGTTTTGAAACACTCTGTCTGTAGAAAATCCAACTGGACATTCGGAGCGCTAAGTGGGTAATAGTGGAAAAAGGAATATGTTCAAATATAAACTACACAGAAGCATTGTATGAAACATCTTTCTGTTCTGTACATTCAACTAACAGAGTTGAAACTTTCTTTTGATTTAGCCGTTCTGAAACACTCTTTCTGTAGAAACTGCAATTGGACATTCTGAGCCCTAAGAGGCCTATATTGGGAAAAATAATATATTCAAATAAAAACTACACAGAAGCATTGTGTGAAACTTATTTCTCATATGTGCGTTCAGGTAACAGAGTTAAACCATACATTTGATTGCGCAGTTCTGAACCCTCTTTCTGTAGAAAATGCAATGTACATTCGGAGCGCTAAGAGGGTAATAGTGGAAAAAGCAATATATTCAAATATAAACTACACAGAAGCATTCTGTGAAACTTCTTTCTGTTCTTTGCATTCAACTAACTGAGTTGAACCTTGCTTTTGATTGAGCCGTTCTGGAACACTCTTTCTGTAGAAAATGCAATTGGACATTCTGAGCGCTAAGAGGCCTATATTGGGAAAAAGAATATCTACAAATAAAAACTACAGAGAAGCATTCTGTGAAACTTGTTTCTGTTCTGTGCATTCAACTAAAAGTGTTGAACCTTAGTTTTGATTGAGCCGTTCTGAAACACTATTTCTGTAGAAAATGCAAGTGGACATTTGGAACGCTAAGATAGTAATAGTGGAAAAAAGAATATCTCCAAATAAAAACTACACAGAAGCATTCTCTGAAACTCCTTTCTGTTCTCTGCATTCAACTAACAGAGCTGAGCCTTACTTTTGAAGGAGCAGTTCTGAAACACTCTTTGTGTAGAAACTGCCAGTGGAAATTCAGAGCGCTAATAGGGTAATAGTCGAAAAAGGAATATCTTCAACTAAATACTACAGAGAAGCATTCTGTCAAACTTCTTTCTGTTCTGTGCATTCAACTAAAAGAGTTGAACCTTAGTTTTGATTGAGCCGTTCTGAAACACTCTTTCTGTAGAAAATGAAAGTGGAGATTCGGAGCGCTAAGAGGGTAATAGTGGAAAAAGGAATATCTTAAAATATAAACTACACAGAATCATTCTGTGAAACTTCTTTCTGATATGTGCATTCAGCTAACAGAGTTAAACCATAGTTTTGATAGAGCAGTTCTGAACACTCTTTCTGTAGAAAATGCAACTGG
The DNA here is from genome assembly GCF_028878055.3 of Symphalangus syndactylus. Classification (NCBI taxonomy): domain Eukaryota; kingdom Metazoa; phylum Chordata; class Mammalia; order Primates; family Hylobatidae; genus Symphalangus; species Symphalangus syndactylus. Next base: position 3,281,373 of record NC_072435.2, on the reverse strand, counting down.
ACATTTGGAGCGCTAAGAGTTTAGTAGTGGAAAAAGGAATATATTCAAATATAAGCTACACAGAAGCATTCTGTGAAACTTCATTCTGATCTGAGCATTCAGATAACAGTGTTAAACCATACTTTTGATTGAGGAGATTTGAAACACTCTGTGTGTAGAAAATGCAACTGGACATTCGAAGCGCTAAGTGGGTAATAATGGAAAAAGGAATATGTTCAAATATAAACTACACAGAAGCATTGTATGAAACTTCTTTCTGTTCCGTGCATTCATGAAACAGAGTTGAGCCTTACTTTTGATTGAGCCGTTCTGAAACACTCTTTCTGTAGAAACTGCAATTGGACATTCAGAGCGCTAGGAGGACTATATTGGGAAAAATAATATCTTCAAATAAAAACTACACAGCAGCATTGTGTGAAACTTATTTCTGATATGTGCATTCAGCTAACACAGCTAAACCATACTTTTGATTGCGCAGTTCTGAACACTCTTTCTGTAGAAAATGTAAGTGGACATTCGGAGCGCTAATACGGTAATAGTGGGAAAAGGAATATATGAAATTATAAACTACACAGAAGCATTCTGTGAAACTTCTCTCAGTTCTGTGCATTCACCTAACTGATTTGAACCTTGCTTTTGATGGAGCCGTTGCGAAACACTCTTTCTGTAGAAACTGCAATCGGACATTCTGACCGCTAAAAGGCCTATATTGGGAAAAAGAATATCTACAAATAAAAACTACACAGAAGCATTCTGTGAAACTTCTTTCGGATCTGTGCATTGAACTAAAAGTGTAAAACCATACTTTTGATTTAGCCGTTCTGAACACTCTTTCTGTAGAAAATGTAAGTGGACATTCAGAGCGCTAAGAGGGTAATAGTTGAAAAAGGAATATATTCAAATAAAAAGTACACAGAAGCATTCTTTGAAACTTCTTTCTGTTCTGTGCATTCAACTAACAGAGTTGAACCTTACTTTTGATTGAGCCGTTCTGAAACACTCTTTCTGTAGAAACTGCAATTGAACTTTCTAAGCGCTAAGAGGCCAACATTGTTAAAAAGCATATCTTCAAATAAAAACTACACAGAAGCATTCTGTGAAACTTATTTCTGATCAGTGCATTCAGTTAACAGAGCTAAAGCATACTTTTGATTGAGCAGTTATGAAACACTCGTTCTGTAGAAAATGCAAGTGGACATTCGGAGCGCTAAGACTGTAATAGAGGAAAAGGGAATATCTCCAAATAAAAACTACACAGAAGCATTCTCTGAGACTCCTTTCTGTTCTCTGCATTCAACTAACAGAGTTTAGCCTTACTTTTGAAGGAGCAGTTCTGAAACACTCTTTGTGTAGAAACTGCCAGTGGATATTCGGAGCGCTAAGTGGGTAATAGTAAAAAAGGAATATCTTCAACTAAATACTACACAGAATCATTCTGTGAAACTTCTTTCTGATATGTGCATTCAGCTAACAGAGTTAAACCATAGTTTTGATAGAGCAGTTCTGAACACTCTTTCTGTAGAAAATGCAACTGGACATTTGGAGCGCTAAGAGAGTAGTAGTGGAAAAAGGAATATATTCAAATATAAGCTACACAGAAGCATTCTGTGAAACTTCATTCTGATCTGAGCATTCAGCTAACAGAGTTAAAGCATACTTTTGATTGTGGAGATTTGAAACACTCTGTCTGTAGAAAATGCAACTGGACATTCGGAGCGCTAAGTGGGTAATAATGGAAAAAGGAATATGTTCAAATATAAACTACACAGAAGCATTGTATGAAACTTTCTTCTGTTCTGTGCATTCAAGTAACAGAGTTGAGCCTTACTTTTGATTGAGCCGTTCTGAAACACTCTTTCTGTAGAAACTGCAATTGGACATTCTGAGCGCTAAGAGGCCTATATTGGGAAAAATAATATCTTCAAATAAAAACTACACAGCAGCATTGTGTGAAACTTATTTCTGATATGTGCATTCAGCTAACAGAGCTAAACCAAACTTTTGATTGCGCAGTTCTGAACACTCTTTCTGTAGAAAATGCAAGTGGACATTCGGAGCGCTAATACGGTAATAGTGGGAAAAGGAATATATGAAATTATAAACTACACAGAAGCATTCTGTGAAACTTCTTTCAGTTCTGTGCATTCAACTAACTGATTTGAACCTTACTTTTGCTGGAGCCGTTGTGAAACACTCTTTCTGTAGAAACTGCAAACGGACATTCTGACCGCTAAAAGTCTTATATTGGGAAAAATAATATCTACAAATAAAAACTACACACAAGCATTCTGTGAAACTTCTTTCGGATCTGTGCATTGAACTAACAGAGTAAAACCATACTTTTGATTGAGCCGTTCTGAACACTCTTTCTGTAGAAAATGTAAGTGGACATTCAGAGCGCTAAGAGGGTAATAGTTGAAAAAGGAATATATTCAAATAAAAAGTACACAGAAGCATTCTGTGAAACTTCTTTCTGTTCTGTGCATTCAACTAACAGAGTTGAACCTTACTTTTGATTGAGCCGTTCTGAAACACTCTTTCTGTAGAAACTGCAATTGGACTTTCTAAGCGCTAAGAGGCCTACATTGTTAAAAAGAATATCTTCAAATAAAAACTACAAAGAAGCATTCTGTGAAACTTATTTCTGATCAGTGCATTCAGTTAACAGAGCTAAACCATACTTTTGATTGAGCAGTTATGAAACACTCGTTCTGTAGAAAATGCAAGTGGACATTCGGAGCGCTAAGATTGTAATAGAGGAAAAGGGAATATCTCCAAATAAAAACTACACAAAAGCATTCTCTGAGACTCCTTTCTGTTCTCTGCATTCAACTAACAGAGTTTAGCCTTACTTTTGAAGGAGCAGTTCTGAAACACTCTTTGTGTAGAAACTGCCAGTGGACATTCGGAGCGCTAAGTGAATAATAGTCAAAAAAGGAATATCTTCAACTAAATACTACACAGAAGCATTCTGTGAAACTTCTTTCTGTTCTGTGCATTCAACTAAAATAGGTGAACCTTATTTTTATTGAGCCGTTCTGAAACACTCTTTCTATAGAAACTGCAATTGGACATTCTGAGCGCTAAGAGGCCTATATTGGTAAAAAGAATATTTTCATATAAACACTACACAGAAGCATTCTGTGAAACTTCTTTCTGATCTGTGCATTCAGCTAACAGAGTTAAACCATACTTTGGATTGAGCAGTTCTGAAACACTCTTTCTGTAGAAAATGCTACTGGACATGTGGAGCGCTAAGTGGGTAATAGTGGAAAAAGGAATATCTTCAAATTTAAACTACACAGAATCATTCTGTTAAACTTCTTTCTGATCTGTGCATTCAGCTAACAGAGTTAAAGCATACTTTTGATTGAGCAGTTCTGAACACTCTTTGTGTAGAAAATGCAACTGGACATTCAGAGCGCTAAGAGGGTAGTAGTGGAAAAAGTAATATATTCAAATATAAACTACACAGAAGAATTGTATGAAACTCCTTTCTCTTCTGTGCATTTAACTAACAGAGTTGAACCTTATTTTTGATTGAGCCGTTCTGAAACACTCTTTCTTTAGAAAATGCCAGTGGATATTCGCAGCGCTAAGATGGTAATACTGGAAAAGGAATATATTCAAATATAAACTACACAGAAGCATTCTGTGAAACTTATTTCTGTTCTGTGCATTCAACTAACTGAGTTGAACCTTACTTTTGATGGAGCCGTTCTGAAAAGCTCTTTCTGTAGAAACTGCAATTGGACATTCTGAGCGCTAAGAGGCCTATATTGGTAAAAAGAATATCTTCATAGAAACACTACACAGAAGCATTCTGTGAAACTTCTTTCTGATCTGTACATTCAGCTAACAGAATTAAACCATACTTTTGATTGAGCAGTTCGGAACACTCTTTCTGTAGAAAATGCAACTGGACATTTGGAGCGCTAAGAGTGTAGTAGTGGAAAAAGTGATATATTCAAATATAAACTACACAGAAGCATTCTGTGAAACTTCTTTCTGTTCCTTGCATTCAACTAACTGAGTTGAAACTTACTTTTGATGCAGCCGTTCTGAAACACTCTTTCTGTAGAAACTGCAATTGGATATTCTGAGCGCTAAGAGGCCTATATTGGGAAAAAGAATATCTTCAAATAAAAACTACACAGAAGCATTCTGTGAAACTTATTTCTGATATGGGCATTCAACTAATAGAGTAAAACCATATTTTTGATTGAGCCGTTCTGAACACTCTTTCTGTAGAAAATGCAAGTGGACATTCCGAGCGCTAAGAGGTTAATACTAGAAAAAGTAATATCTTCAAATATAAACTACACAGAATCATTCTGTGAAACTTCTTTCTGATCTGTGCATTCAGCTAACAGAATTAAACCATACTTTTCATTGACCAGTTCTGAACAATCTTTCTGTAGAAAATGCAACTGGACATTTTAGCGCTAAGAGGGTAGTAGTGGAAAAAGGGTTATATTCAAATATAAACTACACAGAAGCATTCTGTGAAACTTCTTTCTGATCTGAGCATTCAGCTAACAGAGTTAAACCATAGTTTTGACTGAGCAGTTTTGAAACACTCTGTCTGTAGAAAATCCAACTGGACATTCGGAGCGCTAAGTGGGTAATAGTGGAAAAAGGAATATGTTCAAATATAAACTACACAGAAGCATTGTATGAAACATCTTTCTGTTCTGTACATTCAACTAACAGAGTTGAAACTTTCTTTTGATTTAGCCGTTCTGAAACACTCTTTCTGTAGAAACTGCAATTGGACATTCTGAGCCCTAAGAGGCCTATATTGGGAAAAATAATATATTCAAATAAAAACTACACAGAAGCATTGTGTGAAACTTATTTCTCATATGTGCGTTCAGGTAACAGAGTTAAACCATACATTTGATTGCGCAGTTCTGAACCCTCTTTCTGTAGAAAATGCAATGTACATTCGGAGCGCTAAGAGGGTAATAGTGGAAAAAGCAATATATTCAAATATAAACTACACAGAAGCATTCTGTGAAACTTCTTTCTGTTCTTTGCATTCAACTAACTGAGTTGAACCTTGCTTTTGATTGAGCCGTTCTGGAACACTCTTTCTGTAGAAAATGCAATTGGACATTCTGAGCGCTAAGAGGCCTATATTGGGAAAAAGAATATCTACAAATAAAAACTACAGAGAAGCATTCTGTGAAACTTGTTTCTGTTCTGTGCATTCAACTAAAAGTGTTGAACCTTAGTTTTGATTGAGCCGTTCTGAAACACTATTTCTGTAGAAAATGCAAGTGGACATTTGGAACGCTAAGATAGTAATAGTGGAAAAAAGAATATCTCCAAATAAAAACTACACAGAAGCATTCTCTGAAACTCCTTTCTGTTCTCTGCATTCAACTAACAGAGCTGAGCCTTACTTTTGAAGGAGCAGTTCTGAAACACTCTTTGTGTAGAAACTGCCAGTGGAAATTCAGAGCGCTAATAGGGTAATAGTCGAAAAAGGAATATCTTCAACTAAATACTACAGAGAAGCATTCTGTCAAACTTCTTTCTGTTCTGTGCATTCAACTAAAAGAGTTGAACCTTAGTTTTGATTGAGCCGTTCTGAAACACTCTTTCTGTAGAAAATGAAAGTGGAGATTCGGAGCGCTAAGAGGGTAATAGTGGAAAAAGGAATATCTTAAAATATAAACTACACAGAATCATTCTGTGAAACTTCTTTCTGATATGTGCATTCAGCTAACAGAGTTAAACCATAGTTTTGATAGAGCAGTTCTGAACACTCTTTCTGTAGAAAATGCAACTGGACATTTGGAGCGCTAAGAGTTTAGTAGTGGAAAAAGGAATATATTCAAATATAAGCTACACAGAAGCATTCTGTGAAACTTCATTCTGATCTGAGCATTCAGATAACAGTGTTAAACCATACTTTTGATTGAGGAGATTTGAAACACTCTGTGTGTAGAAAATGCAACTGGACATTCGAAGCGCTAAGTGGGTAATAATGGAAAAAGGAATATGTTCAAATATAAACTACACAGAAGCATTGTATGAAACTTCTTTCTGTTCCGTGCATTCATGAAACAGAGTTGAGCCTTACTTTTGATTGAGCCGTTCTGAAACACTCTTTCTGTAGAAACTGCAATTGGACATTCAGAGCGCTAGGAGGACTATATTGGGAAAAATAATATCTTCAAATAAAAACTACACAGCAGCATTGTGTGAAACTTATTTCTGATATGTGCATTCAGCTAACACAGCTAAACCATACTTTTGATTGCGCAGTTCTGAACACTCTTTCTGTAGAAAATGTAAGTGGACATTCGGAGCGCTAATACGGTAATAGTGGGAAAAGGAATATATGAAATTATAAACTACACAGAAGCATTCTGTGAAACTTCTCTCAGTTCTGTGCATTCACCTAACTGATTTGAACCTTGCTTTTGATGGAGCCGTTGCGAAACACTCTTTCTGTAGAAACTGCAATCGGACATTCTGACCGCTAAAAGGCCTATATTGGGAAAAAGAATATCTACAAATAAAAACTACACAGAAGCATTCTGTGAAACTTCTTTCGGATCTGTGCATTGAACTAAAAGTGTAAAACCATACTTTTGATTTAGCCGTTCTGAACACTCTTTCTGTAGAAAATGTAAGTGGACATTCAGAGCGCTAAGAGGGTAATAGTTGAAAAAGGAATATATTCAAATAAAAAGTACACAGAAGCATTCTTTGAAGCTTCTTTCTGTTCTGTGCATTCAACTAACAGAGTTGAACCTTACTTTTGATTGAGCCGTTCTGAAACACTCTTTCTGTAGAAACTGCAATTGAACTTTCTAAGCGCTAAGAGGCCAACATTGTTAAAAAGCATATCTTCAAATAAAAACTACACAGAAGCATTCTGTGAAACTTATTTCTGATCAGTGCATTCAGTTAACAGAGCTAAAGCATACTTTTGATTGAGCAGTTATGAAACACTCGTTCTGTAGAAAATGCAAGTGGACATTCGGAGCGCTAAGACTGTAATAGAGGAAAAGGGAATATCTCCAAATAAAAACTACACAGAAGCATTCTCTGAGACTCCTTTCTGTTCTCTGCATTCAACTAACAGAGTTTAGCCTTACTTTTGAAGGAGCAGTTCTGAAACACTCTTTGTGTAGAAACTGCCAGTGGATATTCGGAGCGCTAAGTGGGTAATAGTAAAAAAGGAATATCTTCAACTAAATACTACACAGAATCATTCTGTGAAACTTCTTTCTGATATGTGCATTCAGCTAACAGAGTTAAACCATAGTTTTGATAGAGCAGTTCTGAACACTCTTTCTGTAGAAAATGCAACTGGACATTTGGAGCGCTAAGAGAGTAGTAGTGGAAAAAGGAATATATTCAAATATAAGCTACACAGAAGCATTCTGTGAAACTTCATTCTGATCTGAGCATTCAGCTAACAGAGTTAAAGCATACTTTTGATTGTGGAGATTTGAAACACTCTGTCTGTAGAAAATGCAACTGGACATTCGGAGCGCTAAGTGGGTAATAATGGAAAAAGGAATATGTTCAAATATAAACTACACAGAAGCATTGTATGAAACTTTCTTCTGTTCTGTGCATTCAAGTAACAGAGTTGAGCCTTACTTTTGATTGAGCCGTTCTGAAACACTCTTTCTGTAGAAACTGCAATTGGACATTCTGAGCGCTAAGAGGCCTATATTGGGAAAAATAATATCTTCAAATAAAAACTACACAGCAGCATTGTGTGAAACTTATTTCTGATATGTGCATTCAGCTAACAGAGCTAAACCAAACTTTTGATTGCGCAGTTCTGAACACTCTTTCTGTAGAAAATGCAAGTGGACATTCGGAGCGCTAATACGGTAATAGTGGGAAAAGGAATATATGAAATTATAAACTACACAGAAGCATTCTGTGAAACTTCTTTCAGTTCTGTGCATTCAACTAACTGATTTGAACCTTACTTTTGCTGGAGCCGTTGTGAAACACTCTTTCTGTAGAAACTGCAAACGGACATTCTGACCGCTAAAAGTCTTATATTGGGAAAAATAATATCTACAAATAAAAACTACACACAAGCATTCTGTGAAACTTCTTTCGGATCTGTGCATTGAACTAACAGAGTAAAACCATACTTTTGATTGAGCCGTTCTGAACACTCTTTCTGTAGAAAATGTAAGTGGACATTCAGAGCGCTAAGAGGGTAATAGTTGAAAAAGGAATATATTCAAATAAAAAGTACACAGAAGCATTCTGTGAAACTTCTTTCTGTTCTGTGCATTCAACTAACAGAGTTGAACCTTACTTTTGATTGAGCCGTTCTGAAACACTCTTTCTGTAGAAACTGCAATTGGACTTTCTAAGCGCTAAGAGGCCTACATTGTTAAAAAGAATATCTTCAAATAAAAACTACAAAGAAGCATTCTGTGAAACTTATTTCTGATCAGTGCATTCAGTTAACAGAGCTAAACCATACTTTTGATTGAGCAGTTATGAAACACTCGTTCTGTAGAAAATGCAAGTGGACATTCGGAGCGCTAAGATTGTAATAGAGGAAAAGGGAATATCTCCAAATAAAAACTACACAAAAGCATTCTCTGAGACTCCTTTCTGTTCTCTGCATTCAACTAACAGAGTTTAGCCTTACTTTTGAAGGAGCAGTTCTGAAACACTCTTTGTGTAGAAACTGCCAGTGGACATTCGGAGCGCTAAGTGAATAATAGTCAAAAAAGGAATATCTTCAACTAAATACTACACAGAAGCATTCTGTGAAACTTCTTTCTGTTCTGTGCATTCAACTAAAATAGGTGAACCTTATTTTTATTGAGCCGTTCTGAAACACTCTTTCTATAGAAACTGCAATTGGACATTCTGAGCGCTAAGAGGCCTATATTGGTAAAAAGAATATTTTCATATAAACACTACACAGAAGCATTCTGTGAAACTTCTTTCTGATCTGTGCATTCAGCTAACAGAGTTAAACCATACTTTGGATTGAGCAGTTCTGAAACACTCTTTCTGTAGAAAATGCTACTGGACATGTGGAGCGCTAAGTGGGTAATAGTGGAAAAAGGAATATCTTCAAATTTAAACTACACAGAATCATTCTGTTAAACTTCTTTCTGATCTGTGCATTCAGCTAACAGAGTTAAAGCATACTTTTGATTGAGCAGTTCTGAACACTCTTTGTGTAGAAAATGCAACTGGACATTCAGAGCGCTAAGAGGGTAGTAGTGGAAAAAGTAATATATTCAAATATAAACTACACAGAAGAATTGTATGAAACTCCTTTCTCTTCTGTGCATTTAACTAACAGAGTTGAACCTTATTTTTGATTGAGCCGTTCTGAAACACTCTTTCTTTAGAAAATGCCAGTGGATATTCGCAGCGCTAAGATGGTAATACTGGAAAAGGAATATATTCAAATATAAACTACACAGAAGCATTCTGTGAAACTTATTTCTGTTCTGTGCATTCAACTAACTGAGTTGAACCTTACTTTTGATGGAGCCGTTCTGAAAAGCTCTTTCTGTAGAAACTGCAATTGGACATTCTGAGCGCTAAGAGGCCTATATTGGTAAAAAGAATATCTTCATAGAAACACTACACAGAAGCATTCTGTGAAACTTCTTTCTGATCTGTACATTCAGCTAACAGAATTAAACCATACTTTTGATTGAGCAGTTCGGAACACTCTTTCTGTAGAAAATGCAACTGGACATTTGGAGCGCTAAGAGTGTAGTAGTGGAAAAAGTGATATATTCAAATATAAACTACACAGAAGCATTCTGTGAAACTTCTTTCTGTTCCTTGCATTCAACTAACTGAGTTGAAACTTACTTTTGATGCAGCCGTTCTGAAACACTCTTTCTGTAGAAACTGCAATTGGATATTCTGAGCGCTAAGAGGCCTATATTGGGAAAAAGAATATCTTCAAATAAAAACTACACAGAAGCATTCTGTGAAACTTATTTCTGATATGGGCATTCAACTAATAGAGTAAAACCATATTTTTGATTGAGCCGTTCTGAACACTCTTTCTGTAGAAAATGCAAGTGGACATTCCGAGCGCTAAGAGGTTAATACTAGAAAAAGTAATATCTTCAAATATAAACTACACAGAATCATTCTGTGAAACTTCTTTCTGATCTGTGCATTCAGCTAACAGAATTAAACCATACTTTTCATTGACCAGTTCTGAACAATCTTTCTGTAGAAAATGCAACTGGACATTTTAGCGCTAAGAGGGTAGTAGTGGAAAAAGGGTTATATTCAAATATAAACTACACAGAAGCATTCTGTGAAACTTCTTTCTGATCTGAGCATTCAGCTAACAGAGTTAAACCATAGTTTTGACTGAGCAGTTTTGAAACACTCTGTCTGTAGAAAATCCAACTGGACATTCGGAGCGCTAAGTGGGTAATAGTGGAAAAAGGAATATGTTCAAATATAAACTACACAGAAGCATTGTATGAAACATCTTTCTGTTCTGTACATTCAACTAACAGAGTTGAAACTTTCTTTTGATTTAGCCGTTCTGAAACACTCTTTCTGTAGAAACTGCAATTGGACATTCTGAGCCCTAAGAGGCCTATATTGGGAAAAATAATATATTCAAATAAAAACTACACAGAAGCATTGTGTGAAACTTATTTCTCATATGTGCGTTCAGGTAACAGAGTTAAACCATACATTTGATTGCGCAGTTCTGAACCCTCTTTCTGTAGAAAATGCAATGTACATTCGGAGCGCTAAGAGGGTAATAGTGGAAAAAGCAATATATTCAAATATAAACTACACAGAAGCATTCTGTGAAACTTCTTTCTGTTCTTTGCATTCAACTAACTGAGTTGAACCTTGCTTTTGATTGAGCCGTTCTGGAACACTCTTTCTGTAGAAAATGCAATTGGACATTCTGAGCGCTAAGAGGCCTATATTGGGAAAAAGAATATCTACAAATAAAAACTACAGAGAAGCATTCTGTGAAACTTGTTTCTGTTCTGTGCATTCAACTAAAAGTGTTGAACCTTAGTTTTGATTGAGCCGTTCTGAAACACTATTTCTGTAGAAAATGCAAGTGGACATTTGGAACGCTAAGATAGTAATAGTGGAAAAAAGAATATCTCCAAATAAAAACTACACAGAAGCATTCTCTGAAACTCCTTTCTGTTCTCTGCATTCAACTAACAGAGCTGAGCCTTACTTTTGAAGGAGCAGTTCTGAAACACTCTTTGTGTAGAAACTGCCAGTGGAAATTCAGAGCGCTAATAGGGTAATAGTCGAAAAAGGAATATCTTCAACTAAATACTACAGAGAAGCATTCTGTCAAACTTCTTTCTGTTCTGTGCATTCAACTAAAAGAGTTGAACCTTAGTTTTGATTGAGCCGTTCTGAAACACTCTTTCTGTAGAAAATGAAAGTGGAGATTCGGAGCGCTAAGAGGGTAATAGTGGAAAAAGGAATATCTTAAAATATAAACTACACAGAATCATTCTGTGAAACTTCTTTCTGATATGTGCATTCAGCTAACAGAGTTAAACCATAGTTTTGATAGAGCAGTTCTGAACACTCTTTCTGTAGAAAATGCAACTGGACATTTGGAGCGCTAAGAGTTTAGTAGTGGAAAAAGGAATATATTCAAATATAAGCTACACAGAAGCATTCTGTGAAACTTCATTCTGATCTGAGCATTCAGATAACAGTGTTAAACCATACTTTTGATTGAGGAGATTTGAAACACTCTGTGTGTAGAAAATGCAACTGGACATTCGAAGCGCTAAGTGGGTAATAATGGAAAAAGGAATATGTTCAAATATAAACTACACAGAAGCATTGTATGAAACTTCTTTCTGTTCCGTGCATTCATGAAACAGAGTTGAGCCTTACTTTTGATTGAGCCGTTCTGAAACACTCTTTCTGTAGAAACTGCAATTGGACATTCAGAGCGCTAGGAGGACTATATTGGGAAAAATAATATCTTCAAATAAAAACTACACAGCAGCATTGTGTGAAACTTATTTCTGATATGTGCATTCAGCTAACACAGCTAAACCATACTTTTGATTGCGCAGTTCTGAACACTCTTTCTGTAGAAAATGTAAGTGGACATTCGGAGCGCTAATACGGTAATAGTGGGAAAAGGAATATATGAAATTATAAACTACACAGAAGCATTCTGTGAAACTTCTCTCAGTTCTGTGCATTCACCTAACTGATTTGAACCTTGCTTTTGATGGAGCCGTTGCGAAACACTCTTTCTGTAGAAACTGCAATCGGACATTCTGACCGCTAAAAGGCCTATATTGGGAAAAAGAATATCTACAAATAAAAACTACACAGAAGCATTCTGTGAAACTTCTTTCGGATCTGTGCATTGAACTAAAAGTGTAAAACCATACTTTTGATTTAGCCGTTCTGAACACTCTTTCTGTAGAAAATGTAAGTGGACATTCAGAGCGCTAAGAGGGTAATAGTTGAAAAAGGAATATATTCAAATAAAAAGTACACAGAAGCATTCTTTGAAACTTCTTTCTGTTCTGTGCATTCAACTAACAGAGTTGAACCTTACTTTTGATTGAGCCGTTCTGAAACACTCTTTCTGTAGAAACTGCAATTGAACTTTCTAAGCGCTAAGAGGCCAACATTGTTAAAAAGCATATCTTCAAATAAAAACTACACAGAAGCATTCTGTGAAACTTATTTCTGATCAGTGCATTCAGTTAACAGAGCTAAAGCATACTTTTGATTGAGCAGTTATGAAACACTCGTTCTGTAGAAAATGCAAGTGGACATTCGGAGCGCTAAGACTGTAATAGAGGAAAAGGGAATATCTCCAAATAAAAACTACACAGAAGCATTCTCTGAGACTCCTTTCTGTTCTCTGCATTCAACTAACAGAGTTTAGCCTTACTTTTGAAGGAGCAGTTCTGAAACACTCTTTGTGTAGAAACTGCCAGTGGATATTCGGAGCGCTAAGTGGGTAATAGTAAAAAAGGAATATCTTCAACTAAATACTACACAGAATCATTCTGTGAAACTTCTTTCTGATATGTGCATTCAGCTAACAGAGTTAAACCATAGTTTTGATAGAGCAGTTCTGAACACTCTTTCTGTAGAAAATGCAACTGGACATTTGGAGCGCTAAGAGAGTAGTAGTGGAAAAAGGAATATATTCAAATATAAGCTACACAGAAGCATTCTGTGAAACTTCATTCTGATCTGAGCATTCAGCTAACAGAGTTAAAGCATACTTTTGATTGTGGAGATTTGAAACACTCTGTCTGTAGAAAATGCAACTGGACATTCGGAGCGCTAAGTGGGTAATAATGGAAAAAGGAATATGTTCAAATATAAACTACACAGAAGCATTGTATGAAACTTTCTTCTGTTCTGTGCATTCAAGTAACAGAGTTGAGCCTTACTTTTGATTGAGCCGTTCTGAAACACTCTTTCTGTAGAAACTGCAATTGGACATTCTGAGCGCTAAGAGGCCTATATTGGGAAAAATAATATCTTCAAATAAAAACTACACAGCAGCATTGTGTGAAACTTATTTCTGATATGTGCATTCAGCTAACAGAGCTAAACCAAACTTTTGATTGCGCAGTTCTGAACACTCTTTCTGTAGAAAATGCAAGTGGACATTCGGAGCGCTAATACGGTAATAGTGGGAAAAGGAATATATGAAATTATAAACTACACAGAAGCATTCTGTGAAACTTCTTTCAGTTCTGTGCATTCAACTAACTGATTTGAACCTTACTTTTGCTGGAGCCGTTGTGAAACACTCTTTCTGTAGAAACTGCAAACGGACATTCTGACCGCTAAAAGTCTTATATTGGGAAAAATAATATCTACAAATAAAAACTACACACAAGCATTCTGTGAAACTTCTTTCGGATCTGTGCATTGAACTAACAGAGTAAAACCATACTTTTGATTGAGCCGTTCTGAACACTCTTTCTGTAGAAAATGTAAGTGGACATTCAGAGCGCTAAGAGGGTAATAGTTGAAAAAGGAATATATTCAAATAAAAAGTACACAGAAGCATTCTGTGAAACTTCTTTCTGTTCTGTGCATTCAACTAACAGAGTTGAACCTTACTTTTGATTGAGCCGTTCTGAAACACTCTTTCTGTAGAAACTGCAATTGGACTTTCTAAGCGCTAAGAGGCCTACATTGTTAAAAAGAATATCTTCAAATAAAAACTACAAAGAAGCATTCTGTGAAACTTATTTCTGATCAGTGCATTCAGTTAACAGAGCTAAACCATACTTTTGATTGAGCAGTTATGAAACACTCGTTCTGTAGAAAATGCAAGTGGACATTCGGAGCGCTAAGATTGTAATAGAGGAAAAGGGAATATCTCCAAATAAAAACTACACAAAAGCATTCTCTGAGACTCCTTTCTGTTCTCTGCATTCAACTAACAGAGTTTAGCCTTACTTTTGAAGGAGCAGTTCTGAAACACTCTTTGTGTAGAAACTGCCAGTGGACATTCGGAGCGCTAAGTGAATAATAGTCAAAAAAGGAATATCTTCAACTAAATACTACACAGAAGCATTCTGTGAAACTTCTTTCTGTTCTGTGCATTCAACTAAAATAGGTGAACCTTATTTTTATTGAGCCGTTCTGAAACACTCTTTCTATAGAAACTGCAATTGGACATTCTGAGCGCTAAGAGGCCTATATTGGTAAAAAGAATATCTTCATATAAACACTACACAGAAGCATTCTGTGAAACTTCTTTCTGATCTCTGCATTCAACTAACAGAGTTAAACCATACTTTTGATTGAGCAGTTCTGAAACACTCTTTCTGTAGAAAATGCAACTGGACATTTGGAGCGGTAAGTGGGTAATAGTGGAAAAAGTAATATCTTCAAATATCAACTACACAGAATCATTCCGTGAAACTTCTTTCTGATCTGTGCCTTCAGCTAACAGAATTAAACCATACTTTTGATTGAGCAGCTCTGAACACTCTTTCTGTAGAAAATGCAACTGGACATTTGGAGCGCTAAGAGGGTAGTAGTGGAAAAAGGGATATATTCAAATACAAACTACACAGAAGCATTCTGTGAAACTTCTTTCTGTTCTTTGCATTCAAGTAACTGAGTTGAACCTTACTTTTGATGCAGCCGTTCTGAAACACTCTTTCTGTAGAAACTGCAATTGGACATTCTGAGCGCTAAGAGGCCTATATTGGGAAAAAGAATATCTTCAAATAAAAACTACACAGAAGCATTCTGTTAAACTTATTTCTGATATTGGCATTCAGCTAATAGCGTTAAACCACTGTTTGATTGAGCAGTTCTGAACACTCTTTCTGTAGAAAATGCAAGTGGACATTCGGAGCGCTAAGAGGGTAATAGTGGAAAAAGGAATATATTCAAATATAAACTACACAGAAGCATTCTGTGAAACGTCTTTCTGTTCTGTGCATTCAACTTAAAGAGTTGAACCTTACTTTTGATTGAGCAGTTCTGAAACACTCTTTCGGTAGATAATGCAACTGGACATTTGGAGCACTAAGTGGGTAATAGTGGAAAAAGGAATATCTTCAAATATAAACTACACAGAAGCATTGTATGAAACTTCTTTCTGTTCTGTGCATTCAACTAACACTATTGAACCTTATTTTTGATTGAACTGTTCTGTAACACTCTTTCTGTAGATACTGCAATTGGACATTCAGAGCGCTAAGTGCCCTATATTGGGAAAAAGAATTTCTTCAAATAAAAACTACACAGAAGCATTCTGTGAAACTTCTTTCTGATCTGTTCATACAGCTAACAGAGTTAAACCATTCTTTTGATTGAGCAGTTCTGACCACTCTTTCTGTAGAAAATGCAAGTGGACATTCGGAACGCTAAGATTGTAATAGTGGAAAATGGAATATCTCCAAATAAAAACTACACAGAAGCATTCTCTGAAACTCCTTTCTGTTCTCTGCATTCAACTAACAGAGCTGAGCCTTTCTTTTGAAGTAGCAGTTCTGAAACACTCTTTGTGTAGAAACTGCCAGTGGACATTCGGAGCGCTAAGACGGTAATAGTCGAAAAAGGAATATCTTCAACTAAATACTACACTGAAGCATTCTGTGAAACTTCTTTCTGTTCTGTGCATTCAACTAAAAGAGTTGAACCTTAGTTTTGATTGAGCCGTTCTGAAACACTCTTTCTGTAGAAAATGCAAGTGGAGATTCAGAGCGCTAAGAGGGTAATAGTGGAAAAAGTAATATCTTCAAATATCAACTACACAGAATCATTCTGTGAAACTTCTTTCTGATCTGTGCATTCAGCTAACAGAGTTAAACCATACTT
The DNA here is from genome assembly GCF_028878055.3 of Symphalangus syndactylus. Lineage (NCBI taxonomy): Eukaryota > Metazoa > Chordata > Mammalia > Primates > Hylobatidae > Symphalangus > Symphalangus syndactylus. The sequence goes on along the minus strand of NC_072435.2, from coordinate 3,265,047 downwards.
TTGATTGAGCAGTTCTGAACACTCTTTCTGTAGAAAATGCAACTGGACATTTGGAGCGCTAAGAGGGTATTAGTGGAAAAAGGAATATATTCAAATATAAACTACACAGAAGCATTCTGTGAAACTTCTTTCTGATGTGAGCATTGAGCTAACAGAGTTAAACCATACTTTTGATTGAGCAGTTTTGAAACACTCTGTCTGTAGAAAATGCAACTGGACATTCGGAGCGCTAAGTGGGTAACAGTGGAAAAAGGAATATGTTCAAATATAAACGACACAGAAGCATTGTATGAAACTTCTTTCTGTTCTGTGCATTCAACTAACAGTGTTGAACCTTACTTTTGATTGAGCCGTTCTGAAACACTCTTTCTGTAGAAACTGCAATTGGACATTCTGTGCGCTAAGAGGCCTATATTGGGAAAAATAATATCTTCAAATAAAAACTACACAGAAGCATTGTGTGAAACTTATTTCTGATGTGTGCATTCAGCTAACAGAATTAAACCATACTTTTGATTGCGCAGTTCTGAACACTCTTTCTGTAGAAAATGCAAGTGGACATTCGGAGCGCTAAGAGGGTAATAGTGAAAAAGGAATATATTCAAATCTAAACTACACAGAAGCATTCTGTGAAACTTCGTTCTGTTCTTTGCATTCAACTAAAAGAGTTGAACTATATTTTTGATTGAGCCTTTCTGAAACACTCTTCCTGTAGAAACATTCAGGCTGTAGATATCACCAGTGTACCTTGCCTTCCTGGTAATAATGACATAATCTTTCTTCCTCCCCTGGCTACTCTCAGCCTTGGAAGTTACTGGCTAGTGGATAGTAGATACTGGATGAGCCATCACACGGTGGCCCTGGCACAGAAAGCCTGGGTGACACGGCTCCACACAGCATAATTCAGACGGGCTGTGGGAAATATCATGTGGGGAAGCAATGTCGTTTCAACAAGGAACTCAGCAGGATAAATACGACCAATCTCATGTCTCACAAATGATCACTTGTGTCTGAATGTCTTCCATTTCTGTTCGTATTCATGCCTTATGGGTTAAGTCTCATCCCCAAGTATGTTTCTAGTGAATATGAAAGACCCTATTGTCACATATTTCTTTCTTTATATGCAACTACCACCATTTCATTAACTTTTGCTTAAAGGAACAATTTTTAAAAGTAATCTGACATGTTACTTTACCATTTTTTGATCAATTTATTTTGTGTCTTCTTTACATATATTTTGAAGGGCCATATCTGAAACAGAACTTTCCTTTTTCATTAAAAAACTAGCATATGTGGGCTATGTGCCTTTATATTCATTTTATTGACTATTTTACAATGAACAGTATTATATTTTACTTTATACTAATTCCTCCAGATTAATGACAAGTATTTAACCTAACATATTGATCCATCTCACTTAATATTAGTTTAACTTCAATTAATTCCTTCCTTTTTACTCATAATCAACATTTTTCCTGATGAGAAATTAAGAAAGAAGATATGTTTGGCACCTCTGTCCATATCTTTGCCCATTTCTTACTCCTCTAAGAAGGCAAGAGATTCTAATCTGATTACACATTACCAATTAATTGGGCCACATTTACTTGTGGGCCATCTGGCTGAATATTTTTTAATCATGAGCAAACCATGGTGCTCTTCTTCTCTCTTGCCCCTGCCTTAACGCAGTAAGGCATTTTCCTTGGCTTATTTCCTTCTCATTGCAGCAGAGTTGAAATGTGAGACGGGGTGTAGCTTCTCCTAACCCCTGGCACATCATCTGATGGAACTGAAGAGTGAGAAATGACCTCCACGGACCTGGAGCCTCAGCTTCAGGTCTCCACCGAGATGCCACATTGGAGGCAAGCTCAACGCAATGCCTTTATTAGAAACGTTTTTAAAAGGGAACCCGTATTCACGTTTGTCAGGACACTGCTTATCTCTCTAGTTGAACCCGTATAACTTACTTTATAAGATGGTAAGATACAAAGACTCTTAATCTTCCATCTACCAGGACTCTTGACATAAATTGAAAGCTCACTTATAACAGCCCTAGCATCCCAAGTGCCTTTGACTACACTCCAATTTAACTTATTGTTCAGTTTTTATATAAATGTCTTCCTTATATTGTGCTTAATTTTCTTATTAATTTAACATTTTCAGAAGAATACTCATTCTGAGAAGTTCACAAATCAGTTAGGCTTAAGTTTTTAAATAAATGTTTTCAAAATATTAAAGGCACACGTATGAAACAATGATACTAGACTTAATTATGGAGAGCAGCCTCCCCTACAAATTTCAGCCACAACACAAGAGCAGTAAGCAGATCAGTCCCCTCACCTTCATTCCAACATTTCAAGTGACTGGGGAAAGAATAGGGACAAAATAAAATAAATCAAAATAAAGGTTTCTTGTGGAACACTGAAAAATTATTATGTGCTAAAGTGTAAGAATGCTTTATATCCATCCCATCGTTTGTCCTGGGAGGTACTTTCTATTATTGATTTCATTTGACAAATGAGGAAACAGAGGTCTGAATAGGTAGAGAAACAATTGTCAACTTTCTACTTCTTAGTATAACTTTACTGCCTCTGAGGCCTGCCTGCATTCCTGCACTGGGGTTTCATGGACATTGCTCGAGACCACTGGCCCTATGTCTGTCATCTTTTATGTTTCATTTATAAACACCCTCAGCTCTTGATCTGTGAGGGTCTTAATAAATAGAGCTGTATTAAATTTTTGCGCTTTAAAAATAATATATGATATTAAGAAATAGTATTTCTGATAACAGCTTAAGCCATAATATGAAGTGTGCTGATACAAGAGGAGTTTGTAGGTCTTAAAAAAAAAAACAAAAAAAAAACTAAGCTTTAATTTAGTACAAGTTTCTGACTTTCCTGCTAAAATTTATCTAGGAGTATATATAAAGAAAAGGCCTTATTGAATAAACTGGTAAATGCATCTCTCAAGTTTTATTTTATATTCAACATAATATGAAGTAAAAATAAAAATAAAATACAACTAAGAAATATAGCATTGGCTACTTTTTGAAACATTTCTCCACAAAATAGGGGGTAAAATATGAAAAAGTTTTGACACAATGTTTTGAGTCTCTATTTATTTATAACCTAAAGGAAATAAGAATTTGATATGCCTCAAGGAAAAAAAATCCAACGAAGAGTTTTTTTGTGGGGGAAAGAAAGCCTACTATCCAGCCTCAGAGATTAGATTTAAAAGCCAAAGAAAACTTTGTTAGATTATAGTGTGACAGAGCAAACCAATCTTTAAATCTACCAAAACACTTCTAGAATGCTAGAACACAGTATGTGTGAGAAAATAACAAGTGTTTTGAGAAACATCATTTTTTAATGTCCTAAACCACTGACTTACAACATATGAAAAGATGTGGCATGACACGAATTTGAGAATATATACTGTAGAACAGCTATTAACAAGCTTTTCTTGGTACTGAAGTGTGTTCCACAAAACAGTTTTTACTCTTACATGAAGAAGACAGTGAACCAAAGTAAATTAAACTACCAGAAACAGGTGTTAGCTTGACATTAAGAACCCACAAATCTACATTTGTTTCCATTCCTAAAAATCAGCTTTCAATTAATAATAATATAATCATTAAAAAATATATATTTTTAAAGCGTCTGTTTACTTTCCTTAACTTGTAAATCACTACTGGTGTTTCCAACTCTCTTAGTGAATTTAAATGACAATATCATTCCTTAATTTTTCTATGACCTGAAAACGTCCGATTAGAAAATGAGCAAATTGCTCACAATGCTGATAAAAATCAAAGTAAAAGCTTGTATTTAAGAACATCAGTCTCTACTAAAACGAGAAATACCTAAAAATACGAATATATCCGAAATGTCGCAAAGCACATAAACCAGGTTGAAATAAAAATTTGAATGGGCAATTATGTAACATAAAGCCAGATAACCCAACCAGTTCATACATTTTATACTCAATATAGGATATTATAAATTAGATAGTTACTGATGAGATAATAGCTTTTATAGTTAACTCTGTAGTAATTAAGCAGGATGGCAAGGCAGCAAAGAGGTCAAATTAATTTCTGAGTTCTTCCATTTATCTTTAGAAATGATAGGGAAAATTCTAACTCCAAAAGTGTTTTGTGGGAATCTAAAGAACAGTTTTGACAAAGAGGGGGTCTCAAGAAAGCATTTATGATTAAGCAACCTGACATAAACAGTAACTGCAAATTATTAGAACCAGTTGATGTTTATCTAAATGGATAAATCATTCATCTGAATAATTATCAACCCAGACAAACTATAGGCCCTGAAATTGCAATTATGAAAGAGAACCAATCAAATGTTAAGACCAAATTTAAAATTTTAGCAATGGTAGAAACTATGAATCATAAAATGCTACCTTTGACTCAAGAAATGCAACCCTTGGTTAGACAGCATATTAAAAACTAGATGGCTAATGAGGTATTTGTATGGTTTCTTTTTATACTTGTTTTTGTGACATTAAGAATCTCAAAGAATCACAAATTCAAATAAAGCAATAGGCCTCTTCTCTCTGAGTTTAGCTTAGACCTTCCCTTACCTAACACGTCTGAACGTGTTCTTTGTTCTTGAACAAGATTTCGCCATTAAAACTCACACAGAAAGAACTTGGCAAGACTTTACTAAACAAAGTTTAGGATGTTTCTAATTTTCATTAAAAAATAGTGTAGGAATTTTAATGAGATTACATAATTTCTAAGTCAGTTATTTAAGACCCACCAAATTACAATAATTTATTTCTTTCAGGAAAAAAAAAAAACTAGCCATCAGCCTGCTGTCCGGCTTCATCAGCTCTAGACGCAAACAGGAAACTAAGGCAATATTCCATTGAGAGCTGATGGTGGTTTATACCAAGTAGTGTCAGTGCAAATTACCTCAACAGGCATTCAGTTTAAAAGTAGACTTGCAGGATTTCCTGATGGATTGAATCTGGGAAAACTAGAAATAGCAGGTAAGGATAACTTCATAGAGTTTGGTTTAAATTATCGAAGAATAAAACTGTCATTTATTGAGCTGGCCAAGTTGCGGCAGAACCAGGTTTAGGGAGAAAATCAGAGGGTCAATTTTGCAAATAATAACCTTGAGTTACTTATTAGATTTCAAGAAGTGATATCAACTAGGTGGCTCAATGTACAATTCTAGAGTTCTACAGCACAATGAAGGCTGGGGATTAAACACTTGAAAATCGGCAGTATACGCATAGGAGTTAAAGCATGACACCATCTGAGATAAAAAAGAAAATGCATTTAAATAAAGTAAATAAATGCCAGAATCATCCCTTCTGTGCTGTAACTGAGAAATCAGGAAGATGGTGGTGAACGAAGGAACGCAGGAAGCAGCAGCTGTAACAAGGTGAATGGAACTGACAATACTGTGACCTGGAACCCAGGTGACAAACATGTTTCAAGGAGAAGTCAGTGATTACCTGTGTCAAATTCTGTGAAAAGGACTAAAAGTTGAAGAATATGGAGATCAATGTTGTCCTTGGCAACAACAAATTTTGGACAGTAGAAAAGGAGAAGGCAGATTGGGGTGGAATCTTTAAAAACCAAGATGAAAGGATTTGGGTATAATGGGTGCATGGAGTTTTGCTCTGAGGATCAGAGAACGGAGGCAGTATCTTGAGAGATTTGTAGAATGTGGAAAGGTATTTTAAAATAAGAATAATTGTAGCATGTTTGCATATGAAGAATATTATTAATTAGCAAGAGGAGAATTGATGATGCAGAAGAAAGGGAAAAGTTGGGGGAATGATGTTCCTGCATTAGGTGAGAGGTGACAGTGTCTGGCACACAGGTAGAAGGCTTAGCATTTCCTATGAACACACTGTGGCCTCTTAGGGCACCTTCTCCATGGCACCCACAGTGACAGTTTCTCGTATTAAACCAGACCATAAGGTATGGCTGGTTACAAACTCCTCAGTGGCTTTCCATCTCATTCAAAGTAAAAGCCTGAGGTGTTACGGAGGCCTACAAGGAACTATGTAATTTGGCTCCATTACCCCGCTGTCCCCTTCTGCTCTCACTGTCCTTTTGCTGACTACAGCCCAGTCAGACAGAACTCCTTACCCTCCCTCAAACACACCAGACACCTGCACGCCTCTGTACCTGCAAAGTCTGTGCTCTTAACAACTAGGCTATTCTGCAGGGCTTGCCTTCTCTTTTCATTTGTGTCTTTGCTCACATTTCACCTGCTTAATGAAGTCTTTCCTGACCTTGTAACCCTCCACCCTCCACGTGTACTTCTTCTCCTTAGCACTCACCAATACACGACATATTAAGAGTTTTAAATATTTTCTTTGATAATTGTCTTACCCCTTTAGATTTTAAGAGAACACAAATTTTTACCCGTCGTTCACTGCTATATATCCAGCAGCTAAATTACTATCCATCACATATTACATGTTCAGTAAGTTTGCCAGATAAATGAATAAAATGATATTTTAGGGCTTAACCTCAAATTTTTACTACTTTGCATAAAAATCCTAAAACAACAATGTTTAAACTATATGCAATCATGTACACTAGAGGGTATTGTAGTTTTCAGTGAGATTTCTCGTAAGACTAGAAGGCAAAAATAAATACTGGTAACTAGAGCACTGGTGAAAGTTTACAAAATAAATACATTTCCTACTTTGTAATTGGAAGAAACCAGGCCCTCTCGCAAAGGTTTTTGATATGACACCAAGTACAGATAAATGCTACAGGATAATAATAATATAAAAAAGATTCTTTTTCTACTTAATTGTGCGGAGCCTGATATATTTATGGATCTTTAGGTAAACAATAGTTTTTTTTAAAAAAAACATTTCCAAGGCTCTGGTATCTATTGTAAAGAAAAGCAGTGAATCGCAGGAATTCTGTAAACTATTTGACTAAATTTGGCTGCCAATCTCTACCATGTTTTCCAAACATTTGTTCAGAAAGATTCCTCTTAGTCCCTGTTACTAGTATACACAATAGCTGTTATTTGCTGATTATTATGCAGATATTGTCCTCCTTTGATCTTGATATACAATAATTAATCATACAACAGATGTGAGCTGTGTTGTATTCTTTATTATCCCCATTTTTAACAGAAGGGAACTGGGGCTTAGAAAAATCAGATAACTGGCCTGTGATCACATTTCTGATTTGTGTCTAATCTGGGATTCAAACCAAAAAAGCCGACTCCAGAATTCACAACCTGAACCACTTTGCTCAGCTATTGCCTCGGGCTTCCTGTGTCAGCCACACAACCTCAGGAACCCTACAGTCATCGAGCTGGAGACTCGTATTTGTCCATGGAAAGTGTCTTTGTTTCGAAAGAGCTAATAAAGAATTCACATTAAGGCAAAAGACAATTGAAAAGAAATTGCTGGCTTCAAACACGCAGCCAAGAAGATAACACCCGGATTCCAAAAGATTCTGATGCAATCTAAGCTAACTTGATTGATTATATCTATCAGCTTAATTATCTTTTAATATTTATATATTATTTCTTAAATTCTTAAAACTCAACATGAAATTTTAAAGAGAACAGAAAAGAACTTATTATAAAGTACCACTAAGATAAATGTCTGAAAACCTAATTTCTAATTTCATTTCTTTGTCAGTCTAACTGATTGCATTCCTTAACATAGGTGAGCCTATGTTTTTTCACATATAAAATTGGCAGACTAAATCATATTTCTCTATTCCTTTCTTCTCTGTGGATTCTAATATCCTTAAAATAAAGTTTTCTCTTAAATTTATTCTTGCTAATTTGAAAAATGTTCAACAAACATCTCAATTTTTGCAAAGTCTTATTAGACTTATGTCTATTGTATTATTCTTAAGAAAATGGTTCATTATAAAAAATATTTGGTTCCGTAATTTAGTATTTTGTACAACTAAAGAAGTTAACTTATATAAAATATTAGCAAATAATTAAATAATTTTGAGTATTCATTTGCATTATCCATTCTAAGTTATAAATTGGTGTAAGACTACAGATTTAATGCAGAGACTGGATGCTGACTAATCATTTTGATGTAAGCTTACAAAGAATAATTTCAACACTCTCCAAACTGGAATGATTTATTAGCATGTCATGCTATTTATTGTGTGATATGATAAATATAATATGATTCATCATGACATTCTATAAATATTGCAAAGGATTATTAAAGCGATAAAATCCATTGGCAGAAATATAATGAGACCATGTCACATTTGTACGAAAGCTACATGATAAGAGGCTGTTGTAACCTTAGACGGATTTAAAGTGAGAATTCTTAGAACAACAAAGCAAAAGAAAACAATCCTAAATCGTACCTAGGGTTCAATTAAGAGCAGCTGTTGAGAGCAGGGAATAATACAGAAGTACAGAAAGCTTATCATCTGCACTGCCATGGGATGGACAATTTTTCAATACAGGGACTATTCTTTAAATAGTTAATCTAAAATATTTCAGACAAAATTTGGAATAACCACTGCACTGAATCAACATGTCTAAGTAAAACTACAAATGGCAGCATATATGTGAGTATATATATATATACACATATGCTTATATTTAGTTTAAAAATTGGTATGAATGTGAAAACTCATATCAGGCTGTATTTTTAGACATTTAAAATTTTACTTTGTCAAATAATTTTTATTTCTTCCATAACATTACAAAAATATAACCCTTTGGAGGAAAGGTTATTATAAGGGAAATTTTATTTTCTAAGTAGAGGCTTTTTAGGTTTCTGATGCTTTTACAGACAGAATTTGCCAAAGATTTTGTTTCTTATAGTTCAAAATATGGTTAACTAGTGGCCAACAATCTTTGGCATCGATTTGGAAGTAAGTATTCAACACAACACGATTGTTATGTCTTTACCAATGATTTTTGAATCATATACACAGTGTTTTAAAAGCCGCTTTGCAGTCATCTTCCTTGAGATTGTAAATTGTTCTCGCACATTATTTAAAATATCCTGAGAATAAGCACTAATTACTACTTTACAATTGAGCAAAGAAAAACATATTCTATAATTCTAGGATAAGCAACCACAATGATTGTTGAAAGCACTTTTTTGTGAGGAAATCAAGTTAACTCTGACAACAGAGAGATACGGAGCCTGTGTCTCTCACCACATTAATGAAATCTTTACGGGCTACAAATCTTTCGGTTTCTTACAATAATTTTTATGCTATTATATTTATTAACCACTTTTGCTTCATTTCTTTCTGAAAGTTGTTTCAACTTATCTATTTCCCTATATATGGACAATCTGGAATGCAAATATATATATAATAACAATCTGGAATGCAAATTGATTAATGACTATACATATAATCTTTGTTATACTCCTGTGATAAAGATATACAAGTCAAACACAAACAAACAAAGAAAAAAAACTTACCTTTATTTTATGGCAGCATGGCACATTTGAAATAAAATTGGAAAAGATAGGTATTATTAGGTACATACACCCTTTAAAATATTTAGATCTTTCTCTTTTTTATTTTTAAAATGTTATTTCCAGGAGCATAGATTCAAGCTGCCCTGAATAGACACTTCCTCAAATATCTTAGCTCTATTGTGCTTTTACATTGTATGTATTCTTTCAGGCCCCCAACTTTTATTTTCATTAAAAGAAAATCAGTTTAAAAGACCTGATTCAGATGTACTTATATTTGCTAAAGGAATAAAAGTAATTATTAGAAAATCTTTCTTTCTTTTTAAGGATTGTTAGAGCTAATCATATATTAGCATTCAGATAAATTTCAAATCACCAATAATTTGTCTTTAAATTTGGTCATCAGAGGACCAAACCGTAATTCTCTAATGAGAGTGGAACTACCTAGGAGCTTGGCCCAGAGGACAAGGGTTGTGCTAGTTCCCTGGACTGGTTCACGGCTGAGTCCTCGAATTTGAAGGCAACCATCTATAATGGGAGAGGCCAGAGGATTTGCAGCTGAGCTTCCTCAGCAAAATACTTAACTCCTCATCAGCTGTGTAACCTTCATAATATGTCAGTTTCCTCTTGCTGCATAACAGATTACAACAAAATTAGAAGTGTAACACAACACAAGTGTATTATTTCACATTTTCCATGGGTCAGGAATCTGAGTGTGTGACTCAACTGCATCCTCTGCTCTGGGTCTCACAAGTCTGAAATCAAGGTGTCAACCGGTCTGCAATTCTCACATGAAACTCGGAGGTCTTTTTCCAGTCTCATTCTGATTGATGGCAGAACTCAGCTTCTTGCAGTTAGAGGACTGACGTCCCTGTTTCTCTGCTGGTTGTCAACGAGAGTTGCTTTCAGCTCTTGGAGGCCACCTTCAGATCCAAGCCATATGGCCCTCTCAACACATAGCAGCTTACTTCTCTAAAGCTAGAGGAAACTCTCCAGCCTGCTATAAGGGAGGCTTATGTAACAAGAAATAATCCCAAGAGGATCACTCTTGTGGTATAATTTGCTTAGTTATATTCACACACACCAATTCCACTTAAAGGTAGGGTATTAAACAAAGCACATGTACACAGGAGACAAAACAGATGTACAGAGATTTTACTCTGCCATAAGTCTGCTGAGTGACCTTTGTCAAGTTACATCTCAGTATATGAATAAGCTTAGCACCTATCTCAAAAGTTTGGTAGAAAGAAAAGTTAACACAGGCTGGGTACAGTGGCTTATGCCTGTATTGCCAGCACTTTGGGAGGTCGAAATGGGAGGACAGCTTGAGGCCAGGAGTTCAAGACAAGCCTGGATCGCAGAGTGAGGTCTCATCTCTACAAAAAAAATAATAAAATTGGTCATGTGTGGTGGCAACACCTGCAGTCTCAGCTACCTGGGGGTCTGAGGTGGGAGGATTGCTTGAGCCCAAAGGGAGTCAAGACTGCAGTCAGCCACCGTTGCACCACTGCACTCCAGCCTGGGCAGCAAAGTGAGACTCTGTCTCAAAAAAAAAAAAAAAAAAAAGGCCGGGCGCGGTGGCTCACGCTTGTAATCCCAGCACTTTGGGAGGCTGAGGCGGGCGGATCACGAGGTCAGGAGATCGAGACCACGGTGAAACCCCGTCTCTACTAAAAATACAAAAAAATTAGCCGGGCGTGGTGGTGGCGCCTGTAGTCCCAGCTACTTGGAGGCTGAGGCAGGAGAATGGCGTGAACCCGGGAGGTGGAGTTTGCAGTGAGCCAAGATTGTGCCACTGCACTCCAACCTGGGTGACAGAGTGAGACTCCGCTTCAAAAAAAAAAAAAAAGGGGGAGGAGGGCAGCATAAAAAAATTCTCAGAGCAACGTCTACGGTCTGGACTCAGTGAATGGCAGCTATTTTTAGACTTCGCCCAGTAACTCAAAAGGCCCCATGCCCTCCGCCACATTACATTACGCTCATGATTAACAATGCAAAACTTTTGCATAGCTGCCAAGTATGGTGACTCATTCCCTCTTTAAAGACTATAGTTAGTGTTACCTTGCATAAACATAGGTTAAGTATTTGAGTATCAGTTGTTTAAATGAGCTGATATGTGACAAAATGTAACCAGGCTTTTAGAATGAATGAATCTAATAAGCTTAATCAAGAACTTACAGTAATAGATTTCTTACTTATGAATAGAAAATCACTTAAATGAACTCTGATTGTTAAAAATGACATAGACAAATATTAGTATCAGTAGGCATAATTTTCTCCTATATTAACTCCAACATATATGATTTTAACAATTTTGAAATCTCCCCAAATGTTTTCTGTGATTTCTCACCATTATCTGGGGGAAAACAGAACAAAGCTATGATTTGCTAGGGTCAAGCAACGATTCCGTTCTGACAGCCCTATAGCTAACACTGTTCATGCTTTTTGATCTGCATTTCTTTGAATACTGTGCCTGTGTCTGGGAAAATTTCACCTTATAAATTCTTCTCTAAGATGAAAGCAAAAACCCAATTTCCTTTGCATCTAGAACACAGGCCTATAACCCAAGTAAGAAGAAGAATGCCAGGTAAGACTGAGTATTGACTTCACTTTTTATCAATGAAGGAGGGAGAAACTTGGATTTGAAATTTCGCGTTTTGTGACTGACAAAACCTGGTACAAAGTTTTGCTAATGTCGTAAAACTACAGTGACTCGTATACCTGTAATTGTTTGGGGATCACATTAGTGAAGTAGTCGGACAGCATATAACTCTGCTAGGATTTCTGATAAAAAAAATTATGTTTCAATTGAAATTTGTAAGTTAACTTTTAAAACAAATTATTTTAGACGTGCTGTTTTGATTATCTTATTAATATTTAAATTTTACTGTTGCACCCAAAAATCAGTTATGCCTTTCAAAGATTGTTTTAAGAGTTGGCTCCATCTTTGTGGTGGGCAGAACTAGGCCATATCCCCCAAGAATGTCCGCATTCTAATCTCTGTACACCTGTGAATATGTTAGGTTACATGGCACAGGGAAAGTTAAGATTGCTAGCCAATTGGCCTCAAAATAGGTAGATTATTTAGAGTCATCCCAGCAAGCCCAGTGACATCAGAATGGTCTTTAAAATGGGAAAGAGAAGCTGAAGAGCGAGAGTCAGAGGGAGATGTGACTATGGAAGAAAGAAACAGAGAGAGCAGTGTTGCTGGCTTTGAGGATGCTGTGGGACCACAGGAATGCGGGTGGCCCCTGCCGGATAGAAAATGAAAGGAAATGGACCCTGTAGAACCTCCAGAAAGGAATTCAGTCCTGCTGATACCTCGATTTCAGCCTACTGAGACCCTTGTTGAATTTCTAAGGTACATAATTTAAGATAATGGATTTCTGGGGTTTTAGCCACCAAGCCATTAGAGGTAATTTGTTACAGCAGCTGCATAGAACTAATACAATTAAAAAGTGTGACTTTACTTTCTCCAGGAGGGAAATTTCTGGTGCTTCCAGCTGTATATCCAAAAAGTATTTGGTAAACAGGTTCATCTAGATAAAATATGTTTTTTTCACAAATTTCAACAGAACATGTCTCTACTATCAAACAACTCTGTTAATAACTCCTGGTCAAATATAGAAAATACAGGCAAGCAATATTTTATATCTGTGTCCACCTTTAGTTACAGAGTAAACAATGACTAAAGGTTCCTTTAAAAGTAAAAAATACCTCTTACCAAAAAAAGAGAAAAACAATCTGAATAATGAGACTATACTTAAACACAGAGAGCTCAAACAACTCAGCTGAAATGCGATGTGTTTCCTAATTATTAACTTGGTTGCTGACCATGAGATGCAGGATGCAGGTGTTCAAAGGAAGCATGCACTTTACCTGAATTTATTCAGTAAAACAATTCCAGCTTCTAAAATTGGTTTTAGGAATGATAACGACATTTTTTTTAAACTTTGACATTAAATTAACTTGTTGCTGAGAATTTGCACATGTGAATTCACCTTGACATTGATTTTTCGCAATCTTTATAAAGAAGAATAACATAAATAAACATGGCATTTTCCAGGTGGCTGCAAATCATACCAGGGAAAATAAAATCCTCAAATCGAGTGGAGTTTTGCAATAATCTTGTCCTTGGGGTGAAACTATAGCAAGAACATGCTTCTAGGATTTCTAATGTTGAAACACTGACCGCTGTCCAAGGTGAAAGAACATTAAATCAAATTCCAAGGTGGGAACAGGGATGATCATGAGATGGCGAAGTTTGAGATTTCTTATTCTCTGTTATTTCTCTGCCCATAACAAATCATTTTTCCAAGTTAAGAGTCACAGACAAGATCTATTAATTATCTTTCACACAGCAGTAAGAAGGAGATGTCTATTCCTGACTTGAAAAAATTCAAAAGAGTTGTAACATTGGTGTGACACCTTAAGCAAAAACCTTGGACTAGTTATTTACAGTTGTAAAGGGACCCAAATTAGCCACAGCAGTCAGATTATATTTACACTTCCCATTGTTAGGGATGAAAATCCTCGGTGACAGTCACCAGCAGAAATCGCTGCCAGCCTTCAAAACGACCACCTTCTGTGGAAGCCAATGTTTTCCCAGAAGACAACAGATCCGGGGCCAAAATGTCCTGTGCTGATTAAAATAACTAACCCTAGCATAATTTTATAAACCTCAGAGAGATGCAACAGCAGATGGGTTTTATTATTTACTAAAAGGTAAGATATTTCTCAAGATTATGGTTACAGATATAGTTAATCGTTCCTTCACCACATGGGATTATTAATACAATACCCATATTAGGTTTTATTCTATTTCTGATGTACACAAAATTCAGGTCTCTGTGTGAAAATGCTTTTTAATTTATGTATGAATGATCATTCAGCATAGATGTGATTGCTAATAATTTTCCCACAGGTAGTTTTTGGATTATAAGAGCATGGAAATGATTTATAGTTATAGTCAGTGATGATAATCAAATACTCAAATCACATTGTCTTTTTTTAAAAAAAAACATTTTCTAGCCGATTCTGCTGGAAATCACACCAAAATACCTTGATGTGATAATGTCTTAAAAATATATAAAAGAATTTCTCTGGTACCAAAACAGAGATATAGACCAATGAAACAGAACAGAGCCCTCAGAAATAACACCACACATCTACAACCATCCGATCTTTGACAAACCTGACAAAAACAAGAAATGGGGAAAGGATTCCCTATTTAATAAATGGTGCTGGGAAAACTGGCTAGCCATATGGAGAAAGCTGAAACTGGATCCCTTCCTTACACCTTATACAAAAACTAATTCAAGATGGATTAAAGACTTACATGTTAGACCTAAAACCATACAAACCCTAGAAGAAAACCTAGGTAATACCATTCAGGACATAGGCATGGGCAAGGATTTCATGTCTAAAACACCAAAAGCAATGGCAATAAAAGCCAAAATTGACAAATGGGATCTAATTAAACTCAAGAGCTTCTGCACAGCAAAAGAAACCACCATCAGAGTGAACAGGCAACCTACAGAAAGGGAGAAAATTTTCACAACCTACTCATCTGACAAAGGGCTAATATCCAGAATCTACAATGAACTCAAACAAATTTACAAGAAAAAAACAAACAACCCCATCAGAAAGTGGGTGAAGGACATGAAAAGACACTTCTCAAAAGAAGACATTTATTCAGCCAAAAAACACATGAAAAAATGCTCATCATCACTGGCCATCAGAGAAATGCAAATCAAAACCACAGTGAGATACCATCTCACACCAGTTAGAATGGCCATCATTAAAAAGTCAGGAAACAACAGGTGCTGGAGAGGATGTGGATAAATGGATAAATAGGAACACTTTTACACTGTTGGTGGGACTGTAAACTAGTTCAACCATTGTGGAAGTCAGTGTGGCGATTTCTCAGGGATCTAGAACTAGAAATACCATTTGACCCAGCCATCCCATTACTGGGCATATACCCAAAGGATTATAAATCATTGCTACTATAAAGACACATGCACACATATGTTTACTGAGGCACTATTCACAATAGCAAAGACTTGGAACCAACCCAAATGTCCATCAGTGATAGACTGGATTAAGAAAATGTGGCACATATACACCATGGAATACTATGCAGCCATAAAAAAGGATGAGTTCATGTCCTTTGTAGGGACATGGATGAAGCTGGAAACCATCATTCTCAGTAAACTGTCACAAGGACAAAAACCAAACACCACATGTTCTCACTCATAGGTGGGAATTGAACAATGAGAACACATGGACACAGGAAGGGGAACATCACACTCCGGGGACTGTTGTGGGGTGGGGAGAGGGACAGCATTAGGAGATATACCTAATGTTAAATGACGAGTTAATGGGTGCAGCAAACCAACACGGCACATGGATACATATGTAACAAACCTGCACGTTGTGCACATGGACCCTAAAACCTAAAGTATAATAATAATTAAAAGAAAAAGGCAAAGAAACCATCTTGCAACCAAATAGCAAAAAAAAAAAAAAAAGAGTTTCTACTGTTTCGACATGTGATAGTTCATGTGTAACGTTCATCAACAAGTGGAAATTGTCACTCTACCTATTTAATCAATTAGGTCGCAATGAGTTTTATAATTACCCACTAGGTGCTTCAGGCAAAAGGCAGTATTACATTCATAATATGAACTTATTAGAACTTCTAAATACATTCAGTAGTAATAACTATAGTATCTGTTTTCCTTTTAAAAATATTCTCTACAGAAAACCAAACACCGCGTGTTCTCACTCCTAAGTGGGAGTTGAACAATTAGAACACGTGGACACAGGGAGGGGACATCACACACTGGGGCCTGTCAGGGGTGGGAGTTATGGGAGGGAGAGCATTAGGAGAAATGCCTAATGGAGGTGATGGGTTGATGGGTGCAGCTATCCACCATGGCACGTGTAGACCTACGTAACAAACCTTCACATTCTGCACATGTGTCCCAGAAGTGAATGTATAGTTTAAAAAAGGGGAAAAAAAAAGCTCTTTATAATGATTACAATTCTGAAAGTTACAACACTATCCTCCTAAAATAACATTATTGGATTTCTTTTATCTACCTCACTCAGGTTCCATTTTTAATCATAACCCTTCACAAACACATGGTAAAAGCAGTGATTTACTGTACTGGATTTTTAACTACCTATCTACATTTATGCTTTGCTGTTAAATCTGTCATTCCTGACAAACACAGCTAAACAAAAATATTTGTTTATGGTATGAGATTAGGAACAAAAATCAAGAAAAATGATTTAGAACAGGGAATGATCTTATTTTTCAGACCAAAAAACTAATTGAATTGTTACTTCAACAAGGAAAGATAAAACAAAGGACATTTGGTGAATATTTGCAAAAAGGGAAAAAAAAGCTGGTCTCATTGTTCAGCAGCAGTGATCTACAGCTCTGTATAATACGGTTCCAGCTCTATAAATCTGTTCTACTCCACAATACTTTCCCGAGAAAGTGATATATCTCTAAAAAAGTTCCATCTACGTGTCACCCTGAAAGCTTACTATGCTGAGGATAATTCCAAATGCAGAAGTGTGCAGCACAACCCCTTTTTGTGACCCAAAACTGACTTATTTATCAACCATGAACATGTTTATAAAGGAAATATGGAAATATTCTAGCTTTTTAAGAGAATGCTTGTCTCCTTTAAAGTATTTCGAACCTTCCAAAGCTTCTAAATATTAACATCTCTAAGCATAAGAGCTTTGTTCCTCCTGAGGTACTGAGGATCATTCATACTGAATTACTGAAGTAACAAATGTGTCGTATAAACCCAAGGATGGAGAGTCTAAATGACTTTAAGAAACTCCTTCAATGTCATAGGCACTGCAGGCTGTGAGTGGCACACATTTGAATAAGCCTGCATACGCCTAGTATCAGATTGAAGCACGTATAAATAAAAGGCCCTAGAAGGTGAGAGATGATGGTAACTTAAAATATTACACACAAAGGAACGGAATCCAGATGCTCATGATAAAATATTTTAAGATCTCATTTTGTTTCTAACTGGTCTTTAGAAAATTTGGGGAACTCCAAAATTAAGTAGACAGAATATTTAGGTAAATAACATATTTTAAATACATACACATGCATACACAACATAATTATTTTTTTTTTAAAAAGACCATAATTTTTAGCTGTTTTGTTTTGTTTTAATGAAGGATTGAAACTGCATACTATTAACATATGCCCCAAAATTGCAATTTGCTACATCTGACATTACACTTTCCTCTATTATAGGGTAGACTTTAGCAAATCAATTTGCAGATTATAAAGTGCTACCAATCACCACTTCTGAATTCATAATCTACTGATGTATGTTTAAGATGTGTACCTCCTTAAATTGCCATAAACATCTGCAACCCTCCCATCGTAAATGTTCCTCAGAATGTTACAAGACTCAAATTTAAGTCTATGCTAAGTATTCTGAAGGCAATTGCTTCAGTGTAGTGATACATGTAAGATCCTTTTTCTTTTCTTTTTTTTGGTAACCTCCACTATAAACAGGCAACAAAACCTCAGTATTTTAAAAGTGAATGGGTTATTTTTTTTCGATTTTATTTTGGAGACCCTTTTAGAACATGTAGTTAAAATTAAATACAACCAACATGATCGTGCCTTTTAAAAAGTCACCATTTTTTAAAGAAAATATCATGTAATTTAAAAGTTTTAAAAGCAGGGTTAGTATTAGAACTATATTATATGGGCCAATGGCTTCTGTTTAAGAATATTTTGTTTCAGTCTGAATACAGTCATCCCTTGGTACCTGTGGGGCGCTTGTTCCAGAACGGACCCTCCTCAGAATCTGCAGATACTCAAGTCCTTTACATAAAATGGTGTAATATGTGTATATAATCTATGCACATCCTCCCGTATACTTTAAATTATCTACAGAGTTGTTATAATACTTAATACAATATGAATGCTATGTAGTTGTTATACTGTATTGTTTTTAATTTGTGTTATTTGTATCTTTTTTTGTTTTTCATTTTTTCAAATATTTTCAATTAGCACTTGGTTGAATCCATGGATGCAAAACCAGAGGATGTATTTTTAATCTCCAAAGTGTTGAATGAGTCGTGAGTCACAAAAACTAGTAAAATTAGTCAATCAAGTTTGTTTTTAAAAGCTGGTGGTCCAGCCGGGTGTGGTGGTGGTGCCTGTAGTCCCAGCTACTTGGGAGGCTGAAGCAGGAAAATCGCTTGAACCCAGGAGGTGGAGGTTGCAGCTAGCCGAGATGGCACCACTGCACTCCAGCCTGGCAACAGAGTGAGACTCCATCTCAAAAAATGAAATTAAAAAAATAAATAAATAAAATAAAAGCTGGTAGTCAACAGTTGATTAGATTTAAAAAATGTATATATACACCATGGAATACCATACAGTCATAAAAATAATAAAATCATGCCCTTTGCAGCAATGTGGATGGAGCTAGAGGCTATTATTCTAAGTGAACAAACCCAGAAGCAGGAAATCAAATCATTTCATATTCTCACAAGTAGGAGCTAAATAATGGGGACACATGGACATAAAGATGGAGATAACAGACACTGAAAACTCCAAAAGCGGGGAGGGCGATGGGAATGAGGGTTCATAAACTGCCTATTGTGTATAATGTTCACCATTTGGGTGACAGGTGTACTAGAAGCACATTCCCTACCATCACGCATGGAATAGCCATGTAACAAATAATCTATGTATCTAAAATTAGACATAAGATAAATACAATAAAAAGATGGTGGTGACAATTAGTAAGGTCTGCCTGATATGGTTTGGCTTTGTGTCCCCACCCAAATCTCATCTTGAATTGTAGCTCCCAGAATCCCCACAGGTTGTGGGAGGGACCCCGTGCGAGATACTGAATCATGGAGGTGGTTATTTTCCATGCTGTTCTCGTGATGTTGAATAAGTCTCATGAGAGCTGATGGTTTTATAAAGCACATGCCCTCTTCCCTGCTGCCATGTAAGATGTGACTTTGCTCCTCATTCACCTTCAGCCATGATTGTGAGGCCTCTCCAGCAATGTAGAACTGTGAGTCCATTAAACCTCTTTCCTTCATAAATGACCCAGTCTCGGGTGTGTCTTTATTAGCAGCATGAGAACAGACTAGTACACTGCCCTTTCAAACTGATAATCAATCAACTCAAGGATATGTCCAGAGATTCCTCACCTCCCCAAACTCCAGCTTAAGGGTTTCAGGGCTGACACGGGATGTGTCAGTTTACGCAAGCTAATGCATAAGCAAGCATACCAAGAGGACAGCTAGAAAATCTCTGCTCTTCTCTCCAACTTTCCCTGATAAACTATGCCAAAAATGCGTTTCAAACTTCCATGTTTAAAATTATTTTTGAAATAATTATTATGCACCTCCACTGATAGGCTCATAGGACTTAATGTGAATAATATAATACATAATCCAAATCCTGTTGGAATTCCCAGTGTCTGTTATCTCTGTTTATGTCCATGTGTCCTTACTCTTCAGCTCCTACTTATAAGTGACAACATGCAATAGGCATGTAAACAAGAAGGCATTAAACTTGGAGGGAATAAAACTAGAAGTATTTTTGGCCGGATAGAAAAATGAAAGTCATGATAACAGTGAACAACAGGGGTATAGTTAACTTCAGTTGACGTTTCTGAATTTCTGTCTAAACTCACTCTATGACTACTACTTTTAGAAGTTTATTCCTCAAGAGAAGTGACTTGACATGTCAGTAAGTAGATTTTCCAATTATTGGAGGTGGGGCTAGGCAGGAGAGGTTTTTCAATCTGAACTAAAGAACTAAATTCAGATAAAATATTTTATACAAATTACACAATACTGTATACAATTTATACAAACATAAACTAAGACATTTCACCTCACCAAATCAGGATTCATTCATGATAGGGGTTGCCTTATGATTGTAATTACTTATAACATTTAAATATTCGAGTAAAAATATAACTCTCAATTACAAAAAGGCAGGACTTAAAACATATTTCCATAAAGACATAAAACTTAAATTTCCCTATGTGTTTGTTAATGTCTTTGGTC
Organism: Symphalangus syndactylus; assembly: GCF_028878055.3. NCBI lineage: Eukaryota > Metazoa > Chordata > Mammalia > Primates > Hylobatidae > Symphalangus > Symphalangus syndactylus. The sequence continues at coordinate 3,244,536 of NC_072435.2, read as the reverse complement.
AATTTAGTTTCAAATAGATAAATTACATTGTTAGACAATGGTAATAGATATATAAAGTACGGATTATTGACTTAAATTTAGTATGTTTGCACGATATTTTTGGGAAATAGGCAAATGTTTATTAAACTATAAAAAGCTCTGAAAAACTATTTTATGAGTACTACTGTATCTGCTAGCCCACTTAATCTACATCAACAAGAGTTCATACAAGAAGATATATCATCAGGAAGCCAGGATTTCAATTTGCCTCTTATCACAGTAATATGAAGTCAATCTCCAAAATAAAAAAGATGGGTGGAAGAAGTTAATGAACGCATTTATCTTCATGTATGGAAAATCTAATGCCAAAACAGCACATGATATTGTATTCACTATTTTCCTAGTGCATCCTACATTATGGAAGAGTTATTTTATAGCATCTGATAACATTTCTTTTGACTTCTATTTGTATGAAATAATAGTTTAAATATAAAGAAATGTTGTCATGTAGAATGTATTCAAATGCTAAAATATACATACATGTTATTCTCATCACAGTTGTAACAAATCTTTGCTTATTAATGAACTACCTTTAAATAATAGAACATTGTTTAGGTTTTGAAATGAAAGGAAAAGAACATCTACAATGCAGTTTTAACCTTTTTACAACTAGAAAATAGTCTCAGACTTTAAGTGTTTTATTTAAATTTAACTCTAGAAATAACAGTGCACTTCTCAAAGCTCTGTAAGTCTCAGTAACTTTGTATTAGTTGTAAAATTTAAAGAACTAAGTCAGCAGACTTGGCCCTCAGATATTTTATTTTAAAAACAAAAACTAAATGAATCATGTACTTTAACGTAAAAAGTAAAACTGACCCTGAATAAGTTCAGTGGATTATATCAATGTCAGCATCTTTGTTACGATACTGTCCTATAGTTTGGCCTACATGACCACTGCGGGAAGCTAGGCAAGTGGCAATAAAATATCTCTGTATTATTTCTTATAACTGCCTATGAACATATAATTATCTCAGAATTAAAGCTTAATTCATAAAACTAGCTTCTTTCAAATATAAATAACCAAAGGTTATATTTCCAGAGGAAAAATCCAGACTTGAACACTTTCAATGTTTAGAATTTCCCCAGTCAATTTAACATGTGATATGACCATTAGCTATTTTGAAGGTGACAACTTTGTGTTCCCTTGTCCGAAACACAGAATGAGTTTTACAAAATATCACTTACAAAGAGATTGGTCAGTTTATCACATCAGATCTGAAGATATGAATGTTAGATTATGCAGGGAAAATTTCAATTTGGAACCACAAACAATAATTCCTGAGAAATCTGCTGTAAAAAGACATCAACATAGTGAAGGATTACAAAGATTTCTGGTTCTTATATTTTGCTTTATAAAGCAGAAAGAGTATTTGCCAAAGTCCTTACAGAAACACTGAGAAATTTTACTTTAATCAGAAAATAAGGAGATACCCTAAGTTTTAAAAATACTTCACGCAAAATGTGTATCATGCAGTTTAACAAAAAGAAGCTCAAGGACAGCATCTGAAATAATTGGGGTAGGAAATTCCATAAGCAAACATTACTAATTTAGATTAACCAAGCATTTCTTTGCTAGAAATTAAACCCATTATTTTATTTCACCAATTAACTTTATTATGGAACACAAACCATCTATGCGTGCATGTGTCAGTCCCAGCATACACATTTGATGCTAGATGATAAATGTTGCAATTTGCAGGGTAAAGTTAGTATTTGCATTACTCCGTTGTCTCTTAATTTTAAACAGAATTGGCACCTCTTCCTGGAAGACATCCTGTCCTTTCCTGTGCCATTTCAAGGGTTGTTAACTTTTTCTGACTGCTGTAGTTCTTAACACATCCTATGACACTGTTGTTTACATATGGGTTTTTAAAATAGATTGAGAACTTTTTAATTTATGAAGTGTGTGTAAAAGAATGTATGATCATTCATATTCCCATTTCATGAAAAAATAAATCATATTTTGGACGTAAAAATTGTTAAAGGAAAGCTTTTCTATAAATATTTTCTTTTAATAGTACTTTTAATCATTGAAATTTAGATCATTCAATTATGGAGATTTCTTCATTGAAGAGAAAATATCTCTTCAAAACTCTAAATAAGCTGAGCTTTATCAACTAAATTTATAGGAATACAGGCTTCAGAGGTATTAATTTATCTTACAATATTTTCCCTTCTAAAATTTGTCATGTTTTGTCACAGGTTTAAAGTGCAAGGCAACTATTGACATGAAAGATAATGTGGCATATGTAGTATAAGTGAACCTGATCTTTTCTCAAATATTTATTATTTTTATTTTCTTTGCTGTCAAGAAGAGTGGTAACAAATACGTATTATTTGTAAAGCCCCACAAAATTTGCATGAAAATAATTGTTGCATGAACTAGACATGCTTTCTGTGATATTAATCTGCAATATTCTGCAAGCCCCCAAAAAAATTCACATTCATTACAAGAAGCTTATTTCAGCATTTTACCTGTCAGAAACAGTGATTAATGTAGTTCAAATTATTTCATCAGCTAAATTCCTTTGAGATGTGTAAGATAAGGTGGTTCTTCAGAGGAACTTTGGACGGGAACTTATGACTGTAGTGACATGAATACATATGAAAGTACTTCATTTTTAAAATATAGAAAACAGACATGAAGAAAATGTACTTTAGAGTTTCATATCACTGAAATCATCATTTTTTTCAAATGAGGCACTAAGTAAGTGCATACGTCAATTTTTTTCCCAGCCTAGGCAATATGGCAATATATATAAGAACAAGTAAATATAACAAACAGTACAAGATTCATCTGGAGAAAAATAATTATACACGTGATAAAATACGAAAGAACAGAAGAAAACTCAATTGTTGATGTGGGATAAACTCATCACAGGATATCAATATATCACCAAGGTTTGCACATTTAAAACATGGGCAGGCCACAAGGAGGAGCTCTTGTGCAGGGATAGTGGCCTTTAATCTTCTATCTTCACTGTTTAATGAAAACGATAGGAATGTTAGTAATTTCAAAAAGCATCACAGCAGTATTCATTAGAGAAGAATTGTGTGAACTGCCTTTCACCTGCTGAGCCCTGTTGGAAGGAATCAGCTGTAGGAGGGAAGAAGGCATTTATAAAGGCAAAGATCTGGAAACAGCTCTGGCCATCAGGTACTGAGAGAGAAGAGGGAGAGCACAGCAAGCACACAGCCGTTGCGAACTCGATGGAGAAATAAACACTGTAAGAGGCAGTGGCCACAAGAACCAGCCTGTGGGTGGTATTGACAACTTAACTGTACCTCCTAGCTGGGTGTATTAGTCAGGGTTCTCTAGGGCGACAGGACTAATAGGATAGATGTATGCATGAAAGGGAGTTTATTAGGAGAATTGACTCACATGATCTTAAGGTGAAGCCCCCAATACGCCATCTGCAAGCTGAGGACCCAGGAAGCCAGTCTGAGTCCTAAACTGCAAAAGCAGGGAAGCCAGCAGTGTCCCCTTCAGTGTGTGGCCGAAGACGCGAGAGCCCCTGGCAAATCACTGGTGTAATCCAAGAGTCTGAAAGCTGAAGAACTCAGAGTCCGATGTTCGAGGGCAGAAAGCACCCAGCACGGGAGAAAGATGGAGACCTGAGGACTTAGCCAGTCTGGTCCTTCTGCGTTCTCCTGCCTGCTTTTATCTTAGCCACAATGGCAGCTGCTTAGACAGCGCCCACTCAGATTGACGGTGGGTCTGTGTCTCTCAGTCCACTGACTCAAATGCTAATGTCCTTTGGCAATACCCTCAAAGACACACCCAGGAACAGTTATTTGCATCTTTCAACCCAATCAAGTTGACACTCGTTATTAACCATCACACTGGGGAATAGCAAGCATCAGCTACCAACTATTCTGTACTCATTTAATCAAAGCTTTGCTATGCTTGGGTTGTATTACAACACGAAGAAGAAGAGGCCTATCTTTTTATCATTTTTAATACACTGGGGCAGGAGGCAGAAATACAGAGGACTCTACCAATTGACCTGATTTCCAGAGAGGGACTATGCACTACCAGGAGTGAAAAATTTGCAACATGCCACCCAGGGTACGAGGACACACACATATCTTCCTCGTTTGATGAAAAAGTGGCACAAATTAGAGGACACTGGACAATAACTTTTATGAATTAAATTCAGAGAAGAATATGTGTAAATAATAAAGTAAGAGGAGGTGCTTCTCTAAAGAGCGTGATATAAATAACTTTACTTAGAAAATATTTAAGGTCTAAATATTTTCTCATTGTTTGTCCTTGTTGGAATATTGAATACATAGACACTAAAGGAACGCTTGTGGCCAGGCTCTGTGGCTCTCGCCTGTAATCCCAGCACTTTGGGAGACTGAGGGAGATGGATCACTTGAGTCCAGGAGTTTGAGATCAGCCTGGGCAATATGGAAAACTCTGTCTCTACACACACAAAATATATATATATACACTTAAATTAGCCAGGGGTGGTGGCATGCGCCTGTGGTCTCAGCTACTCCAGAGGCTGAGGTGACAGGACTGCTTGAGCCCAAGAGGTCGTGGCTGAAGCAGTGAGCTGTGGTCACATCATTGCACTCCAGCCTGGGCAGCACAGCAAAACCCTGTCTCAAAAAAACAAAAGCAAAAACAAAAAATGCTTGTGATAAACGTGAGACACTGAGATTAAATGTAAAAGGGTGTTCCTTACACCCACCGCCTAGCTACCCAGCTCAAAATAAGAAGTTGCTGAGGCTGGGCACGGTGGCTCACGCTTGTAATCCCAGCACTTTGGGAGGCCGAGGCGGGCGGATCACGAGGTCAGGAGATCGAGACCACGGTGAAACCCCGTCTCTACTAAAAATACAAAAAATTAGCCGGGCGTGGTGGCGGCGCCTGTAGTCCCAGCTACTCAGAGAGGCTGAGGCAGGAGAATGGCGGGAACCCGGGAGGCGGAGCTTGAAGTGAGCCGAGATCGCGCCACTACACTCCAGCCTGGGTGACAGAGCGGGACTCCGTCTCAAAAAAAAATAAAAAAAAAAGAAGTTGCCGAAACCCTTAGGGTCCCTGAGGGTCCCTCAGCCTGACAACTCTCTCCCCCAAAGAGATTACCATTATCCTGTATCTTGTGTGGTTTTTAATTCCTCTTTATTTTTATTAATAGTTGTACCATCATATGTGCCTCTAATATGTTGTTTAGTGTTGCATGCTTTGAACTTTATTCAAGTATACTCAAGAAGTATGTATCTTTCTGTGGTGTGCTATTTTCATTCAACATTGTGTTCCTGAGATTAATCTTGTTAACATTTACAGTTCCGGTCCCTCATTCACACTGCTGTGTAGTATTCCATTTGTAAACATGCTATGATTTGTTAACTTGCTCTCCTGCTAATCTTCAGTGCCCCGTTACCGTAGACAGAGCTGCCATGGATGCTCTTGTGTGTCCTTATGCACATGTGTCTGAGCTTCCTTGCTAGCTTTTTAGGGGTTGTGAGCATCTTAAAACATATTGTATAATTTCATATTGTTTTTTCAACCAGTGTGACAATCCATAATCTCATCTGCAGTGCATAAGGGCTGCAATATTCCCATGTTCAAATTGTCATTCATATGATCAAAAACATTGACTAATTATTTACTGCTTACTATATTAAGTAAAAATATTTGCAGTTTACGTACAAACTCATTTTTCTGGCTTATCACTGTCTGTTTGCTACTCTAAAACATAAACCTGAGTGCCAATCATGATGTGTGCCTCCCTGTCATTGCAGGAAAAATTCACAATTTTCAAGTTATACAAATACAAGTTTAATTTTAATTTTATCTAAAATGGTATGATTTCAATCAGAATTGCCCTATCACTAGCAGAAGATAGAGCTTTGCCAAACCCCACCGTGCAAAGGAAGTGTGCATATAGGTTAAGAGATGTGAATGCAACTATTTTCTTTTTTTTTTTAGCATAAAATACCTGCCCACCTAAGGGAATGCAAACAATTTACTCCACTTATCATTCTCAACATGTTGACAATGCATTCCATAAAATGTTTTACGATGACTAAATGAGATAATATATGAAAAGCCGCTAATACAACGCTCAGTATCAAGCAGACATTCAATAAAGCTATTGTTATTCAGCAGCAACGCATTGATAAATCACCAACTTTGAGGGCTACTCTAATAACGAACAGGTATAATATAACCATATTCATTAAAAATATAATTTCTCCAAAGTTGTAACTTCAATAATATTTAATATTCCAGGTAAGATAACCTTACTATATTTTAAAAGCCCAGGTGTTCTTTATCGTAATAAAAATGTAGTAATCTGCAGATGAGATTATTAGATCAGAGACTAACACACTTCTTCGTAGAAATTAACTGGGGTCAAAGAATGTACATGCTTTCCAGACATACACCATGCACACAGGCATATTGTCTCTGGTCTCAAGACTGAATTCAAGGCTAGCCTTTTGAATATCTACATCTTATTAAATTATGTTTACACTAAGTTAAAAGCATTTTAATATAATTATCGCTGAGGCCTGTCGTCACTTACAAATCCCAGAAGGATTGTGTTGCATGACAAAGCAGACCAGAGATCCAGATCCTAAGTGGTAAACAAGACTCCTTCTCACCTCCACACAGTGCTGTCAATCTGCACTGAGGGCAATCTCTGTATCACTAACATCTATTAATGTCACACACATGTTGAGGGCAGGCTAGGTCTTTTCATAGAACCAGACGGACAGAGAGAAATGGAGAATGAATATTAGCTTTAATGAATGGATGCAGAGGATCAAATATTATCCTTAAAAGAATATTTTTGGTTCTTTTCATCTCTTTCTCCCTATTTAGCTATATTTTTCATGAGGAATATTAATGCATTATTAGTCCACAAGTTCCACCTCTGTGCACTGAGAAATAGGATTAGCATGGCTTATAAAATTAATCTGGGGGGAGGATTCAGCTATCGAGGAATTATAGGGTGTATTAATTCTTACTTATTTAGGTTACAGACGGTTAAGCCAGGAATTATGTACTTATAATTAGGTACAGAATCGATAGCGATCCCATGGTTGCTACTTATCTATCACTTCTGTTCCCAATGCATTTAAGTTGCTTGCAAATGCATACAATATAGCAATATAAAATACTTAAACTCTTTAGAAAGAACCTTTAGAAAATACAAAAAATAGGGAAGCAAGATGGTGTCACAAACGTGGTCAGTGAACAAATGGACACTTTGACGAATCATGCACTGAGTCAGGGCAGAGCACAAATTTGACTTTGAGTTTTCTAATTAACATGCAGAAAGGAGAAAATATAACCAGTAACAAGACCGTGCATGATATATTCTAGTTATTTGGGAGAACACCAATATGAAATAAGAGAAAATATTTCCTACGGCCCCTCAAGAAGAGAAGGTTTTATGATGGCTAAAGCAGTTCAGTAAGAAGCGACTGTGTTGGGCCCAGTATGATGTGGTCCAGTTAGGCTTCTTTTTCTTTTTTCTTTTTTTTTTTTTTTGAGACAGAGTCTCACTCTGTCGCCCAGGCTGGAGTGCAGTGGTGCAATCTCGGCTCACTGCAAGCTCCGCCTCCCGGGTTCACACCATTCTCCCACCTCAGCCTCCCAAGTAGCTGGGACTACAGGCGCCGCCACCACGCCTGGCTAATTTTTTGTGTTTTTAGTAGAGACGGGGTTTCACCGTGTTAGCCAGGATGGTCTCGATCTCCTCATCTCATGATCCGCCCGCCTCAGCCTCCCAAAGTGCTGGGATTACAGGGGTGAGCCACCGCACCCGGCCAGTTAGGCATTTTTGATGGTCTCACTTCATCTTGAAACAGATTTTAGATAACAATGCAGAATAGATGGCTTCGTTTCCTCCAGGCCATCTTTCATAAATATTATTTATCTTATCCACGTGTCTGAAAAGTATCCAGCTGCAGTGAATTCGTGATTATAGCCCCTGACAAGTACCGGGAAAGCTGTAATTCTATGTTTTCATTTGCAAACAAAGCATTACACTCCAAAAGTCAACAAAATTGCATGTAGCACAAACATCCTCATGTGAAAAGCAGGAGCTGGATAAAGATGGGCCTGAACAGACCGCTCAATTTCTGACTTGAAAGGTACACAAGCAGCGCTGGCAGTCAAAGTGAAGAGTTCCTCAGAAAACAATTTTGGGACTACTTTAATGCAAAGAAAAGCAGGAAATAAAGTTCAACAGCTGCATTCCATAAAGCATACTGGCAGTCATTTGTCAAAAAAAATAAATAAAAATAAAATTAAAAATAAAACTCTTCTAGTGAAAAATGGCTCAAGCCTTAGGAAGGAAGAAGGAAGAGAGAGGAAGGGAGAGGAGGAAAGAAACCAGCTCCAGCTACAGTGCTTGGTTTTGAGCAACAAAGATTCCTGAAATACTTTCCAAAATAAACCTGTGGCAAAATGCTGAACTTGGAAACAGAAATAGACAACTTGATGCACAAAATAATCAGTTCTAAAATAGTCAAAATGTACAAAAGGATACAAAGCATTTGTGGTGTTGACTGAGAAATTAACCATGTACATTTGCTAAACGTAGAAATCTGGGGACAGAGACTGAAAAATACAATGATCCCCAAGGCTATTTATTTTGGCATTACTTATTTATAAAGTAAATACATAAAATTGAAAGTCTTTCCTATAACCTGCTTCTCCAAATCTCTCGGAGTCTTTGTTTCAGGTCTAGTCTGGCCTCCCTCATTTTTGTTCTCAGTCTGCCTGGATCCTGAGGTCACTGGAGTCTGTGCTCCCAGCGCGTGTCCATTCCACAGTGGAATGTGAGAAAGTAGTAAAACACAAAAATACAAATAAATAAGATTCTATGTTTGAGTCTGAGTGAGAGCAGCTAGAGGTGACTTAGATTAACTGAAAAAGGTGTAAAAGAATTTTGCTAAAATCATGCCTCAAAGAGTCTACAGTATTAATCGTGTAATACAGCACTACGCCACACGAGGGCACTATATGGTCAGCTTACTCAGACGAAAGCAAAATGTAAACGGAGTTTATAAGAACAAGATTTGATGAAAATAAAATTACATTCTCTCCCAGGTAATAAAAAAAATCAAAATTCTGGAACATTTAAAGACCCTATGTGTGGTTTGTAATAAAATGGTAATAGCTTGACTTGCTCTCATCCATTTCACCTGCAACTTGGCCGCTATCAGTTTTTCAAACAGCTTAGGAATTTTTCAACGTAAAGTCATTTACGCATTCTATTTATCTCTGCCTAGGACACTCTCCGACCTCATTGTAATCTTTTAGGTCTCAGCTGAAATGCAATTTCCTCAGAGACAGCTAACCTAGACACCTTACCTAACGCAAGTCTCTCTTACGCAACATGCAACTGTATGTCAGCCCTCGGTGTATTTTAGTCATGGCACTTACCGAAAGTATTTTATTTATGCACATCGCACATTCCTATGTGAGTTTTGTCTGTTCCCTTCAATATGCTTTAAGCTCCATGAGGCTAAATACCTGTCAGTTTTGGTCACTGTCTAATCCCCAGAGCCTAGGACACTGGGGCATAATAGAAACAAAGCTATGTGTTGAATGAATGAATGAATCTCTGTGACTGTGGCTTATTTCTCCCTACAAAGTTTGACTGAGCCCCACACTCTCACAGAAATCTTTAAAATAATAACAAAAAAGTAGTGAATGTCACCATGTGTTTTCTGACCAATAAACCTGAGAGCTTGTCTGGAGGTTATATGAATTATGGAGCGTCATGATATACTCTTTATTCAACATTGCTTCTCTTCTATTTAAAAACCTGCCCTTCTTTGGAAAGGGTGAAGTGGGACAGGCTGAAGAACACAGATGTTTGAGGGAAGAATGCTTACATTCACCTACTTTGTGATAACTTTACCCTTGTTAAAACGGAAATACAGAAAAGAGGTTACGGAGGAGTTTAATGCTGCCCTTTCTTAGAACAAGAACAACACAATTCTCTTTTCTTTGTCTCCAACTTTACAGGTACTTACTGTGGCGTATAAAATGGTCACTTACAAATTAGACCAACAAAAGGGTATTAAAAGTATTTGTTTATGGGACATCGGGGTGTAAAACACACCACTCAACATCGTGATGTAACTTTACACGACAATAGGGAAGGAGATAGAAAAGACAAAATGCACGGGGTGGGGGGACAACAGCAGGGCAAAGTGATCCGAAGACAATCTCCACAGAGTTCCAAGATCATGTGGATTCCAAAAGGCCAGAGGCCATTTGCTCCTTGATATTAACTCCAGGCTTAGCGTGATACTACAATGTAATTGTGGATGAAGTAGATAAGTGCGTCTTGAAGGCTTAAACCAAAACTATGGTTGGTCATAAAGAGGTGGCCGTGTTTTTTTGTTTTGTTTTGTTTGGTTTTTGGTTTTTTTTTTTTTTTGGCCGAGGAAGAATTTGTTAGGGTATAAGGTCTGCATTTCAGGCTTCCATCATCAAAGACTGACAAATTCAGGCGAGCTGGAGTGAAGGTTAGGTCTTCCCCAGCCGTGGTCTTCACAGAGTGGGGGATCAGACCAGCAGGATTAAGGGGAATTCGGTGACCTTGTTACTCATAGGTCAGTAGCTTGGGGTTGCGCTTTCTCCTTTTTTCAACCTGTAGTCGACACAGCAAAAAGGCCCAGAACTGGCGAAGGAACAAAGCAGCAAAAAGTGAGCCCCAATAAAAGCTTCAGGCTCAAGAAGACCCCTGAGAAACGAAAGGGAGAGACTATTCCAGGGGACAGTAGGTGAAAAGGAGATAACTAAAAGCGCAGTGGCAAAATGTTCTTACACGTAAGGGATGTTCGTTAATGGACAAATATTCATGGCACTATGATCTGTTAGGACAAATGTAGAATCATCTGTATGCTTTAAATACCGTGTGTGTAAGATTTTAACTGTTTATTAGAAGTCCGAGAACCCCGTTTAAGGTATCTGGATATTCCCTCCCCTTCCTTTCCAAGATTCAGACACTACTAAGTGTGTAGCAGGATGAGCCGCAGACAAAACCCCTCAGACGCCGAGTTGTAGAAGGAAGGGCTTTATTCAGTGGGGAGCATCAGCAAGCTACTGCCTCAAAACCCGAGCTCCCCAAGTGCACAATTTCTGTCCCTTTTAAGGGCTCACAACCCTAAGGATTTCACAAGAAAGGGTCGTGATTGATTTGAGCAAGCAAGGGGTACGTGGCAGGGGCTGCATGCACCGGTGGTCAGAGTGAAACGGAACAGGGCAGGGAGTTTCACAATGTTCTTCCATACAATGCCTGAAATCTATGGGTAACATCGGGTTCTAAGTCATGAGTTGATTTTTAGCTACTAGGTTTAGGCCAGGCAGGCCCAGGCCTGGTTTTGGGTCTGGCGCTGGGCTGCCTGTCTTTGATTTCACTTCCTTGTTTTTTTCTTAAAACAGGTACTGAGTATAAAACAGTATAAAATAATATGAGAGGGTCTCTCTCTTCCCTCAAGGGTAAAAATAAGATTGCGACAAATCTAAACTTTATGGAAGTCAAATAAAAAACACTTAAACATATGTAAATAATTGCATACATAAAATATTGCATTAAAATGCCTCCTAAGTGTCACGTAGTCTTTAAACAAATACATTTTCAATGATGGCACAGCTTTTTGGTTCCATTTCTATTTTAATCTCTGATATTCGCACATACCTGTGCACACGTGGAAACATCTATTACTGTTTCAAAAAGACAACTATTAGCAAAGTTCTTACATACACCTGCATATCATGCATTAGAATCAAGTACTTTATTCATTTCATGTCTTCAAAATTACGTTAATGTACTAATCAGGTATTCCATCCTTTCTACAGTATGGTCTTCCTAGAATAAGCTACCCAACTTTCTCAAAGGTGCAAAATGACCATATTTAAAGTTTGGATGAAATTTAATTCATCTTTAATTTGTTTCTGTCACTTTACTATGTTCTGGGGTGTTTTTTAATCTCTCTCTCTCTCGCTCTCTCTCTCCATCTCTCACTGTCACACACACACAAACACACATGCCTGGTGCTGTCAGCTCTGAGATTTCTGATGATCAAGAGAAACAGGACATCTTTTAAACTTGAAGTACATTCATATGTCAATGAATGACAATGTGTTTGCGCCATTACAGACAAAATCACAGCAGTCTTTATTTCCAAAAGCCAAAAATGTAGGGCTCAATCAACATAAAATGTCATAAGCAATAATTAAATAAATGCCAATAGAATGACCTTATAATTTTCAAACCCATGTCAGATAAAGCTATAAGAGATATCCAAATGCCAATACATATGATATTAATACCTGTGTTTTGTGGTATTAAGAACACGAAAAAATAGAAAATTCTATGAAGTTCAAAGTTCTTTAAAGTTAGATGGAAAAGGCATTCATTGGTATTCCCACGAAGTTTTACGGTTTAGTTGGAAAATACACATATGTTTCTTAAGAGCTAAAATAATGCATTCGACATACAGACAAATGACCAATGTAGGTGGGAGGGCAGAGTTCTGTGATTAGACAGGAGAATTAGAAAATCTGTTCCAAGGAACTCCAGGGAATGGGTGGTATAACTTCCTCCTTGAGGTCCGAGGGTCACCAACATAAAAGCTCTACATAAGTTTTTATTAGTAGCTCAGAAAACAAAATAGAATCTAAAAAGATCAAAATCCTGGCAAAGATTTCCGGTCATAATAAATCATAGTCGCACAGGATGACATGATCTCCCACAGCATAAGATTTAGAATTAAGCGTTTGGTATTGTGAGTATCTTCAGTTACTAGATAGTCGTTGCTTTCATGATGTGTACACGTCTCCTTAGCCTCGGCAGGGTTTCCAATTAAGCATAGAAATACTTTAAAAATTTGAAATCCTAGTAAAGATAGTTTGGCATTGGAAAGGATCCAATCTGTGTTGGAAATCTACATACGTGTAATGTTTAAGAGAACTTCGCTTATGAGAGAAAGCTTCGTTTTGTTTTTTGAGAGAGAGTCTCACTCTGTCGCCCAGGCTGGAGGGCAGTGGTGGGATCTCAGCTCACTGCAACCTCCCCTCCCAGTTCAAGCAATTCTCCTGCCTCAGCCTCCTGAGTAACTGGCACTACAGATGCACCCCACCACGCCCGGCTAATTTTTGTATTTTTAGTAGAGACAAGGTTTCTCCAGGTTGGCCAGGCTGGTCTTGAACTCCTGACCTCAGGTGATCTGCCCTCCTTTGCCTTCCAAAGTGCTGGGATTACAGGCATGAGCCCCCATGCCCAGCAGAGAGTGAGTTTTAAAGGTACAATATCTAATATGCAGTTGAGTACTTGAAACAGATATTTGATTTTAAATTTCTTACTAATATAAACAATATTGGAACATTTGGCAAAGCGTTTGGATTCACCATATTGATTGTTCTTACAAAAATAAAATTATCGGGGAAATTTTGTTTGTAGATGCAGACACTAAAGAACTTAAGTGAAATAAAATATATTACATTTGGAATTCCTAGTGAATTGGAATGATGGTTTCATAATTTCAAACTTAAAATATGTAATTATTTGCTTGATTTTGACATGGTATTTTAAATTGATATTTTAGTATTTATATATTATTTTGGAACAACTAGATGCATTTTAGGGTCACTATTTTTATTAATTAGATTTATAAAAGTTATTTAGATATGCAGAAAAAATTTACTGTCCTAAATCTGAAGCACTCAAAAAATAAGTTATAAAGGTTTATAAATAAATTTAAAAATATTTGAAAATGTTTTACATTTGTAAACAAGATTAAAAAAATTCATAAGCCCTTAAAATGATTGCTGCAATTTCCCATTTTAAAAATAAAATAATCTCAGTAATGAAAGAGACCTAGAGAAGAACTAGGCTTATAAATCTATAAATTGAATAGCAAATGTTAAAAATGAGCTTTAGAAGTTTTCTCTGCACAAAAAAGAAGACAAAAGAAGTCATTAAACCCTACATTCATTTTTAATTACAAGTCGGATATTATTTAAGAGAGCAATAATATGTCCCCTTTCATGTAATGTCCAGAATTCAAAGGAACCACAGGATGTCATGTCGTTTATTCTCCGAAGTGGAATGCCATCACTTCCGCAGATAATACTGATTAATTTGAGCCAGCCTTCCACCTACATACCCTATGCAAATAAACTTTACAAAGCCTTTCATTACATTATATACAAATATTTCTTCTCTTCATCAGTCATATTCTAATTATAGAGGCTCAACCAGGTAAGTTTAGCCTGACAAATATCTATGCTTATTATTATAGATTCACAAAGAGCTCCTTCTTCCTTATTAGTCAGATAATGTTCTTTCCTTTTACCCTATAGACAAAGGATGCGATTCATTAGGAAGTATTCCCCAACAGAGAAAATGTTTATATAAGCTTATTGATGTGTTCTTTTCAAATGCAATGTAATTTAAATTTTCTTTAAATGGTATTTTTCTTAAGAGAGTAAAAAAAAAGGGAAACAGATGTTTTCATCACAAACACCATTTACCAACCAACCCAAAATGCATGGCCATTTATATTAAACAAGAAAACAAGTAGAACATGTGATTGCCTACATTTGTGCCGTATAAATTCGTTGTCATTACTCTCAACTGAACTCCTGATGCTGCCTAAAAAAAAAGAGACCACGTTTATTTTCTCAATTCAACCCATCACCCTTCAGAATGACTATTTTAATCTTTCACCACAAACACAACCTGTATTTCCCTCTGCTGTCCTTAATCTTTGTCTCTTTCTTCCCTGAAACAAACAAAAGCCAAGACAGGAAACTGTGCTGCATCCTCCTCTAGTCAACCTAACGCCAGTCTTTCCTATGGCCCCTCCGCCACCTGTGGAGGAACATTCCAAAGTCAATGTCATTTCTTCCACCTGAAACAAATTTTACATGTGTTACCACTGTCCTGATTTTGTGTTTCCTCCTAAGCTCTTCAGGAAGATTGTCAACATTACCCATCCTAAGTCTCCCTCTCTTATTCCTCTACACGGTCCAATTCCATTGCTGCTGGCATGACTTGACCAATTTAGCTGCATTCACTACTGAAACAAAAGGGCGAATCACTACTTTGTTCCTATTGCAGACATTATTTATTGACTGTGCAAGATTACTAGACACAATCTAGCACACTCTTTTAACACACACATACACACACACATAAACACACATACACACACATACACACACACATACATACACACACATACACACACATACACACATACATACACACACATACACACACACATACACACACATACATAAAAACACATACACACACATACATACACATACACACACACATACACACACAGATACACACACACACACATACACACACACACACATGCAGTTTTCCATGTGCTACCAGTTGTGTTCCCAGGGAAGGAGAATGTCAGATGGATACTAACAAGAAGGATGTCTTTTATGGAATTCTCTTGGGATCAATACCTAGGAAAGTAGAGAGAAGCATGGTAGGACAAGGAGAGAAAGTGGGCTGGACGCAGCTTCAGCCTATGGGGACACTGGTAAAATAACACTTCAGAGTTGTATAAAGGCCAAGTTCTAGTTGGAACGGGTAGACTGTGCCTTCATATCCGTCTATTGATCAGTCATTGGTTGCAGGCAGTTGAGACCACCCTTAAAGAGGGCTGTGATCACAGCACCCATCATACAATGTAACCTCATTCTGAGGATGATCCTCACACCTCTATCATTCTTGCATCTTGATTGTTCCTTACCAGGTCCTACTTTTCTACTTAATTTTAAAGTGTTGAAGTTCCTCATAATTTCTTTTCCCCACTCTTCATGCAATATACACTCAATGCAATCTCACCTACTCCCATTCTTTCCTTTAATAATGATAGACTGAAGGGACCCAAATTTATATCTGTACCAGATATTTCTTCTAGCTCTACACATATATTTGCAAAACCTACTTGTAGAATTCTACTCACCATCTTCCCCCACTTCCTGTTCCTTCCCAAACAATCTTTCTTTTTTCTTGCTCCACAAACAGAAACTAGAATGATTTCTTTAAAAATACAAATGAGGTCAAGTTACCCTTCTGCTGAAACTTTTCGGTATCTTCCCAGTACCCTTCAGAAAAGGTAAGAACATTCTTAAAATGACTCTTTCAAAGCTCTGCACATTCTGATCTACGTTTCTTCCTTAAGTTCCTCTCTAGGTTAATTTTACTTATTGATACGTCCTACTTGATCCCTGTCATTCGGTGAATCTTTCTTTATTTTTAAAGTATCTGTTTAAATGGCATTTCTTTAAAAACTCTTACTCATTGTCCAAAAGTAGTTAAGGATTTTGTTCTATAATATCACTCTATCTTTGTGTTTATTCAAATGACAAAATTATTTACTTTATTCTTTTGTTTCATATATTTTTCTTCTGTTTGACCGTGAGTTTCAAGGGTGCAGGGGAACAGATTATCCTATTTTGTTTGTTTTTAGTCTATCCCCAGTGCCTAGAATAAGGCTTGATGCACAGAAAACATTTTATGTATGTATACGCTGAGAAAAGCAGTATGATTGAAGAATGCGTAAATAGTGACTGGAAAATGAACATGTGAATCCCAGCACTTTGGGAGTCCGAGGAGGGCAGATCACGAGGTCAGGAGTTTGAGACCAGCCCAGCCCACAGGTGAAACCCCGTCTCTAGTAAAAATACAAAAATTAGCCAGGCATGGTGGTGGACACCTGTAATCCCAGCTACTTGGGAGGCTGAGGCAGCAGAATCGCTTGAAGCCAGGAGGCAGAGGTTGCAGTGAGCCAAGATCGTGCCAGTGCACTCCAGCCTGGGCAACAGAGTGATACTCTGTCTAAAAAAAAAAAGAAAAAAGAAAATGTACATGCATAATTTAGCATGTGTTTCTACCACTGAACACAGTGTGGGAAACATAGGAATGTAAATCAGGATGATGCAGATGAGTAAATAATTCTGAATTATTTAATAGTCAGGATTTATAGCTAGGATTATTTTCAAAGGCCTATTGATATGCAATGGAGATGGATGAGCATGTACTACTTGAGGGCAGAAGAAAATCTCAATGAAAAATAGGGAGTAGAAATCTGAAGACAACAAAGAGGATGGCAAGATAATTGCTTTTCCAAAGTAATACAAATGAACACACTTAAAAACAGGCATGGGTAAGTTCACTATGGCAAAATGTCCAAATATATACTGGGAAGCAAATGGAAAGTTTTATCTTGACTTTCGAGGTGAACAGAGATCTACAGGGATAAATATTTTATAGCTGAGAAAACATGTGAAAAAGGGGAGAAATGGCTGGGCACGGTGGCTCATGCCTGTAATCCCAGCACTTTGGGAGGCCGAGGCTGGCGGATCACCTGAGGGCGGGAGTCTGAGACCAGCCTCACCAACATGGAGAAACCCC
Organism: Symphalangus syndactylus; assembly: GCF_028878055.3. Taxonomy (NCBI): domain Eukaryota; kingdom Metazoa; phylum Chordata; class Mammalia; order Primates; family Hylobatidae; genus Symphalangus; species Symphalangus syndactylus. The sequence continues at coordinate 3,227,065 of NC_072435.2, read as the reverse complement.
GTCTCTACTAAAAACATGAAATTAGCTGGGCATGGTGGCGCATGCCTGTAATCCCAGCTACTAGGGAAGCTGAGGCAGGAGAGTCGCTTGACCCTGGGAGGCAGAGGTTGTGGTGAGCTGAGATTGCGCCATTGAACTCCAGCCTGGGCAACAAGAATGAAACTCTATTTCAAAAAAAAAAAGAAAAACAGGAGAAACTTGCCCCAAATCATTTGGTTAAAAAGTTGCATATTTAAAATGTGAACCAGCCAGGCGCGTTGGCTCACACCTGTAATACCAGCACTTTGGGAGGCCGAGGCAGGCAGATCACCTGAGGTCAGGAGTTTGAGACCAGCCTGGCCAACATGGTGAAACCCCATTTCTACTAAAAATACAAAAATTAACTGGGCGTGGTGGCGGGTGCCTGTAATCCCAGCTACTTGGGAGGCTGAGGCAGGAGAATCACTTGAACCCGGGAGGCGGTGGTTGCAGTGAGCCGGGATCGCACCACTGCACTCCACCCTGGGCAAGAGTGAGATCCTGCCTCAAAAAAAAAAGAAGTGAAACAGTTTCTTTCTAACCTCCAAATGCACAATATTCCACGACACCAACCCTACACCAAAGAAATGTGTAGAAGTTTATAAAAATGGTTATTAACTGATTTTTTTCAGCACCAGAATCAACTATCCTGACTCTAGCTTTAGAAACGTAAGTTAAAAAAAGAGGAAAATAACTTCGAAGGAAGTAATTCTTTGAAAGCCGTTAGGACAACACAATGATTTGAGGGTCTTGTGCTTTTCCACGAAAAGGTGGGGCTAAGTCTGTTGTAGAGGGTGAAGGAGACACAGGAGTTAAAAATGTGCCAACACCGTGGCCCTTGGAAATAACTTGTAAGATCAAATGAAAATCGCAATCGAGACTGTCACTTTTCGATCAGATTGTTTTCAATCGATAATGAGTGCAGGCCCGCAAATGTGTATGGGTGTTATGTGGCATATCAAGGTACATTTCTGCAGAACATACTCAGTGCAATATGGCTTGTGGGTACAACATTCCTTTATATAATTGCACTCAACTAATGTATGCCTTGGAAAGCAAGCACATCAAACATTATGTCTTAACAGACTTCTGAAAGAAAAACTGGAGTTCCTGGTGGCTCTTAAACAGTCTGCTGGTTATTTTATGGCATAGAGGAGAAAATTTACCCTGCAGAAATCTAGCCGAGCACATCCTCAGACTGATCACATTCACCTTCTCATCATGGTTCCAGTCTCAATTAAAAAAAAAACAACAACAAAGAATCATATTTGAGTAATCTGTTCTGAATCATACAGGGAAAGTCCATGCTGAGATAATACTTATGCATCTGTCTTAGAACATGTCTAGAATATTTACTAGGAAGACTCACTATCAAAAGGGATTTTGGCATATGTGCATTAATTCAGCAAGCCTCATTTCTTCAATACCAAACATGCGCCAGACATTGTCCTAGGAAGAGAGGATTTAGAAAAAAAAAAAATAAAGATATATTTACCGCAGTCCAGCCATAGAAAAAGATAAGTAAGTAATTAAATGCAGGAGTATACTATAGCTTCAAAGATAAAACTTATGAAGGTCTGGAAATTAGCACACATGGGATAAAACAGTCACTTCTACATAAGAGGAGGCGATTATAAAGAAGATTCACTTAAGATTCAGTATTGAGCTAAGGTTAAAGAGAGAAGCATTGTTCTTGGACCAAGTTTTCTGGGAGGTGGGAGAGTAAAAGAAGTCCGGAACCAAAGGAAGCTACAACAGAGAGCACTGAACGAGCAGCCTTGCAGGTCTGACCCAGACTGCCATCTGAGAAAATTACAGGCAGTTTGATTGGCTGGGGCACAGGCCGTGAGGTGGGGCATGATGAGTGACAGCTGGAACCAGGCAAGGCTCATAAATGTCACACTAAGGAATTTTCACTGTTTTCTACCAGCCACTGGAAGAAACTGAAGAGCTTAAAGCAAGATAATGGCACATCACAAAACACATGGATTCGAGGTGGTAAGACAAAAAGAAGTTACTGTAGCAGAAGCATCAGGAAGTAGACTTGTATTAATTTAACTGCAAAATAATTACTTCTCCTACCCCCACAACAACATTCCAACACACAGAACTAATGTGGGTTATTAATTATTTCCCACTGTTCCCTACTGAAACAACATACTTTCAACTTTATTCTTTCAGTTCTGAGCGTGCTTATCTGCAAAGATATATAACCTAGTCTCCACGTCTTATCATAGAAAATTAGTACAGGTGACTTGTCTATTTTCAAACAGGGAGAAAAATAGAAATAGATGCATTTAGTCCTTCTGAATTAACCAGCTAAGCTACTTGAGGAGGAAGAGATTATATCAAAGTTGTAAACTTTTAAAACTAATTTAACATTATAACCACAAATGGATATATAAATTTTTTTCCTTCAGGGAATACTTGGGAGAAAAATTAGAATCCATGCTCCTGCCTTATTCAAAGCAAAATGATATTGGGTACAGCTGTTCATTTCAAAGGCCACTGCACATCTCCCATAAAAGCAGTGTGCTACAGTGATAAAAGCTGCCCACCAATGGTCATGCCTATGCGCGTTTTCTAAGGTGTTTGCCACCCTCCTGTCAAGAGGTGAAGTCTGTTTCTTTAACTCCTGAATCTGGGTTGCCCACGTGGCTTGCTTTGATCAATGAAATGTCACAGAAGTTATGTTCTAGGACTTTTGAGCTCAGGTCTTCAGTTTCTACTTTCCCTTTCAGAACTCAGCTCCGAATAAAGAATTCCGGAATCTCCTATTAAGGAGGGTAACCACACAGAGAGACGGGAGAGTGACAGGCCACAGGCAGAAACACAATCTACATGGAAGAGACCCATGGCATTCCAGCCAACAGCAAGTACCAGGCCCCACGTGCAAATGAGGCCAATGGGTTCCACTATGTCCAGCTGAGCTGTCCCAGCCAAAACCATGTCAATCATGGACGAGTTCTCTCTTCTTCATCCTGCCCATACTGCTGTCTCATGGCATCATACCCAATGAAATGGCTGTGATTTGAAGTCATTAAGCTTTGCGGTGCTTTATTACACAGCAACATATAAATAATAATGAGTAGTGAAATGCTTATTGCTAACTTTTCAGTGTAAAATTCCAGTGGCAGACCATGATGCCATGTAGAAAATATCTGGCTCAATTCGTACAAAAATGGCACAGCGTGTGGGACTCAGAGGAAACACCACGGTAGCAGGCCCTATATGCACAGCAGGACACACAGGAAGCCAGTGTCCAAGGAGCTGAAGGTGACCCTGTGGCCTTTCAATATTCACACGAAGAAGCAAAAGCAATAGCACAGCATATCCTGGTCGGTGATGTGTGTGTGTGTGTATGTGTCAGAGCTGCATTAGACCAGACCACGTGGTAATATTGTCTAAAGAAAGAAATAGAAAATACATAGAAAGCTCTAAACTTGTTTTTCTTTAGAAGTTATGTCCCAACCATGATAAAAGTGTTATTTTTCCTCCTTGAGGAAACAAAGAAAAATCAACGATAACATTTCTACCCATTTTTTTTTTTTTTTGCTGTTATATCCATTTTATGATGCTTTGCAAGTACTATTTATTCTTACTTTTACAGCCAGTCAGAATGTGTTTGGGTTTCTCTTATTTCTGTCTTTTTAAAGCTTCAACATTAAAGTTCTTTAGTACATCACACATTGCAATATTAAAAGAAAACACTATCTTGCCTAAATAAGCAGTATCGTATAATATCCAGTCGAAACTAACTTCAATGTACGTGATATGAATATTGCTTTCTGAAAACTTTACGGTCTGTTTGGACCACTCAATATGTAATTTTTAAACTAGGATGCCATAGTGTTTAAACAGTTTTCACATCAGAAATGTAAGAAGTGCTTCTCCTCAGCAAATGTAAAAGAACACAAATCACAACAAACTATCTCTCAGACCACAGTGCAATCAAATTAGAACTCAGGATTAAGAAACTCACTCAAAACTGCACAACTACATGGAAACTGAACAACCTGCTCCTGAATGACTACTGGGTACATAACGAAATGAAGGCAGAAATAAAGATGTTCTTTGAAACCAATGAGAAAAAAGACACAACATACCAGAATCTCTGGGACACATTCAAAGCAGTATGTAGAGGGAAATTTATAGCACTAAATGCCCACAAGAGAAAGCAGGAAAGATCTAAAATCAACACCCTAACATGACTATTAAAAGAACAAGAGAAGCAAGAGCAAACACATCCCAAAGCTAGCAGAAGTCAGGAAATAACTAAGATCAGAGCAGAACTGAAGGAAATAGAGACACAAAACACCCTTCAAAAAAACCAATGAATCCAGGAGCTGGTTTTTTTTAAAAGATCAACAAAATTGATAGACCGCTAGCAAGACAAATAAAGAAGAAAAGAGAGAAGAATCAAATAGACGCAATAAAAAATGATAAAGGGGATATCACCACCGATCCCACAGAAATACAAACTACCATCAGAGAATACTATAAATGCCTCTATGCAAATAAATTAGAAAATCTAGAAGAAATGGATAACTTCCTGGACACATACATCCTCCCAAGACTAAACCAGAAAGATGCTGAATCCCTGAATAGACCAACAACAGACTCTGAAATTGAGGCAATAATTAATAGCCTACCAACCAAAAAAAGGCCAGGATTCACAACTGAATTCTACTAGAGGTACAAAGAGGAACTGGTACCATGCCTTCTGAAACTATTCCAAACAATAGTAAAACAGGGAATCCTCCCTAACTCATTTTATGAGGCCAGCTTCATCCTGATACCAAAGCCTGTCAGAGACACAACAAAAAAAGAGAATTTTAGACCAATATCCCTGATGAACATCGATGCGAAAATCCTCAATAAAATACTGGCAAACCGAATCCAGCAGCACATCAAAAAGCTTATCCACCAAGATCAAGTTGGCTTCATCCCTGGGATGCAATGCTGGTTTAACATACGCAAATCAATAAATATAATCCATCACATAAACAGAACCAAAGACAAAAACCACATGATTATCTCAATAGATTTAGAAAAGGCCCTTGACAAAATTCAACAGCGCTTCGTGCTAAAAACTCTCAATAAATTTGGTATTGATGGGACGTATCTCAAAATAATAAGAGCTATTTATGACAAACGCACAGCCAATATCTTACTGAATGTGCAAAAACTGGAAGCATTCCCTTTGAAAACTGGCACAAGACAGGGATGCCCTCTCTCACCACTCCTATTCAACATAGTGCTGGAAGTTCTGGCCAGGGCAATCAGGCAAGAGAAAGAAATAAAGAAATAAAGAGAAATAAATATTCAATTAGGAAAAGAGAAAGTCAAATTGTCCCTGTTTGCAGACGACATGATTTATATTTAGAAAACCCCATCATCTCAGCCCAAAATCTCCTTAAGCTGATAAGTAACTTCAGCAAAGTCTCAGGATACAAAATCAATGTGCAAAAATCACAAGCATTCCTATACACCAGTAACAGAGAGCTAAATCATGAGTGAACTCCCATTCACAATTGCCACAAAGAGAATAAAATACCTAAGAATCCAATTCACAAGGGATGTGAAGGACCTCTTTAAGAAGAACTACAAACCACTGCTCAATGAAATAAAAGAGGATACAAACAAATGGAAGAACATTCCATGCTCATGGATAGGAAGAATCACTATTGTGAAAGTGGCCATACTCCCCAAGGTAATTTATAGATTCAATGCCATCCCCATCAAACTACCAATGACTTTCTTCACAGAATTGGAAAAAAACTACTTTAAAACTCATATGGAACCAAAAAAGAGCCTGTATTGCCAAGCCAATCCTAAGCAAAAACAACAAAGCTGGAGGAATCATGTTACCTGACTTCCAACTATACTACAAGGCTACAGTAACCAAAACAGCATGGTACTGGTACCAAAACAGATACATACACAAATGGAACAGAACAGAGGCCTCAGAAATACCACCACACATCTAAAACCATCTGATCTTTGACAAACCTGACTAAAACAAGAAATGGGGAAATGATTTCCTATTTAATAAATGGTGCTGGGAAAACTGGCTAGCCATAGGTAGAAAGCTGAAACTGGATCCCTTCCTTACACCTTATACAAAAATTAATTCAAGATGGATTAAAGACTTAAATGTTATATGTAAAACCATGAAAACCCAGAAGAAAACCTATGCAAAGCCATTCAGATCATAGGCATGGGCAAGGACTTCATGACTAAAACACCAAAAGCAGTGGCAACAAAAGCCAAGATAGACAAATGGGATCTAATTAAACTAAAGAGCTTCTGCACAGCAAAAGAAACTACCATCAGAGTGAACAGGCAACCTACAGAATGGGAGGCAATTTTTGCAATCTACCCATCTGACAAAGGGCTAATATCCAGAATCAACGAAGACTTTAACAAATTTACAAGAAAAAATCGAACAGCCCCATCAAAACGTGGGCAAAGGATATGAACAGACACTTTTCAAAAGAAGACCTTTATTCAGCCAACACACACATGAAAAAAGGCTCATCATCACTGGTCATCAGAGAAATGCAAATCAAAACCACAATGAGATACCATCTCACATCAGTTAGGATGGCCATCATTAAAAAGTCAGGAAACAACAGGTGCTGGAGAGGATGTGGAGAAATAGGAAGGATTTACACTGTTGGTGGGACTGTAAAGTAGTTCAACCATTGTGGAAGACAGTGTGGTGATTCCTCAAGGATCTCGAATTAGAAATACCATTTGACCCAGCAATTCCATTACTGGGTATATACCCAAAGGATTATAAATCATGGTACTATAAAGACATGCACACATATGTTTATTGTGGCACTATTCACAATAGCAAAGACTTGCAACCAACCCAAGTGTCCATCAATGATAGATTAGATTAAGAAAATGTGGCACATATACACCATGGAATACTATGCAGCTGTAAAAAAGGATGAGTTCATGTCCTTTGTAGGGACATGGATGAAGTTGGAAACCATCATTCTGAGCAAACTATCGCAAGGACAGAAAACCAAACACTGCATGTTCTCACTCACAGGTGGGAATTGAACAATGAGAACATTTGAACACTGGGTTGGGAAAATCACACACCAGAGCCTGTCATGGGGCGGGGGGTTGGGGGAGGGATAGCATTAGGAGAAATACCTAATGTAAATGAGGAGTTAACGGGTACAGCACACCAACATGGCACATGTATACAAACCTGCACATTGTGCACATGTACCCTAGAACTTAAAGTATAATAATAATAATAAAGAAATGTAAGAAGTGCTAAATTACACATTTTCAAATATTTACGAGACATTAATATAATACCATGCTTTTTCTGAACACTTATTAAGCACAGTTAACAAAAACAAATAGAAATGATTAAGTTTTGTTAATTTTTCATGTTAACTTCCATTTTTATTTTAATTCATTTCTGGCTTGGTACCATTGGAAATTTGTTTTTAACAAACAAAACTGAATATATTAGGTCCTTGATAGAATTATTTTCCTCCAAAGTATATCCCCATCCCCCACTTTTACCTAAGTGTCATAATATGTTCTTTTTTTTTCAGATGCTTCTTGTTCCAGAACTGTATACACAAGTTGGATGACTAAACTGATATTTGCATAACAAGAAAAGTGGTCTTTAGACAATTTGGCAAATATGCTCATAGCGTCATTGCCAGGAACTAGCCCCCAAAATAGGATCACAGCAGAGTTGGAACGCCAGTGATAGGGCTTTAATTCCAAGCACACAACCAGAGTTAGAGAACACATTCAAATAACCCAGGCCTTTTTTTAATGTAGAAATTTTTAATAATCATGGCATTTTCAATGCAAATTTAAAATCTAGTCAGTAGCTTATTTTATTAAGAGACTTCATGGTTTTGACAGGTAATGATCTTTGCTAGAACGGTCCCCCTCCTCCTCCTCCTCCTCTTCCTTCTCAGGTCTATTCTTGATTCTGAAATTCACACCACTGGAATTTTATACCACACCACAGTTAAACATTTTTTTCTGAATTTTACTATATTGCATTTTCCTGAAGATTTCTTTAATGCATGCCTTAGTTCTTTGGAGATTTTCAATGCCTGTTTAACAGCTTTCCTTATTCATTAGCAACTTCCTTTAGAATCTAACAAGTCTCTTATGATCCTGGAGTTCTGTCAATTGTAGTAATTTTTTAATGTTTTTATCACACGGTTGGGAATATTTCTGTTACTTTTTAACCTCACTTAGAAGCTTAGTATAACTACTAAAAATGTTATATAACTCTTATTAGTGTCTTCATCTTTTGTCATTATGAGTGGCCTAGCCCCTCCATAGACAATTTGAGCCTATGATTTTTCATGGAAGAGGGCCTAGTGTAGCTTCATGTCTTATTATCCTCTCTCATATTTGCTCTATCAGTATATATTTGAATATGGTTGAATTCTATAGCATGTATTTTATTGCTTTCACACGTTTTATTGTGCTTATGTTTGGATTTCTTCTCATCTGAGAAAGGATTGATTTTCTCATCTCAGTATATTTTAAATAAAATCATAGCTAAGAAAGAACATTTCATCCATCTAAAAGCTAACGTCCTTTCTTTTGTCTTGAAAAATACTACACCCACACTTTTTGCCAATAGACTAAGGCATTTAGCTGTACTAATCTATCTTATTGGCTCCTTGGCTTTGATTGATGGACTAACAAAAATAGGTTGCTTGATGTTTCCAGAAAAAGTATCTTACCCTCATCTGTCTAAAGTATTCCTAACATAGGATTGTCAGATTTAGCAAATAAAAATAGAGGATTTCTACTTATATTTCAATTTCATGTAAAAAACAAATCACTTTTTAGTATAAGAACATCTTAAATACTTACAAGCTTATCTGAAGTTCACATTTAAATGGGTGTCCTGTAAGTTACCAGGCAATCCTGTCCTAATGGAATAATATTCAAATCTCTCTTTAGCTTTTCCTCCAAATGGTGCTTAAAAATTTTCTGGGAAAATCATTACCTTTATCTCCAGAAGCAGGACACTGTTGTCAGAAAAGGATGGGTTTCATTTTCTATTATTTTCATGTACTTGATTATTTATGATATTAGAACTGGGATCTCAGGAGTGGCCATGCGCAGCAATCAATCGTGGCTGACCATTGGTTGCTCTTTAGGAAAAAGGGTCATAAGCCCCCTTTTGCTCACTTCCCTGCCCCTTGAAATTACCTTATTGATTTAAATTAAAAGCATTGCATGCCTACTCTACGATGAATATTGTGATGTCAAGAATCCCACACAAGCAGCAAGATTCTGTCCACCAGAAATGTTAAGCATATGTAAACCGGGGGCGGGCGACTGGAAGGTACCGGAATATGCTCTTTGTATTGATTTTAGTACCTGAACTTATGTGCTTTAATTGAGTTATACTTACCTATAAATTGATGCTCCCATCATTGAAAACAGCTTATGCTGTTACAGAATACATTGCGTAAGTGTATGGATTTCTTTACAGTCAACAAAAGGGTAAACGTGACATGAAGAAGAAAAAATACGCTAACTAAATGAAAATTGGGAGTCATAAAAATACTTTTATAGAACTGTAGAAATGATCTAAATCTCTTTTGGTGGGCTTTCTTTGCATCAGTACTACAAATGTTGGATTGTCCCAGCTCAGTCCTCAGACATCTCTGTAATCAGTATCTTGTCAGAGATCCCTGAAGAGGGGTTCTGGAGAGCCCTGGAAGGTTCTTGAGACCTCTCGAGGCAATCCAAAATGTCTTCCCCAAGTGACTTGGCCCATCATTTCACTCAGATATCTATATAAAGTCTCCCCTTAGACAGATCTTCTCTGACAACCCATTAGAAAATAGCAGCCTCTGTTACTTCATCACCTTCCCTACTTCACATTTTGTATAGTTCTGTTGCAACCTGAAATAAAATAAGTTAAACCAAAATATAAATAGCACATTTGTTTATATTGGGTTTCCCACACAAGCTCAAAGAATGTAAGAACACGTACTTTTGTTTATTACTTTATCCCCAACACATTCAATAGTACATACCATATTGCATGTCTACAGAAATCGTTCATAATTTTTTTGTACAATGAATGTATTTTATCTGATAGTTTTTCTTGGCAGTGAAAATATGCTTTTTCCTTACAGATGCTCTTATTGAAAGACATTCCTCTTAAGTGAGTTTCCTCACTCCCGTAATTCAAGAAGAAAAAGTGTATATAGAGAAAAAGCATTAATAGTATTTTATAACTTATTCCTAAAAAAGAGTTGATTAAATTTTTATCATTAGTGCAGCAATGAAATTTCTTTTAAACTCTGAAAATGAGGGCACATTCAGTGCCTTATATTTTCAATGCCTTGTGTGGACCAAAAATAGATAAAAACAAGAATCAGTAGGAAAGTAATATTGTATAAGCCAATCTCTAACAGAGTCACAATAAAACAAATTAATGTTTGAAATTATCACCATTAGGTCAAATCTATGTCTTGAGCTTCAAAATACTTCATTCATTCAATGGTTAATCGGTCTCTGACTACTGCAGGCTGGGTACTGGAGAGCCAAAAGAGAAATTAATCACGGTCATCAATTTAAAAACCAAAAACTCTGTCAGCAAGTGTATGCAACAGTTTTGCAGAATAAACACAGTGAGATTGGTTTAAGACAAAGAGAAATTTAAGTTTCCAGAATATTGGGGAGAAAGTGTCTAATAGGATGGTGGAGTTCATGTAGAGATTCTGGACTGGAAAAATGATTTGGCCACCATTAGCACAGGACTAGATGCCACTGAAGTGGCAGAGATCACTTAGAATAAATGGCAAACAAAAAAGAGGCCTTACTTCCTTCGGATTCCTGTGACTAGGAGCCAGACACTACAGAGCATGGAAAATATTTTGTAAGGTAGAGTTACCGAAGACGGCCTTTTTCTCCGAGATATGCTGACATGCTTAATGTGGGCTTTCTTTACAACAATGTGATCATTCCAACAACTACTAGTTCCACGATGTTTTTAGAGTTTACAAATGTATTACTATAGTGAGTTTTATTGTATCTGAGCCTCATGAGAGATTTACGATTATTCCTATTTTATGCAAAACTTCAGAAAGTTTAAATGAAAGGTCACAAATAGATGATTGATACCTAATCCACAGCTCTTGGATGACCTATAGCGTGAATGTTTTCAATGAAGAGAAGGCGATTTTCACCCCGTCCTTCACTTCTAGTTTTTCCTAATTGCTCTATATGACTTTATTGAAAGGTTCACTTCAAAATCAATCTCTCACCTTCTCAAGCTATCTTTCTTAATAATGATAATTTTTAGGAAGTTCCCACAGCTACCTAACACCCTCTAATTCCCAAGACCTTGTGAATGCTTCTGACTATTAATTTTGAAGGCATCCCAGAAATAGAGTTTCAGTTTGATTATAAAGAAAATAACATCTTCAATATTATTATATTTAAATATTTAGAATTATTTAAAATTAATTTTCTGCAAAAAATTCTTGGAGGGAAATGAGAACAAGAGCTTATTTAAGAAGTAGTATTTTATTTTTTTTCTACAGATCGACTTACTAACACTGTGGTTCTCCATAGAAATAAATAAAATTCACATACATTAAAAACGGTAGGGAATACTAAATATGCCAAATAACGAATTCCTTTAAGCATACATATATATATACACATATATACACACACGTATACATATATATATACACACACATATATATACATATATATACACACACACATACATACATATGTATATATACACACACACATATATATATATACTTTTATACCTGCCCAGAAAGGTAAGTTTGTCACTGCTTAGAGATTGCTGAAAGCGAAATGAAAGAGTTCCATCAAGTGGTCATATCAAGACACAGCAGTTAGTATTTCACCAATACAAAGAGGAAAACAATTTCTCTGAAATCTAGTTCAGACATACATTTCCAACCGAGCTATCAAAATTTTATGCCATGCAACATTAAAAAACACAATTAAATGCATTTTAAACATTATTACTAATTCATTTTCCAATTCATTTTTAAACTGCAAAGAAAATAGAAACTATGTAATTTTTATTTTTTGTCTTTTTCATATCGAGTACTCTCTCCATATAGTTTGCAGTGGAAAATGCGTGGTTATAATCTTAATTTGCATGTTATAGTCATCTGTTTAAATTAGCAGGTAAACCACAGGTAATACTAAACTAAGTATTTGGATTGCACCGAAAATTCAGAAACTAACTACTTGCAAATGACCTACACATCTTAAAATAGTACAAAATAAATACAAAGAAAACTCAACTCAAGGTTGTTTTAAAAAATAAGTTATAAAACATAAACATGAGTTAACTTGCTTCTTTTAACAACCTCAAGTTTTTGCCTTCCCAAATTTCATCTCCTTCATAAAGATAGACAAAACAGGCATCTTTCTTTTTAAAGTATAATTGATTTAAGGGGTCATTTTCTCGTTATTTTGGAAAAACCATCATGGCTTATTTTAATGTTATAAATGCTACTTCTAAATATATATTACAGATTAAGATTTGTTTCTTGCTTAATAAAGCAGTAGTTCATTTAAGCAACCATTGTTTAAACTTTCTGAATATAATATATATATAACTAATGAGATGATGTTAAACAATAGATTTTTATATAAAACCTATGAAATATATATTATCTAGACATAAAATTGGAAGCAATGTATTTAATGATTAAGATCATGGATTTTGGCATCAGAGAGATTTGATTTGAATCTAATCTCTTCCACTTTTCTTCTCTGTAACCTGCAGCAATGGCAAGCGTACTTTGTTTTATTGCACTTTTCTTGTAGATACTGTGTTTTTTACAAATTGAAGGTTTGTGGCCAGCCTGCCTTGAGCAATTCTATCCACACCATTTTTTCCAACAGCATGTGCTCACTTTTGGTTTCTGTGTCATATTCCAGTAATTCTCACAATATTTCAGATTTTTTCATTGTCGTTATATTACTTATGGTTATCTGTGATCAATGATCTTTTATGTCACTATTGTAATTGTGGGACACCATACACTCTGCACATATAAGACAGTGAACTTAATTAATATCATGTGTGTTCTCACTTCTTCAGCAACTAGCTGTTCTTCTATCTCTCTTCTTCTCCTCCAGCCTCACTATTCCCTGAGACACAACAATATTAAAATTAGACCAAGTAATAACCCTACAATGGCCTGTAAGTGTTCAAGTGAGAAGAAAAGCATCATACATCTCTCACTTTAAGTCAAAAGCTGGAAATGATTAAACTTAATGAAGAAGGCATGTTGAAAGCTGAGAGAGGCTAAAAGCTAAGTCTCTTATAACAAACAGCCAACTTAGGAAGACAAAGGGAAAGTTCTGGAAGGTAATTGAAAGTGCTACTACAGTGAACAAACGAACGATAAAGAATGTAAAACAGACTTGTTGCTGATATGAAGAACGTTGTATTAGTCTGGATAGAAAATCAAACCAACTACAACAAGGCCCAAATTATCTTCAATTCTCTTCAGGCTGAGAGAAATGAAGAAGAAAAGTGAGAAGCTAGAAGAAGTTGGCTGATAATTTTTAAGGAAAGAAGCCATCCCTAAATAAAAGAAAAAGTGCAAGGTGAAGTACTAGCATGTGCTGATGTAGAAGCTTTAGCACATAATCTGGAAAATCTAGCTAACATAATAGATGAAGGTTGTTACACTAAACAAGAGATTTTCAGTGTAGATGAAACAGACTTATATTGAAAGAAGATGCAGTCTAGGACATTCATGGCTAGAAAATAAGTCAATGACTGTCTTTAAAGCTTCAGTGCACAGGGTGACACTCTTGGTAGGGGCTATTGCAGCTGGTAAATTGAAGTTGAGGCCAATACTGATTTACGATTCTTAAAATAGTAAAAATTATGCTAAATCTACTGTGCCTGTACTCTATAAATGGAGCAAAGTCTGAATGACAGCATATCTGTTAACAGTATGGTCTACTGGATATTTTTATCCCGCTCTTGAGACCTACTTCTCAGAAATAAAAGAGTCCTTTCAAACTATTGCTGTTCATTGACAATGTACCAGAACACCCAAGAGTTCTGATGGAGATGAACAAGGATAGTCGTGTTTTTAAGCTCGTTAACACAACATCCATTCTGTAGCCTCTGAATCAAGGAGTAATCACAACTTTCAAGTTTTATTACATAAGAACTAAACATGGTAAGGTTATTGCTGCCATAATGGCTCCTCTGATGAATCTGGGTAAAATAAATTGAAAATCTTCAGGAAAGGATTCACCACTCTAGATGACACTAAGGACATTTGTGATTTCTGGGAGGAGCCCAAAATATCAATAATAACAGGAGTTTATAAGAAGTTGACTCCAACTCTCACAGATGACTTTGAGGGGTTTAACTCTTCAGTGGAAGTAAATGCGGATGTGGTGGAAACAGCAAGACAACTAGAATTAGAAGTGGAGCCTGAAGATGTGACTGAGTTGCTGCAGTTTCAAGATACAACTTTAATGCACTAGGAGTTGTTTCTTACAGATGAGCAAAGAAAGTTGTTCCTTGAGATAGAATCTACTCCTGGTAATGATGCTGTGAACATTCCTGAAATAACAACAAAGAATTTAGAATATTACAGAAACTTAGTTGATAAAGCAGTGGCAGAATTTGGGTTTGAAAGAAGTTCTACTGTGGGGAAAAAGCTATCAAACAGCATCACATGTTACAAAAAAAAAAAAAAAATCTTTCACGAAAGGAAAAGTCAACCAATGTGGCAAACTTCATTGCTACCTTGTTAGATGAAATTGCCACAGCCACATTAACCTTAAGAAACCACCACCCTGATTGGTCAGCTGCTACCAACACTGGGACCAAACCTTTTACCTGTGAAAAATCACAACTTGATGAAGGAACAGATAATCATTAGCATTTTAGCAATAAGGTATTTGAAAATTAAAGTATGCATTGTTTTTTAAACATACTTCTATTGCACACTCAGCTGGTTATATTGTAATGTAAACATGACTTTTTTATGCATTGGAAAACCAACAAATTTGTATGACTCATTTTATTGCAATGTTTGCTTTACTGCAGTGGTCTGGAACTGAATCTGCAATATCTCCAAGGTATGCCTGTATATCTTCACGTATAATAGGGAAGTAATTCTACTGATGTAGGTATGGTAGAGCTTAGATAATGTCTCTTATATCAAGCATCTAGATTAGTAGCTGACTATCATCAAAATGAAAACACATGTTTGGGAAATAATATTTCCATTGTTCTATCTTGTTATTGATAGGTGAGAGTGGTGGTGAACTTTCACCTCAAATTGTTTGATTTAAATAGTTGAAAAAATATAAAGAAGTAAGGAGACAAAAGACAAATGTATTGCTTCTATGATGGCAATGCGATCATATTTCTTCTGAGTGCTCTATGACCTTCCTCCAATCTAAGCAATATTTCCATTTCTACTAGAAGCCATAGAGAGATTCACACTGTTACCCTTCTTTCTCTCTTTTGGAAATTTGCAGTGATAATAAGCTGATTTAAAATCCTTACTTAATATCAAGAACAACTCTTCCTGTCAACATGGTAATAAAATGAACACTGAGGATGAAGAAAGAGAGAGAGAGAATGATAAAGTGCATTCAGTAAAACATAAACAAGTAAAGGATGTGGGCGCAAGGTATATAGGAAGTATTAATATTTGTACTCCTCTCACATATTTTGTCATGTTTGAAATAATTCAAAAGTAAGATGTAAGTAAACCTAAAAGAAAAACGAAAACTCCCTTTAGGAAATCTAAAAGTGAATAGATTCACACTTCAACAAACTTTTGAAGATATGTCAGCAAGATGGAAAATAACCACAAAAGGAAAGCTGGAGATACAAGAAGAAATGTTGAGTGAAGAACGTGGAAAGCATGTAGATAAACCACAGAGTCTGCGTGAAATAACAAAAATATTAAATTTGGGAGTAAAGAAAGGATATAATTAAAATATGGGACAATAAGTAAGACTAAATAGCAGGTGATTTGATTTTTATAATTCTAAGGTCCCTATGTTATATAAAGAAGGAATAGAGAAAATGATTAATGTAGACTTTAAGTAAATAAATTTGTTAAAATTTCATGGTAGCTATTAAAAGAATAAAGAGGGAAATAGAATTTAAATAAAAACTTCATGTAAAGGATGCAGAAAATGTGATAAAACGTAAAAGCGATGAAGCAAAAGAGGAATATACAAAACAAGAAATAAGATGGTAGTGAATCCAAATATAACAGCAATTCTAATAAATGTAAATTAATTAACTTACTAGTTAAAGGTTAAATTCAATAAAAGATAAGATCCAGGATTATACTATCGAAGAATCACACATGAAAATAAAAACATGGGAAAACTGATACACAAAGGATAAGAAATTAGGCAGCTTAAATATTAGTCAAAGGAAAGCTGGTGTATCTATATTAATATTATAGAGTGAAGTCTTTAAGGCACAAAGCATCACATAGAATGGAAAACATCATAAAACAATGATGATTATACACTCATTTCAACTTTGATGCCTCTAATAACTTGCCTCAAAACATATAAAGAAGTCAACAAACCCATCATACCAAGGAATACACAGTGTTCTCAGGTACGCACAGAGCTTCAGAGAAAGCCGAACCACGTGGGAAAGACATAATGCACATATCAGCCAATTCCAAGGAATTATCAGACAGATATATTTATCTAAGCACAAAGAAGTTCAAAGTCAGAAATAAACAATTTTTTTTGAAAAATTTGTAGATTTGGAAATAGGAAAGCATATTTAAAACATACAAGAAAGCAATAAAGTCTGAAAACAGATAAATTCAACAGTTAACTTATTAGGGAAAAAATAAGAAACCCAAGCAGAAGAAATGCAATTATAAAAACCAACAATAATAATGAATGAAATAGTAAATAGAGATACAGCAGATTAAAACAAAAAGGTTAACAAATCCAAAGGCTAATTCTTATATACTTAATATATGTGTGTGTCTAATCTACTCTCAATATTAAACTATTAATCCTTTCTTTCCTAAATATATATCAACAATGATTGTTATATTTTTTCTATTTTTATATTTGCACAGGGAAATGTGATATTCACCATGTTTCACTTAGTGTTTTTTAACTCAGTATCATTTTTGAGGCCAATTCTCAGACTCATGTCTATAGAGATACTTTATTCCCTTTAACTATTGTCCTGTAATATATAGATTAAATTTTTATCCATCTATCCCCCATTTGCTATCTACTAATAGTATTTCAAAGCACATCCCTGAATTTTCCTATGCATGTCTGTTACACGTTACCCTAAAGAGAAATCACAAGTTTTTAGAGAAGTGGCATACTCGATTTCCCTAAATGTTGGCAAATTGATTATTTAAATGGCATTTAGCAGAAAATCTAACAAAAAGTTTTTCTTCACATTAAAAAAGAAATCCTTAAATTGCTTCTTAGTTTCTATAAAAATGGAGGAGTGGAGAAGTATTCAGGGCTTTATGTTTTATTCAATTGGATCAATATCCTCCATAATCCTGTGAATCATCTTTTTAAAAAATTTATAAAACTTAAGACAATATTTTATAGTTTTGCTCCACATTATTTGATTAGAAACTTTTATTTCTAATTAGTTTGCTATGACATTGAGTGTGTGTGTGTGTGTGTGTGATTGGTATGTATATAAATTATCTACTACATGCAAGATATAAAAATATGATAAAGTGTTTGGACCTTACCCTTAGAAAACAATATCTCAATAACTGTGGTGTGGCTGAGATGATGTTCAGGTATCATCTCATATTTGCCTACATTTCTAAGTTTATTTCTACATTGCCAAGTTTGTAACTATAACATGGCCATTTCTTGTATAGGAGACAGATGCTCTTTAGGTGTGCCCATCATAAAACTAGTTTAATAAATCAGGACACATTGAAAATAACATAAGCCTCAAGCATAAAGCAGGACCAATCCTTGAACAACGTGTATATTCAATATATACTCCATTGGCTTCAATAGTGAAAATATACTGTGAGCTGTCACAAAGTTGGTAGGCTCTGATCCCCAGCGGGTACTGTGCCTGTCCTTTGCATAACTAGAGGGATTGTTAGTCCTCTTTGCATACATCACGATTGTTAATAAAGTGACATTTGTCAAAATGAGTAAGCACCTGTTGCCATGGAAGGTGCCATAAGCAAGATTATAAAACAAATTGTTGTAGTTGGCTAGGAACCAGGAGGAAGATGAACACCAGAAGAAAAGGCATTCTTTCCTTAATTCCTCATACCCATTTTACAATACATTGCATACAGTTGTTTATGCAGAACACAGGCTGTTTTCTTTTTTTCTGAAACCTCATGTAACCGATGGTATTTTAAATGAGCTCTAATACAAAATGCCTCACACACTGCTATCCTGTGCCTCATTTAACCAATTATATGGGTTCCCTCTTGAAACATTTAGCCTTCATTTGTCTATTTTTCCTGTAACTTATTTTTAGGAATAGAAAAATCATGTCCTGGGAAGCATGTCTTCTGGCACATATTTAAAATACCTAAGGGGGCTCAGGTAACATCAAGACCCTAGTAGGTGCAGACGGGTCCCCACCAATATCTCGGCATTTTATTTCAATTATTTACTATCTTTCAATATGGCCCACAGCATGAAGACTTTGCATATACCAGTTTATTTTTTTAATTGAAAATTGAAATAATACCAATACTCATAAAAAAATCCATTCAATTATATTCAGTAAACAGTCTTCCTCCTCATGCCAGTAGATATCTGTAACTCTTTCCCCAGGTTCCTTATTTAAAGTATCTTTACCAAAAAAAGCAGACAGGCTTCAAATAACTGTCTGACATTGGAGAATGACAATATTTTTTCTTGTGAATTAGCATCCTAGCTAGGCACTGATATGAGATATACTGACATAGCTTTCATGCCAAATCTCATTCTTGTATTGTTCATGAATAGATTCATTATTTTGGTACAAAGACTTTAAATATCAAGTTTAATTGAGCTTTGATATCACACTTCTCCAGAATTTTTTACTGAAGGGTAAAGTTGTTCCTCTAAAAAGCACAGCCTGTCCCGAGCAGATGCATGCCATTAAAAAAAAAAAATCACCTAAATGCCTTCTTTTGGTTCTATCAAAGCCTAACATATGAATCCATGTTTATTGTGGTAATGATTCAAACTAGTAAAATGGGGTATAATTTTTGTTTGTATTATAATTGCAATGGTCCTCATTTCTAGGTACCCCATACTGGCTATTCTCATGTTTTATGTGAATCACATGGTGTATTGACTAGCTCTGTGATCTTGGAAAAAATCACTAACTGCAAAACGTTCTCTCATTTTTTCTGCCAATCCCATTCTGTGAATAGTAAAATGTAAGACTATGTGTGCAAAAATTCTAAGACACTGAGAGTCCAAAGAAAATAGAGAATAGATTTTTAAGCTTGAGAACAGAAAGCATTTGTGATTATTAAGACTGAATTCTTGTGACTTTGAGTAGAATAGCTTGTTTTAGTTGGAAGTTACCTTCTAGATCCTTATTCTCTGATTATATGCAATTTGGAAATGTCCTACATAAAAACTGCTGCCTAACTTGTCACCTGGTTTTCTTCCAATGCATGGAAAGAACTAGAAGCCCTGCAACAAATGGATTGTGTGCACCATCTGGCCATTTTTTGTCACATACTAAATTTTAAACTAAAAATGCCTTTCTTCTTCCCATACCAGAACATAAGAAATTTGCTATCTTTTCTGGCTTGATGTATAACTTAATTTAGTTGTTAATATAAGTTGTTGATGGCTAAAATTGTGTAAAATGCAGTTATGCATAATTTTTAGCTTCAAAGTCACAAATTCTGTCACTTTATTATGGAGGAATTGCAAATATCTCTAGGGTATAAACTCAGCCTGATTTCTGGATATCTGTTTTTTTCTATTTGCAACTTCAAATATGTGTGTAACACCATTGCGAACTCTCCAATTTGTTAGGTATATTTCAAGTATATATGACAAGTTAACATATGCATATTTTATATAATTTTTACATGTAAGTGCATATGAGTTCCTCTGAACTTTGAGAAACTAAACTGTCCAGAAAGCTATGTTTTTACATGTAGCCATTTGTAATTTGGTAACCACAGGAAATGTAAATCTGAAAATAACTATAAAACAGTTAAGGATAAGTATATAGTGTGATTCTTTTCCTTATCTAATATAAATTTTTAAAGCCACAGGAAAAGGAGCCGAGGACTGGACTATAACAGGTTTGGAGGCTATGGATACATAGAATGATACCAATTTATGGAAATACAGATTGATATTAGCTCGTGTTATTGAGGGCCTACTCTTTGCCTTATTTTTTATGTATGTATGTATGGCTTTATTTATGTATTTATTTATTTTTAGAGACAGGGTCTCACTCTGTGGTTCAGGTTGGAGGGCAGTAGCGTGATCACAGCTCACTGCAACCTCAACCTCCCAGGCCAAAGCAATCCTTCTGCTACAGCCTCCCAAGTAGCTGAGACTACAGGCACGTGCCACTGAACCCAGCTAACTTTAAAAATACTTTGTAGAAACTGGGTGTTTCCCTGTTGCCCAGGCTGATCTTGAACTCCCGGGCTAAAGAGATCGTCCCACCTGGGACTCCCAAAGTGCGGGGATTACATGCATAAGCCACCGTGCCCAGCCGCCATTGCCTTTATACATATTACCTCATTTAAATATGCATTTTTCCAATGGAAGGAACTGGAGTTTAGATAAAGTCTATGCCTCTCAAAATAACACCACGTGGATTTTTTTAAAAATCTAAGCACTTAACTACTTATTTATTTGGCTAATGGGAAAAAAAAGCTTCCAGTCACAAACATCCCCTCTTCACAAACATCACGATCCATGATGATAGAGCAAAATCAGATATGCTAAATTTAGCCAAATATATTGCATACAGTAGGTCATCAATACATGGTTATTGAATTAATTAAAATCCAACTTGGAAAGGAAATTGACCCTGTCAAATATTTGTATATTTTATCTCATCAAATTTAGTTGTGAGCCAAAGAAAACCTATAAAAAGTATTTTGCAGGGACAGATGTATAAAATATTATCTAATTTTAATATGCTAAAGGCATAGTTATAGTTTTCCTTTAAATATCATTTTGATCTTAATGATATGACTTACTATTTTACCCTCCAAAAACAGTACACTTTATAATTATAATTGCTGGAACATGCCACTTTCTAGAATTATGAAAAATAATTCATTACACATAAAGGCTTTATTTTGGAATGAAGAAATGAATTTTGGCTGTCGTCCTAATTTGTGCCTCCCGAAAGATTGTTTTCCTACCTCTAGATAGAGATAAAATAAAATTTAATCTTTAAGCATTCACATTTCTTGTTTGGCAAGAGTTTGTATTGCTACTAATTAGCTGAAATAGAAATTAAAGAATCTCGGCTACATTGAACAACTGGGCTTTTAATGTCTAAAACTGTTTCCTCAGAAGAGAACTGGTGACGTCATTGCATCAAGTCACTGGGCTGAATTGCTGAAAGGAAGATGCATGGAAACAATATTGTACCCTCAAAATTTCCACTGAGGAGCACAATGTCTCCATATACACTATTACCAGTTTCCCTTCAGAATTTTCTCTATGTCTGCTTTTAATTATCCCAAATTCATTTATCCCCAATATTTAAGTTCCCCCTCCCTCTTCCCCAATATTTCCCTTTGAACCTATCTTTTCTGTATCCATTGCAGAGAGATCACTTCGTTGTAACTGAATACAGATCTGAATGCTTACCACTTGCAGAGTCCAATTCACAAGAGTGAGGTCTGGTAGAAAGAAAGGGATTTTACTAACCAAAACTAGTAAAGGGGATGTGGCCGGATTCCCATCCAAGCCAACCACTTCAATTTTGGGGGTGAGGGTAGGGGTTTAAGTGTGGAAAAATTGATATGGAAGGCGTGCAAGAATTGTGCTGAGTACAATGTCTGTGTGTCTTGCTCTGGTGGCTATTTTGTGTCTCAGTCCTCCTGAATCACGAGCTGGCAGCATCTCAACAATGGCGGGGTTGTTGACTAGCCAGCCACCTTGCAGTAATCTTGGGAATTTTGCAGCTGAGTCTCCAAGCTTCCTTTGTCAGACTCAAGATTAGCCCCTGCAACTTCTAAGAAGGCATATAGATGACAGCATAGAATTAGATAAATGTGAAGGGAGTATACATGGTAGGAAAGGGAGGGATATGGAGTCTATTTTATGGCTAAGAGAAAAGGCTTCTGCAGTTTTCTTCAAGGTTTTATCTTGAAACCCAAGATTAAAAAAAAAATGCATTTTGAAGTTAAGCTGTCTGGTTTTTTAATGACTTATAGCTCTGGGGGTCTTCTCTTTTCTAAATATCCCCAACCCCTAGGATGTATTTTGGGCAACATTTTGTACTAAATATGTGAGTTCAAAATGAGATATTTATTTACCTTGTACTTTATGTTGCAAATTTCCTAAAACTGCAATTTTAACAATCTACACGTTTATATTTATATGATGGTTTTGTTAATTTCATTTCAACACTTTTCTCCAACAAGTGGATTTATACAAAACTGACAATGTGAATCTTCTTCAGCATCCCCCTTCAACATCTTAATAGGAAAAAATGAATCATAATTTTAAACTACATTTCTTAATTTAAAGAAAAAAATTATGTGGACATATTCACATTCAAGGTGAGCATCCAGCAAACAGTAAATCAGGCAGGTGGTTATGTTGGGAAATGGTAGCAAAACATTTACAATTGATGCCATATGGCTTTCAGCCTAGCAGGGCCAACTAGCTGTGTTCAATGACTCTGGGGAAATTAAGCTGTTTGAAGGTCATGAATGCTAATTCTAAACCTCTGGGGCAGTGACAGGAAGTTGGCAGCAATATGCAGGGAAACCGTACTTCCAACTGAGTGGATAAGCCTCCTTCATAAGTGGACCGAGGATTGTTCTTGTTGGGCCTGTGCTCTGATTTGGAGACAAAGAACCAGGTATAACCACTATTGCTGCATATACACAGCAGGCAGTAACGTATATTCTGATCCTGTCATTGTCTTTCTGAAACTGACCAGGAGTCCTTATCATAAAGTTCAAATCCCCTTCCATTATCTTCCTGTTTGTGCTGATACCACTGTCCTCTGGACTAAGCCCCAGGCACATTAAGTTTCTAAGTTGATATTTTTAATTAAGTTTTAAAGACATATTTGGAGAATTTTTTAATGCACAAGTATACAGCAAAAGCTAAAGCTTTGCAGCAATTAAATTCACCAATTTTCAGTAAATAACTCAAGTGAAAAAAATTAATTTATCTACTTGAAAATGGCTAATGCAGAGTCAAAGATTAAAATGTTGGAAATAAATTTTCTTCTTACACGCCAACCTTTAAGGAAAATATTATTGAACTCTTCTGGAACACAAAAACTTTGCAACCAGCATTATTATGTATCTTATCCACTTACATTAAACTAAAACTATATATGCATGAGGGAATGTTTCTTCAAATACTAACCATAAATAGAAATTAGAAAAATGTATAAAATTAGGTTGTATATTTCATTCCTAAGGTTTTCTAGACTGGGTTTTCTGAAAGATGCAACACCATTCTCTGGATATTCTACAAATAAAAACACGCTACCCCAGAGCATTGGGTTCAGAATGTGCTACCCCAGAAGATGGCACCTTCGCATTTGAGAAAATCACATAGGACAAAGGTCTCTGACCTTCTCCAATCCTTCTTCTCTGAAGCAAGCTGTAAAAGAATCTGATCTTCAGCTGGGTGCCGTGGCTCACGCCTGTAATCCCAGCACTTTGGGAGGCCGAGGTGGGTGGATCACGAGGTCAGGAGATCAAGACCATCCTGGCTAACAGGGTGAAACCCCGTCTCTACTAAAAATACAAAAAATTATCCGGGTGTGGTGGCGGCGCCTGTAGTCCCAGCTACTCTGGAGGCTGAGGCAGGAAAACGGTGTGAACCCAGGAGGTGTAGCTTGCAGTGAGTCGAGATCACACCACTGCACTCCAGCCTGGGAGAGAGAGCGAGACTCTGTCTCAAAAAAAAAAAAAAATAAAAAGAATCTGATCTTTCTCTGAAGTATGTGATAAGAGCTTCATGTCCCTCATATCTGGAGACAAGGAATGTCACACTGGGACACAGAAAGTAATATGAACAAACAGGCCTTGCTAAGTTCCCCCAGCTTATTACCATTAGATCATACTCCCTCTGTTCAATCATGCTTCCTCATGACTGTCTACTCCCCATCCAACCTAAGCACAAATATACATAGATTTCCCCATTTCTTTGGGTCTTCATTTCTGAAGGTCCACATGTCACATAAAATTTACATTAAATAAATGTGTATGCTTTTCTGTTGTTAAACTGTCTTTTGTTATAGGTGCTTCAGCCATGAACCTAGTGATGGATGAGAAAAAAATATCCCTTCTACCCTACACTAACAAGGAAGGACGAGAGAGAGAATTCTAATTTCTTACCATAGGTATTCAATGTGATGAGAGGGCGGTCATTTGATGTATCAAATTAGGAATTCATTCTAAAACATGTTTGAAACTTTTGTGTTTAGGTTATTGCAGAGGAAGGGGCAAGTTTGGTGCTCCAAATTCCTGTTTTATTTGCCATCATACGAAGGATTTGAATTTGCAAGACACTTCACAAAAGTCTGATTTTTTTTTCACTTTAAATGTGGTATTGTGGTTACTGTAATGAGGTGGCATCGATACTGCTAATACTTACCCTTTGGAGTTTACCCCAAGGCTTTACCATAAGACATCATCCAGATCACTGTGCTTTCTTTTAAAAAACAAGTCTTTATTAAAAAGAAAAGCACAAATTAGACCATCACAAATAGAAATTAGTAATAGCAACAAATGTATTTAGCAGCGACTTTTTTTTTCTTTTTTGTTTTAACAGAGTCTTGCTCTGTCTCTCAGGCTGGAGTGCAGTGGCGCGATCTCGCCTCACTGTAACCTCCACCTCCCAGGTTCAAGCAATTCTCTTGCCTCAGCCTCCCAGAGTAGTTGTAACTAGAGGTATCCACCACCACACACAGGTAATTTGCATATTTTTAGTAGAGTTGGGGTATCACCATGTTGGCCAGGCTGGTCTTGAACTCCTGACCTCAGGTGACCCGCCTACTAAAGTGCCGTGATTACAGGAGTGAGGCACTGCGCCCAGACTATTTAACATCAGTTCTAAACATTGTTGACACATTGCAGTATCTTTCTAATTTTCTCTAATATCCTTAATTAATTATATAATGTGATTTTTGAAGAATTCTTATATACATTAAGATAAAGTTCAAGAAGGCCATTAGCAAAGGATTTTAAAAAGAGTAGTTTTTTTACAAAGATTTTCCATTTTAAATAGATTTTGCTTATGAAATTAATTTCTCCATGTCTTTTAAAAATATGAAACTTGGCTTCCATTAAATATGCTCATTTTTAGTTACCCATGGGATACCCTTATTTATCTATGAAAACAGACACTTCTCATAATTTCCTGTACACTCCTAATGTCAGAGGTATGTTTACAAGTGGTATCATTTAGTTCTGGATTTCATTTCCAGCTATTTAATCTCCAGATTCATGAAAAAGCATTTTTAAGATTATCTCTGAAAACAATACCTGCTTTTTATCTACTCAAAATATATCTACACTTAACATAAGTACACTTTGGATAAGCAGTTATTTTTAGGCAAAACTTTTACTAAGATAAGTATATGACAACATAAATAATGGAGGATATCCATGTGTAACTAAAAGTGAAAATATTTACTTTACCTGGAAGATGTGTTTTTTTTTTTTAAAAAAAACCCTGAAATAATTGATTTCATGCAAAAAAAGTGCTAAAAGAAAAATGCGTAATCTCTGTATGATAAAAACGTTTTCTCGAGCTGTGCAAATGACCTTGCTGATTTTTATTTTATCTAAGAATGGTTTTAATATGCAATAATACAACTTACAGCAACATATAACAATGCATTTAATAGTAATGCACAAAAGTAACAAAGCAATGCAGATAAAAATGTTATACTGAACTCATCATTTGACATACTTCATGTATTAGAAAAATTTGCTGAATAATGTCAATTATCAAAACATGTAGCTGCTATGTAGTCCCTTAAAAACTGATATTTCCAGCATGTATATAATACACATATAAGTATATTCGTGTTGCACATAGTTTTAATACATTTTTTTTTCTTTTGAGACGGAGTCTCACTCTGTCACCCAGGCTGGAGTGCAGTGGCGCAATCTCGGCTCACTGCAAGCTCCGCCTCCCGGGTTCACGCCATTCTCCCGCCTCAGCCTCTCCGAGTAGCTGGGACTACAGGTGCCTGCCACCGCGCCCGGCTAATTTTTTGTATTTTTAGTAGAGACGGGGTTTCACCGCGGTCTCGATCTCCTGACCTCGTGATCCGCCCGCCTCGGCCTCCCAAAGTGCTGGGATTACAAGCGTGAGCCACCGCGCCCGGCCTAATACTTTTTATATTTTTTAAAAAAGAAATTGTATGCCTTTTGTTCAAAACCACTATAACTTACTTGACCTGTGTGTGATTTTTATTTTCCATTAAAATATTTAATTTCCAATATAGTTTGGATGCAGGATAGTCTGCATTTTAGGAAGCAAAAAAATAAATTTTAGAAAGGTAAAATATCCAAGCCAGTTTTGTAGTAATAGTGATTTCTAAAAGTTGAAATAGCAGTAGCTGTCATTAAATGAGCACCTACTATATTTCAGGCACTAAACTGGATTCTTATAGACTCTTTAATATTAATATCATACTTTATAAATGTGAAATTTTAGACTGCAAAGTACATAACTTGCTAAAAGTCACAGATGTAATTAACTATCAATCCAGAATTTGAACTTAAATCTTTTGGCTGCAGATAGGAAAACAAAAGAAGGGTAGGTAAATAGCTAGACGAATCCGTTGACTGACAGTCGTATCAGCTTCCCTTTACTGAATGCTGATCTCATCACACCAGTATAACTTTGTAAAATGTGTTTATTATTTCCATGTTCAAAGTGAGTGATTTAAGGCTAAAAATGATAAGAAATGTGTCCTTGATGGCAGCTATCACTGGAAGATCCAGAATTTAAACCAATATTTCACTATCCAGTATTACTCATTTCAAAGCACTCTGCCTTTCTGCTATCACATACAATTTCTACTTTAAGTAACAAATTCAAATATAATCGGTACAAAGTTTATTCTACCCTGAAAATGAAATGTATACTATTCAAGAACAACTTGATGATTCACATCTGAGAAAACATAGTACTCTCAAAGTGACAAATACTGAATAAATAAATATTACCTCTGTATTGGATGTCTAAAAATGCGTAAGGACAAGATACTTCAAGCTGGAAAATTAGAGTGCAACCAAAAGACAACGGAGAAACCAAACATAGCTGGTCACATATGTATTTTTGTAACGATTTTTAAGTCTGGGAGTCTTTTGTTTCCTAAGCAAACATTTATTTTGTTGTTAGCCAGAAGTTTATATCTCCCTAGATTATGTAAAATACTGAAAAAAGAAATATGAAAACTTTATTTTTGGTTGTGTCATCAAACAGTGCCTGACATATTTGAATGACTACACTTTCAAAAGCTGCCAAACTTTAATTTCTTCTGTTAGTATCTCTATATCTGCACATATTCAACATTCAAAGTAAGGAATCTTGTAGTGTGTGTAATATTGTTCAAGTATTGATCATTTTGTTGCAACTCTGGAAGCACTTTTTAGCCCCTGAAGCCTGAATTAGGGGTATCTATATAGAGAGGAAATTATTGGCTTATCAAAAGTGTGCATAGATTCTGTAGGTCAAGTCTATCCATCATAGACTTCCTAAAAGGTGGATTAGATTTGAAGCTCTCTCAATTTATTTTGTTATGGTTTATTGGCACATTCATTTTGCACAACTGTTTATACAAACTAAATGGCTGCTCATATCTTAAGCCCCTCCATTAGTTTAGTCCAATTCACCATCTAAGATAACAAAAACATAGGAATATTCAGTTCCTACTGCTACCATTACAGAAGGCTCAAGCTGTAGAATATTTGATGCTTTCTGCTCTCAAAGTTCTGATCCAGTCCTTTCTCTTACATAACATCTGTCCATGTCCTTGCTCAGAGGGACCCAGTGCTCAAAGATCCCTTTATTGTGGTGAATGTTTAATTTCTTACTAATATTCATTCAAATGCAATACATGTATAGTTCCATTCAGTCTGTGCTGCTATAATGGAATATAAGAGACTGGGCAATTTGTAGAGATTCTTCATGGTTCTGGAAACTGGAAAATCCAAGATGCAAAGGCAAGGGTCTGGTGAGGACCTTCTTTCTGTGTCATCTCATGGGGAAGATGAGACAGCAAGAGATTGAACTCCCAGCCTTAAGTTATTTTGAATCAGCATGAATCTGTTCACAAGGCTTCAGCCTTCATGACCTAAACACCTCCCATTGGGCCCCACCTCCCAACAGTGGTTCATTGGATTATGTTCCAACACACGCCTTTTGGAGGGACACAGCCAAACCATAATGATATATAACAGCATTTTCTAAGTGTTCATTTTGATGATTTTTGACAAATGTTTACAGTAGTGTAACAACCACTTCAATGGAGACATTTCATCCTAAAAATTCCCTTGTTCTATAGATTCAATTTTTATATTCTTCTGAAATTTTATGCTGAAATCTAATACCCAATATAATGGTATTGGGAGTTGGAGGCTTTGGAAGATGATTACGTCATAAGAACAGAGACTTAATCAAAGGAGTTAGTGCTTTTTATAAGAGACCCTGGAGATATCCCGTCCTTCTACAATGTGAGGACACAAAAGAATGACAGCCAACTCTGAATCAGGAAGTGAGTCATTACCAGGCACTGAATCTGTCAGTAACGTGAATTTGAACTTCTAGTCTCCAAAACTGTGAAAAATAAATTTTGGTTGTTTATAAACTACCCAGTCTATGATATTCTGTTACAGCAACCTAAAGTACTATGTTACCTAGTGCCCCTTTGAAATCAGTCCTCGCCCCCAACCTGACACCTAGCCCCTGTCTACCCCACTCAGATTTGGGTGGCTACAGTTTTGGCTATTAAATAATGTCACAAAAATTGAAGCATATACTATGTAGCCTTGATTGTTTTTTGTTGAGTTTACTTAATGCGTTGGAGATTTATTCATGCTGTTACATATGTCTATATTGTATTTTTTTATTGCAAACTAGTGTTCCATTTGATTATACCTTTACTAATACATGGGCCTCTGGATTATTTCTAGTTTAAGGCCATGCAAATAAAGTTGCTGTAAACATTAGCAAATGGATCTCTGTATGAACATGCTTTTATTTCTCTTGGGTAAACATCCAGGAATTGATAGTTGAGTCATATGATAAATGTATATTTAAATTTAAAAGAAACTTCCCTATTGTTTTCCAAAGCAACTATACCACTGATTTTCTACATATCCTCATCAGTACTCCGTATTCTTTGATTTTATTATAGCCATCCTAGTAGCTGTATAGGGCATCTCATTGCAGTTTTAATTGCATTTTCCTAATGACTAGTGGCGTTAAGCAAATTTTCACTGCTTATTTGCCATTGGTATATACAGTGGTTCCACGTTCTCCATGAGGGATTAGTTCTAGAACCCTGATGGATGCCAAAATCCAGAAATGCTAAAATTCCAACATTGGTCCTGTATAACCTGGGAAAATTAAAACTGAGCCCTCTGCATCCTTGGGCTGCCCAATCTGGGAATACTATATTTTCTATCCATAGTTGGTTGAATCTGTGAATGTGGAGCTCGTACACATGAAAGGCCAACTGTATTTTTTGAAAGTCCAGTTTTTAGTCTCTTTCTACCAGTTATAAAAATTTCCAGTTCGCATATATGGAAACTGTTTTTATGTGGATGGCTGAGGATTCTTCTGGAAAAACATACTGTCAAGAAAAGAACATAGGGATTATAAGCCTGACTTTATAGCAAAATCTGATTTTTTAAAAAGGAATTTTTATTAAAATGTCTAAAAACATTGGGGCCCTGTTGACATCACTTGGATACCCGGCTGGTATAATCTATGACAGTATAAAGAGCCTGTCTATGTACTCTTGCATGGAATATGAGATAATGAGGACTTTGGCATGTCGGTAATTATGTCCACTGGTATTTATTTAGGCAGAATATGGGGGGCTGCCAGGATTAAGAGAGGGCATAGGGTCAAGTGTGCAACCTGAGAAGCCATAAACAGAAAAGAATGTGTAACCTAGTAAACCGTGCAGTTCCTGCAGGTATCTGGCAGGAATGGGACACAGTGGGCCCAGCATGGTCTACCAACCCCCTGCTGAATCCTTGAAATGCCTTCTGAAAACCTCCAGGAAGAAAGGATAGAGTACTGCATGGAGAGTTGAAGGTTCTGGTTTCTCCTGGCTCTTGTTTCTGTTTACGATTTGTATCTGTAGTACTTTCCTGGGACTGCCCTAACAAAACAGCGCACAGTGGGTGGCTTAATCAGAAGTGTACTGTCTCAGAGTTCTGGAGGGTAGAAGTCTAAAATCATGGTGTTGAAAAGGTGGCTCCTTCTGAGAGCCACAAGGAAAAAGCTATTCCAGAGAAGTCTCTCTCCTAATGTCTTGCAGCTTTGGGTGTTTCTTGGTGTTTTAGTCTGTTCTCCTGCTGCTCATGAAGACATACCAGAGACTGGGTTATTTGTACAGAAAAAGAGGTTTAGTGAACTCAGAGTTCCATGTGCTGGGAAGGCCTCATAGTCATGGCAGAAGACGAAAGTCTCATTTCACATGGCGGCAGGCAAGAGAGAATGAGAACCAAGCAAAGAGGAGACCCCTTATCAAACCAACAGATCTTGTGAGACTCATTCACCACCACAAGAACAGTATGGGGAAAACCACACCGTGATTCAATGATCTCTCACCAGATCCCTCCCACAACACATGGGAGTTACGAAAGCTACAACCATGATTCAATTACCTCCCCCAGATCCCTCCCACAACACATAGGAGTTACGGGAGCTAAGACAGACCATATCGCTTGGCTTATCAATGGCATTCTTCCTGTGTCTTCACATCGCCTTCTCTGTATGCCTATCTTTCCCTGTGTCCACATTTCTCCTTTTTGTAACTACAGAGTCATATTGGATTGGGCCCATCCTAATGACCTCATCCTGACTTGGTCATCTGCAAAGGCTGTATTTCCATACAAGGTCACATTCACAGCTACTGGAATTACCGCCTCATTATTTGCTGAAGGTACACAATTCAACCCATAACACTGTCAGTCTAGTAATTGTGCCCTTTTAGGTAATTTCTGTTTTCCACTCATAATTTAAAATGAAAGTATCTTGAAATTATAAAAGACAATAGTGCTAAGAGAAAATTTCCATCAACCTATGATTTTAAACTCTTCAAAGTGCTAAGAGAAAATATCCATCAATCTATTATTTTAAACCTTTCTAAATTATTAAGAGTAAGATATATAAAATAAGATAATTTTCAGGACAGCCATGGTTGTTCATGCCTGTAATCTCAGCACTTTGGGAGGCTCGGGAGAGCAGACTGCTTGAGCTCAAGAGTTCAAGACCAGCCTGGACAAGATGGTGAAACTTCATTTCTACTAAAAATACAAACAATTAGCCTGGTGTGGGCGTGGTGGCAAATGCCTGTAGTCCCAGTTACCCAAGAGGCTGAGGTGGGAGACCTGCTTGAGCCCAGAAAGTCAAGGCTGCAGTGAACCATGATTGCACCACAGCACTGCAGCCTGGGTGACAGCCTGAGACCCTGCCACAGACACACACACACACACACACACATTCAAATAAATGATTGAGTTTACATACCAAAGAGCACCAAAACATATGCTTCAATGAGAAGAAAAGAGTGAGATCTAAGTGTCACTGAGTTATACAGAAACTTGAAAACACGTTGGTGTATCTAAATAATCAATAACCAAAGTAACAGCAATAATAACATTAAGGATAATGACTATTTAGCTTGGAACTTAAAAAACAATACATAATTATATTTACAAATTGCAATAATATAAAAACTGGAAGAGATGATCATATCTAAAATTTTCTATAGCCCTTAAATTGTTCAGGTAGAAGGAGATGATTGATTCAAGTTGTACTTTGTTAATGCAACCTTCTGCTTCATTAGTGCTAATGCACTTTGTTCAACATTTAATAACTAAAGAGCAATGAAAAGCGACACAGATTAAATGGAAAAGGAAATATACAAACAACACACCCCCCAAAAATATGAAATCAAGTCAATGAAAAGCAGAAAAGAAACGAAAAAAGTAAAGAAGTAAAAATAAAGTGAAATTTTATTAAAGATGCAGAAATATATCCATATGTGTCAAAATCATATTTAGTATGAATAGATTAACTTCACTATTAAAAGACAGAGAGTACAAGCTATAATGACAAAGGATTTTTAAATGCTGAGGGACATAAAATGATATGCCAAAATTTAGATTGTATAGTGACATTAATATCTCATTAAATATGCTAGAGCAAAACCTGAAATATATTCAAAAATTAACTTTGGGAGCCCGAGGTGGGTGGATCACGAGGTCAGCAGATCGAGACCATCCTGGCTAACATGGTGAAATACCGTCTCTACTAAAAATACAAAAAATTAGCCAGGCATGGTGGCAGGCGCCTGTAGTCCCAGCTACTAGGGAGGCTGAGGCAGGAGAACAGGGTGAACCCGGGAGGTGGAGCTTGCAGTGAGCCGAGATCTTGCCCCTGCACTCCAGCCTGGGCGACAGAGCCAGACTCCGTCTCAAAAAAAAAAAAAAAAAAAAAAAGGCTTTCCAGTTGAAATATCTTTATAACGTAATATTGAATTCCCATGGCTAAGGAAAAATAATTTTAAAATTAATCAGGTCTAAATAAAATAAATTAAATACTGAAAGGGCAAAAAATTATCTTAAAGATTTTACTCTTCAATGCTCAGTTTTGCTGTGAACGTAAAACTGTTTTAAAATTAAAGTATGTTAAATAGAAATAGTTATTTGGGGGACATTTAATGTTTCTTGATTAAACCTTGGAATGGTAGAGATTTTAGCTTAGAACAGGCATAAAAATTTTAACAATTGTTATTGTGAATATAATAGAATATTGTTCTGAGAACAGTAAATATTTCTTGAGAATTTCGATGTGTCCGAGGCTGGAATATTTTCACATATTGTTTAACTCTTTTGTCTTCTATACTATTTTGTCTTTAAAACAATCAGATGAGGAAAATGAGGCTCAGATAGCAACTAGCCTGACCCAAATCCCACAGCTAGAAAGCAGAGGATGCAGGATTTAAACCCAGAACCTGTTTGACCATTCACTACACTCTACCACCTCCAAGGAACGTGGTGCGTATATGATACTTGAGGACATATCAACAATCACGACTAAGATTTAGTAAAACGGTGGAGAAATGAAGACAATGTTGAAAGAGAAAGAGTTCTAAGCCAACCACAATTAAAGTCTGAGTATGAAGAAGTCATGCAAGATATTTAACAATTTTACAAATGAAGAAGATGAGGCTAAGAGAGAATTCATTGCTTGCCTTATCGGACATCACTGTCCTCAATAATTATTTTAGTTTGTGTTTTCTTTCACGTCTTGAAACTTGCATCATCCTATAATAGCCACTAGAATTTAGTACTTAATTTTTCTCTCGTTTCTGTGCATCTGTGCATGGAGAGGGATATGCCTGCTGCATGCTGACAGAAACTGACATTGTTTGAAAACACCTACTTTCATTTCCTAAATATGTGATTTCAAATATAACATAATTAAATATATAAATACTTAGGATATTTTTCTCTCTCTTAAAATTTATCTTAGCTTTGCAGGCCATAAGCTCAGAAATATGTGTTCCTTGTAAAAGCCACCATCTTGACCTCTTATTCTCCAACCATTAGCACAGTAAGTGTGCATTTAAACAGTTAACTAGCTATGAAATTGTTGGTAGAGGAGTTCTACAAAAACTGCAATGTATTAAAACCCTGTTTGGTCACAACTTTCTGAGAGAGGGAAGAAAACTTCATATGAGTTATGGCGATGGAATTTATGTTTATTATAAGAAAAAATTGCTTTAGGCCAATAAAATTCAAATTAACAAAACATTCAGAAACGAGGTTTAAAACATAAATAGCATGAAATAGGGGAGATTAGAGCTAACATTTTCCAGTAGCTAAATAAACACACGAGCTCATATAGAATTTATTGTGAAGGTTAGAAGAGAAATCTAATTCAATATATTTTATGTAGATATAGAATGATTAGAATCTGTCTGGTTCTTGATAAATATAATCTAAAGAATTAGTTTAGAGATCTTTCTCCCATCTTCAGTCAGAGATTTATAAATTAATGAAATAATCTATTATCATTTCACCTTAGATGTCATAAGACTTTGGAAACAGGGGGTATTAGGGACTAATTTACAACACATAAATAGCTTGAACAGGTGGTACTTAATACCATTACAGATACTGGTCACTGGGTAGAGTTCACAGTTATGGAAGTTAATGCCAATTAGAAAAATGTTCATATCCTCGTCACTGAATAAACTTAAACTAAGTGAAAAGATACCACTTGCCAGGTTCGGTGGCTCAGGCCTGTAATCCCAGCACTTTGGGAGGCCGAGGCAGGCAGATCACAAGGTCAGGAGATCGAGACCATCCTGGCTAACAGGGTGAAACCCCGTCTCTACTAAAAATGCAAAAGAAATTAGCCGGGTGTGGTGGCGGACGCCTGTAGTCCCAGCTGCTCGGGAGGCTGAGTCAGGAGAATGGTGTGAACCCAGGAGGCGGAGCTTGCAGTGAGCCGAGATCGCACCACTGCACTCCAGCCTGGGCAACACAGCGAGACTCCGTCTCAGGAAAAAGAAAAAAAGAATGGACAAACAATACAAATGCCTTTAATTCCGTTCAGACTTAAGACTTCATAGTTCTCAGAGACACCAAAGAAATTCTTTCCAAAAGTTTTTTTTGCAGAGGTATATTTAAAGGCATAATTAGATTTTTAAGAGCTTCCCAGATTGTAACAAATATAAGTAACTTCAACTAGCAAATAAATTCATAAATATAGCTAGCTGCTCAGTATTGCTGATTTGATATCATTTGATATCTTTGAACTGTACCAACATTTAATGAGGATATAACTGAGTGAATCCTGCAACAGAAATATTAACATATGTGCTAAAATGAGCTATAATGGATATATATATTTCCAATGTCATTTAGAGCAAATACTTACATTAATCAGGCTGAATTATATGATTCCTACATTGAATCTTTGAACAATTGAGTTACAGGGGCAAATAATAGACAAATAAAGAAATGACATAATTAGATCATAAATTGATTTAGTAGTCTTATATAATTTTTAAGTAGAGCCTGAAGGAAGAGTACTGATCATGAAATAGTATCCTAAGAGAATGCAGCTATTACTTAATAATACAAGGAAATCAGAAAATTTGTCAAGGATCATGCAGCATAGTGAGTAGTAATGATTTACATATATCCGAATAGATGATTTACATATATCAGAATAGATTATTTACATATATCAGAACTGATGATTTACATATATCAGAATAGATGATTCACATATATCAGAATTGATGACTTACATATATCAGAATATTCATTACTTTAGGAGGGAAAGGTAAATTATTAAGAAATATTTGTACAGTGTACACTATTAGAGAATAAAGTTATAATCAAATAATTACGAATACTTTTAAATCTTATACATCTCATGATATAGATACGGAAAGTCCTAAATTAATGGATTTATGAGGATGTCTTAGTCACTGAGGTCTATTATTAGCTAATTCTCACATTGCTATAAGGAACTAACAGAGCCAGGGTAATTTATAAATGAAAGACGTTTAATTGACTCACAGTTCCACATGTCTGGGGAGGCCTCAGGAATCTTACAATCATGGAGGAAGTCACCTCTTCACGGGGCAGCAGGACAGAGAATGAGTGCCAGGAGGGGAAATGCCATATGCTTATGAAACCATGTGAGCTCATCAGAACTCACTCACTGTCATGAGAACAGCATGAGGGAAACCACCCACACTATTCAGTTACCTCCCACTAGGTCCCTCCCATGGCATGTAGAGATTATAGGAATTAAAATTCAAGATGAGATTTAGGTGGGCAGACAAACCATATCATTCTGCCCCTGTCTTCTCCAAAATCTGATGTCCTCACGTTTCAAAACAAACCATGCCTTCCCAACACTCCCCCAAAGTCCTAACTCCTTCCAGAATTAACCTAAAAGTCCAAGTCCAAAGTCTTACCGGAGACAAAGCAGTTCCCTTCCACCTAGGAGCTTGTAACATCAAATCAAGTTAGTTGCTCCCATGATACAAAGTGGTTATAAGCATTGGGTAAATGCACCCATTCCAAAAGGGAGAAATTGGCCAAAACAAAAGGGATACAGGCCCACGCAAGTCCAAAATCCAGTGAGGTAATAATTAAATCTTAAAGCTCCAGAATAATCTCCTTCAATTCCATGTCTCATATCTAGGACACACTGATGCAAGAAGTGGGCTCCCACAGCCTTGGAAACTCTGCCCGTGAGGCTTTTCAGAGTACAACCCCTCTCCCAACTGCTTTTGTGGGCTGGCTTTCAGTATCTGCAGCTTTTCCTGGGGCACAGTGCAAGCTATCAGTGGATCTACGATTCTGGGGTCTGGAGGATTGTAGACCTCTTCTCACAGCTCCACTAGGCAGTGCGCCAGTAGGGACTCTCTGTGGGGGCTCCAACCCCACATTTCCCTTCTGCACTTCCCTAGCAGAGGTTCTCCATGAGGGCTCCACCCATGCAGCAGACTTCTGCCTAGACGTTCTGGTGTTTCCACACATCTTCTGAAATCTAGGCAGAGGTTCCCAAACCTCAGTTTTTAACTTATGTGTACCCATGGGCCCAACATCACATGTAAGTTGCCAAGGCTTGGGGCTTGTGCCCTCTGAAGCAATGGCCTGAGCTTTATATTGGCCCATTTTAGCTACAGCTGGGATGCAGAGCACCAAGCCCTGAGACTGCACACAGCAGCAAGGTCCTGGACCCGGCCCTGGACACCATTTTTTCCTTCTAGACTTCCAGGCCTGTGATGGGAGGGGCTGCTGTGAAGACCTCTGACATTTTCCCTGGAGACATTTTCCCTACTCTCTTGGTGATTAGCATTTAGCTCCTCATTACTTATGCAAATTTCTGCAGCTGGCTTTAATTTCTCCCCAGAAAATGTTTTTCTTGTCTATCACATTGTCAGGCTGGAAATTTTCCAAACTTTTATGCTTTGTCACCTCTTGAATGCTTAGAAATTCCTTCTGCCAGATACCTGAAATCATCTCTCTCTAGTTCAAGGTTCCATAGATCTCTAGGGCAGGGACAAAATGCTACCAGTCTTTTTACTAAAGCTTTCCATTTCCCAACAAGTTCCTCATTTCCATCTGATAGCACCTCAGCCTAGACTTCATTGTCCATATTGCTATCAACATTTTGGACAAAGCCATTCAACAAGTCTCTAGGAAGTTCCAAGCTATCTCATCTCTTCCTGTCTTCTGAACACCCCAAACTGTACCAACTTCTGCCTATTACTCAGTTCCAAAGCTGCTTCCACATTTTCAGGTATCCTTATAGCATTACCCGACTCCTGGTGCCAATTTACTATATTAGTCCATTTTTACATTGCTATAAGGAAATACCTGACACTGGATAATTTGTAAAGAAAAGATGTTTCATTAACTATACATGGCTGAGGAAGCCTCAGGAAACTTACAATCATGGTGGAAGCCACTTCTTCAAAGGGTGAACAGAGAAAATGAGTGCCAGAAGGGGAGAGGCCAAATGCTTATAAAACCGTCATATCTTGTGAGAACTCACTCACTATCATGAGAACAGCATGGTGGAAAACCACCATCCTGATTCAATTACCTCCCACTGGGTCTCTCCCATGACATGGGATTATGAGAATTAAAATTCATTTGGGTTGGGCCACAGCCAAAGCATATCAATTTTTGTGTAAGTGTTGAAAAAGTCTGCAGAGTGATGACAAATTTTGAAATTATAAGAATGAAATAAGGCACCTTCAAAGGTGGAGTTTGAATGAATGAAGCAAAAAGCTCATCTCAGGAAAAAGCTGCTCTGATGAAACTCCAGATTAAATTTGGCATGAACCCCTAATGTTAATTGGATCATGCTTATGAACATGTAACCTGTACAGTTCCCACAGAGCCCTATACTTAGAAGGTTCCTGCATTGGTTTTGTGCTTGGCTGTCCTTTTCTTTATATTCTTAATATATTTTTTAAAAGTGCTCTAGATATTACCACAGCTGGCCCTGTGCTTTAAAAGGAATAGAATGAAAAAAGCAACCTGTAAATAAAGTAAATAGTATTGATAAACAAAGCAGCATACACACTCCTAATGTAACTTTGGTGGAGGGGTTGGGACTGGGAGTAGTTTGAGAAAAAGAGCAAGAACATATGAGAAAGAAAATAGCTGGTAAATCAACAGGCCACTGGAAGCCTGTGTGTTTTTGGATATCATGACCACCAGTCATTTCTTCTCATTGTCATGAGGTGGTTCAATGTATTAAGTCAAGAGGTCAGAAGTCTGCATTGCCACACCTTCTCTGCCTACCACCACTGCTTAATGACAAGAAACTCTACAGGAAGTGAAAAGGTATAGTTAACAAGAAAGCTGGTACAGTTTCCACCTAAAATTGAAGAATTGAAAAAACTGAAAGGGGCTTAGATAGTTAAGGGACTAGTCCTAGAAATTAATTTACTGCTTTATTAGTCCATTTTCTTGCTTCTAATAAAGACATACCTGAGACTGGGAAGAAAAAGAGGTTTAGTGGACTTACAGGTCCACATGGCTGGGGAGGCCTGACACTCACGGCAGAAGGAAAGCAGGAGTAAGTCATATCTTACATGCATGGCAGCAGGCAAAAAGAGAGAGCTGGCTTGTGCAGGGGAACACTTCTTTTTAAAACCATCAGATCTCATAAGACTTATTCCCTATTATGAGAACAGCACAAGAAAGATCCACCCCCATGATTCAAATACTTCCCACTGGGTCCCTCCCATGACACACAGGAATTATGAAAGTTCCAACTTCAGATGAGATTTGGGTGGGGACACAGCCAAACCATACCATTCCACCCCTGGACCCTCCCAAATCTCATGTCCTCACATTTCAAAACCCATCATGCCTTCCCAACAGCCCCCAAAGTCTTAAGTCATTTCAGCATTAACCCAAAAGTCCACAGCCCAAAGTTTCATGTGAGACAAGGCAGGTCACTTTTGCCTATGAGGTTGTAAAATCAAAATCAAGCTAGTTACTTCCTAGATACAATGGGGTACAGGTATTGTGTAAATACAACATTGGCCATAACAAAGTGGCTAAAGGCCCCATGCAGGTCCAAAATCCAGCAGGGCAGTTAAAACTTAAAGTGCCAAAAGATCTCCTTTGACTTCATGTCTCACATCCATGTCATGCTGATAGAAGAGGTGGATTAGCATGGTCTTGGGCAGCTCTGCCCCTGTGGCTTTGCAGGGTTTAGCCCATCACCTGGCTGCATTCACAGGCTGCCATTGAGTGCCTGTGGCTTTTCCAGGTGCATGGTGCAAGCTTTCAGTGGATCTATGATTCTGAGTTCTGGAGGATGGTGGCCCTCTTCTCACAGCTCCACTAGGTGGTGTCCCAGGACTCACTGTGGGGGCTCCAACTCCACATTTCCCTTCTGCACTTTCCTAGCAGAGGTTCTCCCTGAGGGCCCCACCCATGCAGCGAACTTCTGCCTGGGCATACAGATGTTTCCATACATCCTCTGAAATCTAGATGGAGGTTCCCCCACCTCAACTCTTGACTTTTGTGCACCTGCAGGCTCAACACCATGTGGGAGATGCCAAGGATTGGGGGCTCCACCCTCAGAAGCAATGGGCTGAGCTTGGCCTCTGTTAGTCATGGCTGGTGTGACTGAGATACAGGGCACCAAGTCCCTAGACTGCACACAAGAGGGGGACCCTGAGCTCCACCCATGAAACCATTTATTTCTCCTAAACCTCTGGGCCTGTGATGGGAAGGGCTACCACAAAGACCTTTCATATGCCCTAGAGACATTTTCCCCATTGTCTTGGTGATTAACATTCAGCTCCCGGTTTCTTATGCAAATTTTGTAGCTGGCTTGAATTTCTCCTCAGAAAATGGGATTTTCTTTTCTATCTCATTGACAGGCTGCAAATTTTCCAAACTTTTATGTTCTGTGTCTCTTTTACAACTGACTTCCTTTAACAGCACCTGTCACTTCTTGAATGCTTTGCTGCTTAGAAATTTCTTCCACCAGATACTCCAAATCATTTCTCTGAAGTTTAAAGTTCCACAAATCTCTAGGATGGGGCAAAATGTCACCAGTCTCTTTGCTAAAGCATAACAAGAGTAACCTTTTTCCAAACGAGTCTAGTTCCTCATCTCCATCTCAGAACTCCCCCACCTGGATATTATTGTCTGTATCATTATCAGCATTTTAGTCAAAGCCATTCAACAAGTCTCTAGGGAGTTCCAAACTTTCCCACATTGTCCTGACTTTTGAGCCCTTCCAACCGCTGCTTGTTACCCAATTCAAAAGTTGATTCCACATTTTGGGGTATCTTTTCAGCAACACTCCACTCTACTGGTACCAATTTACTATATTAGTTTGCTTTCATGCTGCTCATGAAGACATACTTGAGACTGGGAAGAAAAAAATTTTAATAGATTTACTGTTCCACATGCCTGGGGAGGCCTCACAATCATGGTGGAAGTTAAGGAGGAGAAGATCACTTCTTACATGGATGGCAACAGGCAAAGAGAGAGCTTGTGCAGGGAACATGTGTTTTATAACCATCAGATCTTGTGAGACTTATTCACGGTCAAAAGAACAGTGTGGGAAACACCTGACCCCATAATTCAATTACCTCTCACTGGATTCCTCCCATGACACATGTGAATTGTAGGAGTTACAATTCAAAATGAGATTTGGGTGGGGACACAGCCAAACCATATCAACTGTCATCTTGTATCTTTTCCTTATTATAATTATTGTACTAGTCAAGGTTCTTTAGAGAAATTGACCAATAATAAATAGATACATACATACACACATAGATGAAGAGATTTATTATGGGACTTGGCTCACAAGGCTAGGGAGACCCACCAGTCCCACCATCTGATGTCTGAAAGGTAAGAACCAGGAAAGCAGGTACTACATATAATTCAGGCTCAGTTTCAAGGTCAAAGAACCAGGAGTGCCAATGTTTAAAGTCATCATGGATGAATTTCCAGTTAGAGCAAATTCACACGTAGTCTACCTTTTTGTTCTATTTAGGACCTCAGTGGATTAGAAGATGCCTGTTCACATTTATGAGGGCAGATCTTCTTCACTCAGTTTACTGATTCAAGTACTAATCTCTTATGGAAAGACTCCCACAGACACACTCATAAATAATGTCTTACCAGCTCCCTGGGTATTCCTTAGGTGAATAAAGTTAACACAAAAAATTAAATATTTCATGAAAAAGACAAGGACTAGACAAAGAACAAAAAGATTAATGTATATTTTATTTTTAGTTTTTTTTTTGTTTTTGTTTGTTTGTTTGTTTTGAGATGGAGTTTTGCTCTTGTTGCCCAGGCTAGAGTGCAATGGCATGATCTCCGGGTAACTACAACCTCCGCCTCCTGGGTTCAAGTGATTCTCCTGCCTCAGCCTCCCGAGCAGCTGAGATTACAGGCCACCACACCCAGCTAATTTTGTATTTTTAGTAGAGACAGGGTTTCTCCACGTTGGTCAGGGTGATCTCGAACTCCCAACCTCAGGTGATCCGCCCGCCTTGGCCTCCCAAAGTGCTGGGATTACAAGCGTGAGCCACCGCACCTGGCTATTTTTAGTTTAAAGCATAAATACAACTCTTACCTTACCTTCCAATGGTGGTAATTCTAGCTGAGTGTTTTTTTTTAAGCTCACAATTAAATTACTTATTTCCATTTTAGCAATGGACTACAAAAGGTTAGTCTATCTTTCAGTAATTTATTAGAAAAAAAATCACCATTTTGTTATTGAACCCTTGGCAACATTAAATTGAGCATTAATGCACTCCACCTCAATCTATGCTGGAGCAAAAAATAAGCCACTTTTAGAGGCCAACTCTATAAATGCGTTTCACAAAAGCCTAGTCATCCCTAAGTTTCCCCTTTATTGTTCCAGAGCCAGTCCCCAACAAATGTGTGGACAAAACTCAAAGACAGGTGACCCAAAACAAATTATATCCCCTCTGAAGTCTAATCTCTATAATTCTGTTAGCCCTTAAGCGGAATTTTCAGGAAATCATGTGAGATAAACCAAAGTATTAAAAACATACCTTATAAGCTTAATTTTTAAAAGGATTTTAATTATAGTTTTTAGAAAAGTTAAAGTTTAGTAATTCTGTAATAAATACAGTTGAGATATACTTTATGCCTTGAGAATGTTAAGTATGTTTCTAGGAACATAATTGATGAGATTATTTAATTTTTAAAAGGATTTTAACAGTGGTTTTAAGAAAAGTTACAGTTTAGAAATTCTGTAATGAATACAATTGAGATATTTTTTATACCTTGAGAAATCAATTATTAATTTGAAGAAAAAAGAGACACATGCCAATTAAAAGGAAATTCCTAGCTGTGATCAGTAACAGTGTGGCAGAAACATCGCCAAAAATAGGCCTGCAATTGCTGACATGCAAAACCGCCACCAATCACAGAATGTGTGTTACGCATCCTTATCACATACTTCTATAACTTCTCATCAGTTCGTCTGTTTTTCTGTCCGCAGCCCCTCTGATATCTCTGTGAATTTTGTAGGCCAGATTCAAATTTTATTTTGTATTGATATCATTCTTATATTAACATGGTTCCAGCAAAACTGAAGTGAGAACGGACAAACCTGAGAGACAAATCTTTCTTTGGTAAACTCCATACTTCTTTAACGTGTTCTTTTAAAACCTGCAACTCCTAAGAAGTTATTAACTTCTATTTTTTCTTGTTGTAAATTATAAAGTAGCTTAATATCCACCAGGTATTATTGGAAAACAGTCATTTTTGAGCTGTGTTTGAGAAGCAAGAACACTGTTGGGTTAATCAATTTTAAATGCTCCTAAAACATAGAGCCCCTTTAAGAATATTTGGCCATGCGCAATGGCTCTTGCCTGTAATCCCAGCACTTTGGGAGGCTGAGGCAGGTGGATCATGATGTCAAGAGTTCGAGACCAGCCTGGCCAACGTGGTGAAACCTCATCTCTAGTAAATGTACAAAAATTAGCCAGGCATGGTGGCGTGCTCCTGTAGTCCCAGCTACTCGGGAGGCTGAGGCAGGAGAATTGCTTGAACCTGACGGGTGAAGGTTGCAGTGAGCCAGATCGCACCATTGCACTCCAGCCTGGTCAACAGAGCAAGACTCCATCTCAAAAACAAACAAAACAACAACAACAACAAAACGAATATTTAATAATGCAATACTTCATGGAAAAATAGAGTAGCGAAAACACATTTTTAAAATTAACATATATATTAACGTGAAGTATCTTTATAAAACAAATCCAAGAAAAATCAGTCTTACACATTTGATTTATAAAAAATCCAATATAAGATTTTAAATTTATATTAATAGTAATGTTTATAATATTTCAGTTAAAATAGAACTGACATAATAAATTATATATCATCAGATTTTAATATATAAACATCATACAAAATATATTCTCCAACCACCAGAGGATG
Source organism: Symphalangus syndactylus (assembly GCF_028878055.3). Classification (NCBI taxonomy): domain Eukaryota; kingdom Metazoa; phylum Chordata; class Mammalia; order Primates; family Hylobatidae; genus Symphalangus; species Symphalangus syndactylus. The sequence goes on along the minus strand of NC_072435.2, from coordinate 3,183,092 downwards.
AAGTTAGAAATCAGTAACGGAGAACTAGAAAACTTCAATTTCTGAGAATTAAAAACACTCTCTAAACAACTAATGGATCATTACAGAAATCATAAAAAGAAATTAGAAAATACTTAGAGATGAATAAAAACAAAAACAAAACAAAAATTATGGGACATAGTAAAATAAGTGCTAAGGAGAAAAGTTATAGTTAAAAAGCTTCCATTTAAACAGAATGCAGATCTTAAATCAAGAACCCATTTGTACAACTAGAAAAAGAAGAACAAAGAAAACCCAAAGGCAGCAGATGCAGAGAGTTTAAAATGTAGAGAAAAATCAATGAAATCAAAAGTTGATTCTTCAAAAAAAATCAATGTGAAAAACCTTTAGCTAGATTGACTTAAAATAAAGAAGACTCAAATCACCAAAATCACAAATGAAAGTGAGAACATTATTACTTACTCTGCATGAATAAAAAGTATTATAAGGGTACTATGAAAAATTATATGTCAACAATTGCATGTACCAGATGAAACCGACAAATTCCTAAAAATATGCAACATACCAAGACTAAATCATGAAAAATAGAAAATCTGAATAGATCTATAATTAGTTAGGATTATGGATCTGTAATAAAAAATCTAGCAACAAGGAAAATTCCTGGACCTGGCAGCTTCGCTGCTGAATTATACTAAACATTTAAAGAGGAACTATAATAATGCCAGTCTTTCATAAACGTTTCCAAAAACGTAAAGAGGAGGAATACTTCATGTGAGGCCAGCATTACCATACTACCAAAACCAGACAAAGAAGTTGCGAAAAAACAAAAAACAAGAAAACACAACAGACTAATATCTATTATGAACATCAACGCAAAAATCCTCCACAAAATACTAGCAAACCAAATTCAGCAGCATATTAGAATGACCAAGTGGGATTTATTCCTGGAATCTAAGCATGGTTCAACACACGAAAATTGATCAATGTAATACCCCATATTAACAGAAGGGAAAAAATAAGCATAATTGTCTCAATTATGCATTTGGTAAAATTCAACATCTTTCATATCAAAAACACTCAACGAACTAGGAACTGAAGAAAACTACCTTAACATAATAAAATCCATATATAAATATTCAATAGCCAACATCACACTCACTGTTAAAAGACTGAAAGTTTTACCTCTAAGATCAGAGACAAGACAATGACGCATACATTGCCACTTGTATTCAACAAAATACTGAAAGTCCTAACCAGTGAAATCGGGCAAGGAAAAGACATAAAAGGCACCCAAATTGGAAAGGAAGAAGTACAATTATCTCTGTTTGTACACAGCATAATACTTTAGGTATAAAACTCTAAAGATCACACACACACTCACATGCACACACACATAGTTAAAACTAAGAAACAAATTTAGGAAAGCAGTAGGATACAAAAGCAACACATAAACATTAGTTTCATTTTTACTTACTAACAATGAACAATCAGAAAAGAAAGTTTAAAAAATAATTCCATTGATTATAGCATCAAAAAGAATGAAATACTTATCAACTTAGCCAGGGATATGAAAGACTTGTAAAATGAAAACTATGGAAGACTTAAATAAACAGAAAGATATTCCATGTCCATGTGTTGGAAGACTTAATATTTTTAAGATGTTAACACTAACCAAAGCAATCTTAACATTAAATGCTATGCCTTTCAAAACTTCAGCAATTTTTATAGAAAGAAATAATCTATTCTAAAATGTATATGGAAAAACCAAGGGACACCAAATAGCCAAAACAATCTTGAAAAAGAACAAAGCTGGAGAACTCACACTTTCTGGTTTCAAAATTACAAAGCTTCAGTAATCAAAACAGGGTGCCACACGCATAAAGACAGACTTACAGGCCAATGAAGTAAAATCGAGATCCCAGAAATAAATCTTCACATATATGGTGAAATGATTTTTGACCATGGGTCCAAAATCATTCAATGAGAGAAAGAGCAATCTTGAAAAAATAAAAATAAAATGGTGGGATGCTGGTGGAACAACTGAAAAATCACATATAAAATAATGAAGTTGGACCCTTGTATAACACTATGTGGAAAAATTGACTCAAAATTAATCAAAGACCTAAATGTAATACAAAAAATACTATAAAACTCTGAGAAGAAATAATAGAACAAAAGCTTCACAACATCGGAGTTGGCAATAATTTCTGCAATGTGACATCAAAGGCACAGGCAAGAAAAGAAAAAAATTTAAAAATTGTAGTTGATAAACTTTTTTAAAAAACTGTATTCAAAAAATACTATCATCAGAATAAAACGGCAACCCAGAGAATGAAAAAAAAATTTGCAAATGATATTTGACAAGGGACTGAGATCCAGAGTAGATGGGGAATTTTAAAAACTCATCAACAAAATAAAACAAATAGCCTGATTCAAAAATGGGCAAAGAACTTTTCTCCAAAGAATAGAAATGGTCAATAAGTACATAAAAGGAGCCTCAACATAATTAATCATTAATCAACATAATTAATCAATTAGCAAATCAAAGCTACAATAACATAACACCTCATACCCATTATGATAGTTACTATTAAAAAAACAGAAAATAAATCTGTTGGCAAGAATGTGGGAAAATGTAACACTTGTGCACTGTTGGTGAGGATGTAAAATGATACAGCCACTGTAGAAAGCAGTATGTCAGTTCTTGTAAAGATTAAAAATATAAGTACATATAACCCAGCAACCCCAATCCAGGTATATACCCAAGAAAATTTAAAGCAAGGTCTTGAAGAGATATTTGTACACACATGTTCACAGCAATATTATTCAAAATAGCTAAAACGGAAGCAATCCAAGTGTCTGTCAGTGGATTAATGGATAAGCAAAATGTAGTGTACACAAACAAAAGAATATTATTCAGCCTTAAAAATGAATACAAGTCTGAGATATTCTACAATAGGATGAAATGGAGGTCATTATGCTAAATTAAATAAGCCAATAACAAAAGACAAATGCTGTATGATTTCATTTGTATGAGGTTCTTAGAATAGTCAAAATCACAGACAAAACCAATGGTAGTTTCCAGAGATATATATTGACTAATGGGTCGAAAGCTTCGGTTTCACAAGACTAAAGAGCTCTGGAGATGGACGGTTATGATTATTGCACAATATAAATGTACTTAGTATCACTGACCTATATATAGCCATACACCACATAATGATGCTTCTGTCAACAACAGACCACTTACAGGTCATTGTTGCCATAAGTTTGTTATGCAGCTGAAAAATTCCTATTGCCTAGTGAAACTGAAGCTATCATGTCACAGTACAATGCATCAATGCATTGCCTTTTCTATGTTTAGATACACAAATATTTAACATTGTCTTACAATTATCTGTAATATTCAGTACAGTAACATGCTTTACAGGTTTGTAACCTATGGACAGAATGTATCACTGTCTTTTAAGTGATGCATGGTCTACTTTAAAATAATTAAGATAATAAATTTCACATTAAGTGTATTTTATTTTGCAAAGTTACCATCTCTGTCTTCACTTACGGATATTGGCCAAAGTCTGAAGCAGGTGAGAGCCGTGATAATAAAATGAGTAGGAAAGTTTGTTAGGTGGGGCAGTGAGAGTTTGACAGAATTTACTGTCAAGATCCGATGCATAAGAACAGTCATTCATTATTACATGAAGAATAACAATTTTTAGAAGAGCATATGCAACATTATTCTATTTAGATAAATCTAAATAAAAATGACATATGTGTGTATATTTTATATGATTAGAATAAAGATCTCCAAGGAAACATGCAGATACTAATAGGGATTAGAAAGCTTTGGTAGAATTGATGTCCATTTAAATAAAAGAGTATTACCCTTATGTTCCAAGTGTATATCATGCTTGTAAAATAAACCAATACATTATACAAAATATGCTACTATTAAATTGAAACCAAATTCTTCTAATTATCTAAGAAAGGCAGAATTATGTAATGATCAGAAATAGATCCCTAAGCCAGATTTTCCGGGTTGGATTTTCAGGTCTTCTATCACTCACCAGTTGTGTGATTAACCATTAGCGTTAACTTCTCCATTCCTCGTAAATTTCTGTCAAGAATTAAGTATGCGAATACATGTACTCATAGATATATGCATGTACACAGCATGCAGAAAAATACTGGTTTTTGTACTGTTATTATCCTATTCAGCTATTTGTGTTCATTCCAGTTAATGATCATAGTATAAAAATTTAAATTTATGCTACAAATTTATTTTAAATATTTACGCTTATATCATCGTACTGAGTATTCGAATGCTCTCAGTTCTTTTTATCAGATGCTAATCACTGGCTTATCCAGAGATCCGAATCTGTGTTACAGTCATTTTCCAAGCTTGCCTCTGAAAACTCAAACAAAGAATAAATATCACTCTGTGTTTTTTACAGTTAAAAAACAAGGGAAATAAACTACCATCATGGGCACTTTACTCTAACCATACTGGTTATTTCAAAAACTAAAGTAAAAGGCAAATCAACTTAGTGATTAGTTTAATAACTCCTTTAAAGCAGTGAGTTTTTAATTAACAGAAATGTGGCTGCTCAACAATGTACTCTATTATTCTTCTAACTGTACATCTCTGAATAACACATTGACCTGTTCAGTGATATTAAGGTTTGACAGTGGCCTTTATGGAAACGTGGGCGTGTTCCAGCTTCCACTTGCAGTGGTGTGTTGTAACGATGTTTCAGTCACTTCCAGATGGGAATATTTAGGTATCCCCCTACTGGAAAGGTTTGAAGACTGCTATTATTTCTCAAGGAGCACATAGATAAACCGAATTAGTGAGCAAAGGATCAGGCAGAGTGATTGTGTCTAACCAGCTTGGCCATGCCAAAAATAAGACAAACGAAACTAATTATGAATCAGTAATTAAATGTCTGTGTTTTCCAGACTTTTGACAAGTGAGTTTTAATAGTTTTCAGATAACGTCATGCCAACTCTATGAATGTGCATAAAGGAATGAAATAAGCTGTTTAAATGCAGACTTCAAAATGTCTACCCTGTGATGACTGCAGTTGACATCAGAAACTTAGTTAGGAAAACCAGGATGTGGGTTAGTGAGACTGGCCAGGATCTCAGTGGAACAAGGAAACAGTCAATATTCAATTATTATACACAGTTTATTATTTATCCTGAAGCTGGCAATGTAAGGGGCACAATTCAGTTTTTTAGAACATAATGTGAAATGTTAAATACCATCAAATCAATTCTAATTTCAACAGGACTTCTGACTGTACAGTTAGTCTGTTACTATCTTTACCTTAAAGAGAAACATACACCACACAAGTTTATCATAACTTCACTTTAAAACTAAAGAATATTTTAAATCTATTTTGGGAGCGGTTTTACACATTTCATTGTGCCAGTCTATAATGTATACTTCCCTTTCAGAAAATGTGCTTTCAGTACACTGCCAACTAGTAAAAATTACCATCTGGTTATGTTAAAAGCAGTTCTTCCTTCTTTTTCATTTCAGCTTACCCTCAATCCACTCAGAATGATTCTTCACATACTTCGAAAGCTTTTGACTCAAGGTCAGAATGAAGTAAAATATTGCACTTTTCTTCTAAGGAAAAAGATCTGAGTCAAATATACTCTATCCTACTGTACACTTAAGCTTTCTTGTTAAATTAAAATTGGGATGTAAAACGTCTAGGGCAACCTTTTCCTGATTACTGATGACAAATGATTTTGTTGGACTCAACTGCATTTCTACTGCATTAGAAATGCACAGCATATAACCTTCCTCACATCGTGGGTGCTAGTAGAATGTCCAATTTAAAATTGGAAAACATTTCCATCAAATTGCAGCTTAAATTAAGCTAATTTTATCATTTCCAGAGGAACCATTAAATACCACTTATGAAGGTCACAAGACCTGCTTTCTTTCCTAATCTTAAATGCTGAGGACTTGCATAGGTACATTAAAACGCTCTTAAGCTGATTGGATTTGCTGGCAAGGTTGAAGGGTGACTAGCAGACAACTGCCACAGTCAAGTGTCAAAAGTGTTACCAAACTTTTGCATTCATCCTAGGAAGAAGACAACAGTAGTGATTTATTAGGTAAAACATAGATGTGATTGAAATCAGAAATGGAAGACAGAATCCTGGGACTTATTTTCTTCTACTGAAAAATCGGGGCTTTAAAAATTTAAATATATTATTAAAAGAACACATTAAGCATAGCAAACAAGCCTGTGAAAAGATGTTCAACATCACTGATCACCAGAGAAATGCAAACCAAAGCTACAATAGATATTATCTTACCCCAGTTAAAATGGCTTTTATCCAAAAGACAGGCAGTAACAAATGCTGAGAAGGGTGTGGAAAAAAGGAAACATTTGTACACTGTTGACGGGAATGTAAATTTGTACAACCACCCACGACGGAGAACAGTTTGGCAGTTCCTCAAAAAACTAAAAATTGAGCTACCACATGATCCAGCAATCCCACTGGTGAGTGTATACCAAAGAGAAAAAAATGAGTAAATCAAAGAGATATCTGCACTCCTTTGTTTATTGCAGCACTGTTTACAATAGCTAAGATTTGGAAGAAAGCTAAGTGTCCATCAACAGAAGAATGGATGAAGAAAATGTGGTTCATATACACAATGGAGTACTATGCAGCCATAAAAAAGAATGAGAGTCAGTTATTTGCAACAATATGGATGGAAATGGAGATCATTAGGTTACTGGAAACAAGCCAGGCACTGAAGGACAAACATTGCATGTTCTCAATTATTTGTGGGATCTAAAAATCAAAACAGTTGAATTCATGGACATAGAAAGTAGAAGGGTGGTTACCAGAGGCTGGGAAGGGTAGTGGGTTTTTGGGAGGGGGCGGAGGGTGGAGATTGTTAATAGGTACAAAAAATAGAATGAATGAGACCTACTACTTGATAGCACAATAGGGTGACTATAGTCAATAATAACTTAATTGTATATTTCAAATTCACCTAAAGAGTGGAACTGGATTGTTTGTAACTCAAAGGATAAATGCTAAGGGAATGGATACCCCATTCTCGATGATGTACATATTTCACGTTGCATGCTTGTATCAAAATATCTCAGGTACCCCATAAATATACACACCTACTATGTACCCACAAAAAATTTAAAAATAATAAAAATAAAAAAATTTAAATATATATTACAGTCTTACAGTACTTGTGTAATATCAATACAAATATTAATATTTAATAATTAATTAAAATATTTATATAAACTGCAACCCACATCTCTCACACATAGTAGGCATTCAACATAGAGTCACATCAGTTAATTTTTGTAAATAATAATAATCAAAACCTAACATTTAATACATACTATATAACTAACACTGTCTTTCAAGATATACGAACATCCTACTTTATTCCTCACAACAACCCTATGATGTAGATATAGAATATAGGACATAGATAATTCCTTTGTACAAATGGAAAACTTGGGAAACTGAATAGTTAAATAATTATTTCCAGCAATTAAATGGCAGAACAAGGAATAAAATATAAGGTTGTGTAATTATTTTGCCCAATTTCTTCACCACTGTGAATGCTAACGCTCTAAAATATTGCTGAAAAAACACACGGGCCCTTGTCTTCATTGATCTTGCATAATACAGAAAATGATGTTACATTATGGCAAATATAATCTGTTTATTCATTTCTGTTATTAAAATAGAAATGCTTGGCTAACATTTGAGCTAGTTGTAATGTTATCATATAAAAAGTATTAACCATCTGGTTTCTGTTGCACAAAATAATATTTGAATACTTCACATGGTAAAAATAGTTGCAAAAATATTTTCTACATAGAAGTGTGAATATTAATTTATTTTAACATCAATGTGTATCTTATAATACATGGTTATTATTCCCTATCTTATTAATAATGTTTGTTCCTGCACTTAACAGTGTATTCTTCAGAAAATAGTGAGAGAAGTGGTGGGGAGAAGTTACTGGCCGAGAATCAAGGAACGCCAACATAAACATCTACATGGCACTCGGACTTTTGTCAGAGATATATGTGTCCAGTCAGATCCTCTTCGGATTTAAGTGAATAGCAATGCTTTGAGTCTTCTAAATTATCACTGTTTAGATGCCTTATGTAATTTATACCAATAATTAGGTACAGCCCAGCTTTGTATAGTTTGACTACAGAAACTTGACATATTTCATGCGAAAATAAACTGCTGCCTCTTCCACAGTCATGGATGCTGACGCATGAAAAGATTTGAGGTAACTTACTCACTTCTGTTTGCTTCACAACAGTTTTTTATAATTTCAAGAGTAAGTGTGACAATGAATACTAAGCAGAAAAAGAAGCCATATACATTTGGCTCAGACTGAAAGTAAAATTCAAACATCATCAGAAATGCTTCTATAGAAGATGAATGGAATAAGTAATTGTTGGATCAGGAACCCCTAAAGACACTGAACTGTTTTCCGTTTTCAAGCACTGACATCATTCTGAAAGCAGAAGGCAGAGAGGGAGGCTCATGTTCCACATACTCATAAAGTTTATACATTTTAGGAGTTCAGAGAATTCATTTAATAAGAGAAATGGAAGCACTTTCTTTATGAAATCTGAAGTCCATGATGGCAAAATACTTTGCCCTGTATCACTTGGAAATGTGGAACGTGAGGACTTCAACTGGTATTACTACTCATCCAGCTAATAGTAACACGAAACACCTACTACAAATGGAAGACAAGTTTATGTAACTTGAAAAACGTCACTGATTTTTAATTTTGTATTTTATGCATATAATTTAGCATTTTCATCCTTATCCAAGGCTCCCATGGGTATTTTTTAGGAAATGGAATTTCTTGAAAAAACAGTGTGAGAAAATAAACTAAGCAACTTACATAAAATTAAATGGCATACTTCCTAAATACTGGATTAAAGGATATCAACATTATCTCTACAAAATTTATACTTTGGAAGAAATTAAGAATTTAACTGAAACAATATGTAGCTTTCAGGCTTAGAAGAAATAAAGGTTGTGTTTTACTGGTCATTATCTGAATTTCACAATGCTGAGGCTCTTAAGAAGTTTATATAGACATTGAAGGGACACAAGAAACACACAAAGCACCCAACTTATTTTGGACACCAGTAGACAAGTCATTTTAATGCATGTTATGTCCTAAATCTCCATTAACAACTCTAAAAATTATGTGCCAGAAGAGAATTTCCATGTGCTCCCGATAGGTTAGAGTGTGAAAAAAACCTGTCCTCGGAAGCACTTTTCCAACGTAAACACTTACTAGATAAACTTATCCATTCTTGTGGGTTTCAACACTATCCACTGGGGCTGATCCTATTCTCTCCTGCCTATTCAAGACATTGTACAGCACTTCCCCTGCCTGTCTTGGATAAGATAATTAGTATACAATTAAATAAGCAAGTCTATTATTATCTCTCTCTGTATATGTGTGTATATTCCCTTCCTTTAAAAATGTAAGGTTCACTCATCCCTTTATCCTTCAACAGTTACTGTCCCACATATCTTTATCATGCCATCCTAGTATGATAGAGCATGTTAGTTATCAGTGCCATAACTTTTTATAACATAACACCTCCAAATTTAATGGCTTAAAACAATCACTTATTATTTTTCAAATGTCTATAGATTAGTTAAGTGGTTCTGCCTATCTGAGCTGGGAGCAGTGGATCTTACACATGCATCGGTTTTCAGCTGGTGGGTCAAGTAGACATTGGTTGACATAGTTTGCCCTCAGCTGAAAGTATTCACCTGTGTTCTAATCTCTCATTCTTTAGCACACTAACCCAGGTATGATCTCACGGTGGAGGGAGAGGAGCCAGTGAGGAAGCAAAAATGCACAAGCACTTACTCCCGCTCCATCCTACATGTGCTCTGCTCCATTCCAGTGATACTCAATAACAAGATGTGAGCTTGCCAAGAAAATGGCATAGTTTTGTAGCAACACCTCACTTTAAAGAGATTACTGGTATAAATCACTGTGTCTATTTATTCTGTAAAGTCATTCACTTGGTTGGTAAAATTTTCATGAAACTTGCATGTGTCTTCACCACAACAGTGCAGTTTTACTACTGTTGAGAGTTCAGATCAATTATTAACTCTTAAGGACGGATATCAGTTAATAAGCTGAATACCAAATACTGCATATTAAAAATATATAACTACAGTAATTTTAAAATTTTCAGACAGCTTTTTACTTTTTTGTTTCAGTTCCTTTAATCAATTTTTTAAATATTTTGCTTTATTTTAAAATTGTGAAGCATTTAGAAAATATTTTGTTTTTGTAAAACATAGGTAAAATTTTATTGAACACCATCAATTGCATATTAAATTAAAAATGAAAGATCTTGAAGTTTGAAATACTAGCTGACATAAAATACTAGTAAAATAATAACTAAACCCTATTGAATAATTTTGGCATTGTGAGTACTTTTTAAAAATTATTGACTGCTCTACAAAGCCCTGTAAAAGGAGAGCCCATTATTATATTCACTAGACTTATGAAAAAACAGAAAAACAAAGAAGTGAAATGTTTAACAAAAGCCAACCAGTTTTTAAGCGGAGGCACCATGATTCTAATTCAAGTTACTCTGAACTATAATTCTCGACACCATATTTATGACGGTAAAATTTAATATCTACAGAAAACTACTATTGCTGATTTTTTCAGATATAGCTTTACAAACTGTTTTTATGTGTAATATATCATTATTTTGAAAAATTGGGACATATTTGAACTAACGTTGTATTACTTCTTGCTAATTTAACTTCCTCTACATTATAACATCTTTCCATAGAGATGGTTTCAGGATAGTGTCTCTAAATTGACAAGTTCAATGAGAAAATGTTAAAGCTATAATAATTTACTCATTGTTTTCAAAATTGTTCATGTGGTATACAAGAATGTCTCATTGTAACCCAAAATACCACAAGTTGTAAATAGTGAAAATAATCAATAGCAGAAAATAATGTATAGTGCAATTTATCTTTGTCACTCTACCTTTTCTGGATCTTTGAGTACAAAGTATATGCTGATGTGTATGTATCAATATGGCAGTTCACGCTTTTCAAATTTCCTTATCATGAACATTGATCCATCCTAGTTAAATTGCAACTAGCATACCCCTACTCATTTATTTAGCTAAATTCATATCCTTATATTTTAAGTAAATTCAAATAATGGCTCTAACTATTATAAAATATGGCATGTAGAAAGAGTTGCTTGTGGCAGAAAAACCTTTTTAAGCATTTTCAAAAAGGAAGAGTTTTCAACTTTATGGATTCAAAACTAAAATTATTCTCCATTGAATCAACTGAAAACCAAATATGGAGACGCAACTTTTTTATGTCTACAATTAGCTATTTGACTTTAAGTTAGATATTTCCGACAAGTAGTAGTAGGTTGAGATAATCCATTGTACCAAGCACAGACCATGAATTTTTTTTCAACTTTACTTTTCAGCTATGTGTTTGGTGTATGTTTGGACCTTTCTTGTGATCTGTGCTCTAGTCGTATCAGAACCTATCAAGTGTCTATTACGTTGCCAGGCACATTTGTGAGACAGAGTAAGGCCAGGCGAGAATTCCTTTCGTTAAGTGTTTGATCTGTTAATTAGCATGTTTTCCTGAAATGGTTGCTTTTAGTCATATTGTAGAACTCTATGCACAAAAGTATTATTTTGCAATTCTTTGATACTATATGAAAGAGTGATCCAACACAACACATTATAAAGAACGGAGGGATAATTGAGAATACCTAAGCTACATAATGGGAAGCAAACACTAAGCCATTTCCTTGATAGGTAACGTAACTTTAGAGGCAACCAGCTAAAAATAAAACACACCATATAGATAATGAGTCTTTAATTATTCCATTCTATGGTATTGAGTAACCCTTTCCACAGACGTGTGGCAAAGAAACATGGTTTGTGCCATACATAAGTGGATTTCCCTCCCTTTTATTTCCTCCGAGTCTTCTTTTTGTTTCTAATTCCTCTTCCGTATATTACATCCTCCTTGTCTTACAATGCTCTGTGTCACAATGGAACTTCCTTAGATTTGGGTTTTTAATATGAATTATTGAAAATGACCATTCTTTCTTTGTGACAACGAAAAATTGATTTTTAAACTTTTATTAACATGTAATACATTTGGAGAATGTATTATACGTTAATACCCATGTAGCCAATAGTCAAATCAGATAAGAAATATTGCTAATGGCTCTGAAGTTCGTCTCTTCCACTCCAAGAGTCACAAAAAATTTCCCTCCTTTCTACTTTGTATAAGTGGAATTAAACAGTATGTATCTTCTGTGTCTAGATTTCTTCACTCAACACTGTATTTTGGAGAGTCATTTAACTACAGCCCACGGTTGTAGTTCAATCTTATTGCTTAATAGTATTACACTGCATGAATGTGCAATAATTAATTTATCTCTTCTACATTTTCTGGGCATTTGAGTGATCTCCAGTGTGTGCCTATTTTGAATACTGCTAACACAAACATTTCAGTACGGTTTTTTAAACACATGTACACATTTTTATTGAGTTTCTGGGTCATGGTATATGCATAGTCACATGTAAATTTTTGGCAGAGTTTCTTTTCTTTTTTTTTTTTTTTCTGAGACGGAGTCTCGCTCTGTCGCCCAGGCTGGAGTGCAGTGGCGCGATCTCGGCTCACTGCAAGCTCCGCCTTCCGGGTTCACGCCATTCTCCTGCCTCAGCCTCTCCGAGTAGCTGGGACTACAGGCGCCGCCACCACGCCCGGCTAATTTTTTGTATTTTTAGTAGAGACGGGGTTTCACCATGGTCTGGATATCCTGACCTCGTGATCCGCCCTCCTCGGCCTCCCAAAGTGCTGGGATTACAAGCGTGAGCCACCGCGCCCAGCGGCAGAGTTTCTTTTTAATTAAGTTTTATAACTTGTGCTTCTGCTGTTCCCATTTGCATTTATATTGACACTATTCTCTCCTCTCCAATGAAAGCTCATAGGCACAAGCCAAAGACCTCTATTACCTGGCAATGGGACTTCTGCTTCATGTACACTGAGAGTTGCTATTCAATGATTTTCAGAATTTCATGGCAGTGACTGGAGTTCTATGGCCCCAAATCCTTGGGATTTGATGGGAATAGAACAGTCTCCAAATTAGGCTCAACCAATAAAAAGCCCCCTGGTCCTGTAGAAATCAGATTAATACTACTTCCTGTCTTCCATTAGTGAGTATCTCTCCCAATTATAGCCAGATGGGATTTTGCTCTTTAGTGATTTTATGCTAACAAATTACAGATCACAGATTCACACATAATCTTTGATTTAATTCTCACACACTATTTCTATATGGTCATGTTATCATCTCCTGTTCACTGAGAAGTAATCAGAGCAGGTAATTTTCTTAAGGCTTGTATCAACAACATTGTTGATTGAATGTCGTAATTGTTGATATCAAGGATCAAATTACTTGAAAAAATAAACATTGGTAACTAGTGATAGCCAAATAATGGGAAAAAAAGAGTTTATATCTAAAGTATATTTAATATATATGAATAAAGTATATATAAAGAGTATATATAAAGTATATATATATAAAGAGTACATATAAATAAAGAGTAGATGAAATTGATCTAAACAGAGGCTACCAAAATATATTAGTACATATAAATAAAGGGTAGACGAAATTGCTCTTCAAATATTCAAATATATTAGTCATTTATAAAAATTATTCATTTTTAAATAAATAATTTGATAAAGAATTTGGCCTTGCAAAATTACAGATAAAGAGGCCAACAAACTATTAAATTGGTACAAATATGTTTAAATTTGTATCTGTGGAAGACCTTATTTGCCCAATTAGCCAATATTCATGTATTGTACCCAATTACAAAATAAACCAATATATGACAGTGATAATTGTCTAGATATCTGCCAACTATTTTATATCTAGCCAATTCTAATCCCAAAGTATGTATCTTCTTCCAAATTTTAAGCATACATTATGAATCTCAAAAATAATTCCATTTTTTTCAGCCATTGTGAAAAAGATTATTATACTTGTTAACAAGTTCATTTTACTTGTTATTATTTATATTTTGAGGACAGGTTAAAAATATGTTATAGCCCGACAAAAATAAAATAAAGCTCATCAATTTATCAAAAATACTATCTGTATAAACACACATCTCTGTATGTTTTACATGGCATCAACAAACTATTTTCCTACTGCCATCGAATAAACATAATGTGACTTAAGTCTAAAAAGTTGTGAAAGTAAATGTATCTACATATTTTAGCCTCTCAAAACTGCCTCTTATTGTGCAATATGGAAATTTACAACACACTAAACTTTTCAATAAATCTCTTGCAAAATTAAACTCAAATAATTGAAAACATTATAAATGTTTACCTAACATTAGAGAATAACTGCTAACAGTAAAATTTGAAACATTGTTTAGCCAAATTTACATTTGACGCAGTACATAGAATTACAAGACAAGCCATAATTCATAAAATTAAATTGTCTGTTAATGCCAACAATACTTTGACAAATTTTTGATAAATTTTACTTAATTAATGGATTTTAACCCCCGAAACATTCCCATGATAGCTACTTTGAAGTATAGCTACTCTCAACTGTTCAAATGCACCTATCTTTCAAAATACAGGGTGCATAATATTTCCTCCTATTATGCTGATAATTGCAACAGCAAACATAATTTCTTTTGTAACTGAGTGCCTCTGAACAAAAATTTAATACTTATCTATCTGTTTCTATGCACTGCTATGCATTTTCTGCCTACTATATTTTACATTTACCAAATGCCTGAATCTATTCTTTCTTGCGTTTAAATATATTCATACATTGCTTCTTTCACCCTCTACATTTTGTATTCACCAAATGCACTATATTTAGCAATCATAATGACCTCACAATGGTCAATCCCAATGTCCCTTCAGTTTCAGCAAACTGTAAGCTGTTCGCAGTATTTGGTCCTCACCATTACCTATTGCTGTTTTCCTTCACTTTCTTCTGTAAAATAATTACCCCTTCCTTCCATATTATTCTCATGTTATATAACCACATTACCATGGTTTTTCTCCTCCCTCATCCCTACCTTAACTACTCAGGAGCCCTATCCCACCATCTTTACTGGCTTCTTTTTTACGATTTTTTTCTAACCCTGGGTAATTAATTTTAATCTTCTGCCTTCAAATTTTCTCTTTTCTTCTACCTCTGAAATCTCAACTATTATTTTATTTGATGAGTCGGAAGCCACTCCATCTAAAACTTTATATCACCAATTCCCTCTGCTACTTAGCTCCTTTCATTTCCATGGCCTGCTGTCATTTCAGTAATCCAAAATCAAATTAACATTCTTTCTATAAAATTAGTTTCCTTTTCTTACTCTCCTGTTTTTTTCAAAATTTCTATTATTCCGGACAAAATTTTCACTGTTGCTTTCATGTAACAGCGTCTATCTATACTTTTTTTGTTGTTTTAATTTTTATATTTGGTGCGAGGTCTCACATCTCTCCCTCTTGCTCCTTCCATCACTATTCCTTGCCTTTTTAGTTTCTGGGCTTTTAGGCCTTCTGTAGGGCAATTCCTCTTTCCTGTCGCTCATAACACACACTATTGCCAGGTTAGGCTTCCTAAAAGCCTAATTCTATCTTTATACTCCGACACCAGATTCATTAATTGAATCATCAAATTCCTGGATAGTCTGGCCAAAATCAGCTGTACTAGACTCAACTAGAGATGGCAAACAAAACCATATCTGCCATCACGAATGGCCACAACTCTGCACATTGCCACCTGGACAACCTTTTACATTTTCATACTTTGCATGGATCATGTTTCAGCATTTGAATACCCTTGCTCTCAACCTTATTATTTGCTATCAACCTTACTTTACAATTAGTCTTCCATAAAGCCCAAATTACTTCCTCTAAGAAACGTCCCTGAACTTGCCTCCGTGCAACACTATTTATCACGAAGCACAAACTTACCTTCCTCTGACCCCTCACTCTTATTGAAGTGGACATCCACTTGGTTCTTTCACATGTAGCCTTATGTTGTTGTTGTTCATATACAGGACACCAAATATTAGCTAACCTACATGTTAGTATTTTTTAAAAAGAATACATCGTTGTGTTGTAAATATCTTTGGATTCGAGTATTTTTATGATTATAAACCTTACATAATTTTTATACTTTTATTTTAAAAAATTTATTGAATATTTTATTTATTGAGTAATTACAACACCAAGCACCTTCCCAACCCCTATAAAAAATTTGTCCATTTAGCCCTGATTAACGATAGGCATTACCTTATCACTATTTTAGAGATGGAAAAACTGAGGTTCTGAGAGGCTAAATTACTTGAGTTCACCACAAAGTGACAGCATCAAGGTTCATGTGAGTTAGTCCGTCTCTAGAGAGTGCTCTGTTCAACACTATGCTGCAAATCAATAATGATACTAATAATATTTATGATTATGTAATTACCAATGAATCTGCCAGTGTGAGATAATCAGCCTTATGCATTGTTTTGCTGAATTAACTTTTCATTTTTTCTGTGCATGTTTTATTTTGACAAAGTTGACAATTCCATGTATAATTTATTTCTTGATTTATGATTTCATGGTTTTATGTCTATATATTATGGCATCATGTGGCCATAAAATAAATGGTGCTGATTTGTGGGAATTTAAGTCTATCCACACACACACAATTATTTGTCAGTGCTTGATGAACTCTCTGTATCAGAGAGTGATCCACAATCAAACTTCACATTCTATAAAATGAGGTTCCTTTTCTTACTCTCCTGCTTTTACAAAATTTCTATTATTCCAGACAACATTTTGACTGTTACTTTTCCTTTATGTTCATATTCAGGTAACAGAGTCTATCTATACTTTTCGTTGTTGTAGTTTTAAGTTTTATCTTTGGTGCAAGGTCTCACATCTCTCCCTCTTGCTCTTTCCATCACTTAGTCCCTTTTGCCTTTTCTGTTCCTGGTTCTTTAGTTCTTGGCTTAGATTTCTATTCCCTTAAGATGATTGTTTAACCATATTATTGTGTCAATGGTCATATTTTTTAAACTCTTGATAAATTCTGCCAAACCGAGCCTAGAAAATTTGTACTAAAGCACTCTTCCAATAATGAAGATAAACCACTGTGAAGGAATCTTACAATATTTGTTCATTTGATAATTAAATTTTTGTCATTTTTATAATTTCTAGTGTTACAGAATAGATTTGTAGTTATTCATCTTATAATCCTTCTAATATGATCTACCTACCTGGCTATGCTTTGCCTACGTAAATGACATTCTGATAATAGTTTTATTTATTTCTTGTTAACTAACCACTAATTAGTAATTGATTGCCTCGTCCTTTGACTCTATGTCTTCTTAATTCAGAAAAATGTTGTTATTTAGAATAGCTTAAATTCAAGTGAAGTACCTTCTAGTTAGAAGATTGAAAATAGATTATTTCGCAGATTATGGTTTAGATACAAAATTGTACCCTATCATTTGTTATCTTTCCATCTGCCACTAAACTTTAATAGACAGAGTGAACAAGGGATGGTCCTGCAGGAGCCACACTTAACGGGCTGCCACAGCTAGTGCCAGACGGCCTTCGAGGGACTTCGGTTATTTGTCCACAGCAGTGGTTTTCAAACTCCACTGTGCAATGGAGTCACCCAGGGGACGTGCTGCAAAAGAGACTGCTGAGATTTCCTGAGTTTCTGATTCAACAGATCTGGGGGTCCAAGAATTGACGTCTCAATGTAACACCGATGTTGTTGGATCAAAGACCACTCTTTGAGAATCAATGATCTACATGATTTGAATCCAAGAAAATTATGCCCTGAATTTCTCCAAAATCCAAGTCTCTGTCCAGGCAATCCCTAACATAATCAAATTTGGTTTCATTTATTTAGAAGTTGCTTATATAAGAGTAATAAGTCAAGCTGGTAGCACAAACATAATTTTTCTCTCAAGAGGCCATCCGTTTTCCAGAATGTGTCTTTGGTCTTTACTATTTGTTCAACATGATGCCCAGTGTCCCTGCCTCAACACTCCCTTCTTGCTTCCTTCATTGAAACAAAGTCCTCGTCAATGGCCAAAAAGTACTTTCCAGAACTTCACACTCACCTTAGAATACTTTAACTTTGCAACCCCATAACAATCAAGTATACTATTGTGTGCTATTTCACACATTTTGATTTTATTGATCATTTCTATGCATATTTCTTAACTCTCTTAAAAATGCTTGTGTCTTAATAATATTGCTTCTAAATTATGTTGCTCAAAATAGTTTTTTGATAAGCACTTTTTCAATAATCATTTACTGGACCCCCAGGAGAAGGGAAAGAAAGAACAAATAACTGACTGAACAACGTTTTCCATTTCCATGATGATGGCAAATTATCTAAAATTGGGTCTGAAATCTCACTTTTATAAACACAGAAGAGAATAATTTATTTGATTTACTTTGCAATAAGCTTCGATTTCACAACATAAGCAATAAAAATAACAAATACTTATTTCAGGATGCTATATTTTATTATGTACTTTGGACAGGTGGGACTCTGATTATATAATGTTTTCCAATTAATGGAAGAGGCTGAAGAATATATTTCTGAATTTGTAGCAACCCTTTTTGTGAATAAGCTTCTGTAAAACTTAAGAATCTCTAAAATGTTACAAGAAAAATTTGATATATATTGGTGTATACATGCTGTATTGCCCTCTGATTTAGCCACATAGACTGAAGTTTTCCAAACTTGAAAAATTATTTTTTCAAAGTTATAGAATTTATTAGAATTTGTACTTCAAAAAACAGCTAATTTTTAAATGAATTTTTAATAATCTAGATGCTTAAAAAATTCTATGCCACCACAAAATTTCAAGGTTATGCAGCTTTCTCACAGAGTTTGGCAAAGTAGGATAAATTGAATTTTTCTGTCTTTATAGATGAAGAAAATGAGAAATCAGAGGTTACTTACTTGACCAAAGTTTTGCCACAAGGAAGAGAACTAGAATTTAGACCTAATTTTTAAGCTATTATTCTGCTTTAATCTTATTTTGTTCCAAGTTTTTGATGCCTTCATGACTCAAATATTACTGAAAAGAAACATGTCCAGGTTTTATGATGTTGTTCAGAGATCTCTGAGAGAGATGATACCTCATTATTATATTTTGATATATAACACGATGATTTTCTTTTCTTTCATGGTACAAAGAACATGATTTAACCATAAAATTCTAACAAGTGTTTTACTTTTAAAGCCTGAAATCTAAAAATGTATATTGTTCTTAGTTATTTAGTGGTCATAATCACACCTAATTGTTTATG
Organism: Symphalangus syndactylus; assembly: GCF_028878055.3. Classification (NCBI taxonomy): domain Eukaryota; kingdom Metazoa; phylum Chordata; class Mammalia; order Primates; family Hylobatidae; genus Symphalangus; species Symphalangus syndactylus. The sequence goes on along the minus strand of NC_072435.2, from coordinate 3,163,679 downwards.
TCCTAAACATTAGAAATATAGGGATACACAACTTTGATGAAGAATAAAAGTAAAATTTTTTTTATTCTAAGAAGATCTTTTAAATATTCTCCATTAAAAGTTTTGAATTTATTGTCAAAATTTCTCAAAGAACAAATAGGAGGATTAAAAATGTTTTGGCCAAAGATATTTAATTAGCAAGAAATAAGAGTTCAAAAATAAATTATTTATTGAGGTTAATTTCATATTCATGAGAATAGTTTCAAAAAGCATATTTCCTGAAAACATGCAACTAGATATAAGACAGGCTTTTGGTCTTTAAATGCTACAAGAATAATAAAAAGTAAAAATGGCCTTCAGTTTCATATATAATTGGATATGTTTTCCTCTAGAATTGGCATTTCAGCTGAAGAGAATGTGTGCTTCAAACTTGGAAATAAATAATGCATTTACTTATTTGATTAAAGATTGAACAGTGAATTTAATAAAGACATTATGGTCTTGTAATATAATATAAACTCAATCTTCTACTTACAAACAACTTTAAGACAGAATTTAGGAGGAATGTCCTTTGGAAAATTGTCTTTCCTTCCCCCACAGATGATTCAAATAAACAATATATACTGTTTGGAACATTTAATTTTATCTGGAACTAACCCTCTGTTGGCATGTCTTCTTCATCACTGAAAATGTAAGAAAGCACAGCCTCATCATGAAAATGCTGGGTATCCACGTCACACAACTTAAAAATCATAATGAGTTGCAGGTTTCATTGTCAAGAGTTACCCTGTGCTTCAAAAATGTGCTTGCTCCTTATGAAGCAATATAAACCTTGTTTTTAATCTTGCAAACTGTATATTCTATTGGATATGTCTATTAAAGACCGAATTATGAGTGAACAATAAATGTCTTTTCTGAGAAACGTGCATTTTCTGTTGCACTTAGACTTGAAGGTGGTGTACAAGGTACTTGGCCAAACTTGGGGCAAAGAATGGTTCCTGTGAAGAAGCAACAGTGAGAGTCTGGTTATCTACATATAAAAGAATAAAACTGGACCCTTATCTTAGACTGTACACAAAACCAACTCAAGGTGGATTAAAGGCCTACCTGTAAGACCTGCAAGTATAAAATTAACAGAAGAAAACACAGAGAAAACAACTCCTTGATATGGGCCTTGACAATGGTTTTTTGGCTATCACACCAAAAGCTCAGGCAACAAAAGCAAAAATAAACAAGTGAGACTGCATCAAAATGCAGTGCATAAAAAGCTTCTGCACAGCAAACACTCAACAAAATGAAAAGACAGCCTGCAGAATGGGAGAGAATATTTACAAACCATATGTCAGATAGGGGTTGACATGTGAAATAAAAATCTCACACAACTCAATGTCAAAAAACAATCCGACTGATAAATAGCCAAAGTATCTGAATAGACGTTATTTAAAAGACATACGAAGGGCAACAAGTGTATGAAAAGGTGCTCAACATCATTAATCAGAAAAATGTTTATCAAAACAAATATATCACTTCACAACTGTTAGGATGGTTATTATATAAAAAAGAGAGAAGTGTGATGAGGGTGTGGAAAAAGGAAACCCATGTTCACTGCTGGTGGGAACGTAAACTGATACATCCATTTTGGGAAACGGTATGAGGGTTCCTCAAAAATTTAAAATAGTTACTGTATGACTCCACAATCCCCCTGCTGGGTATACACCCAAAGGAATTGAAATCAGTGTATGAAAGATATATCTGTATTCTCATGTTTATTGCAGTATATTTCACAATAGTCAAGCTATGAATACAATTGGATAAACAAATTATGATATATAGTTATATATCATATTATAATCTTATAAACTCTGTAATAATAATATAAATATTATGTATATAGTATTCAATCTTAAAAAAAGATTAAAATTGCCATTTTTGATGATATGGATGAACCTGGATGGCATTATGCTAAGTAAAATAAAACCAGACATGGAAAGAAAAATGCTTCATGATCTCACTTCTATGTGCTATCTAAAAACAAGCCAAGTATACAGAAACAGTAGAATGGTGGTCATCAGGGATAAGGACTAAGAGGAAACGAAAAAAAGCAGATCAAAGGGTACAAACTGGCAGTCATGTAGGATGAGTAAGTTGTATCTAACCTATAGTATGATACCAATAGTTAATAATATTGTATTCTGTACTGAAAATTTTCTAAAAGTATATTTTTTAGGTGCTCTTGCCAATCACATAAAAATAAAGCTATGAAAGGTGATGGATATGTTAATTGGCTTGATTGTAGTAATAATTTCACGGCATATATTTATGCCTTAAATATGTACCATGAAAATAAGTAAATAAACTAAAATGTAGGTTATCAAAACTTAACAATTTATACACTAAAAATTTCAAAACTTGAAAAAATAACTCAATGGGAGAGATTTACAATTACTTCAATCCTATTAGAGCGGCAATGACGGAAGATAAGTAGAGGAAGGAGACAACCTGATACATGTAGACTCATCAGCAAAGCCTGAGGGACAGTAATAACATCCATAGCGTTGACAGCCAAACCATCAAAAACTTTGCTGTGAATATATTATTTTTACAACATATGAAACACAAACAGAACAGCAAATCTTGATTCAGGCATCTATCGTCCTAATTAACTGCCTCTCTGATCATGTATGCATGTGTCACCTTGATCGCAACCATTTTCGAAAACATCGAAACAAAAATAAACTATTGTAATTTTAAAAAATAAATTATCACGTGAAGTTTATATTTGAAGTTATTTTTCAGGAAAACTTCTGGACACTGAAGATACTTATAGTCAATATTACCTCAAGGCAATTATGGCACCCTAACTACTGTTTTTAGTAATATCTGCTTCCAAATACTCTTAGAAATGGGCAACTTGATAAGGTGATCCCTGAAAATCTCTGCCATCTTGATTGGGTTAACTGTGTTTATTTAAAGAGGCTAAAAAGAAGGTTGGTTTTTAATGCATGGTAACTATGCATTAAAAACAAAATTATATATGAAAAATGAAATTATATATGAAATTATAATGAATAATGCAAGGTTATTCCATGCCTTCTAACATTATTCTTCCTACTTGGGTACCTTTTTGCCATCAGAACAAATTATTAGGATAAATAAATGTGTAAGGGCCATACATACCTACTAAATCTGAGTGCCATGAATTTGTTTGTAATTTTATGTTATTTTAATTATTGTAGTTATTGTAGTATGTGGTTATAACCCTTTTTGCGTTAATATTCAGTAATCCTAGAGACACCTAGAATTATTTTAAAAGTTGAGTCAGTTGTCTCCAGTTATAGAAAATTGACTTACACACTTTTAGTAGTGAAGTCAAAATATCTGAACTGAGTTCACTTCTGCACAAAGGAAAACTCTGCAAGTAACTGAAATTTTCTCAAGACTGGCATATAGACAATCCTAAAAAAGTCCTGGGATATGAACTATCTCAAATTGGCAGCATATATTGGCATGTGCCTCATCCTGCTCACCATCATTTCAGCTTGAGATACTTACAAAAAAGAGAAAAAAGATAGCTTAATAGTTCCAAGTTTAAATAGTTATATTGGTATACTCCTTAAAAGAAAAATCAGCACCTTATCGTGGAGTAAAAATTTTACTTATGATTTCTTCACTTTTCTCCCATCAACTCAACAGCCAGAAAATAAAGCATATTAATAAATACACATGCAGACACACACATTGTGGAAATCAAAGACCTGGGTCTATGTGTAGCAGTGTGTTGATAAACTATCTGTAGAGACCGGAGGTCAAATTAATTGTATATATGAAAATTATATAACTCTAGAGACTCAAGAAGATATGCAGATAAAAGTTACTACATAAGAAAATACAGATTTCTCTATTTTTCCACAACAGAAATTATAGAGTGGAATAGTGATTTTAAATGTAGCTTCTGTTATCATTTGGGGGAATAGAAAAGTGAGGGCAACAGAGATCAGAATATAGGCACTAATACTTGAATGCCTGTTATGTGTAGCTATTGTGCTTTGACAGTTTTACATAACTTTCTTATTTAACCAACACAAAACATTATGAGATTGATGTTTCTATGACTATTTTTCTGTATGAGAAAACCCAGGTTCTGACTTCACATCACTCATGCCATATTGGGTGGCTGAGGCAGGATTCAAATGCAAACGTGGCAGCACCACAGTCTATATTTTATTAATCATACAACCACTATATCCAACTAATTATAAAGTCTGTATGGAAGCCCAGAAAAATAGGCCAGCATTAAATTGAAAACAGCATTAAAGAGAAAACTATTGATCTAAAAACATTTAGTTTTACAACTTTTAATTTACCATAATTGTGGTTGCTACTGTGACTATTTTATAGGGAAACCATGCACAAATTAATTCATGATACATTCATGTTTTTTTGCATATGTCTCTTTAAAAAAAATCGTTATTTAGGCAAAGTGCTAAAGAGAAGTTACTTCACCTTGCTGACACTGTGTCTTACAGTTTTACCCAACACGTTTGAGTCATTACTTCTTTAGCTTAACAGGATTACTTAATTGCCTAGTCATGGAATGAATGATTTGGCTACTTCTATAGATGTATTAATAAAGCCTTATTGGTATAATAGTCAAGTTAAGATGAACATGCTTGTGACCTCTTGCAGAAATAATGAAGATTCTGCCATTTAAAGAGCAATAAAATGTAAAGATGTAATTACCAGCTCTTCATTATCTTATGGAATCTCAAGATAAACTCACTTTATTTCAATGTCAAAAGAGCATTAAAGTCCTTTTCAAAATACCGTTTAATTGGATAGATTAAGATACCTTAATACATTAATTTCATTCCTTGTTACTGTATATTTCACGATAAGAATGCAGGGATATATATTAGAGTTCTGGGAAACTGAAACTTGTGTAACTTACCAGTTAATTCTAAAATCTATTAATCATGTGCTTTGCTTATCTTTCTTCCTTGGTAAAATAAGGATGTTCAAAGATATTTTCATGTTGTCTAAAGCATCTGTATCTCATATGAAAATATACAAAATATATAAAATATTAAGAGAAGTATGCCAAATATATACAAAATAAAAATATACAAAATATTAATCTAGCAGAAAAAAAACTGTTGCATGAAGATAAAGTACAGGATGAGTAGCTGAGTTTGAATGACCAAGAGACTCACACAAAGATGGGTATGCACAGTTATACTAATCACAAAGGACAAAGATCCCTGTGCACGTGCACATCACACATATCTGAATAGGTCATATACAATATTGACCGCACATTTAACAATTCAATGAATGGTAACTATAGAACAAGACAAATATGTCCATTCCTAAAGAAACAGTAATCAGTCACTAAAGTGCAAAATACCCAGCCTATATAAACTTGTAGCAGTAGGCCTCTTCATATCCATATCTGCAACACAGAGTTAGAAATGTTTGGATTTAAACAGTAGTGAAAATATTACTACATTTCAGAAAGGTATGACCTTAACAGTATGGAGTTTGAAATTTAGAAAAATATATTTCTAACTAGGTTAAAGCTTGAGTGAAAATTTCAATTGCTTAAGATAAGCAAGAATTAGGGAGTGCTGATGAGGTAAGTATAGATGAAAAATAAATTAGCAGGCTAGTCCAAATGTAGTGGTGTTCAAAACTAATTAATCACAACCAGTTACAGATTTCTTGTTTTCTTTTCCACTCGCACTTAGCCTTAAAAATAAACAGAAAAAATAAATAAAATAAATAAATAAGTAAATTGACAGTTGGATAATAGTACGACTTCCTGAAACCACTATTCTGGGAAACATATACCTATAATGGGAATACTTAGGAATATTTGTCATGAAAAATTCATGCATAAATCGTGGCAAAATATAAACTTTGAGATTATATGTACAATATAAATAAATGTAACAATATGCAACAAGATGGTGTTTTCTGTATATTTCATGGTAAGAATGCAGGGATATATATTAGAGTTCTGGGAAATTGAAACTCGTGTAACTTACCAGTTAATTCTAAAATCTATTAAATCATGTGCTTTGCTTATCTTTCTTCCTTGGTAAAATAGGGATGTTCAAAGATATTTTCATGTTGTCTAAGGCATCTGCATCTCATATACAAATATGCAAAATATATAAAATATTAACAGAATTATACCAAATATATACAAAATAATATACAAAATATTAATTTAGCAGAAAAAAACTGTCGCAAGAAAATAAGGTACAGGATGGTACTTTATCTTATGGTTTTTTTGTGAACCATAGTCAGAAAAATCAAGGGATCATAAATAATAAAACAAAATATACCCATTGCCTTAGGGAAATCGGTAAATGAGAATTATATTTTTAAGGGAACTATATAAAAGCTTTATATAAAAACCACAACCATATTTCTTGTTCCCACACACTCCAATCAATTCATTAGATTGTTTTACACATTCTGCAAAATTATTCTAATGCAGGCAGAGAATTTGAAATGTAAAAATTATCATACTGTCTCCTATATTTAGAGCTCAGCTACGCATCTTACATGTTAAAATGCTACTTCTGTGTGACACACTCTTACACCTACTGAGGAAAAAAATTGCTTTGTATTAACAAAGTGAATTATCTCTCTTGAGTAACATGAGTAACTTGGTCAATAGTTACTTACCGTGTGTTAGTTATGGGCTGAACTGTGCTCCCCTCTCTCCAAATTCATATGGTGAAATTCTAAATCCTAGTATTTCTGAAAGTAACCATATTTGGATGTTTTAAATAAGAATTCAGTTAAAATGAGGCCCTCAGGGTGGGTTCCAATCCAACAAAAATGAAGTCCATATAAAATAAAATTTGGAAAGGGGTAAAAATCAGCTACATGCATGCACAGAAGTACAACTCCATGAAGCCAGACACCTACAAGCCAAGAAGAGAGGCCTAAAACAGATCCTTCCATCATGGTCCTCAGAGGAGCACTTTGACCTTGGATTTACAGCCCCTAGAACTGTGGGAAAATAAATATCTGTTGTTTAAGCCACCCAGTCTGTGCATGTGTGCACGTGTTTAAGTGCCACCTTAGAAAACGGACATAATGGACTTTTTAAAGCCAGCACCCAACTATGTCAGCATCATTTTCAGATGTTTATGTTATTTTATTTTATCAAGTATTATAATGATAATTTAAAAAAACAGTTTCTTGAGGTGGCTCACACTTTTAATCCCAGCACTTTGGGAGGCAAAGATGGGGGGATCACTTGAGGTTGGAAGTTCAAGACCAGCCAGAGCAACATAATGAAAGCTAAGGTCTACAATTTTTTTTCTTTAATAAAAAATAAAGCCGGGTGTGGTGGCACACACCTGTAGTTCTAGCTACTTGGGGGCTGAGTTGAGAGGACTGCTTGAGCCCAGGAGATCAAGAGTACAGTGAGCCATAATTGCACCACTGCACTCCACCCTGGGTGACAGAGTGAAAACCTAATAAAAATAGACAAAAACAATTTCAAAACTTAAGACTAAAAGAAACTCAGAAAACCGTCAATTACATTTTGTTCTGATTTTTCTATTTTATATAGTATGATGAAATGTTACATCAACTTGCCATTTTTAAAAATAAAAATCAGATGGATTTAACTGTGCACAATACGAACTGTATTGAGAAATTCTAATGTGTTCAGATGAGAGACCTGAAGGAAAGGAGACAGATTTAGAAGGAATGATGGTTAATCAGATCAGTCATTCAAATAATCTACCTACTAGTAAAGTTAGACAAACAAACAAATGGCAAAAACAACAACAAAATCCCACCCATCATCTATAGAGAAAAATCATAGTCTCCCACTTGAAATAACACATCTGTCTGGCAGCTTCAATAAAAGGATGCATATTTTCACACAGCACAAAAGAATTATTTTTATATTTGGAAAACAATTGCTACAGAACTATGAAAAGAAAAAAATACAGACTGTAGAGAAAAAAATAAGACAAGCTTCCATCAAGAAGGAAACATAAAATATACTAACTTGAAATAACAGATATACACAATATTTGGAGTCCAAGCTTTTAGTGTTGACTCCAGCCCAGTTATATCGGAGGCAAAGATAACTTGAAATAACAGATATACACAATATTGAGAGTTCAAGCTTTTTAGTGTTGACTCCAGCCCTGTTATATTGGATGCAAAGAAACAAAGATTTGCAAAGGATTCCTGAATTATCCAAAGTTAAATGCGTTATATCTAACCAAGCCAGATCTAGAACACATTATTGGTAATATTCTTTCCATTGACTATGTCTAATTCCTCTTAAAGTTTTTCCCCTTTAAATATAAATCCTACGCACATTACAACTTTGGTAACATAAATAGAACAAGACACTTATTCTTTCTTTCAGCACTTTGGATGTGCTATCCCATTGTGTTCTGACTATCATTGTTTCTGATGAAAAGTCAGGTGTTAATCACAAAGTCGTTTCCTTGTATGGATGAGTTCTTTTCCTTTTGTTTCAAGATTAACTCCCTCACATTTTATTTAATCCAGAATTATTAGAAACTTCTCTAATTTTGAGACTCAAGGTCACTCGTCAGATCACCACAAAATTTCAAAATATACATTCTAAGTGCTTGTAAACTATCAATATACTACTTGAATGTCTTCTTTTATTAATATAAGGTCATGGTTTGGAATATTTGGGAAAGGAATATAAGTCAGAGCAAGAGCATCCTAGATTAGTGATTGATACATATTAATCAATCAATTAATATTTTTGTGACAATCAAATAATAAATTACTTCTAGTATTTTTGCTGACATATTTCTTTCCCTACTTTCAAGATTCACACAGAAATATACCTTAAATAATATAATTTGATTCTCTTGAAAAAAATTTTCTTTCTCCTCAATCTTTCTCAATATTTTTAATACAATATTTTTTGTTTCTATATCCATCAAAAAGTTTCAATTTGATGAGATAGCATAAAAAAATCTATTTAGAGGATCAGTTTGGAAGTCAGATGTGCAAAGTATTTCTTATCTGCTCTGTTCTCTTTTCATTATCTTCTCCCTGACCCAACCCCAGACATTATAAAGAATGCTAAACCCTTTATAAAGAATTTTACCAGAATCAATATTAAAATTGAGTGAGCTATTTATTACTTAGAAGTAATTCTCAAACTTTAACCTGTAATTTTATGTATTTACAGTGGAGCATAGTATTTAGAAGAAACATGGTTCAATTATAGGTCAATCACTCCTTAGCAATGTATCAGAGTTCGGCAAGTTACCCAACCTCTGCTAATAACAATCTATTAATCTGTAAAAATAAATATAAATATATCCACGAAGTATTCTTAAGGTTAAATGAAATAACTTATATAAAAGTAAATCACTTAGTGTAATGTTGAATATATTATATGTTCTAGCTTGAATTACTACTACTAATGAAAAACTACATTTTGAAATTTTTGAAGCTGAGATCAATAAAAAAAATAGTGCCATTCTCCAACTTTTGCTAGGTAGTTTGCTAGAAATAAGAAAGTAAAATAAACTAGGACCCAGTTTCTGGATTTAAGGATCAGAAATCATCTGCTGTGTTTATTATGAACCCTTCATATCCCTTCAGTTCTTCCTATAAATTTTTACAAAGAACTTACTGAATAAAGAGTTAAAACACCTCAAATTAACAAAATCTTCTCTACTACATCTCCATTATTTCAAAACAGAAAAGAATAATAATTTTGCCAATGATAGTTAAGTACATGTCAGTCACTAACACTACAGCAGATTCCTTCTTATTCCTATTTCTAATATTTCCAATACCTTCATATTTCTATTTCTCATTCATATTTGAACCCAACTCTGTAATTTAGGAAGTTCTCTTTTTTCTTTTAGAAATTAAGGCATAAAGTGTCAGGTGACTTGCACAAGATTGCACCACTAGTAAATTTAAAAATATAATTTACTTGCCTACTGTCTTAGTGATATAGTTTACTTGCCTACTGTTTTAGTGAATTATTGATCATGCACAATTCTTTTTGAAAACAGAAATTCATTTAGCATACCACATTTCAAGATCCATTGGTAAAAGCCATCTTATTAGCTTAATCAACAAAAATGTCTAGAAAATGTGAGCTTTTATTAACTGATAAAATATTAGAAGTTATATATATATATATATATATATAAACCACCCCTATAATCTTTATAAAATTATTTGGGAAAGAGGGAGGGGATGAAATAAAAAGAAGCTTCCAGCACATCCAGCCTTAAACATTAAGTTAACTTGATATCTGTCCTGCTTCCTCAAAATTGTTTATTAGGTACAGCCCCACAATCATTTATATCTTGTCACAAGATTATAGTTTAACTACTCATAGATAACAACTTGAGCATTGTGAAATATTAAGTTTTCTCTCTGAGGTATTCTTTCAGATCCTACATACCAGTGAAACTACTGACATCAGCTCCTCCGAAGGGCTCCAGGAGAAGCTGACTCACTAAAGGGCGAAGTTTCCACATCCTGCTGATTTAATCCCCCTAACCCAAACCAGTCAGTGAGCCCATTTATCCAGCCCGTGGTCCTCTACAATCCCTTCACCCCAACCAAGTACTCTCTGGAAAGACAGATTTGAGGGTGCTCGCATCTCCTCACTCAGCTGTCCTGCAATCATTAAACTCCTTCTTTACTGCAAACTCTGTTTATCAATTTATCAGACTGTGACTGCACAGCAGTCAGAGCATACAAATATGTGAGTCCTGTATCATTTATAAATATTTAACTTTTATATATATTTAACTTCTATACACATAACTGACTATTTTGTATATTAATATTAGTAGGTAATAATAATATTTATATTTCTTCCATAGGTAGCTTCTGGGGCATTTCTGCCTGGTAAATTTTTATTCTTTAATGACAAAGACTAAAGTAACTTTAAAATATTATTGAGAATTTTTTTTCTATTGACGGGACACTGAATTTGTAGGTAGAAATAAAAACCTAGCTTTTAACTAAACTTAATTTTAAACACAATTCAAAATATAAACATAAAATTAAGAATTTCCAAAATTAAACTTAGTTTTAGAAACTCACATAAGCAAGTGTAATACTGAGGAGCAAAGAAACTGTGGTCTACAAAAAAAATTATAAGCAATTCATGAAATCTAAGGGCTAATTTGTGAAGTAAATTTGGAGGATATTTTATGCTGTAGCTCCATCCTAGAGACCGAGAGAATCGCTCTAGGAAAACCTGCTCAACTCTTTTTAACCAGAAATTCTTTCTTTCTCCAGAAATCCCTTTCAGGTAATGCCTAATAATATCTCACTGAACATGTATTAGAAATCGTAGTTTAATTTTTAATTAAATAATTCAGTGAAAGTATATTAATTGTAAAGATAAGTTTTAACACAAATGGGAATACTAGACTTACGGTGGTCATCAACCCAAAATGCTACAAAATTACATGGAATGGTTGGTTTGGCAAAAATAAATATCACCGCTACCACCAAAAACCTAGGTTTCAAAAAGAAATAGAAGCATTCCAAAATGTTAAAAATTTTTCATTTGTCTACTTTCTAAATGGTCTTTAAAATACTTACATCATCATAATTTTGAAGTTTAAAAGTAAAGAAATAGATCTCCTAGTTAATATACTGCCTTAAAGTTACCCTGGCTCACAAACAGAACAAATCAAAGCATGACTTGACAGCCGTCAAATTACAGGAAATTGAAGCTAAATGAAATTGGACACCTCACCTCATCTAAACTCCTTACTTTATAAGAAGGAAAAGCCTCACAAAATGTTGAGGTCATTTAACTTCAAGTCATCAGGTGAGTTAGAGATAATCTGAGAACACCACTTTTTTTCTCTTTGTTACTATTCTCTCATGAAGTTTTGCCTGAAAACAGGTCTACTAAAGATAGAAGAATTTGTAATGAAGATGAACATATATCATTGCGTTTCTGCTTAGGGTTGTTCAATATTTTCCCATTGATAATATATAAAATCCTACCTACTTTGACCTCCTCTCCTACCATTTCCTTGCTATCTCCTAGAACTTCATTCTTGACTCCAAAGCTGCACCCTCCTTCATCAGTTTCTTTTGTTTGAAATTTTCAGCCCTTCATAAATTTCATCCACCAAACTCCTATTTATCCTTTAACTCCCTATTATTTTTTCTTACAGTGCCACAGTTTCCTTCATTATCACAGATCCAATTTAAAGTTATATAGTTTGAGTTTTTGCTTGACTTTCTGTTTCTCCATTAAAGTATAAGCTCCACAAAAGCAAGTATCATGTCTGATTTAACAGGGTATATTCTATTCTTATAAGAGTGCTGCCACGTAAGTGTCAATGAATGTTTGTGAAATAAATGAAGGACTAAAGGAGTGACTAAACAAATAAAAATAAGTTCTCTGTGTGTATTGTATGTGTGAATAAGATTTTGAGTTTGGCCAAGGCAGTTAATCACATATTAACAACTCATTAGATACATAAGGTTTATAGCAATGAGGTACAAAATTGGTTCAACACCAAATTCTAAGATGAAACAAGGTTTGTGTTCAGAAATATAGTGTCACTTTTTCTAATATCAGCTGCCCCCCAACTATCAGCATGACAAATGCAAACCATTGATATGTGTTTTTCTGGTATTTTGTATTGAAGATTCCACATGAATGAAAATTATTATATTTCTAATAGGAAGTCCTGTTCTAAATGACAACAAATCTGAGGGTGAACACATTTGTTTAAAAGAGAGAGATTAAAAAGATGAGATTCTGTGTGTACAGTATATAACTGAAGAGAGTTGTATCTAGCAATTTGACAAGAAAGGTGAAACAGAACATTAACCTGAGCACACAAGTTCAGCTAATGATCTGGGATGGGGAGTTGTGGGTAGAGAGGAGGACAAAGACGAAAGACAACCATTTACCCCAAGTTACTCTCCAAAGATGAGAAAAAGCCCTCTTAGTAATGTCTTTCAAAATCTAACTACTTTCAAGAACACATCGATGAGATACAGAGAGATACCAATCAAGTTGCACAGTAACTTAAAAGTCAGATGACTTTTTAAGCATAAGTAACTTAGAACTGTAAAGTAAAAAACACTAAATGTCATTGACTTTAAAGTGGATACTGAAGCAAAAAAAAAAACCCTTGTATTAAAAACTAGACTATATGCAGTAACTTATGTAGAAAACGTAGCATAAATATTTATACAAAATTGCCCTACCATATTTTATTAAAGTATTACATTATAAATTAAGAGAAAATCATTTTAAAAATGAGTTATATTTTAGGCCTTTTTTCTCAAATTGAGTTTCATAAATTTATATGGTTATTAGCATAGGAATTTCAATAATAGGAACAAAGAAACCAAATGAAAACCTAATGTGTGTGTATGTGTCTGTGTGTGTGTATACAATTACCTGGCATTCCAACTTCAACATGTTTAAAAATATTTCACTAAAAAATGTTAGATTTATTTTAAGGTAGTTTGTAAGAGATTTATTAGGTTTATTTGTAGGCCTTCCACACTAAGTTAAGCAACACTATCATAAAATAAATTATTTAATAATGAAACAGAAACTCAAAACTTCATATTATAATTAAATAAACTCTAAAAGATCTAGTAACTTCAACTGTATGCCCTAAAATAACATCAGGACTACAGTGTCTATCAATGTGCCCACAGAAAACGCAACAATGAAAGAAAGAAAGATATCTATTTTTTCATAAAAGATCAACACACTTTGTCCAATTTTTTTGTCCAACTGCTATAAAGTGGGCCAACGCTAATGGCAAATAAAAGAGCTGCCATTCAACATGCATTCTAGTAGTGAATATTAACTGACTACTATGTGAAGGCAGTGTTCGTTGAACAAATAAAATAATCTTTGCCTGCGTGACGCTTATATTTTGGTCACTTTACATTTTACTGGAGGAAACGTGAAGAATAGAATACCAGCAATATTAACAACATTATCCCACTAGAACGTCTCCAGTGACTGATACTTTCAGACTCATCTCAATGACCCTATATGATCTTTATATTCCAAGGAGCATGGCAATGGATTTTAACATTTCCAGATTAAAAAGTAATGGTAAAGTAATGATAATGAACATAAAAATGACTCCCTGGAAACGACAGCAACTCATTTCAAATGGCTTTGGAATGCCATTAGGACAGCACCTTTTCCTTTGTAATGCAAAAGTCTCACAATCCAGAGAGCAGGTCTTGTGAATTTTGTGAATTTTGATGAGAGGTAAGGTATTACAGAAAGACCCAAAAGTCATGCTCCAGATCCCGGCAATATAGCTAGTAGGACAGACACAGAGTACATAGTTTTACTACTGATCACGGTGATTTAGAGATTGGAACCCATAGTTCTGTGAGATCAGGCATCATTTCAAGATAAAATTTACATTTTTAATAAATGCAAACTTTGGCTCAGCTAAACAAGGTACCTTGGGCTATATTTACTGTAGATAGATAAATTTGGCATAATTAACCCTTCTGCAGTCTAAACATATCAGGTGCCAAAAATGATGTAAAGCACTGAATATGTGAGATAAAGTATGATGAATTCTATTGACAAATACAGGCAATAGCTTCCATTTAATTGAGAAGAAACCGTATACCTAGCACAAGTCTTTTTCTGTGCATTAACTTTTCATAATACAACTATGTGAAGTCATAGCCTATTTTATATGTAAATACAAGTGTTTCCAAAGGTTAAGAAAGGGCACGGTGAGAGTGAGAAGCACAGTCTGGGTGGGCAGGACAATCTAGTTGTCTATCTGTGCTTTAAACTCCTATAAACATCATCTCCCACACCACGGCATCTAACTCAGAGTCACGTTTCAATTGCCAGCAAATGGAAGCCTCATAAACCCAAAATGTGAACGGCAATGAAGTTCACAGAGCACGCTTTGAGTGCACAGAGTATCTTTGCAAACATTATCTTTTTTTTTATTATACTTTAAGTTTTAGGGTACATGTGCACAACGTGGAGGTTTGTTACATATGTATACATGTGCCATGTTGGTGTGCTGCACCCATTAACTCATCATTTAACATTAGGTATATCTCCTAATGCTATCCCTTCTCCTCCCCCCAAACATTATCTTTTAAGACTTTCACAATCACGCCATGAGATTATTCCCATATCAAAAAGTAGGAAATGAAAGCCTGGAAAGAAGTTATATTGACATTAAACTGCTCTCAAAACCAAGTGTACAAATGATTTTTCTTGCAAAGAAATTCATATTTTACACAAAGTTCTATTTCAAAATGAATTCTGGAATTCAATTAAACACTCATCTTGAAAACAAGAGCTTAAGTGGAAATTCCTCACTGGTATTCAAGCAAATAAATTAAATAATGATATTAAATCTACATCTAATCTCTTATGACATATTGAAAGTTTGCTATACAGCTACCACTAAGTTATACATTTCCAGTGACACTAACCATAAAATGAATTTGTTTCTATTGGTACTAGCAAAAAAACAAAACAAAACAAACAAAAAAAAACCTACATAGACAGCAAAGAGGTCAATCTACTAATTTATCTTCTAATCACTTTCCCCCCAGGAGCATTCGTCCCTCTCATTAGACAGTTGTTCTATGCTTTTTTTCACATTCTAATTGCCTCACCTGAACCAAAAAAAGAATATGGATCTAGGATCAATACCTTTTGAAAAGTCATTTATTTCATTATATTATTTTTTCATATATCTGCATTATTGCATAGAATACCTGATTGGTCTTATGCTAAGTTTTTCATGTAACATTACCTCTGCAAGATGTTAATAAGTATCCTTCCAAAAATGTTCGAAAAATCTTGGGTAAAACATATTAAGTAAGTTCCTGTTTTATAGTTTTCCAGGAGTTTAACTATCCTTGGCCAATGACAAAATTCAAAGCAGAGATACAGTACACAACTTTTGTAAAACTTACCTATTTTTCTTGTAAGACTGTGGCTTTGTTTTGTTTTGCTTTGAACTTCTTTTCTGTGATGTGACGTAAGACTGTGTGTTGAGTTAGGGGTGGGGACATACATTAACAGAGGTTTAAGGAGAAAGCAAGTTTGAGGAGAAAATGGGGAGACTAATACAAGATTTTCCTTTAAGCAGTGGGAGTTGAAGGGGTAGGTGGTTTTTGGAGAAAGAAGAGACCCATTCATGGCACAGGCTTCTTTACGTTTCCGCTCTGTGTGATACATAATGAGGATACAGACATTCACTTCCTCTATTTCCCACCCCTGGCTGGGGGTAACCCAAAGGTACCTGATAAAGACACAGCCTTATAGCTGTATCAAGTATCCCTGAGTGTGTTAGGACTGGAGAGGCCTAAGGAATAAAAAACATACATGCATTAAATGGAACAAATACAGAGAAGAAGAAAACTCAGACATGGTACATTAATTGTGTACCTTTCCTTACAACCCAGCACATCACAGGGTACATGACCTGCTTCCTTTTGACCTGCTTCCTTTATGTTGACTGCATGAACAGGGAAGGGGGTTGGGGTACACGTGGGAGATAATTGTGTTTATTATGTACCTGGTATTAATACATCTATAGAGACAATTGGAATGACTATACTGGAGAAACAGCAAGGGAAGAACTGAAAAGGCTAAAACAAATACTTGGTTCTCTAAAAAATACTACAAAAAGATTTCTCATGTCTGACAAATTACATTTTAGTCTAATAGTAATAAGTGACCAAAACTAAGGCGATTTGATAAATATCATAAGGTATTTTATTGTGAAATTGATATCTATACGTATTGCTTATAAAGCTCAGTAATCTGTTCTTGAATTGAGAAATTACTGAGACAACATCAAAAGCTGTCATTTTTGTTTCTATGTTGTTGTTGTTATTGTTTGTGAGGTGAGAGCTTCTAAACTTTATGACTGTTTGAAAGGGGCCTATATAGACCTTGCCTGAATATTAAGTCATGTGTAATGATAAAAAGATTTCTGATTTATTGGGTTAGACAAAGAAAAAATTGAGAAATTGAGCATCATTAAAATTAAAGACTTTTGTTATTCAAACTGTGCTTAGAATGAAAAGAAAAGCCACAGGTTGGGAGAAAACCTTTTCAAAACATATTCAAAACATATCAGATAAATTAGTGGTATTTAAAGTATACAAAGAACTCGAAAATAAGAAAGAAAACAACTCATTTAAAAGATAGGCCAAAGGTCTAAATACAGCTGTCAAATAGGGATATTGAAGTTACTAGTCATGTATCATTAGGGAACTGCAAGTCACAGCAACCGTGAGATATTATTACATGACTATTAAAATGACCAATATCTAAAAGTCTGATAATACCAAAAGCTGGCAAATGTGAGAAGAAACAGCAACTTTATTCATTGCTGGCGAGAATGCAGAATAGTACAGCTACTTTGGGAGTCAGTTTGGCAGTTTCTTATTAACTAAACATACTCCTACCACACAACCCAGCAATTACATTCCCTGGTATTTACTTAAAGGATTTGAAAACTTACATGCACACAAAAACTTCTTCCCATGAATGTTACAGGAGCCTTATTCATGATCAGTAAAATCGAAATGTCCTTCAGGAAGTGAATGGAAAAATAAACTGTGGTATATCCAGGCAATGGAATAGTATTCTGTCAAGCTACAGAAGACACACAGGAACCTTTAAATGCATATTGCCAAGTGAAAGAAGCCAGTCTGAAAAGTCTACATACTGTATGATTCAACTACATGACCTTCTGGAGAAAGCAAAACTATGGAGACAGTAAAGAGATCAGTGGCTATTAGGGATTTGGAGGAGATTTGTGCAGTCTAAACATGTCATGTGCCAACAATGACGTAAAGATATGTGAGATAAAGTATGACGAATTCTATTGACAAACACATGCAATGGCTTCCATTTAACTGAGAATAAACCATATACCTAGCACAAGTCTTTTTCTGTGCATTAACTTTTTGTAATACAACTATATGAAGTTATAGCCTATTTTATATACGAATAAAAGCATTTCCAAAGGTTAAGAAAGGGCACAGTGAGAGTGAGAAGCACAGTCTGGGTAGGTAGGACAATCTAGTTTTCTATCTGTGCTTTAAACTCCTATAACCATCATCTCAATCTACTAATTTATCTTCTACATAAATTAGTAGAGGAAGCGATGAACGGATGGATCAAGGAAGAATTTTAGGAGAGTGAATCCATTATTCTGTGTGACACTGTAGTGAGGATTATTTGTCATTACACATTTGACAAAACCTATAGAATTCATAAGACAAGGAGTAAACTCTAATATAAACTACATACTTTAGTCAATAATAATGTACCAATATTGACTCATCAACTATAACAAATGTACAACACTACTGCAAGGTGTTAAAAATCGGGGAAATTGGGGTAAAGGCTGAGGATGACGTGTGAATGCTTATTCACTTCTTTCTACAAACCTAAAATTGCTTTTAAAAAGTCGATACAAATTAAAACAAGGCAGGGTTTTCATGCAATGGAAAAAAAACACACAACTTTAGTAGGTGACTGATAATTATGCTTATGCCACTTTGCTAGATTACACTTCATTAATAAATATAGTTTCATTCTTCATGTTATAAAGCAGAATAAAGTCAGATATCTAGAGAAATTGATTTTAATGATTAGAGTAAAAGCATTTTCACCTCCAGTGTCAGAATGAGTTCTTCAGAATCAGTCCATTTTATAGTTAAATCAATCATTGATTTTAAAAAAATATTGAGAAAAACATTAACTTCACTTTTTCCATCAAACTCAATGTCATGACAGCATTGTGAGTCATTTCAATCTAGGATTAAAACCTATTTCTGGACCCAGTGGACTTACTGTGATAGATTCTGAAAATGTAAGACGTTAAAGTCCAGTCTTTGATCTGCTGTCCTCTGCAGTTATCAAAAGGTCAGTTTATCCTGCTTCTTTTCTCTCTTTTTCATATATCTTGCACTTCAGCTTAATATTAGTATTAAACTAAATTTCTTATTTTATTTTGATTGATAAAGGAAAACAGATTGTTTCAATACAGTTACTGAGAATAAGCAGCAAAAGGTACTTATAAAGTACACAAGAGAGCTATCAGATAAAAATTGGTTCAAAAAAAGATTTGGAAATTTTTATTGCATGAATGTTCAAACGGAAAGGAAAACTTTCTGGATTCTTTTTCCACCACACATGAGTAGCAGCACTAAAGTAGTGAATAATGTCCGTTCAATTGGTAGTTTTCATGTATTTCTGATATCAGAAATGGACTGTTAGTAACTAGTTTTGAAAGCAGAGCATTTTTGTGCATGGCATTCCCGTGAATTCCAAAGCCCAAACTTAACTTAGGCTAATTTCTCTCTGCTGGGAGCACCATTAATTTCTCATAGATAACATTTCATATATATGCGGCATTCTGATGATGTAAAGGAATTCACACATTATGGGCCTACAAGCCAAATTTAATCAACGGCTTGCTTCATATGGCTGAGAGCTAAAAATTGTTTTGGCATTTTGGAAGTGTTTAAAGAAGGAGAAGGAAGGGGAGAAGAAGAATGAGTAGATGAAGGAGAGACAGAGACTACATATGGCCAGCCAAGCCTATAATATTTACTGTCTAGTTCTTTACACAAAGAACTTTTCCAATCTTGAACAAAACACACACATCTTTGTTATGCCAAAAGGACTACAATAAGTCTTCCTTTAACGTCATCGACAGGTGCTTGAAAACTGGTCATAGGTATATAGATTTATGGTCACGTGACGTTTTGATACACGCATACGGGGGGATAAATTGGGGATGGTTAATTGGTACAAAAATACAGTAAGCGAAAACGATTTTACCATAGGTTGACATCAAAAGAGTTAAGCTTCTATGGCTTTTGGTAACTAAAACGTCAACAAACTTGTAAATAAAGATCAAAACACTTCTAATATTAAATGCTGAAATAAATTTCAGCTATTCATACATTTCAGATTAATAAAAGCTAGTAAAATCATTATTTACCTACTTATTTCAGTTTAGGGTTGCAGTTGAGCGCAGCCTATCCTGTCAGCTCAGGACGCAATGTGGGAACCAGCCCTGGACAGGACGCCGTCGCATTGCAGGTGCACTCACACATACCCACAGTTACTCAGACTGGGACCACATAGACATGTCAATCAACCGCACATGCACAGCCTTGGGAAGTGAGAGGAAACTGGAGCATCCAGAGAATATCCATGCAGACATGGGGAGAATACATACGCTCTACACAGACAGTGAACCCCAATTGGAATCAATTTGTTTTTTCTCATCAACATTATAATGAAATGACATTGAATGAAACGTCGTTATTCGAAGACCTGTTGTACTCAGTTCTAAACATTTCAGAATTAAGAGATCTACACACATCCTCTTCTATATAATGGAGTGGGTCTCTTAAAATTTCCTGGCAACATACTCTTAGCCTGCCTAGGAAACACTTTAGAATAGAACTGCATTATAATAAATTTTCATATTCTATTTACATCTTCATATTTCTCCCTCTACTTATTAAGGTATAGTCTTGTCTATGTAATCCTTCAGTTCCTGAACAAGGCGAACATATGATCTCATGATGTGTGTTTTAATTTCTTAACTTTGTTGAGATTTGGGAATGTGAGGATGATGGAAAGGAAAGAAAGGAACTCAGCATGTATAAAAGAAATCTGACCTTTAATTTTTTTATTGAATTTGTTTGTTTTATTTTTCCTTCCTTTGCACAAATGGGAGCTTCCAGTTTTACAAAGGGTACCACCAATTTTAGGACAAAACTTTGTATTTGTGGGATAACAAAAGTTGGAGACACAATGATTTAGAGATTGCATATCAATTTTATCAAATAAATGTGATAAAGTAGGGGATATGCGCACACACACACACACACACACGTAGTGACAAAACCATTGACACAGATACCCAGATGGCACTTAATGTACTTTCAGCCTTAAATTCTTTCTCAAGGACAAGCCATTTGTTTGCAAATGATTTAGCATTCAAAAATGATTAAACATGAGAAAAAATGCATTGCACATAAAGTTCAGATTACAAATGAATTAAAGTCATACTAATATAACTATAATTTATAATGAATTCAAATGGCTTTCAGAAGGGTCATCTGTGGCATGTGAAGAGCAATCTGAATTGATTTTTCTGGTAACTGGTCACAGCAATGTTTTCTAGACTAGTAAGTGAGTGCTCATACAGCACCATGTGTGTTCAACAACACATAAAATTGGATGACAAAAGCTACTTGAGTGAGAAGGCAGCTATTTCCAGGGGCACCAATAATAATGTCTTTTTTGAGTCTTGGGTTTGCTTTTGTTTGTTTACAAGGCAATGTAATGTTTAAGGAAAAAAAAAAAATTCTACCAATCCATGTTGAGTGAACATTTCAATCCATGTAAAGGCAAAAGTCAGCTGCCACCATGCCATGCAAACCTTATAGTACATGACATGTTAAATCGGTAACCTCTAAAGGGACTTCTGAGAAGCTATGAGTAAAAGGCACACACAAAATACCTCTGAGATGAATTCACAAATGAAAAGGAAAAGGATATCTGTGTACATCCAAGAAGAATAGTAATTATCAGAAAACAAGAACACTTCTAAATTGAAAGAATCCCTAAAGTAAAAGAAGACCAAAGAAAAAGAAATAAAGATGAGAAGTGAGATGCGGCGAAAATGGTGAGCAACAAGGAGACATACTGAGAAAAAAAGTACCTAAAGATAGTGTGTTATTATTTCAGCAAAATTAAGTATATCAATACTGAGAAATATGACTTGAAATAGATTCAGTACCTCAAGCAGAAACATAAACAAATAACATCTGGGTTTTTCTTTTGATAACCAGTATTTTAAATACAAAAATCTAAAAATTTTATCTTTGTGTAAGAGTTACACATTTATCATACCAATCAATAACAAAAAGGCGCTATAAATACTTTATGGAAATAAATGTCCTAGCAGATGTTAACCAGACATCAGTCTTCACCGGTAAGGATTAGATTTGAAGGTGTTTGCAGATAATTAAAACTTGTTTTTATAACATAACTTAGCAGCTAAATAGTATAATGAAAATGGGATATTCAAATTATAAGATATAAAATATTAAAGATAGAAGAACATGTTTACTTTTTCAATATAAATATTGTTACAGCTCAGAGAAACAGTATGAAATCTCAGGGCTCATGAAAGGCCACATTCTAGAGATAGTGATTGACAGGTGTGGTAATTCCCCTACAGCGTGGTGCCTGTTGTCATGGAGTAGCATGTCTCCTACAGGGTACTACCAGCAGGTTCAAGTAGGAAGAGCCAATAGTCCATGTGAGAAACCCCGGAAGGCTAAAGATAGAAGGAAATATTTGTGCCACGTTGAAGAGCAAGTTCACCAGGTGAATTGGCATGTGGCTAGGGTACAACTTCCCATACATATATAAATAATGAAACACACAAAAAATTATCAGAAAAGTATTTTATTATTATTAGAGTCATGATTAGCACTCTCCTCATCAGGAGAGTTTTATGTTTTTTTTTCTAGCCCTACTCTATACTTTTTAAACACAGTCTCTAAGTTTGAAAATAAAAGTTTCTTATTTTTAATTCAAACCTCAATTAAAATAAAACAAAAACCGAAAATGTAGAAGTTCCTTATTTTGACCATCTATATATCATACACAACAAAAAGACATAAAATTCCACTAAACACAACAGATAGATCCGTATTCCCGTTACTGCTTAAGCCCATTCCAATAAGGATTTTGTACCAAATCTGCCCTTGCAAAGGCTACCTGGGGCCTTCATTTTATTATCTGCAATGGACAATTTTAACTTCACATCCATGTTGGCTTCCTTACATCCTAGATGCACACACAGCCAGATTTTTTCCCATCAGATGTGATTTGATCTTCCAACTTCGGAATGCCTTGATGACCTCCTCTTTATCTAAAGATCACTTTAAAAAGCCTGAAATATTTGGCTCTTCCCTAAATCCTTGGCCAGACGTAATGTGATCCTCCCATTGGCTTTCTTTGTCCAAACTACATTAGCCTTATCTCAGATCTTCAAACAAGTTATATTTCCTGCCTAAGATCTTTCTATGAGTGAGTGAAAGGTCTGATGAAGATAGTTCCTCTTTGCCCCCAAAGGTTTCATTGATCACGCTGATAATGAATTTACTGTTATTTTAATCTCTTACTGTTATACTCAGCCTTAAATTCTCTACCCTACACTCTTCAGTTGACATAATTTTAATTTCCACTATGGTGCTTCTCTCTCTTCTATCAACACTCTCTCCTCACAGGGTTTCATCCAGATCACGAGTCAGCAACATTTTTGACAAAGAGCCAGATAGTAAATATTGCAGGCTTTGTGTTGCCAAGAGGCAAATTTATGGAACTTTCCCTGCTGAAAAATTTCCCTGTATTTTACATTTTAGACTTATAAATGCCACACGTACTTATAACTCATGAGCCATACAAAAACAGGCGGCAGACCAGATCTGGCTCATGGGCTATAATTGTTTGCCAACCCCTCACCTAGATTCATGACTTTAGGCATGATCTATAGGCTACGATGGTCTAACTCAAATCTCTAGCCAAGTCGACTTGTCAGTGCCTACTTGATGTCTCCACTTGGATTCTAACTAGCGTCTTAATTTAAGATTAAAAAATGTAAAATCAATCACACATACGCACCTACCCACACCTCTGTCACTTGCAAACTGCCTCATGTCATCAAGACTTTGCCATATCACTAAAAGTGACCATAATCCCCCATGTCCCTAAATCCAAATACCTTGATATAATTCTTGCTCAGTAAATTTAATCATCTTCAAATCAACTTCCAATCTCAACTGATTTTCTCCAACTTTATTGCTACACTCATAATCCCAACCACCATCATCCTTCAACTGGACAGGTGCAATAGTCAGCTAAATGAACCCCCTTCCTTCACTACTGTACCCTTCCACAATAGTACACCCTCTTAAGAGCTAAACTCATCGTATCACACATCCATCATACACTTTTCAATGTAGTTAATTTATATTCACACTTTGATATAAGATCTAGATTTGGTCCCTGAGAACACTCATGTAATCTCTCTCCATGCTCTTCCTTCATGGACATTCCAGCCAAATCGGCCTTCTTTTCTTTGTAAGAAACTATCAAGCTCTCTTTTTAAATTACAGAATCTTTATATCTGCCCTTCTTTCTGCTCAGAGCACCGCAGATCTTCAAAGTACCTTCCTATTTGTCTTCACTCAACTCTAAATGAAATATCACCTCCTCAGAGAGAAAAATGCTCTGAAATACCTACAGCCAGATCAGTGCCTTCCTACTTGCCTGTTTCACTCAGCCATGTTATCACATGTAATCTTCTTCGTAGTAGTGTACTTTATAGCCCTTCACACCATTGCTTTGTTTAGGTATTTGTATGTCTTCCTCCTCTTTCCCTCCTCACTACAGTATAGCCAACTGTGTCTTTGCCTTCTTCACTGCTATATCCCCTAGTGCCTGGTAGGCTTTCTATAAACAGCCATTTATTGACTTATTGACTACATGTATATGCTAATCCTTTTTACTAATTTTTGTTACACTATATATTTCTCTTCTCCTTCTCTTTGCTTCCCTCTTCTCATGTCCCTTGATGCTTCCTACTCAATATTAACATGGACATCATTTTGTGTCTTCAGCATTTCTCTTTTCATTATTTTATGATAGGTTAATTTTCCTAAGAAAACACTATTTTGACGAAAGCAAAGCATTAAAGCAGCATAGGATCAATTTTTTCCTATTGAAAAGGAAACACCATCTTTCCGAGAAGACAATTACACCAGGAAACAAAACAAACACACACATTTCCGGTAAGTCCTAGTTCCCAAGACTTGAAGCCAGTAGGTTTTTCCACTTTCAAGTATACTTGACTGTAGAGATAAAAGGTATCCACTTAGAGATATTAACTCATTACCACTGCCTAAATTTGGCTTCCAGAAACACAACTTAATATGATATCAATGGATGTGATAATCATTTGAAAGTAGCTTTATCAAAATCACCCAACAGAACAAGTTACTTTCCTAATTAGCATCTTCAGTTTAATACCTAAATCTGATGAATAATAAGTTATGCATTATGCTAAATTGCATTGGCTCACTATCCTAGAATGCGTTCAAATTAATTAAAAATGAGATATTCAGTGATGAGAAATATAAAAAGATAAAAACCTATTTCAATCAGTTTAAATTAGAATTTAACATTTCTTCAATACACTATTTTGTAGTCAATTGCAAGAGTAATAAAGCAAAATTATTGAGTCTTTAATAGTGACCATTCAAAATTCATAATGAATTATTAAAAAGAAAACTAAGGTCCCTACCAACTTTCCACCTCACTTCAAAGCACAGCCAAGGTCATTACAACAGGAAGTAAGACTCCACACAATTCCCACTTCTTCGCCTCTATTCTGTTACTTCTGGAATCTTCTACTACTCCAAATTGTGTGTTTGCTCCAGACTCAGCAGTTCTCACCACCTTGTTCTTCCAATTGCCATCTTCTCTGTGCGGCCTTTCTTGACTACCCAGTTAAAAATTACCCTTTGAAAATTATCTGATCCCCATCCAGGATTACTTTTCACCATCTAACTTACAATACTTTGCATATTTATGTGGCTCATTGTCTGTTATCTGTCTCCCTAAGTTAGAATGCGATCTTCATGATGGCAGAGTTTTGGTCAATTCCCTTCACTCAATAATTCCTGACCCAAAGTAAACATTTCATAAGTATTTTTTGAATATACAAATATATAGTCCGAATTATCAAGGAGCTTATAAATAAATAAAGACACAACCCAGCATATAGTGCAGTTTGAGAAATATCGATAGTGTGGTATAGGAGGAGGTATGTAAACTATGAGAAGCAACAGTTAAATAAGAAGCAATCCAGAAAGACACACAGTGTGGGTGACATCTGAGTTAAAGGACAGAAGGTAAGAAGATAACCAGATGGAGAAAAGAGAGGAAGATCTTACAAAAAAGCATCAGAAGTTACCATAAGAAAAGCAAGTCCAAAATCATCAGAAGAAAAACAATTGCATCCCAGTTATTGTGACAAACATAATTAACTATGAAATCCCAGAACAGTTCATGCTTTGATAATGCTAAAGTTGACACGTAGATTAAGATGTGATATAACAATCTGCAAATCTTAGTGCTTCCTAACTTTTGAGAAAACCTTTTTAGGCAAGATATAATGATTTAAGGAAGAAAAGTTGCTGATGGATGAGGCACGTCCCTTAAAGAAAAACAATATGGGCTGGGCGCGGTGGCTCACGCTTGTAATCCCAGCTCTTTGGGAGGCCGAGGCCGTTGAATCACGAGGTCAGGAGATCGAGACCACGGTGAAACCCCATCTCAACTAAAAAAAAAAAATACAAAAAATTAGCCGGGCGTGGTGGCGGGCGCCTGTAGTCCCAGCTACTTGGAGAGGCTGAGGCAGGAGAATGGCGTAAACCCGGGAGGTGGAGCTTACAGTGAGCCGAGATTGCGCCACTGCACTCCAGCCTGGGTGACAGAGCGAGACTTCGTCTCAAAAAAAAAAAAAAAAAAAAAAAAAAGAAAAACACTATGAAGACTGCGTACAGCCTTTATAATGGAAAGGTGCCAGGTTTTTTTTTTAAGTCCTTGGAATCTCAGTTGGCAACTTTGAAATTCATGTGTAATTCATGAGTTTTTTAAAAGAAATGTAATAAGCAACACGAGTGATTCTAGAGCTTGTCTTTAGGCTGAGGTAGATATTGGCATTATAAGTTGAAGTGTTAGAAAGGAACAGTAAGAATTAAGAATAAGCAGTAATTTCTGCCAAGATCTGTGGCACCCAGTCTCACACATAAGGCTTTTTGGAATCTCTTCGTTTCCAAGGTTCAGGCTCTCATACTTTAGTTTGTACATAAAGGACTTAAGTTATTCTTAAAGCACAGTTTTAGCACTTCACACCAGGAGATGGTTATGAGACTGATCACAGGATAAAATGAAATAGGATGTGTGCCTGCTTGTAGAAGGAACCTCGTTCCTTCTGCCATTCTATTCCTACTTTTCTGGCAGGAAAGTCCTAGAAAAAATTTCATATACAGATTAATTTTAAACAATTTACATTATATTTTACTATTATTAGCTTCTAGAATATCTTAGCTTAGGCTGGCCCTGGTGGCTCACACTTGAAATCCCAGCACTTTGGGAGGCTGAAGCAGGTGGATCACTTGAAGTCAGGAGTTTGAGACTAGCCTAGCCAACATGGTAAAACCTAGTCTACTAAAAATCCAAAAATTAGCCGGGTGTGGTGATGCGTACCTGTAATCCCAGCTATGCGGGAGGCTGAGGCAGGAGAACCATTGACCCTGGGAGGTGGAGGCCGCAGTGAGCCAAGATTGTGTCACTGCACTCCAGCCTGGGCAACAGAGCAAGACTCTGTCTCACAAAAACAAAAAACAAACAAACAAAAAAAGAGTATCTTAGCTTATATATTTCTCACATCTGATCCTACCACTTTACTTTTTTCCCGTTTACACCAATTATTTCTAGTCCTCTTTACATACAGGCAGAAAGATAAGACTAAAATGTGTCATAGACAATGACATCTAGTAAATTGACATATTCTTCATGTTTAATTCCACAACAGATTTCAAATACAACCAAAATCTCCAAATAAAATCTTAATTCTAAATTGAGTGCTTGTATAGTCTTCAAATATGTTCAAATAGAACATCAAAGCTCAATAAAAATAGTTATATCACTTGGGATGGTGTTTAAAATATTTTTTCCTAAATAAATTCAGCTTCAGAGGATGAGAAAACCTTCATTAGGAGATGTTTTAAAGAACAAATTAAGTTAAATGTGAAGGAAATCATACTTTATTAGGTTGAATAGTAAGTTTTTTTGTTACTATTGTGAATTAATGCCATCCAAATATTGAGTGATATAATTCAATTTAGTAAAAGAAAAAAGTCTAAATTATCAACTTCTTTCCTTATAAAAATGAAATATGCTATAACTTGCATTTTTTCCATGGCAATGACCCTGATGATCAGAGAGGTTAAAACCTAAAAACATTTAAAATCATCTAATCTAAATTATAAAAAATAAATCCCTTTCTTCAGAAAAAATAATTTTTTAAGGAAGCACTCAAAAACCAATCTCTACTAGTAGATATACAGCATACACATCTCTTACTATCTCCCATGCAGACTGCATAAAAAGGCTTGCTGGCTACTTTTAAGAAAACAACATTCAGATGTCTGGAAAGTATCTGAAATGCATGATTAATCTACACAGATAATTTTCTCAAGAAACCAAATTTTGAAGACAAGTAATTCAAAAGTCTATTGTCTTTAAAGTAAATCCGCTGGTATTCTTAAACTGCTGTAATCCTTTCTCTGTTTACCTTATAGTGTGCACCTCTCAAGCTATGGGAATGCATGTCATCTCTAAGAATAGCTGACTTCTTTTGTGGGAAAAAGCTGTTGGAAATGACTGTTAGGATTTCAAATGTTTGGGAGTGTGTATTCATGTGGGTTTTATGTGTTGAATATTTGCATTTATAATTTTAAGATGCTTAAATCAAAAACTAAAATGACCTATGTAACATAATTCTGCCATAGGATAAATTAAATTCAATTAACTGTTCCCATACAAATTATTATCTACCACAATTTAAAAATATTTATATATCATAAAGATGTAAGAAACACTGACTTCTATTTTACAGCAGAGTTCAATTTCACTACTACTTAGCTTGATGATATTTTAAGGTCATGTCTCTTGGAATACACATTCAATATGCATTGCCAAATGTCTGAGCTCACCTCTCTTGAAGCAATATTCAATTATCAAATGAAAATAATTTACCAAGCAACCTCACAAATCACAAACTCTAGGTAGCATCAAGGTTTTTCAAAGTGATTATTCCTTACTGGTCGCGATCCTAAGATATTAAAACTCATAGATCACATGATCTGAGATTTTCTAATTGAAAAGCCGTAGCTGTAAACCTTTCATTCAAAGTCGGATACTACCTTCAGCTGTCAAAAGAATTATGCAATCACTTAAACTTCTGGAATGAAAGAGAAAATGAAGGGAACAATAAAAGTAACTGAAATGCACTGGGAAATGAACATAAGGAACCAAATGGAGGCAAAGACAGAGAGAGAGAGAGAGAGGGCTGTTTATCTAACCTTCCCTTCTTCAGTGGGTTTTCTCTGATATCTCTAGAGAACAATTGGATGTGTAACAATGAAATACAAAACACAAGACACTGTCTTCGTATAATTACTTGTAATGATTCCAAGATGGCATAATTTGAGAACCTGCTAAATAGGACAACAAAGTAATCTGCTTTTCCAAAATTCTGCCCCTTACCTTCTATATTATTTCATGGTGAAGATCAATAAAACTGAAAATTGGAATTGCCAGATATTATCAGATTTTATTTTTTGAATGCTTAACAGCTGACCCAAAATCTGGTCATAAAAATGGAAGTTAAATTAAATTGTCCTCAAAATTTAAGTTTATACATTTGTAAGAACCACTTGCTTCTTCAAAATCTCAAACTTTCTCATATCGAGCAGCAAATTGAAATTAGGAATTTAGGCATGTAAATTCATCGTGGAAACCAAATTGATTAAAATTTTCTGTGTATTCATGATAATGTTTAAAATTTTTGCTACATTTAAACCCTAAGTTAGTTACAAAAACTCTAAAATTATGCTTTTTTAAAAATTCGGCTAACTTGCTTTTGAAAACATACTGACATATTCGTTCCATTCTTCTTATAATTATTTTTGTGTCACTCCCAAACAGCACACCATTGTATATATCCCCAAAATGGCACTTCTTTGTTAAAGCCATTAAGACAGAAATATTTTTGAGCCAGGTGCAATGGCTCATGCCTGTAATCTCAGTACTTTGGGAGGCCTAGGTTAGAGGACTGCTTGAGGATAGGAGTTTGTGACCTGCCTGGGCAACATAGCAAGACCCAGTCTTTACAAATGAAATGAAAATAAAATATAAAATAAACTGGCTGGACAAAGTAGTGCACACCTGTGGTCATAGCTACCAGAAGGCTGAGATGAGAGGACCATATGAACCCTGGAGTTTGGGGCTGTGAATGAGCTATGACTGCACCACTGCACTTCAGCCAGAACTATGGGTTGGTGACTTAGAAATAAGTTCTCAGTTCTGAATATAATAACTGCTCCTGGCACTCCCCAGAATGAGCTGGGTTTTCTTTTGCCTCTCTATAGTCCCTCTTCCTCAGGAAATACCCCCATGGTTCTGCCCGCTGTGCTATTAATTACACCAATGCTTATTATATGTCAGTTCAGTTTTATCTAGATTCTCCCAAAGTCAGTGCTGAACTTAGTTGTTTGAAAATGTATATATTGTAATAGTTACCAAAAAGACCAAATACAGCTAGATATTTATGCTATTTGTTTTATTTCCATCGTAGGTATATTTCCTTTTAAAATTCATATATATCTTTCTCTAAGCATTGTCTCCGTTTTCAGATGTTAAGCACTTTCTCATGCACACACCACCTAAGCAGCAAAGACACAGAGTCCACGTCAGGGAATGTCACATTCAGGATAAGTACCTATTATTCTGTAACTCAGAAGTAGGAAAATGGATGTCCTCAAGCAGATGCTTTTCTTGACAGATACAAAAAATTGACAAGGATCACTGACTTACTTCCAACCCACCATTCATCCCTTTTCTCTTATTTTGACCCTAAGGGTCCCAGAGGGATAATGGCACTACATTCCTATTTAGAATTCAGATTTCAGACTGCATTTCTTCTATCATTGTTTATAAGTAGTGGTTGCACACAGTCGCGATAATACTATGACATTAATCTACATTCCGCGTTAAATCGATCTTTGTCTTCCGTTTTTGAGCTTAGCTACAATTTCTCACACGGTTTCTCTAGGAAGATTCCCCAATGACTGAAACATTTAGAACATGGTCCATTCATAAATATGTCATTGGGATTCCCCAATGACTGAAACATTTTGAACATGGTCCATTCATAAATACGACACTGGGATTCCCCAATGACTGAAACATTTAGAACATGGTCCATTCATAAATACGACACTGGGATTCCCCAATGACTGAAACATTTTGAACATGGTCCATTCATAAATACGACACTGGGATTCCCCATTGACTGAAACATTTAGAACATGGTCCATTCATAAATACGACACTGTGATTCCCCAATGATTGAAACATTTAGAACATGGTCCATTCATAAATACGACACTGGGATTCCCCAATGACTGAAACATTTAGAACATGATCCATTCATAAATACGACAGTGGGATTCCCCAATGACTGAAACATTTAGAACATGGTCCATTCATAAACATGACACTGGGATTCCCCAATGACTGAAACATTTAGAACATGGTCCATTCATAAATACGACACTGGGATTCCCCAATGACTGAAACATTTTGAACATGGTCCATTCATAAATACGACACTGGGATTCCCCATTGACTGAAACATTTAGAACATGGTCCATTCATAAATACGACACTGTGATTCCCCAATGATTGAAACATTTAGAACATGGTCCATTCATAAATACGACACTGGGATTCCCCAATGACTGAAACATTTAGAACATGATCCATTCATAAATACGACAGTGGGATTCCCCAATGACTGAAACATTTAGAACATGGTCCATTCATAAACATGACACTGGGATTCCCCAATGACTGAAACATTTAGAACATGGTCCATTCATAAATATGATATTGGGATTCCCCAATGACTGAAACATTTAGAACATTGTCCATTCATGAATATGACATTGGGATTCCCCAATAACTGAAATATTTGGAACATGGTCTTTTCATAAATATGAAGAACTTGTGTAGAAACTATAATTTATTTATCCTATTATGCTTAAGAAATTATGTGAAATAATGTGAAAATAATCTTATAACATTTGCATGCATATTTGCTGCAAGAGTCATACTTCATTGATACTTAATCATAATCTTGGACACGGTGGGTCCCAATAACCAATATTTAATGAAAGACTGTAAACTTAATAGAGAGAAAACCTTATTTATAAATTTTCATATGTTCTTTTCTTGACAATAAGGAGCTGTGAGATTTGTATTTTAAAAGATACTTAGTAATAAAAACTTTAATTTTTAAAACTTTTATTTTTAAATTCTGCTTCATTGCATAAAAGTTAAAAGGTAATATTTAATATTTAATGAGGCTTATTGAGCTAAATGATGATATGCAGCTTGGGTTATACTTGCAATGATAAGATTTGCTCATTATACCGAAGCAATCTCCTTCACTCAATCTAGCTACCACTAAGGAAGCAAAATTCCCTGAATCAGAATATCAAAGCATTCCATTATGTTTTCTGCTAAGTTGTTTTGTTCTTTGAATCATTGTCTATTTTAATTTATCCTTTTAGAAAGAAAACAAATTACTTAACTTGCATTTACCGCTAGAAGCTTCACTACAGCCAGACTTGAAATTGATTTCACGCCATTTTTGAATAAATGATGGTCCCTGGTGAAAGACAGAATACTTGAGTCATCAATATTGAGTAAATAAAAGGGTTTGGGTAAATAAGAGAGAAGATACCTATTTTTCTCAAATATTTTATATATCTAATAACCTATTCCTCATCTAAAACAAGCCACAATTACTGGAAATGATGGTCAGAGGAAGGTTTTAGCAACCTTGTGTAATACTACATGTCATGTTGGATCGCTATTACAGAGAAACAGTTGTCATGCTGCATTTTAGTAATTCTACACATCACCAGAGAAATAGACAACTCTTATAGCCACAGAAATCCAACGTAGCTACTGTCTACATATTCTTGTTTTAGACCATTGGTGAAAAAAACTACTATGTGTATTGAATATATTTTACATTAGTTTTATCACAAAAAATAATAATGAGAATTCTATTAGATGCAAATACAAATTCTGAATGACAGGAAAGAAAAATTAAAATCAAAGCTGATCTTAATTAACAAAATGTATTATCTGCTTACATGTATATACAACTGTTCATATACAAAGGCACAGATGCATTTGTGGTTTTGAAAAATATCTATTTCATTTCAAAACTTCATTGAACAATATTACATATGGCAAGAAAACTGCTCTTTTTGAAGGATCTTTTAAAAAGTGTTAAACTTTATTAGATACTCCAAACTAGCAAAGCTCAACTTCATCACAATTATATAATAACACTGCACACTTTCAATTTTATCTGGAGAAATATACCTATCCCTTGAAATAACTCTGTAAACTTCCTGCTCACCGATTTCACTTCAAGCCTTGAAAATGCAGAAAATCAATGCCGAATATACTTGCTCCAAAAGGAAAAGAAAATTTCAGGGGTGTCAGGATGTTTTATCACATAAAATACAGAATGGCAATTTGTATCTGAGCAGGCAACACACCTCCAAAAATAATACAATACTTATCACAAAATACATTCACAGATACTGGATTTGGCACAAACCACTCCATACAGGTATTGATGAAATCAGTATTGAAAGCCTTATTCCAAAATCTACGGCCCTTTTCTACTCTCCAACAGACATTTCAGGATGCCACAACCTTGCAGCTCCACTCTCTCATTAATTTCCCCTAAATACACTTGGCAGAAGAGTGAGAAACGTCACATTTTTCATTTAATTTCTAAAGAACATCACATCCTTTAAGAATAGGTTCTTGAAATTTTAAAATGTAAAACATAAAAACCCTAAAGAGACAAACATCCAAAAACATAAAAACCCTAAAGAGACAAACATCCAAAAACTTTTCTTCAACATCACAACAACTTTATATGCTACGTGTTCCTGTAAAATACCACACACACAAACTCACAGGCACACCCACCCACCCAAAACCCACACACCCGCATATATATGGCCTCGTAATACCTCACATATATATACATATCACCAACTACAACAGAGAAAAGCCAATTTCAGAAAGATGGCTTCAATTTTGGTGCATTTACTCACACCTAATTCTATTTCAATTTAACTGGTGCAGAGATATTACAATGCCCTGTAACAAAAACCTGACGGAAGATTGTAACAAATTGCTTAAACATCAAACCAAAGACTCAACATAATTTCATCACAAAGTGAAATTCGCATCCAACTCGCAAAGAATTAGAAAATCCTTGCACTTACCTTGGCCTTGTCCATTCCCCAGATGACCCCAAAACACCACCGTCATCATCAACAGCCCCGGAGCCCACGTCCACATCCTTCTAGTGACACGCTCATGTCTTCTGGCCATTGCATCTTAAACTCTGCATATTCAGTGGGGTGGATGTGAAAGTACAATAAATTACATTCTTAGAGAAATACACTATGACTCAAATCCCATATCTAATATGCACTGTGCATTTCTGAATTATCCTGCCTACAAGGAGGTACATTTGAAAATCATGCTTCCCTTTAGGGTTGTCATATTGATGATTAATACGAAAGCTCATTCATTTTTAATCTTTAAGCATTCATCTGAATTACACTTTTAATATCATTTTCCAAAACAGGCCACTTAACCTATGAATGTTAAAAAGTACTCCGGATATACATATTGGAGTTCAGTCAAGCAAAATCATGGTGTATGGACACTACTTAAGTATAACTTGATATTTAGGCAAATTGATGAATTTAACATACCATGTAATCTCTACATATATACAAAGGGACTTTTCAACACATTTATGTAAGTTTTGCATAAATACCCTTGAAAATATTCTCAAGTTTTAAGTGGTATTCTAATTATGTCAGTAATTTTAACTGAATAAAGAGATGCATCATGTGCAAAAACTAATCTTGTTTACTTAAAATTGAGAGTAAAATTAATTATAGAAGGTACAAAACACTTGTAATTTTGATTTCAGATATATGACCCACAGGAACCTTCATATATACAAATATTATACACATATATGACAATGTATATTTGAATGTTCATTTTGAAACTGCTTTTCATACTGATACATGAAAATACTTAAATGTCCACCAAAGCAAGGTTATTTATTCATACATTTGAATGATATACAGTAGCTCAAAAGAATAAACTTGAGTTGCATGTACTAATGTGGATAAGTGTCCAAAATGAATAGTGAAGCAAAACTAGCAAATTTAATAATGATAAATTCAAAACTACACCTTTCATATGTAAACATGTGCAATAATTAAAACTATACATTTTATGTTGCATAAATATATAGTACTGTATAATAACGCATAAGAATGAGAAACACCTTCAAGACCAAAGTTAGGAAATTACAAGACTACAATTTAAATGGTTAGTAGGTGGAATTTTAAATCAGAAGTTACTCCTAAATCCCAATTTTTCCACAGTTGACAAAATACGGAGTTAAGAAAAGTAAACTTAATGATTTCCAGAATGAACGCTTTATTCAAAATGCTACGTAATTACAATTCTATTAAACTTGCAAGGGAGTCTAGTCACACAGAAATTTTTTATGCCTTTCTCCTACATCACGAAAGGGGAAGATTTAATTACCAACTTTGCATTACTTAACGTCAGACTCATAGTATCAGAGCTAAAGAGAAATTTAAGAAACACCTAACTCAACCTTTCTATTTTAAATGACCAAATGAGTTGAGAAGGTTACAATGACATTTCTAAGTTCATATGTAAAAACAGAATTTGATGACAATGACAGTTTAAGTACTAATAAACACTCCTTGAAAAGTTACTGTAATCCAGGTTATTTGACTGTGCTAAATGCCTTACATTCTTTACCCAATTCAGTTTTCACAGAAATCCTATGAACAAAGCACTTCCACAATTTACCACTTCACAGCTAAGAAAACAAGGCTTAGAGAAATGCTACACGATCCCCTAGTCATGAGGTTAGTAGGTACCACTGTGGAGACTGAGGCAAAACAGGACGATTTCAAAGCCTATGCTCTGAACAAGTAAACACTAAGCAGGAATTTAGTTCTAGATCTCCCAGATGTAGTCCAATAATCAGCCAAAAAATGATGCTGAGAAGAGGGGAAAGAAAGATGTCTTCTATATGGAGCCTCATGTATTTGATCCCAAATACATCTTCAAATTGAAAATCATTAGAGCACAAGGCAATAGAATTATTAGTTTGTTTCTAAAATAATCAACCTTTCCCAAGTTGAACATACAAGTATATTTTATCATACATATAGTATATGTGTGTATAACGTGTGTTTATCTAAGTATTCCTGTGGTTTATATATCTGGATTTGGAATTACAAGTGTTTTGTGATTTATTATTTATTTATTATTGTACTTTGAGTTTTGGGGTACATGTGCACAACGTGCAGGTTTGTTACATATGTATCCATGTGCCATGTTGGTGTGCTGCACCCATTAACTCGTCATTTAACATTAGGTGTATCTCATAATGCTGTCCCTGCCCCCTCCCCCCACCCCACAACAGTCCCCAGAGTGTGATGTTCCCCTTCCTGTGTCCACGTGTTCTCATTGTCTCCCTCTGTTGCTCTGGCTGGAGTCAGTGGTGTGATCATAGCTCACTGCAGACTCCAAGTCCTAGGCTCAAGTGATACTTTTGCCTCGGCCTCTCAAGTAGCTCGGACTACAGGCACGCACCACCATCCCCGGCTAATTGTTTTACAGAGATGGGGTCCCACCGTGTTGCTTGACTGGTCTCAGCCTCCTTAAGTCAAGGGATCCTCCCACCTAGACTTCCGAAAGCACTGAGATTACAGGTGTCAGCCACCGTGCGTTTTTTGATTTCTTCAATTAATTTTACTTATACACTTGATTACACAAGATTAATTTTGTGTACATAATGAATCTCTTTTGAGGTTTAAGTTACTGATTAATTAGAGTACCACTTAACAAGCGTGTCATCCCAGCACTTTGGGAGGCTGAGGTGGGCGGCTCACCTGAGGTCAGGCATGAGCCACCGTGCCCGGCTTACACACATTCTTTTCACTCCTGCTTTCAGATCTCTATTCCCTTCTAATTCCAGTGGAACCACTTTCACTTAGTATCAAAATATCCAGATCCACTCATCAAAGTGTAAATAATCCTCCAGCAAATTACCTTTGCAAATCTACTTTTATGTAATATTTCCTTAACTTCTTCTTACCTACATCCAGTAGTCATTTTACAAGGCAGAATTTTTTCTATTTTATATAGAACTGAGGCAGTATTTGAAAAAAATCTCAAAACACTCTTCAGGAAGGACTGGCATCTAAAACACCAGTTCCAATATATATTTTAGTAACATTTTAAAGGACAGATGGTTTTCAAAATGTTATTATAATTTAAAAAAATGTAACCTTCCTCTCTGAGTTCATGTTTATGGAAAACTAATATTTCATAAATGCCAAGTTACTATGATGTATTATCTAAATGCTGCCCCTGCCATTCTATAAATATAAAAATCATAACCTTCTAACTAACTTTGGTATTAGTCAACAACTGTGCTGATGAAAAGTAAAATCAATTCTTTTAAAAAAAATTTTCCATGAAAAAAAAACAAGTAACTTGTAAGCAGTATGGTAGATGAACCAAAAAATAAAGTAGCATTAACCAGAAAGACATGCCATGGACTTCTCTAATCTTTTTTTGGAACACCCTTTTCATGCATATGAAAATAAAAATTAAATATAAAATACCTACTTTATGTATGTACTTTCACTTGTGTCTATTGTTCTTTAAAGATTAAAATAACTCCTAAAGCCTGGATAGCTGAGCCCATTGTGCTCTTCTGCCCATAAAATAGTTTGGATGTGCAGTGAAAGAGGTAAAACTTAGGCTTTCAGATTAGTTATGACGATGGAAACACAATTCTATTCAATAGTGTTCATCTTGGTCTTTCAAATGTTTAAGGTCACAAGGCAAAACAGAACAGACTTTAAGAATGTTCGTGTGTTACTTCTCGTCTTACCCAATAGCTACATTAGTTCAATTAGGCCAGTGTTTTGGAGTAAATAGCATTGTGAAATGTGTCGTGGAGTCCGGAGGCTCCACCACCTACCTCCAGGTAGTTGTTCTGTCCGATGGAGCCTAGAGTAATACATTAGGAGATGCATTACATCTACAGGTACCAACTAGGAAGGGTAGTCTTGAATTAAAGGGCTTTAGACACGTTATAAGAGCAAATCGAAGCTTCCAGGTATTAGAACCACTTCAATCACAGAGCGTCTCTGGGTTCTATCTATGGACAGCATCAAGTATCTCTCTGCCCTCCCCGAATACTTTCTCTCATCATGTGGATCTTCTAGATGGTTTTATTCTTCCCCAGCCAGCCAACTTGATCAACAAGCCTAGGTATATTAGGTATGTATAAAGTTGGTTCTTAAAGTCCATTTCTGTATCTAGGTAAGTAAGGTCTTCAGAATTACAATTTCATTGATATCTAGAAAGAGTGACTCTAGTTAGCTTCTAGTGTCAGTTTTTCTAGCAGCTTCTTTAAAAAAAAAAATCCTCTCTGGAACAAAGCTTCCTTGCAAGTATTGCTGTTGGCAATAGTCCTCTTTACTGAAATGCTTATCCGGTGAAACTTGCGCTGTGCCAGTGAGCCTGCAGGTTGATGGTCCTTTTGTTCAACTTCTCCATTATAAAGCAACCCCTATGATCACCCTTTTAAAACTAAAGACCAAAGAATCAAATGAGATCAGGAAGTGACCAGAGCTCACAGGTCATCAACTCCTCTTCTTAGCATATTATAGCACACAGTCTAAGCATGAAAAACACAGCAGAACCCATTACAGCTCTCGAGTTCCAGCTATTAACATTGATTTTTTTCAATGGAAAATTTTCATTAGAAGCTATCACAGGACTCACATTCAGTAATAACTTAGATTAGGATACATTCTGGAGCCTTTGTCCTTAGAGTAGGTGCCACTGAGTCACTATTAAAAGGAGTCTTTTTGACCTTAGTAAATTCTCACAGTGCTTATCTCAGTCTAAACTGTAACTGGACTTTACTAGTGATGTCATGTGTAATTCAAATTAATATTGTAATGTATATAAATTGTATATATAGGTATAATACATGCATGTATTTACAATTATTTATTTTATTTTATTTTTTAATAAGATGAAACTTAGAGGTTAAAATATGACTCTAGGCCATTGTGCTTTAGAATGAAGAGCACAGACATGGGTTGGAAATGTAAATTTTGACCCCATTTAATTTCTGTGACAAATTCATTAATGTCTTCAAGGTTCAGGCTCTATGTATGAGACAATGAAAACAGCTCTAAGATTCCTGAAAACCCTAAAGTATTAAAATTCCACTCTGCCATTAGTTCAGATAAATCATTTGCCAATTTGCCCCACAAGAACCAGGCATCTTTAAATGGTAACATAACATGCACTTCTCTCTCCCAAAGTGTGGTGCATAAACGTTCTGCTTCTGAATAACACAGGATGCCTGCTAAAATGTGCTGTCAGGGGTATTAGTAAGGAAATGTTGTATCAAAACTTCTGCAGATGTGGCCCTGAAATAGACATTATAATAAATCCTCCAGGCCTCTCAAGTTAGGAATAACTGGTTTATGAAATTGTACTTACTTAAAAATTATAAATAAACAGATTTCACCGTAACCCAGTTTTTCTGATCTGAATGAAATAAGGCTCTATATTCAGACTGACTTTTCAGTGAAAAACAACTTAAAATAGTCACAAATCATCTATAAGTTTAAATGAATATATGTAGGAGACCTGAAAACTCAGGTTTAGCAGTCATCTTCCAACAGTTTGAGAGCCCACAGGAGCCACAGAGCCCTCATGTCTCTCCAGAGAAGCAGGGAGATTCTTCCCCCTAAACACCATGCAATTCTT
The DNA here is from genome assembly GCF_028878055.3 of Symphalangus syndactylus. Lineage (NCBI taxonomy): Eukaryota > Metazoa > Chordata > Mammalia > Primates > Hylobatidae > Symphalangus > Symphalangus syndactylus. The sequence continues at coordinate 3,123,757 of NC_072435.2, read as the reverse complement.
TTTTTTTTTTTTTTTTTTTTTTTTTTGAGACGGAGTCTCGCTCTGTCACCCAGGCTGGAGTGCAGTGGCGCGATCTCGGCTCACTGCAAGCTCCGCCTCCTGGGTTCACGCCATTCTCCTGCCTCAGCCTCTCCAAGTAGCTGGGACTACAGGCGCCCGACACCACGCCCGGCTAATTTTTTTTGTATTTTTAGTAGAGACGGGGTTTCACCGTGGTCTCGATCTTCTGCCCTCGTGATCCGCCCGCCTCGGCCTCCCAAAGTGCTGGGATTACAAGCGAGAGCCACTGCGCCCGACCAACACCATGCAATTCTTGAAGTGAGTGAAAGCATTCCTGCTCACACTGGTACCCTCTCAAGTGAACTCAAAGTTAAGCCATCTCCAGCCAGACCAGATACCCTGGCCCATATCTCATTCATTAATATATGTTGAGAAGCCTTTGTTCCTTGGAAACTACATGAAGTGAATAGGCTGTGGACTCCACTGGTCCTAGTGGTCTATATTTAACCAATTTCCTTCACACATATGTATCAGATGCTCTCTTAGTTATGGAGCTGCGGTGGTGAATAAGAAAGACAGAGTCCTGTACTCCTAGGGTTTCAATTCTGAAGATGAAGACAGGCACAGAAACCCAACTGAGCAAAGAGAAGAGATTATTACAAAATGTGTTCACATGCAAAGTGAAGCAAGGGACTGAATATACAACAAGGGTGTTGGGGCGAACATTAGATATCATCTTAATTCAGATTATATAATATTCATACATATAATTTTTATATATAGATATATTAATTTGGGCCGGGCGTGGTGGCTTATGCCTGTAATCCCAGCATTTTGGGAGGCCAAGGCGGATGGATCACTTCAGTCCAGGAGTTTCAGACCAGTCTGATCAACATGGCAAAACCCCATCTCTACTAAAAATAAAAAAGTTAGCCGGGTGTAGTGGTGTGCGCTTGTAGTCCCAGCTACTCAGGAGGCTGAGAAAGGAAAACTGCTTGAACCCAGGAGGCAGAGGTTTCAGTGAGCCAAGATTGTGCCACTGCACTCCAGCCTGGGTGACACAGCAAAACCCTGTCTCAAAAGAAAAAGAAAAAAAGAAATATTAATTTGGATTATACAGATTCTAACCACTTCTTTCAAGTGAGAATATTTAAGCTAAGACCTGAGAATCAAAAGAGTTAGCTTTTCATACAATACAGAAAGATTCATCTTTCAGGAAATACCCCCAGTGTTCAAGGACCCTAATATATGAGCAAGATCTTGGCATGTAGAAGAAACCTGTGAATTGGATGAAATGAAAAACTGAAAAGTAGGAATCTGGATGAAGTACAGAAGGGAGAAAGACTAATGTGAGACGTGGCTGAAAGAGAAGGATATGTGAAACAGTACAGGTCTTCATTAGTAATGATGAGGAACATAAATCTCAGTCCAAGTACACCAGAAAAGTGGGAGAGTTGGAAACTGAAAGACATGTTAAGAGATCACTTTGGTTTCTCTGTAGCTAACAGGGTGTAGGAGATTAAGAATTCAAGTAGGTTGACTAAGGATGACCTAAGAAAATAAGCGTAGGTAAGAAAATATGTGGCTCTGGCTAGGCTGCGGACATTGGAAATCAAAAGAGGTGGAGGAAATTACAGATGTATTTGGAACCAAAATATTTTTTAGATGAATGTTGAATTGGATATTGTCAGAATATTGAGGAAGGGCCAAAAATGACTTATAAGCGTCTAGCATGGCTGGCAGTGCCACTTACTGACATGTGGGAAACCAGGACATGTTACCTCTGAATTATTCGAGTGCTATTGTCATGTAAATCATCAACTCCCAGAATAAAGGTCTGGGCCAAACTCTAAGACTGGAAATTATGAGCTGTTTAGTAGTGTTTAGAGCTTAGAGAGAGTATGTGTGTGGAGAGAAAAGAAGAGCAATTAGGACAGAACCCTTAGAAATATCAATATTTAAAATATGGGAAGAGAAACAGAAACAAATAAATTGTGGGAAAATGAAGCTCAGGGTAGTTGCAAGGGAATGCTAAAAATGAACTACGGCATTTGAGGAGGAAAACGTGGAAACTGAAAGCAAGAGAGTACAGATGGATCGTGAGGGAGCAGCAGCATCTGTGTCCTAAGGAGAGTCTCAGTGAAAATGAAGGGTTGTAGGAATGAGGACATCTGGGCCAACGAGCTGGCAAGGAGTGATGTCCAGGAGGCAGAATATTTGCATCTAGATCCTGGTGGTACATACCCTTATAGAAAATGTTTCAGATTTGATGACAATAAAGTGGAGGAAAGAAAAAAGTAATGGAAATAAAGATGTCAAAAAACGGGGAACCGAGGTTTGTACTGGTCCTTTCACGTGAAACCTGAGCCACTAAAATGATGGCTGAACTTGCCTGAAGATGATATTGAGCAAAAGATCTAAAGCCTTAAATAAATGACAAGAGGCCAGGTGCAGTGGATCATGCCTGTAATCCCAGCACTTTGGGGGGCTGAGGCAGGCAGATCACCTGAGGTCAGGAGTTCGAGACCAGCCTGGCCAACATGGCGAAACCCCGTCTCTACCAAAAATACAAAAATTAGCTGGGTGTGGTGGTATGCACCTTTAATCCCAGTTACTCAGGAACCTGAGGCAGGAGAATCACTTGAAACCGGGAGGAGGAGGTTGCAGTGAGCCGAGATCACACCATTACACTCCAGCATGGCTGACAGAGCAAGACTCCATCTCAAAAAAAAAAAAAAAAAGACCAGAGTGCCCAGGAGGGAGGTCTGTTGATGATGGTAATACCAAAGGGGCATGGCTGATATTTCCAAGGGGTTTGAGTTTCAAAGGAACAGTCTAATTTGCAAGGAGCGGAGAAATTAACAGTCTAGAAGTTGTAACGGGAATCAAGAACAACCACCTCAGCTTCCAGCCATAGGTATGTGGAGGGTGAGAAAAAGACCTGTCTCAATTTATGAAAGCTAGAGGAACAATTGCACTTTGGTATCAACCAACTTTTGTTTTAAAATAATTACAAACAATATGGAACTTAGCAACAGTCAATTTTGACAGTTTCCTGCAGCTTAGTAAATTCTGCACAAAATTAAGATTTAACACAAAAATATAGAAAAATTTTAATGGCATAGCACCTTTCTTCACAATTCCTTAAACCAAATAATTCCCTGTTCTTCTAACTCTCTCCTTACACTATCAACTAGGCTTCTTATTCAATGAACGGTTTAAGTCTACTAAGACACACACACACACACACACACACGTCTCATCCAGCTGCAGATATCATTTTTGAAGGTACATTGAAAGTACATAGATCATTCTATAATCATCAACTATGAAGATTGTGAGCAACTGGAACAAGTATTCTTGGAAAAGAAGCTTCCTGTGTAAAAGAAAAAAAAGAGTCCAACTATGGGAACTGACTTGGCTGAGTCATCATTATATGCCACTGGCAAGAAATGAAGAAGTAACACAGGACTGATAAACTTTGTTAAAGGAAATGGAAACAGCCTATCTGTGAGGCTTAATTCTTGATAATCTGGCAAACATATAGCATCTGGATAAGAGTTCACTGACTCAACTAAATTTTGTGAAGGTGAAGTACTTGTTAAAATGAAAGATCTATTTAGAGAGAAATAAGTAGACATAATGTCTGCACTATGGATAGGTGTATACCTGCTTTTTGCAAAAAGAGTTTGTATCTTTGAAATGCTGGTTTGCCCTGGACAGAGCTAACTTAAATAGAGACCAGGCGCGGTGGTTCATGCCTGTAATCCCAGCACTTTGGGAGGCCGAGGAGGGTGGATCATGAGGTCAGGAGATCGAGACCATCCTGGCTAACACGGTGAAACCCCGTCTGTACTAAAAATGCAAAAAATTAGCCGGGCATGGTGGCGGGCACCTGTAGTCCCAGCTACTCTGGAGGCTGAGGCAGGAGAATGGTGTGAACCCGGGAGGCGGAGCTTGCAGTGAGCCGAGATCGCGCCACTGCACTCCAGCTGGGTGACAGAGCAAAACTCCGTCCCAAAAATATGTATATATAGTTTTTTATATATATATATGTATATATACCCAAAGGATGATAAATCATGCTGCTATAAAGACACATGCACACGTATGTTTATTGTGGCACTATTCACAATAGCAAAGACTTGGAACCGACCCAAACGTCCAACAATGACAGACTGGATTAAGAAAATGTGGCTGGATACATATGTAACAAACCTGCACATTGTGCATATGTACCCTAAAACCTAAAGTATAATAAAAAAAAAAGAAAAGAAAAAAAAGAAAATGTGGCACATATACACCATGGAATACTACGCAGCCATAAAAAAGGATGAGTTCATGTCCTTTGTAGACACATGGATGAAGCTGGAAACCATAATTCTCAGCAAACTATCACAAGGACAAAAAATACCAAACGCTGCATGTTCTCACTCATAGGTGTGAATTGAACAATGAGAACACATGGACCCAGGAAGGGGAACATCACACTCCGGGGCCTGTCATGGGGTGGGGTGAGGGGGAGGGACAACATTTGGAGATATACCAAATGTAAATGATGAGTTACTGGGTGCAGCACAGCAACATGGCACATGTATACATATGTAACAAACCTGCACGTTGTGCACATGTGTCCTAGAACTTAAAGTATATATATATATAAAAAGAGAAAACCATTAAAGAAAGGCTATAATACACAGGAACACACAGACATACATACACCTATGTGTCTATATCTTCAATTATCACACTTTTTCTATACAGACTCCACACGAGACAAACATGTTACATTTTATGAGAAACTATAAGTGGAAAGAGGAGAATTTATTAAATCAATATAGAATGTTCCTTGTTTAGCATAATTCTAACTGTTTCTCATTAGAGGTCTGAGTATCAATCTGTATTATATGTGGCCATGCTGGCATTTGGGAAATTCCACAAGAAATTTTTAAATATGAATTTGGAAAAGGGAAAAGGATTTTTAAAGTGTCTTTTTTTGTTCTGCATTCTATGTGGAACATATATTTTGTGCTAACTGCTCGTGTTAGCATGTGATTGCCTGTGACTATGTGGAAGATATACTTTACGTGACTATGTGAGCAATAGTCTTAAAGTTAAGAAATCTAAAATTTGGTTGGTTTAGTTGCTAATTAGGTAAATTACCTTGTAATGGTTACTTAACTTCTCAAAGATTAATTATCTTCAGTGGCACATTGAAGGTTCCATTCCTATGGATTTTAGTAGACTTATCCTGCTAAAAAGTAAATTTAACAGTAATTATTCTAGACCTCATTATTTCAGGAGACCCCACCCCAGCTTTTATTCCTAACTTCAAGAAAGGCACAGAAATTTACAAATTCGATGTTCTCCCAATTCAACAGAATATAACTGAACTAAATAGATTTATGTATAATTCATTATTTCAACCTTTAACGCTATATCCAAGCGGTTTGTTTTCACCATAAAGTTATAGCTGTTTAGGCCAATAATTAAAGAGGACCTTGATAGAGAATGACAAGAGGGGATGATCGCCCTATTGTCTATCTTCCAGCTGCTTTCAATGCCCTGAAGTTTTATTCACACCCAAATATTAGAATCTTATCTGAGAGAGCGTACTCAAATGACGAATCATTCTACTTTCTCAAGAAAAGTGTTACAGAATAATAAATGCCTTTCTGGTCAAAGCACTGATGCTCTGGTAATAATCTTTTTCCAAATGAGGTACAGGAATTGTTAGGACTATTAAAAGTTTGTATATGATATCTGCCAGGTTCGACTGAGCTTCACTTAAAATCTACTATATTAGGGCCAAGTGTAATGACACAAATTAGTGAACTTAAAAATTGTTTTAAAATGTTTCATGGAGACATTTCAAATATTGCTCTCTGATTTATCACTGTTACTTTTGCTGAATTCAATTTGATGCCAAGATTTATTCAGATTAATCAAATGCCATAAACTCTGATACCTAATGTTCCTTAACACCTTAAGAACTTTTAAACAGATCAAATGTTGAAGATACGCTTTTAGTGAAACTGTACCTAAGCACATGAATTCTATTGAATATAGCTTTTCAGAAGACTAACAAAGAAAGAAGACTTAGGAAATTCGGAAACATTTTTTAAACCTTCTAGAGGGAATTAAATTGCTGAAAAATAATTTCAATTGGTGAATCTAATGGCACTAATCAGAAGATAAGAAAAAAGTAACCATAAAACTTTATGGGGGTAATATTTTCTATGAGGATCAGGAAAACAACTAATGGATATTAGGCTTAATACCTGGGTGATGAAATAAACTGTACAACCAACCCCATGGCACAAGCTTACCTCTGTAACAAACCTACACTTGTACCCCTGAACTTAAAAGTTAAAATTTAAATAAAAAACGTTGTGCTATTAATTTCAACCAGAGCCTTTCCAAGGTGCAGGGAACTTTTGAGAATTTTATTTCTTCCAAGAGGAAATTAGATTCCTTGCTTAGGGCCTTCCTAGCAAAACCTCTATTCTTTGGAGAAGCATCATACTCCTACAAAATTTAAGGACCATCATATTTGTCAGGCGTTTTTTCTGTTTTACTGTGAGCAGTTTACAGAATATCAAGAAAAATCAAATCCGAAGGTGCACTACACGTGTTTTATCAAAAGGAACATTTTTGTGTACTTTTAAGAAAATATGACAAATTTAGTTTTCTGACCTATTACCAAGTTAGACATCTTGAGTGAATGGAATCTGTTGTAATCCTGTTTGGTTTTCATCCCATGGCTCTGGAAAACTGACATTTATCTCCAATTTTTCAACTCTGCTTCTTTCCAGTACCTCATCTATACGACTATTGTAGTACTTTTCATCTGCTTCTACCACTACACTATGGCTGCATTACTTTTAACACAGTGTCCCACATGTTACCCATTTCTACCTAATATAAAGAGTAGAAATTGAATTATAATTGAGTATCCAGTTGCCTCATATTCTGGTCTTCAACTGAAATAACTCCAGCTATCTCAAAACTTCAACCCTCCCTGGAAGTATTGGACCAAATTATCCCAGATTATAGCACTCTCAGGCTAAAATTACTAATGCTTCTATAGTTTCAGAGACAGTATCAGGTTATTCAACACAACCTTCCATGCACCATCCCAGCCTCATATAATCAGAGGACACTTAGACGACTTTAATAGCCTTCAAAAGACACCCTCCTCTTTTACTTATATATATATTTATTTGTCTATTTATTTAATGGAGACAGGGTCTCACTCTGTCACCCAGACTGGAGCGCAGTGGCATAATCACGGTCCACCACAGCCTGCACCTGCCGGGCTCCGATCCTTCCACCGCAGCCTCCTGAGTGGCTGGGACCACAGGCGCCGCCACCACGTCTGCCTGGTTTTTGTATTTTTGTGGAGATGGGGTTTCACATGTTGCCCAGGCTGATCTGAGACTTCTGGGCTCAAGAGATCCACCTGCCCCGGCCTCCCAAAGTGCTGGGATTACATGAACGAGCCATTGTGCCCAGCCAGCCCCGCCCGGTTTTTAACCTTCGTACTGTTTATATAATCATCCTTCACAAAATAGAACACTTCATTACTCGATGGTTCTCATTATTCTAATATGAAGAACTATATTAAGAAAATAAATTCCCGGCCGGGCGCGGTGGCTCACGCTTGTAATCCCAGCACTTTGGGAGGCCGAGGCGGGCGGATCACGAGGTCAGGAGATCGAGACCACGGTGAAACCCCGTCTCTACTAAAAATACAGAAAATTAGCCGGCGTGGTGGCGGCGCCTGTAGTCCCAGCTACTCCGGAGGCTGAGGCAGGAGAATGGTGGGAGCCCGGGAGGCAGAGCTTGCAGTGAGCCGAGATCGCGTCCCTTCACTCCAGCCTGGGAGACAGAGGGAGACTCCAGCTCAGACAAAAAAATAAATCAATAAATTTCCAATATTTCCTAGCATATCCAATTTAATTCTATACATCACATAAAAATAAAAGCCGTCTTACTGTGTTAGTTTCTTACTGCTGTCACAGTAAATTAACATAAACTCAGAGGCTTAAAACAACACATTACTTTCTTTATACTTCTGGGAGTCAGAAGTCCAAAATGGGTCTTAGTGTGCTAAAATCAAGTTATCATCAAGTCTATATTTTGTCTGGAGATTCCAGGAGAGAATTCACCGAGTTTGAGGGGTCACAGGTATCCCTGAGCTCTTGGCCTCTGCACATCTTGGACAAAGCACATCACTTCAGCCTCGGCTCCAGTTTACCCAAGCTCTTCTGCTCACTCTGGTCTCTCCGCCTTCCTGTCTGAAGGTTCTTTGTGACTACAGTGGGCCCACCTAGATAATTCAGGATAATCGCTCCAGTTTAAGGTGAGGTGATTAGCAATCTTAATTCCACCTCTAACCATAATGCTTCCATGCTGCCTAACAACACATTCAAAAGGTCATCCTGCTAAGGGTCATTATTCTACCTACACACTAAGTGACTGAGAAAAAGTAAAGTTATGTATCATGCCTTACCTATGGCGAGGAAATAATAACTTATAATGATTTATCTACGAAAACCTGTTTTTAAAAGCTTTGGTCCTAGTCTATTGATTAAAGTTTTGGTATATTCCAGATAAATTTCATGTCCTTGATGCTAACACATTGTGCACAGTAGATGGCCTTTTTAAAATATTACTGCATAAAGGAATATTTAAGGTTGTCTGGACAATAGAAAAGGAACTTTAGTTGCTATGCCACAAAAGGCCGGATTTCTGCACATTACACCTCCTACCTGTGCACACAGGTGCCAAACTCCTTCCTGAAAGCATGGTTTATGTTTCCTATGTGCTTAGCAATAGTTTTACTCTCACGACTGTTTATATTAAGTCCTATTTTTTAAAGCATATCCTCATTTGTTTGTTTTCCTGGGCCTCTGAACTGGATTTCATCTGGTATGTATTGCACAGGTTTTCACACTTGATTGTACGCTACCTAAAAGCATCCTCTTGTGTTCTGGACACGGTTATTTTTCTCCATGGTAAGGTGATAAGTGACTTCTCTGAGGACTTGCCACCTTAGAATGCAGTGGTGACATCACCTGCTCAGGATCTGTCTGCAATGTGGAATTTACTATTTTCCAACTTCTGTTCTAACTTGAACTTCATAATTAAGCAGAGCCGCCTTTTGAGGGAACAGTAGGGTGTCTGCCCCTAAACGTCTGTGTAAATGCAGAGACACATTTGGGAACATAACTGACTTTTATGTACAGAAGCCAGATGCATTTCATGCCCATGCATGCTTAGGGAAGCAAGTTCATCTCATCTATCACAATAAGCATCTGTGCCACTAAATTCCACTGCAGGATACTTTTCACACTTAGACAACAAAACATTTAAGGAAATAAAAGCTCTTTCCAATAAAAATGTGCATCAAAAACTGTGTGTATGTTTAAAAAAAAACCTTCCTCTATAAGATAAGGCCACAAGAACTACTAAAAAAGCATTCTTGAAATACATTTTCTGATAGGCATCTAGGCCCTTGCCTTATATAAGATTTAAGGAAAGTGATGTGTGTGTCTTTATACTTGAAAGGCTGCTTTCAACAGCAAAGGGTATGCTTTGAGGTATCAATATAGTTTTGAGAATGCAAAAGTTTAAAAGAAATGGAATGCATATTCTCCAGGTATGAACATGCAATTGTCATTATTTTCCTACCATCTACTAGATTAGAAACAGAAGAAAAATTATGGAAATGTCTGTTTTCCCTCAATAGGAGTACCTATTTATTAAAGTTAATTAATTACTATTCTTTAAACATTTTCAAAATAGACTCATAAGTGACAACTTTCAGAGAAAACAAGGGTTTTTGGATGTATATATTTACTTATAAAATGGATAAAATAATTTTGTTAAATATTAACTCCATATTAATAATGTTCTCTATTGTTTTTGCATTTTGTTTAACAATAGAAAATCTAAGACATTTAGTGTTCATGAGTTTCATACAGTTTTCTGTCAATGTACTTTGTCTTTTTTTTATTGGACTACTAATCATTTATTTATGATTTGTTGGAACTACTCATATTTTAAATATGTCAAGTGAATTGCAAGCACTTGTTGCTGATTTGATATTTGTTTTTACACATATTCATGGTATCCTCTGAAAAAGAAAAGTTTTATATTTTAACAAATTCCAATCCATAAATTTTTTTTTAAATTTTCTGTTATTTGTTAGGGCTATGTTTGAATATTTAATTTTTTTTTTTTATTATACTTTAGGATTTTAGGGTACATGTGCACAATGTGCAGGTTTGTTACATATGTATCCATGTGCCATGTTGATTTCCTGCACCCATTAATTCGTCATTTAGCATTAGGTGTATCTCCTAATGCTGTCCCTCTCCCCTCCCCCCACCCCACAACAGTCCCCGGAGTGTGATGTTCCCCTTCCTGTGTCCATGAGTTCTCATTGTTCAATTCCCACCTATGAGTGAGAACATGCGGTGTTTGGTTTTTTGTCCTTGCGATAGTTTACTGAGAATGATGTTTTCCAGTTTCATCCATGTCCCTACAAAGGACACGAACTCATCATTTTTTATGGCTGCATAGTATTCCATGGTGTATATGTGCCACGTTTTCTTAATCCAGTCTATCGTTGTTGGACATTTGGGTTGGTTCCAACTCTTTGCTATTGTGAGTAGTGCCGCAATAAACATACGTGTGCATCATTAAAAAATCAGGAAACAACAGGTGCTGGAGAGGATGTGGAGAAATAGGAACACTTTTACACTGTTGGTGGGACTGTAAACTAGTTCAACCATTGTGGAAGTCAGTGTGGCGATTCCTCAGGGATCTAGAACTAGAAATACCATTTGACCCAGCCATCCCATTACTGGGTATATACCCAAAGGACTATAAATCATGCTGCTATAAAGACACATGGATATTTAATTTTAACCGTAATGTTGCAAGTGATATTTGTCTATGGTATTTTTTCTTTATATTTTGAAAAAGTGTATTTGACATCCACTCTGGAATTAATATTTATTAATGAAATATTATACCTTTGTGCAACTATAAAATACATATAGCCAATTATCTGAACACCATTTTATGAACTGTTTATCACTTATCCACTGATTTGAAACACTATCTTTATCATATATTGGATTTTAGGTTTATCGAGATTATGTAACATGAAATTATTTAATTATGAAATTATGTGAATTCAAGCATGACAGTCAGCTCTTCTTCCCCACCACTACCCTGTAAAAGGATGGATGGAATAATTGCTTCCCTATGGCTTAAGTGTATGAGAGGTATACAACATGGTCTTGATGAAGTGGGAACTACACGGAAACTCTTTTTGGTCCTGAAATGTACTCCAGCTTTACCAATTTGTTCTACACATATACCATTGAGGGTAGAAGCTGAATTTTGCTAATGATTATATTTACACTACTTAACATTGTGCCAGATACTGAGTAGATGCTTAGAAACATGTTTAATGACTTGTTTTATTGCTAGAGACCTAATTATCTGCTGTAGTGGTACTATCTCATTCAGAATCATTTTGACCAGCCTTTCTCCATCATGAATAAAACACTTATTTACACACTTGTGTACATGCACATGTGCATAGAAACACACACACCATTTGCAGAGACAAACTGCATCGAAAGCATGTACAAACATTATAGTATTTTTGTTGATTCTGACCTGATTCTGATTCTATTGTATACATTTTCATTCTGATCACAATAACAATAAAAATAGAAAACTATAAGTTGTGAAGCTGGAAGATGCAGAACATGAAAGACCGAATTACCAATTCTTTTTTCTATTGTCTTTAGTTGGCTGCTGATAAAATCAGAAAAGAAATGGACACAAAAATGAAAGTATGCAATGTGTGTGCGTGTGTGTGTGTGTGTATCACATGCACTCGTTTCCATGATGTACATATGGAATTTCATAACCAGCCAAACTAAGCTTCATAAGTGAACGAGAAATAAAATCCTTTACAGACAAGCAGATGCTGACAGATTTAGTCACCATCAGACCTGCCTTCCAAGAGCTCATAAAGGAAGCACTAAACATGGAAAGGAAAAACCAGTACCAGCCACTGCAAAAACACACCAAAATATAAAAACCAATGAAACTAGGAAGAAACTGCTTCAACTAATGTGCAGAATAACCAGCTAGCATCATGATGACAGGATCAAATTCACACATAACAATATTAACTGTAAATATAAATGAGCTAAATGCCCCAATTAAAAGACATACACTGGCAAATTGGATAAAGAGTCAATACCCACAGGTGTGCTGTATTCAGGAGACACATCTCACTTGCAAGGACACACATAGGCTCAAAATAAAGGGATGGAGGAATATTTACCAAGCAAATGGAAAGAAAGAAAAAAAAAGCAGGAGTTGCAATCCTAGTCTCTAATAAAACAGACTTTAAACCAACAAGGATAAAAAAGGACAAAGAAGGGCATTACACAGTAGTAAAGGGATCAATGCAACAAGAAGAGCTAACTATCCTAAATATATATATATGCCAAATACAGGAGCACCAGGATTCATAAAACGAGTTCCTAGAGACCTACGAGGAGACTTAGACTCCCACACAATAATAGTGGGAAACTTTCACAACCCACTATCAATATTAGAGAGATCAACAAGAAAGGAAATTAACAAGGATATTCAGACTTGAACTCAGCTCTGGTCCAAGTGGACCTAATAGATACCTACAGAACTCTCCACCCCAAATCAACAGAATATACATTCTTCTCAGCACCACATAGCACTTATTCTAAAATCAACCACATAATTGGAAGTAAAACACTCCTCAGCAAATGCAAAAGAATGAAAATCATAACAAACAATCTCTCAAACCACAGTGTAATCAAATTAGAACTCAGAATTAAGAAACTCACTCAAAACTGCACAACTACATGGAAACTGAACAACCTGCTTATGAATGACTACTGGGTAAATAGCAAAATTAAGGCAGAAATAAATAAGTTCTTTGAAACCAATGAGAACAAAGACACAACATATCAGAATCTCTGGGATACAGGTAAAACAGTGTTTAGAGGGAAATTTACAGCATTAAATGTCCACATTAGAAAGTGGGAAAGATCCAAAATAGACACCCTAACATCACAATCAAAAGAAGCATTGGAAAACACATTAAAAACCTAGTATAAGACAAGAAATAACTAAGATCACAGCAGAACCGAATGGGAGAGAAACACAAAAAAACCTTCAAAAAAAAATCAATGAATCTAGGAGTGGGTTTTTTGAAAAGATTAACAAAATAGATAGACCGGTAGCCAGACTAACAAGGAAGAAAAGAGAGAAAGATCAAATAGACACATTAAAAAACGATAAAGGGGATATCACCACTGATCCCACAGAAATACAAACTATTATTAGAGAATACTGTAAACACCTCTACACAAATAAACTAGAAAATCTAGAAGAAATGGATAAATTCCTGGACACATACACCCTCCAAAGACTAAACCAGGAAGAAGTCAAATCCCTGAATAGTCCAATAACAAGTTCTGAAATTGACTCAGGAATTACTAGCCTACCAACCAAAAAAAGCCCAGGACCAGATGTATTCACAGCCGAGTTCTACCAGAGGTACAAAGAGGAGCTGGTACCATTCTTTCTGAAACTATTCTGAACAATAGAAAAAGAAGGACTCCTCCCTAACTCATTTTATGAGGCCAGCATCACTCTGATTCCAAAACATGGCAGAGACCCAATAGAAAAAGAAAATTTCAGGCCAATATCACTGATGAACATCGATGCGAAAATCCTGAATAAAATACTGGCAAGAGAATCCAGCAGCACATCAAAAAACTTATCCACCACGATCAAGTTGGCTTCATGCCTGGCATGCAAGGCTGGTTCAACATATGCAAATCAATAAACATAATCCATCACATAAACAGAACCAATGACAAAAACCACATGATTATCTCAATAGATGCAGAAAAGGCCTTCAATAAAGTTCAACACCCCTCATACTAAAAACTCTCAATAAACTAGGTATTGATGGAACATATCTCACAAAAATAAGAGCTATTTATGACAAATGCATAGCTAATATCATGCCAAATGGCCAAAAGCTAGAAGCATTCCCTTTGAAAACTGGCCCAAGAGAAGGATGCCCTCTCTCCCCACTCTTATCAACATAGTATTGGAAGTTCTGGCCAGGGCAATCGAGTAAGAGAATGAAATAAAAGCATGCAAATAGGAAGAGAGGAAATCAAATTGTCTCTGTCTGCAGATGACATGATTGTATATTTACAAAACGCCACCACCTCAGCCCAAAAATTCCTTAACCTGATAAGCAACTTTGGCAAAGTCTCAGGATATAAAATTAATGTGCAAAAATCACAATCATTCTTATATACCAATAACAGACAAGCAGAGAGCCAAATCATTAGTAAACTCCCATTCACAATTGCTATAAAGAAAACAAAATACCTAGGAATACAACCTACAAGGGATGTGAAGGACCTCTTCAAGGAGAACTACAAACCAGAGCTCAAGGAAATGACAGGAAACAAACATATAGAGAAACATTCCATCCTCATGGATAGGAAGACTCAATATCATGAAAATGGCCATATTGCCCAAAGTAATTTATAGATTCAATGCTATTCCCATCAAGCTACCATTGACTTTCTTCACAGAACTAGAAAAAAACTATGTTAAATTTCATATGGAAGCAAAAAAGAGCCTGTGGAGCCAAGGCTAACCTAAGCAAAAAGAACAAAGCTGGAGGCATGACGCTGCCTGACTTCAAACTATATTACAAAGCTAAAGTAACCAAAACAGCATGGTGCTAATATCAAAACAGATATATAGACCAATGAAACAGAATAGAGGCCTCAGAAATAACACCACACATCTACAACAATCTGATCTTCAACTAACCCGACAAAAGCAAGCAATGGGGAAAGGATTCCCTATGTAATAAATGGCGCTGGGAAAACTGGCTAGCCATATGCAGAAAGGAGAAACTGGACCCCTTCATTATACCTTATAAAAGAATTAACTCAAGGTGGATTAAAAACATAAATGTAAAACCTAAAACTATAAAAACCCTAGAAGAAAACCTAGGCAATATGATTCAGGACATAGGTGTGGGCAAAGACTTCATGACTAAATCACCAACAGCACTAGAAACAACAGCCAAAATTGACAGATGGAATCTAATCAAACTAAAGAGCTTCTGCTTAGTAAAATAAACTATCACAAGAGTGAACAGGCAACCTACAAAATATGAGAAAATTTTTGCAATCTATCCATCTGACAAAGGTCTAATATCCAGAATCTAGAAGGAACTTAAACAAATTTACAAGAAAAAAAAAACAAACAACCCCATCAAAAAGTGGGCAAAGGATATGAACAGACACTCCTCAAAAGAAGACATATATGTGGCCAATAAACATATGAAAAAAGCTTATTCTCACTGGTCATTAGAGAAATGTAAATCAAAACCACAATGACATACCATCTCACACCAGTTAGAATGGTGATCATTAAAAATTCTGGAAACAGCAGTTGCTGGAGAAGATGCAGAGAAATAGGAACACTTTTACACTGTTGGTGGGCTTGTAAAATAGTTCAACCATTGTGGAATACAATGTGGTGATTCCTCAAGGATATAAAACCAGAAATACCATTTGACTCAGCAATCCCATTACTGGGTATATACCAAAGGATTATAAATCATTCTACTCTAAAGACACATGTACACATATGTTTCTCATGGCACTATTTACAATAGCAAAGACTTGGAACCAACATAATGCCCATCAATGATAGACTGGATGAAGAAAATGTGGCACATATTCACCATGGAATACTACACAGCCATAAAAAGATGAGTTCACGTCCTTTGCAGGGATATGAATGAAGCTGGAAACCATCATCCTCAGCAAACTAACACAGGAACAGAAAACCAAACACTGCATGTTCTCACTCATAAGTGGGTGCTGAACAATGAGAACATGTTGACACAGGGAGAGGAACATCACACACTGGGGTCTGTAGGTGGGTGGGGGGAAAGGGGAGGGAGAGCATTAGGACAAATAGCTAATGCATGTGGAGCTTAAAACCTAGATGGCGGGTTGATGGGTGCAGCAAACTACCATGGCACAAGTATACCTATGTAACAAACCTGCATGTTCAGCACATGTATCCCAGAACATAAAGTAAAATTTTAAAAACTGAAAGTATGCAATATGTGTATGTGTGTGTATACATACATATAAAACAAGCACTCATTTTCATTATGTACATATATGCACATTATGAGTCTGAATATATGTTAAATAATATCCTATCAGTTTTGTATTTGTAACACATATATGTACATGCATATACAACAAATAGAGGTGTTTTGCATAATAATTTCATTGATATTCATTTCATCAGCTAAGAACTAAAGAGAATTTAAATCAAAATCAATTATTCATTTACAGGTGTTTTTAACCATCATCTCCCCCTTTATCTTCACTTTTATGCCTCCTTGTATTGCCATTTTGTGACTTTTTTGCCATAAATTATACATATTTGGAACCGTCAGTTTAAGAAATTCAATCTTTGGATAAGATCTCTAAGATTGATTTAGTATGAATACGTGTGTGGGCCCACACTTGACAAAGAAAGGTCAGTTATAAATATATGTGTACACTTATCAAAATAATTCACATAAAATCTCTGAATAAAATTATCCGTATGCTTTTTCTGTCAATAAAAGCAATATAGTATAATTCTTGGTAGTAAACCTGTTTGTTTTCATTCTGTTGCCTACCATGTGAGCTGCCATGTTGGTATAAAACATCGATCATTTGATATTTTACTACAGCAAATAATAGTGATCCCCCCGAAATAATAAATAAATCAGTGAGTTTCAAGGAAATAAGTTTTTGGATGGATCAGATAATTTGAAGTTGTTAGTTTATTCTCCAGCAAGGTGAAAGAAAAAAGCTGTTAGTTTGTTCTCTATCAGGTGATCGAAGATGAAAACTAAAGTTCTCAAGGCCAGTGCATAATAATGGTGCCGTATTCTGTGCATCAATCACCATTACCAAATACCTATATTGCCAAATATTTCATGTACCGCTTTAGTGGTGATTAATCAATGTGCCATGGCACTGAAACTGAAACGAGACTTTGTAGTACAAGTGATATTCAAAGGGTTTTGAAAATTTATCAGCTCTATAGATATAGATGAAAATTTATCATCATCTATCTAGAAATCCTGTTTTTATAAATGTTACCTAGCCAAATATTGGTTTTATTTACTTAATATTTAGAAAACATGAGTTTAGTAAAAATTGTTCAGATTTTCTTAATGTAGTGTGTGAAATTACTATGTAATTATACAAGAAATATGCTACACAGCTGAATACACAAATAGGTCAGCAGAGGGAGCAAAAGGTGCCTTTCCACTATAATCCACAGCAACATCACCCGCTCTTCTCTCTACATCATCGATGTATGTTATCTAAAGTCCTGTGCAAATGCCACCTCAACACGAGTCCTCTAGCCTTGCCTTCTTATCAGAAGCAGCTCGAAAGCCCCGATAATTCTAGAACCACTGAAAAATACACACTTGTTGCAAGGATTGAAAAGCCTCATATTGCAAATTCAGAATTCACAGTACTGAAAAAATTCATAATTTTTTTAAAGTTACAATACTGTGAACTATACAAAATGAATTATGTTGGGATCCGATGACTCTCTTCATTCCAGCCTATCTTATATTTTCTCATTCATTTCTCCACATAGTCACAACAACAGACTCACTATTACATTTCATTAATGGCTATTTTATAATAAATGATCTCAATAGCATTTCTGAAACCTCTGCTGTTCTGGTTTTACATAACTCTTGAATTTTTGAATGAGTTAGTTTTTGATTGAAAAAGACCTGACTCTTATGCTTAGAAAAGCCATCATTTCTTTCTGTAAGCTTTCCGTCTTCTATAAGCTTTACATGTTCCATAAGCAAACATTCGCTGGTTTTGTGATCAAACTAGAGAGGCAAATTCAGTTAATAATAACAACGTCATTTATCATCCTCAAATCTAGTGTTATGGATAATACGATCTCCACAAGGAGACGGTTGCACGAGCGACAAGAGAAAGACAATCAACAGTCTTTTACTCATACCAAGATATGTCCACACACACTTGTTTCAACAGTCAAAGTAACGCCATATGTCCCCAGTGATGTGGGTGGGCAAAAGGAACAGTTGGCCTGCTAATGAGGGCCATATGTACACGCAGCCTATCGTACCATCCTTCTTACTTATGGTTGCTGAAAACTCAGTGGAAGAGCTTGCTCTGAGGAATGGCATGGCTGGAGGAGGAGAGGCTTCCTTAAGAGCAGGAAAGGACCATTTGTTGTACAACTACTGTATCTCTGAAACTGGGAGCTAAAGATATGCATGTACGTTACTCATTCTTATTAAGAGTTCCTTACGCATCCGTAGAGTTCTTTACTCCAGTTTCACCTTCTTTCACTAAATTCTTTTGCATTTATGTGCAAAGGGATTTGGGGCCCTTTTCAAAAATTACTTTTCCTAATCAATCTTGTTAATTTGATGTTCATTTACATCGGCTTCTCTTTATTTTTAGCTTGATTTCCAGAAAAATTATACTTTCTTTGACATTGTTAAATGTTACAATATTAAAAGAAATGAAAAAGACTTAAAAACTTAGAATATTTGAATGAGGGTTTCTGGAAGGCAGAGAGAACAATAAGGCAAAAGTACTTACTGCACTACTGTTCCAAAGTAAAAGAAAAACAAAGATTTTAAAAATGATTATAGCAGCTTTGTATCTCAACCAGGGTTTCCTTTGAAATTTCTACAACTGCAAACACTATTCAGCAATTTGCACTGATTATAAAATTTATTGTTTTAAGGTCAATTGTGATACTATGATCAGATAATATAATTTACTCTTAATGGCTTCATTTTGACAACTGAGGGAGCTTTCAGGAAGGACAACGCTTCCTGCACAACAACCAGTAAAGCAGGTCACATCCATTTTCAATATAATTTTAAGAAAGATGAAGGACAAACTACTTGTGAGGCAGCAAGAATTCATTTGCATTAAATTAATTTGAACAGGGCATTTCAAGTTCTCTCTGGCAACAATGGAATAAAGGGGAAAATGAATCTATCTTATGCAATGATCCTCTTCTAGGTTACAGAAAGATTTGAAAGGCTGACATGACCATTGCTAAATTTCTTCTAGAAGTCTATGATTAGTGTCATAGATATAACTCATGAGATAAAATATTCACAAAGAATGTCTGTGAACTGCATCAATTGTGATGGAACTACTGTCTAACATCCCTTTGAAAAGTTATATTCTGCAAAGGTTAAAAAAACACCAACCTTTCGATGCTTTCTTATATGGATGAGCTTTTGTCAACAAGAACTAAGCTTCACAATTAAGCACTATGGAAGATAATGTTCTAGGTTTATTTAAACCTAACTAATCCAGGACTTGGCCTTGATAAATAATGGGTTTAATTAATATTTTTGACCCTAGCAGTGCAAATACTTTTACTTATATTTTACTAAAGCTAGTTTTGACAAATCTAAGGGTATTTAATTTATCAGTATCTGTTGTCAGATGAAAACTTCCCCATCAATACCTTCTAATGGTTCAAAAATAAACTGTTACCCCCACAGATACATTGTTTTTCCATGCGTAAGCAAGTACATTAATTTCAGGGTCTCAAGGCATAAAAGTGATATTACCACTTGTGATAGGCTGCATAATAGTCCCAAAAGATGTTCTTCACCTAATCTCCCAGCCCTGGGAATGTGCTGCCTTACACAGCCAAAGGACTTGTAGATACGATTCATTTAAAGATCTGGAGACAAGGTGATTATCCCAGATCATCCACGTGAGTCCAAAGTAATCACAGGAGTCCTTAGATGAAGTGGAGAGAAGGACTCAAAGTAAAAGGAGGAGACAGCGCGGAGACAGAAACAGAAATAAAAGCAACGCACCTTGAAAATGGAGGAATGGGGAAAAGACAATGAAGACAGGTGCCACCAGAAGCAGAAAATGCAAGAGAATGGATTCTCCCCTCAGCACCTCCAGAAGGAACCCACACTGCAGACACATTGACTTAGCCTAATTAAAGTGATTTTGGACTTCTGACCTTTGAAACTGCAAGACAATAAATATGTGTTAAGTTATGTAAATGTGTCGTAATTTGTTATAGCAGCAGTAATACAACTAATACACCACTACAATAAGCAAAGGAAATAAAGTGCAATAGTGACAAACTTAAGGGTTTCCAGGAAAGAGAAACGAAGTGGTAAACTCAATCACAGGATTATATTAGTAACTGTAGTATATGTTACTTGCTTACCCTTTCAATCACATTATTGCTGTAATTATCATTATCATCCAATCAATATGATTACACCAGTATGTATAACTTAGACATGAAAATTTTTTTCTATTTCACTCTTCCCATAATTCCATGCAGCTACCCCTAAACAACTATGTATCTGATGAAGCTAATATTTTCAGGGAACATCTTCCATGTTAAGCAGAAAATTTACATCTAAAATTAAATTCTTTTAAGCCAGTCTGGGGACAATACCTAGAAAATTCAAACATTACTTCTCAAGAATACCACTAGCAGTGAGTTTGTGACGCTATCTTCCACCAACTGAATCAAAATTAATTTTAAATATTTTCAAAGCAATATTTTAAAAAATCGTGTACACATTTTTTCCTCTTGGTAAAAATAAACCACTTCTCAACCATCCATTATATTTATGTTAGTTACATGAAGTCCATACATGAATTATCATACCACAAATAGAAAACTATTTAAATAGAAAAATCTCACTTGGTGCTGACAGAATGACAGCATAAAACTGTGAAGCATGAGGAGAAAGTTGTTTGCAGTGTAAATATCTCCCTTTTCCTATCAAAGTATGTCCTGTGATCTAGCGCTCTTCTCTCCACATGCTTAAGTACAGCAAAAGTTATAAAAACACTCATTCTAGTTTTCTATACTTTAATGGTTGTAGAACATCAGAAGAGAATTGGGAGATGGGAATGTTTTGTGCTTGACATTGCATTTGAGGGGAAAATAAAAACTTGGACATAATATGTGGGATGTCTCCACAGTAATACATGGGAGGGCAAGAAAAAAATGCTATCAAATTTCTACCATGCGCTGAGCCCCTTATATCAACAAATATCCAGCCTTTCTAATGTACTAACAACCACTCTTCATAGCAGGTATTCTATTCCCAGCTTGTAGGTAAGAAACAAAGCTTCAGAAAGGGATCTTCACCAATTTCACACAGTCAATAAAAGGCAGAACTAGGGCAAATATCAATAATAAAAATAGCAATCTAATCCTAATTGGACCTGGCACTGTTCTAAGAAGAAAATCATTAACAAAGGATTTTGAGTTACCACACTCTTAGTCTCCCCGTTTTACAAAAGAAGCAACTGGGGTAAAGTGAAGCTATGCCGTTTCTTTTCAAGCTCATATACCTAACAAGATACCACTTTAATCATGGGTCTCTGATAGATCGTGTACCTCATTTCTAGCGTTTGCTGAGATTTTTCTTATTAACCCTAAGCAAGTATTTGATCCCTGGTAAGTATGCTGTAATTTTTTCACCGCTCATTCTTATCACGGTTCTTCAAGAAAAGTACAGTTCAACACATTTGTCCTATTTGGTTACAAATTTTGAAATTCAAAATATGTATCACACTAAGCTGTTAGCTCCATTTGGAATTTTAAAAAACTAAATTTTTCACTCAGTTAAAAAAAATTGCATTGTTTACTCCCATATCTACAATATAGCTTATAAGTGTATATTTGTATTGAAAACATAATTTTCTACAACTTTTATAATATTTAAATATTATTTAAGGTTTTAATAATATTTAAATATTTAAATAATACATTTAAAAACATAGTTCAACAAGTCCGAATAATCCATCACTTACTTATGACAGAATATTTGTTCAGTATCTTCTGTTTGTTCACTCTTGTGTAATATATCCTATTTTAAGAATCAAAAACTTCTCTTAATGTCAACACTACAGCCTCTTCACAATTCCTACTTATTCCTAATTACCCTTCAGGAGCAAATAAAATGAATTTATCCCAAATTTCTTTGCTTTGAAACAACTTCAGTGAAAATGGTGGTTGTCAACCTTATCTACCATTCATATATCCCATTGTTTTCTGCATTAAATTTCATCTAATACTCCTTATGCCATCAGTGTCACTACAAAGGGGGACAGGGGATGAATCTCATCATGAACAAAGGTATATACACTAGATCTTAGGATGTTCAATCATTTCCTTACTCTATTATGTCCCATCTGAACTACTCATATTAAAATGAGCAACTATATGAACATGGTACTTTTAAGAAAGGATGTTCAAAAATTAATTCATATCTTGTACAAATTGGTATCCAAGAAATCATGACCTAATAGGCATCACATATGTGAATGAAAAAATTCACTTTCAGCAATGAATGTTGATGACACTCCTTTAGCAAGAGTTGTACCGAGCTACCCACAACTCCTCAGCACTCACTATTCTCATACATGCGGTCGGACAATGTCCAAGGGTGCAGTGATTCTGTCCAGAGGCTTTTCTGGGCCGTTAGAGCTGTCTCAGCCTGTGTACAGGGTTATACAGACACTCTAGGGCATTCATGACTCTGATCACTGGAGCAGCCCTGTACTAACTGCAAATTTATGGAGGAAACTTTCAAGTCCTCTTGCCCCCCAGTTGGGGTAACTCTGTTACCTATTTCATGTGGTCTCAGTTCTCCAACAAAAATGATCTCGGCCTGCTCATCTTACTTCCATTTCACTACATGGCACAACTAGAAGTTGACTAGGTATTCTGCTTTAATGTATATGCAAAGCCCTCTTGTTCAGGAATGTTTGTAGAATAATATTTCTAAATTAGGAATACAATTGGTCTTGTTCTTTCCTGAGGGATAAAATGTCATCTCTCTTCTTCTCTCCCTCTCTCCTTTCTTCCTAACTCAGCTAACCCTCTATCTGAAAGAATTACAAAGGAAGAAATCTAGGGCATTGTTTAGCATTCTCAGGAGGATTGGAAATGTTGGAATGACAGCGAGTATCACACATACACTGCTTGAAGTATTTTGTAGGATCCAAGGGAAGAGAAAATTTTGACATTCCAGAAAATTTAAGTCATCCTTTTAATATCAGGACCAGAAAGAAACAGGTCACACGGGCAAGAGCCATAAAACTAATTATCTTGACTCTTTCCAGAATACCTGAGCTATAAATGTACAGGGAATCCTGTAATCAGATGCAAAGTTGTGTATAATATACTTAGTTCCCAAATGTAACTAGGAATTTTATGTATATAATGTGAAAAATCGTTCCAAAGTATTTGAGACTCCAAAAACTTTCCTAGCTAGCATTCAATATTCTTGCTTAACTTCTCCTTATACCCCTAACTGTATTGAGCATGCATAGACACACAAAAGCTAGGATCAACTATTACCGCTTAAGAAAGAAAAGGAGGAAAAAGGCTGTATTATAGGGATTTAGTTTTCTTCCTCAACTCTTGAAGAAGCCTATTTGTATCAGCCCGTGTCAGACAACAAAGTACTTATCAATAAAGTTTTATGAATGTGGTCACATATGAAATATAAGAGCATTCAGTTTCTACCTCTCCTTTTCTCATAAATCCTACATCAGATAGACATTAGCTATATCTGCCAATGTTTCCACGGAATCTTAAAGACTATTCACTGCAAAGCTGGCAGTGTAGCCTGAAAGCAAGTTATGTCTGCGTTGCAACTTCACACTAAGTGGTTTAAAAATACAACTAAATGTGGCCTGTCTTTATCTTGATTATAAGACATAAATTATCCCAAGAATATTCTTAGTAAAAATTGGGTCTCCCGGTCAAGCCACTTCTATTAAGAAGGACACAGGTCAGTTTTTAGGAGTTTAGGTGTTATTTGGAAGTTAGGAGCATCTAAATATGGAATATAACTCCATTAAATTATAGTATATTTTATATCAAAGAGAAACGACAAAAATAAGAAATGTTTTAAGTATTTTTTCGTATAGCGTGTTCATACAAAATTACTTCAGTAGTCTCAATGTAGTCATGCAATTGTTTGGGTAAAGAACTAAACTTGAAGTTAAATAGCATAGGTCTGAATTCTTATGGTTTATAACATTCATATATTTCATATGTTCCAGAATAATATGTAATTTCTAAGTTTATAACATAATAATTACAGAAATCTAGGTAAAGTAATACTTCTGTGACACAGTCTCTTCATCTACAAAATGGAATATTGCTTTTCTCCTTAAATTTATATTAAAAATTGGAGAAGTAATATATGTGAAAGAACCTTACATTAAATATGCAAGTTTTATTTGTTGAATTCAAACAGTCATTAAAGAACAAAATAAAACATTACATTTGGATTAACAAAGTAGATACATATATCTCAATCTGAGAAACCTTTAAGCTCTCTTGACCATAAAATGACATTGGATCCTATAAGAGAGTTTGGTAAATATTTGAAAGATATTTCAATTTCACACCTAAATGTTGATTCTGACATTTATTTCCTAAACTTATCATTTGTATACTTACCTGCTATTAAATCCACAGGGGTCATGTCACTAACTGTATGCCCACCGATTTTATTGAGAGGTATTCAGCAAGGCCCACAAAGTAAGTATTGAATTTTTTTAAAAAACAGACCCAAAACACCTAAAAGCAAAACACTTAGTAAATTCTTATAATCATGAAGATCACAAATTAGTGCTATTAGTAAGAAAGAAACTTCTAAACCAAATAAAGTCCTAATACCTCCAACGAATTTTGTCTCTCTGATACACACACACACGATTAAAAAAAAAAATGAAGGAAATGTAAAAAAATAAATAAATGAAGGAAGTTCTGTGGGAAATGTCCATAATTTCATGCCCAGAATTTCTCTATCAATCTCTTTCCCCAAAGTTCTTCCGAGAAAATAAAGTTGCCTTTCTCTCAACGTTAACTCATCACTTTTCTCATAGCATTTTCAAAAGAAATATTTCCTGTCAGCCGGCCACTTAAACTTTGTGCTGTTAAAGAAATCCAAAAAGGTATCAATTTTGCAACAAAGGATAAAGAGGAGACGAAGTGAACCAACATGGCTTTTAAGCTAAATTGCCGTCACCTGTCACAGGTTGTCTAGCGAGCCTCAAGTTCCCTCTAATAAGCTTATGGAGGGTGCGGAGCAAAGGCACCTCAAGGTGCTCTGCGGGTTTT
The DNA here is from genome assembly GCF_028878055.3 of Symphalangus syndactylus. Classification (NCBI taxonomy): domain Eukaryota; kingdom Metazoa; phylum Chordata; class Mammalia; order Primates; family Hylobatidae; genus Symphalangus; species Symphalangus syndactylus. The sequence continues at coordinate 3,098,401 of NC_072435.2, read as the reverse complement.
CCCCTGGTAAATTAGGCTGAAAGGAAAAGAGTCCCACCCCCCACCCCCAAACTTGGAGACCAGGGCTGCCCTGCCGAATGCTGTGCCCAGACCTCCTACTTCCACGCCCTTCCAGTCCTTTCCTCGGCTTGGAAAATTGGGCATGAGGCAAGCAAAAGGAAGGACAGAAGGCCAAAACGGGCATCCGGGAAGCCAAATTTCTGTCTCAAAAGCTCGTCTAGAAACGCGTACATAGCGCGTGCCTTGCGGACATCTCCTAAAACCCCGTTCACTGAAGCTAATTCCTCCCGAACGCCCCCAAGCCGGCTGAGGATCGCAACCGCCCATCCGCCCCTCCAGCCTGTGCAGCCGCCCCCAAAACCTCCCGTGAATCGGGAAATGTCAAGGCAGCAGCGCTTGGGGAGCTGAGCAGCCTCGCCAGTTCCAAGTCTCTGGTTCGAGACCCCTCGCTTCGCCTCTTTGGGGAACTCACCTGGAGTCAGGTTTAGATGGCAGCCTCCACCCAGGGGACCGGGAAGCGGCCCCGGGAAGCGCCGCCGCGTCCTGTGAATAACGAGCGCAGCGCAGCGGAGCAGCTCCCCCTGGACTGGCCGCTCCCCGATTCCTCCCGCTCTGTCCGGGAACCGTCCCTCCGTTCTTTCCTCTCCCTCCCCTGCCTGCAGCCGCCGCGCTCCCTCCTCCTGCTGGCGGCACAGGGCTGTGCTTCCGCCTCCCTCCTGCGGGCGCACGAGCTGCCCGCGCTGCTAATGAGCAGGCTCCAGGCTCCGCCCGGCCAGGGGTGCGCACACGCCCCACGCCGGAGACGAGCTCCCGGGAGCGGAGCTATGGATACGCCTGGTGCGGCCGCTGGAGAAATGAACTGGAGGAGGCATCCAGCATCTCACACTTTCTGGCCACTCAGCTTAACTAAGCCATAACCCCAGACTTCTTCCTAAATCTCCAGTAATTTACAGGTGCTGAAAAGTCAATGAGGGGTTTGAGCACAATCTGTGTTAACAGTATTGCCAGTATAGAGATGCTAATCTGGCTAGATTCTAGGGATGAAATGTTCAAGGGACGGTATATGATTCTTTCTGGTGGTTATTTTGACATATTTTGGCTATACTTACAGATCTGTAAAATAAACCAGCAATCTTCTAATCATGACAACACAGATTCCTAATTGAAGGCAGCTGATACTTATTAAATACCAGGCTCTGTTTAATAGGCTCTTCTTTCCCAGCTGATCTTTACTACAATTCTGTGAGCACTACTAGCACCCCTATTCTATATTTTAAGAATTTGGGTTTAACTTTTAAAACAAGACGGTCTTAAAACAAGACTAAGGATCATGTCCAACCTTGCAGAGATTCTAAGTTTCTGAGCCTAAATAATAACTGAAATCTGTAGCTCCCACAACCCATAGCCTGTGTATAATGTGTTGCAGCATCTTGGATGGTACTGTGTAACTGAACCAACAAAGATAATAGGACCATCAGCAAATACACACCACGAGACTAATGAATACCTAGAATCCTAGTGAGACTTGTAAATAGTCAAGCACCCTAAGTAACAATAGTTCAAGTGCATGCTAAACATGGTGATTACTTATAAAAGAACAGCAACCAGTATGAGTGAAGACAGGCAAATAATGTTCAAAATGTTCAGAATCAATGTCCAGCCACTTATGAGTTGAATTCCTCACTCTAAAAAGGAGGCCAGATGTGATGTATTCTAAGAAGTCTACAATGGGCGTGGTCTTTTCGCAACCAAAAAGGGCTTTTTAAACACTTATTTCCCATTAAGAATATGCAATAGCTAATTAATATTAAATCTGAAAATCAGTGATAATTTATTTCAACTAACCTTACATGAAAAAATCATTACTCATTCAAGCTTTTAGAATTAGATTAAATAGCATTGAGTATCAAATTTACTTCAACCCATAGAAATAATAGACAGTTAATTAATAAAGTAAGTAATTTAATTAACTTTACTTTTGTGTCATGATGTATTTTTCCTTAGGAAAAGGATAAGACATTTTTTCCATGGTATAAAATACTAGAATATGACTCTTATATTTTTCTTCATGAAGATTAAAGAATTAATAAAATAAGTACAGACATATTGTCAACAAATCTATCCAGATCATTCATTCTCCACTCAAGAAATTATGCTAGGCAAGCTTTATTTCTCCATATGTACAAGGCAATTCAGAGGTCAAAAATTTGAAAACACTTCAATGAACATCAACCATTAATTAACTAAGAGTAGATTTTATTTATAAACAACTTTAAAAGACTATAAAAAAGGTATAACAAACTTCTACTTTATCAGTACTGCTACTCCTGTTGAACACAAAGATATATAATTATAGTTTTCTCCCTATTTAAAATATTTATTGATTCTGGCATAATAATGTCATACTCATCCCTCAATAATCAGTGTACATGGAACCAGAAATCTTTTCTTTCACCTAGTCAATTTAAGTATTTCTGTGTTTTGCATGTTAACACTCTATTTATTCTGTGTTTCTAGTGCTTATCCTCAAAATTTTTATAGTTCCGTTCACATATGAATTCTACCAATCAGCACTATATATAAATAATGCAACGTATAAAATGTGTTAAATAAATGGATGTAAGATTTATGCTAAATTTTTCACATAGTAAGTACTTCAAAACCCTTATTATTTTTCCTTAAGCTTTTATGTGCATATATTTTATCTCTCCAACTAAAGAATAAACTTCTAAATATGAAGAGTTTTGTCTATAAATTTTACGCATTTTAATACATTATTAATCTAAAACCTTGGACTAGAGTTTGGAATTCTTTTATGTATTCATTTATTGATTCAAAAAATAGGTGTCCATGCCATTTTTTCTAAACCTTGTGCAAGATGTAGGGTATACAATGATGTCCAGACTTTAGAGTCCTTGACCTCATGGCGTTTAAAGTGCAGTAATGTACAGTAATTTTAAAATCTATTTATTATTATTTAAAACAATCAATGAATACATTCTTGTCGAAAATAACTGAAAAGTCTGTCTGAATTCCCTGGCCAAGGCCAAAACATGAAAGCAAAAGAGCTGCCTGAAAACAGTGCAAGCCACTCTCCAGAGGGTTTCTCTGTTGAAACAGCACATCGCATTATGGAAATAATGAGAAAAATTAGTAACTGTGCAAACGACAACACATATGCATCTTTGTGGTTTCTGACCTTTTAGCATCGTCGAAGCAAGACCACAAACCTTTCAACACCAGGCGTGGTATTAATCTTGCACAGAATATAATGTTTTCACATATTTTATTCTGATTTCCTACAAAGTAATTTCAATTTCTAGCTAAAGCTAATGGATTTTTCTAGTGAAAACATTGTGTACCGAATGACTTTCCAGTGAGATCCGCGTACCATGCGCCATTTTCATGTTCGTGCTCATTTCTCTGAAGTCTGTTTGCCTTTAATTCACCATAATAAAATTCCTTGTGTACTTTTATTGGCAACCATTGCATAGTGACACTTGCATCCAAATGTAATTCCATTTGAGCTTGGCAGTGTTTGCTTTTTTATCAGAAGAGGAAAGTTAGAGGGAACAAGGGGCAAAGATGTGTGTAAGAATATCTGAGGGACCATCACAGCATCATCACAAATTCAAGATTTTTTTGAAACATTAGACAAGGGACTCACAGCCATGCCCTGGGATGGCTGAAACACTTCACAACCTGCTCATGTTTATGACCAAAATCATCACCTAAAATGAATTCAATGTGTCAATATCATAATATTGTTTGTGTATAAGTAATCATGAAGCAGTTAGGGAAGGGAGTATAATCTAGTAAGAAATTGGAACAAAAAGTGTTAGACAAAATTCAAGAAGATTTAAAAGAAGAAAATTAACCTGTCTGATCTGAACAGAATTGGAAAAGCACATCAATCATAGCTCTATACATTGACCATAGACTTAAAGCATAACATAAAAATAAAGAAGGCAGATAACTCAGGAAAACATTTCTATTAAATCTACTCCGTAAAGTTTTCCCATACTTTTATTTTACTAACAGGAGCATACATTTAAATCTGACAAAATCATATATATTTTGTTGATTCAATTTGTAGCAGATAGAGGAGCATGTCCCAGTGCTATGACAGTGAGTTGTCACTATAACATACCACTGCTTTACATCTTACCCACAGGCTAAAATGTTTACCCCTAGAGTCGTGACTTTGTATATGACAGGAGATTGCTACTAAAAGTAAATATATTTGGCTGAAGGGTAGATACAACTTTAGGCCATTATATCATTCACTAAAATTTAGCTGGCATTTACATATTTACCTGCTTAGTTCATATGACAAATATGTTTGAGAGACTGCCATATACAAAAAAAAAAAGATGGAACCATCTTACAAATTTAGAGATTACTTAAAGAAATGGAACTGAAGGGTTAACTGTGATGGCAAGAATGAAGAGAGCAAAACCAGAGGGTACTTCAAGGAGAACAGGCATGAGAGAGGCATTATAATTTGGAGGGTGCTATGATTTGAACCTATGTGCCCATCCAAAGTTTGTATGTTGAAACTAAAATCCCAGGACAATGACATCAAGAGATGGGGCTTTTGGTTAAGTGATTAAGTGAAGAAGGATCCACCCTCATGAATGAGATAAACGTCCTCGTAAAAGATGCTTTAGAGGAATGCCGGGCTCCTCAGTCTCTTCTGCCATGTCGTTACATTGTCCGTTTTTGCCCACTTTTGTCACGTGAAGACGAAGCAAGAAGGTGCCACCTCGGGACCAACTGCCAAATCTCCACTGCCTTGATTTCGGACTTCTCAGCCCCAGAACTGTGAGAAATACATTTCTGTTTTTTATGAATTACTCAATCTGTGGCATTTTGTTATAGCAGCATACAGACAAAAACAGGGTAAACAGCCTGGTGAGAGTGGATATTTTAGAAACTTGAGATGATTCAATGTCGCTGATTCTCCATTTTCTCATATGTAAAATGAAGGAAATAATGCTGATTACTTCATAGTTCATTGTACAAATTAAATTAACTATGTAAACAAAGCAAGCAATATAGTTCCTTTTATCTAGTATACATTGTTTAAGTGTTGTTGTCATTACATGAGGAAAACAAGAACTTCCCCAAACAGAAGGATGTGGGAACCAAAACTAAGATATAAGAAAGGACCAAAGTTCACTGTGACAATCTGGTCAAGCGCTGGTTAGGGAAGATAGCATAATGTTACGCATAGATATTATTTGAGGATAATTTTCCTCCACCCCGAACTCCTGTAGCACTTTCCCTACGTCTTTCATTGCACTTCTTCATTTGTCTCTTTAATTACGGTTATTTATATAAATCTTTTAGCTTCCTACAAAAATAAGCTTGTAGTGGGACAGATTCTTGAGGATCTATGTCAAAGCAATTTTTCTATTTCCTACAGCAAGTAACCCAGTAGTAATCACACAGAATTTGTTAAAAGAATAAACATAGGAAGATTAATTTCCATTTTTTTCTTTGCTAATATTTAATCAGAATTATACCATTGTTAGGGAGGGAGAAATTATAAATTGAGGACATGAGTATTAACATTTAAATCTGTTATTCTGCTTTATTTTAGAGCTTGCCATGTTTTGTGATTAAAAAAAGAAACAGGACATTCTATATAGCTGTTGCAAAACGTGTGGTCTGTTGGTGAACTAGCAGCACCAGCATTACCAAGAGTTCCTTAGTTTGCAGGACTACTGAGTCAGAATTCGCATTTTGACAAAACTCCAGGTGATTCATGCTCTGCATTTAAGTTGGAGAAGCACTGTTCTATAGTTCTCCTTATGTCCTAAATGCATTGTCAGTGAAAGAAAATACTATACGTATGATAATAATAACGGTAATATTAACAAAAATGTAACTATTAGTAATTTTCTATGCTCTCCCAGATACTAAGTCCTTTATTTAATACTTGTGATATTTCTGCGAAGTTGCAATTGATATCACCTACTAAACTGATACTCAGAAATCTGAAGTAATTCTCCAAGGTCACAAAGCTAGTGAATCACAAACCAGATTTTTAAACTCTTGCTGCTTCATTCCAAAGACTAAACCGTTTCTAACTCACGGTTAATACATTTGCTTCTGCCTTCCATTTCCTAAATATGGTTTCCTTTCTATTTCATTAGCTTTACTTATACATGACTGATTTTTAACCCTCTCTAACATTTGCAGAATATGGTGTACTATGGTTAATAAGGACAATACCAAGTAATATCATGTTGAGAAAGCGTGCAGATGTAGCATCAAAAAACAGACTTTTTCCAAAATGTTTACTAAAAACTTTCAATAAAAACAAGATTTTCTACTTAGAATTTCTACCTTGCATAACTCAAATGGAGCATGATTATTAAAATGACAAAAAGATTCCGTAATTGCCTAAGAGCTAAGAATAAGAATTGCTATATAAAAAAGCATAAATATGCCATATGAATGACATGTATAAGAATCATGGGAGTGCTATTTGGTATTTAGTATTTAGTTCCATTCTGCAGCATGATCAAAAAGAAGCATCTGTATAGTTCACTGTGCATTATAGCACAATAAATCACCTCATTAGGCTCAGATATATGTAAAGATTTACAGTCTGGGAAAGTCCACTAGATATTCTTAATCACTTCTTAGACTGTACTGTCCCCCATATTTCTCTTTTTCTATAGAAAGGTTGCACATGGAAAAGCTTTATTTGAAATCCAGCAATGAATGGAATGTCTGTGAAGCAAGAAATAGATGGAAATTGACATTTTAAAAGAAAGTTTGGCTTCTGAAGAGATACAGCTGTGACCTTGGTCTTTTTGTTGGAGAGAAGTATTCCCTAGCCTTACTGTACTATTTTTCCCAAAGCACCCTCTCTATTGTTCTCCCTTCATCTCTGGCTCGTATCATATGGCCCCTCCCTCATTCTATCTGGTGAGTTCTGAGAAAAATGCTTAAATTCTGCAGAGAAGATTGAGAACAATGCTAAATATTCCTCAGAGAAGCAAAATATTATGTTAACAGTTTATATTTTCACATGAAATTGTCTATCTCTTCTCTCTGTCTCATGTGTGTATGTGTGTATGTGTATATATATATATACATATAATATACAGTAGATATGTATATATAGAGTATAATATTCAGTATATATGTATATATAGTATAATATACCGTATATATGTATATATATACAGTGTGTGTGTGTGTGTATATATATATACATATATATATATATATGTATATATATACTACCATTTACCTCCCAGGCTATACGTCCTGACATCTTAAAAGTAGAAAGCCCTCACAGGCCGCGGTTGCTCATGCCTGTAATCCCAGCACTTTGGGAGGCCGAGGCGTGCAGATCACCTGAGGTCGGGAGTTCAAGACCAGCCTGACCAACATGGTGAAACCCCATCTCTACTAAAAATACAAAAAATTAGCTGGGCGTTGTGTTGCGCACCTGTAATCCCAGCTACTCAGGAGGTGGAGGCAGGAGAATCACATGAACCCGGGAGTCGGAGGTTGTGTGAGCCGAGACCATGACATTGCACTGCAGCCTGGGCAATGAGAGCAAAACTCCATCTGAAAAATAAAGGTGGAAAGGCCTTAAAAGACTTTTGAAAATGAGATTTGTCAAATATTTATTAGAGATGAAGAAAATAAGTGCGGACCCACACGTAACTTGTCTGAGGTCACAGAAGTAGGGACCCACACGTAACTTGTCTGAGGTCACAGAGGTAGTAATGCTGCAGCAGCCTTATTGGTTTTCCTCTATGACATGCATTATTATTGTTTTTGATCATTTCAAGAGGTTTCTAGTCGATAGTGGGACAAAATTTCTAATTTGGGAACCTAATTTTCTCTGCAAATCTTCTTTACATCTCTAGCTTATTAATACACCTCAGAAGTGTTACAGGAATTAATTCGCAGGATTTTGAAGAATATTTTGAGGTATGCTGGGAAAAATCATGTCAAGTATCAATGATTAGAAACTAAACAATCAATATTAGATATTGTAAAATTATATTTAATCTTCCATATGGCATAAATATGTTATTTTAATGTACAGTCGTTGTACTTTGTAAACTTGCATATAAAATATTTGAAAAAATAACTTTCAATATGTAAAATGTAAATATACAAAGGAAAGGATCGGAAAAAATAGATAAAAATAATCAGGCTAAGAAAACACTACAGTGTCACCCTCAGAAGACTATAGAAGGATTCTCACCCTCGAGAAACAGAGGAACTTGAACATGGAAATGACCCTCTGCTGGCCATACTGATTATGGTACATAATTTTAAAAGGCTTTTAGAGAGAAGGGAAATGTTTTATTATGCATTCAGCACAGTGTTATGGTGATGTTTCTTAACTATCAGCTATTTTTAAAATTCCTATAATCTTTCTATAGATGACAAAGTTACATAAATATGAAGGATAAGAAGGGCCCCTGCAAACCTGATAATACAATTCTCTTTTCAATGATAACGTATTTCTAAGCGCGCATCTCCTAATCATATTGATGTGCATTTAGTGTTCTTTTACCTACACCTGTCAAAGTGGCTAAAGTAATCCTTCATGAGGAGATAATTTTTTCCTTTAGGTGATTTTTTCCGCATAATACTCTAACATTTCCAATTCCATCTTTCTCAAAAAAGCTTACATGATATACATATACAATTACTAAAACTTTGGCTGCATAAATAATTTAAATGGACTTTACTTCAAAGATAATATTTACTTTTAAAGTTGTAAACCTTTGAATCATCAATTAATTAGAATTATCTTTTTCTTTATAAATAAAGTTTTTTGTCCCTACATATTTATGATTTGGAAATTTTCACCTGGAAAATTTCATTTTCAGTTGGATGCCTTGTCTTTACTATAAAATTCAGTATTTCAATTTCAATATAATTTTTTGATTGATTTTAATGCAGAGAACAGAAAGGAATATCTTCAAATATAAACTACACAGAATCATTCTGTGAAACTTCTTTCTGATCTGTGCATTCAGCTAACAGAGTTAAACCGTACTTTTGATTGAGCAGTTCTGAACACACTTTCTGTAGAAAATGCAACTGGACATTTGGAGCGCTAAGAGGGTAGTAGTGGAAAAAGGAATATATTCAAATATAAAGTACACAGAAGCATTCTGTGAAATTTCTTTCTGTTCTCTGCAACTTCTTTCTGTTCTCTGCATTCAACTAACAGAGTTGAGCCTTACTTTTGAAGGAGCAGTTCTGAAACACTCTTTGTGTACAAACTGAAATTGGACATTCAGAGAGCTAAGAGGATAATAGTCGAAAAAGGAATATCTTCAGCTAAATACTACACAGAAGCATTCTGTGAAACTTATTTCTGATATGTGCATTCAACTAACAGAGTAAAACCACACTTTTGATTGAGCCGTTATGAACACTCTTTCTGAAGAAAATGCAAGTGGACATTCGGAGCACTAAGAAGGTAATACTGGAAAAAGGAATATATTAAAATATAAACTACACAGAAGAATTCTGTGAAACTTCTTTCTGTTCTGTGCATTCAACTAACAGAGTTGAACCTTACTTTTGATTGAGCCGTCCTGAAACACTCATTCTGTAGAAACTGCAATTGGACATTCTGAGCGCTAAGTGGCCTATATTGGGAAAAAGAATATCTCCAAATAAAAACTACTCAGAAGAATTCTGTGAAACTTATTCCTGATCTGTGCATTCAGCTAACAGAGTTAAACCATACTTTTGATTGAGCAGTTATTAAACACTGTTTCTGTAGGAAATGCAAGTGGACATTAGGATCGCTAAGATTGTAATAGTGGAAAAAGGAATATCCCCAAATAAAAACTACACAGAAGCATTCTCTGAAACTCCTTTCTGTTCTCTGCATTAAACTAACAGAGTTGAGCCTTACTTTTGAAGGAGCTGTTCTGAAACACTCTTTATGTAGAAACTGCCAGTGGACATTCGGAACGCTAAGAGGGTAATAGTCGAAAAAGGAATATCTTCAACTAAATACTAAACAGAAGCATTCTGTGAAACTTCTTTCTGTTCTGTGCATTCAACTAAAAGAGTTGAACCTTACTTTTGATTGAGCCGTTCTGAAACACACTTTCTGTAGAAAATGCAAGTGGTGATTCGGAGCGCTAAGAGGGTAATAGTGGAAAAAGGAATATCTTCAAATATAAACTACACAGAAGCATTCTGTAAAACTTCTTTCTGTTCCTTGCATTCAACTAACAATATTGAACCTTACTTTTGATTGACCAGTTCTGAAACTCTCTTTCTGTAGATACTGCAATTGGACATTCTGAGCGCTAAGAGTCCTATATTGGAAAAAGGAATATCTTCAAATAAAAACTACACAGAAGAATTCTGTGAAACTTCTTTCTGATCTGTGCATTCAACTAACAGAGTTAAACCATACTTTTGATTGAGCAGTTCTGAAACACTCTTTCTGTAGAAAATGCAAGTGGACTTTAGGACCGCTAATTGGCCTATAGTGAAAAAAGGAATATCTCCAAATAAAAACTACACAGGAGCATTCTCTGAAACTTCTTTCTGTTCTCTGCATTCAACTAACAGAGTTGAGCCTTACTTTTGATTCAGCAGTTCTGAAATACTCTTTCTATAGAAACTGCAAGTGGACATTCGGAGCGCTAATTGGCATAAAGTGCAAAAACAAATATCTTCAAATAAAACTTGACAGAAGCATTCTGTGAAACTTCTTTCTGTTCTGTGCATTCAACTAACAGAGTTGAACCTTACTTTTGATTGAGCAGTTCTGAAACTCTCTTTATGAAGAAACTGCAAGTGGACATTCGGAGCGTTAAGAGGCCTATATTGGAAAAAGGAATATCTACACATAAAAACTACAAGGAAGCATTCTGTGAAAGTTCTTTCTGATCTGTGCATTCAACTAACAAAGTTAAACCATACTTTTGATGGAGCAGTTCTGAAACACTCTTTCTGTAGAAAATGCAGGTGGACATTTGAGCTCTAAGAGGCCTATAGTGGAAAAAGGAATATCTCCAAATAAATACTACACAGAAACCTTTTCTGAAACTTCTTTCTCTTCTCTGCATTCAACTAACAGAGTTTGTCTCACTTTTCATTGAGTAGTTCTGAAACACTCTTTCCGTAGAAACTGCAAGTGGACATTCGGATCGCTAAGAGGCGTATAGTGGAAAAACAAATATCTTCCAATAAATCTACACAGAAACATTCTGTGAAACTTCTTTCTGTTCCGTGCATTCAGCTAACGGATTTGAACCTAACTTTGGTTGAGCCGTTATGAAACACTCTTTCTGTAGAGACTGCAAGTGGACTTTCGGAGCACTAAGAGGCCTATAGTGGAAAAACGAATATCTTCAATGAAATACTACACAGAAGCATTCTGTGAAACCTCTTTCTGTTCTGTGCATTCAACTAACAGAGTTGAATCTTACTTTTGATTGAGCAGTTCTGAAACATTCTTTCTGTAGAAACTGCAAGTGGACATTCGGAGCGCTAAGAGGGTAATAGTGGAAAAAGGAATATCTTCAAATATAAACTACACAGAAGCATTCTGTGAAACTTCTTTCCGTTCTGTGCATTCAACTAACAGAGTTGAACCTTACTTTTGATTGAGCAGTTCTGAAACACTCTTTCTGTAGAAACTGCAAGTGGATATTCGGAGCGCTAAGAGGCCTATATTGGTAAAAGGAATATCTTCAAATAAAAACTACACGGAAGCATTCTGTGAAACTTCATTTTGTTCTGTGCATTCAACTAACAGAGTTGAACCTTACTTTTGATTGAGCTGTTCTGAAACGCTCTTTCTGTAGAAACTGCAATTGGACATTCAGGGCGCTAAGAGGCCTATATTGGAAAAAGGAATATCTTTTAATAAAAACTACACAGAAGCATTCTGTGAAACTTCTTTCTGATCTGTGCCTTCAACTAACAGAGTTAAACCATACATTTGCTTGAGCAGTTCTGAAACACTCTTTCTATAGGAAATGCAAGTGGACGTTCCCAGCGCTAAGAGGGTAATAGTGGAAAAAGGAATATCTTCAAATATAAACTACACAGAGGCATTCTGTGAAACTTCTTTCTGTTCTGTGCATTCAGCTTTCAGAGTTGAACCTTACTTTTGATTGAGCAGTTCTGAAACTCTCTTTCTGCAGAAACTGCAAGTGGAAATTCGGAGCGCTAAGAGACCAGTAGTGGAAAAAGGAATATCTTCAATTAAACACTACACAGAAGCATTCTGTGAAGCTTCTTTCTGTTCTGTGCATTCAACTAACAGAGTTGAACCTTACTTTTGATTGAGGAGTTGTCAAACACTCTTTCTGTAGAAACTGGAAGTGGACATTTGGAGCAATATAACATGAATATATTTTCACTTTAAGCATAGGAGTGTAAGAGTAAGGGAATATGCCTGCAATTCCGCAAGGTTTGATTTTATCTTACAAGTAGTTCGTTATCCAGTCAGTAAGTGTTTGTTGTACTCGATCCTGTGCCAAGTGCTGGGAATTGAGGTATGGGGACATAGTTGTAGAAACTCGGCCTATTGAGATTCTATTCAAAAGGCTCTCCTCAGTATAAGTTAGTAAGCACATAAATAGACGAGATATTGACATATTATATGGTATGAAGAAAAATCAGATTGAAGATTTTTAAAAGAGGTTGAAGGTAAAGTGAGATAAGGTGGGATCAAGAAAGGCCTGTTTGAGGAAATTAATCTCTGGCCTGAAAGAGGAGAAGATGACAAGAGATTTCCAGGCAACCAGAAGAACACATGACAAGGCCTTCTAACAGGAGAATGTTCAGCGTGTATGAGTAGTAGAAGTCCATGGTGGCCGGAGCATATTAAGTGAGGGATGCATGACATGAGGTTATACACACATTTAGAGTTAGGAGGTCCGAATATGGGGTGTGAGCTTTCTTGCACAAGTATTGGGAAGCTTCTGCAAGATTTTTCTAGGGCATTGACCTGATGTTATTCCTTTCCTGTTTTCTTTTTCTTTTTCTTTTTTTGGTGATTACTTTCTTTGCTTTCTAGAGAACAGATGGTAGAAGGGGGAAGTGGAAATATGCAGACACATTAGGGATCCATCAAAATATTGAACTGAACTGATGGGTTTGGCCGTGGTTTGACCTAGAGTGGTTATTATAGAGAATGAGCAGAGTGGATGCATTAGAAAGATTTCTCAAGTTTGATATGGTTGAGCTACAGATTGGATACAGGTAGGAAGATGGTAAAGGAAGGGATGACATCAGGTATACTTCGAGTTTGGTGTTGACAAGCAGGGTGCATGGTAGAGCCGTTTATGAGAAGGCTTCAGGAGAAAAAGGAGACTTGGAAACTATTCAGAAAGGTCAGAGACTGTGTTCTGAATCTCATGGTAGAAACAGGAAGGATTCTATTGTATACAGTAACAGGAAGGAGAATGCAAATGCAACTTTTTTGACCAGCTTTACAGAGTTCAGCCAAACAAGCCATACCTAGTTCAACCTCATGTTAGAGATGAGTAAACTGAACTTCAGAACCTGTAAACAACTTGCCAGAATCAAAAACGAGCCAGAAGAATATTTCGCCCATTACATGATACTTTGTTTATTTAAATACTTATAATTATTTTAGATATTTTACTTTCTTGATTTTATTATTAAGCACAAATAACATTGTACTTAAAGTTTATCTCTATTTTTCACTTTTCTTATTTTATCATAATTTCAGGTAAAAATCAATCAAAAAATTATATTGAAATTGAAATACTGAATTTTATAGTAAAGACAAGGCATCCAACTGAAAATGAAATTTTCCAGGTGAAAATTTCCAAATCATAAATATGTAGGGACAAAAAACTTTATTTATAAAGAAAAAGATAATTCTAATTAATTGATGATTCAAAGGTTTACAACTTTAAAAGTAAATATTATCTTTGAAGTAAAGTCCATTTAAATTATTTATGCAGCCAAAGTTTTAGTAATTGTATATGTATATCATGTAAGCTTTTTTGAGAAAGATGGAATTGGAAATGTTAGAGTATTATGCGGAAAAAATCACCTAAAGGAAAAAATTATCTCCTCATGAAGGATTACTTTAGCCACTTTGACAGGTGTAGGTAAAAGAACACTAAATGCACATCAATATGATTAGGAGATGCGCGCTTAGAAATACGTTATCATTGAAAAGAGAATTGTATTATCAGGTTTGCAGGGGCCCTTCTTATCCTTCATATTTATGTAACTTTGTCATCTATAGAAAGATTATAGGAATTTTAAAAATAGCTGATAGTTAAGAAACATCACCATAACACTGTGCTGAATGCATAATAAAACATTTCCCTTCTCTCTAAAAGCCTTTTAAAATTATGTACCATAATCAGTATGGCCAGCAGAGGGTCATTTCCATGTTCAAGTTCCTCTGTTTCTCGAGGGTGAGAATCCTTCTATAGTCTTCTGAGGGTGACACTGTAGTGTTTTCTTAGCCTGATTATTTTTATCTATTTTTTCCGATCCTTTCCTTTGTATATTTACATTTTACATATTGAAAGTTATTTTTTCAAATATTTTATATGCAAGTTTACAAAGTACAACGACTGTACATTAAAATAACATATTTATGCCATATGGAAGATTAAATATAATTTTACAATATCTAATATTGATTGTTTAGTTTCTAATCATTGATACTTGACATGATTTTTCCCAGCATACCTCAAAATATTCTTCAAAATCCTGCGAATTAATTCCTGTAACACTTCTGAGGTGTATTAATAAGCTAGAGATGTAAAGAAGATTTGCAGAGAAAATTAGGTTCCCAAATTAGAAATTTTGTCCCACTATCGACTAGAAACCTCTTGAAATGATCAAAAACAATAATAATGCATGTCATAGAGGAAAACCAATAAGGCTGCTGCAGCATTACTACCTCTGTGACCTCAGACAAGTTACGTGTGGGTCCCTACTTCTGTGACCTCAGACAAGTTACGTGTGGGTCCGCACTTATTTTCTTCATCTCTAATAAATATTTGACAAATCTCATTTTCAAAAGTCTTTTAAGGCCTTTCCACCTTTATTTTTCAGATGGAGTTTTGCTCTCATTGCCCAGGCTGCAGTGCAATGTCATGGTCTCGGCTCACACAACCTCCGACTCCCGGGTTCATGTGATTCTCCTGCCTCCACCTCCTGAGTAGCTGGGATTACAGGTGCGCAACACAACGCCCAGCTAATTTTTTGTATTTTTAGTAGAGATGGGGTTTCACCATGTTGGTCAGGCTGGTCTTGAACTCCCGACCTCAGGTGATCTGCACGCCTCGGCCTCCCAAAGTGCTGGGATTACAGGCATGAGCAACCGCGGCCTGTGAGGGCTTTCTACTTTTAAGATGTCAGGACGTATAGCCTGGGAGGTAAATGGTAGTATATATATACATATATATATATATATGTATATATATATACACACACACACACACTGTATATATATACATATATACGGTATATTATACTATATATACATATATACTGAATATTATACTCTATATATACATATCTACTGTATATTATATGTATATATATATATACACATACACACATACACACATGAGACAGAGAGAAGAGATAGACAATTTCATGTGAAAATATAAACTGTTAACATAATATTTTGCTTCTCTGAGGAATATTTAGCATTGTTCTCAATCTTCTCTGCAGAATTTAAGCATTTTTCTCAGAACTCACCAGATAGAATGAGGGAGGGGCCATATGATACGAGCCAGAGATGAAGGGAGAACAATAGAGAGGGTGCTTTGGGAAAAATAGTACAGTAAGGCTAGGGAATACTTCTCTCCAACAAAAAGACCAAGGTCACAGCTGTATCTCTTCAGAAGCCAAACTTTCTTTTAAAATGTCAATTTCCATCTATTTCTTGCTTCACAGACATTCCATTCATTGCTGGATTTCAAATAAAGCTTTTCCATGTGCAACCTTTCTATAGAAAAAGAGAAATATGGGGGACAGTACAGTCTAAGAAGTGATTAAGAATATCTAGTGGACTTTCCCAGACTGTAAATCTTTACATATATCTGAGCCTAATGAGGTGATTTATTGTGCTATAATGCACAGTGAACTATACAGATGCTTCTTTTTGATCATGCTGCAGAATGGAACTAAATACTAAATACCAAATAGCACTCCCATGATTCTTATACATGTCATTCATATGGCATATTTATGCTTTTTTATATAGCAATTCTTATTCTTAGCTCTTAGGCAATTACGGAATCTTTTTGTCATTTTAATAATCATGCTCCATTTGAGTTATGCAAGGTAGAAATTCTAAGTAGAAAATCTTGTTTTTATTGAAAGTTTTTAGTAAACATTTTGGAAAAAGTCTGTTTTTTGATGCTACATCTGCACGCTTTCTCAACATGATATTACTTGGTATTGTCCTTATTAACCATAGTACACCATATTCTGCAAATGTTAGAGAGGGTTAAAAATCAGTCATGTATAAGTAAAGCTAATGAAATAGAAAGGAAACCATATTTAGGAAATGGAAGGCAGAAGCAAATGTATTAACCGTGAGTTAGAAACGGTTTAGTCTTTGGAATGAAGCAGCAAGAGTTTAAAAATCTGGTTTGTGATTCACTAGCTTTGTGACCTTGGAGAATTACTTCAGATTTCTGAGTATCAGTTTAGTAGGTGATATCAATTGCAACTTCGCAGAAATATCACAAGTATTAAATAAAGGACTTAGTATCTGGGAGAGCATAGAAAATTACTAATAGTTACATTTTTGTTAATATTACCGTTATTATTATCATACGTATAGTATTTTCTTTCACTGACAATGCATTTAGGACATAAGGAGAACTATAGAACAGTGCTTCTCCAACTTAAATGCAGAGCATGAATCACCTGGAGTTTTGTCAAAATGCGAATTCTGACTCAGTAGTCCTGCAAACTAAGGAACTCTTGGTAATGCTGGTGCTGCTAGTTCACCAACAGACCACACGTTTTGCAACAGCTATATAGAATGTCCTGTTTCTTTTTTTAATCACAAAACATGGCAAGCTCTAAAATAAAGCAGAATAACAGATTTAAATGTTAATACTCATGTCCTCAATTTATAATTTCTCCCTCCCTAACAATGGTATAATTCTGATTAAATATTAGCAAAGAAAAAAATGGAAATTAATCTTCCTATGTTTATTCTTTTAACAAATTCTGTGTGATTACTACTGGGTTACTTGCTGTAGGAAATAGAAAAATTGCTTTGACATAGATCCTCAAGAATCTGTCCCACTACAAGCTTATTTTTGTAGGAAGCTAAAAGATTTATATAAATAACCGTAATTAAAGAGACAAATGAAGAAGTGCAATGAAAGACGTAGGGAAAGTGCTACAGGAGTTCGGGGTGGAGGAAAATTATCCTCAAATAATATCTATGCGTAACATTATGCTATCTTCCCTAACCAGCGCTTGACCAGATTGTCACAGTGAACTTTGGTCCTTTCTTATATCTTAGTTTTGGTTCCCACATCCTTCTGTTTGGGGAAGTTCTTGTTTTCCTCATGTAATGACAACAACACTTAAACAATGTATACTAGATAAAAGGAACTATATTGCTTGCTTTGTTTACATAGTTAATTTAATTTGTACAATGAACTATGAAGTAATCAGCATTATTTCCTTCATTTTACATATGAGAAAATGGAGAATCAGCGACATTGAATCATCTCAAGTTTCTAAAATATCCACTCTCACCAGGCTGTTTACCCTGTTTTTGTCTGTATGCTGCTATAACAAAATGCCACAGATTGAGTAATTCATAAAAAACAGAAATGTATTTCTCACAGTTCTGGGGCTGAGAAGTCCGAAATCAAGGCAGTGGAGATTTGGCAGTTGGTCCCGAGGTGGCACCTTCTTGCTTCGTCTTCACGTGACAAAAGTGGGCAAAAACGGACAATGTAACGACATGGCAGAAGAGACTGAGGAGCCCGGCATTCCTCTAAAGCATCTTTTACGAGGACGTTTATCTCATTCATGAGGGTGGATCCTTCTTCACTTAATCACTTAACCAAAAGCCCCATCTCTTGATGTCATTGTCCTGGGATTTTAGTTTCAACATACAAACTTTGGATGGGCACATAGGTTCAAATCATAGCACCCTCCAAATTATAATGCCTCTCTCATGCCTGTTCTCCTTGAAGTACCCTCTGGTTTTGCTCTCTTCATTCTTGCCATCACAGTTAACCCTTCAGTTCCATTTCTTTAAGTAATCTCTAAATTTGTAAGATGGTTCCATCTTTTTTTTTTTGTATATGGCAGTCTCTCAAACATATTTGTCATATGAACTAAGCAGGTAAATATGTAAATGCCAGCTAAATTTTAGTGAATGATATAATGGCCTAAAGTTGTATCTACCCTTCAGCCAAATATATTTACTTTTAGTAGCAATCTCCTGTCATATACAAAGTCACGACTCTAGGGGTAAACATTTTAGCCTGTGGGTAAGATGTAAAGCAGTGGTATGTTATAGTGACAACTCACTGTCATAGCACTGGGACATGCTCCTCTATCTGCTACAAATTGAATCAACAAAATATATATGATTTTGTCAGATTTAAATGTATGCTCCTGTTAGTAAAATAAAAGTATGGGAAAACTTTACGGAGTAGATTTAATAGAAATGTTTTCCTGAGTTATCTGCCTTCTTTATTTTTATGTTATGCTTTAAGTCTATGGTCAATGTATAGAGCTATGATTGATGTGCTTTTCCAATTCTGTTCAGATCAGACAGGTTAATTTTCTTCTTTTAAATCTTCTTGAATTTTGTCTAACACTTTTTGTTCCAATTTCTTACTAGATTATACTCCCTTCCCTAACTGCTTCATGATTACTTATACACAAACAATATTATGATATTGACACATTGAATTCATTTTAGGTGATGATTTTGGTCATAAACATGAGCAGGTTGTGAAGTGTTTCAGCCATCCCAGGGCATGGCTGTGAGTCCCTTGTCTAATGTTTCAAAAAAATCTTGAATTTGTGATGATGCTGTGATGGTCCCTCAGATATTCTTACACACATCTTTGCCCCTTGTTCCCTCTAACTTTCCTCTTCTGATAAAAAAGCAAACACTGCCAAGCTCAAATGGAATTACATTTGGATGCAAGTGTCACTATGCAATGGTTGCCAATAAAAGTACACAAGGAATTTTATTATGGTGAATTAAAGGCAAACAGACTTCAGAGAAATGAGCACGAACATGAAAATGGCGCATGGTACGCGGATCTCACTGGAAAGTCATTCGGTACACAATGTTTTCACTAGAAAAATCCATTAGCTTTAGCTAGAAATTGAAATTACTTTGTAGGAAATCAGAATAAAATATGTGAAAACATTATATTCTGTGCAAGATTAATACCACGCCTGGTGTTGAAAGGTTTGTGGTCTTGCTTCGACGATGCTAAAAGGTCAGAAACCACAAAGATGCATATGTGTTGTCGTTTGCACAGTTACTAATTTTTCTCATTATTTCCATAATGCGATGTGCTGTTTCAACAGAGAAACCCTCTGGAGAGTGGCTTGCACTGTTTTCAGGCAGCTCTTTTGCTTTCATGTTTTGGCCTTGGCCAGGGAATTCAGACAGACTTTTCAGTTATTTTCGACAAGAATGTATTCATTGATTGTTTTAAATAATAATAAATAGATTTTAAAATTACTGTACATTACTGCACTTTAAACGCCATGAGGTCAAGGACTCTAAAGTCTGGACATCATTGTATACCCTACATCTTGCACAAGGTTTAGAAAAAATGGCATGGACACCTATTTTTTGAATCAATAAATGAATACATAAAAGAATTCCAAACTCTAGTCCAAGGTTTTAGATTAATAATGTATTAAAATGCGTAAAATTTATAGACAAAACTCTTCATATTTAGAAGTTTATTCTTTAGTTGGAGAGATAAAATATATGCACATAAAAGCTTAAGGAAAAATAATAAGGGTTTTGAAGTACTTACTATGTGAAAAATTTAGCATAAATCTTACATCCATTTATTTAACACATTTTATACGTTGCATTATTTATATATAGTGCTGATTGGTAGAATTCATATGTGAACGGAACTATAAAAATTTTGAGGATAAGCACTAGAAACACAGAATAAATAGAGTGTTAACATGCAAAACACAGAAATACTTAAATTGACTAGGTGAAAGAAAAGATTTCTGGTTCCATGTACACTGATTATTGAGGGATGAGTATGACATTATTATGCCAGAATCAATAAATATTTTAAATAGGGAGAAAACTATAATTATATATCTTTGTGTTCAACAGGAGTAGCAGTACTGATAAAGTAGAAGTTTGTTATACCTTTTTTATAGTCTTTTAAAGTTGTTTATAAATAAAATCTACTCTTAGTTAATTAATGGTTGATGTTCATTGAAGTGTTTTCAAATTTTTGACCTCTGAATTGCCTTGTACATATGGAGAAATAAAGCTTGCCTAGCATAATTTCTTGAGTGGAGAATGAATGATCTGGATAGATTTGTTGACAATATGTCTGTACTTATTTTATTAATTCTTTAATCTTCATGAAGAAAAATATAAGAGTCATATTCTAGTATTTTATACCATGGAAAAAATGTCTTATCCTTTTCCTAAGGAAAAATACATCATGACACAAAAGTAAAGTTAATTAAATTACTTACTTTATTAATTAACTGTCTATTATTTCTATGGGTTGAAGTAAATTTGATACTCAATGCTATTTAATCTAATTCTAAAAGCTTGAATGAGTAATGATTTTTTCATGTAAGGTTAGTTGAAATAAATTATCACTGATTTTCAGATTTAATATTAATTAGCTATTGCATATTCTTAATGGGAAATAAGTGTTTAAAAAGCCCTTTTTGGTTGCGAAAAGACCACGCCCATTGTAGACTTCTTAGAATACATCACATCTGGCCTCCTTTTTAGAGTGAGGAATTCAACTCATAAGTGGCTGGACATTGATTCTGAACATTTTGAACATTATTTGCCTGTCTTCACTCATACTGGTTGCTGTTCTTTTATAAGTAATCACCATGTTTAGCATGCACTTGAACTATTGTTACTTAGGGTGCTTGACTATTTACAAGTCTCACTAGGATTCTAGGTATTCATTAGTCTCGTGGTGTGTATTTGCTGATGGTCCTATTATCTTTGTTGGTTCAGTTACACAGTACCATCCAAGATGCTGCAACACATTATACACAGGCTATGGGTTGTGGGAGCTACAGATTTCAGTTATTATTTAGGCTCAGAAACTTAGAATCTCTGCAAGGTTGGACATGATCCTTAGTCTTGTTTTAAGACCGTCTTGTTTTAAAAGTTAAACCCAAATTCTTAAAATATAGAATAGGGGTGCTAGTAGTGCTCACAGAATTGTAGTAAAGATCAGCTGGGAAAGAAGAGCCTATTAAACAGAGCCTGGTATTTAATAAGTATCAGCTGCCTTCAATTAGGAATCTGTGTTGTCATGATTAGAAGATTGCTGGTTTATTTTACAGATCTGTAAGTATAGCCAAAATATGTCAAAATAACCACCAGAAAGAATCATATACCGTCCCTTGAACATTTCATCCCTAGAATCTAGCCAGATTAGCATCTCTATACTGGCAATACTGTTAACACAGATTGTGCTCAAACCCCTCATTGACTTTTCAGCACCTGTAAATTACTGGAGATTTAGGAAGAAGTCTGGGGTTATGGCTTAGTTAAGCTGAGTGGCCAGAAAGTGTGAGATGCTGGATGCCTCCTCCAGTTCATTTCTCCAGCGGCCGCACCAGGCGTATCCATAGCTCCGCTCCCGGGAGCTCGTCTCCGGCGTGGGGCGTGTGCGCACCCCTGGCCGGGCGGAGCCTGGAGCCTGCTCATTAGCAGCGCGGGCAGCTCGTGCGCCCGCAGGAGGGAGGCGGAAGCACAGCCCTGTGCCGCCAGCAGGAGGAGGGAGCGCGGCGGCTGCAGGCAGGGGAGGGAGAGGAAAGAACGGAGGGACGGTTCCCGGACAGAGCGGGAGGAATCGGGGAGCGGCCAGTCCAGGGGGAGCTGCTCCGCTGCGCTGCGCTCGTTATTCACAGGACGCGGCGGCGCTTCCCGGGGCCGCTTCCCGGTCCCCTGGGTGGAGGCTGCCATCTAAACCTGACTCCAGGTGAGTTCCCCAAAGAGGCGAAGCGAGGGGTCTCGAACCAGAGACTTGGAACTGGCGAGGCTGCTCAGCTCCCCAAGCGCTGCTGCCTTGACATTTCCCGATTCACGGGAGGTTTTGGGGGCGGCTGCACAGGCTGGAGGGGCGGATGGGCGGTTGCGATCCTCAGCCGGCTTGGGGGCGTTCGGGAGGAATTAGCTTCAGTGAACGGGGTTTTAGGAGATGTCCGCAAGGCACGCGCTATGTACGCGTTTCTAGACGAGCTTTTGAGACAGAAATTTGGCTTCCCGGATGCCCGTTTTGGCCTTCTGTCCTTCCTTTTGCTTGCCTCATGCCCAATTTTCCAAGCCGAGGAAAGGACTGGAAGGGCGTGGAAGTAGGAGGTCTGGGCACAGCATTCGGCAGGGCAGCCCTGGTCTCCAAGTTTGGGGGTGGGGGGTGGGACTCTTTTCCTTTCAGCCTAATTTACCAGGGGAAAACCCGCAGAGCACCTTGAGGTGCCTTTGCTCCGCACCCTCCATAAGCTTATTAGAGGGAACTTGAGGCTCGCTAGACAACCTGTGACAGGTGACGGCAATTTAGCTTAAAAGCCATGTTGGTTCACTTCGTCTCCTCTTTATCCTTTGTTGCAAAATTGATACCTTTTTGGATTTCTTTAACAGCACAAAGTTTAAGTGGCCGGCTGACAGGAAATATTTCTTTTGAAAATGCTATGAGAAAAGTGATGAGTTAACGTTGAGAGAAAGGCAACTTTATTTTCTCGGAAGAACTTTGGGGAAAGAGATTGATAGAGAAATTCTGGGCATGAAATTATGGACATTTCCCACAGAACTTCCTTCATTTATTTATTTTTTTACATTTCCTTCATTTTTTTTTTTAATCGTGTGTGTGTGTATCAGAGAGACAAAATTCGTTGGAGGTATTAGGACTTTATTTGGTTTAGAAGTTTCTTTCTTACTAATAGCACTAATTTGTGATCTTCATGATTATAAGAATTTACTAAGTGTTTTGCTTTTAGGTGTTTTGGGTCTGTTTTTTAAAAAAATTCAATACTTACTTTGTGGGCCTTGCTGAATACCTCTCAATAAAATCGGTGGGCATACAGTTAGTGACATGACCCCTGTGGATTTAATAGCAGGTAAGTATACAAATGATAAGTTTAGGAAATAAATGTCAGAATCAACATTTAGGTGTGAAATTGAAATATCTTTCAAATATTTACCAAACTCTCTTATAGGATCCAATGTCATTTTATGGTCAAGAGAGCTTAAAGGTTTCTCAGATTGAGATATATGTATCTACTTTGTTAATCCAAATGTAATGTTTTATTTTGTTCTTTAATGACTGTTTGAATTCAACAAATAAAACTTGCATATTTAATGTAAGGTTCTTTCACATATATTACTTCTCCAATTTTTAATATAAATTTAAGGAGAAAAGCAATATTCCATTTTGTAGATGAAGAGACTGTGTCACAGAAGTATTACTTTACCTAGATTTCTGTAATTATTATGTTATAAACTTAGAAATTACATATTATTCTGGAACATATGAAATATATGAATGTTATAAACCATAAGAATTCAGACCTATGCTATTTAACTTCAAGTTTAGTTCTTTACCCAAACAATTGCATGACTACATTGAGACTACTGAAGTAATTTTGTATGAACACGCTATACGAAAAAATACTTAAAACATTTCTTATTTTTGTCGTTTCTCTTTGATATAAAATATACTATAATTTAATGGAGTTATATTCCATATTTAGATGCTCCTAACTTCCAAATAACACCTAAACTCCTAAAAACTGACCTGTGTCCTTCTTAATAGAAGTGGCTTGACCGGGAGACCCAATTTTTACTAAGAATATTCTTGGGATAATTTATGTCTTATAATCAAGATAAAGACAGGCCACATTTAGTTGTATTTTTAAACCACTTAGTGTGAAGTTGCAACGCAGACATAACTTGCTTTCAGGCTACACTGCCAGCTTTGCAGTGAATAGTCTTTAAGATTCCGTGGAAACATTGGCAGATATAGCTAATGTCTATCTGATGTAGGATTTATGAGAAAAGGAGAGGTAGAAACTGAATGCTCTTATATTTCATATGTGACCACATTCATAAAACTTTATTGATAAGTACTTTGTTGTCTGACACGGGCTGATACAAATAGGCTTCTTCAAGAGTTGAGGAAGAAAACTAAATCCCTATAATACAGCCTTTTTCCTCCTTTTCTTTCTTAAGCGGTAATAGTTGATCCTAGCTTTTGTGTGTCTATGCATGCTCAATACAGTTAGGGGTATAAGGAGAAGTTAAGCAAGAATATTGAATGCTAGCTAGGAAAGTTTTTGGAGTCTCAAATACTTTGGAACGATTTTTCACATTATATACATAAAATTCCTAGTTACATTTGGGAACTAAGTATATTATACACAACTTTGCATCTGATTACAGGATTCCCTGTACATTTATAGCTCAGGTATTCTGGAAAGAGTCAAGATAATTAGTTTTATGGCTCTTGCCCGTGTGACCTGTTTCTTTCTGGTCCTGATATTAAAAGGATGACTTAAATTTTCTGGAATGTCAAAATTTTCTCTTCCCTTGGATCCTACAAAATACTTCAAGCAGTGTATGTGTGATACTCGCTGTCATTCCAACATTTCCAATCCTCCTGAGAATGCTAAACAATGCCCTAGATTTCTTCCTTTGTAATTCTTTCAGATAGAGGGTTAGCTGAGTTAGGAAGAAAGGAGAGAGGGAGAGAAGAAGAGAGATGACATTTTATCCCTCAGGAAAGAACAAGACCAATTGTATTCCTAATTTAGAAATATTATTCTACAAACATTCCTGAACAAGAGGGCTTTGCATATACATTAAAGCAGAATACCTAGTCAACTTCTAGTTGTGCCATGTAGTGAAATGGAAGTAAGATGAGCAGGCCGAGATCATTTTTGTTGGAGAACTGAGACCACATGAAATAGGTAACAGAGTTACCCCAACTGGGGGGCAAGAGGACTTGAAAGTTTCCTCCATAAATTTGCAGTTAGTACAGGGCTGCTCCAGTGATCAGAGTCATGAATGCCCTAGAGTGTCTGTATAACCCTGTACACAGGCTGAGACAGCTCTAACGGCCCAGAAAAGCCTCTGGACAGAATCACTGCACCCTTGGACATTGTCCGACCGCATGTATGAGAATAGTGAGTGCTGAGGAGTTGTGGGTAGCTCGGTACAACTCTTGCTAAAGGAGTGTCATCAACATTCATTGCTGAAAGTGAATTTTTTCATTCACATATGTGATGCCTATTAGGTCATGATTTCTTGGATACCAATTTGTACAAGATATGAATTAATTTTTGAACATCCTTTCTTAAAAGTACCATGTTCATATAGTTGCTCATTTTAATATGAGTAGTTCAGATGGGACATAATAGAGTAAGGAAATGATTGAACATCCTAAGATCTAGTGTATATACCTTTGTTCATGATGAGATTCATCCCCTGTCCCCCTTTGTAGTGACACTGATGGCATAAGGAGTATTAGATGAAATTTAATGCAGAAAACAATGGGATATATGAATGGTAGATATGGTTGACAACCACCATTTTCACTGAAGTTGTTTCAAAGCAAAGAAATTTGGGATAAATTCATTTTATTTGCTCCTGAAGGGTAATTAGGAATAAGTAGGAATTGTGAAGAGGCTGTAGTGTTGACATTAAGAGAAGTTTTTGATTCTTAAAATAGGATATATTACACAAGAGTGAACAAACAGAAGATACTGAACAAATATTCTGTCATAAGTAAGTGATGGATTATTCGGACTTGTTGAACTATGTTTTTAAATGTATTATTTAAATATTTAAATATTATTAAAACCTTAAATAATATTTAAATATTATAAAAGTTGTAGAAAATTATGTTTTCAATACAAATATACACTTATAAGCTATATTGTAGATATGGGAGTAAACAATGCAATTTTTTTTAACTGAGTGAAAAATTTAGTTTTTTTAAAATTCCAAATGGAGCTAACAGCTTAGTGTGATACATATTTTGAATTTCAAAATTTGTAACCAAATAGGACAAATGTGTTGAACTGTACTTTTCTTGAAGAACCGTGATAAGAATGAGCGGTGAAAAAATTACAGCATACTTACCAGGGATCAAATACTTGCTTAGGGTTAATAAGAAAAATCTCAGCAAACGCTAGAAATGAGGTACACGATCTATCAGAGACCCATGATTAAAGTGGTATCTTGTTAGGTATATGAGCTTGAAAAGAAACGGCATAGCTTCACTTTACCCCAGTTGCTTCTTTTGTAAAACGGGGAGACTAAGAGTGTGGTAACTCAAAATCCTTTGTTAATGATTTTCTTCTTAGAACAGTGCCAGGTCCAATTAGGATTAGATTGCTATTTTTATTATTGATATTTGCCCTAGTTCTGCCTTTTATTGACTGTGTGAAATTGGTGAAGATCCCTTTCTGAAGCTTTGTTTCTTACCTACAAGCTGGGAATAGAATACCTGCTATGAAGAGTGGTTGTTAGTACATTAGAAAGGCTGGATATTTGTTGATATAAGGGGCTCAGCGCATGGTAGAAATTTGATAGCATTTTTTTCTTGCCCTCCCATGTATTACTGTGGAGACATCCCACATATTATGTCCAAGTTTTTATTTTCCCCTCAAATGCAATGTCAAGCACAAAACATTCCCATCTCCCAATTCTCTTCTGATGTTCTACAACCATTAAAGTATAGAAAACTAGAATGAGTGTTTTTATAACTTTTGCTGTACTTAAGCATGTGGAGAGAAGAGCGCTAGATCACAGGACACACTTTGATAGGAAAAGGGAGATATTTACACTGCAAACAACTTTCTCCTCATGCTTAACAGTTTTATGCTGTCATTCTGTCAGCACCAAGTGAGATTTTTCTATTTAAATAGTTTTCTATTTGTGGTATGATAATTCATGTATGGACTTCATGTAATTAACATAAATATAATGGATGGTTGAGAAGTGATTTATTTTTACCAAGAGGAAAAAATGTGTACACGATTTTTTAAAATATTGCTTTGAAAATATTTAAAATTAATTTTGATTCAGTTGGTGGAAGATAGCGTCACAAACTCACTGCTAGTGGTATTCTTGAGAAGTAATGTTTGAATTTTCTAGGTATTGTCCCCAGACTGGCTTAAAAGAATTTAATTTTAGATGTAAATTTTCTGCTTAACATGGAAGATTTTCCCTGAAAATATTAGCTTCATCAGATACATAGTTGCTTAGGGGTAGCTGCATGGATTTATGGGAAGAGTGAAATATAAAAAAATTTTCATGTCTAAGTTATACATACTGGTGTAATCATATTGATTGGATGATAATGATAATTACAGCAATAATGTGATTGAAAGGGTAAGCAAGTAACATATACTACAGTTACTAATATAATCCTGTGATTGAGTTTACCACTTCGTTTCTCTTTCCTGGAAACCCTTAAGTTTGTCACTATTGCACTTTATTTCCTTTGCTTATTGTAGTGGTGTATTAGTTGTATTACTGCTGCTATAACAAATTACGACACATTTACATAACTTAACACATATTTATTGTCTTGCAGTTTCAAAGGTCAGAAGTCCAAAATCACTTTAATTAGGCTAAGTCAATGTGTCTGCAGTGTGGGTTCCTTCTCGAGGTGCTGAGGGGAGAATCCATTCTCTTGCATTTTCTGCTTCTGGTGGCACCTGTCTTCATTGTCTTTTCCCCATTCCTCCATTTTCAAGGTGCGTTGCTTTTATTTCTGTTTCTGTCTCCGCGCTGTCTCCTCCTTTAACTTTGAGTCCTTCTCTCCACTTCATCTAAGGACTCCTGTGATTACTTTGGACTCACGTGGATGATCTGGGATAATCACCTTGTCTCCAGATCCTTAAATGAATCGTATCTACAAGTCCTTTGGCTGTGTAAGGCAGCACATTCCCAGGGCCGGGAGATTAGGTGAAGAACATCTTTTGGGACTATTATGCAGCCTATCACAAGTGGTAATATCACTTTTATGCCTTGAGACCCTGAAATTAATGTACTTGCTTACGCATGGAAAAACAATGTATCTGTGGGGGTAACAGTTTATTTTTGAACCATTAGAAGGTATTGATGGGGAAGTTTTCATCTGACAACAGATACTGATAAATTAAATATCCTTAGATTTGTCAAAACTAGCTTTAGTAAAATATAAGTAAAAGTATTTGCACTGCTAGGGTCAAAAATATTAATTAAACCCATTATTTATCAAGGCCAAGTCCTGGATTAGTTAGGTTTAAATAAACCTAGAACATTATCTTCCATAGTGCTTAATTGTGAAGCTTAGTTCTTGTTGACAAAAGCTCATCCATATAAGAAAGCATCGAAAGGTTGGTGTTTTTTTAACCTTTGCAGAATATAACTTTTCAAAGGGATGTTAGACAGTAGTTCCATCACAATTGATGCAGTTCACAGACATTCTTTGTGAATATTTTATCTCATGAGTTATATCTATGACACTAATCATAGACTTCTAGAAGAAATTTAGCAATGGTCATGTCAGCCTTTCAAATCTTTCTGTAACCTAGAAGAGGATCATTGCATAAGATAGATTCATTTTCCCCTTTATTCCATTGTTGCCAGAGAGAACTTGAAATGCCCTGTTCAAATTAATTTAATGCAAATGAATTCTTGCTGCCTCACAAGTAGTTTGTCCTTCATCTTTCTTAAAATTATATTGAAAATGGATGTGACCTGCTTTACTGGTTGTTGTGCAGGAAGCGTTGTCCTTCCTGAAAGCTCCCTCAGTTGTCAAAATGAAGCCATTAAGAGTAAAGTAAATTATATTATCTGATCATAGTATCACAATTGACCTTAAAACAATAAATTTTATAATCAGTGCAAATTGCTGAATAGTGTTTGCAGTTGTAGAAATTTCAAAGGAAACCCTGGTTGAGATACAAAGCTGCTATAATCATTTTTAAAATCTTTGTTTTTCTTTTACTTTGGAACAGTAGTGCAGTAAGTACTTTTGCCTTATTGTTCTCTCTGCCTTCCAGAAACCCTCATTCAAATATTCTAAGTTTTTAAGTCTTTTTCATTTCTTTTAATATTGTAACATTTAACAATGTCAAAGAAAGTATAATTTTTCTGGAAATCAAGCTAAAAATAAAGAGAAGCCGATGTAAATGAACATCAAATTAACAAGATTGATTAGGAAAAGTAATTTTTGAAAAGGGCCCCAAATCCCTTTGCACATAAATGCAAAAGAATTTAGTGAAAGAAGGTGAAACTGGAGTAAAGAACTCTACGGATGCGTAAGGAACTCTTAATAAGAATGAGTAACGTACATGCATATCTTTAGCTCCCAGTTTCAGAGATACAGTAGTTGTACAACAAATGGTCCTTTCCTGCTCTTAAGGAAGCCTCTCCTCCTCCAGCCATGCCATTCCTCAGAGCAAGCTCTTCCACTGAGTTTTCAGCAACCATAAGTAAGAAGGATGGTACGATAGGCTGCGTGTACATATGGCCCTCATTAGCAGGCCAACTGTTCCTTTTGCCCACCCACATCACTGGGGACATATGGCGTTACTTTGACTGTTGAAACAAGTGTTTGTGGACATATCTTGGTATGAGTAAAAGACTGTTGATTGTCTTTCTCTTGTCGCTCGTGCAACCGTCTCCTTGTGGAGATCGTATTATCCATAACACTAGATTTGAGGATGATAAATGACGTTGTTATTATTAACTGAATTTGCCTCTCTAGTTTGATCACAAAACCAGCGAATGTTTGCTTATGGAACATGTAAAGCTTATAGAAGACGGAAAGCTTACAGAAAGAAATGATGGCTTTTCTAAGCATACGTCTCCTTGTGGAGATCGTATTATCCATAACACTAGATTTGAGGATGATAAATGACGTTGTTATTATTAACTGAATTTGCCTCTCTAGTTTGATCACAAAACCAGCGAATGTTTGCTTATGGAACATGTAAAGCTTATAGAAGACGGAAAGCTTACAGAAAGAAATGATGGCTTTTCTAAGCATAAGAGTCAGGTCTTTTTCAATCAAAAACTAACTCATTCAAAAATTCAAGAGTTATGTAAAACCAGAACAGCAGAGGTTTCAGAAATGCTATTGAGATCATTTATTATAAAATAGCCATTAATGAAATGTAATAGTGAGTCTGTTGTTGTGACTATGTGGAGAAATGAATGAGAAAATATAAGATAGGCTGGAATGAAGAGAGTCATCGGATCCCAACATAATTCATTTTGTATAGTTCACAGTATTGTAACTTTAAAAAAATTATGAATTTTTTCAGTACTGTGAATTCTGAATTTGCAATATGAGGCTTTTCAATCCTTGCAACAAGTGTGTATTTTTCAGTGGTTCTAGAATTATCGGGGCTTTCGAGCTGCTTCTGATAAGAAGGCAAGGCTAGAGGACTCGTGTTGAGGTGGCATTTGCACAGGACTTTAGATAACATACATCGATGATGTAGAGAGAAGAGCGGGTGATGTTGCTGTGGATTATAGGGGAAAGGCACCTTTTGCTCCCTCTGCTGACCTATTTGTGTATTCAGCTGTGTAACATATTTCTTGTATAATTACATAGTAATTTCACACACTACATTAAGAAAATCTGAACAATTTTTACTAAACTCATGTTTTCTAAATATTAAGTAAATAAAACCAATATTTGGCTAGGTAACATTTATAAAAACAGGATTTCTAGATAGATGATGATAAATTTTCATCTATATCTATAGAGCTGATAAATTTTCAAAACCCTTTGAATATCACTTGTACTACAAAGTCTCGTTTCAGTTTCAGTGCCATGGCACATTGATTAATCACCACTAAAGCGGTACATGAAATATTTGGCAATATAGGTATTTGGTAATGGTGATTGATGCACAGAATACGGCACCGTTATTATGCACTGGCCTTGAGAACTTTAGTTTTCATCTTCGATCACCTGATAGAGAACAAACTAACAGCTTTTTTCTTTCACCTTGCTGGAGAATAAACTAACAACTTCAAATTATCTGATCCATCCAAAAACTTATTTCCGTGAAACTCACTGATTTATTTATTATTTCGTGGGAATCACTATTATTTGCTGTAGTAAAATATCAAATGATCGATGTTTTATACCAACATGGCAGCTCACATGGTAGGCAACAGAATGAAAACAAACAGGTTTACTACCAAGAATTATACTATATTGCTTTTATTGACAGAAAAAGCATACGGATAATTTTATTCAGAGATTTTATGTGAATTATTTTGATAAGTGTACACATATATTTATAACTGACCTTTCTTTGTCAAGTGTGTGCCCACACACGTATTCATACTAAATCAATCTTAGAGATCTTATCCAAAGATTGAATTTCTTAAAGTGACTGTTCCAAATATGTATAATTTATGGCAAAAAAGTCACAAAATGGCAATACAAGGAGGCATAAAAGTGAAGATAAAGGGGGAGATGATGGTTAAAAACACCTGTAAATGAATAATTGATTTTGATTTAAATTCTTTTTAGTTCTTAGCTGATGAAATGAATATCAATGAAATTATTATGCAAAACACCTCTATTTGTTGTATATGCATGTACATATATGTGTTACAAATACAAAACTGATAGGATATTATTTAACATATATTCAGACTCATAATGTGCATATATGTACATAATGAAAATGAGTGCTTGTTTTATATGTATGTATACACACACATACACATATTGCATACTTTCATTTTTTAAAATTTTACTTTAAGTTTTGGGATACATATGCTGAACATGCAGGTTTGTTACATAGGTATACTTGTGCCATGGTAATTTGCTGCACCCATCAACCCGTCATCTAGGTTTTAAGCTCCACATGCATTAGCTATTTGTCCTAATGCTCTCCCTCCCCTTTCCCCACACCCACCTACAGACCCCAGTGTGTGATGTTCCTCTCCCTGTGTCAACATGTTCTCATTGTTCAGCACCCACTTATGAGTGAGAACATGCAGTGTTTGGTTTTCTGTTCCTGTGTTAGTTTGCTGAGGATGATGGTTTCCAGCTTCATCCATATCCCTGCAAAGGACGTGAACTCATCCTTTTTTATGGCTGTGTAGTATTCCATGGTGAATATGTGCCACATTTTCTTCATCCAGTCTATCATTGATGGGCATTATGTTGGTTCCAAGTCTTTGCTATTGTAAATAGTCCCATGATAAACATATATGTACATGTGTCTTTAGAGTAGAATGATGTATAATCCTTTGGTATATACCCAGTAATGGGATTGCTGGGTCAAATGGTATTTCTGGTTTTATATCCTTGAGGAATCACCACATTGTATTCCACAATGGTTGAACTATTTTACAAGCCCACCAACAGTGTAAAAGTGTTCCTATTTCTCTGCATCTTCTCCAGCATCTGCTGTTTCCAGAATTTTTAATGATCACCATTCTAACTGGTGTGAGATGGTATGTCATTGTGGTTTTGATTTGCATTTCTCTAATGAACAGTGATAATGAGCTTTTTTCATATGTTTATTGGCCACATACATGTCTTCTTTTGAGGAGTGTCTGTTCATATCCTTTGCCCACTTTTTGATGGGGTTGTTTGTTTTTTTTTTCTTGTAAATTTGTTTAAGTTCCTTCTAGATTCTGGATATTAGACCTTTGTCAGATGGATAGATTGCAAAAATTTTCTCATATTTTGTAGGTTGCCTGTTCACTCTTGTGATAGTTTATTTTACTGAGCAGAAGCTCTTTAGTTTGATTAGATTCCATCTGTCAATTTTGGCTGTTGTTTCAAGTGCTGTTGGTGATTTAGTCATGAAGTCTTTGCCCACACCTATGTCCTGAATCATATTGCCTAGGTTTTCTTCTAGGGTTTTTATAGTTTTAGGTTTTACATTTATGTTTTTAATCCACCTTGAGTTAATTCTTTTATAAGGTATAATGAAGGGGTCTAGTTTCTCTTTTCTGCATATGGCTACCCAGTTTTCCCAGCGCCATTTATTACATAGGGAATCCTTTCCCCATTGCTTGCTTTTGTCAGGTTTGTTGAAGATCAGATTGTTGTAGATGTGTGGTGTTATTTCTGAGGCCTCTATTCTGTTTCATTGGTCTATATATCTGTTTTGGTATTAGCACCATGCTGTTTTGGTTACTTTAGCTTTGTAATATAGTTTGAAGTCAGGCAGCGTCATGCCTCCAGCTTTGTTCTTTTTGCTTAGGTTAGCCTTGGCTCCACAGGCTCTTTTTTGCTTCCATATGAAATTTAACATAGTTTTTTTCTAGTTCTGTGAAGAAAGTCAATGGTAGCTTGATGGGAATAGCATTGAATCTATAAATTACTTTGGGCAATATGGCCATTTTCATGATATTGAGTCTTCCTATCCATGAGGATGGAGTGTTTCTCTATATGTTTGTGTCCTGTCATTTCCTTGAGCTCTGGTTTGTAGTTTTCCTTGAAGAGGTCCTTCACATCCCTTGTAGGTTGTATTCCTAGGTATTTTGTTTTCTTTATAGCAATTGTGAATGGGAGTTTACTAATGATTTGGCTCTCTGCTTGTCTGTTATCGGTATATAAGAATGATTGTGATTTTTGCACATTAATTTTATATCCTGAGACTTTGCCAAAGTTGCTTATCAGGTTAAGGAATTTTTGGGCTGAGGTGGTGGCGTTTTGTAAATATACAATCATGTCATCTGCAGACAGAGACAATTTGATTTCCTCTCTTCCTATTTGCATGCTTTTATTTCTTTCTCTTACTCGATTGCCCTGGCCAGAACTTCCAATACTATGTTGATAAGAGTGGGGAGAGAGGGCATCCTACTCTTGGGCCAGTTTTCAAAGGTAATGCTTCCAGCTTTTGGCCATTTAGCATGATATTAGCTATGCATTTGTCATAAATAGCTCTTATTTTTGTGAGATATGTTCCATCAATACCTAGTTTATTGAGAGTTTTTAGTATGAGGGGTGTTGAACTTTATTGAAGGCCTTTTCTGCATCTATTGAGATAATCATGTGGTTTTTGTCATTGGTTCTGTTTATGTGATGGATTATGTTTATTGATTTGCATATGTTGAACCAGCCTTGCATGCCAGGCATGAAGCCAACTTGATCGTGGTGGATAAGTTTTTTGATGTGCTGCTGGATTCTCTTGCCAGTATTTTATTCAGGATTTTCGCATCGATGTTCATCAGTGATATTGGCCTGAAATTTTCTTTTTCTATTGGGTCTCCGCCAGGTTTTGGAATCAGAGTGATTCTGGCCTCATAAAATGATTTAGGGAGGAGTCTTTCTTTTTCTATTGTTCAGAATAGTTTCAGAAGGAATGGTACCAGCTCCTCTTTGTACCTCTGGTAGAACTCGGCTGTGAAGACATCTGGTCCTGGGCTTTTTTTGGTTGGTAGGCTAGTAATTACTGAGTCAATTTCAGAACTTGTTATTGGTCTATTCAGGGATTTGACTTCTTCCTGCTTTAGTCTTGGGAGGGTGTATGTGTCCAGGACTTTATCCATTTCTTCTAGATTTTCTAGTTTATTTGTGTAGAGGTGTTTACAGTATTCTCTAATAATAGTTTGTATTTCTGTGGGATCAGTGGTGATATCCCCTTTATCGTTTTTTAATGTGTCTATTTGATCTTTCTCTCTTTTCTTCCTTGTTAGTCTGGCTACCGGTCTATCTATTTTGTTAATCTTTTCAAAAAACCCACTCCTAGATTCATTGATTTTTTTTTGAAGGTTTTTTTGTGTTTCTCTCCCATTCGGTTCTGCTGTGATCTTAGTTATTTCTTGTTTTATACTAGGTTTTTAATGTGTTTTCCAATGCTTCTTTTGATTGTGATGTTAGGGTGTCTATTTTAGATCTTTCCCACTTTCTAATGTGGACATTTAATGCTGTAAATTTCCCTCTAAACACTGTTTTAACTGTATCCCAGAAATTCTGATATGTTGTGTCTTTGTTCTCATTGGTTTCAAAGAACTTATTTATTTCTGCCTTAATTTTGCTATTTACCCAGTAGTCATTCATAAG
The DNA here is from genome assembly GCF_028878055.3 of Symphalangus syndactylus. Classification (NCBI taxonomy): domain Eukaryota; kingdom Metazoa; phylum Chordata; class Mammalia; order Primates; family Hylobatidae; genus Symphalangus; species Symphalangus syndactylus. The sequence goes on along the minus strand of NC_072435.2, from coordinate 3,063,137 downwards.
CAGGTTGTTCAGTTTCCATGTAGTTGTGCAGTTTTGAGTGAGCTTCTTAATTCTGAGTTCTAATTTGATTACACTGTGGTTTGAGAGATTGTTTGTTATGATTTTCATTCTTTTGCGTTTGCTGAGGAGTGTTTTACTTCCAATTATGTGGTTGATTTTAGAATAAGTGCTATGTGGTGCTGAGAAGAATGTATATTCTGTTGATTTGGGGTGGAGAGTTCTGTAGGTATCTATTAGGTCCACTTGGACCAGAGCTGAGTTCAAGTCTGAATATCCTTGTTAATTTCCTTTCTTGTTGATCTGTCTAATATTGATAGTGGGTTGTTAAAGTTTCCCACTATTATTGTGTGGGAGTCTAAGTCTCCTTGTAGGTCTCTAGGAACTCGTTTTATGAATCCTGGTGCTCCTGTATTTGGCATATATATATATTTAGGATACTTAGCTCTTCTTGTTGCATTGATCCCTTTACTACTATGTAATGCCCTTCTTTGTCCTTTTTTATCCTTGTTGGTTTAAAGTCTGTTTTATTAGAGACTAGGATTGCAACTCCTGCTTTTTTTTTCTTTCTTTCCATTTGCTTGGTAAATATTCCTCCATCCCTTTATTTTGAGCCTATGTGTGTCCTTGCAAGTGAGATGTGTCTCCTGAATACAGCACACCTGTGGGTATTGACTCTTTATCCGATTTGCCAGTGTATGTCTTTTAATTGGGGCATTTAGCTCATTTATATTTACCGTTAATATTGTTATGTGTGAATTTGGTCCTGTCATCATGATGTTAGCTGGTTATTCTGCACATTAGTTGAAGCAGTTTCTTCCTAGTTTCATTGGTTTATATATTTTGGTGTGTTTTTGCAGTGGCTGGTACTGGTTTTTCCTTTCCATGTTTAGTGCTTCCTTTAGGAGCTCTTGGAAGGCAGGTCTGATGGTGACTAAATCTGTCAGCATCTGCTTGTCTGTAAAGGATTTTATTTCTCATTCACTTATGAAGCTTAGTTTGGCTGGTTATGAAATTCCATATGTACATCATGGAAACGAGTGCATGTGATACACACACACACACACGCACACACATTGCATACTTTCATTTTTGTGTCCATTTCTTTTCTGATTTTATCAGCAGCCAACTAAAGAAAATAGAAAAAAAAATTGGTAATTCGATCTTTCATGTTCTGCATCTTCCAGCTTCACAAATTATAGTTTTCTATTTTCATTGTTATTGTGATCAGAATGAAAATGTATACAATAGAATCAGAATCAGGTCAGAATCAACAAAAATACTATAATGTTTGTACATGCTTTCGATGCAGTTTGTCTCTGCAAAGGGTGTGTGTGTTTCTATGCACATGTGCATGTACACAAGTGTGTAAATAAGTGTTTTATTCATGATGGAGAAAGGCTGGTCAAAATGATTCTGAATGAGATAGCACCACTACAGCAGATAATTAGGTCTCTAGCAATAAAACAAGTCATTAAACATGTTTCTAAGCATCTACTCAGTATCTGGCACAATGTTAAGTAGTATAAATATAATCATTAGCAAAATTCAGCTTCTACCCTCAATGGTATATGTGTAGAACAAATTGGTAAAGCTGGAGTACATTTCAGGACCAAAAACAGTTTCTGTGTAGTTCCCACTTCATCAAGACCATGTTGTATACCTCTCATACACTTAAGCCATAGGGAAGCAATTATTCCATCCATCCTTTTACAGGGTAGTGGTGGGGAAGAAGAGCTGACTGTCATGCTTGAATTCACATAATTTCATAATTAAATAATTTCATGTTACATAATCTCGATAAACCTAAAATCCAATATATGATAAAGATAGTGTTTCAAATCAGTGGATAAGTGATAAACAGTTCATAAAATGGTGTTCAGATAATTGGCTATATGTATTTTATAGTTGCACAAAGGTATAATATGTCATTAATAAATATTAATTCCATAATGGATGTCAAATACACTTTTTCAAAATATAAAGAAAAAATACCATAGACAAATATCACTTGCAACATTACGGTTAAAATTAAATATCCAAACATAGCCCTAACCAATAACAGAAAATTTAAAAAAAAAATTATGGATTGGAATTTGTTAAAATATAAAACTTTTCTTTTTCAGAGGATACAATGAATATGTGTAAAAAGCAAATATCAAATCAGCAACAAGTGCTTGCAATTCACTTGACATATTTAAAATATGAGTAGTTCCAACAAATAATAAATAAATGATTAGTAGTCCAATAAAAAAAGACAAAGTACATTGACAGGAAACTGTATGAAACTCATGAACACTAAATGTCTTAGATTCTCTATTGTTAAACAAAATGCAAAAACAATAGAGAACATTATGAATATGGAGTTAATATTTAACAAAATTATTTTATCCATGTTATAAGTAAATATTTACATCCAAAAACCCTTGTTTTCTCTGAAAGTTGTCACTTATGAGTCTATTTTGAAAATGTTTAAAGAATAGTAATTAATTAACTTTAATAAATAGGTACTCCTGTTGAGGGAAAACAGACATTTCCATAATTTTTCTTCTGTTTCTAATCTAGTAGATGGTAGGAAAATAATGACAATTGCATGTTCATACCTGGAGAATATGCATTCCATTTCTTTTAAACTTTTGCATTCTCAAAACTATATTGATACCTCAAAGCATACCCTTTGCTGTTGAAAACAGCCTTTCAAGTATAAAGACACACACATCACTTTCCTTAAATCTTATATAAGGCAAGGGCCTAGATTCCTATCAGAAAATGTATTTCAAGAATGCTTTTTTAGTAGTTCCTGTGGCCTTATCTTATAGAGGAAGGTTTTTTTTTAAACATACACACAGTATTTGATGCACATTTTTATTGGAAAGAGCTTTTATTTCCTTAAATGTTTTGTTGTCTATGTGTGAAAAGTATCCTGCAGTGGAATTCAGTGGCACAGATGCTTATTGTGATAGATGAGATGAACTTGCTTCCCTAAGCATGCATGGGCATGAAATGCATCTGGCTTCTGTACATAAAAGTCAGTTATGTTCCCAAATGTGTCTCTGCATTTACACAGACGTTTAGGGGCAGACACCCTACTGTTCCCTCAAAAGGCGGCTCTGCTTAATTATGAAGTTCAAGTTAGACCAGAAGTTGGAAAATACTAAATTCCACATTGCAGACAGAGCCTGAACAGGTGATGTCACCACTGCATTCTAAGGTGGCAAGTCCTCAGAGAAGTCACTTATCACCTTACCATGGAGAAAAATAACCGTGTCCAGAACACAAGAGGATGCTTTAAGGTAGCGTACAATCAAGTGTGCAAACCTGTGCAATACATACCAGATGAAATCCAGTTCAGAGGCTCAGGAAAACAAACAAATGAGGATATGCTTTAAAAAATAGGACTTAATATAAACAGTCGTGAGAGTAAAACTATTGCTAAGCACATAGGAAACATAAACCAGGCTTTCAGGAAGGAGTTTGGCACATGTGTGCACAGGTAGGAGGTGTAATGTGCAGAAATCCGGCCTTTTGTGGCATAGCAACTAAAGTTCCTTTTCTATTGTCCAGACAACCTTAAATATTCCTTTATGCAGTACTATTTTAAAAAGGCCATCTACTGTGCACAATGTGTTAGCATCAAGGACATGAAATTTATCTGGAATATACCAAAACTTTAATCAATAGACTAGGACCAAAGCTTTTAAAAACAGGTTTTCGTAGATAAATCATTATAAGTTATTATTTCCTCGCCATAGGTAAGGCATGATAGATAACTTTACTTTTTCTCAGTCACTTAGTGTGTAGGTAGAATAATGACCCTTAGCAGGATGACCTTTTGAATGTGTTGTTAGGCAGCATGGAAGCATTATGGTTAGAGGTGGAATTAAGATTGCTAATCACCTCACCTTAAACTGGAGCGATTATCCTGAATTATCTAGGTGGGCCCACTGTAGTCACAAAGAACCTTCAGACAGGAAGGCGGAGAGACCAGAGTGAGCAGAAGAGCTTGGGGAAACTGGAGCCGAGGCTGAAGTGATGTGCTGTGTCCAAGATGTGCAGAGGCTAAGAGCTCAGGGATACATGTGACCCCTCAAACCTGGTGAATTCTCTCCTGGAATCTCTAGACACAATATACACTTGATGATACCTTGATTTTAGCACACTAAGACCCATTTTGGACTTCTGACCCCCAGAAGTATAAAGAAAAAAATGTGTTGTTTTAAGCCTCTGAGTTTATGTTAATTTACTGTAACAGCAGTAAGAAACTAACACAGTAAGACGGCTTTTATTTTTATGTGATGTATAGAATTAAATTGGATATGCTAGGAAATATTGGAAATTTATTGATTTATTTTTTTGTCTGAGCTGGAGTCTGGCTCTGTCGCCCAGGCTGGAGTGCAGTGGCGCGATCTCGGCTCACTGCATGCTCTGCCTCCCGGGTTCCCGCCATTCTCCTGCCTCAGCCTCCCGAGTAGCTGGGACTACAGGCGCCGCCACCACGCCGGCTAATTTTCTGTATTTTTAGTACAGACGGGGTTTCACCGTGGTCTCGATCTCCTGACCTCGTGATCCGCCCGCCTCGGCCTCCCAAAGTGCTGGGATTACAAGTGTGAGCCACCGCGGCTGGCCAGGAATTTATTTTCTTATTATAGTTCTTCATATTAGAATAATGAGAACCATCGAGTAATGAAGTGTTCTATTTTGTGAAGGATGATTATATAAACAGTACGAAGGTTAAAAACCGGGCGGGACCGGCTGGGCACAATGGCTCGTTCATGTAATCCCAGCACTTTGGGAGGCCGGGGCAGGTGGATCTCTTGAGCCCAGGAGTCTCAGATCAGCCTGGGCAACATGTGAAACCCCATCTCCACAAAAATACAAAAACCAGGCAGACGTGGTGGCGGCGCCTGTGGTCCCAGCCACTCAGGAGGCTGCGGTGGAAGGATCGGAGCCCGGCAGGTGCAGGCTGCGGTGGACCGTGATTATGCCACTGCGCTCCAGTCTGGGTGACAGAGTGAGACCCTGTCTCCATTAAATAAATAGACAAATAAATATATATATAAGTAAAAGAGGAGGGTGTCTTTTGAAGGCTATTAAAGTCGTCTAAGTGTCCTCTGATTATATGAGGCTGGAATGGTGCATGGAATGTTGTGTTGAATAACCTGATACAGTCTCTGAAACTATAGAAGCATTAGTAATTTTAGCCTGAGAGTGCTATAATCTGGGATAATTTGGTCCAATACTTCCAGAGAGGGTTGAAGTTTTGAGATAGCTGGAGTTATTTCAGTTGAAGACCTGAATATGAGGCAACTGCATACTCAATTACAATTCAATTTCTACTCTTTATATAAGGTAGAAATGGGTAACATGTGGGACACTGTGTTAAAAGTAATGCAGCCATAGTGTAGTGGTAAAAGCAGATGAAAAGTACTATAATAGTCGTATAGATGAGGTACTGGAAAGAAGCAGAGTTGAAAAATTGGAGATAAATGTCAGTTTTCCAGAGCCATGGGATGAAAACCAAACAGGATTACAACAGATTCAATTCACTCAAGATGTCTAACTTGGTAATAGGTCAGAAAACTCAATTTGTCGTATTTTCTTAAAAGTACACAAAAATGTTCCTTTTGATAAAACACGTGTAGTGCACCTTCGGATTTGATTTTTCTTTATGTTCTGTAAACTGCTCACAGTAAAACAGAAAAAAAGTCTGACAAATATGATGGTCCTTAAATCTTGTAGGAGTATGATGCTTCTCCAAAGAATAGAGGTTTTCCTAGGAAGGCCCTAAGCAAGGAATCAAGTTTCCTTTTGCAAGAAATAAAATTCTCAAAAGTTCCCTGCACCTTGGAAAGGCTCTGGTTGAAATTAATAGCACAACGTTATTTATTTAAATTTTAACTTCTAAGTTCAGGGGTACAAGTGTAGGTTTGTTACAGAGGTAAGCTTATGCCATGGGATTGGTTGTACAGTTTATTTCATCACCCAGATATTAAGCCTAATATCCATTAGTTGTTTTTCCTGATCCTCATAGCAAATATTACCCCCATAAAGTTTTATGGTTACTTTTTTCTTATCTTCTGATTAATGCCATTAGATTCACCAATTGAAATTATTTTTCAGTAGTTTAATTCCCTCTAGAAGGTTTAAAAAATGTTTCCGAATTTCCTAAGTCTTCTTTCTTTGTTAGTCTTCTAAAAAGCTATATTCAATAGAATTCATGTGCTTAGGTACAGTTTCACTAAAAGCGTATCTTCAACATTTGATCTGTTTAAAAGTTCTTAAGGTGTTAAGGAACATTAGGTATCAGAGTTTATGGCATTTGATTAATCTGAATAAATCTTGGCATCAAATTGAATTCAGCAAAATAACAGTGATAAATCAGAGAGCAATATTTGAAATGTCTCCAGGAAACATTTTAAAACAATTTTTAAGTTCACTAATTTGAGTCATTACACTTGGCCCTAATATGGTAGATTTTAAGTGAAGCTCAGTCGAACCTGGCAGATATCATATACAAACTTTTAATAGTCCTAACAATTCCTGTACCTCATTTGGATAAAGATTATTTCCAGAGCATCAGTGCTTTGACCAGAAAGGCATTTATTATTCTGTAACACTTTTCTTGAGAAATTAGCATGATTCATCATTTGAGTACGCTCTCTCAGATAAGATTCTAATATTTGGGTGTGAATAAAACTTCAGGGCATTGAAAACAGCTGGAAGATAGACAATAGGGTGATCATCCTCTCTTGTCATTCTCTATCAAGGTCCTCTTTAATTATTGGCCTAAACAGCTATAACTTTATGGTGAAAACAAACCGCTCGGATATAGCGTTAAAGGTTGAAATAATGAATTATACATAAATCGATTTAGTTCAGTTATATTCTGTTGAATTGGGAGAACATCGAATTTTTAAATTTCTCTGCATTTCTTGAAGTTAGGAATAAAAGCTGGGGTGGGGTCTCCTGAAATAATGAGGTCTAGAATAATTTCTGTTAAATTTACCTTTTAGTAGGATAAGTCTACTAAAATCAATATGAATGGAACCTTCAATGTACCACTGAAGATAATTAATCTTTGAGAGGTTAAGTAACCATTACAAGGTAATTTACCTAATTAGCAACTAAACCAACCAAATTTTAGATTTCTTAACTTTAAGACTATTGCTCACATAGTCACGTAAAGTATATCTTCCACATAGTCACAGGCAATCACAAGCTAACACGAGCAGTTAGCACAAAATAGATGTTCCACATAGAATGCAGAACAAAAAAAGACACTTTAAAAATCCTTTTCCCTTTTCCAAATTCATATTTAAAAAGTTTCTTGTGGAATTTCCCAAATGCCAGCATGGCCACATATAATACAGATTGATACTCAGACCTCTAATGAGAAACAGTTAGAATTATGCTAAACAAGGAACATTCTATATTGATTTCACAAATTCTCCTCTTTCCACTTATAGTTTCTCATAAAATGTAACATGTTTGTCTCGTGTGGAGTCTGTATAGAAAAAGTGTGATAACTGAAGATATAGACACACAGGTGTATGTATGTCTGTGTGTTCCTGTGTATTATAGCCTTTCTTTAATGGTTTTCTCTTTATATATATATATATATATATATATACTTTAAGTTCTAGGACACATGTGCACAACGTGCAGGTTTGTTACATATGTATACATGTGCCATGTTGCTGTGCTGCACCCAGTAACTAATCATTTACATTAGGTATATCTCCAAATGCTGTCCCTCCCCCTCACCCCATCCCATGACAGGCCCCGGAGGGTGATGTTCCCCTTCCTGGGTCCATGTGTTCTCATTGTTCAATTCACACCTATGAGTGAGAACATGCAGCGTTTGGTTTTTTTTGTCCTTGTGATAGTTTGCTGAGAATTATGGTTTCCAGCTTCATCCATGTGTCTACAAAGGACATGAACTCATCCTTTTTTATGGCTGCATAGTATTCCATGGTGTATATGTGCCATATTTTCTTTTTTTTTTCTTTTTTTTTATTATACTTTAGGTTTTAGGGTACATGTGCACAATGTGCAGGTTTGTTACATATGTATCCAGCCACATTTTCTTAATCCAGTCTATCATCGTTGGACGTTTGGGTCGGTTCCAAGTCTTTGCTATTGTGAATAGTGCCACAATAAACATACGTGTGCATGTGTCTTTATAGCAGCATGACTTATAATCCTTTGGGTATATATACATATATATATATAAAAAACTATATATACATATTTTTGGGACGGAGTTTTGCTCTGTCACCCAGCTGGAGTGCAGTGGCGCGATCTCGGCTCACTGCAAGCTCCGCCTCCCGGGTTCACACCATTCTCCTGCCTCAGCCTCCAGAGTAGCTGGGACTACAGGTGCCCGCCACCATGCCCGGCTAATTTTTTGCATTTTTAGTACAGACGGGGTTTCACCGTGTTAGCCAGGATGGTCTCGATCTCCTGACCTCATGATCCACCCTCCTCGGCCTCCCAAAGTGCTGGGATTACAGGCATGAACCACCGCGCCTGGTCTCTATTTAAGTTAGCTCTGTCCAGGGCAAACCAGCATTTCAAAGATACAAACTGTTTTTGCAAAAAGCAGGTATACACCTATCCATAGTGCAGACATTATGTCTACTTATTTCTCTCTAAATAGATCTTTCATTTTAACAAGTACTTCACCTTCACAAAATTTAGTTGAGTCAGTGAACTCTTATCCAGATGCTATATGTTTGCCAGATTATCAAGAATTAAGCCTCACAGATAGGCTGTTTCCATTTCCTTTAACAAAGTTTATCAGTCCTGGGTTACTTCTTGATTTCTTGCCAGTGGCATATAATGATGACTCAGCCAAGTCAGTTCCCATAGTTGGACTCTTTTTTTTCTTTTACACAGGAAGCTTCTTTTCCAAGAATACTTGTTCCAGTTGCTCACAATCTTCATAGTTGATGATTATAGAATGATCTATGTACTTTCAATGTACCTTCAAAAATGATATCTGCAGCTGGATGAGACGTGTGTGTGTGTGTGTGTGTGTGTCTTAGTAGACTTAAACCGTTCATTGAATAAGAAGCCTAGTTGATAGTGTAAGGAGAGAGTTAGAAGAACAGGGAATTATTTGGTTTAAGGAATTGTGAAGAAAGGTGCTATGCCATTAAAATTTTTCTATATTTTTGTGTTAAATCTTAATTTTGTGCAGAATTTACTAAGCTGCAGGAAACTGTCAAAATTGACTGTTGCTAAGTTCCATATTGTTTGTAATTATTTTAAAACAAAAGTTGGTTGATACCAAAGTGCAATTGTTCCTCTAGCTTTCATAAATTGAGACAGGTCTTTTTCTCACCCTCCACATACCTATGGCTGGAAGCCGTGGTGGTTGTTCTTGATTCCCGTTACAACTTCTAGACTGTTAATTTCTCCGCTCCTTGCAAATTAGACTGTTCCTTTGAAACTCAAACCCCTTGGAAATATCAGCCATGCCCCTTTGGTATTATCATCATCAACAGACCTCCCTCCTGGGCACTCTGGTCTTTTTTTTTTTTTTTGAGATGAAGTCTTGCTCTGTCACCCATGCTGGAGTGTAATGGTGTGATCTCGGCTCACTGCAACCTCCTCCTCCCGGTTTCAAGTGATTCTCCTGCCTCAGGTTCCTGAGTAACTGGGATTAAAGGTTCATACCACCACACCCAGCTAATTTTTGTATTTTTGGTAGAGACGGGGTTTCGCCATGTTGGCCAGGCTGGTCTCGAACTCCTGACCTCAGGTGATCTGCCTGCCTCAGCCCCCCAAAGTGCTGGGATTACAGGCATGATCCACTGCACCTGGCGTCTTGTCATTTATTTAAGGCTTTAGATCTTTTGCTCAATATCATCTTCAGGCAAGTTCAGCCATCATTTTAGTGGCTCAGGTTTCACGTGAAAGGACCAGTACAAACCTCGGTTCCCCGTTTTTTGACATCTTTATTTCCATTACTTTTTTCTTTCCTCCACTTTATTGTCATCAAATCTGAAACATTTTCTATAAGGGTATGTACCACCAGGATCTAGATGCAAATATTCTGCCTCCTGGACATCACTCCTTGCCAGCTCGTTGGCCCAGATGTCCTCATTCCTACAACCCTTCATTTTCACTGAGACTCTTCTTAGGACACAGCTGCTGCTGCTCCCTCACGATCCATCCGTACTCTCTTGCTTTCAGTTTCCACGTTTTCCTCCTCAAATGCCGTAGTTCATTTTTAGCATTCCCTTGCAACTACCCTGAGCTTCATTTTCCCACAATTTATTTGTTTCTGTTTCTCTTCCCATATTTTAAATATTGATATTTCTAAGGGTTCTGTCCTAATTGCTCTTCTTTTCTCTCCACACACATACTCTCTCTAAGCTCTAAACACTACTAAACAGCTCATAATTTCCAGTCTTAGAGTTTGGCCCAGACCTTTATTCTGGGAGTTGATGATTTACATGACAATAGCACTCGAATAATTCAGAGGTAACATGTCCTGGTTTCCCACATGTCAGTAAGTGGCACTGCCAGCCATGCTAGACGCTTATAAGTCATTTTTGGCCCTTCCTCAATATTCTGACAATATCCAATTCAACATTCATCTAAAAAATATTTTGGTTCCAAATACATCTGTAATTTCCTCCACCTCTTTTGATTTCCAATGTCCGCAGCCTAGCCAGAGCCACATATTTTCTTACCTACGCTTATTTTCTTAGGTCATCCTTAGTCAACCTACTTGAATTCTTAATCTCCTACACCCTGTTAGCTACAGAGAAACCAAAGTGATCTCTTAACATGTCTTTCAGTTTCCAACTCTCCCACTTTTCTGGTGTACTTGGACTGAGATTTATGTTCCTCATCATTACTAATGAAGACCTGTACGGTTTCACATATCCTTCTCTTTCAGCCACGTCTCACATTAGTCTTTCTCCCTTCTGTACTTCATCCAGATTCCTACTTTTCAGTTTTTCATTTCATCCAATTCACAGGTTTCTTCTACATGCCAAGATCTTGCTCATATATTAGGGTCCCTGAACACTGGGGGTATTTCCTGAAAGACGAATCTTTCTGTATTGTATGAAAAGCTAACTCTTTTTATTCTCAGGTCTTATCTTAAATATTCTCACTTGAAAGAAGTGGTTAGAATCTGTATAATCCAAATTAATATTTCTTTTTTTCTTTTTCTTTTGAGACAGGGTTTTGCTGTGTCACCCAGGCTGGAGTGCAGTGGCACAATCTTGGCTCACTGAAACCTCTGCCTCCTGGGTTCAAGCAGTTTTCCTTTCTCAGCCTCCTGAGTAGCTGGGACTACAAGCGCACACCACTACACCCGGCTAACTTTTTTATTTTTAGTAGAGATGGGGTTTTGCCATGTTGATCAGACTGGTCTGAAACTCCTGGACTGAAGTGATCCATCCGCCTTGGCCTCCCAAAATGCTGGGATTACAGGCATAAGCCACCACGCCCGGCCCAAATTAATATATCTATATATAAAAATTATATGTATGAATATTATATAATCTGAATTAAGATGATATCTAATGTTCGCCCCAACACCCTTGTTGTATATTCAGTCCCTTGCTTCACTTTGCATGTGAACACATTTTGTAATAATCTCTTCTCTTTGCTCAGTTGGGTTTCTGTGCCTGTCTTCATCTTCAGAATTGAAACCCTAGGAGTACAGGACTCTGTCTTTCTTATTCACCACCGCAGCTCCATAACTAAGAGAGCATCTGATACATATGTGTGAAGGAAATTGGTTAAATATAGACCACTAGGACCAGTGGAGTCCACAGCCTATTCACTTCATGTAGTTTCCAAGGAACAAAGGCTTCTCAACATATATTAATGAATGAGATATGGGCCAGGGTATCTGGTCTGGCTGGAGATGGCTTAACTTTGAGTTCACTTGAGAGGGTACCAGTGTGAGCAGGAATGCTTTCACTCACTTCAAGAATTGCATGGTGTTGGTCGGGCGCAGTGGCTCTCGCTTGTAATCCCAGCACTTTGGGAGGCCGAGGCGGGCGGATCACGAGGGCAGAAGATCGAGACCACGGTGAAACCCCGTCTCTACTAAAAATGCAAAAAAAAATTAGCCGGGCGTGGTGTCGGGCGCCTGTAGTCCCAGCTACTTGGAGAGGCTGAGGCAGGAGGATGGCGTGAACCCAGGAGGCGGAGCTTGCAGTGAGCCGAGATCGCGCCACTGCACTCCAGCCTGGGTGACAGAGCGAGACTCCGTCTCAAAAAAAAAAAAAAAAAAAAAAAAAAAAGAATTGCATGGTGTTTAGGGGGAAGAATCTCCCTGCTTCTCTGGAGAGACATGAGGGCTCTGTGGCTCCTCTGGGCTCTCAAACTGTTGGAAGATGACTGCTAAACCTGAGTTTTCAGGTCTCCTACATATATTCATTTAAACTTATAGATGATTTGTGACTATTTTAAGTTGTTTTTCACTGAAAAGTCAGTCTGAATATAGAGCCTTATTTCATTCAGATCAGAAAAACTGGGTTACGGTGAAATCTGTTTATCTATAATTTTTAAGTAAGTACAATTTTATAAACCAGTTATTCCTAACTTGAGAGGCCTGGAGGATTTATTATAATGTCTATTTCAGGGCCACATCTGCAGAAGTTTTGATACAACATTTCCTTACTAATACCCCTGACAGCACATTTTAGCAGGCATCCTGTGTTATTCAGAAGCAGAACGTTTATGCACCACACTTTGGGAGAGAGAAGTGCATGTTATGTTACCATTTAAAGATGCCTGGTTCTTGTGGGGCAAATTGGCAAATGATTTATCTGAACTAATGGCAGAGTGGAATTTTAATACTTTAGGGTTTTCAGGAATCTTAGAGCTGTTTTCATTGTCTCATACATAGAGCCTGAACCTTGAAGACATTAATGAATTTGTCACAGAAATTAAATGGGGTCAAAATTTACATTTCCAACCCATGTCTGTGCTCTTCATTCTAAAGCACAATGGCCTAGAGTCATATTTTAACCTCTAAGTTTCATCTTATTAAAAAATAAAATAAAATAAATAATTGTAAATACATGCATGTATTATACCTATATATACAATTTATATACATTACAATATTAATTTGAATTACACATGACATCACTAGTAAAGGCCAGTTACAGTTTAGACTGAGATAAGCACTGTGAGAATTTACTAAGGTCAAAAAGACTCCTTTTAATAGTGACTCAGTGGCACCTACTCTAAGGACAAAGGCTCCAGTATGTATCCTAATCTAAGTTATTACTGAATGTGAGTCCTGTGATAGCTTCTAATGAAAATTTTCCATTGAAAAAAATCAATGTTAATAGCTGGAACTCGAGAGCTGTAATGGGTTCTGCTGTGTTTTTCAGGCTTAGACTGTGTGTTATAATATGCTAAGAAGAGGAGTTGATGACCTGTGAGCTCTGGTCACTTCCTGATCTCATTTGATTCTTTGGTCTTTAGTTTTAAAAGGGTGATCATAGGGGTTGCTTTATAATGGAGAAGTTGAACAAAAGGACCATCAACCTGCAGGCTCACTGGCACAGCGCAAGTTTCACCGGATAAGCATTTCAGTAAAGAGGACTATTGCCAACAGCAATACTTGCAAGGAAGCTTTGTTCCAGAGAGGATTTTTTTTTTTAAAGAAGCTGCTAGAAAAACTGACACTAGAAGCTAACTAGAGTCACTCTTTCTAGATATCAATGAAATTGTAAGTCTGAAGACCTTACTTACCTAGATACAGAAATGGACTTTATTTAAGAACCAACTTTATACATACCTAATATACCTAGGCTTGTTGATCAAGTTGGCTGGCTGGGGAAGAATAAAACCATCTAGAAGATCCACATGATGAGAGAAAGTATTCGGGGAGGGCAGAGAGATACTTGATGCTGTCCATAGATAGAACCCAGAGACGCTCTGTGATTGAAGTGGTTCTAATACCTGGAAGCTTCGATTTGCTCTTATAACGTGTCTAAAGCCCTTTAATTCAAGACTACCCTTCCTAGTTGGTACCTGTAGATGTAATGCATCTCCTAATGTATTACTCTAGGCTCCATCGGACAGAACAACTACCTGGAGGTAGGTGGTGGAGCCTCCGGACTCCACGACACATTTCACAATGCTATTTACTCCAAAACACTGGCCTAATTGAACTAATGTAGCTATTGGGTAAGACGAGAAGTAACACACGAACATTCTTAAAGTCTGTTCTGTTTTGCCTTGTGACCTTAAACATTTGAAAGACCAAGATGAACACTATTGAATAGAATTGTGTTTCCATCGTCATAACTAATCTGAAAGCCTAAGTTTTACCTCTTTCACTGCACATCCAAACTATTTTATGGGCAGAAGAGCACAATGGGCTCAGCTATCCAGGCTTAGGAGTTATTTTAATCTTTAAAGAACAATAGACACAAGTGAAAGTACATACATAAAGTAGGTATTTTATATTTAATTTTTATTTTCATATGCATGAAAAGAGTGTTCCAAAAAAAGATTAGAGAAGTCCATGGCATGTCTTTCTGGTTAATGCTACTTTATTTTTTGGTTCATCTACCATACTGCTTACAAGTTACTTGATTTTTTTTCATGGAAAATTTTTTTTAAAAGAATTGATTTTACTTTTCATCAGCACAGTTGTTGACTAATACCAAAGTTAGAAGGTTATGATTTTTATATTTATAGAATGGCAGGGGCAGCATTTAGATAATACATCATAGTAACTTGGCATTTATGAAATATTAGTTTTCCATAAACATGAACTCAGAGAGGAAGGTTACATTTTTTTAAATTATAATAACATTTTGAAAAGCATCTGTCCTTTAAAATGTTACTAAAATATATATTGGAACTGGTGTTTTAGATGCCAGTCCTTCCTGAAGAGTGTTTTGAGATTTTTTTCAAATACTGCCTCAGTTCTATATAAAATAGAAAAAATTCTGCCTTGTAAAATGACTACTGGATGTAGGTAAGAAGAAGTTAAGGAAATATTACATAAAAGTAGATTTGCAAAGGTAATTTACTGAAGGATTATTTACACTTTGATGAGTGGATCTGGATATTTTGATACTAAGTGAAAGTGGCTCCACTGGAATTAGAAGGGAACAGAGATCTGCAAGCAGGAGTGAAAAGAATGTGTGTAAGCCGGGCACGGTGGCTCATGCCTGACCTCAGGTGAGCCGCCCACCTCAGCCTCCCAAAGTGCTGGGATGACACGCTTGTTAAGTGGTACTCTAATTAATCAGTAACTTAAACCTCAAAAGAGATTCATTATGTACACAAAATTAATCTTGTGTAATCAAGTGTATAAGTAAAATTAATTGAAGAAATCAAAAAACGCACGGTGGCTGACACCTGTAATCTCAGTGCTTTCGGAAGTCTAGGTGGGAGGATCCCTTGACTTAAGGAGGCTGAGACCAGTCAAGCAACACGGTGGGACCCCATCTCTGTAAAAAAATTAGCCGGGGATGGTGGTGCGTGCCTGTAGTCCGAGCTACTTGAGAGGCCGAGGCAAAAGTATTGCTTGAGCCTAGGACTTGGAGTCTGCAGTGAGCTATGATCACACCACTGACTCCAGCCAGAGCAACAGAGGGAGACAATGAGAACACGTGGACACAGGAAGGGGAACATCACACTCTGGGGACTGTTGTGGGGTGGGGGGAGGGGGCAGGGACAGCATTATGAGATACACCTAATGTTAAATGACGAGTTAATGGGTGCAGCACACCAACATGGCACATGGATACATATGTAACAAACCTGCACGTTGTGCACATGTACCCCAAAACTCAAAGTACAATAATAAATAAATAATAAATCACAAAACACTTGTAATTCCAAATCCAGATATATAAACCACAGGAATACTTAGATAAACACACGTTATACACACATATAGTATATGTATGATAAAATATACTTGTATGTTCAACTTGGGAAAGGTTGATTATTTTAGAAACAAACTAATAATTCTATTGCCTTGTGCTCTAATGATTTTCAATTTGAAGATGTATTTGGGATCAAATACATGAGGCTCCATATACAAGACATCTTTCTTTCCCCTCTTCTCAGCATCATTTTTTGGCTGATTATTGGACTACATCTGGGAGATCTAGAACTAAATTCCTGCTTAGTGTTTACTTGTTCAGAGCATAGGCTTTGAAATCGTCCTGTTTTGCCTCAGTCTCCACAGTGGTACCTACTAACCTCATGACTAGGGGATCGTGTAGCATTTCTCTAAGCCTTCTTTTCTTAGCTGTGAAGTGGTAAATTGTGGAAGTGCTTTGTTCATAGGATTTCTGTGAAAACTGAATTGGGTAAAGAATGTAAGGCATTTAGCACAGTCAAATAACCTGGATTACAGTAACTTTTCAAGGAGTGTTTATTAGTACTTAAACTGTCATTGTCATCAAATTCTGTTTTTACATATGAACTTAGAAATGTCATTGTAACCTTCTCAACTCATTTGGTCATTTAAAATAGAAAGGTTGAGTTAGGTGTTTCTTAAATTTCTCTTTAGCTCTGATACTATGAGTCTGACGTTAAGTAATGCAAAGTTGGTAATTAAATCTTCCCCTTTCGTGATGTAGGAGAAAGGCATAAAAAATTTCTGGGTGACTAGACTCCCTTGCAAGTTTATTAGAATTGTAATTACGTAGCATTTTGAATAAAGCGTTCATTCTGGAAATCATTAAGTTTACTTTTCTTAACTCCGTATTTTGTCAACTGTGGAAAAATTGGGATTTAGGAGTAACTTCTGATTTAAAATTCCACCTACTAACCATTTAAATTGTAGTCTTGTAATTTCCTAACTTTGGTCTTGAAGGTGTTTCTCATTCTTATGCGTTATTATACAGTACTATATATTTATGCAACATAAAATGTATAGTTTTAATTATTGCACATGTTTACATATGAAAGGTGTAGTTTTGAACTTATCATTATTAAATTTGCTAGTTTTGCTTCACTATTCATTTTGGACACTTATCCACATTAGTACATGCAACTCAAGTTTATTCTTTTGAGCTACTGTATATCATTCAAATGTATGAATAAATAACCTTGCTTTGGTGGACATTTAAGTATTTTCATGTATCAGTATGAAAAGCAGTTTCAAAATGAACATTCAAATATACATTGTCATATATGTGTATAATATTTGTATATATGAAGGTTCCTGTGGGTCATATATCTGAAATCAAAATTACAAGTGTTTTGTACCTTCTATAATTAATTTTACTCTCAATTTTAAGTAAACAAGATTAGTTTTTGCACATGATGCATCTCTTTATTCAGTTAAAATTACTGACATAATTAGAATACCACTTAAAACTTGGGAATATTTTCAAGGGTATTTATGCAAAACTTACATAAATGTGTTGAAAAGTCCTTTTGTATATATGTAGAGATTACATGGTATGTTAAATTCATCAATTTGCCTAAATATCAAGTTATACTTAGGTAGTGTCCATACACCATGATTTTGCTTGACTGAACTCCAATATGTATATCCGGAGTACTTTTTAACATTCATAGGTTAAGTGGCCTGTTTTGGAAAATGATATTAAAAGTGTAATTCAGATGAATGCTTAAAGATTAAAAATGAATGAGCTTTCGTATTAATCATCAATATGACAACCCTAAAGGGAAGCATGATTTTCAAATGTACCTCCTTGTAGGCAGGATAATTCAGAAATGCACAGTGCATATTAGATATGGGATTTGAGTCATAGTGTATTTCTCTAAGAATGTAATTTATTGTACTTTCACATCCACCCCACTGAATATGCAGAGTTTAAGATGCAATGGCCAGAAGACATGAGCGTGTCACTAGAAGGATGTGGACGTGGGCTCCGGGGCTGTTGATGATGACGGTGGTGTTTTGGGGTCATCTGGGGAATGGACAAGGCCAAGGTAAGTGCAAGGATTTTCTAATTCTTTGCGAGTTGGATGCGAATTTCACTTTGTGATGAAATTATGTTGAGTCTTTGGTTTGATGTTTAAGCAATTTGTTACAATCTTCCGTCAGGTTTTTGTTACAGGGCATTGTAATATCTCTGCACCAGTTAAATTGAAATAGAATTAGGTGTGAGTAAATGCACCAAAATTGAAGCCATCTTTCTGAAATTGGCTTTTCTCTGTTGTAGTTGGTGATATGTATATATATGTGAGGTATTACGAGGCCATATATATGCGGGTGTGTGGGTTTTGGGTGGGTGGGTGTGCCTGTGAGTTTGTGTGTGTGGTATTTTACAGGAACACGTAGCATATAAAGTTGTTGTGATGTTGAAGAAAAGTTTTTGGATGTTTGTCTCTTTAGGGTTTTTATGTTTTTGGATGTTTGTCTCTTTAGGGTTTTTATGTTTTACATTTTAAAATTTCAAGAACCTATTCTTAAAGGATGTGATGTTCTTTAGAAATTAAATGAAAAATGTGACGTTTCTCACTCTTCTGCCAAGTGTATTTAGGGGAAATTAATGAGAGAGTGGAGCTGCAAGGTTGTGGCATCCTGAAATGTCTGTTGGAGAGTAGAAAAGGGCCGTAGATTTTGGAATAAGGCTTTCAATACTGATTTCATCAATACCTGTATGGAGTGGTTTGTGCCAAATCCAGTATCTGTGAATGTATTTTGTGATAAGTATTGTATTATTTTTGGAGGTGTGTTGCCTGCTCAGATACAAATTGCCATTCTGTATTTTATGTGATAAAACATCCTGACACCCCTGAAATTTTCTTTTCCTTTTGGAGCAAGTATATTCGGCATTGATTTTCTGCATTTTCAAGGCTTGAAGTGAAATCGGTGAGCAGGAGGTTTACAGAGTTATTTCAAGGGATAGGTATATTTCTCCAGATAAAATTGAAAGTGTGCAGTGTTATTATATAATTGTGATGAAGTTGAGCTTTGCTAGTTTGGAGTATCTAATAAAGTTTAACACTTTTTAAAAGATCCTTCAAAAAGAGCAGTTTTCTTGCCATATGTAATATTGTTCAATGAAGTTTTGAAATGAAATAGATATTTTTCAAAACCACAAATGCATCTGTGCCTTTGTATATGAACAGTTGTATATACATGTAAGCAGATAATACATTTTGTTAATTAAGATCAGCTTTGATTTTAATTTTTCTTTCCTGTCATTCAGAATTTGTATTTGCATCTAATAGAATTCTCATTTTTCTTTTTTGTGATAAAACTAATGTAAAATATATTCAATACACATAGTAGTTTTTTTCACCAATGGTCTAAAACAAGAACATGTAGACAGTAGCTACGTTGGATTTCTGTGGCTATAAGAGTTGTCTATTTCTCTGGTAATGTGTAGAATTACTAAAATGCAGCATGACAACTGTTTCTCTGTAATAGCGATCCAACATGACATGTAGTATTACACAAGGTTGCTAAAACCTTCCTCTGACCATCATTTCCAGTAATTGTGGCTTGTTTTAGATGAGGAATAGGTTATTAGATATATAAAATATTTGAGAAAAATAGGTATCTTCTCTCTTATTTACCCAAACCCTTTTATTTACTCAATATTGATGGCTCAAGTATTCTATCTTTCACTAGGGACCATCATTTATTCAAAAATGGCGTGAAATCAATTTCAAGTCTAGCTGTAGTCAAGCTTCTAGCGGTAAATGCAAGTTAAGTAATTTGTTTTCTTTCTAAAAGGATAAATTAAAATAGACAATGATTCAAAGAACAAAACAACTTAGCAGAAAACATAATGGAATGCTTTGATATTCTGATTCAGGGAATTTTGCTTCCTTAGTGGTAGCTAGATTGAGTGAAGGAGATTGCTTCGGTATAATGAGCAAATCTTATCATTGCAAGTATAACCCAAGCTGCATATCATCATTTAGCTCAATAAGCCTCATTAAATATTAAATATTACCTTTTAACTTTTATGCAATGAAGCAGAATTTAAAAATAAAAGTTTTAAAAATTAAAGTTTTTATTACTAAGTATCTTTTAAAATACAAATCTCACAGCTCCTTATTGTCAAGAAAAGAACATATGAAAATTTATAAATAAGGTTTTCTCTCTATTAAGTTTACAGTCTTGCATTAAATATTGGTTATTGGGACCCACCGTGTCCAAGATTATGATTAAGTATCAATGAAGTATGACTCTTGCAGCAAATATGCATGCAAATATTATAAGATTATTTTCACATTATTTCACATAATTTCTTAAGCATAATAGGATAAATAAATTATAGTTTCTACACAAGTTCTTCATATTTATGAAAAGACCATGTTCCAAATGTTTCAGTTATTGGGGAATCCCAATGTCATATTCATGAATGGACAATGTTCTAAGTGTTTCAGTCATTGGGGAATCCCAATATCATATTTATGAATGGACCATGTTCTAAATGTTTCAGTCATTGGGGAATCCCAGTGTCATGTTTATGAATGGACCATGTTCTAAATGTTTCAGTCATTGGGGAATCCCACTGTCGTATTTATGAATGGACCATGTTCTAAATGTTTCAATCATTGGGGAATCACAGTGTCGTATTTATGAATGCACCATGTTCTAAATGTTTCAGTCAATGGGGAATCCCAGTGTCGTATTTATGAATGGACCATGTTCAAAATGTTTCAGTCAATGGGGAATCCCAGTGTCGTATTTATGAATGGACCATGTTCTAAATGTTTCAGTCATTGGGGAATCCCAGTGTCGTATTTATGAATGGACCATGTTCAAAATGTTTCAGTCATTGGGGAATCCCAATGACATATTTATGAATGGACCATGTTCAAAATGTTTCAGTCATTGGGGAATCCCAATGACATATTTATGAATGGACCATGTTCTAAATGTTTCAGTCATTGGGGAATCTTCCTAGAGAAACCGTGTGAGAAATTGTAGCTAAGCTCAAAAACGGAAGACAAAGATCGATTTAACGCGGAATGTAGATTAATGTCATAGTATTATCGCGACTGTGTGCAACCACTACTTATAAACAATGATAGAAGAAATGCAGTCTGAAATCTGAATTCTAAATAGGAATGTAGTGCCATTATCCCTCTGGGACCCTTAGGGTCAAAATAAGAGAAAAGGGATGAATGGTGGGTTGGAAGTAAGTCAGTGATCCTTGTCAATTTTTTGTATCTGTCAAGAAAAGCATCTGCTTGAGGACATCCATTTTCCTACTTCTGAGTTACAGAATAATAGGTACTTATCCTGAATGTGACATTGCCTGACGTGGACTCTGTGTCTTTGCAGCTTAGGTGGTGTGTGCATGAGAAAGTGCTTAACATCTGAAAACGGAGACAATGCTTAGAGAAAGATATATATGAATTTTAAAAGGAAATATACCTATGATGGAAATAAAACAAATGGCATAAATATCTAGCTGTATTTTGTCTTTTTGGTAACTATTTCAATATATACATTTTCAAACAACTAAGTTCAGCACTGACTTTGGGAGAATCTAGATAAAACTGAACTGACATATAATAAGCATTGGTGTAATTAATAGCACAGCAGGCAGAACCATGGGGGTATTTCCTGAGGAAGAGGGACTATAGAGAGGCAAAAGAAAACCCAGCTCATTCTGGGGAGTGCCAGGAGCAGTTATTATATTCAGAACTGAGAACTTATTTCTAAGTCACCAACCCATAGTTCTGGCTGAAGTGCAGTGGTGCAATCATAGCTCATTCACAGCCCCAAATTCCAGGGTTCATATGGTCCTCTCATCTCAGCCTTCTGGTAGCTATGACCACAGGTGTGCACTACTTTGTCCAGCCAGTTTATTTTATATTTTATTTTCATTTCATTTGTAAAGACTGGGTCTTGCTATGTTGCCCAGGCAGGTCACAAACTCCTATCCTCAAGCAGTCCTCTAACCTAGGCTTCCCAAAGTACTGAGATTACAGGCATGAGCCATTGCATCTGGCTCAAAAATATTTCTGTCCTAATGGCTTTAACAAAGAAGTGCCGTTTTGGGGATATATACAATGGTGTGCTGCTTGGGAGTGACAAAAAAATAATTATAAGAAGAATGGAACGAATATGTCAGTATGTTTTCAAAAGCAAGTTAGCCCAAGTTTTTAAACAAGCATAATTTTAGGGTTTTTGTAACTAACTTAGGGTTTAAATGTAGCAAAAATTTTAAACATTATCATGAATACACAGAAAATTTTAATCAATTTGGTTTCCATGATGAATTTACATGCTTAAATTCCTAATTTCAATTTGCTGCTAGATATGAGAAAGTTTGAGATTTTGAAGAAGCAAGTGGTTCTTACAAATGTAGCAAACTTAAATTTTGAGGACAATTTAATTTAACTTCCATTTTTATGACCAGATTTTGGGTCAGCTGTTAAGCATTCAAAAAATAAAATCTGATAATATCTGGCAATTCCAATTTTCAGTTTTATTGATCTTCACCATGAAATAATATATAAGGTAAGGGGCAAAATTTTGGAAAAGCAGATCACTTTGTTGTCCTATTTAGCAGGTTCTCAAATTATGCCATCCTGGAATCATTACAAGTAATTATAGGAAGACAATATCTTGTGTTTGTATTTCATTGTTACCCATCCAATTGTTCTCTAGAGATATCAGAGAAAACCCACTCAAGAAGGGAAGGTTAGATAAACAGCCCTCTCTCTCTCTCTCTCTGTCTTTGCCTCCATTTGGTTCCTTATGTTCATTTCTCAGTGCATTTCAGTTACTTTTATTGTTCCCTTCATTTTCTCTTTCATTCCAGAAGTTTAAGTGATTGCATAATTCTTTTGACAGCTGAAGGTAGTATCCGACTTTGAATGAAAGCTTTACGGCTACAGCTTTTCAATTAGAAAATCTCAGATCATGTGATCTATGAGTTTTAATATCTTAGGATCGCGACCAGTAAGGAATAATCACTTTGAAAAACCTTGATGCTACCTAGAGTTTGTGTTTTGTGAGGTTGCTTGGTAAAGTATTTTCAATTGATAATTGAATATTGCTTCAAGAGAGGTGAGCTCAGACATTTGGCAATGAATATTGAATGTGTATTCCAAGAGACATGACCTTAAAATATCATCAAGCTAAGTAGTAGTGAAATTGAACTCTGCTGTATAATAGAAGTCAGTGTTTCTTACATCTTTGTGATATATAAATATTTTTACATTGTGGTAGATAATAATTTGTATGGGAACATTTAATTGAATTTAATTTATCCTATGGCAGAATTATGTTACATAGGTCATTTTAGTTTTTGATTTAAGCATCTTAAAATTATAAATGCAAATATTCAACACATAAAACCCACATGAATACACACTCCCAAACATTTGAAATCCTAACAGTCATTTCCAACACCTTTTTCCTACAAAAGCAGTCAGCTCTTCTTAGAGATGACATGCATTCCCATAGCTTGAGAGGTGCACAATATAAGGTAAACAGAGAAAGGATTACAGCGGTTTAAGAATACCAGCGGATTTACTTTAAAGACAATAGACTTTTGAATTACTTGTCTTCAAAATTTGTTTTCTTGAGAAAAGTATCTGTGTAGATTAATCATGCATTTCAGATACTTTCCAGACATCTGAATGTTGTTTTCTTAAAAGTAGCCAGCAAGCCTTTTTATGCAGTCTGCATGGGAGATAGTAAGACATGTGTATGCTGTAAATCTACTAGTAGAGATTTGGTTTTGAGTGCTTCCTTAAAAAATTATTTTTTCTGAAGAGAGGGATTTATTTTTTATAATTTAGTTTAGATGATTTTAAATGTTTTTAGGTTATAACCTCTCTGATCATCAGGGTCATTGCCATGGAAAAAATGCAAGTTATAGCATATTTCATTTTTATAAGGAAAGAAGTTGATAATTTAGACTTTTTTCTTTTACTAAATTGAATTACATCCCTCAATATTTAGATGGCATTAATTCACAATAGTAATAAAAAAATTTTACTATTCAACCTAATAAAGTATGATTTCCTTTATATTTAACTTAATTTGTTCTTTAAAACATCTCCTAATGAAGGTTTTCTCATCCTCTGAAGCTGAATTTATTTAGGAAAAAATATTTTAAACACCATCCCAAGTGATATAACTATTTTTATTGAGCTTTGATGTTCTATTTGAACATATTTGAAGACTGTACAAGCACTCAATTTAGAATTAAAATTTTATTTGGAGATTTTGGTTGTATTTGAAATCTGTTGTGGAATTAAACATGAAGAATACGTCAATTTACTAGATGTCATTGTCTATGACACATTTTAGTCTTATCTTTCTGCCTATATGTAAAGAGGAATTGAAATAATTGGTATAAACAGGAAAAAAGAAGTAAAGTGGTAGGATCAGATGTGAGAAATATATAAGCTAAGATACTCTTTGTTTGTTTGTTTGTTTTTTGTTTTTTGTTTTTGTGAGACAGAGTCTTGCTCTGTTGCCCAGGCTGGAGTGCAGTGACACAATCTTGGCTCACTGCGGCCTCCACCTCCCAGGCTCAATGGTTCTCCTGCCTCAGCCTCCTGCGTAGTTGGGATTACAGGTACGCATCACCACACCCGGCTAATTTTTGGATTTTTAGTAGAGACTATGTTTGACCATGTTGGCTAGGCTAGTCTCAAACTCCTGACTTCAGGTGATCCGCCCACTTCAGCCTCCCAAAGTGCCGGGATTTCAAGTGTGAGCCACCAGGGCCAGCCTAAGCTAAGATATTCTAGAAGCTAATAATAGTAAAATATAATGTAAATTGTTTAAAATTAATCTGTATATGAAATTTTTTCTAGGAGTTTCCTGCCAGAAAAGTAGGAATAGAATGGCAGAAGGAACGAGGTTCCTTCTACAAGCAGGCACACATCCTATTTCACTTTATCCTGTGATCAGTCTCATAACCATCTCCTGGTGTGAAGTGCTAAAACTGTGCTTTAAGAATAACTTAAGTCCTTTATGTACAAACTAAAGTATGAGAGCCTGAACCTTGGAAATCAAGAGATTCCAAAAAGCCTTATGTGTGAGACTGGGTGTCACAGATCTTGGCAGAAATTACTGCTTATTCTTAATTCTTATCGTTCCTTTCTAGCACTTCAACTTATAATGCCAATATCTACCTCAGCCTAAAGACAAGCTCTAGAATCACTTGTGTTACTTATTACATTTCTTTTAAAAAACTCATGAATTACACATGAATTTCAAAGTTGCCAACTGAGATTCCAAGGACTTGAAAAAAAAACCTGGCACCTTTCCATTATAAAGGCTATACGCAGTCTTCATAGTGTTTGTCTTTAAGGGACGTGCCTCATCCATCAGCAACTTTTCTTCCTTAAATCATCATATCTTGCCTAAAAATGTTTTCTCAAAAGTTAGGAAGCACTAAGATTTGCAGATTGTTATATCACATCTTAATCTACGTATCAACTTTAGCATTATCAAAGCATGAACTGTTCTGGGTTTTCATAGTTAATTATGTTTGTGGTAATAACTGGGATGCAATTGTTTTTCTTATGATGATTTTGTACTTGCTTTTCTTATGGTAACTTCTGATGCTTCTTTGTAAGATCTTCCTCTCTCTTCTCCATCTGTTTATCTTCTTACCTTCTGTCCTTTAACTCAGATGTCACCCACACTGTGTGTCTTTCTGGATTGCTTCTTATTTAACTGTTGCTTCTCATAGTTTACATAACTCGTCCTATACCACACTATCGATATTTCTCAGACTGCATTATATGCTGGGTTGTGTCTTTATTGATTTATAAGCTCCTTGATAATTCGGACTATATATTTGTATATTCAAAAAATACTTATGAAGTGTTTACTTTGGGTCAGGAATTATTGAGTGAAGGAAATTGACCAAAACTCTGCCATCATGAAGCTCGCATTCTAACTTAGGGAGACAGATAACAGACAATGAGCCACATAAATATGCAAAGTATCGTAAGTTAGATGGTGAAAAGTAATCCTGGATGGGGATCAAATAATTTTCAAAGGGTAATTTTTAACTGGGTAGTCAAGAAAGGCCGCACAGAGAAGATGGCAATTGGAAGAACAAGGTGGTGAGAACTGCTGAGTCTGGAGCAAACACACAATTTGGAGTAGTAGAAGATTCCAGAAGTAACAGAATAGAGGCAAAGAAGTGTGAATTGTGTGGAGTCTTTTACTTCCTGTTGTAATCACCTTGGCTGTGCTTTGAAGTGAGGTGGAACGTTGGTAGGGACCTTAGTTTTCTTTTTAATAATTCATTATGAATTTTGAACGGTCACTATTAAAGACTCAATAATTTTGCTTTATTACTCTTGCAATTGACTACAAATAGTGTATTGAAGAAATGTTAAATTCTAATTTAAACTGATTGAAATAGGTTTTTATCTTTTCATATTTCTCATCACTGAATATCTCATTTTTAATTAATTTGAAAGCATTCTAAGATAGTGAGCCAATGCAATTTAGCATAATGAATAACTTATTATTCATCAGATTTAGGTATTTAACTGAAGATGCTAATTAGGAAAGTAACTTGTTCTGTTGGAAGATTTTGATAAAGCTACTTTCAAATGATTATCACATCCATTGTTGTCATATTAAGTTGTGTTTCTGGAAGCCAAATTTAGGCAGTGGTAATGAGTTAATATCTTTAAGTGGATACCTTTTATCTGTACAGTCAAGGATACTCGAAAGTGGAAAAACATACTGGCTTCAAGTCTTGGGAACTAGGACTTACCGGAAATGTGTTTGTTTGTTTTGTTTCCTGGTGGAATTGTCTTCTCGGAAAGATGCTGTTTCATTTTCAATAGGAAAAAATTGATCCTATGCTGCTTTACTTTAATGCTTTGCTTTGTCAAAATAGTGTTTTCTTAGGAAAATTAACCTATCATAATATAATGAAAAGAGAAATGCTGAAGATACAAAATGATGTCCATGTTAATATTGAGTAGGAAGCATCAAGGGACATGAGAAGAGGGAAGCGAAGAGAGGGAGAAGAGAAATATATAGTGTAACAAAAATTAGTAAGAAGGATTAGCATATACATGTAGTCAATAAGTCAATAAATGGCTGTTTATAGAAAGCCTACCAGGTTCTAGGGGATATAGCAGTGAAGAAGGCAAAGACACAATTGGCTATACTGTAGTGAGGAGGGAAAGAGGACGAAGACATACAAATACCTAAACAAAGCAATGGTGTGAAGGGCTATAAAGTACACTACTACGAAGAAGATTACATGTGATAACATGGCTGAGTAAAACTGTCAAGGAGGAAGGCACTGATCTGGCTGTAGGTATTTCAGAGCATTTTTCTCTCTGAGGAGGTAATATTACATTTGGGAGTTGAGTGAAGACAAAGAGGAAGGTACTTTGAAGATCTGGGGTGCTCTGAGCAGAAAGAAGGGCAGATATAAAGATTCTGTAATTTAAAAAGAGAGCTTGATAGTTTCTTACAAAGAAAAGAAGGCCGGTTTGGCTGGAATGTCCATGAAGGAAGAGCATGGAGAGAGATTACATGAGTGTTCTCAGGGACCAAATCTAGATCTTATATCAAAGTGTGAATATAAATTAACTACATTGAAAAGTGTATGATGGATGTGTGATACGATGAGGTTAGCCCTTAGGAGGGTGTACTATTGTGGAAGGGTACAGTAGTGAAGGAAGGGGGTTCATTTAGCTGACTATTGCACCTGTCCAGTTGAAGGATGATGGTAGTTGGGATTATGAGTGTAGCAATAAAGTTGGAGAAAATCAGTTGAGATTGGAAGTTGATTTGAAGATGATTGAATTTACTGAGCAAGAATTATATCAAGGTATTTGGATTTAGGGACATGGGGGATTATGGTCACTTTTAGTGATATGGCAAAGTCTTGATGACATGAGGCAGTTTGCAAGTGACAGAGGTGTGGGTAGGTGCGTATGTGTGATTGATTTTACATTTTTTAATCTTAAATTAAGACGCTAGTTAGAATCCAAGTGGAGACATCAAGTAGGCACTGACAAGTTGACTTGGCTAGAGATGTGAGTTAGATCATCGTAGCCTATAGATCATGCCTAAAGTCATGAATCTAGGTGAGGGGTTGGCAAACTATTATAGCCCATGAGCCAGATCTGGTCTGCTGCCTGTTTTTGTATGGCTCATGAGTTATAAGTACGTGTGGCATTTATAAGTCTAAAATATAAAATACAGGGAAATTTTTCAGCAGGGAAAGTTCCATAAATTTGCCTCTTGGCAACACAAAGCCTGCAATATTTGCTATCTGGCTCTTTGTCAAAAATGTTGCTGACTCCTGATCTGGATGAAACCCTGTGAGGAGAGAGTGTTGATAGAAGAGAGAGAAGCATCACAGTGGAAATTAAAATTATGTCAACTGAAGTGTGTAGGGTAGAGAATTTAAGCCTGAGTATAACAGTAAGAGATTAAAATAACAGTAAATTCATTATCAGCATGATCAATGAAACCTTTGGGGGCAAAGAGGAACTATCTTCATCAGACCTTTCACTCACTCATAGAAAGATCTTAGGCAGGAAATATAACTTGTTTGAAGATATGAGATAAGTTTAATGTAGTTTGGACAAAGAAAGCCAATGGGAGGATGACATTACATCTGGCCAAGGATTTAGGGAAGAGCCAAATACTTCAGGCTTTTTAAAGTGATCTTTAGATAAAGAGGAGGTCATCAAGGCATTCCGAAGTTGCAAGATGAAATCACATCTGATGGGAAAAAGATCTGGCTGTATGTGCATCTAGGATGTAAGGAAGCCAACATGGATGTGAAGTTAAAATTTTCCATTGCAAATAATAAAATGAAGGCCCCAGGTAGCCTTGGCAAGGGCAGATTTGGTATAAAATCCTTATGGGAATGGGCTTAAGCAGTAACGGGTATACGGATCTAGCTGTTGTGTTTAGTGGAATTTTATCAGTCTTTTTGTTGTGTATGGTATATAGAAGGTCAAAATAAGGAACTTCTACATTTTCGGTTTTTGTTTTATTTTAATTGAGATTTGAATTAAAAATAAGAAACTTTTATTTTCAAAATTGGAGACTGTGTTTAAAAAGTATAGAGTAGGGCTAGAAAAAAACATAAAACTCTCCTGATGAGGAGAGTGCTAATCGTGACTCTAATAATAATAAAACACTTTTCTGATAATTTTTTGTGTGTCTCATTATTTATATATGTATGGGAAGTTGTACCCTAGCCACATGCCAATTCACCTGGTGAACTTGCTCTTCAACGTGGCACAAATATTTCCTTCTATCTTTAGCCTTCCGGGGTTTCTCACATGGACTATTGGCTCTTCCTACTTGAACCTGCTGGTAGTACCCTGTAGGAGACATGCTACTCCATGACAACAGGCACCACGCTGTAGGGGATTTACCACACCTGTCAATCACTATCTCTAGAATGTGGCCTTTCATGAGCCCTGAGATTTCCTACTGTTTCTCTGAGCTGTAACAATATTTATATTGAAAAAATAAACATGTTCTTCTATCTTTAATATTTTATATCTTATAATTTGAATATCCCATTTCCATTATACTACTTAGCTGCTAAGTTATGTTATAAAAACAAGTTTTAATTATCTGCAAACACCTTCAAATCTAATCCTTACCGGTGAAGACTGATGTCTGGTTAACGTCTGCTAGGACATTTATTTCCATAAAGTATTTATAGCGCCTTTTTGTTATTGATTGGTATGATAAATGTGTAAATCTTACACAAAGATAAAATTTTTAGATTTTCGTATTTAAAATACTGGTTATCAAAAGAAAAACCCAGATATTATTTGTTTATGTTTCTGCTTGAGGTACTGAATCTATTTCAAGTCATATTTCTCAGTATTGATATACTTAATATTGCTGAAATAATAACACACTATATTTAGCTACTTTTTTTCTCAGTAGGTCTCCCTGTCGCTCACCATTTTCGCCTCATCTCACTTGCATCTTTATTTCTTTTTCTTTTGTCTTCTTTTACTTTAGGGATTCTTTCAATTTAGAAGTGTTCTTGTTTTCTGATAATTACTATTCTTCTTGGATATACACAGATATCCTTTTCCGTTTCATTTGTGAATTTATCTCAGAGGCATTTTGTGTGGGCCTTTTACTCATAGCTTCTCAGAAGTCCCTTTCGAGGTTACCGATTTAACATGTCATGTACTATAAGGTTTGCATGGCATGGTGGCAGCTGACTTTTGCCTTTACATGGATTGAAATGTTCACTCAACATGGATTGGTAGAATTTTTTTTTCCTTAAACATTACATTGCCTTGTAAACAAACAAAAGCAAACCCAAGACTCAAAACTGACATTACTATTGGTGCCCCTGGAAATAACTGCCTTCTCACTAAAAGTAGATTTTGTCACCCAACTTTATGTGTTGTTGAACACACATGGTGCTGTATGAGCACTCACTTACTAGTCTAGAAAACAATGCTGTGACCAGTTACCAGAAAAACCAATTCAGATTGCTCTTCACATGCCACAGATGACCCTTTTGAAAGCCATTTGAATTCATTATAAATTATAGTTATATTAGTATGACTTTAATTCATTTGTAGTCTGAACTTTATGTGCAATGCATTTTTTCTCATGTTTAATCATTTTTAAATGCTAAATCATTTGCAAACAAATGGCTTGTCCTTGAGAAAGAATTTAAGGCTGAAAGTACATTAAGTGCCATCTGGGTATCTGTGTCAATGGTTTTGTCACTACGTGTGTGTGTGTGTGTGTGTGTGCATATCCCCTACTTTATCACATTTATTTGATAAAATTGATATGCAATCTCTAAATCATTGTGTCTCCAACTGGTGTTATCCCACAAATACAAATTTTTGTCCTAAAATTCGTGGTACCCTTTGTAAAACTGGAAGCTCCCATTTGTGCAAAGGAAGGAAAAATAAAACAAACAAATTCAATAAAAAAATTAAAGGTCAGATTTCTTTTATAGCTGCTGAGTTCCTTTCTTTGCTTTCCATCATCCACACATTCCCAAATCTCAACAAAGTTAAGAAATTAAAACACACATCATGAGATCATATGTTCACCTTGTTCAGGAACTGAAGGATTACATAGACAAGACTATACCTTAATAAGTAGAGGGAGAAATATGAAGATATAAATAGAATATGAAAATTTATTATAATGCAGTTCTATTCTAAAGTGTTTCCTAGGCAGGCTAAGAGTATGTTGCCAGGAAATTTTAAGAGACCCACTCCATTATATAGAAGAGGATGTGTGTAGATCTCTTAATTCTGAAATGTTTAGAACTGAGTACAACAGGTCTTCGAATAACGACGTTTCATTCAATGTCATTTCATTATAATGTTGATGAGAAAAAACAAATTGATTCCAATTGGGGTTCACTGTCTGTGTAGAGCGTATGTATTCTCCCCATGTCTGCATGGATATTCTCTGGATGCTCCAGTTTCCTCTCACTTCCCAAGGCTGTGCATGTGAGGTT
This sequence comes from Symphalangus syndactylus, assembly GCF_028878055.3. NCBI lineage: Eukaryota > Metazoa > Chordata > Mammalia > Primates > Hylobatidae > Symphalangus > Symphalangus syndactylus. The sequence goes on along the minus strand of NC_072435.2, from coordinate 3,031,746 downwards.
GATTGACGTGTCTATGTGGTCCCAGTCTGAGTAACTGTGGGTATGTGTGAGTGCACCTGCAATGCGACGGCGTCTTGTCCAGGGCTGGTTCCCACATTGCGTCCTGAGCTGACAGGATAGGCTGCGCTCAACTGCAACCCTAAACTGAAATAAGTAGGTAAATAATGATTTTACTAGCTTTTATTAATCTGAAATGTATGAATAGCTGAAATTTATTTCAGCATTTAATATTAGAAGTGTTTTGATCTTTAGTTACAAGTTTGTTGACGTTTTAGTTACCAAAAGCCATAGAAGCTTAACTCTTTTGATGTCAACCTATGGTAAAATCGTTTTCGCTTACTGTATTTTTGTACCAATTAACCATCCCCAATTTATCCCCCCGTATGCGTGTATCAAAACATCACGTGACCATAAATCTATATACCTATGACCAGTTTTCAAGCACCTGTCGATGATGTTAAATGAAGACTTATTGTAGTCCTTTTGGCATAACAAAGATGTGTGTGTTTTGTTCAAGATTGGAAAACTTCTTTCTGTAAAGAACTAGACAGTAAATATTATAGGCTTTGCTGGCCATATGTAGTCTCTGTCTCTCCTTCATCTACTCATTCTTCTTCTCCCCTTCCTTCTCCTTCTTTAAACACTTCCAAAATGCCAAAACAATTTTTAGCTCTCAGCCACATGTAGCAAGCCATTGATTAAATTTGGCTAGTAGGCCCATAATGTGTGAATTCCTTTACATCATCAGAATGCCACATATATATGAAATGTTATCTATGAGAAATTAATGGTGCTCCCAGCAGAGAGAAATTAGCCTAAGTTAATTTTGGGCTTTGGAATTCAGGGGAATGCCATGCACAAAAATGCTCTGCTTTTAAAACTAGTTACTAACAGTCCATTTCTGATATCAGAAATACATGAAAACTACGAATTGAACGGACATTATTCACTACTTTAGTGCTGCTACTCATGTGTGGTGGAAAAAGAATCCAGAAAGTTTTCCTTTCCGATTGAACATTCATGCAATAAAAATTTCCAAATCTTTTTTTGAACAAATTTTTATCTGATAGCTCTCTTGTGTACTTTATAAGTACCTTTTGCTTCTTATTCTCAGTAACTATATTGAAACAATCTGTTTTCCTTTATCAATCAAAATAAAATAAGAAATTTAGCTTAATACTAATATTAAGCTGAAGTGCAAGATATATGAAAAAGAGAGAAAAGAAGCAGGATAAACTGACCTTTTGATAACTGCAGAGGACAGCAGATCAAAGACTGGACTTTAACGTCTTACATTTTCAGAATCTATCACAGTAAGACCACTGGGTCCAGAAATAGGTTTCAATCCTAGATTGAAATGACTCACAATGCTGTCATGACATTGAGTTTGATGGAAAAAGTGAAGTTAATGTTTTTCTCAATATTTTTTTAAAATCAATGATTGATTTAACTGTAAAATGGTCTGATTCTGAAGAACTCATTCTGACACTGGAGGTGAAAATGCTTTTACTCTAATCATTAAAATCAATTTCTCTAGATATCTGACTTTATTCTGCTTTATAACATGAAGAATGAAACTATATTAATGAAGTGTAATCTAGCAAAATGGCATAAGCATAATTATCAGTCACTTACTAAAATTTTGTGTTTTTTTCCATTGCATGAAAACTCTGCCTTGTTTTAATTTGTATCGACTTTTTAAAAGCAATTTTAGGTTTGTAGAAAGAAGTGAATAAGCATTCACACGTCATCCTCAGCCTCTACCCCAATTTCCCCGATTTTTAACATCTTGCAGTAGTGTTGTACATTTGTTATAGTTGATGAGTCAATATTGGTACATTATTATTGACTAAAGTATGTAGTTTATATTAGAGTTTACTCCTTGTCTTATGAATTCTATAGGTTTTGTCAAATGTGTAATGACAAATAATCCTCACTACACTGTCACACAGAATAATGGATTCACTCTACTAAAATTCTTCCTTGCTCCATCCGTTCATCGCTTCCTCTACTAATTTATGTAGAAGATAAATTAGTAGATTGAGATGATGGTTATAGGAGTTTAAAGCACAGATAGAAAACTAGATTGTCCTACCTACCCAGACTGTGCTTCTCACTCTCACTGTGCCCTTTCTTAACCTTTGGAAATGCTTTTATTCATATATAAAATAGGCTATAACTTCATATAGTTGTATTACAAAAAGTTAATGCACAGAAAAAGACTTGTGCTAGGTATACGGTTTCTTCTCAGTTAAATGGAAGCCATTGCGGGTGTTTGTCAATAGAATTCATCATACTTTATCTCACATATCTTTACGTCATTGTTGGCACATGACATGTTTAGACTGCACAAATCTCCTCCAAATCCCTAATAGCCACTGATCTCTTTACTGTCTCCATAGTTTTGCTTTCTCCAGAAGGTCATGTAGTTGAATCATACGGTATGTAGACTTTTCAGACTGGCTTCTTTCACTTGGCAATATGCATTTAAAGGTTCCTGTGTGTCTTCTGTAGCTTGACAGAATAATATTCTATTGCCTGGATATACCACAGTTTATTTTTCCATTCACTTCCTGAAGGACATTTCAATTTTACTGATCATGAATAAGGCTCCTGTAACATTCATGGGAAGAAGTTTTTGTGTGCATGTAAGTTTTCAAATCCTTTAAGTAAATACCAGGGAATGTAATTGCTGGGTTGTGTGGTAGGAGCATGTTTAGTTAATAAGAAACTGCCAAACTGACTCCCAAAGTAGCTGTACTATTCTGCATTCTCGCCAGCAATGAATAAAGTTCCTGTTTCTTCTCACATTTGCCAGCTTTTGGTATTATCAGACTTTTAGATATTGGTCATTTTAATAGTCATGTAATAATATCTCACGGTTGCTGTGACTTGCAGTTCCCTAATGATACATGACTAGTAACTTCAATATCCCTATTTGACAGCTGTATTTAGACCTTTGGCCTATCTTTTAAATGAGTTGTTTTCTTTCTTATTTTCGAGTTCTTTGTATACTTTAAATACCACTAATTTATCTGATATGTTTTGAATATGTTGTGAAAAGATTTTCTCCCAACCTGTGGCTTTTCTTTTCATTCTAAGCACAGTTGGAATAACAAAGGTCTTTAATTTTAATGATGCTCAATTTCTCAATGTTTTCTTTGTCTAACCCAATAAATCAGAAAACTTTTTATCATTTCACATGACTTAATATTCAGGCAAGGTCTATATAGGCCCCTTTCAAACAGTCATAAAATTTAGAAGCTCTGACCTCACAAACAATAACAACAACAGCATAGAAACAAAAATGACAGCTTTTGATGTTGTCTCAGTAATTTCTCAATTCAAGAACAGATTACTGAGCTTTATAAGCAATACGTATAGATATCAATTTCACAATAAAATACCTTATGATATTTATCAAATCACCTTAGTTTTGGTCACTTATTACTATTAGACTAAAATGTAATTTGTCAGACATGAGAAATCTTTTTGTAGTATTTTTTAGAGAACGAAGTATTTATTTTAGCCTTTTCAGTTCTTCCCTTGCTGTTTCTCCAGTATAGTCATTCCAATTGTCTCTATAGATATATTAATACCAGGTACATAATAAACACAATTATCTCCCACGTGTACCCCAGCCCCCTTCCCTGTTCATGCAGTCAACATAAAGGAAGCAGGTCAAAAGGAAGCAGGTCATGTACCCTGTGATGTGCTTGGTTGTAAGGAAAGGTACACAATTAATGTACCATGTCTGAGTTTTCTTCTTCTCTGTATTTGTTCCATTTAATGCATGTATGCTTTTTATTCCTCAGGCCTCTCCAGTCCTAACACACTCAGGGATACTTGATACAGCTGTAAGGCTGTCTTTATCAGGTACCTTTGGGTTACCCCCTGCCAGGGGTGGGAAATAGAGGAAGTGAATGTCTGTATCCTCATTATGTATCACACAGAGCAGAAACGTAAAGAAGCCTGTGCCATGAATGGGTCTCTTCTTTCTCCAAAAACCACCTACCCCTTCAACTCCCACTGCTTAAAGGAAAATCTTGTATTAGTCTCCCCATTTTCTCCTCAAACTTGCTTTAGCAAAGCAGTTCCTAAACCTCTGTTAATGTATGTCCCCACCCCTAACTCAACACACAGTCTTATATCACATCACAGAAAAGAAGTTCAAAGCAAAACAAAACAAAGCCACAGTCTTACAAGAAAAATAGGTAAGTTTTACAAAAGTTGTGTACTGTATCTCTGCTTTGAATTTTGTCATTGGCCAAGGATAGTAAAACTCCTGGAAAACTATAAAACAGGAACTTACTTAATATGTTGTACCCAAGATTTTTCAAACATTTTTGGAAGGATACTTATTAACATCTTGCAGAGGTAATGTTACATGAAAAACTTAGCATAAGACCAATCAGGTATTCTATGCAATAATGCAGATATATGAAAAAATAATATAATGAAATAAATGACTTTTCAAAAGGTATTGATCCTAGATCCATATTCATTTTTTGGTTCAGGTGAGGCAATTAGAATGTGAAAAAAAGAAGCATAGAACAACTGTCTAATGAGACGGACGAATGCTCCTGGGGGGAAAGTGATTAGAAGATAAATTAGTAGATTGACCTCTTTGCTGTCTATGTAGGTTTTTTTTTGTTTGTTTTGTTTTGTTTTTTTGCTAGTACCAATAGAAACAAATTCATTTTATGGTTTGTGTCACTGGAAATATATAACTTAGTGGTAGCTATATAGCAAACTTTCAATATGTCATAAGAGATTAGATGTAGATTTAATATCATTATTTTATTTATTTGCTTGAATACCAGTGAGGAATTTCCACTTAAGCTCTCGTTTTCAAGATGAGTGTTTAATTGAATTCCAGAATTCATTTTGAAATAGAACTTTGTGTAGAATATGAATTTCTTTGCAAGAAAAATCATTTGTACACTTGGTTTTGAGAGCAATTTAATGTCAATATAACTTCTTTCCAGGCTTTCATTTCCTACTTTTTGATATGGGAATAATCTCATGGCGTGATTGTGAAAGTCTTAAAAGATAATGTTTGGGGGGAGGGGAAGGGATAGCATTAGGAGATATACCTAATGTTAAATGATGAGTTAATGGGTGCAGCACACTAACATGGCACATGTATACATATGTAACAAACCTCCACGTTGTGCACATGTACCCTAAAACTTAAAGTATAATAAAAATAAGATAATGTTTGCAAAGATACTCTGTGCACTCAAAGCGTGCTCTATGAACTTCATTGCCGTTCACATTTTGGGTTTATGAGGCTTCCGTTTGCTGGCAATTGAAATGTGACTCTGAGTTATATGCCGTGGTGTGGGAGATGATGTTTATAGGAGTTTAAAGCACAGATAGACAACTAGATTGTCCTGCCCACCCAGTCTGTGCTTCTCACTCTCACCGTGCCCTTTCTTAACCTTTGGAAACACTTGTATTTACATATAAAATAGGCTATGACTTCATATAGTTGTATTATGAAAAGTCAATGCACAGAAAAAGACTTGTGCTAGGTATACGGTTTCTTCTCAATTAAATGGAAGCTATTGCCTGTATTTGTCAATAGAATTCATCATACTTTATCTCACATATTCAGTGTTTTACATCATTTTTGGCACCTGGTATGTTTAGACTGCAGAAGGGTTAATTATGCCAAATTTATCTATCTACAGTAAATATAGCCCAAGGTAACTTGTTTAGCTGAGCCAAAGTTTGCATTTATTAAAAATGTAAATTTTATCTTGAAGTGATGCCTGATCTCACAGAACTATGGGTTCCAATCTCTAAATCACTGTGACCAGTAGTAAAACTATGTACTTTGTGTCTGTCCTACTAGCTATATTGCCGGGATCTGGAGCATGACTTTTGGGTCTTTCTGTAATGCCTTACCTCTCATCAAAATTCACAAGACCTGCTATCTGGATTGTGAGACTTTTGCATTACAAAGGAAAAGGTGCTGTCCTAATGGCATTCCAAAGCCATTTGAAATGAGTTGCTGTCGTTTCCAGGGAGTCATTTTTATGTTGGTTATCATTACTTTACCATTACCTTTTAATCTGGAAATGTTAAAATCCATTGCCATGCTCCTTGGAATATAACGATCATATAGGGTCATTGAGATGAGTCTGAAAGTATCAGTCACTGAAGACGTTCTAGTGGGATAATGTTGTTAATATTGCTGGTATTCTATTCTTCACGTTTCCTCCAGTAAAATGTAAAGTGACCAAAATATAAGCGTCACGCAGGCAAAGATTCTTTTATTTGTTCAACGAACACTGCCTTCACATAGTAGTCAGTTAATATTCACTACTAGAATGCATGTTGAATGGCAGCTCTTTTATTTGCCATTAGCGTTGGCCCACTTTATAGCAGTTGGACAAAAAAATTGGACAAAGTGTGTTGATCTTTTATGAAAAAATAGATATTTTTCTTTCTTTCATTGTTGCGTTTTCTGTGGGCAAGTTGATAGACACTGTGGTCCTGATGTTATTTTAGGGCATACAGTTGAAGTTACTAGATACTTTAGAGTTTATTTAATTATAATATGAAGTTTTGAGTTTCTGTTTCATTATTAAATAATTTATTTTATGATAGTGTTGCTTAACTTAGTGTGGAAGGCCTACAAATAAACCTAATAAATCTCTTACAAACTACCTTAAAATAAATCTAACATTTTTTACTGAAATATTTTTAAACATATTGAAGTTGGAATGCCAGGTAATTGTATACACACACACAGACACATACACACACATTAGGTTTTCATTTGGTTTCTTTGTTCCTATTATTGAAATTCCTATGCTAATAACCATATCAATTTATGAAACTCATTTTGAGAAAAAAGGCCTAAAATATAACTCATTTTTAAAATGATTTTCTCTTAATTTATAATGTAATACTTTAATAAAATATGGTAGGGCAATTTTGTATAAATATTTCTGCTAAGTTTTCTACATAAGTTACTGCATATAGTCTAGTTTTTAATAGAAGGGTTTTTTTTTGCTTCAGTATCCACTTTAAAGTCAATGACATTTAGTGTTTTTTACTTTACAGTTCCAAGTTACTTATGCTTAAAAAGTCATCTGACTTTTAAGTTACTGTCCAACTTGATTGGTATCTCTCTGTATCTTATCGCTGTGTTCTTGAAAGTAGATTTTGAAAGACATTACTAAGAGGGCTTTTTCTCTTCTTTAGAGAGTAACTTGGGGTAAATGGTTGTCTTTCGTCTTTGTCCTCCTCTCTACCCACAACTCCCCATCCCAGATCATTAGCTGAACTTGTGTGCTCAGGTTAATGTTCTGTTTCACCTTTCTTGTCAAATTGCTAGATACAACTCCCTTCAGTTATATACTGTACACACAGAATCTCATCTTTTTAATCTCTCTCTTTTAAACAAATGTGTTCACCCTCAGATTTGTTGTCATTTAGAACAGGACTTCCTATTAGAAATATAATAATTTTCCTTCATGTGGAATCTTCAATACAAAAAAAAACCAGAAAAACACATATCAATGGTTTGCATTTGTCATGCTGATAGTTGGGGGGCAGCTGATATTAGAAAAAGAGACACTATATTTCTGAACACAAACCTTGTTTCATCTTAGAATTTGGTGTTGAACCAATTTTGTACCTCATTGCTATAAACCTTATGTATCTAATGAGTTGTTAATATGTGATTAACTGCCTTGGCCAAACTCAAAATCTTATTCACACATACAATACACACAGAGAACTTATTTTTATTTGTTCAGTCACTCTTTAGTCCTTCATTTATTTCACAAACATTCATTGACACTTACGTGGCAGCACTCTTATAAGAATAGAATATACCCTGTTAAATCAGACATGATATTTGCTTTTGTGGAGCTTATACTTTAATGGAGAAACAGAAAGTCAAGCAAAAACTCAAACTATATAACTTTAAATTGGATATGTGCCAATGAAGGAAACTGTGGCACTGTAAGAAAAAATAATAGGGAGTTAAAGGATAAATAGGAGTTTGGTGGATGAAATTTATGAAGGGCTGAAGATTTCAAACAAAAACTGATGCAGGGGGGTGCAGCTTTGGAGTCAAGAATGAAGTTCTAGGAGATAGCAAGGAAATGGTAGGAGAGGAGGTCAAAGTAGGTAGGATTTTATATATTATCAATGGGAAAATATTGAACAACCCTAAGCAGAAACGCAATGATATATGTTCATCTTCATTACAAATTCTTCTATCTTTAGTAGACCTGTTTTCAGGCAAAACTTCATGAGAGAATAGTAACAAAGAGAAAAAAAGTGGTGTTCTCAGATTATCTCTAACTCACCTGATGACTTGAAGTTAAATGACCTCAACATTTTGTGAGGCTTTTCCTTCTTATAAAGTAAGGAGTTTAGATGAGGTGAGGTGTCCAATTTCATTTAGCTTCAATTTCCTGTAATTTGACGGCTGTCAAGTCATGCTTTGATTTGTTCTGTTTGTGAGCCAGGGTAACTTTAAGGCAGTATATTAACTAGGAGAACTATTTCTTTACTTTTAAACTTCAAAATTATGATGATGTAAGTATTTTAAAGAGCATTTAGAAAGTAAACAAATGAAAAATTTTTAACATTTTGGAATGCTTCTATTTCTTTTTGAAACCTAGGTTTTTGGTGGTAGTGGTGATATTTATTTTTGCCAAACTAACCATTCCATGTAATTTTGTAGCATTTTGGGTTGATGACCACCGTAAGTCTAGTATTCCCATTTGTGTTAAAACTTATCTTTACAATTAATATACTTTCACTGAATTATTTAATTAAAAATTAAACTACGATTTCTAATACATGTTCAGTGAGATATTATTAGGCATTACCTGAAAGGGATTTCTGGAGAAAGAAAGAATTTCTGGTTAAAAAGAGTTGAGCAGGTTTTCCTAGAGCGATTCTCTCGGTCTCTAGGATGGAGCTACAGCATAAAATATCCTCCAAATTTACTTCACAAATTAGCCCTTAGATTTCATGAATTGCTTATAATTTTTTTTGTAGACCACAGTTTCTTTGCTCCTCAGTATTACACTTGCTTATGTGAGTTTCTAAAACTAAGTTTAATTTTGGAAATTCTTAATTTTATGTTTATATTTTGAATTGTGTTTAAAATTAAGTTTAGTTAAAAGCTATGTTTTTATTTCTACCTACAAATTCAGTGTCCCGTCAATAGAAAAAAAATTCTCAATAATATTTTAAAGTTACTTTAGTCTTTGTCATTAAAGAATAAAAATTTACCAGGCAGAAATGCCCCAGAAGCTACCTATGGAAGAAATATAAATATTATTATTACCTACTAATATTAATATACAAAACAGTCAGTTATGTGTATAGAAGTTAAATATATATAAAAGTTAAATATTTATAAATGATACAGGACTCACATATTTGTATGCTCTGACTGCTGTGCAGTCACAGTCTGATAAATTGATAAACAGAGTTTGCAGTAAAGAAGGAGTTTAATGATTGCAGGACAGCTGAGTGAGGAGATGCGAGCACCCTCAAATCTGTCTTTCCAGAGAGTACTTGGTTGGGGTGAAGGGATTGTAGAGGACCACGGGCTGGATAAATGGGCTCACAGACTGGTTTGGGTTAGAGGGATTAAATCAGCAGGATGTGGAAACTTCGCCCTTTAGTGAGTCAGCTTCTCCTGGAGCCCTTCGGAGGAGCTGATGTCAGTAGTTTCACTGGTATGTAGGATCTGAAAGAATACCTCAGAGAGAAAACTTAATATTTCACAATGCTCAAGTTGTTATCTATGAGTAGTTGAGTTTAACTATAATCTTGTGACAGGATATAAATGATTGTGGGGCTGTACCTAATAAACAATTTTGAGGAAGCAGGACAGATATCAAGTTAACTTAATGTTTAAGGCTGGATGTGCTGGAAGCTTCTTTTTATTTCATCCCCTCCCTCCTTTCCCAAATAATTTTATAAAGATTATAGGGGTGGTTTATATATATATATATATAACTTCTAATATTTTATCAGTTAATAAAAGCTCACATTTTCTAGACATTTTTGTTGATTAAGCTAATAAGATGGCTTTTACCAATGGATCTTGAAATGTGGTATGCTAAATGAATTTCTGTTTTCAAAAAGAATTGTGCATGATCAATAATTCACTAAAACAGTAGGCAAGTAAACTATATCACTAAGAGAGTAGGCAAGTAAATTATATTTTTAAATTTACTAGTGGTGCAATCTTGTGCAAGTCACCTGACACTTTATGCCTTAATTTCTAAAAGAAAAAAGAGAACTTCCTAAATTACAGAGTTGGGTTCAAATATGAATGAGAAATAGAAATATGAAGGTATTGGAAATATTAGAAATAGGAATAAGAAGGAATCTGCTGTAGTGTTAGTGACTGACATGTACTTAACTATCATTGGCAAAATTATTATTCTTTTCTGTTTTGAAATAATGGAGATGTAGTAGAGAAGATTTTGTTAATTTGAGGTGTTTTAACTCTTTATTCAGTAAGTTCTTTGTAAAAATTTATAGGAAGAACTGAAGGGATATGAAGGGTTCATAATAAACACAGCAGATGATTTCTGATCCTTAAATCCAGAAACTGGGCCCTAGTTTATTTTACTTCTTATTTCTAGCAAACTACCTAGCAAAAGTTGGAGAATGGCACTATTTTTTTTATTGATCTCAGCTTCAAAAATTTCAAAATGTAGTTTTTCATTAGTAGTAGTAATTCAAGCTAGAACATATAATATATTCAACATTACACTAAGTGATTTACTTTTATATAAGTTATTTCATTTAACCTTAAGAATACTTCGTGGATATATTTATATTTATTTTTACAGATTAATAGATTGTTATTAGCAGAGTTTGGGTAACTTGCCGAAATCTGATACATTGCTAAGGAGTGATTGACCTATAATTGAACCATGTTTCTTCTAAATACTATGCTCCACTGTAAATACATAAAATTACAGGTTAAAGTTTGAGAATTACTTCTAAGTAATAAATAGCTCACTCAATTTTAATATTGATTCTGGCAAAATTCTTTATAAAGGGTTTAGCATTCTTTATAATGTCTGGGGTTGGGTCAGGGAGAAGATAATGAAAAGAGAACAGAGCAGATAAGAAACACTTTGCACATCTGACTTTCAAACTGATCCTCTAAATAGATTTTTTATGCTATCTCATCAAATTGAAACTTTTTGATGGATATAGAAACAAAAACTATTGTATTAAAAATATTGAGAAAGATTGAGGAGAAAGAAAATTTTTTTCAAGAGAATCAAATTATATTATTTAAGGTATATTTCTGTGTGAATCTTGAAAGTAGGGAAAGAAATATGTCAGCAAAAATACTAGAAGTAATTTATTATTTGATTGTCACAAAAATATTAATTGATTGATTAATATGTATCAATCACTAATCTAGGATGCTCTTGCTCTGACTTATATTCCTTTCCCAAATATTCCAAACCATGACCTTATATTAATAAAAGAAGACATTCAAGTAGTATATTGATAGTTTACAAGCACTTAGAATGTATATTTTGAAATTTTGTGGTGATCTGACGAGTGACCTTGAGTCTCAAAATTAGAGAAGTTTCTAATAATTCTGGATTAAATAAAATGTGAGGGAGTTAATCTTGAAACAAAAGGAAAAGAACTCATCCATACAAGGAAACGACTTTGTGATTAACACCTGACTTTTCATCAGAAACAATGATAGTCAGAACACAATGGGATAGCACATCCAAAGTGCTGAAAGAAAGAATAAGTGTCTTGTTCTATTTATGTTACCAAAGTTGTAATGTGCGTAGGATTTATATTTAAAGGGGAAAAACTTTAAGAGGAATTAGACATAGTCAATGGAAAGAATATTACCAATAATGTGTTCTAGATCTGGCTTGGTTAGATATAACGCATTTAACTTTGGATAATTCAGGAATCCTTTGCAAATCTTTGTTTCTTTGCATCCAATATAACAGGGCTGGAGTCAACACTAAAAAGCTTGAACTCTCAATATTGTGTATATCTGTTATTTCAAGTTATCTTTGCCTCCGATATAACTGGGCTGGAGTCAACACTAAAAGCTTGGACTCCAAATATTGTGTATATCTGTTATTTCAAGTTAGTATATTTTATGTTTCCTTCTTGATGGAAGCTTGTCTTATTTTTTTCTCTACAGTCTGTATTTTTTTCTTTTCATAGTTCTGTAGCAATTGTTTTCCAAATATAAAAATAATTCTTTTGTGCTGTGTGAAAATATGCATCCTTTTATTGAAGCTGCCAGACAGATGTGTTATTTCAAGTGGGAGACTATGATTTTTCTCTATAGATGATGGGTGGGATTTTGTTGTTGTTTTTGCCATTTGTTTCTTTGTCTAACTTTACTAGTAGGTAGATTATTTGAATGACTGATCTGATTAACCATCATTCCTTCTAAATCTGTCTCCTTTCCTTCAGGTCTCTCATCTGAACACATTAGAATTTCTCAATACAGTTGGTATTGTGCCCAGTTAAATCCATCTGATTTTTATTTTTAAAAATGGCAAGTTGATGTAACATTTCATCATACTATATAAAATAGAAAAATCAGAACAAAATGTAATTGACGGTTTTCTGAGTTTCTTTTAGTCTTAAGTTTTGAAATTGTTTTTGTCTATTTTTATTAGGGTTTCACTCTGTCACCCAGGGTGGAGTGCAGTGGTGCAATTATGGCTCACTGTACTCTTGATCTCCTGGGCTCAAGCAGTCCTCCCAACTCAGCCCCCAAGTAGCTAGAACTACAGGTGTGTGCCACCACACCCGGCTTTATTTTTTATTAAAGAAAAAAAATTGTAGACCTTAGCTTTCATTATGTTGCTCTGGCTGGTCTTGAACTTCCAACCTCAAGTGATCCTCCCATCTTTGCCTCCCAAAGTGCTGGGATTAAAAGTGTGAGCCACCTCAAGAAACTGTTTTTTTAAATTATCATTATAATACTTGATAAAATAAAATAACATAAACATCTGAAAATGATGCTGACATAGTTGGGTGCTGGCTTTAAAAAGTCCATTATGTCCGTTTTCTAAGGTGGCACTTAAACACGTGCACACATGCACAGACTGGGTGGCTTAAACAACAGATATTTATTTTCCCACAGTTCTAGGGGCTGTAAATCCAAGGTCAAAGTGCTCCTCTGAGGACCATGATGGAAGGATCTGTTTTAGGCCTCTCTTCTTGGCTTGTAGGTGTCTGGCTTCATGGAGTTGTACTTCTGTGCATGCATGTAGCTGATTTTTACCCCTTTCCAAATTTTATTTTATATGGACTTCATTTTTGTTGGATTGGAACCCACCCTGAGGGCCTCATTTTAACTGAATTCTTATTTAAAACATCCAAATATGGTTACTTTCAGAAATACTAGGCTTTAGAATTTCACCATATGAATTTGGAGAGAGGGGAGCACAGTTCAGCCCATAACTAACACACGGTAAGTAACTATTGACCAAGTTACTCATGTTACTCAAGAGAGATAATTCACTTTGTTAATACAAAGCAATTTTTTTCCTCAGTAGGTGTAAGAGTGTGTCACACAGAAGTAGCATTTTAACATATAAGATGCGTAGCTGAGCTCTAAATATAGGAGACAGTATGATAATTTTTACATTTCAAATTCTCTGCCTGCATTAGAATAATTTTGCAGAATGTGTAAAACAATCTAATGAATTGATTGGAGTGTGTGGGAACAAGAAATATGGTTGTGGTTTTTATATAAAGCTTTTATATAGTTCCCTTAAAAATATAATTCTCATTTACCGATTTCCCTAAGGCAATGGGTATATTTTGTTTTATTATTTATGATCCCTTGATTTTTCTGACTATGGTTCACAAAAAAACCATAAGATAAAGTACCATCCTGTACCTTATTTTCTTGCGACAGTTTTTTTCTGCTAAATTAATATTTTGTATATTATTTTGTATATATTTGGTATAATTCTGTTAATATTTTATATATTTTGCATATTTGTATATGAGATGCAGATGCCTTAGACAACATGAAAATATCTTTGAACATCCCTATTTTACCAAGGAAGAAAGATAAGCAAAGCACATGATTTAATAGATTTTAGAATTAACTGGTAAGTTACACGAGTTTCAATTTCCCAGAACTCTAATATATATCCCTGCATTCTTACCATGAAATATACAGAAAACACCATCTTGTTGCATATTGTTACATTTATTTATATTGTACATATAATCTCAAAGTTTATATTTTGCCACGATTTATGCATGAATTTTTCATGACAAATATTCCTAAGTATTCCCATTATAGGTATATGTTTCCCAGAATAGTGGTTTCAGGAAGTCGTACTATTATCCAACTGTCAATTTACTTATTTATTTATTTTATTTATTTTTTCTGTTTATTTTTAAGGCTAAGTGCGAGTGGAAAAGAAAACAAGAAATCTGTAACTGGTTGTGATTAATTAGTTTTGAACACCACTACATTTGGACTAGCCTGCTAATTTATTTTTCATCTATACTTACCTCATCAGCACTCCCTAATTCTTGCTTATCTTAAGCAATTGAAATTTTCACTCAAGCTTTAACCTAGTTAGAAATATATTTTTCTAAATTTCAAACTCCATACTGTTAAGGTCATACCTTTCTGAAATGTAGTAATATTTTCACTACTGTTTAAATCCAAACATTTCTAACTCTGTGTTGCAGATATGGATATGAAGAGGCCTACTGCTACAAGTTTATATAGGCTGGGTATTTTGCACTTTAGTGACTGATTACTGTTTCTTTAGGAATGGACATATTTGTCTTGTTCTATAGTTACCATTCATTGAATTGTTAAATGTGCGGTCAATATTGTATATGACCTATTCAGATATGTGTGATGTGCACGTGCACAGGGATCTTTGTCATTTGTGATTAGTATAACTGTGCATACCCATCTTTTTGTGAGTCTCTTGGTCATTCAAACTCAGCTACTCATCCTGTACTTTATCTTCATGCAACAGTTTTTTTTCTGCTAGATTAATATTTTGTATATTTTTATTTTGTATATATTTGGCATACTTCTCTTAATATTTTATATATTTTGTATATTTTCATATGAGATACAGATGCTTTAGACAACATGAAAATATCTTTGAACATCCTTATTTTACCAAGGAAGAAAGATAAGCAAAGCACATGATTAATAGATTTTAGAATTAACTGGTAAGTTACACAAGTTTCAGTTTCCCAGAACTCTAATATATATCCCTGCATTCTTATCGTGAAATATACAGTAACAAGGAATGAAATTAATGTATTAAAGTATCTTAATCTGTCCAATTAAACGGTATTTTGAAAAGGACTTTAATGCTCTTTTGACATTGAAATAAAGTGAGTTTATCTTGAGATTCCATAAGATAATGAAGAGCTGGTAATTACATCTTTACATTTTATTGCTCTTTAAATGGCAGAATCTTCATTATTTCTGCAAGAGGTCACAAGCATGTTCATCTTAACTTGACTATTATACCAATAAGGCTTTATTAATACATCTATAGAAGTAGCCAAATCATTCATTCCATGACTAGGCAATTAAGTAATCCTGTTAAGCTAAAGAAGTAATGACTCAAACGTGTTGGGTAAAACTGTAAGACACAGTGTCAGCAAGGTGAAGTAACTTCTCTTTAGCACTTTGCCTAAATAACGATTTTTTTTAAAGAGACATATGCAAAAAAACATGAATGTATCATGAATTAATTTGTGCATGGTTTCCCTATAAAATAGTCACTGTAGCAACCACAATTATGGTAAATTAAAAGTTGTAAAACTAAATGTTTTTAGATCAATAGTTTTCTCTTTAATGCTGTTTTCAATTTAATGCTGGCCTATTTTTCTGGGCTTCCATACAGACTTTATAATTAGTTGGATACAGTGGTTGTATGATTAATAAAACATAGACTGTGGTGCTGCCACGTTTGCATTTGAATCCTGCCTCAGCCACCCAATATGGCATGAGTGATGTGAAGTCAGAACCTGGGTTTTCTCATACAGAAAAATAGTCATAGAAACATCAATCTCATAATGTTTTGTGTTGGTTAAATAAGAAAGTTATGTAAAACTGTCAAAGCACAATAGCTACACATAACAGGCATTCAAGTATTAGTGCCTATATTCTGATCTCTGTTGCCCTCACTTTTCTATTCCCCCAAATGATAACAGAAGCTACATTTAAAATCACTATTCCACTCTATAATTTCTGTTGTGGAAAAATAGAGAAATCTGTATTTTCTTATGTAGTAACTTTTATCTGCATATCTTCTTGAGTCTCTAGAGTTATATAATTTTCATATATACAATTAATTTGACCTCCGGTCTCTACAGATAGTTTATCAACACACTGCTACACATAGACCCAGGTCTTTGATTTCCACAGTGTGTGTGTCTGCATGTGTATTTATTAATATGCTTTATTTTCTGGCTGTTGAGTTGATGGGAGAAAAGTGAAGAAATCATAAGTAAAATTTTTACTCCACGATAAGGTGCTGATTTTTCTTTTAAGGAGTATACCAATATAACTATTTAAACTTGGAACTATTAAGCTATCTTTTTTCTCTTTTTTGTAAGTATCTCAAGCTGAAATGATGGTGAGCAGGATGAGGCACATGCCAGTATATGCTGCCAATTTGAGATAGTTAATATCCCAGGACTTTTTTAGAATTGTCTATATGCCAGTCTTCAGAAAATTTCAGTTACTTGCAGAGTTTTCCTTTGTGCAGAAGTGAACTCAGTTCAGATATTTTGACTTCACTACTAAAAGTGTGTAAGTCAATTTTCTATAACTGGAGACAACTGACTCAACTTTTAAAATAATTCTAGGTGTCTCTAGGATTACTGAAAATTAAAGCAAAAAGGGTTATAACCACATACTACAATAACTACAATAATTAAAATAACATAAAATTACAAACAAATTCATGGCACTCAGATTTAGTAGGTATGTATGGCCCTTACACATTTATTTATCCTAATAATTTGTTCTGATGGCAAAAAGGTACCCAAGTAGGAAGAATAATGTTAGAAGGCATGGAATAACCTTGCATTATTCATTATAATTTCATATATAATTTCATTTTTCATATATAATTTTGTTTTTAATGCATAGTTACCATGCATTAAAAACCAACCTTCTTTTTAGCCTCTTTAAATAAACACAGTTAACCCAATCAAGATGGCAGAGATTTTCAGGGATCACCTTATCAAGTTGCCCATTTCTAAGAGTATTTGGAAGCAGATATTACTAAAAACAGTAGTTAGGGTGCCATAATTGCCTTGAGGTAATATTGACTATAAGTATCTTCAGTGTCCAGAAGTTTTCCTGAAAAATAACTTCAAATATAAACTTCACGTGATAATTTATTTTTTAAAATTACAATAGTTTATTTTTGTTTCGTTGTTTTCGAAAATGGTTGCGATCAAGGTGACACATGCATACATGATCAGAGGGGCAGTTAATTAGGACGATAGATGCCTGAATCAAGATTTGCTGTTCTGTTTGTGTTTCATATGTTGCAAAAATAATATATTCACAGCAAAGTTTTTGATGGTTTGGCTGTCAACGCTATGGATGTTATTACTGTCCCTCAGGCTTTGCTGATGAGTCTACATGTATCAGGTTGTCTCCTTCCTCTACTTATCTTCCGTCATTGCCGCTCTAATAGGATTGAAGTAATTGTAAATCTCTCCCATTGAGTTATTTTTTCAAGTTTTGAAATTTTTAGTGTATAAATTGTTAAGTTTTGATAACCTACATTTTAGTTTATTTACTTATTTTCATGGTACATATTTAAGGCATAAATATATGCCGTGAAATTATTACTACAATCAAGCCAATTAACATATCCATCACCTTTCATAGCTTTATTTTTATGTGATTGGCAAGAGCACCTAAAAAATATACTTTTAGAAAATTTTCAGTACAGAATACAATATTATTAACTATTGGTATCATACTATAGGTTAGATACAACTTACTCATCCTACATGACTGCCAGTTTGTACCCTTTGATCTGCTTTTTTTCGTTTCCTCTTAGTCCTTATCCCTGATGACCACCATTCTACTGTTTCTGTATACTTGGCTTGTTTTTAGATAGCACATAGAAGTGAGATCATGAAGCATTTTTCTTTCCATGTCTGGTTTTATTTTACTTAGCATAATGCCATCCAGGTTCATCCATATCATCAAAAATGGCAATTTTAATCTTTTTTTAAGATTGAATACTATATACATAATATTTATATTATTATTACAGAGTTTATAAGATTATAATATGATATATAACTATATATCATAATTTGTTTATCCAATTGTATTCATAGCTTGACTATTGTGAAATATACTGCAATAAACATGAGAATACAGATATATCTTTCATACACTGATTTCAATTCCTTTGGGTGTATACCCAGCAGGGGGATTGTGGAGTCATACAGTAACTATTTTAAATTTTTGAGGAACCCTCATACCGTTTCCCAAAATGGATGTATCAGTTTACGTTCCCACCAGCAGTGAACATGGGTTTCCTTTTTCCACACCCTCATCACACTTCTCTCTTTTTTATATAATAACCATCCTAACAGTTGTGAAGTGATATATTTGTTTTGATAAACATTTTTCTGATTAATGATGTTGAGCACCTTTTCATACACTTGTTGCCCTTCGTATGTCTTTTAAATAACGTCTATTCAGATACTTTGGCTATTTATCAGTCGGATTGTTTTTTGACATTGAGTTGTGTGAGATTTTTATTTCACATGTCAACCCCTATCTGACATATGGTTTGTAAATATTCTCTCCCATTCTGCAGGCTGTCTTTTCATTTTGTTGAGTGTTTGCTGTGCAGAAGCTTTTTATGCACTGCATTTTGATGCAGTCTCACTTGTTTATTTTTGCTTTTGTTGCCTGAGCTTTTGGTGTGATAGCCAAAAAACCATTGTCAAGGCCCATATCAAGGAGTTGTTTTCTCTGTGTTTTCTTCTGTTAATTTTATACTTGCAGGTCTTACAGGTAGGCCTTTAATCCACCTTGAGTTGGTTTTGTGTACAGTCTAAGATAAGGGTCCAGTTTTATTCTTTTATATGTAGATAACCAGACTCTCACTGTTGCTTCTTCACAGGAACCATTCTTTGCCCCAAGTTTGGCCAAGTACCTTGTACACCACCTTCAAGTCTAAGTGCAACAGAAAATGCACGTTTCTCAGAAAAGACATTTATTGTTCACTCATAATTCGGTCTTTAATAGACATATCCAATAGAATATACAGTTTGCAAGATTAAAAACAAGGTTTATATTGCTTCATAAGGAGCAAGCACATTTTTGAAGCACAGGGTAACTCTTGACAATGAAACCTGCAACTCATTATGATTTTTAAGTTGTGTGACGTGGATACCCAGCATTTTCATGATGAGGCTGTGCTTTCTTACATTTTCAGTGATGAAGAAGACATGCCAACAGAGGGTTAGTTCCAGATAAAATTAAATGTTCCAAACAGTATATATTGTTTATTTGAATCATCTGTGGGGGAAGGAAAGACAATTTTCCAAAGGACATTCCTCCTAAATTCTGTCTTAAAGTTGTTTGTAAGTAGAAGATTGAGTTTATATTATATTACAAGACCATAATGTCTTTATTAAATTCACTGTTCAATCTTTAATCAAATAAGTAAATGCATTATTTATTTCCAAGTTTGAAGCACACATTCTCTTCAGCTGAAATGCCAATTCTAGAGGAAAACATATCCAATTATATATGAAACTGAAGGCCATTTTTACTTTTTATTATTCTTGTAGCATTTAAAGACCAAAAGCCTGTCTTATATCTAGTTGCATGTTTTCAGGAAATATGCTTTTTGAAACTATTCTCATGAATATGAAATTAACCTCAATAAATAATTTATTTTTGAACTCTTATTTCTTGCTAATTAAATATCTTTGGCCAAAACATTTTTAATCCTCCTATTTGTTCTTTGAGAAATTTTGACAATAAATTCAAAACTTTTAATGGAGAATATTTAAAAGATCTTCTTAGAATAAAAAAAATTTTACTTTTATTCTTCATCAAAGTTGTGTATCCCTATATTTCTAATGTTTAGGACATAAAAAATTAGGTGTGATTATGACCACTAAATAACTAAGAACAATATACATTTTTAGATTTCAGGCTTTAAAAGTAAAACACTTGTTAGAATTTTATGGTTAAATCATGTTCTTTGTACCATGAAAGAAAAGAAAATCATCGTGTTATATATCAAAATATAATAATGAGGTATCATCTCTCTCAGAGATCTCTGAACAACATCATAAAACCTGGACATGTTTCTTTTCAGTAATATTTGAGTCATGAAGGCATCAAAAACTTGGAAAAAAATAAGATTAAAGCAGAATAATAGCTTAAAAATTAGGTCTAAATTCTAGTTCTCTTCCTTGTGGCAAAACTTTGGTCAAGTAAGTAACCTCTGATTTCTCATTTTCTTCATCTATAAAGACAGAAAAATTCAATTTATCCTACTTTGCCAAACTCTGTGAGAAAGCTGCATAACCTTGAAATTTTGTGGTGGCATAGAATTTTTTAAGCATCTAGATTATTAAAAATTCATTTAAAAATTAGCTGTTTTTTGAAGTACAAATTCTAATAAATTCTATAACTTTGAAAAAATAATTTTTCAAGTTTGGAAAACTTCAGTCTATGTGGCTAAATCAGAGGGCAATACAGCATGTATACACCAATATATATCAAATTTTTCTTGTAACATTTTAGAGATTCTTAAGTTTTACAGAAGCTTATTCACAAAAAGGGTTGCTACAAATTCAGAAATATATTCTTCAGCCTCTTCCATTAATTGGAAAACATTATATAATCAGAGTCCCACCTGTCCAAAGTACATAATAAAATATAGCATCCTGAAATAAGTATTTGTTATTTTTATTGCTTATGTTGTGAAATCGAAGCTTATTGCAAAGTAAATCAAATAAATTATTCTCTTCTGTGTTTATAAAAGTGAGATTTCAGACCCAATTTTAGATAATTTGCCATCATCATGGAAATGGAAAACGTTGTTCAGTCAGTTATTTGTTCTTTCTTTCCCTTCTCCTGGGGGTCCAGTAAATGATTATTGAAAAAGTGCTTATCAAAAGACTATTTTGAGCAACATAATTTAGAAGCAATATTATTAAGACACAAGCATTTTTAAGAGAGTTAAGAAATATGCATAGAAATGATCAATAAAATCAAAATGTGTGAAATAGCACACAATAGTATACTTGATTGTTATGGGGTTGCAAAGTTAAAGTATTCTAAGGTGAGTGTGAAGTTCTGGAAAGTACTTTTTGGCCATTGACGAGGACTTTGTTTCAATGAAGGAAGCAAGAAGGGAGTGTTGAGGCAGGGACACTGGGCATCATGTTGAACAAATAGTAAAGACCAAAGACACATTCTGGAAAACGGATGGCCTCTTGAGAGAAAAATTATGTTTGTGCTACCAGCTTGACTTATTACTCTTATATAAGCAACTTCTAAATAAATGAAACCAAATTTGATTATGTTAGGGATTGCCTGGACAGAGACTTGGATTTTGGAGAAATTCAGGGCATAATTTTCTTGGATTCAAATCATGTAGATCATTGATTCTCAAAGAGTGGTCTTTGATCCAACAACATCGGTGTTACATTGAGACGTCAATTCTTGGACCCCCAGATCTGTTGAATCAGAAACTCAGGAAATCTCAGCAGTCTCTTTTGCAGCACGTCCCCTGGGTGACTCCATTGCACAGTGGAGTTTGAAAACCACTGCTGTGGACAAATAACCGAAGTCCCTCGAAGGCCGTCTGGCACTAGCTGTGGCAGCCCGTTAAGTGTGGCTCCTGCAGGACCATCCCTTGTTCACTCTGTCTATTAAAGTTTAGTGGCAGATGGAAAGATAACAAATGATAGGGTACAATTTTGTATCTAAACCATAATCTGCGAAATAATCTATTTTCAATCTTCTAACTAGAAGGTACTTCACTTGAATTTAAGCTATTCTAAATAACAACATTTTTCTGAATTAAGAAGACATAGAGTCAAAGGACGAGGCAATCAATTACTAATTAGTGGTTAGTTAACAAGAAATAAATAAAACTATTATCAGAATGTCATTTACGTAGGCAAAGCATAGCCAGGTAGGTAGATCATATTAGAAGGATTATAAGATGAATAACTACAAATCTATTCTGTAACACTAGAAATTATAAAAATGACAAAAATTTAATTATCAAATGAACAAATATTGTAAGATTCCTTCACAGTGGTTTATCTTCATTATTGGAAGAGTGCTTTAGTACAAATTTTCTAGGCTTGGTTTGGCAGAATTTATCAAGAGTTTAAAAAATATGACCATTGACACAATAATACGGTTAAACAATCATCTTAAGGGAATAGAAATCTAAGCCAAGAACTAAAGAACCAGGAACAGAAAAGGCAAAAGGGACTAAGTGATGGAAAGAGCAAGAGGGAGAGATGTGAGACCTTGCACCAAAGATAAAACTTAAAACTACAACAACGAAAAGTATAGATAGACTCTGTTACCTGAATATGAACATAAAGGAAAAGTAACAGTCAAAATGTTGTCTGGAATAATAGAAATTTTGTAAAAGCAGGAGAGTAAGAAAAGGAACCTCATTTTATAGAATGTGAAGTTTGATTGTGGATCACTCTCTGATACAGAGAGTTCATCAAGCACTGACAAATAATTGTGTGTGTGTGGATAGACTTAAATTCCCACAAATCAGCACCATTTATTTTATGGCCACATGATGCCATAATATATAGACATAAAACCATGAAATCATAAATCAAGAAATAAATTATACATGGAATTGTCAACTTTGTCAAAATAAAACATGCACAGAAAAAATGAAAAGTTAATTCAGCAAAACAATGCATAAGGCTGATTATCTCACACTGGCAGATTCATTGGTAATTACATAATCATAAATATTATTAGTATCATTATTGATTTGCAGCATAGTGTTGAACAGAGCACTCTCTAGAGACGGACTAACTCACATGAACCTTGATGCTGTCACTTTGTGGTGAACTCAAGTAATTTAGCCTCTCAGAACCTCAGTTTTTCCATCTCTAAAATAGTGATAAGGTAATGCCTATCGTTAATCAGGGCTAAATGGACAAATTTTTTATAGGGGTTGGGAAGGTGCTTGGTGTTGTAATTACTCAATAAATAAAATATTCAATAAATTTTTTAAAATAAAAGTATAAAAATTATGTAAGGTTTATAATCATAAAAATACTCGAATCCAAAGATATTTACAACACAACGATGTATTCTTTTTAAAAAATACTAACATGTAGGTTAGCTAATATTTGGTGTCCTGTATATGAACAACAACAACATAAGGCTACATGTGAAAGAACCAAGTGGATGTCCACTTCAATAAGAGTGAGGGGTCAGAGGAAGGTAAGTTTGTGCTTCGTGATAAATAGTGTTGCACGGAGGCAAGTTCAGGGACGTTTCTTAGAGGAAGTAATTTGGGCTTTATGGAAGACTAATTGTAAAGTAAGGTTGATAGCAAATAATAAGGTTGAGAGCAAGGGTATTCAAATGCTGAAACATGATCCATGCAAAGTATGAAAATGTAAAAGGTTGTCCAGGTGGCAATGTGCAGAGTTGTGGCCATTCGTGATGGCAGATATGGTTTTGTTTGCCATCTCTAGTTGAGTCTAGTACAGCTGATTTTGGCCAGACTATCCAGGAATTTGATGATTCAATTAATGAATCTGGTGTCGGAGTATAAAGATAGAATTAGGCTTTTAGGAAGCCTAACCTGGCAATAGTGTGTGTTATGAGCGACAGGAAAGAGGAATTGCCCTACAGAAGGCCTAAAAGCCCAGAAACTAAAAAGGCAAGGAATAGTGATGGAAGGAGCAAGAGGGAGAGATGTGAGACCTCGCACCAAATATAAAAATTAAAACAACAAAAAAAGTATAGATAGACGCTGTTACATGAAAGCAACAGTGAAAATTTTGTCCGGAATAATAGAAATTTTGAAAAAAACAGGAGAGTAAGAAAAGGAAACTAATTTTATAGAAAGAATGTTAATTTGATTTTGGATTACTGAAATGACAGCAGGCCATGGAAATGAAAGGAGCTAAGTAGCAGAGGGAATTGGTGATATAAAGTTTTAGATGGAGTGGCTTCCGACTCATCAAATAAAATAATAGTTGAGATTTCAGAGGTAGAAGAAAAGAGAAAATTTGAAGGCAGAAGATTAAAATTAATTACCCAGGGTTAGAAAAAAATCGTAAAAAAGAAGCCAGTAAAGATGGTGGGATAGGGCTCCTGAGTAGTTAAGGTAGGGATGAGGGAGGAGAAAAACCATGGTAATGTGGTTATATAACATGAGAATAATATGGAAGGAAGGGGTAATTATTTTACAGAAGAAAGTGAAGGAAAACAGCAATAGGTAATGGTGAGGACCAAATACTGCGAACAGCTTACAGTTTGCTGAAACTGAAGGGACATTGGGATTGACCATTGTGAGGTCATTATGATTGCTAAATATAGTGCATTTGGTGAATACAAAATGTAGAGGGTGAAAGAAGCAATGTATGAATATATTTAAACGCAAGAAAGAATAGATTCAGGCATTTGGTAAATGTAAAATATAGTAGGCAGAAAATGCATAGCAGTGCATAGAAACAGATAGATAAGTATTAAATTTTTGTTCAGAGGCACTCAGTTACAAAAGAAATTATGTTTGCTGTTGCAATTATCAGCATAATAGGAGGAAATATTATGCACCCTGTATTTTGAAAGATAGGTGCATTTGAACAGTTGAGAGTAGCTATACTTCAAAGTAGCTATCATGGGAATGTTTCGGGGGTTAAAATCCATTAATTAAGTAAAATTTATCAAAAATTTGTCAAAGTATTGTTGGCATTAACAGACAATTTAATTTTATGAATTATGGCTTGTCTTGTAATTCTATGTACTGCGTCAAATGTAAATTTGGCTAAACAATGTTTCAAATTTTACTGTTAGCAGTTATTCTCTAATGTTAGGTAAACATTTATAATGTTTTCAATTATTTGAGTTTAATTTTGCAAGAGATTTATTGAAAAGTTTAGTGTGTTGTAAATTTCCATATTGCACAATAAGAGGCAGTTTTGAGAGGCTAAAATATGTAGATACATTTACTTTCACAACTTTTTAGACTTAAGTCACATTATGTTTATTCGATGGCAGTAGGAAAATAGTTTGTTGATGCCATGTAAAACATACAGAGATGTGTGTTTATACAGATAGTATTTTTGATAAATTGATGAGCTTTATTTTATTTTTGTCGGGCTATAACATATTTTTAACCTGTCCTCAAAATATAAATAATAACAAGTAAAACGAACTTGTTAACAAGTATAATAATCTTTTTCACAATGGCTGAAAAAAATGGAATTATTTTTGAGATTCATAATGTATGCTTAAAATTTGGAAGAAGATACATACTTTGGGATTAGAATTGGCTAGATATAAAATAGTTGGCAGATATCTAGACAATTATCACTGTCATATATTGGTTTATTTTGTAATTGGGTACAATACATGAATATTGGCTAATTGGGCAAATAAGGTCTTCCACAGATACAAATTTAAACATATTTGTACCAATTTAATAGTTTGTTGGCCTCTTTATCTGTAATTTTGCAAGGCCAAATTCTTTATCAAATTATTTATTTAAAAATGAATAATTTTTATAAATGACTAATATATTTGAATATTTGAAGAGCAATTTCGTCTACCCTTTATTTATATGTACTAATATATTTTGGTAGCCTCTGTTTAGATCAATTTCATCTACTCTTTATTTATATGTACTCTTTATATATATATACTTTATATATACTCTTTATATATACTTTATTCATATATATTAAATATACTTTAGATATAAACTCTTTTTTTCCCATTATTTGGCTATCACTAGTTACCAATGTTTATTTTTTCAAGTAATTTGATCCTTGATATCAACAATTACGACATTCAATCAACAATGTTGTTGATACAAGCCTTAAGAAAATTACCTGCTCTGATTACTTCTCAGTGAACAGGAGATGATAACATGACCATATAGAAATAGTGTGTGAGAATTAAATCAAAGATTATGTGTGAATCTGTGATCTGTAATTTGTTAGCATAAAATCACTAAAGAGCAAAATCCCATCTGGCTATAATTGGGAGAGATACTCACTAATGGAAGACAGGAAGTAGTATTAATCTGATTTCTACAGGACCAGGGGGCTTTTTATTGGTTGAGCCTAATTTGGAGACTGTTCTATTCCCATCAAATCCCAAGGATTTGGGGCCATAGAACTCCAGTCACTGCCATGAAATTCTGAAAATCATTGAATAGCAACTCTCAGTGTACATGAAGCAGAAGTCCCATTGCCAGGTAATAGAGGTCTTTGGCTTGTGCCTATGAGCTTTCATTGGAGAGGAGAGAATAGTGTCAATATAAATGCAAATGGGAACAGCAGAAGCACAAGTTATAAAACTTAATTAAAAAGAAACTCTGCCGCTGGGCGCGGTGGCTCACGCTTGTAATCCCAGCACTTTGGGAGGCCGAGGAGGGCGGATCACGAGGTCAGGATATCCAGACCATGGTGAAACCCCGTCTCTACTAAAAATACAAAAAATTAGCCGGGCGTGGTGGCGGCGCCTGTAGTCCCAGCTACTCGGAGAGGCTGAGGCAGGAGAATGGCGTGAACCCGGAAGGCGGAGCTTGCAGTGAGCCGAGATCGCGCCACTGCACTCCAGCCTGGGCGACAGAGCGAGACTCCGTCTCAGAAAAAAAAAAAAAAAGAAAAGAAACTCTGCCAAAAATTTACATGTGACTATGCATATACCATGACCCAGAAACTCAATAAAAATGTGTACATGTGTTTAAAAAACCGTACTGAAATGTTTGTGTTAGCAGTATTCAAAATAGGCACACACTGGAGATCACTCAAATGCCCAGAAAATGTAGAAGAGATAAATTAATTATTGCACATTCATGCAGTGTAATACTATTAAGCAATAAGATTGAACTACAACCGTGGGCTGTAGTTAAATGACTCTCCAAAATACAGTGTTGAGTGAAGAAATCTAGACACAGAAGATACATACTGTTTAATTCCACTTATACAAAGTAGAAAGGAGGGAAATTTTTTGTGACTCTTGGAGTGGAAGAGACGAACTTCAGAGCCATTAGCAATATTTCTTATCTGATTTGACTATTGGCTACATGGGTATTAACGTATAATACATTCTCCAAATGTATTACATGTTAATAAAAGTTTAAAAATCAATTTTTCGTTGTCACAAAGAAAGAATGGTCATTTTCAATAATTCATATTAAAAACCCAAATCTAAGGAAGTTCCATTGTGACACAGAGCATTGTAAGACAAGGAGGATGTAATATACGGAAGAGGAATTAGAAACAAAAAGAAGACTCGGAGGAAATAAAAGGGAGGGAAATCCACTTATGTATGGCACAAACCATGTTTCTTTGCCACACGTCTGTGGAAAGGGTTACTCAATACCATAGAATGGAATAATTAAAGACTCATTATCTATATGGTGTGTTTTATTTTTAGCTGGTTGCCTCTAAAGTTACGTTACCTATCAAGGAAATGGCTTAGTGTTTGCTTCCCATTATGTAGCTTAGGTATTCTCAATTATCCCTCCGTTCTTTATAATGTGTTGTGTTGGATCACTCTTTCATATAGTATCAAAGAATTGCAAAATAATACTTTTGTGCATAGAGTTCTACAATATGACTAAAAGCAACCATTTCAGGAAAATATGCTAATTAACAGATCAAACACTTAACGAAAGGAATTCTCGCCTGGCCTTACTCTGTCTCACAAATGTGCCTGGCAACGTAATAGACACTTGATAGGTTCTGATACGACTAGAGCACAGATCACAAGAAAGGTCCAAACATACACCAAACACATAGCTGAAAAGTAAAGTTGAAAAAAAATTCATGGTCTGTGCTTGGTACAATGGATTATCTCAACCTACTACTACTTGTCGGAAATATCTAACTTAAAGTCAAATAGCTAATTGTAGACATAAAAAAGTTGCGTCTCCATATTTGGTTTTCAGTTGATTCAATGGAGAATAATTTTAGTTTTGAATCCATAAAGTTGAAAACTCTTCCTTTTTGAAAATGCTTAAAAAGGTTTTTCTGCCACAAGCAACTCTTTCTACATGCCATATTTTATAATAGTTAGAGCCATTATTTGAATTTACTTAAAATATAAGGATATGAATTTAGCTAAATAAATGAGTAGGGGTATGCTAGTTGCAATTTAACTAGGATGGATCAATGTTCATGATAAGGAAATTTGAAAAGCGTGAACTGCCATATTGATACATACACATCAGCATATACTTTGTACTCAAAGATCCAGAAAAGGTAGAGTGACAAAGATAAATTGCACTATACATTATTTTCTGCTATTGATTATTTTCACTATTTACAACTTGTGGTATTTTGGGTTACAATGAGACATTCTTGTATACCACATGAACAATTTTGAAAACAATGAGTAAATTATTATAGCTTTAACATTTTCTCATTGAACTTGTCAATTTAGAGACACTATCCTGAAACCATCTCTATGGAAAGATGTTATAATGTAGAGGAAGTTAAATTAGCAAGAAGTAATACAACGTTAGTTCAAATATGTCCCAATTTTTCAAAATAATGATATATTACACATAAAAACAGTTTGTAAAGCTATATCTGAAAAAATCAGCAATAGTAGTTTTCTGTAGATATTAAATTTTACCGTCATAAATATGGTGTCGAGAATTATAGTTCAGAGTAACTTGAATTAGAATCATGGTGCCTCCGCTTAAAAACTGGTTGGCTTTTGTTAAACATTTCACTTCTTTGTTTTTCTGTTTTTTCATAAGTCTAGTGAATATAATAATGGGCTCTCCTTTTACAGGGCTTTGTAGAGCAGTCAATAATTTTTAAAAAGTACTCACAATGCCAAAATTATTCAATAGGGTTTAGTTATTATTTTACTAGTATTTTATGTCAGCTAGTATTTCAAACTTCAAGATCTTTCATTTTTAATTTAATATGCAATTGATGGTGTTCAATAAAATTTTACCTATGTTTTACAAAAACAAAATATTTTCTAAATGCTTCACAATTTTAAAATAAAGCAAAATATTTAAAAAATTGATTAAAGGAACTGAAACAAAAAAGTAAAAAGCTGTCTGAAAATTTTAAAATTACTGTAGTTATATATTTTTAATATGCAGTATTTGGTATTCAGCTTATTAACTGATATCCGTCCTTAAGAGTTAATAATTGATCTGAACTCTCAACAGTAGTAAAACTGCACTGTTGTGGTGAAGACACATGCAAGTTTCATGAAAATTTTACCAACCAAGTGAATGACTTTACAGAATAAATAGACACAGTGATTTATACCAGTAATCTCTTTAAAGTGAGGTGTTGCTACAAAACTATGCCATTTTCTTGGCAAGCTCACATCTTGTTATTGAGTATCACTGGAATGGAGCAGAGCACATGTAGGATGGAGCGGGAGTAAGTGCTTGTGCATTTTTGCTTCCTCACTGGCTCCTCTCCCTCCACCGTGAGATCATACCTGGGTTAGTGTGCTAAAGAATGAGAGATTAGAACACAGGTGAATACTTTCAGCTGAGGGCAAACTATGTCAACCAATGTCTACTTGACCCACCAGCTGAAAACCGATGCATGTGTAAGATCCACTGCTCCCAGCTCAGATAGGCAGAACCACTTAACTAATCTATAGACATTTGAAAAATAATAAGTGATTGTTTTAAGCCATTAAATTTGGAGGTGTTATGTTATAAAAAGTTATGGCACTGATAACTAACATGCTCTATCATACTAGGATGGCATGATAAAGATATGTGGGACAGTAACTGTTGAAGGATAAAGGGATGAGTGAACCTTACATTTTTAAAGGAAGGGAATATACACACATATACAGAGAGAGATAATAATAGACTTGCTTATTTAATTGTATACTAATTATCTTATCCAAGACAGGCAGGGGAAGTGCTGTACAATGTCTTGAATAGGCAGGAGAGAATAGGATCAGCCCCAGTGGATAGTGTTGAAACCCACAAGAATGGATAAGTTTATCTAGTAAGTGTTTACGTTGGAAAAGTGCTTCCGAGGACAGGTTTTTTTCACACTCTAACCTATCGGGAGCACATGGAAATTCTCTTCTGGCACATAATTTTTAGAGTTGTTAATGGAGATTTAGGACATAACATGCATTAAAATGACTTGTCTACTGGTGTCCAAAATAAGTTGGGTGCTTTGTGTGTTTCTTGTGTCCCTTCAATGTCTATATAAACTTCTTAAGAGCCTCAGCATTGTGAAATTCAGATAATGACCAGTAAAACACAACCTTTATTTCTTCTAAGCCTGAAAGCTACATATTGTTTCAGTTAAATTCTTAATTTCTTCCAAAGTATAAATTTTGTAGAGATAATGTTGATATCCTTTAATCCAGTATTTAGGAAGTATGCCATTTAATTTTATGTAAGTTGCTTAGTTTATTTTCTCACACTGTTTTTTCAAGAAATTCCATTTCCTAAAAAATACCCATGGGAGCCTTGGATAAGGATGAAAATGCTAAATTATATGCATAAAATACAAAATTAAAAATCAGTGACGTTTTTCAAGTTACATAAACTTGTCTTCCATTTGTAGTAGGTGTTTCGTGTTACTATTAGCTGGATGAGTAGTAATACCAGTTGAAGTCCTCACGTTCCACATTTCCAAGTGATACAGGGCAAAGTATTTTGCCATCATGGACTTCAGATTTCATAAAGAAAGTGCTTCCATTTCTCTTATTAAATGAATTCTCTGAACTCCTAAAATGTATAAACTTTATGAGTATGTGGAACATGAGCCTCCCTCTCTGCCTTCTGCTTTCAGAATGATGTCAGTGCTTGAAAACGGAAAACAGTTCAGTGTCTTTAGGGGTTCCTGATCCAACAATTACTTATTCCATTCATCTTCTATAGAAGCATTTCTGATGATGTTTGAATTTGACTTTCAGTCTGAGCCAAATGTATATGGCTTTTTTTTCTGCTTAGTATTCATTATCACACTTACTCTTGAAATTATAAAAAACTGTTGTGAAGCAAACAGAAGTGAGTAAGTTACCTCAAATCTTTTCATGCATCAGCATCCATGACTGTGGAAGAGGCAGCAGTTTATTTTCGCATGAAATATGTCAAGTTTCTGTAGTCAAACTATACAAAGCTGTACTGCACCTAATTATTGGTATAAATTACATAAGGCATCTAAACAGTGATAATTTAGAAGACTCAAAGCACTGCTATTCACTTAAATCTGAAGAGGATCTGACTGGACACATGTATCTCTGACAAAAAGTCCGAGTGCCATGTAGATGTTTATGTTGGCTTTCCTTGATTCTCGGCCAGTAACTTCTGTGAGGTCCGATAAGGCAAGCAATGAATTCTCTCTTAGCCTCATCTTCTTCATTTGTAAAATTGTTAAATATTTTGCAGGACTTCTTCATACTCAGACTTTAATTGTGGTTGGCTTAGAACTCTTTCTCTTTCAACATTGTCTTCATTTCTCCACCGTTTTACTAAACCTTAGTCGTGACTGTTGATATGTCCTCAAGTATCATATACGCACCACGTTCCTTGGAGGTGGTAGAGTGTAGTGAATAGTCAAACAGGTTCTGGGTTTAAATCCTGCATCTTCTGCTTCCTAGCTGTGTGATTTGGGTCAGGCTAGTTGCTATCTGAGCCTCATTTTCCTCATCTGATTGTTTTAAAGACAAAATAGTATATAAGACAAAAGAGATAAACAATATGTGAAAATATTCCAGCCTCTGACACATCGAAATTCTCAAGAAATATTTACTGTTCTCAGAACAATATTCTATTCTATTCACAATAACAATTGTTAAAATTTTTATGCCTGTTCTAAGCTAAAATCTCTACAAGTCCAAGGGTTAATCAAGAAACATTAAATGTCCCCCAAATAATTATTTCTATTTAACATACTTTAATTTTAAAACAGTTTTAGGTTCACAGCAAAACTGAGCATTGAAGTGTAAAAGCTTTAAGATAATTTTTTGCCCTTTCAGTATTTAATTTATTTTATTTAGACCTGATTAATTATAAAATTATTTTTCCTTAGCCATGGGAATTCAATATTATGTTATAAAGATATTTCAACTGGAAAGCGTTTTTTTTTTTTTTTTTTTTTTTTTTTTTTTTTTTTTTTTGAGACGGAGTCTGGCTCTGTCGCCCAGGCTGGAGTGCAGGGGCACGATTTCGGCTCACTGCAAGCTCCGCCTCCCAGGTTCACCCTGTTCTCCTGCCTCAGCCTCCCTAGTAGCTGGGACTACAGGCGCCTGCCACCATGCCTGGCTAATTTTTTGTATTTTTAGTAGAGATGGTATTTCACCATGTTAGCCAGGATGGTCTCGATCTCCTGACCTCGTGATCCACCCACCTCGGGCTCCCAAAGTTTTTGAATATATTTCAGATTTTGCTCTAGCATATTTAATGAGATATTAATGTTACTATACAATCTAAATTTTGGCATATCATTTTATATCCCTCAGCGTTTAAAAATCCTTTGTCATTATAGCTTGTACTCTCTGTCTTTTAATAGTGAACTTAATCTATTCATACTAAATATGATTTTGACATATATGGATATATTTCTGCATCTTTAATAAAATTTCACTGTATTTTTACTTCTTTACTTTTTTCGTTTGTTTTCTGCTTTTCATTGACTTGATTGCATATTTTTTGGGGGTGTGTTGTTTGTATATTTCCTTTTCTATTTAATCTGTGTCGCTTTTCATTGCTCTTTAGTTATTAAATGTTGAATAAAGTGCATTAGCACTAATGAAGCACAAGGTTGCATTAACAAAGTACAACTTGAATCAATCATCTCCTTCTACCTGAACAATTTAAGGGCTATAGAAAATTTTAGATATGATCATCTCTTCCAGTTTTTATGTTATTGCAACTTGTAAATATAATTATGTTTTGTTTTTTAAGTTCCAAGCTAAATAGTCATTATCCTTAATGTTATTATTGCTGTTACTTTGGTTATTGATTATTTAGATACACCAACGTGTTTTCAAGTTTCTGTATAACTCAGTGCCACTTAGATCTCACTCTTTTCTTCTCATTGAAGCTTATGTTTTGGTGCTCTTTGGTATGTAAACTCAATCACTTATTTGAATGTGTGTGTGTGTGTCTGTGGCAGGGTCTCAGGCTTTCACCCAGGCTGCAGTGCTGTGGTGCAATCATGGTTCACTGCAGCCTTGACTTTCTGGGCTCAAGCAGGTCTCCCACCTCAGCCTCCTGGGTAACTGGGACTACAGGCATTTGCCACCACGCCCACCCCAGGATAATTGTTTGTATTTTTAGTAGAAATGAAGTTTCGCCATCTTGTCCAGGCTGGTCTTGAACTCTTGAGCTCAAGCAGTCTGCTCTCCCCAGCCTCCCAAAGTGCTGAGATTACAGGCATGAACAACCATGGCTGTCCTGAAAATTATCTTATTTTATATATCTTACTCTTAATAATTTAGAAAGGTTTAAAATAATAGATTGATGGATATTTTCTGTTAGCACTTTGAAGAGTTTAAAATCATAGGTTGATGGAAATTTTCTCTTAGCACTATTGTCTTTTATAATTTCAAGATACTTTCATTTTAAATTATGAGTGGAAAACAGAAATTACCTAAAAGGGCACAATTACTAGACTGACAGTATTATGGGTTGAATTGTGTACCTTCAGCAAATAATGAGGCGGTAATTCCAGTAGCTGTGAATGTGACCTTGTATGGCAATACAGCCTTTGCAGATGACCAAGTCAGGATGAGGTCATTAGGATGGGTCCAATCCAATATGACTCTGTCCTTTCAAAAAGGAGAAATGTGGACACAGGGAAAGATAGGCATACAGAGAAGGCGATGTGAAGACACAGGAATAATGCCATTGATAAGCCAAGCGATATGGTCTGGCTTAGCTCCCGTAACTCCCATGTGTTGTGGGAGGGATCTGGGGGAGGTAATTGAATCATGGTTGTAGCTTCCATAACTCCCATGTGTTGTGGGAGGGACCTGGTGAGAGATCATTGAATCACGGTGTTTTTTTCCCCATGCTGTTCTTGTGGTGGTGAATGAGTCTCACAAGATCTGTTGGTTTGATAAGGGGTCTCCTCTTTGCTTGGTTCTCATTCTCTCTTGCCTGCCGCCATGTGAAATGAGCCTTTCGTCTTCTGCCATGACTATGAGGCCTTCCCAGCACATGGAACTGTGAGTTCAGTAAACCTCTTTTTCTGTATAAATTACCCAGTCTCTGGTATGTCTTCATGAGCAGCAGGAGAACAGACTAAAACACCAAGAAACACCCAAAGCTGCAAGACATTAGGAGAGAGACTTCTCTGGAAAGCTTTTTCCTTTTGGCTCTCAGAAAGAGCCACCTTTTCAACACCATGATTTTAGACTTCTACCCTCCAGAACTCTGAGACAGTACACTTCTGATTAAGCCACCCACTGTGCGCTGTTTTGTTAGGGCAGTCCCAGGGAAGTACTACAGCTACAAATCGTAAACAGAAACAAGAGCCAGGAGAAACCAGAACCTTCAACCCTCCATGTAGTACTCTATCCTTTCTTTCTGGAGGTTTTCAGAAGGCATTTCAAGGATTCAGCAGGGGGTTGGTAGACCATGCTGGGCCCACTGTGTCCCATTCCTGCCAGATTCCTGCAGGAACTACACGGTTTACTAGGTTACACTTTCTTTTCTGTTTATGGCTTCTCAGGATGCACACTTGACCCTATGCCCTCTCTTAATCCTGGCAGCCCCCCATACTCTGCCTAAATAAATACCAGTGGACATAACTACCAACATGCCAAAGTCCTCAACATCTCATATTCCATGCAAGAATACGTAGAGAGGCTCTTTATACTGTCATAGATTATACCAGCCGGGTATCCAAGTGATGTCAACAGGGCCCCAGTGTTTTTAGACATTTTAATAAAAATTCCTTTTTAAAAAATCAGATTTTGCTATAAAGTCATGCTTATAATCCCTATGTTCTTTTCTTGACAGTATGTTTTTCCAAAAGAATCCTCAGCCATCCACATAAAAACAGTTTCCATATATGCGAACTGGAAATTTTTATAACTGGTAGAAACAGACTAAAAACTGGACTTTCAAAAAATACAGTTGGCCTTTCATGTTTACGAGCTCCACATCCATAGGTTCAACCAACTATGGATAGAAAATACAGTATTCCCAGATTGGGCAGCCCAAGGATGCAGAGGGCTCAGTTTTAATTTTCCCAGGTTATACAGGACCAATGTTGGAATTTTAGCATTTCTGGATTTTGGCATCCATCAGGGTTCTAGAACTATTCCCTCATGGAGAACGTGGAAGCACTGTATATACCAATGGCAAATAAGCAGTGAAAATTTGCTTAACGCCACTAGTCATTAGGAAAACGCAATTAAAACTTCAATGAGATGCCCTATACAGCTACTAGGATGGCTATAATAAAATCACAGAAGACGGAGTACTGATGAGGATATGTAGAAACATCAGTGGTATAGTTGCTTTGGAAAACAATAGGGAAGTTTCTTTTAAATTTAAATATACATTTATCACATGACTCAACTATCAATTCCTGGATGTTTACCCAAGAGAAATAAAAGCATATTCATACAGAGACCCATTTGCTAATGTTTATAGCAACTTTATTTGCATGGCCTTAAACTAGAAATAATCCAGAGGCCCATGTATTAGTAAAGGTATAATCAAATGGAACACTAGTTTGCGATAAAAAAAATACAATATAGACATATGTAACAGCATGAATAAATCTCCAACGCATTAAGTAAACTCAATAAAAAACAATCAAGGCTACATAGTATATGATTCAATTTTTGTGACATTATTTAATAGCCAAAACTGTAGCCACCCAAATCTGAGTGGGGTAGACAGGGGCTAGGTGTCAGGTTGGGGGTGAGGACTGATTACAAAGGGGCACCAGGTAACATAGTACTTTAGGTTGCTGTAACAGAATATCATAGACTGGGTAGTTTATAAACAACCAAAATTTATTTTTCACAGTTTTGGAGACTAGAAGTTCAAATTCAAGTTACTGACAGATTCAGTGCCTGGTAATGACTCACTTCCTGATTCAGAGGTGGCTGTCATTCTTTGGTCTCCTCACATTGTAGAAGGACGGGATATCTCCAGGGTCTCTTATAAAAAGCACTATCTCCTTTGATTAAGTCTCTGTTCTAATGACCTAATCACCCTCCATAGCCTCCAACTCCCAATACCGTTATATTGGGTATTAGATTTCAGCATAAAATTTCAGAAGAATATAAAAATTGAATCTATAGAAGAAGGGAATTTTTAGGATGAAATGTCTCCATTGAAGTGGTTGTTACACTACTGTAAACATTTGTCAAAAATCATCAAAATGAACACTTAGAAAATGCTGTTATATATAATTATCGTTTGGTTGTGTCCCTCCAAAAGGCATGTGTTGGAACATAATCCAATGAACCACTGTTGGGAGGTGGGGCCCAATGGGAGGTGTTTAGGTCATGAAGGCAGAAGCCTTGTGAACAGATTCATGCTGATTTAAAATAACTTAAGGCTGGGAGTTCAATCTCTTGCTGTCTCACCTTCCACCATGAGATGACACAGAAAGAAGGTCCTCACCAGACACTTGCCTTTGCATCTTGGATTTTCCAGTTTCCAGAACCATGAAGAATCTCTACAAATTGCCCAGTCTCTTATATTCCATTATAGCAGCACAGACTGAATGGAACTATACATGCATTGCATTTGAATGAATATTAGTAAGAAATTAAACTTTCACCACAATAAAGGAATCTTTGAATGAGCACTGGGTCCCTCTGAGCAAGGACATGGACAGATGTTATGTAAGAGAAAGGACTGGATCAGAACTTTGAGAGCAGAAAGCATCAAATATTCTACAGCTTGAGCCTTCTGTAATGGTAGCAGTAGGAACTGAAGATTCCTATGTTTTTGTTATCTTAGATGGTGAATTGGACTCCACTAATGGAGGGGCTTAAGATATGAGCAGCCATTTATTTTGTATAAACAGTTGTGCAAAATGAATGTGCCAATAAACCATAACAAAATAAATTGGGAGAGCTTCAAATCTAATCCACCTTTTAGGAAGTCTATGATGGATAGACTTGACCTACAGAATCTAGGCACACTTTTGATAAGCCAATAATTTCCTCTCTATATAGATACCCCTAATTCAGGCTTCAGGGGCTAAAAAGTGTTTCCAGAGTTGCAACAAAATGATCAATACTTGAACAATATAACACACACTACAAGATTCCTTACTTTGAATGTTGAATATGTGTAGATATAGAGATACTAACTGAAGAAATTAAAGTTTGGCAGCTTTTGAAAATGTAGTCATTCAAATATGTAAGGCATTGTTTGATGACACAGCCAAAAATAAAGTTTTCATATTTCTTTATTCAGTATTTTACATAATCTAGGGAGATATAAACTTCTGGCTAACAACAAAATAAATGTTCGCTTAGGAAACAAGACTCCCAGACTTAAACAGCGTTACAAAAATACATATGTGACCAGCTATGTTTGGTTTCTCCACTGTCTTTTGGTTGCACTCTAATTTTTCCAGCTTGAAGTATCTTGTCCTTACGCATTTTTAGACATCCAATACAGAGGTAATATTTATTTATTCAGTATTTGTCACTTTGAGAGTACTATGTTTTCTCAGATCCGAATCATCAAGTTGTTCTTGAATATTATACATTTCATTTTCAGGGTAGAATAAACTTTGTACTGATTATATTTGAATTTGTTACTTGAAGTGGAAATTGTAAGTGATAGCAGAAAGCCTGAGTGCTTTGAAATGAGGAATACTGGATAGTGAAATATTGGTTTAAATTCTGGATCTTCCAGTGATAGCTGCCATCAAGGACACAATTTCTTATCATTTTTAGCTTTAAATCACTCAATTTGGACATAGAAATAATAAACACATTTTACAAAGTTATGCTGGTGTGATGAGATCAGCATTCAGTAAAGGGAAGCTGATACGACTGTCAGTCAACGGATTCATCTAGCTATTTACCTACCCTTCTTTTGTTTTCCTCTCTGCAGCCAAAAGATTTAAGTTCAAATTCTGGATTGATGGTTTATTACATCTGTGACTTTTAGCAAGTTATGTACTTTGCAGTCTAAAATTTCACACTTATAAAGTATGATATTAACATTAAAGAGTCTATAAGAATCTAGTTTAGTGCCTGAAATATAGTAGGTGCTCATTTAATGACAGCTACTGCTATTTTAACTTTTAGACATCACTATTACTACAAAACTGGCTTTGATATTTTACCTTTCTAAAATCTATTTTTTTGCTTCCTAAAATGCAGACTGTCCTGCATCCAAACTATATTGGAAATTAAATATTTTAATGGAAAATAAAAATCACACACAGGTCAAGTAAGTTATAGTGGTTTTGAACAAAAGGCATACAATTTCTTTTTAAAAAAATATAAAAAGTATTAAAACTATGTTCAACACGAATATACTTATATGTGTATTATATACATGCTGGAAATATCAGTTTTTAAGGGACTACATAGCAGCTACATGTTTTGATAATTGACATTATTCAGCAAATTTTTCTAATACATGAAGTATGTCAAATGATGAGTTCAGTATAACATTTTTATCTGCATTGCTTTGTTACTTTTGTGCATTACTATTAAATGCATTGTTATATGTTGCTGTAAGTTGTATTATTGC
The DNA here is from genome assembly GCF_028878055.3 of Symphalangus syndactylus. Classification (NCBI taxonomy): domain Eukaryota; kingdom Metazoa; phylum Chordata; class Mammalia; order Primates; family Hylobatidae; genus Symphalangus; species Symphalangus syndactylus. The sequence goes on along the minus strand of NC_072435.2, from coordinate 2,992,795 downwards.
ATATTAAAATCATTCTTAGATAAAATAAAAATCAACAAGGTCATTTGCACAGCTCGAGAAAATGTTTTTATCATACAGAGATTACGCATTTTTCTTTTAGCACTTTTTTTTGCACGAAATCAATTATTTCAGGTTTTTTTTTTAAAAAAAACAGCTTCCAGGTAAAGTAAATATTTTCACTTTTAGCTACACATGGATATCCTCCATTATTTATGTTGTCATATACTTATCTTAGTAAAAGGTTTGACTAAAAATAACTGCTTATCCAAAGTGTACTTATGTTAAGTGTAGATATATTTTGAGTAAATAAAAAGCAGGTATTTTTTTCAGAGATAATCTTAAAAATGCTTTTTCATGAATCTGGAAGTTAAATAGCTGGAAATGAAATCCAGAAGTAAATGATACCACTTGTAAACATACCTCTGACATTAGGAGTATACAGGAAATTATGACAAGTGTCTGTTATCATAGATAAGTAAGGGTATCCCATGGGTAACTAAAAATGAGCATATTTAATGGGAGCCAAGTTTCGTATTTTTAAAAGACATGGAGAAATTTATTTCATAAGAAAAATCTGTTTAAAATGGAAAATCTTTGTAAAAAAACTACTCTTTTTAAAATCCTTTGCTAATGGCCTTCTTGAACTTTATCTTAATGTATATAAGAATTCTTCAAAAATCACATTATATAATTAATTAAGGATTTTAGAGAAAATTAGAAAGATACTGCAATATGTCAACAATGTTTAAAACTGATGTTAAATAAGTCTGGGCGCAGTGCCTCACTCCTGTAATCCCAGCACTTTTGTAGGCGGGTCACCTGAGGTCAGGAGTTCAAGACCAGCTTGGCCAACATGGTGATACCCCAACTCCACTAAAATTATGCAAATTACCTGTGTGTGGTGGTGGATACCTCTAGTTACAACTACTCTGGGAGGCTGAGGCAGGAGAATTGCTTGAACCTGGGAGGTGGAGGTTACAGTGAGCCGAGATCACACCACTGCACTCCAGCCTGAGAGACAGAGCAAGACTGTTAAAAAAAAAAAAAAGAAAAAAATATCGCTGCTAAATACGTTTCTGGCTATTACTAATTTCTATTTGTGATGGTCTAGTTTGTGCTTTTCTTTTTTAATAAAGACTTGTTTTTTAAAAGAAAGCACAGTGATCTGGATGATGTCTTATGGTAAAGCCTTGGGGTAAACTCCAAAGGGTAAGTATTAGCAGTGTCGATGCCACCTCATTACAGTAACCACAATACCACATTTAAAGTGAAAAAAAAATCAGACTTTTGTGAAGTGTCTTGCAAATTCAAATCCTTTCTATGATGGCAAATAAAACAGGAATTTGGAGCACCAAACTTGCCCCTTCCTCTGCAATAAACTAAACACAAAAGTTTCAAACATGTTTTAGAATGAATTCCTAATTTTATACATCAAATGACCACCCTCTCATCACATTGAATACCTATGGTAAGAAATTAGAATTCTCTCTCTCGTCCTTCCTTGTTAGTGTAGGGTAGAAGGGATTTTTTTTTCTCATCCATCACTAGGTTCATGGCTGAAGCACCTATAACAAAAGACAGTTTAACAACAGAAAAGCGTACATATTTATTTAATGTAAATTTTATGTGACATGTGGACCTTCAGAAATGAAGACCCAAAGAAATGGCGAAATCTATGTATATTTATGCTTAGGTTGGATGGGGAGTAGACAGTCATGAGGAAGCATGATTGAACAGAGGGAGTATGATCTAATGATAATAAGCTGGGGGAACTTAGCAAGGCCTGTTTGTTCATATTACTTTCTGTGTCCCAGTGTGACATTCCTTGTCTCCAGATATGAGGCACATGAGGCTCTTATCACATACTTCAGAGGAAGATCAGATTTTTTTTTTTTTTTTGAGACAGTGTCTCCTCTGTCGCCCAGGCTGGAGGGCAGTGGCGTGATCTCCGCTCACTGCAAGCTGCACCTCCCGGGTTCACACCGTTTTCCTGCCTCAGCCTCCCGAGTAGCTGGGACTACAGGCACTGCCACCACACCCGGATAATTTTTTGTATTTTTAGTAGAGACGAGGTTTCACCGTGTTAGCCAGGATGGTCTCGATCTCCTGACCTCGTGATCCACCCACCTCGGCCTCCCAAAGTGCTGGGATTACAGGCGTGAGCCACCGCACCCAGGTGAAGATCAGATTCTTTTACAGCTTGCTTCAGAGAAGAAGGATTGGAGAAGGTCAGAGACCTTTGTCCTTTGTGATTTTCTCAAATGTGAAGGTGCCATCTTCTGGGGTAGCACGTTCTGAACCCAATGCTCTGGGGTAGCGTGTTTTTATTTGTAGAATATCAAGAGAATGGTGTTGCATCTTTCAGAAAACCCAGTCTAGAAAATCTTAGGAATGAAATATACAACCTAATTTTATACATTTTTCTAATTTCTGTTTATGGTTAATATTTGAAGAAACATTCCCTCATGCATATATAGTTTTAGTTTAATGTAAGTGGATAAGATACATAATAATGCTGGTTGCAAAGATTTTGTGTTCCAGAAGAGTTCAATAATATTTTCCTTAAAGGTTGGCTTGTAAGAAGAAAATTTATTTCCAACATTTTAATCTCTGACTCTGCATTAGCCATTTTCAAGTAGATAAATTAATTTTTTTCACTTGAGTTATTTACTGAAAATTCGTGAACTTAATTGCTGAAAAGCTTCAGCTTTTGCTGTTTTTTTTTTTGCTAATCAGTGATTCAGTGATTACTATTTCTTTTCTATTTTCTTTATATGTACTGTAATTTCTCAATGGCATATAAAAAACCCTGGAAAGCACATTGAAAGTGGAATTATTTGAGCTGGACATATACTTGTGCATTAAAAAATTCTCCAAATATGTCTTTAAAACTTAATTAAAAATGTCAACTTAGAAACTTAATGTGCCTGGGTCTTAGTCCAGAGGACAGTGGTATCAGCTCAAACAGGAAGATAATGGAAGGGGATTTGAACTTTATGATAAGGACTCCTGGTCAGTTTAAGAAAGACAATGACAGGATCAGAATATACGTTACTGCCTGCTGTGTATATGCAGCAATAGCGGTTATACCTGGTTCTTTGTCTCCAAATCAGAGCACAGGCCCAACAAGAACAATCCTCGGTCCACTTATGAGGGAGTCTTATCCACTCAGTTGGAGGGATGGTTTCCCTGCATATTGCTGCAAACTTCCTGTCACTGCACCAGAGGTTTAGAATTAGCATTAATGACCTTCAAACAGCTTAATTTCCCCAGAGTCATTGAACACAGCTAGTTGGCCCTACTAGGCTGAAAGCCATATGGCATCAATTGTAAATGTTTTGCTACCATTTCCCAACATAACCACCTGCCTGATTTACTGTTTGCTGGATGCTCACCTTGAATGTGAATATGTCCACATAATTTTTTTCTTTAAATTAAGAAATGTAGTTTAAAATTATGATTCATTTTATCCTATTAAGATGTTGAAGGGGGATGCTGAAGAAGATTCACATTGTCAGTTTTGTATAAATCCACTTGTTGGAGAAAAGTGTTGAAATGAAATTAACAAAACCATCATATAAATATAAACGTGTAGATTGTTAAAATTACAGTTTTAGGAAATTTGCAACATAAAGTACAAGGTAAATAAATATCTCATTTTGAACTCACATATTTAGTACAAAATATTGCCCAAAATCCATCCTAGGGCTTGGGGATATTTAGAAAAGAGAAGACCCCCAGAGCTATAAATCATTAAAAAACCAGATAGCTTAACTTCAAAATGCATTTTATTTTTCTTAATCTTGGGTTTCAAGATAAAACCTTGAAGAAAACTGTAGAAGCCTTTACTCTTAGCCATAAAATAAACTCCATTTCCCCCCCTTTCCTACCATGTATACTCCCTTCACATTTATCTAATTGTATGCTGTCGTCTATATGCCTTCTTAGAAGTTGCAGGGGCTAATCTTGAGTCTGACAAAGGAAGCTTGGAGACTCAGCTGCAAAATTCCCAAGATTGCTGCAAGGTGGCTGGCTAGTCAACAACCCCGCCATTGTTGAGATGCTGCCAGCTCGTGATTCAGGAGGACTGAGACACAAAATAGCCACCAGAGCAAAACACACAGACACTGTACTCAGCACAATTCTTGCGCGCCTTCCTTATCAATTTTTCCACACTTAAACCCCTACCCTCACCCCCAAAATTGAAGTGGTTGGTTTGAATGGGAATCCGGCCACATCCCCTTTACTAGTTTTGTTTAGTAAAATCCCTTTCTACCAGACCTCACTCTTGTGAATTGGACTCTGCAAGTGGTAAGCATTCAGATCTGTATTCAGTTACAACGAAGTGATCTCTCTGCAATGGATACAGAAAAGATAGGTTCAAGGGGAAATATAGGGGAAGAGGGAGCGGGAACTTAAATATTGGGGATAAATGAATTTGGGATAATTAAAAGCAGACATAGAGAAAATTCTGAAGGGAAACTGGTAATAGTGTATATGGAGACATTGTGCTCCTCAATGGAAATGTTGAGGATACAATATTGCTTCCATGCATCTCCCTTTCAGCAATTCAGCCCAGTGACTTGATGCAATGACGTCACCCGTTCTCTTCTGAGGAAACAGTTTTAGACATTCAAAGCCCAGTTGTTCAATGTAGCCGAGATTCTTTAATTTCTATTTCAGCTAATTAGTAGCAATACAAACTCTTGCCAAACAAGAAATGTGAATTCTTAAAGATTAAATTTTATTTTATCTCTATCTAGAGGTAGGAAACCAATCTTTTGGGAGGCACAAATTAGGATGACAGCCAAAATTCATTTATTCATTCCAAAATAAAGCCTTTATGTGTAGCGAATTATTTTTCATAATTCTAGAAAGTGGCATGTTCCAGCAATTATAATTATAAAGTGTACTGTTTTTGGAGGGTAAAATAGTAAGTCACATCATTAAGGTCAAAATGATGTTTAAAGGAAAACTATAACTATGCCTTTAGTATATTAAAATTAGATAATATTTTGTACATCTGTCCCTGCAAAATAAAACACTTTTTATATGTTTTCTTTGGCTCACACACAACTAAATTTGATGAGATAAAATATACAAATATTTGACAGGGTCAATTTCCTTTTCAAGTTGGATTTTAATTAATTCAATAAGCATGTATTGATGACCTACTGTATGCAATACATTTGGCTATATTTAGCATATCTGATTTTGCTCTATCATCATGGATCGTGATGTTTGTGACGGGGGATGTTTGCGACTGGAAGCTTTTTTTTCCCATTAGCCAAATAAATAAGTAGGTAAATGCTTAAAGATTTTTTTAAAAATCCACGTGGTGTTATTTTGAGAGGTATAGAATTTATCTAAGCTCCAGTTCCTTCCATTGGAAAAATGAGTATTTAAATGAGGTAATATGTATAAAGGCAATGGCGGCTGGGCACGGTGGCTTGTGCGTGTAATCCCCGCAATTTGGGAGGCCCAGGTGGGACGATCGCTTTAGCCCGGGAGTTCAAGATCAGCCTGGGCAACAGGGAAAGACCCAGTTTCTACAAAATATTTTTAAAGTTAGCTGGGTGCAGTGGCACGTGCCTGTAGTCCCAGCTACTTGGGAGGCTGTGGCAGAAGGATTGCTTAGGCCTGGGAGGTTAAGGTTGCAGTGAGCTGTGATCGCGCTACTGCACTCCAATCTGAACCACAGAGTGAGACCCTGTCTCTAAAAATAAATACAGAAATAAAGACATACATACATACATACATAAAAAATAAGGCAAAGAGTAGGCCCTCAATAACATGAGCTAATATCAATCTGTATTTCCATAAATTGGTATCATTCTATGTATCCATAGCCTCCAAACCTGTTATAGTCCAGTCTTTGGCTCCTTTTCCTGTGGCTTTAAAAATTTATATTAGATAAGGAAAAGAATCACACTATATACTTACCCTTAACTGTTTTATAGTTATTTTCAGATTTACATTTCCTGTGGTTACCAAATTACAAATGGCTACATGTAAAAACATACCTTTCTGGACAGTTTAGTTTCTCAAAGTTCAGAGCAACTCATATGCACTTACATGTAAAAATTATATAAAATATGCATATGTTAACTTCTCATATATACTTAAAAGATACCTAACAAAATTGAGAGTTCGCAATGGTGTTACACACATATTTGAAGTTGCAAATAGAAAAAAACAGATATCCAGAAATCAGGCTGAGTTTATACCCTAGAGATATTTGCAATTCCTCCATAATAAAGTGACAGAATTTGTGACTTTGAAGCTAAAAATTATGCATAACTGCATTTTACACCATTTTAGCCATCAACAACTTATATTAACAACTAAATTAAGTTATACAGCAAGCCAGAAAAGATCGCAAATTTCTTATGTTCTAGTATTGGAAGAAGAAAGGCATTTTTAGTTTAAAATTTAGTATGTGACACAAAATGGCCAGATGGTGCACACAATCCATTTGTTGCAGGGCTTCTAGTTCTTTCCATGCATTGGAAGAAAACCAGGTGACAAGTTAGGCAGCAGTTTTTATGTAGGACATTTCCAAATTGCATATAATCAGAGAATAAGGATCTAGAAGGTAACTTCCAACTAAAACAAGCCATTCTGACTCAAAGTCACAAGAATTCAGTCTTAATAATCACAAATGCTTTCTGTTCTCAAGCTTAAAAATCTATTCTCTATTTTCTTTGGACTCACAGTGTCTTAGAATTTTTGCACACATAGTCTTACATTTTCCTCTTCACAGAATGGGATTGGCAGAAAAAATGAGAGAACGTTTTGCAGTTAGTGATTTTTTCCAAGATCACAGAGCTAGTCAATACACCATGTGATTCACATAAAACATGAGAATAGCCAGTATGGGGTACCTAGAAATGAGGAGCATTGCAATTATAATACAAACAAAAATTATACCCCATTTTACTAGTTTGAATCATTACCACAATAAACATGGATTCATAAGTTAGGCTGTGATAGAACCGAAAGAAGACATTTATGTGATTTTTTTTTAATGGCATGCATCTGCTCAGGACAGGCTGTACTTTTTAGAGGAACAACTTTATCCTTCAGTAAAAAATTCTGAAGAAGTGTGATATCAAAGCTCAATTAAACTTGATATTTAAAGTCTTTATACCAAAATAATGAATCTATTCATGAACAATACAAGAATGAGATTTGGCAGGAAAGCTATGTCAGTATATCTCATGTCAGTGCCTAGCTAGGATGCTAATTCACAAGAAAAAATATTGTCATTCTCCAATGTCGGACAGTTATTTGAAGCCTGTCTGCTTTTTTTGGTAGAGATACTTTAAATAAGGAACCTGGGGAAAGAGTTACAGATATCTACTGGCATGAAGAGGAAGACTGTTTACTGAATAGAATTGAATGGATATTTTTATGAGTATTGGTATTATTTCAATTTTCAATTAAAAAAATAAACTGGTATATGCAAAATCTTCATGCTCTGGGCCATATTGAAAGATAGTAAATAATTGAAATAAAATGCCGAGATATTGGTGGGGACCCGTCTGCACCTACTAGGGTCTTGATGTTACCTGAGCCCCCTTAGGTATTTTAAATATGTGCCAGAAGACAGTGCTTCTCAGGACATGATTTTTCTATTCCTAAAAATAAGTTACAGGAACAATAGACAAATGAAGACTAAATGTTTCAAGAGGGAACCCATATAATGGGTTAAATGAGGCACAGGATAGCAGTGTGTGAGGCATTTTGTATTAGAGCTCATTTAAAATACCATCGGTTACATGAGGTTTCAGAAAAAAAGAAAACAGCCTGTGTTCTGCATAAACAACTGTATGCAATGTATTGTAAAACGGGTATGAGGAATTAAGGAAAGAATGCCTTTTCTTCTGGTGTTCATCTTCCTCCTGGTTCCTAGTCAACTACAACAATTTGTTTTCTAATCTTGCTTATGGCACCTTCCATGGCAACAGGTGTTTACTCATTTTGACAAATGCCACTTTATTAACAATCGTGATGTATGCAAAGAGGACTAACAATCCCTCTAGTTATGCAAAGGACAGGCACAGTACCCGCTGGGGATCAGAGCCTACCAACTTTGTGACAGCTCACAGTATATTTTCACTATTGAAGCCAATGGAGTATATATTGAATATACACGTTGTTCAAGGATTGGTCCTGCTTTATGCTTGAGGCTTATTTTATTTTCAATGTGTCCTGATTTATTAAACTAGTTTTATGATGGGCACACCTAAAGAGCATCTGTCTCCTATACAAGAAATGGCCATGTTATAGTGACAAACTTGGCAATGTAGAAATAAACTTAGAAATGTAGGCAAATATGAGATGATACCTGAACATCATCTCAGCCACACCACAGTTATTGAGATATTGTTTTCTAAGGGTAAGGTCCAAACACTTTATCATATTTTTATATCTTGCATGTAGTAGATAATTTATATACATACCAATCACACACACACACACACACACACAGACACTCAATGTCATAGCAATCTAATTAGAAATAAAAGCTTCTAAATTTCAAATAATGTGGAGCAAAACTATAAAATATTGTCTTAAGTTGTACAAATTTTTTAAAAAGATGATTCACAGAATTATGGAGGATATTGATCCAATTGAATAAAACATAAAGCCCTGAATACTTCTCCACTCTTCCATTTTTATAGAAACTAAGAAGCAATTTAAAGATTTCTTTTTTAATGTGAAGAAAAATGTTTTGTTAGATTTTCTGCTAAATGCCATTTAAATAATCAATTTGCCAACATTTAGGGAAATTGAGTATGCCACTTCCCTAAAAAGCTTGTCATTTCTCTTTAGGGTAACGTGTAACAGAGATGCATAGGAAAATTCAGGGATGTGCTTTGAAATACTATTAGTAGATAGCAAATGGGGGATAGATGGATAAAAATTTATTCTATATATTACTGGGCAATAGTTAAAGGGAATAATGTATCTCTCTATATACATGGGTCTCAAAATTGGCCTCAAAAATGATACTGAGTTTAAAAACACTAAGTGAAACATGGTGAATATCACATTTCCCTGTGTAAATATAAAAATAGAAAAAATATAACAATCATTGTTGATATATATTTAGGAAAGAAAGGATTAATTGTTTAATATTGAGAGTAGATTAGACACACACATATATTAAGTATATAAGAATTAGCCTTTGGATTTGTTAATTTTTTGTTTTAATCTGCTGTATCTCTATTTACTATTTCATTCATTATTATTTTTGGTTTTTATAATTGCATTTCTTCTGCTTGGGTTTCTTATGTTTTCCCTAATATCTTAAGTTAACTGTTGAATTTATCTGTTTTCAGACTTTATTGCTTTCTTGTATGTTTTAAATATGCTTTCCTATTTCCAAATCTACAAATTTTTCAAAAAAAATTGTTTTTTTCTGACTTTGAACTTCGTTGTGCTTAGAGAAGTATATCTGTCTGATAATTCCTTGGAATTGGCTGATATGTGCATTATGTCTTCCCCACGTGGTTCGGTTTTCTCTGAAGCTCCGTGCGTACCTGAGAACACTGTGTATTCCTTGGTATGATGGGTTTGCTGACTTCTTCATATGTTTTGAGGAAAGTTATTAGAGGCATCGAAGTTGAAATCAGTGTATAATTATCATTGCTTTATGATGTTTTCCATTCTATGTGATGCTTTGTGCCTTAAAGACTTCACTCTATAATATTAATATAGATACACCAGCTTTCCTTTGACTAATATTTAAGCTGCCTAATTTCTTATCCATTGTGTATAAGTTTTCCCATGTTTTTATTTTCATGTGTGATTCTTCGATAGTATAATCCTGGATCTTATCTTTTATTGAATTTAACCTTTAACTAGAAAGTTAATTTATTTACATTTATTAGGATTGCTGTTATATTTGGATTCATTACCATCCTATTTCTTTTTATGTATATTCCTATTTTGCTTCATCGCTTTTACTTTTTATCACTTTTTCTGCATCCTTTACATGAAGTTTTTATTTAAATTCTATTTCCCTCTTTATTCTTTTAATAGCTACCATGAATTTTTAACAGATTTATTTAAAGTCTACATTAATCATTTTCTCTATTCCTTCTTTATATAACATAGGGAACTTCGAATTATAAAAATCAAATCACCTGCTATTTAGTCTTACTTATTGTCCCATATTTTAATTATATCCTTTCTTTATTCCCAAATTTCATATTTTTGTTATTTCACGCAGACTCTGTGGTTTATCTACATGCTTTCCACGTTCTTCACTCAGCATTTCTTCTTGTATCTCCAGCTTTCCTTTTGTGGTTATTTTCCATCTTGTTGACATATCATCAAAAGTTTGTTGAAGTGTGAATCTATTCACTTTTAGGTTTCCTAAAGGGAGTTTTAGTTTTTCTTTTAGGTTTACTTACATCTTACTTTTGAATTATTTCAAACATGACAAAATATGTGAGAGGAGTACAAATATTAATACTTCCTATATACCTTGCGCCCACATCCTTTACTTGTTTATGTTTTACTGAATGCACTTTATCATTCTCTCTCTCTCTCTCTTTCTTCATCCTCAGTGTTCATTTTATTACCATGTTGACAGGAAGAGTTGTTCTTGACATTAAGTAAGGATTTTAAATCAGCTTATTATCACTGCAAATTTCCAAAAGACAGAAAGAAGGGTAACAGTGTGAATCTCTCTATGGCTTCTAGTAAAAATGGAAATATTGCTTAGATTGGAGGAAGGTCATAGAGCACTCTCAGAAGAAATATGATCGTATTGCCATCATAGAAGCAATACATTTGTCTTTTGTCTCCTTACTTGTTTATATTTTTTCAACTATTTAAATCAAACAATTTGAGGTGAAAGTGCACCACCACTCTCACATACCAATAACAAGATAGAACACTGGAAATATTATTTCCCAAACATGAGTTTTCATTTTGATGATAGTCAGCTACTAATCTAGATGCTTGATATAAGAGATATTATCTAAGCTCTACCATACCTGTATCAGTAGAATTACTTCCCTATTATACATGAAGATATACAGGCATACCTTGGAGATATTGCAGATTCAGTTCCAGACCACTGCAGTAAAGCAAACATTGCAATAAAATGAGTCATATAAATTTGTTGCTTTTCCAATGCATAAAAAAGTCATGTTTACATTACAATATAAGCAGCTGAGTGTGCAATAGAAGTATGTCTAAAAAACAATGCACATACTTTAATTTTAAAATACTTTATTGCTAAAATGCTCAGGATTATCTGTTCCTTGATCAAGTTGTGATTTTTCACAGGTAAAGGGTTTGGTCCCAGTGTTGGTGGCAGCTGACCAATCAGGGTGGTGGTTTCTTAAGGTTAATGTGGCTGTGGCAATTTCTTCTAACAAGGCAGCAATGAAGTTTGCCACATTGGTTGATTTTTCCTTTCGTGAAAGATTTTTTTTTTTTTTTTTTGTAGCATGTGATGCTGTTTGATAACTTTTTCCCCACAGTAGAACTTCTTTCAAACCCAAATTCTGCCACTGCTTTATCAATTCAGTTTCTGTAATATTCTAAATTCTTTGTTGTTATTTCAGGAATGTTCACAGCATTATTACCAGGAGTAGATTCTATCTCATGGAACAACTTTCTTTGCTCATCTGTAAGAAACAACTCCTAATGCATTAAAATTGTATCTTGAAACTGCAACAACTCAGTCACATCTTCAGGCTCCACTTCTAATTCTAGTTGTCTTGCTGTTTCCACCACATCCGCATTTACTTCCACTGAAGAGTTAAACCCCTCAAAGTCATCTGTGAGAGTTGGACTCAACTTCTTCTAAACTCCTGTTATTGTTGATATTTTGGACTCCTCCCAGGAATCACAAATGTCCTTAGTGTCATCTAGAGTGGTGAATCCTTTCCTGAAGATTTTCAATTTATTTTACCCAGATTCATCAAGGGAGTCATTATGGCAGCAATAATCTTACTATGTTTAGTTCTTATGTAATAAAACTTGAAAGTTGAAATTACTCCTTGATTCAGAGGCTACAGAATGGATGTTGTGTTAACGAGCTTAAAAACACGAATATCCTTGTTCATCTCCATCAGAACTCTTGGGTGTTCAGGTACATTGTCAATGAACAGCAATATTTTGAAAGGACTCTTTTTTTTCTGAGCAGTAGGTCTCAAGAGCAGGATAAAAATATCCAGTAGACCATACTGTTAACAGATATGCTGTCATTCAGACTTTGCTCCATTTATAGAGTACAGGGACAGTAGATTTAGCACAATTTTTACTATTTTCAGAATCGTTAATCAGTATTGGCTTCAACTTCAATTTACCAGCTGAATTAGCCCCTACCAAGAGTGTCACCCTGTGCACTGAAGCTTTAAAGCCAGGCATTGACTTATTTTCTAGCCATGAACGTCCTAGACAGCATCTCCTTTCAATATAAGTCTGTTTCATCTACACTGAAAATCTCTTGTTTAGTGTAACAACCTTCATCTATTATCTTAGCTAGATTTTCCAGATTATGTGCTAAAGCTTCTACATCAGCACATGCTACTACTTCACCTTGCACTTTTTCTTTTATTTTGGGATGGCTTCTTTCCTTAAAAATTATCAACCAACTTCTTCTAGCTTCCAACTTTTCTACTTCATTTCTCTCAGCCTGAAGATAATTGAAAATAATTTGGGCCTTGTTGTAGTTGGTTTGGTTTTCTATCCAGACTAATAAAACGTTCTTCCTATCAGCAACAAGTCTGTTTTACATTCTTTGTCGTTCATTTGTTCACTGTAGTAGCACTTTCAATTACCTTCAAGAACTTTTCCTTTGTGTTCCTAAGTTGGCTGTTTGTTATAAGAGACCTAGCTTTTAGCCTCTCTCAGCTTTCAACATGCTTTCTTCATTAAGTTTAATCATTTCCAGCTTTTGACTTAAAGTGAGAGATGTATGATGCTTTTCTTCTCACTTGAACACTTACAGGCCATTGTAGGCTTATTACTTGGCCTAATTTTAATATTGTTGTGTCTCAGGGAATAGTGAGGCTTGAGGAGAAGAAGAGAGATGGAAGAACAGCTAGTTGCTGAAGAAGTGGGAACACACATGATATTAATTAAGTTCACTGTCTTATATGTGCAGAGTGTATGGTGTCCCACAAACAATTACAATAGTGACATAAAAGATCATTGATCACAGATAACCATAACTAATATAATGACAATGAAAAAATCTGAAATATTGTGAGAGGTACTGAACTGTGACCCAGAAACCAAAAGTGAGCACATATTGTTGGAAAAAATGGTGTGGATAGAATTGCTCAAGGCAGGCTGGTCAAAACCTTCAATTTGTAAAATCACAACATCTACAAGAAAAGTGCAATGAAACAAAGTACGCTTGCCATTGCTCCAGGTTACAGAGAGAAAAAGTGGAAGAGATTAGATTCAAATCAAATCTCTGTGATGCCAAAATCCATGATCTTAATCATTAAATACATTGCTTCCAATTTTATGTCTAGATAATATATATTTCATAGGTTTTATATAAAAATCTATTGTTTAACATCATCTCATTAGTAATATATATATAATATTCAGAAAGTTTAAACAATGGTTACTTAAATGAACTACTGCTTTATTAAGCAAGATACAAATCTTAATCTGTAATATATATTTAGAAGTAGGATTTATAACATTAAAATAAGCCATGATGGTTTTTCCAAAATAATGAGAAAATGACCCCTTAAATCAATTATACTTTAAAAAGAAAGATGCCTGTTTTATCTGTCTTTATGAAGGAGATGAAATTTGGCAAGGCAAAAACTTTAGGTTGTTAAAAGAAGCAAGTTAACTCATGTTTATGTTTTATAACTTATTTTATTTTTTAAAACAACCTTGAGTTGAGTTTTCTTTGTATTTATTTTGTACTATTTTAAGATGTATAGGTCATTTGCAAGTAGTTAGTTGCTGAATTTTCGGTGCAATCCAAATACTTAGTTTAGTATTACCTGTGGTTTACCTGCTAATTTAAACAGATGACTATAACATGCAAATTAAGATTATAACCACGCATTTTCAACTGCAAACTATATGGAAAGAGTATTCGATATGAAAAAGACAAAATAAAAATTACATAGTTTCTATTTTCTTTGCAGTTTAAAAATGAATTGGAAAATGAATTAGTAATAATGTTTAAAATGCATTTAATTGTGTTTTTTAATGTTGCATGGCATAAAATTTTGATAGCTCGGTTAGAAATGTATGTCTGAACTAGATTTCACAGAAACTGTTTTCCTCTTTGTATTGGTGAAATACTAACTGCTGTGTCTTGATATGACCACTTGATGGAACTCTTTCATTTTGCTTTCAGCATTCTCTAAGCAGTGACAAACTTACCTTTCTGGGCAGGTATAAAAGTATATATATGTATGTGTGTGTGTATATATACATGTGTATGTATGTGTGTGTGTATATATATGTATATATATGTGTGTGCCTATATATATGTATATATATGTGTGTATATATGTGTATATATATGTATGCTTAAAGGAATTCGTTATTTGGCATATTTAGTATTCTCTACCTTTTTTATGTATGTCAATTTTATTTATTTCTATGGAGAACCACAGTGTTAGTAAGTCGATCTGTAGAAAAAAAAATACTACTTCTTAAATAAACTCTTGTTCTCATTTCCCTCCAAGAATTTTTGGCAGAAAATTAATTTTAAATAATTCTTAATATTTAAATATAATAATATCCAAAATGTTATTTTCTTTATAATCAAACTGAAACTCTATTTCTGGGATGCCTTCAAAATTAATAGTCAGAAGCATTCACAAGGTCTTGGGAATTAGAGGGTGTTAGGTAGTTGTGGGAACTTCCTAACAATTATCCTTATTAAGAAAGATAGCTTGAGAAGGGGAGAGATTGATTTTGAAGTGAAGCTTTCAATAAAGTCATATAGAACAATTAGGAAAAACTAGAAGTGAAGGACGGGGTGAAAATCACCTTCTCTTCTTTGAAAACATTGACGCTATAGGTCATCCAAGAGGTGTGGATTAGGTATCAATCATCTATTTGTGACCTTTCATTTAAACTTTCTGAAGTTTTGCATAAAATAGGGATAATCGTAAATCTCTCACGAGGCTCAGATACAATAAAACTCACTATAGTAACACATTTGTAAACTCTAAAAACATCGTGGAACTAGTAGTTGTTGGAATGATCACATTGTTGTAAAGAAAGCCCACATTAAGCATGTCAGCATATCTCGGAGAAAAAGGCCGTCTTCGGTAACTCTACCTTACAAAATATTTTCCATGCTCTGTAGTGTCTGGCTCCTAGTCACAAGAATCTCAAGGAAGTAAGGCCTCTTTTTTGTTTGCCATTTATTCTAAGTGATCTCTGCCACTTCAGTGGCATCTAGTCCTATGCTAATGGTGGCCAAATCATTTCTCCAGTCCAGAATCTCTACATGAACTCCATCATCCTATTAGACACTTTCTCCCCAATATTCTGAAAACTTAAATTTCTCTTTGCTTAAACCAAACTCACTGTGTTTATTCTGCAAAACTGTTGCATACACTTGGCTGACAGAGTTTTTGGTTTTTAAATTGATGACTGTGATTAATTTCTCTTTTGGCTCCCCAGTACCCAGCCTACAGTAGTCAGTCACTGATTAACCATTGAATGAATGAAGTATTTTGAAGCTCAAGACATAGATTTGACCGAATGGTGATAATTTCAAACATTAATTTGTTTTATTGTGACTCTGTTAGAGATTGGCTTATACAATATTACTTTCCTACTGATTCTTGTTTTTATCTATTTTTGGTCTACACAAGGCATTGAAAATATAAGGCACTGAATGTGCCCTCATTTTCAGAGTTTAAAAGAAATTTCATTGCTGCACTAATGATAAAAATTTAATCAACTCTTTTTTAGGAATAAGTTATAAAATACTATTCATGCTTTTTCTCAATATACACTTTTTCTTCTTCAATTACTGGAGTGAGGAAACTCACTTAAGAGGAATGTCTTTCAATAAGAGCATCTGTAAGGAAAAAGCATATTTTCACTGCCAAGAAAAACTATCAGATAAAATACATTCATTGTACAAAAGAATTATGAACGATTTCTGTAGACATGCAATATGGTATGTACTATTGAATGTGTTGAGGATAAAGTAATAAACAAAAGTACATGTTCTTACATTCTTTGAGCTTGTGTGGGAAACCCAATATAAACAAATGTGCTATTTATATTTTGGTTTAACTTACTTTATTTCAGGTTGCAACAGAACTATACAAAATGTGAAGTAGGGAAGGTGATGAAGTAACACAGGCTGCTATTTTCTAATGGGTTGTCAGAGAAGATCTGTCTAAGGGGAGACTTTATATAGATATCTGAGTGAAATGATGGGCCAAGTCATTTGGGGAAGACATTTTGGATTGCCTCGAGAGGTCTCAAGAACCTTCCAGGGCTCTCCAGAACCCCTCTTCAGGGATCTCTGAAAAGATACTGATTACAGAGATGTCTGAGGACTGAGCTGGGACAATCCAACATTTGTAGTACTGATGCAAAGAAAGCCCACCAAAAGAGATTTAGATCATTTCTACAGTTCTATAAAAATATTTTTATGACTCCTAATTTTCATTTAGTTAGCGTATTTTTTCTTCTTCATGTCACCTTTACCCTTTTGTTGACTGTAAAGAAATCCATACACTTACGCAATGTATTCTGTGACAGCATAAGCTGTTTTCAATGATGGGAGCATCAATTTATAGGTAAGTATAACTCAATTAAAGCACATAAGTTCAGGTACTAAAATCAATACAAAGAGCATATTCTGCTACCTCCCAGTCGCCCGCCCCCGGTTTACATATGCTTAACATTTCTGGTGGACAGAATCTTGCTGCTTGTGTGGGATTCTTGACATCACAATATTCATCGTAGAGTAGGCATGCAATGCTTTTAATTTAAATCAATAAGTTAATCTCAAGGGGCAGGGAAGTGAGCAAAAGGGGGCTTATGACCCTTTTTCCTAAAGAGCAACCAATGGTCAGCCATCGTTGATTGCTACACAAGGCCACTCCTGAGATCCCAGTTCTAATATCATAAATAATCAAGTACATGAAAATAATAGAAAGTGAAACCCATGCTTTCCTGACAACAGTGTCTTGCTTCTGGAGATAAAACTAATGATTTTCCCAGAAAATTTTTAAGCAACATTTGGAGGAAAAGCTAAAGAGAGATTTGAATATTATTCCTTTAGGACAGGATTGCCTGGTAACTTACAGGGCACCTATTTAAATGTGAACTTCAGATAAGCCTCTAAGTATTTAAGATGTTCTTATACTAAAAAGTTATTTGTTTTTTACATGAAATTGAAATATAACTAGAAATCCTCTATTTATATTTGCTAAATCTGACAATCCTATGTTAGGAATACTTTAGACAGATTAGGGTAAGATACATTTTCTGGAAACATCAAGCAACCTATTTTTGTTCGTCCATCAATCAAAGCCAAGGAGCCAATAGGATAGATTAGTATGGCTAAATGTCTTAGGCTATTGGCAAAAAGTGTGGGTGTAGTATTTTTCAAGACAAAATAAAAGAAAGGAAGTTAGCTTTTAGATGTATGAAATGTTCTTTCTTAGCTGTGATTTTATTAAAAAATATACTGAGATGAGAAAATCAATCCTTTCTCAGATGAGAAGAAATCCAAACATAAGCACAATAAAACGTGTGAAAGCAATAAAATACATGCTATAGAATTCAACCATATTCAAATATATACTGATAGAGCAAATATGAGAGAGGATAATAGTACATGAAGCTACACTAGGCCCTCTTCCATGAAAAATCATAGGCTCAAATTGTCTGTGGAGGGGCTAGGCCATTCATAATGACAAAAGATGAAGACAATAATAAGAGTTATATAACATTTTTAGTAGTTATATTAAGCTTCTAAGTGAGGTTAAAAAGTAACAGAAATATTCCCAACCGTGTGATAAAAACATTAAAAAATTACTACAATTGACAGAACTCCAGGATCATAAGAGACTTGTTAGATTCTAAAGGAAGTTGCTAATGAATAAGGAAAGCTGTTAAACAGGCATTGAAAATCTCCAAAGAACTAGGGCATGCATTAAAGAAATCTTCAGGAAAATGCAATATAGTAAAATTCAGAAAAAAATGTTTAACTGTGGTGTGGTATAAAACTCCAGTGGTGTGAATTTCAGAATCAAGAATAGACCTGAGAAGGAAGAGGAAGAGGAGTAGGAGGGGGACCTTTCTACCAAAGATCATTACCTGTCAAAACCATGAAGTCTCTTAATAAAATAAGCTACTGACTAGATTTTAAATTTGCATTGGAAATGCCATGACGATTAAAAATTTTTACATAAAAAAAGGCCTTGGTTATTTGAATGTGTTCTCTAACTCTGGTTGTGTGCTTGGAATTAAAGCCCTATCACTGGCGTTCCAACTCTGCTGTGATCCTATTTTGGGGGCTAGTTCCTGGCAATGATGCTATGAGCATATTTGCCAAATTGTCTAAAGACCACTTTTCTTGTTATGCAAATATCAGTTTAGTCATCCAACTTGTGTATACAGTTCTGGAACAAGAAGCATCTGGAAAAAAAAGAACATATTATGACACTTAGCTAAAAGTGGGGGATGGGGATATTCTTTGGAGGAAAAGAATTCTATCAAGGACCTAACATATTTAATTCTGTTCGTTAAAAACAAATTTCCAATGGTTTCAAACCAGAAATTAATTAAAATAAAAATGGGAGTTAACATGAAATATTAACAAAACTTTATCATTCCTATTTGTTTTTGTTAACTGTGATTAATAAGTGTTCAGAAAAAACATGGCATTATATTAATGTCTCCTAAATATTTGAAAATCTATAATTTAGCACTTCTTACATTTCTTTATTATTATTATTATACTTTAAGTTCTAGGGTACATGTGCACAATGTGCAGGTTTGTATACATGTGCCATGTTGGTGTGCTGCACCCATTAACTCCTCATTTACGTTAGGTATTTCTCCTAATGCTATCCCTCCGCCAACCCCCCACCCCATGACAGGCTGTGGTGTGTGATATTCCCAACCCAGTGTTCAAATGTTCTCATTGTTCAATTCCCACCTGTGAGTGAGAACATGCAGTGTTTGGTTTTCTGTCCTTGCGATAGTTTGCTCAGAATGATGGTTTCCAGCTTCATCCATGTCCCTACAAAGGACATGAACTCATCCTTTTTACAGCTGCATAGTATTCCATGGTGTATATGTGCCACATTTTCTTAATCTAATCTATCATTGATGGACACTTGGGTTGATTGCAAGTCTTTGCTATTGTGAATAGTGCCACAATAAACATATGTGTGCATGTCTTTGTAGCAGCATGATTTATAATCCTTTGTGTATATACCCAGTAATGGAATTGCTGGGTCAAATGGTATTTCTAGTTTGAGATCCTTGAGGAATCACCACACTGTCTTCCACAATGGTTGAACTACTTTACAGTCCCACCAACAGTGTAAAAGCCTTCCTATTTCTCCACATCCTCTCCAGCACCTATTGTTTCCTGACTTTTTAATGATCGCCATTCTAACTGGTGTGAGATGGCATCTCATTGTGGTTTTGATTTGCATTTCTCTGATGACCAGTGATGATGAGCCTTTTTTCATGTGTGTGTTGGCTGAATAAAGGTCTTCTTTTGAAAAGTGTCTGTTCATATCCTTTGCCCATGTTTTGATGGGGCTGTTCGATTTTTTCTTGTAAATTTGTTAAAGTCTTCGTTGATTCTGGATATTAGCCCTTTGTCAGATGAGTAGATTGCAAAAATTTCCTCCCATTCTGTAGGTTGCCTGTTCACTCTGATGGTAGTTTCTTTTGCTGTGCAGAAGCTCTTTAGTTTAATTAGATCCCATTTGTCTATCTTGGCTTTTGTTGCCACTGCTTTTGGTGTTTTAGTCATGAAGTCCTTGCCCATGCCTATGTCCTGAATGGTATTGCCTAGGTTTTCTTCTGGGTTTTCATGGTTTTACATATCACATTTAAGTCTTTAATCCATCTTGAATTAATTTTTGTATAAGGTGTAAGGAAGGGATCCAGTTTCAGCTTTCTACATATGGCTAGCCAGTTTTCCCAGCACCATTTATTAAATAGGAAATCATTTCCCCATTTCTTGTTTTAGTCAGGTTTGTCAAAGATCAGACGGTTTTAGATGTGTGGTGGTATTTCTGAGGCCTCTGTTCTATTCCATTCGTCTATGTTTCTGTTTTGGTACCAGTACCATGCTGTTTTGGTTACTGTAGCCTTGTAGTATAGTTGGAAGTCGGGTAGCATGATTCCTCCAGCTTTCTTGTTTTTGCTTAGGATTGGCTTGGCAATACAGGCTCTTTTTTGGTTCCATATGAACTTTAAAGTAGTTTGTTTCCAATTCTGTGAAGAAAGTCATTGGTAGCTTGATGGGGATGGCATTGAATCTATAAATTACCTTGGGGAGTATGGCCATTTTCACAATAGTGATTCTTCCTATCCATGAGCATGGAATGTTCTTCCATTTGTTTGTATCCTCTTTTATTTCATTGAGCAGTGGTTTGTAGTTCTCCTTGAAGAGGTCCTTCACATCCCTTGTGAATTGGATTCTTAGGTATTTTATTCTCTTTGTAGCAATTGTGAATGGGAGTTCACTCATGATTTAGCTCTCTGTCTGTTACTGGTGTATAGGAATGCTTGTGATTTTTGCAGATTGATTTTGTATCCTGAGACTTTGCTGAAGTTACTTATCAGATTAAGGAGATTTTGGGCTGAGATGATGGGGTTTTCTAAATATAAATCATGTCGTCTGCAAACAGGGACAATTTGACTTTCTCTTTTCCTAATTGAATATTTATTTCTCTTTATTTCTTTATTTCTTTCTCTTGCCTGATTGCCCCGGCCAGAACTTCCAGCACTATGTTGAATAGGAGTGGTGAGAGAGGGCATCCCCGTCTTGTGCCAGTTTTCAAAGGGAATGCTTCCAGTTTTTGCACATTCAGTAAGATATTGGCTGTGCGTCTGTCATAAATAGCTCTTATTATTTTGAGATACGTCCCATCAATACCAAATTTATTGAGAGTTTTTAGCACGAAGCGCTGTTGAATTTTGTCAAGGGCCTTTTCTAAATCTATTGAGATAATCATGTGGTTTTTGTCTTTGGTTCTGTTTATCTGATGGATTATATCTATTGATTTGCGTATGTTAAACCAGCATTGCATCCCAGGGATGAAGCCAACTTGATCTTGGTGGATAAGCTTTTTGATGTGCTGCTGGATTCGGTTTGCCAGTATTTTATTGAGGATTTTCGCATCGATGTTCATCAGGGATATTGGTCTAAAATTCTCTTCTTTTGTTGTGTCTCTGACAGGCTTTGGTATCAGGATGAAGCTGGCCTCATTAAATGAGTTAGGGAGGATTCCCTCTTTTCCTATTGTTTGGAATAGTTTCAGAAGGAATGGTACCACTTCCTCTTTGTACCTCTAGTAGAATTCAGCTGTGAATCCTGGCCTTTTTTTGGTTGGTAGCTATTAATTATTGCCTCAATTTCAGAGTCTGTTGTTGGTCTATTCAGGGGTTCAGCATCTTTCTGGTTTAGTCTTGGGAGGGTGTATGTGTCCAGGAATTTATCCATTTCTTCTAGATTTTCTAATTTATTTGCATAGAGGCATTTATATTATTCTCTGAGGGTAGTTTGTATTTCTGTGGGATCGGTGGTGATATCCCCTTTATCATTTTTTATTGAGTCTATTTGATTCTTCTCTCTTTTCTTCTTTATTAGTCTTGCTAGTGGTCTATCAGTCTTGTTGATCTTTTCAGAAAACCAGCTCCTGGATTCATTGATTTTTTGAAAGGTGTTTTGTGTCTCTATTTCCTTCAGTTCTGCTCTGATCTTAGTTATTTCCTGACTTCTGCTAGCTTTGGGATGTGTTTGCTCTTGCTTCTCTAGTTCTTTTAATAGTGATATTAGGGTGTCGATTTTGGATCTTTGCTGCTTTCTCTTGTGGGCATTTAGTGCTATAAATTTCCCTCTACACACTGCTTTGTATGTGTGCCAGAGATTCTGGTATGTTGTGTCTTTGTTCTCATTGGTTTCAAAGAACATCTTTATTTCTACCTTCATTTCGTTATGTACCCAGTAGTCATTCAGGAGCAGGTTGTTCAGTTTCTATGTAGTTGTGCAGTTTTGAGTGAGTTTCTTAATCCTGAGTTCTAATTTGATTGCACTGTGGTCTGAGAGATAGTTTGTTGTGATTTGTGTTCTTTTACATTTGCTGAGGAGAAGCACTTCTTACATTTCTGATGTGAAAACTGTTAAACACTATGGCATCCTAGTTTAATAATTACATATTGAGTGGTCCAAACAGACCATAAATTTTTCCGAAAGCAATATTCATATCACACACATTGAAGTTATTTTCGACTGGATATTATACGATGCTGCTTATTTAGGCAAGATAGGGTTTTCTTTTAATATTGAAATGTGTGATGTACTAAAGAACGTTTATGTTGAAGCTTTAAAAAGACAGAAATAAGAGAAACCCAAACACATTCTGACTGGCTTTAAAAGTAAGAATAAATAGTCCTTCCAAAGCATCATAAAATGGATATAACAGCAAAAAAAAAAAAAATGGGTAGAAATGTTATCGTTGTTTATTCTTTGTTTCCTCAAGGGGAAAAAATAGCACTTTTATCATGGTTGGGACATAACTTCTAAAGAAAAACAAGTTTAGAGCTTTCTATGTATTTTCTATTTCTTTCTTTAGACAATATTACCACGTGGTCTGGTCTAATGCAGCTGTGACACATACACACACACACACATCACCGACCAGGATAGGCTGTGTTATTGCTTTTGCTTCTTAGTGTGAATATTGAAAGGCCACAGGGTCACCTTCAGCTCTTTGGACACTGGCTTCCTGTACGTCCTGCTGTGTTTCCTGCTTGAATGCACAAGCCTTATTGCACCGAGTATGTTTTGCAGAAATGTACCTTGATATGCCACATAATTCCCATACACATTTGCGGGCCTGCACTCATTATCTATTGAAAACAATCTGACCGAAAAGTGACAGTCTCGATTGCGATTTTCATTTGATCTTACAAATTATTTCCAAGGGCCACGGTGTTGGCACATTTGTAACTCCTGTGTCTCCTTCACCCTCTACAACAGACTTAGCCCCACCTTTTCATGGAAAAGCACAAGACCCTCAAATCATTGTGTTGTCCTAACGGCTTTCAAAGAATTACTTCCTTCGAAGTTATTTTCCTCTTTTTTTAACTTACATTTCTAAAGCTAGAGTCAGGATAGTTGATTCTGGTGCTGAAAAAAAATCAGTTAATAACGATTTTTATAAACTTCTACACATTTCTTTTGTGTAGGGTTGGTGTCATGGAATATTGTGCATTTGGAGGTTAGAAAGAAACTGGTTCACTTTTTTTTTTTGAGGCAGGATTTCACTCTGTTGCCCAGGCTGGAGTGCAGTGGTGCGATCTCGGCTCACTGCAACCACCGCCTCCCGGGTTCAAGTGATTCTCCTGCCTCAGCCTCCCAAGTAGCTGGGATTACAGGCACCCGCCACCACGCCCAGTTAATTTTTGTATTTTTAGTAGAAATGGGGTTTCACCATGTTGGCCAGGCTGGTCTCCAACTCCTGACCTCAGGTGATCTGCCTTCCTCGGCCTCCCAAAGTGCTGGTATTACAGGTGAGAGCCAACACGCCTGGCTGGTTCACATTTTAAATATGTTACTTTTTAACCAAATGATTTGGGGCAAGTTTCTCCTGTTTTTCTTTTTTTTTTGAAATAGAGTTTCATTCTTGTTGCCCAGGGTGGAGTTCAATGGCGCGATCTCAGCTCACCACAACCTCCGCCTCCCAGGTTCAAGCGATTCTCCTGCCTCAGCTTCCCTAGTAGCTGGGATTGCAGGCATGCGCCACCATGCCCAGCTAATTTCATGTTTTTAGTAGAGACGGGGTTTCTCCATGTTGGTGAGGCTGGTCTCAAACTCCCGACGTCAGGTGATCCGCCCGCCTTGGCCTCCCAAAGTGCTGGGATTACAGGCATGAGCCACTGCGCCCGGCCATTTCTCCCCTTTTTCACATGTGTTTTCTCAGCTATAAAATATTATTTATCCCTGTAGATCTCTATTCACCTCGAAAGTCAAGATAAAACTTTCCATTTGCTTCCCAGTATATATTTGGACATTTTGCCATACTGAACTTACCCATGCCTGTTTTTCAGTGTGTTCATTTGTATTACTTTGGAAAAGCTATTATCTTGCCATCCTCTTTGTTGTCTTCTGATTTCTACTCCCTATTTTTCATTGAGATTTTCTTCTGCCCTCAGGTAGTACATGCTCATCCATCTCCATTTTATATCAATAGGCCTTTGAAAATAATCCTAGCTGTAAATCCTGACGATTAAATAATTCAGAATTATTTCCTCATCTGCATCATCCTGATATATATTCCTATGTTGCCCACACTGTGTTCAGTGGTAGAAACACATGCTAAATTATGCATGTACATTTTCTTTTTTCTTTTTTTTTTTAGACAGAGTATCACTCTGTTGCCCAGGCTGGAGTGCACTGGCACGATCTTGGCTCACTGCAACCTCTGCCTCCTGGCTTCAAGCGATTCTGCTGCGTCAGCCTCCCAAGTAGCTGGGATTACAGGTGTCCACCACCATGCCTGGCCAATTTTTGTATTTTTACTAGAGACGGGGTTTCATTTGTGGGCTGGGCTGATCTCAAATTCTTGACCTCGTTATCTGCCCTCCTCGGACTCCCAAAGTGCTGGGATTCGCATGTTCATTTTCCAGTCACTATTTATGCATTCTTCAATCATACTGCTTTTCTCAGCATATACATACATAAAATGTTTTCTGTGCATGAAGCCTTATTCTAGGCACTGGGTATAGACTAAAAACAAAAAAAGTAGGATAATCTATTCCCCTGCCCCCTTGAAACTCACAGTCAAAGAGGAGAAAAATATATGAAACAAAAGAATAAAGTACATAATTTTGTCATTTGAATAAACACAAAGATAGAGTGATATTATAGAACAAAATCCTTAAGTACTTTTGGACAATGAGTAAGAGGTTTTAAAGAAATGCCATTTAAACAGATACTTTAAAAATAAAGAAAGATTCACCGAATGACAGGGATCAAGGAGGAACTATGAATAAGTAAAATTAACCTAGAGAGGAACTTAAGGAAGAAACGTAGATCAGAATGTGCAGAGCTTTGAAAGAGTCATTTTAAGAATGTTCTTACCTTATCTGAAGGGTACTGGGAAGATACCGAAAAGTTTCAGCAGAAGGGTAACTTGACCTCAATTGTATTTTTAAAGAAATCATTCTAGTTTCTGTTTGTGGAGCAAGAAAAAAGAAAGATTGTTTGGGAAAGAACAGGAAGTGGGGGAAAATCATGAGTAGAATTCTACAAGCAGGTTTTGCAAATATATGTCTAGAGCTAGAAGAAATATCTGGTACAGATATAAATTTGGGTCCCTTCAGTCTATCATTATTAAAGGAAAGAATGGGAGTAGGTGAGATTCCATTGAGTGTATATTGCAAGAAGAGTGGGGAAAAGTGTGGGGAAAACACTTTAAAAATAAGTAGAAAAGTAAGACCTGGTAACGAACAATCTAGAAGCAAGAATTATAGAGGTGTGAGGAACATCCTCAGAATGAGGTTACATTGTATGATGGGTGTTGTGATCACAGCCCTCTTTAAGGGTGGCCTCAACTGCCTGCAACAAATGACTGATCAACAGACGGATATGAAGGCACAGTCTACCCGTTCCAACTAGAACTTGGCCTTTATGCAACTCTGAAGTGTTATTTTAACACCAGTGTCCCCATAGGCTGAAGCTGCATCCAGCCCACTTTCTCTCCTTGTCCTACCATGCTTCTCTCTACTTTCCTAGATATTGATCCCAAGAGAATTCCATAAAAGACATCCTTCTTGTTAGTATCAATCTGACATTCTCCTTCCCTGGGAACACAACTGGTAGCACATGGAAAACTGCGTGTGTGTGTGTGTGTATGTGTGTGTATGTATGTGTGTATGTGTGTGTATGTGTGTGTATGTGTGTGTGTGTATGTGTGTGTTTAAAGAGTGTGCTAGATTGTGTCTAGTAATCCTGCACAGTCAATAAATAATGTCTGCAATAGGAACAAAGTAGTGATTAGCCCTTTTGTTTCAGTAGTGAATGCAGCTAAATTGGTCAAGTCATGCCAGCAGCAATGGAATTGGACCGTGTAGAGGAATAAGAGAGGGAGACTGAGGATGGGTAATGTTGACAATCTTCCTGAAGAGCTTAGGAGGAAACACAAAATCAGGACAGTGGTAGCACATGTAAAATTTGTTTCAGGTGGAAGAAATGACATTGACTTTGGAATGTTCCTCCACAGGTGGGGGAGCGGCCATAGGAAAGACTGGCGTTAGGTTGACTAGAGGAGGATGCAGCACAGTTTCCTGTCTTGGCTTTTGTTTGTTTCAGGGAAGAAAGAGACAAAGATTAAGGACAGCAGAGGGAAATACAGAGTTGTGTTTGTGGTAAAAGATTAAAATAGTCATTCTGAAGGGTGATGGGTTGAATTGAGAAAATAAACGTGGTCTCTTTTTTTTAGGCAGCATCAGGAGTTCAGTTGAGAGTAACGACAATGAATTTATATGGCACAAATGTAGGCAATCACATATTCTACTTGTTTTCTTGTTTAATATAAATGGCCATGCATTTTGGGTTGGTTGGTAAATGGTGTTTGTGATGAAAACATCTGTTTCCCTTTTTTTTACTCTCAAGAAAAGAAAAACATTTAAAGAATATTTAAATTATCTTGCATTTGAAAAGAACACATGAATAAGCTTACATAAACATTTTCTCTGTTGGGGAATACTTCCTAATGAATCACATCCTTTGTCTATAGGGTAAAAGGAAAGAATATTATCTGACTAATAAGGAAGAAGGAGCTCTTTGTGAATCTATAACAATAAGCATAGATATTTGTCAGTCTAAACTTACCTTGTTGAGCCTCTATAATTAGAATATGACTGATGAAGAGAATAAATATTTGTATATAATGTAATGAAAGGCCTTGTAAAGTTTATTTGCATAGGAGATGTAGGTGGAAGCCTGGCTCAAATTAATCAGTATTATCTGCAGAACTGATTGCATTCCACTTCGGAGAATAAACGACAGGACATCCTGTGGTTCCTTTGAATTCTGGATATTACATGAAAGGGGACATATTATTGTTCTCTTAAATAATATCCGACTTGTAATTAAAAATGAATGTAGGGTTTAATGACTTCTTTTGTCTTCTTTTTTGTGCAGAGAAAACTTCTAAAGCTCATTTTTAACATTTGCTATTCAATTTTTAGATTTATAAGCCTAGTTCTTCTCTAGGTCTCTTTCATTACTGAGATTATTTTATTTTTAAAATGGGAAATTGCAGCAATTATTTTAAGGGCTTATGAATTTTTTTAATCTTGGTTACAAATGTAAAACATTTTCAAATATTTTTAAATTTATTTATAAACCTTTATAACTTATTTTTCGAGTGCTTCAAATTTAGGACAGTAAATTTTTTCTGCATATCTAAATAACTTTTATAAATCTAATTAATAAAAATAGTGACCTTAAAATGCATCTAGTTGTTCCAAAATAATATATAAATACTAAAATATCAATTTAAAATACCATGTCAAAATCAAGCGAATAATTACATATTTTAAGTTTGAAATTATGAAACCATCATTCCAATTCACTAAGAATTCCAAATGTAATATATTTTATTTCACTTAAGTTCTTTAGTGTCTGCATCTACAAACAAAATTTCCCCGATAATTTTATTTTTGTAAGAACAATCAATATGGTGAATCCAAACGCTTTGCCAAATGTTCCAATATTGTTTATATTAGTAAGAAATTTAAAATCAAATATCTGTTTCAAGTACTCAACTGCACATTAGATATTGTACCTTTAAAACTCACTCTCTGCTGGGCATGGGGGCTCATGCCTGTAACCCCAGCACTTTGGGAGGCCAAGGAGGGCAGATCACCTGAGGTCAGGAGTTCAAGCCCAGCCTGGCCAACATGGAGAAACCTTGTCTCTACTAACAATACAAAAATTAGCCCGGCGTGGTGGGGTGCATCTGTAGTGCCAGTTACTCAGGAGGCTGAGGCAGGAGAATTGCTTGAACTGGGAGGGGGAGGTTGCAGTGAGCTGAGATCCCACCACTGCCCTCCAGCCTGGGCGACAGAGTGAGACTCTCTCTCAAAAAACAAAACGAAGCTTTCTCTCATAAGCGAAGTTCTCTTAAACATTACACGTATGTAGATTTCCAACACAGATTGGATCCTTTCCAATGCCAAACTATCTTTACTAGGATTTCAAATTTTTAAAGTATTTCTATGCTTAATTGGAAACCCTGCCGAGGCTAAGGAGACATGTACACATCATGAAAGCAACGACTATCTGGTAACTGAAGATACTCACAATACCAAACACTTAATTCTAAGTCTTATGCTGTGGGAGATCATGTCATCCTGTGCGACTATGATTTATTATGACCGGAAATCTTTGCCAGGATTTTGATCTTTTTAGATTCTATTTTGTTTTCTGAGCTACTAATAAAAACTTATGTAGAGCTTTTATGTTGGTGACCCTCGGACCTCAAGGAGGAAGTTATACCACCCATTCCCTGGAGTTCCTTGGAACAGATTTTCTAATTCTCCTGTCTAATCACAGAACTCTGCCCTCCCACCTACATTGGTCATTTGTCTGTATGTCGAATGCATTATTTTAGCTCTTAAGAAACATATGTGCATTTTCCAACTAAACCGTAAAACTTCGTGAGAATACCAATGAATGCCTTTTCCATCTAACTTTAAAGAACTTTGAACTTCATAGAATTTTCTATTTTTTCGTGTTCTTAATACCACAAAACACAGGTATTAATATCATATGTATTGGCATTTGGATATCTCTTATAGCTTTATCTGACATGGGTTTGAAAATGATAAGGTCATTCTATTGGCATTTATTTAATTATTGCTTATGACATTTTATGTTGATTGAGCCCTACATTTTTGGCTTTTGGAAATAAAGACTGCTGTGATTTTGTCTGTAATGGCGCAAACACATTGTCATTCATTGACATATGAATGTACTTCAAGTTTAAAAGATGTCCTGTTTCTCTTGATCATCAGAAATCTCAGAGCTGACAGCACCAGGCATGTGTGTTTGTGTGTGTGTGACAGTGAGAGAGGGAGAGAGAGAGCGAGAGAGAGAGAGATTAAAAAACACCCCAGAACATAGTAAAGTGACAGAAACAAATTAAAGATGAATTAAATTTCATCCAAACTTTAAATATGGTCATTTTGCACCTTTGAGAAAGTTGGGTAGCTTATTCTAGGAAGACCATACTGTAGAAAGGATGGAATACCTGATTAGTACATTAACGTAATTTTGAAGACATGAAATGAATAAAGTACTTGATTCTAATGCATGATATGCAGGTGTATGTAAGAACTTTGCTAATAGTTGTCTTTTTGAAACAGTAATAGATGTTTCCACGTGTGCACAGGTATGTGCGAATATCAGAGATTAAAATAGAAATGGAACCAAAAAGCTGTGCCATCATTGAAAATGTATTTGTTTAAAGACTACGTGACACTTAGGAGGCATTTTAATGCAATATTTTATGTATGCAATTATTTACATATGTTTAAGTGTTTTTTATTTGACTTCCATAAAGTTTAGATTTGTCGCAATCTTATTTTTACCCTTGAGGGAAGAGAGAGACCCTCTCATATTGTTTTATACTGTTTTATACTCAGTACCTGTTTTAAGAAAAAAACAAGGAAGTGAAATCAAAGACAGGCAGCCCAGCGCCAGACCCAAAACCAGGCCTGGGCCTGCCTGGCCTAAACCTAGTAGCTAAAAATCAACTCATGACTTAGAACCCGATGTTACCCATAGATTTCAGGCATTGTATGGAAGAACATTGTGAAACTCCCTGCCCTGTTCCGTTTCACTCTGACCACCGGTGCATGCAGCCCCTGCCACGTACCCCTTGCTTGCTCAAATCAATCACGACCCTTTCTTGTGAAATCCTTAGTGTTGTGAGCCCTTAAAAGGGACAGAAATTGTGCACTTGGGGAGCTCGGGTTTTGAGGCAGTAGCTTGCTGATGCTCCCAACTGAATAAAGCCCTTCCTTCTACAACTCGGCGTCTGAGGGGTTTTGTCTGCGGCTCATCCTGCTACACACTTAGTAGTGTCTGAATCTTGGAAAGGAAGGGGAGGGAATATCCAGATACCTTAAACGGGGTTCTCGGACTTCTAATAAACAGTTAAAATCTTACACACACGGTATTTAAAGCATACAGATGATTCTACATTTGTCCTAACAGATCATAGTGCCATGAATATTTGTCCATTAACGAACATCCCTTACGTGTAAGAACATTTTGCCACTGTGCTTTTAGTTATCTCCTTTTCACCTACTGTCCCCTGGAATAGTCTCTCCCTTTCGTTTCTCAGGGGTCTTCTTGAGCCTGAAGCTTTTATTGGGCCTCACTTTTTGCTGCTTTGTTCCTTCGCCAGTTCTGGGCCTTTTTGCTGTGTCGACTACAGGTTGAAAAAAGGAGAAATCGCAACCCCAAGCTACTGACCTATGAGTAACAAGGTCACCGAATTCCCCTTAATCCTGCTGGGGTCTGATCCCCCACTCTGTGAAGACCACGGCTGGGGAAGACCTAACCTTCACTCCAGCTCGCCTGAATTTGTCAGTCTTTGATGATGGAAGCCTGAAATGCAGACCTTATACCCTAACCAATTCTTCCTCGGCCAAAAAAAAAAAAACAACCAAAAACCAAACAAAACAAAACAAAAAAACACGGCCACCTCTTTATGACCAACCATAGTTTTGGTTTAAGCCTTCAAGACGCACTTATCTACTTCATCCACAATTACATTGTAGTATCACGCTAAGCCTGGAGTTAATATCAAGGAGCAAATGGCCTCTGGCCTTTTGGAATCCACATGATCTTGGAACTCTGTGGAGATTGTCTTCGGATCACTTTGCCCTGCTGTTGTCCCCCCACCCCGTGCATTTTGTCTTTTCTATCTCCTTCCCTATTGTCGTGTAAAGTTACATCACGATGTTGAGTGGTGTGTTTTACACCCCGATGTCCCATAAACAAATACTTTTAATACCCTTTTGTTGGTCTAATTTGTAAGTGACCATTTTATACGCCACAGTAAGTACCTGTAAAGTTGGAGACAAAGAAAAGAGAATTGTGTTGTTCTCGTTCTAAGAAAGGGCAGCATTAAACTCCTCCGTAACCTCTTTTCTGTATTTCCGTTTTAACAAGGGTAAAGTTATCACAAAGTAGGTGAATGTAAGCATTCTTCCCTCAAACATCTGTGTTCTTCAGCCTGTCCCACTTCACCCTTTCCAAAGAAGGGCAGGTTTTTAAATAGAAGAGAAGCAATGTTGAATAAAGAGTATATCATGACGCTCCATAATTCATATAACCTCCAGACAAGCTCTCAGGTTTATTGGTCAGAAAACACATGGTGACATTCACTACTTTTTTGTTATTATTTTAAAGATTTCTGTGAGAGTGTGGGGCTCAGTCAAACTTTGTAGGGAGAAATAAGCCACAGTCACAGAGATTCATTCATTCATTCAACACATAGCTTTGTTTCTATTATGCCCCAGTGTCCTAGGCTCTGGGGATTAGACAGTGACCAAAACTGACAGGTATTTAGCCTCATGGAGCTTAAAGCATATTGAAGGGAACAGACAAAACTCACATAGGAATGTGCGATGTGCATAAATAAAATACTTTCGGTAAGTGCCATGACTAAAATACACCGAGGGCTGACATACAGTTGCATGTTGCGTAAGAGAGACTTGCGTTAGGTAAGGTGTCTAGGTTAGCTGTCTCTGAGGAAATTGCATTTCAGCTGAGACCTAAAAGATTACAATGAGGTCGGAGAGTGTCCTAGGCAGAGATAAATAGAATGTGTAAATGACTTTACGTTGAAAAATTCCTAAGCTGTTTGAAAAACTGATAGCGGCCAAGTTGCAGGTGAAATGGATGAGAGCAAGTCAAGCTATTACCATTTTATTACAAACCACACATAGGGTCTTTAAATGTTCCAGAATTTTGATTTTTTTTATTACCTGGGAGAGAATGTAATTTTATTTTCATCAAATCTTGTTCTTATAAACTCCGTTTACATTTTGCTTTCATCTGAGTAAGCTGACCATATAGTGCCCTCGTGTGGCGTAGTGCTGTATTACACGATTAATACTGTAGACTCTTTGAGGCATGATTTTAGCAAAATTCTTTTACACCTTTTTCAGTTAATCTAAGTCACCTCTAGCTGCTCTCACTCAGACTCAAACATAGAATCTTATTTATTTGTATTTTTGTGTTTTACTACTTTCTCACATTCCACTGTGGAATGGACACGCGCTGGGAGCACAGAATCCAGTGACCTCAGGATCCAGGCAGACTGAGAACAAAAATGAGGGAGGCCAGACTAGACCTGAAACAAAGACTCCGAGAGATTTGGAGAAGCAGGTTATAGGAAAGACTTTCAATTTTATGTATTTACTTTATAAATAAGTAATGCCAAAATAAATAGCCTTGGGGATCATTGTATTTTTCAGTCTCTGTCCCCAGATTTCTACGTTTAGCAAATGTACATGGTTAATTTCTCAGTCAACACCACAAATGCTTTGTATCCTTTTGTACATTTTGACTATTTTAGAACTGATTATTTTGTGCATCAAGTTGTCTATTTCTGTTTCCAAGTTCAGCATTTTGCCACAGGTTTATTTTGGAAAGTATTTCAGGAATCTTTGTTGCTCAAAACCAAGCACTGTAGCTGGAGCTGGTTTCTTTCCTCCTCTCCCTTCCTCTCTCTTCCTTCTTCCTTCCTAAGGCTTGAGCCATTTTTCACTAGAAGAGTTTTATTTTTAATTTTATTTTTATTTATTTTTTTTGACAAATGACTGCCAGTATGCTTTATGGAATGCAGCTGTTGAACTTTATTTCCTGCTTTTCTTTGCATTAAAGTAGTCCCAAAATTGTTTTCTGAGGAACTCTTCACTTTGACTGCCAGCGCTGCTTGTGTACCTTTCAAGTCAGAAATTGAGCGGTCTGTTAAGGCCCATCTTTATCCAGCTCCTGCTTTTCACATGAGGATGTTTGTGCTACATGCAATTTTGTTGACTTTTGGAGTGTAATGCTTTGTTTGCAAATGAAAACATAGAATTACAGCTTTCCCGGTACTTGTCAGGGGCTATAATCACGAATTCACTGCAGCTGGATACTTTTCAGACACGTGGATAAGATAAATAATA
Organism: Symphalangus syndactylus; assembly: GCF_028878055.3. Classification (NCBI taxonomy): domain Eukaryota; kingdom Metazoa; phylum Chordata; class Mammalia; order Primates; family Hylobatidae; genus Symphalangus; species Symphalangus syndactylus. Next base: position 2,959,357 of record NC_072435.2, on the reverse strand, counting down.
TTTATGAAAGATGGCCTGGAGGAAACGAAGCCATCTATTCTGCATTGTTATCTAAAATCTGTTTCAAGATGAAGTGAGACCATCAAAAATGCCTAACTGGCCGGGTGCGGTGGCTCACCCCTGTAATCCCAGCACTTTGGGAGGCTGAGGCGGGCGGATCATGAGATGAGGAGATCGAGACCATCCTGGCTAACACGGTGAAACCCCGTCTCTACTAAAAACACAAAATATTAGCCGGGTGTGGTGGTGGGTGCCTGTAGTCCCAGCTACTCAGGAGGCTGAGGCAGGAGAATGGGGTGGACCCGGAAGGTGGAGCCTGCAGTGAGCCGAGATTGCGCCACTGCACTCCAGCCTGGGGGACAGAGAGAGACTCCGTCTCAAAAAAAAAAAAAAAAAAGGACCACATCATACTGGGCCCAACACAGTCGCTTCTTACTGAACTGCTTTAGCCATCATAAAACCTTCTCTTCATGAGGGGCCGTAGGAAATATTTTCTCTTATTTCATATTGGTGTTCTCCCAAATAACTAGAATATATCATGCACGGTCTTGTTACTGGTTATATTTTCTCCTTTCTGCATGTTAATTAGAAAACTAAAAGTCAAATTTGTGCTCTGCCCTGACTCAGTGCATGATTCGTCAAAGTGTCCATTTGTTCACTGACCACGTTTCTGACACCATCTTCCTTCCCTATTTTTTGTATTTTCTAAAGGTTCTTTCTAAAGAGTTTAAGTATTTTATATTGCTATATTGTATGCATTTGCAAGCAACTTAAATGCATTTGGAACAGAAGTGATAGATAAGTAGCAACCATGGGATCGCTATCGATTCTGTACCTAATTATAAGTACATAATTCCTGGCTTAACCGTCTGTAACCTAAATAAGTAAGAATTAATACACCCTATAATTCCTCGATAGCTGAAACCTCCCCCCAGATAAATTTTATAAGCCATGCTAATCCTATTTCTCAGTGCACAGAGGTTGAACTTGTGGACTAATAATGCATTAATATTCCTCATGAAAAATATAGCTAAATAGGGAGAAAGAGATGAAAAGAACCAAAAATATTCTTTTAAGGATAATATTTGATCCTCTGCATCCATTCATTAAAGCTAATATTCATTCTCCATTTCTCTCTGTCCGTCTGGTTCTATGAAAAGACCTAGCCTGCCCTCAACATGTGTGTGACATTAATAGATGTTAGTGATACAGAGATTGCCCTCAGTGCAGATTGACAGCACTGTGTGGAGGTGAGAAGGAGTCTTGTTTACCACTTAGGATCTGGATCTCTGGTCTGCTTTGTCATGCAACACAATCCTTCTGGGATTTGTAAGTGACGACAAGCCTCAGCGATAATTATATTAAAATGCTTTTAACTTAGTGTAAACATAATTTAATAAGATGTAGATGTTCAAAAGGCTAGCCTTGAATTCAGTCTTGAGACCAGAGACAATATGCCTGTGTGCATGGTGTATGTCTGGAAAGCATGTACATTCTTTGACCCCAGTTAATTTCTACGAAGAAGTGTGTTAGTCTCTGATCTAATAATCTCATCTGCAGATTACTACATTTTTATTACGATAAAGAACACCTGGGCTTTTAAAATATAGTAAGGTTATCTTACCTGGAATATTAAATATTATTGAAGTTACAACTTTGGAGAAATTATATTTTTAATGAATATGGTTATATTATACCTGTTCGTTATTAGAGTAGCCCTCAAAGTTGGTGATTTATCAATGCGTTGTTGCTGAATAACAATAGCTTTATTGAATGTCTGCTTGATACTGAGCGTTGTATTAGCGGCTTTTCATATATTATCTCATTTAGTCATCGTAAAACATTTTATGGAATGCATTGTCAACATTTTGAGAATGATAAGTGGAGTAAATTGTTTGCATTCCCTTAGGTGGGCAGGTATTTTATGCTAAAAAAAAAAGAAAATAGTTGCATTCACATCTCTTAACCTATATGCACACTTCCTTTGCACGGTGGGGTTTGGCAAAGCTCTATCTTCTGCTAGTGATAGGGCAATTCTGATTGAAATCATACCATTTTAGATAAAATTAAAAATTAAACTTGTATTTGTATAACTTGAAAATTGTGAATTTTTCCTGCAATGACAGGGAGGCACACATCATGATTGGCACTCAGGTTTATGTTTTAGAGTAGCAAACAGACAGTGATAAGCCAGAAAAATGAGTTTGTACGTAAACTGCAAATATTTTTACTTAATATAGTAAGCAGTAAATAATTAGTCAATGTTTTTGATCATATGAATGACAATTTGAACATGGGAATATTGCAGCCCTTATGCACTGCAGATGAGATTATGGATTGTCACACTGGTTGAAAAAACAATATGAAATTATACAATATGTTTTAAGATGCTCACAACCCCTAAAAAGCTAGCAAGGAAGCTCAGACACATGTGCATAAGGACACACAAGAGCATCCATGGCAGCTCTGTCTACGGTAACGGGGCACTGAAGATTAGCAGGAGAGCAAGTTAACAAATCATAGCATGTTTACAAATGGAATACTACACAGCAGTGTGAATGAGGGACCGGAACTGTAAATGTTAACAAGATTAATCTCAGGAACACAATGTTGAATGAAAATAGCACACCACAGAAAGATACATACTTCTTGAGTATACCTGAATAAAGTTCAAAGCATGCAACACTAAACAACATATTAGAGGCACATATGATGGTACAACTATTAATAAAAATAAAGAGGAATTAAAAACCACACAAGATACAGGATAATGGTAATCTCTTTGGGGGAGAGAGTTGTCAGGTTGAGGGACCCTCAGGGACCCTAAGGGTTTCGGCAACTTCTTTTTTTTTTATTTTTTTTTGAGACGGAGTCCCGCTCTGTCACCCAGGCTGGAGTGTAGTGGCGCGATCTCGGCTCACTTCAAGCTCCGCCTCCCGGGTTCCCGCCATTCTCCTGCCTCAGCCTCTCCGAGTAGCTGGGACTACAGGCGCCGCCACCACGCCCGGCTAATTTTTTGTATTTTTAGTAGAGACGGGGTTTCACCGTGGTCTCGATCTCCTGACCTCGTGATCCGCCCGCCTCGGCCTCCCAAAGTGCTGGGATTACAAGCGTGAGCCACCGTGCCCAGCCTCAGCAACTTCTTATTTTGAGCTGGGTAGCTAGGCGGTGGGTGTAAGGAACACCCTTTTACATTTAATCTCAGTGTCTCACGTTTATCACAAGCATTTTTTGTTTTTGCTTTTGTTTTTTTGAGACAGGGTTTTGCTGTGCTGCCCAGGCTGGAGTGCAATGATGTGACCACAGCTCACTGCTTCAGCCACGACCTCTTGGGCTCAAGCAGTCCTGTCACCTCAGCCTCTGGAGTAGCTGAGACCACAGGCGCATGCCACCACCCCTGGCTAATTTACGTGTATATATATATATTTTGTGTGTGTAGAGACAGAGTTTTCCATATTGCCCAGGCTGATCTCAAACTCCTGGACTCAAGTGATCCATCTCCCTCAGTCTCCCAAAGTGCTGGGATTACAGGCGAGAGCCACAGAGCCTGGCCACAAGCGTTCCTTTAGTGTCTATGTATTCAATATTCCAACAAGGACAAACAATGAGAAAATATTTAGACCTTAAATATTTTCTAAGTAAAGTTATTTATATCACGCTCTTTAGAGAAGCACCTCCTCTTACTTTATTATTTACACATATTCTTCTCTGAATTTAATTCATAAAAGTTATTGTCCAGTGTCCTCTAATTTGTGCCACTTTTTCATCAAACGAGGAAGATATGTGTGTGTCCTCGTACCCTGGGTGGCATGTTGCAAATTTTTCACTCCTGGTAGTGCATAGTCCCTCTCTGGAAATCAGGTCAATTGGTAGAGTCCTCTGTATTTCTGCCTCCTGCCCCAGTGTATTAAAAATGATAAAAAGATAGGCCTCTTCTTCTTCGTGTTGTAATACAACCCAAGCATAGCAAAGCTTTGATTAAATGAGTAGAGAATAGTTGGTAGCTGATGCTTGCTATTCCCCAGTGTGATGGTTAATAACGAGTGTCAACTTGATTGGGTTGAAAGATGCAAATAACTGTTCCTGGGTGTGTCTTTGAGGGTATTGCCAAAGGACATTAGCATTTGAGTCAGTGGACTAAGAGACACAGACCCACCGTCAATCTGAGTGGGCGCTGTCTAAGCAGCTGCCATTGTGGCTAAGATAAAAGCAGGCAGGAGAACGCAGAAGGACCAGACTGGCTAAGTCCTCAGGTCTCCATCTTTCTCCCGTGCTGGGTGCTTTCTGCCCTCGAACATCGGACTCTGAGTTCTTCAGCTTTCAGACTCTTGGATTACACCAGTGATTTGCCAGGGGCTCTCGCGTCTTCGGCCACACACTGAAGGGGACACTGCTGGCTTCCCTGCTTTTGCAGTTTGGGACTCAGACTGGCTTCCTGGGTCCTCAGCTTGCAGATGGCGTATTGGGGGCTTCACCTTAAGATCATGTGAGTCAATTCTCCTAATAAACTCCCTTTCATGCATACATCTATCCTATTAGTCCTGTCGCCCTAGAGAACCCTGACTAATACACCCAGCTAGGAGGTACAGTTAAGTTGTAAATACCACCCACAGGCTGGTTCTTGTGGCCACTGCCTCTTACAGTGTTTATTTCTCCATCGAGTTCGCAACGGCTGTGTGCTTGCTGTGCTCTCCCTCTTCTCTCTCAGTACCTGATGGCCAGAGCTGTTTCCAGATCTTTTGCCTTTATAAATGCCTTCTTCCCTCCTACAGCTGATTCCTTCCAACAGGGCTCAGCAGGTGAAAGGCAGTTCACACAATTCTTCTCTAATGAATACTGCTGTGATGCTTTTTGAAATTACTAACATTCCTATCGTTTTCATTAAACAGTGAAGATAGAAGATTAAAGGCCACTATCCCTGCACAAGAGCTCCTCCTTGTGGCCTGCCCATGTTTTAAATGTGCAAACCTTGGTGATATATTGATATCCTGTGATGAGTTCATCCCACATCAACAATTGAGTTTTCTTCTGTTCTTTCGTATTTTATCACGTGTATAATTATTTTTCTCCAGATGAATCTTGTACTGTTTGTTATATTTACTTGTTCTTATATATATTGCCATATTGCCTAGGCTGGGAAAAAAATTGACGTATGCACTTACTTAGTGCCTCATTTGAAAAAAATGATTTCAGTGATATGAAACTCTAAAGTACATTTTCTTCATGTCTGTTTTCTATATTTTAAAAATGAAGTACTTTCATATGTATTCATGTCACTACAGTCATAAGTTCCCGTCCAAAGTTCCTCTGAAGAACCACCTTATCTTACACATCTCAAGGGAATTTAGCTGATGAAATAATTTGAACTACATTAATCACTGTTTCTGACAGGTAAAATGCTGAAATAAGCTTCTTGTAATGAATGTGAATTTTTTTGGGGGCTTGCAGAATATTGCAGATTAATATCACAGAAAGCATGTCTAGTTCATGCAACAATTATTTTCATGCAAATTTTGTGGGGCTTTACAAATAATACGTATTTGTTACCACTCTTCTTGACAGCAAAGAAAATAAAAATAATAAATATTTGAGAAAAGATCAGGTTCACTTATACTACATATACCACATTATCTTTCATGTCAATAGTTGCCTTGCACTTTAAACCTGTGACAAAACATGACAAATTTTAGAAGGGAAAATATTGTAAGATAAATTAATACCTCTGAAGCCTGTATTCCTATAAATTTAGTTGATAAAGCTCAGCTTATTTAGAGTTTTGAAGAGATATTTTCTCTTCAATGAAGAAATCTCCATAATTGAATGATCTAAATTTCAATGATTAAAAGTACTATTAAAAGAAAATATTTATAGAAAAGCTTTCCTTTAACAATTTTTACGTCCAAAATATGATTTATTTTTTCATGAAATGGGAATATGAATGATCATACATTCTTTTACACACACTTCATAAATTAAAAAGTTCTCAATCTATTTTAAAAACCCATATGTAAACAACAGTGTCATAGGATGTGTTAAGAACTACAGCAGTCAGAAAAAGTTAACAACCCTTGAAATGGCACAGGAAAGGACAGGATGTCTTCCAGGAAGAGGTGCCAATTCTGTTTAAAATTAAGAGACAACGGAGTAATGCAAATACTAACTTTACCCTGCAAATTGCAACATTTATCATCTAGCATCAAATGTGTATGCTGGGACTGACACATGCACGCATAGATGGTTTGTGTTCCATAATAAAGTTAATTGGTGAAATAAAATAATGGGTTTAATTTCTAGCAAAGAAATGCTTGGTTAATCTAAATTAGTAATGTTTGCTTATGGAATTTCCTACCCCAATTATTTCAGATGCTGTCCTTGAGCTTCTTTTTGTTAAACTGCATGATACACATTTTGCGTGAAGTATTTTTAAAACTTAGGGTATCTCCTTATTTTCTGATTAAAGTAAAATTTCTCAGTGTTTCTGTAAGGACTTTGGCAAATACTCTTTCTGCTTTATAAAGCAAAATGTAAGAACCAGAAATCTTTGTAATCCTTCACTATGTTGATGTCTTTTTACAGCAGATTTCTCAGGAATTATTGTTTGTGGTTCCAAATTGAAATTTTCCCTGCATAATCTAACATTCATATCTTCAGATCTGATGTGATAAACTGACCAATCTCTTTGTAAGTGATATTTTGTAAAACTCATTCTGTGTTTCGGACAAGGGAACACAAAGTTGTCACCTTCAAAATAGCTAATGGTCAATCACATGTTAAATTGACTGGGGAAATTCTAAACATTGAAAGTGTTCAAGTCTGGATTTTTCCTCTGGAAATATAACCTTTGGTTATTTATATTTGAAAGAAGCTAGTTTTATGAATTAAGCTTTAATTCTGAGATAATTATATGTTCATAGGCAGTTATAAGAAATAATACAGAGATATTTTATTGCCACTTGCCTAGCTTCCCGCAGTGGTCATGTAGGCCAAACTATAGGACAGTATCGTAACAAAGATGCTGACATTGATATAATCCACTGAACTTATTCAGGGTCAGTTTTACTTTTTACGTTAAAGTACATGATTCATTTAGTTTTTGTTTTTAAAATAAAATATCTGAGGGCCAAGTCTGCTGACTTAGTTCTTTAAATTTTACAACTAATACAAAGTTACTGAGACTTACAGAGCTTTGAGAAGTGCACTGTTATTTCTAGAGTTAAATTTAAATAAAACACTTAAAGTCTGAGACTATTTTCTAGTTGTAAAAAGGTTAAAACTGCATTGTAGATGTTCTTTTCCTTTCATTTCAAAACCTAAACAATGTTCTATTATTTAAAGGTAGTTCATTAATAAGCAAAGATTTGTTAAAACTGTGATGAGAATAACATGTATGTATATTTTAGCATTTGAATACATTCTACATGAAAACATTTCTTTATATTTAAACTATTATTTCATACAAATAGAAGTCAAAAGAAATGTTATCAGATGCTATAAAATAACTCTTCCATAATGTAGGATGCACTAGGAAAATAGTGAATACAATATCATGTGCTGTTTTGGCATTAGATTTTCCATACATTAAGATAAATGCGTTCATTAACTTCTTCCACCCATCTTTTTTATTTTGGAGATTGACTTCATATTACTGTGATAAGAGGCAAATTGAAATCCTGGCTTCCTGATGATATATCTTCTTGTATGAACTCTTGTTGATGTAGATTAAGTGGGCTAGCAGATACAGTAGTACTCATAAAATAGTTTTTCAGAGCTTTTTATAGTTTAATAAACATTTGCCTATTTCCCAAAAATATCGTGCAAACATACTAAATTTAAGTCAATAATCCGTACTTTATATATCTATTACCATTGTCTAACAATGTAATTTATCTATTTGAAACTAAATTGACCAAAGACATTAACAAACACATAGGGAAATTTAAGTTTTATGTCTTTATGGAAATATGTTTTAAGTCCTGCCTTTTTGTAATTGAGAGTTATATTTTTACTCGAATATTTAAATGTTATAAGTAATTACAATCATAAGGCAACCCCTATCATGAATGAATCCTGATTTGGTGAGGTGAAATGTCTTAGTTTATGTTTGTATAAATTGTATACAGTATTGTGTAATTTGTATAAAATATTTTATCTGAATTTAGTTCTTTAGTTCAGATTGAAAAACCTCTCCTGCCTAGCCCTACCTCCAATAATTGGAAAATCTACTTACTGACATGTCAAGTCACTTCTCTTGAGGAATCAACTTCTAAAAGTAGTAGTCATAGAGTGAGTTTAGACAGAAATTCAGAAACGTCAACTAAAGTTAACTATACCCCTGTTGTTCACTGTTATCATGACTTTCATTTTTCTATCCGGCCAAAAATACTTCTAGTTTTATTCCCTCAAAGTTTAATGCCTTCTTGTTTACATGCCTATTGCATGTTGTCACTTATAAGTAGGAGCTGAAGAGTAAGGACACATGGACATAAACAGAGATAACAGACACTGGGAATTCCAACAGGATTTGGATTATGTATTATATTATTCACATTAAGTCCTATGAGCCTATCAGTGGAGGTGCATAATAATTATTTCAAAAATAATTTTAAACATGGAAGTTTGAAACGCATTTTTGGCATAGTTTATCAGGGAAAGTTGGAGAGAAGAGCAGAGATTTTCTAGCTGTCCTCTTGGTATGCTTGCTTATGCATTAGCTTGCATAAACTGACACATCCCGTGTCAGCCCTGAAACCCTTAAGCTGGAGTTTGGGGAGGTGAGGAATCTCTGGACATATCCTTGAGTTGATTGATTATCAGTTTGAAAGGGCAGTGTACTAGTCTGTTCTCATGCTGCTAATAAAGACACACCCGAGACTGGGTCATTTATGAAGGAAAGAGGTTTAATGGACTCACGGTTCTACATTGCTGGAGAGGCCTCACAATCATGGCTGAAGGTGAATGAGGAGCAAAGTCACATCTTACATGGCAGCAGGGAAGAGGGCATGTGCTTTATAAAACCATCAGCTCTCATGAGACTTATTCAACATCACGAGAACAGCATGGAAAATAACCACCTCCATGATTCAGTATCTCGCACGGGGTCCCTCCCACAACCTGTGGGGATTCTGGGAGCTACAATTCAAGATGAGATTTGGGTGGGGACACAAAGCCAAACCATATCAGGCAGACCTTACTAATTGTCACCACCATCTTTTTATTGTATTTATCTTATGTCTAATTTTAGATACATAGATTATTTGTTACATGGCTATTCCATGCGTGATGGTAGGGAATGTGCTTCTAGTACACCTGTCACCCAAATGGTGAACATTATACACAATAGGCAGTTTATGAACCCTCATTCCCATCGCCCTCCCCGCTTTTGGAGTTTTCAGTGTCTGTTATCTCCATCTTTATGTCCATGTGTCCCCATTATTTAGCTCCTACTTGTGAGAATATGAAATGATTTGATTTCCTGCTTCTGGTTTTGTTCACTTAGAATAATAGCCTCTAGCTCCATCCACATTGCTGCAAAGGGCATGATTTTATTATTTTTATGACTGTATGGTATTCCATGGTGTATATATACATTTTTTAAATCTAATCAACTGTTGACTACCAGCTTTTATTTTATTTATTTATTTTTTTAATTTCATTTTTTGAGATGGAGTCTCACTCTGTTGCCAGGCTGGAGTGCAGTGGTGCCATCTCGGCTAGCTGCAACCTCCACCTCCTGGGTTCAAGCGATTTTCCTGCTTCAGCCTCCCAAGTAGCTGGGACTACAGGCACCACCACCACACCCGGCTGGACCACCAGCTTTTAAAAACAAACTTGATTGACTAATTTTACTAGTTTTTGTGACTCACGACTCATTCAACACTTTGGAGATTAAAAATACATCCTCTGGTTTTGCATCCATGGATTCAACCAAGTGCTAATTGAAAATATTTGAAAAAATGAAAAACAAAAAAAGATACAAATAACACAAATTAAAAACAATACAGTATAACAACTACATAGCATTCATATTGTATTAAGTATTATAACAACTCTGTAGATAATTTAAAGTATACGGGAGGATGTGCATAGATTATATACACATATTACACCATTTTATGTAAAGGACTTGAGTATCTGCAGATTCTGAGGAGGGTCCGTTCTGGAACAAGCGCCCCACAGGTACCAAGGGATGACTGTATTCAGACTGAAACAAAATATTCTTAAACAGAAGCCATTGGCCCATATAATATAGTTCTAATACTAACCCTGCTTTTAAAACCTTTAAATTACATGATATTTTCTTTAAAAAATGGTGACTTTTTAAAAGGCACGATCATGTTGGTTGTATTTAATTTTAACTACATGTTCTAAAAGGGTCTCCAAAATAAAATCGAAAAAAAATAACCCATTCACTTTTAAAATACTGAGGTTTTGTTGCCTGTTTATAGAGGAGGTTACCAAAAAAAAAGAAAAGAAAAAGGATCTTACATGTATCACTACACTGAAGCAATTGCCTTCAGAATACTTAGCATAGACTTAAATTTGAGTCTTGTAACATTCTGAGGAACATTTACGATGGGAGGGTTGCAGATGTTTATGGCAATTTAAGGAGGTACACATCTTAAACATACATCAGTAGATTATGAATTCAGAAGTGGTGACTGGTAGCACTTTATAATCTGCAAATTGATTTGCTAAAGTCTACCCTATAATAGAGGAAAGTGTAATGTCAGATGTAGCAAATTGCAATTTTGGGGCATATGTTAATAGTATGCAGTTTCAATCCTTCATTAAAACAAAACAAAACAGCTAAAAATTATGGTCTTTTTTAAAAAAAAATAATTATGTTGTGTATGCATGTGTATGTATTTAAAATATGTTATTTACCTAAATATTCTGTCTACTTAATTTTGGAGTTCCCCAAATTTTCTAAAGACCAGTTAGAAACAAAATGAGATCTTAAAATATTTTATCATGAGCATCTGGATTCCGTTCCTTTGTGTGTAATATTTTAAGTTACCATCATCTCTCACCTTCTAGGGCCTTTTATTTATACGTGCTTCAATCTGATACTAGGCGTATGCAGGCTTATTCAAATGTGTGCCACTCACAGCCTGCAGTGCCTATGACATTGAAGGAGTTTCTTAAAGTCATTTAGACTCTCCATCCTTGGGTTTATACGACACATTTGTTACTTCAGTAATTCAGTATGAATGATCCTCAGTACCTCAGGGGGAACAAAGCTCTTATGCTTAGAGATGTTAATATTTAGAAGCTTTGGAAGGTTCGAAATACTTTAAAGGAGACAAGCATTCTCTTAAAAAGCAAGAATATTTCCATATTTCCTTTATAAACATGTTCATGGTTGATAAATAAGTCAGTTTTGGGTCACAAAAAGGGGTTGTGCTGCACACTTCTGCATTTGGAATTATCCTCAGCATAGTAAGCTTTCAGGGTGACACGTAGATGGAACTTTTTTAGAGATATATCACTTTCTCGGGAAAGTATTGTGGAGTAGAACAGATTTATAGAGCTGGAACCGTATTATACAGAGCTGTAGATCACTGCTGCTGACCAATGAGACCAGCTTTTTTTTCCCTTTTTGCAAATATTCACCAAATGTCCTTTGTTTTATCTTTCCTTGTTGAAGTAACAATTCAATTAGTTTTTTGGTCTGAAAAATAAGATCATTCCCTGTTCTAAATCATTTTTCTTGATTTTTGTTCCTAATCTCATACCATAAACAAATGTTTTTGTTTAGCTGTGTTTGTCAGGAATGACAGATTTAACAGCAAAGCATAAATGTAGATAGGTAGTTAAAAATCCAGTACAGTAAATCACTGCTTTTACCATGTGTTTGTGAAGGGTTATGATTAAAAATGGAACCTGAGTGAGGTAGATAAAAGAAATCCAATAATGTTATTTTAGGAGGATAGTGTTGTAACTTTCAGAATTGTAATCATTATAAAGAGCTTTTTTTTTCCCCTTTTTTAAACTATACATTCACTTCTGGGACACATGTGCAGAATGTGAAGGTTTGTTACGTAGGTCTACACGTGCCATGGTGGATAGCTGCACCCATCAACCCATCACCTCCATTAGGCATTTCTCCTAATGCTCTCCCTCCCATAACTCCCACCCCTGACAGGCCCCAGTGTGTGATGTCCCCTCCCTGTGTCCACGTGTTCTAATTGTTCAACTCCCACTTAGGAGTGAGAACACGCGGTGTTTGGTTTTCTGTAGAGAATATTTTTAAAAGGAAAACAGATACTATAGTTATTACTACTGAATGTATTTAGAAGTTCTAATAAGTTCATATTATGAATGTAATACTGCCTTTTGCCTGAAGCACCTAGTGGGTAATTATAAAACTCATTGCGACCTAATTGATTAAATAGGTAGAGTGACAATTTCCACTTGTTGATGAACGTTACACATGAACTATCACATGTCGAAACAGCAGAAACTCTTTTTTTTTTTTTTTGCTATTTGGTTGCAAGATGGTTTCTTTGCCTTTTTCTTTTAATTATTATTATACTTTAGGTTTTAGGGTCCATGTGCACAACGTGCAGGTTTGTTACATATGTATCCATGTGCCGTGTTGGTTTGCTGCACCCATTAACTCGTCATTTAACATTAGGTATATCTCCTAATGCTGTCCCTCTCCCCACCCCACAACAGTCCCCGGAGTGTGATGTTCCCCTTCCTGTGTCCATGTGTTCTCATTGTTCAATTCCCACCTATGAGTGAGAACATGTGGTGTTTGGTTTTTGTCCTTGTGACAGTTTACTGAGAATGATGGTTTCCAGCTTCATCCATGTCCCTACAAAGGACATGAACTCATCCTTTTTTATGGCTGCATAGTATTCCATGGTGTATATGTGCCACATTTTCTTAATCCAGTCTATCACTGATGGACATTTGGGTTGGTTCCAAGTCTTTGCTATTGTGAATAGTGCCTCAGTAAACATATGTGTGCATGTGTCTTTATAGTAGCAACGATTTATAATCCTTTGGGTATATGCCCAGTAATGGGATGGCTGGGTCAAATGGTATTTCTAGTTCTAGATCCCTGAGAAATCTCCACACTGACTTCCACAATGGTTGAACTAGTTTACAGTCCCACCAACAGTGTAAAAGTGTTCCTATTTATCCATTTATCCACATCCTCTCCAGCACCTGTTGTTTCCTGACTTTTTAATGATGGCCATTCTAACTGGTGTGAGATGGTATCTCACTGTGGTTTTGATTTGCATTTCTCTGATGGCCAGTGATGATGAGCATTTTTTCATGTGTTTTTTGGCTGCATAAATGTCTTCTTTTGAGAAGTGTCTTTTCATGTCCTTCACCCACTTTCTGATGGGGTTGTTTGTTTTTTTCTTGTAAATTTGTTTGAGTTCATTGTAGATTCTGGATATTAGCCCTTTGTCAGATGAGTAGGTTGTGAAAATTTTCTCCCTTTCTGTAGGTTGCCTGTTCACTCTGATGGTGGTTTCTTTTGCTGTGCAGAAGCTCTTGAGTTTAATTAGATCCCATTTGTCAATTTTGGCTTTTGTTGCCATTGCTTTTGGTGTTTTAGACATGAAATCCTTGCCCATGCCTATGTCCTGAATGGTATTACCTAGGTTTTCTTCTAGGGTTTGTATGGTTTTAGGTCTAACATGTAAGTCTTTAATCCATCTTGAATTAGTTTTTGTATAAGGTGTAAGGAAGAGATCCAGTTTCAGCTTTCTCCATATGGCTAGCCAGTTTTCCCAGCACCATTTATTAAATAGGGAATCCTTTCCCCATTTCTTGTTTTTGTCAGGTTTGTCAAAGATCAGATGGTTGTAGATGTGTGGTGTTATTTCTGAGGGCTCTGTTCTGTTCCATTGGTCTATATCTCTGTTTTGGTACCAGAGAAATTCTTTTATATATTTTTAAGACATTATCACATCAAGGTATTTTGGTGTGATTTCCAGCAGAATCGGCTAGAAAATGTTTTTTTTTAAAAAAAGACAATGTGATTTGAGTATTTGATTATCATCACTGACTATAACTATAAATCATTTCCATGCTCTTATAATCCAAAAACTACCTGTGGGAAAATTATTAGCAATCACATCTATGCTGAATGATCATTCATACATAAATTAAAAAGCATTTTCACACAGAGACCTGATTTTTGTGTACATCAGAAATAGAATAAAACCTAATATGGGTATTGTATTAATAATCCCATGTGGTGAAGGAACGATTAACTATATCTGTAACCATAATCTTGAGAAATATCTTACCTTTTAGTAAATAATAAAACCCATCTGCTGTTGCATCTCTCTGAGGTTTATAAAATTATGCTAGGGTTAGTTATTTTAATCAGCACAGGACATTTTGGCCCCGGATCTGTTGTCTTCTGGGAAAACATTGGCTTCCACAGAAGGTGGTCGTTTCGAAGGCTGGCAGCGATTTCTGCTGGTGACTGTCACCGAGAATTTTCATCCCTAACAATGGGAAGTGTAAATATAATCTGACTGCTGTGGCTAATTTGGGTCCCTTTACAACTGTAAATAACTAGTCCAAGGTTTTTGCTTAAGGTGTCACACCAATGTTACAACTCTTTTGAATTTTTTCAAGTCAGGAATAGACATCTCCTTCTTACTGCTGTGTGAAAGATAATTAATAGATCTTGTCTGTGACTCTTAACTTGGAAAAATGATTTGTTATGGGCAGAGAAATAACAGAGAATAAGAAATCTCAAACTTCGCCATCTCATGATCATCCCTGTTCCCACCTTGGAATTTGATTTAATGTTCTTTCACCTTGGACAGCGGTCAGTGTTTCAACATTAGAAATCCTAGAAGCATGTTCTTGCTATAGTTTCACCCCAAGGACAAGATTATTGCAAAACTCCACTCGATTTGAGGATTTTATTTTCCCTGGTATGATTTGCAGCCACCTGGAAAATGCCATGTTTATTTATGTTATTCTTCTTTATAAAGATTGCGAAAAATCAATGTCAAGGTGAATTCACATGTGCAAATTCTCAGCAACAAGTTAATTTAATGTCAAAGTTTAAAAAAAATGTCGTTATCATTCCTAAAACCAATTTTAGAAGCTAGAATTGTTTTACTGAATAAATTCAGGTAAAGTGCATGCTTCCTTTGAACACCTGCATCCTGCATCTCATGGTCAGCAACCAAGTTAATAATTAGGAAACACATCGCATTTCAGCTGAGTTGTTTGAGCTCTCTGTGTTTAAGTATAGTCTCATTATTCAGATTGTTTTTTTCTTTTTTTGGTAAGATGTATTTTTTACTTTTAAAGGAACCTGTAGTCATTGTTTACTCTGTAACTAAAGGTGGACACAGATATAAAATATTGCTTGCCTGTATTTTCTATATTTGACAAGGAGTTATTAACAGAGTTGTTTGATAGTAGAGACATGTTCTGTTGAAATTTGTGAAAAAAACATATTTTATCTAGATGAACCTGTTTACCAAATACTTTTTGGATATACAGCTGGAAGCACCAGAAATTTCCCTCCTGGAGAAAGTAAAGTCACACTTTTTAATTGTGTTAGTTCTATGCAGCTGCTGTAACAAATTACCTCTAATGGCTTGGTGGCTAAAACCCCAGAAATCCATTATCTTAAATTATGTATCTTAGAAATTCAACAAGGGTCTCAGTGGGCTGAAATCGAGGTATCAGCAGGACTGAATTCCTTTCTGGAGGTTCTACAGGGTCCATTTCCTTTCTTTTTCTATCCGGCAGGGGCCACCCGCATTCCTGTGGTCCCACAGCATCCTCAAAGCCAGCAACACTGCTCTCTCTGTTTCTTTCTTCCATAGTCACATCTCCCTCTGACTCTCGCTCTTCAGCTTCTCTTTCCCATTTTAAAGACCATTCTGATGTCACTGGGCTTGCTGGGATGACTCTAAATAATCTACCTATTTTGAGGCCAATTGGCTAGCAATCTTAACTTTCCCTGTGCCATGTAACCTAACATATTCACAGGTGTACAGAGATTAGAATGCGGACATTCTTGGGGGATATGGCCTAGTTCTGCCCACCACAAAGATGGAGCCAACTCTTAAAACAATCTTTGAAAGGCATAACTGATTTTTGGGTGCAACAGTAAAATTTAAATATTAATAAGATAATCAAAACAGCACGTCTAAAATAATTTGTTTTAAAAGTTAACTTACAAATTTCAATTGAAACATATTTTTTTTTATCAGAAATCCTAGCAGAGTTATATGCTGTCCGACTACTTCACTAATGTGATCCCCAAACAATTACAGGTGTACGAGTCACTGTAGTTTTACGACATTAGCAAAACTTTGTACCAGGTTTTGTCAGTCACAAAACGCGAAATTTCAAATCCAAGTTTCTCCCTCCTTCATTGATAAAAAGTGAAGTCAATACTCAGTCTTACCTGGCATTCTTCTTCTTACTTGGGTTATAGGCCTGTGTTCTAGATGCAAAGGAAATTGGGTTTTTGCTTTCATCTTAGAGAAGAATTTATAAGGTGAAATTTTCCCAGACACAGGCACAGTATTCAAAGAAATGCAGATCAAAAAGCATGAACAGTGTTAGCTATAGGGCTGTCAGAACGGAATCGTTGCTTGACCCTAGCAAATCATAGCTTTGTTCTGTTTTCCCCCAGATAATGGTGAGAAATCACAGAAAACATTTGGGGAGATTTCAAAATTGTTAAAATCATATATGTTGGAGTTAATATAGGAGAAAATTATGCCTACTGATACTAATATTTGTCTATGTCATTTTTAACAATCAGAGTTCATTTAAGTGATTTTCTATTCATAAGTAAGAAATCTATTACTGTAAGTTCTTGATTAAGCTTATTAGATTCATTCATTCTAAAAGCCTGGTTACATTTTGTCACATATCAGCTCATTTAAACAACTGATACTCAAATACTTAACCTATGTTTATGCAAGGTAACACTAACTATAGTCTTTAAAGAGGGAATGAGTCACCATACTTGGCAGCTATGCAAAAGTTTTGCATTGTTAATCATGAGCGTAATGTAATGTGGCAGAGGGCATGGGGCCTTTTGAGTTACTGGGCGAAGTCTAAAAATAGCTGCCATTCACTGAGTCCAGACCGTAGACGTTGCTCTGAGAATTTTTTTATGCTGCCCTCCTCCCCCCCTTTTTTTTTTTTGAGGCGGAGTCTCACTCTGTCACCCAGGTTGGAGTGCAGTGGCACAATCTTGGCTCACTGCAAACTCCACCTCCCGGGTTCACGCCATTCTCCTGCCTCAGCCTCCAAGTAGCTGGGACTACAGGCGCCACCACCACGCCCGGCTAATTTTTTTGTATTTTTAGTAGAGACGGGGTTTCACCGTGGTCTCGATCTCCTGACCTCGTGATCCGCTCGCCTCAGCCTCCCAAAGTGCTGGGATTACAAGCGTGAGCCACCGCGCCCGGCCTTTTTTTTTTTTTTTTTTGAGACAGAGTCTCACTTTGCTGCCCAGGCTGGAGTGCAGTGGTGCAACGGTGGCTGACTGCAGTCTTGACTCCCTTTGGGCTCAAGCAATCCTCCCACCTCAGACCCCCAGGTAGCTGAGACTGCAGGTGTTGCCACCACACATGACCAATTTTATTATTTTTTTTGTAGAGATGAGACCTCACTCTGCGATCCAGGCTTGTCTTGAACTCCTGGCCTCAAGCTATCCTCCCATTTCGACCTCCCAAAATGCTGGCAATACAGGCATAAGCCACTGTACCCAGCCTGTGTTAACTTTTCTTTCTACCAAACTTTTGAGATAGGTGCTAAGCTTATTCATATACTGAGATGTAACTTGACAAAGGTCACTCAGCAGACTTATGGCAGAGTAAAATCTCTGTACATCTGTTTTGTCTCCTGTGTACATGTGCTTTGTTTAATACCCTACCTTTAAGTGGAATTGGTGTGTGTGAATATAACTAAGCAAATTATACCACAAGAGTGATCCTCTTGGGATTATTTCTTGTTACATAAGCCTCCCTTATAGCAGGCTGGAGAGTTTCCTCTAGCTTTAGAGAAGTAAGCTGCTATGTGTTGAGAGGGCCATATGGCTTGGATCTGAAGGTGGCCTCCAAGAGCTGAAAGCAACTCTCGTTGACAACCAGCAGAGAATCAGGGACGTCAGTCCTCTAACTGCAAGAAGCTGAGTTCTGCCATCAATCAGAATGAGACTGGAAAAAGACCTCCGAGTTTCATGTGAGAATTGCAGACCGGTTGACACCTTGATTTCAGACTTGTGAGACCCAGAGCAGAGGATGCAGTTGAGTCACACACTCAGATTCCTGACCCATGGAAAATGTGAAATAATACACTTGTGTTGTGTTACACTTCTAATTTTGTTGTAATCTGTTATGCAGCAAGAGGAAACTGACATATTATGAAGGTTACACAGCTGATGAGGAGTTAAGTATTTTGCTGAGGAAGCTCAGCTGCAAATCCTCTGGCCTCTCCCATTATAGATGGTTGCCTTCAAATTCGAGGACTCAGCCGTGAACCAGTCCAGGGAACTAGCACAACCCTTGTCCTCTGGGCCAAGCTCCTAGGTAGTTCCACTCTCATTAGAGAATTACGGTTTGGTCCTCTGATGACCAAATTTAAAGACAAATTATTGGTGATTTGAAATTTATCTGAATGCTAATATATGATTAGCTCTAACAATCCTTAAAAAGAAAGAAAGATTTTCTAATAATTACTTTTATTCCTTTAGCAAATATAAGTACATCTGAATCAGGTCTTTTAAACTGATTTTCTTTTAATGAAAATAAAAGTTGGGGGCCTGAAAGAATACATACAATGTAAAAGCACAATAGAGCTAAGATATTTGAGGAAGTGTCTATTCAGGGCAGCTTGAATCTATGCTCCTGGAAATAACATTTTAAAAATAAAAAAGAGAAAGATCTAAATATTTTAAAGGGTGTATGTACCTAATAATACCTATCTTTTCCAATTTTATTTCAAATGTGCCATGCTGCCATAAAATAAAGGTAAGTTTTTTTTCTTTGTTTGTTTGTGTTTGACTTGTATATCTTTATCACAGGAGTATAACAAAGATTATATGTATAGTCATTAATCAATTTGCATTCCAGATTGTTATTATATATATATTTGCATTCCAGATTGTCCATATATAGGGAAATAGATAAGTTGAAACAACTTTCAGAAAGAAATGAAGCAAAAGTGGTTAATAAATATAATAGCATAAAAATTATTGTAAGAAACCGAAAGATTTGTAGCCCGTAAAGATTTCATTAATGTGGTGAGAGACACAGGCTCCGTATCTCTCTGTTGTCAGAGTTAACTTGATTTCCTCACAAAAAAGTGCTTTCAACAATCATTGTGGTTGCTTATCCTAGAATTATAGAATATGTTTTTCTTTGCTCAATTGTAAAGTAGTAATTAGTGCTTATTCTCAGGATATTTTAAATAATGTGCGAGAACAATTTACAATCTCAAGGAAGATGACTGCAAAGCGGCTTTTAAAACACTGTGTATATGATTCAAAAATCATTGGTAAAGACATAACAATCGTGTTGTGTTGAATACTTACTTCCAAATCGATGCCAAAGATTGTTGGCCACTAGTTAACCATATTTTGAACTATAAGAAACAAAATCTTTGGCAAATTCTGTCTGTAAAAGCATCAGAAACCTAAAAAGCCTCTACTTAGAAAATGAAATTTCCCTTATAATAACCTTTCCTCCAAAGGGTTATATTTTTGTAATGTTATGGAAGAAATAAAAATTATTTGACAAAGTAAAATTTTAAATGCCTAAAAATACAGCCTGATATGAGTTTTCACATTCATACCAATTTTTAAACTAAATATAAGCATGTGTATATATATATACACTCACATATATGCTGCCATTTGTAGTTTTACTTAGACATGTTGATTCAGTGCAGTGGTTATTCCAAATTTTGTCTGAAATATTTTAGATTAACTATTTAAAGAATAGTCCCTGTATTGAAAAATTGTCCATCCCATGGCAGTGCAGATGATAAGCTTTCTGTACTTCTGTATTATTCCCTGCTCTCAACAGCTGCTCTTAATTGAACCCTAGGTACGATTTAGGATTGTTTTCTTTTGCTTTGTTGTTCTAAGAATTCTCACTTTAAATCCGTCTAAGGTTACAACAGCCTCTTATCATGTAGCTTTCGTACAAATGTGACATGGTCTCATTATATTTCTGCCAATGGATTTTATCGCTTTAATAATCCTTTGCAATATTTATAGAATGTCATGATGAATCATATTATATTTATCATATCACACAATAAATAGCATGACATGCTAATAAATCATTCCAGTTTGGAGAGTGTTGAAATTATTCTTTGTAAGCTTACATCAAAATGATTAGTCAGCATCCAGTCTCTGCATTAAATCTGTAGTCTTACACCAATTTATAACTTAGAATGGATAATGCAAATGAATACTCAAAATTATTTAATTATTTGCTAATATTTTATATAAGTTAACTTCTTTAGTTGTACAAAATACTAAATTACGGAACCAAATATTTTTTATAATGAACCATTTTCTTAAGAATAATACAATAGACATAAGTCTAATAAGACTTTGCAAAAATTGAGATGTTTGTTGAACATTTTTCAAATTAGCAAGAATAAATTTAAGAGAAAACTTTATTTTAAGGATATTAGAATCCACAGAGAAGAAAGGAATAGAGAAATATGATTTAGTCTGCCAATTTTATATGTGAAAAAACATAGGCTCACCTATGTTAAGGAATGCAATCAGTTAGACTGACAAAGAAATGAAATTAGAAATTAGGTTTTCAGACATTTATCTTAGTGGTACTTTATAATAAGTTCTTTTCTGTTCTCTTTAAAATTTCATGTTGAGTTTTAAGAATTTAAGAAATAATATATAAATATTAAAAGATAATTAAGCTGATAGATATAATCAATCAAGTTAGCTTAGATTGCATCAGAATCTTTTGGAATCCGGGTGTTATCTTCTTGGCTGCGTGTTTGAAGCCAGCAATTTCTTTTCAATTGTCTTTTGCCTTAATGTGAATTCTTTATTAGCTCTTTCGAAACAAAGACACTTTCCATGGACAAATACGAGTCTCCAGCTCGATGACTGTAGGGTTCCTGAGGTTGTGTGGCTGACACAGGAAGCCCGAGGCAATAGCTGAGCAAAGTGGTTCAGGTTGTGAATTCTGGAGTCGGCTTTTTTGGTTTGAATCCCAGATTAGACACAAATCAGAAATGTGATCACAGGCCAGTTATCTGATTTTTCTAAGCCCCAGTTCCCTTCTGTTAAAAATGGGGATAATAAAGAATACAACACAGCTCACATCTGTTGTATGATTAATTATTGTATATCAAGATCAAAGGAGGACAATATCTGCATAATAATCAGCAAATAACAGCTATTGTGTATACTAGTAACAGGGACTAAGAGGAATCTTTCTGAACAAATGTTTGGAAAACATGGTAGAGATTGGCAGCCAAATTTAGTCAAATAGTTTACAGAATTCCTGCGATTCACTGCTTTTCTTTACAATAGATACCAGAGCCTTGGAAATGTTTTTTTTAAAAAAAACTATTGTTTACCTAAAGATCCATAAATATATCAGGCTCCGCACAATTAAGTAGAAAAAGAATCTTTTTTATATTATTATTATCCTGTAGCATTTATCTGTACTTGGTGTCATATCAAAAACCTTTGCGAGAGGGCCTGGTTTCTTCCAATTACAAAGTAGGAAATGTATTTATTTTGTAAACTTTCACCAGTGCTCTAGTTACCAGTATTTATTTTTGCCTTCTAGTCTTACGAGAAATCTCACTGAAAACTACAATACCCTCTAGTGTACATGATTGCATATAGTTTAAACATTGTTGTTTTAGGATTTTTATGCAAAGTAGTAAAAATTTGAGGTTAAGCCCTAAAATATCATTTTATTCATTTATCTGGCAAACTTACTGAACATGTAATATGTGATGGATAGTAATTTAGCTGCTGGATATATAGCAGTGAACGACGGGTAAAAATTTGTGTTCTCTTAAAATCTAAAGGGGTAAGACAATTATCAAAGAAAATATTTAAAACTCTTAATATGTCGTGTATTGGTGAGTGCTAAGGAGAAGAAGTACACGTGGAGGGTGGAGGGTTACAAGGTCAGGAAAGACTTCATTAAGCAGGTGAAATGTGAGCAAAGGCACAAATGAAAAGAGAAGGCAAGCCCTGCAGAATAGCCTAGTTGTTAAGAGCACAGACTTTGCAGGTACAGAGGCGTGCAGGTGTCTGGTGTGTTTGAGGGAGGGTAAGGAGTTCTGTCTGACTGGGCTGTAGTCAGCAAAAGGACAGTGAGAGCAGAAGGGGACAGCGGGGTAATGGAGCCAAATTACATAGTTCCTTGTAGGCCTCCGTAACACCTCAGGCTTTTACTTTGAATGAGATGGAAAGCCACTGAGGAGTTTGTAACCAGCCATACCTTATGGTCTGGTTTAATACGAGAAACTGTCACTGTGGGTGCCATGGAGAAGGTGCCCTAAGAGGCCACAGTGTGTTCATAGGAAATGCTAAGCCTTCTACCTGTGTGCCAGACACTGTCACCTCTCACCTAATGCAGGAACATCATTCCCCCAACTTTTCCCTTTCTTCTGCATCATCAATTCTCCTCTTGCTAATTAATAATATTCTTCATATGCAAACATGCTACAATTATTCTTATTTTAAAATACCTTTCCACATTCTACAAATCTCTCAAGATACTGCCTCCGTTCTCTGATCCTCAGAGCAAAACTCCATGCACCCATTATACCCAAATCCTTTCATCTTGGTTTTTAAAGATTCCACCCCAATCTGCCTTCTCCTTTTCTACTGTCCAAAATTTGTTGTTGCCAAGGACAACATTGATCTCCATATTCTTCAACTTTTAGTCCTTTTCACAGAATTTGACACAGGTAATCACTGACTTCTCCTTGAAACATGTTTGTCACCTGGGTTCCAGGTCACAGTATTGTCAGTTCCATTCACCTTGTTACAGCTGCTGCTTCCTGCGTTCCTTCGTTCACCACCATCTTCCTGATTTCTCAGTTACAGCACAGAAGGGATGATTCTGGCATTTATTTACTTTATTTAAATGCATTTTCTTTTTTATCTCAGATGGTGTCATGCTTTAACTCCTATGCGTATACTGCCGATTTTCAAGTGTTTAATCCCCAGCCTTCATTGTGCTGTAGAACTCTAGAATTGTACATTGAGCCACCTAGTTGATATCACTTCTTGAAATCTAATAAGTAACTCAAGGTTATTATTTGCAAAATTGACCCTCTGATTTTCTCCCTAAACCTGGTTCTGCCGCAACTTGGCCAGCTCAATAAATGACAGTTTTATTCTTCGATAATTTAAACCAAACTCTATGAAGTTATCCTTACCTGCTATTTCTAGTTTTCCCAGATTCAATCCATCAGGAAATCCTGCAAGTCTACTTTTAAACTGAATGCCTGTTGAGGTAATTTGCACTGACACTACTTGGTATAAACCACCATCAGCTCTCAATGGAATATTGCCTTAGTTTCCTGTTTGCATCTAGAGCTGATGAAGCCGGACAGCAGGCTGATGGCTAGTTTTTTTTTTTTCCTGAAAGAAATAAATTATTGTAATTTGGTGGGTCTTAAATAACTGACTTAGAAATTATGTAATCTCATTAAAATTCCTACACTATTTTTTAATGAAAATTAGAAACATCCTAAACTTTGTTTAGTAAAGTCTTGCCAAGTTCTTTCTGTGTGAGTTTTAATGGCGAAATCTTGTTCAAGAACAAAGAACACGTTCAGACGTGTTAGGTAAGGGAAGGTCTAAGCTAAACTCAGAGAGAAGAGGCCTATTGCTTTATTTGAATTTGTGATTCTTTGAGATTCTTAATGTCACAAAAACAAGTATAAAAAGAAACCATACAAATACCTCATTAGCCATCTAGTTTTTAATATGCTGTCTAACCAAGGGTTGCATTTCTTGAGTCAAAGGTAGCATTTTATGATTCATAGTTTCTACCATTGCTAAAATTTTAAATTTGGTCTTAACATTTGATTGGTTCTCTTTCATAATTGCAATTTCAGGGCCTATAGTTTGTCTGGGTTGATAATTATTCAGATGAATGATTTATCCATTTAGATAAACATCAACTGGTTCTAATAATTTGCA
Organism: Symphalangus syndactylus; assembly: GCF_028878055.3. Lineage (NCBI taxonomy): Eukaryota > Metazoa > Chordata > Mammalia > Primates > Hylobatidae > Symphalangus > Symphalangus syndactylus. The sequence continues at coordinate 2,935,176 of NC_072435.2, read as the reverse complement.
GTTACTGTTTATGTCAGGTTGCTTAATCATAAATGCTTTCTTGAGACCCCCTCTTTGTCAAAACTGTTCTTTAGATTCCCACAAAACACTTTTGGAGTTAGAATTTTCCCTATCATTTCTAAAGATAAATGGAAGAACTCAGAAATTAATTTGACCTCTTTGCTGCCTTGCCATCCTGCTTAATTACTACAGAGTTAACTATAAAAGCTATTATCTCATCAGTAACTATCTAATTTATAATATCCTATATTGAGTATAAAATGTATGAACTGGTTGGGTTATCTGGCTTTATGTTACATAATTGCCCATTCAAATTTTTATTTCAACCTGGTTTATGTGCTTTGCGACATTTCGGATATATTCGTATTTTTAGGTATTTCTCGTTTTAGTAGAGACTGATGTTCTTAAATACAAGCTTTTACTTTGATTTTTATCAGCATTGTGAGCAATTTGCTCATTTTCTAATCGGACGTTTTCAGGTCATAGAAAAATTAAGGAATGATATTGTCATTTAAATTCACTAAGAGAGTTGGAAACACCAGTAGTGATTTACAAGTTAAGGAAAGTAAACAGACGCTTTAAAAATATATATTTTTTAATGATTATATTATTATTAATTGAAAGCTGATTTTTAGGAATGGAAACAAATGTAGATTTGTGGGTTCTTAATGTCAAGCTAACACCTGTTTCTGGTAGTTTAATTTACTTTGGTTCACTGTCTTCTTCATGTAAGAGTAAAAACTGTTTTGTGGAACACACTTCAGTACCAAGAAAAGCTTGTTAATAGCTGTTCTACAGTATATATTCTCAAATTCGTGTCATGCCACATCTTTTCATATGTTGTAAGTCAGTGGTTTAGGACATTAAAAAATGATGTTTCTCAAAACACTTGTTATTTTCTCACACATACTGTGTTCTAGCATTCTAGAAGTGTTTTGGTAGATTTAAAGATTGGTTTGCTCTGTCACACTATAATCTAACAAAGTTTTCTTTGGCTTTTAAATCTAATCTCTGAGGCTGGATAGTAGGCTTTCTTTCCCCCACAAAAAAACTCTTCGTTGGATTTTTTTTCCTTGAGGCATATCAAATTCTTATTTCCTTTAGGTTATAAATAAATAGAGACTCAAAACATTGTGTCAAAACTTTTTCATATTTTACCCCCTATTTTGTGGAGAAATGTTTCAAAAAGTAGCCAATGCTATATTTCTTAGTTGTATTTTATTTTTATTTTTACTTCATATTATGTTGAATATAAAATAAAACTTGAGAGATGCATTTACCAGTTTATTCAATAAGGCCTTTTCTTTATATATACTCCTAGATAAATTTTAGCAGGAAAGTCAGAAACTTGTACTAAATTAAAGCTTAGTTTTTTTTTTTGTTTTTTTTTTTAAGACCTACAAACTCCTCTTGTATCAGCACACTTCATATTATGGCTTAAGCTGTTATCAGAAATACTATTTCTTAATATCATATATTATTTTTAAAGCGCAAAAATTTAATACAGCTCTATTTATTAAGACCCTCACAGATCAAGAGCTGAGGGTGTTTATAAATGAAACATAAAAGATGACAGACATAGGGCCAGTGGTCTCGAGCAATGTCCATGAAACCCCAGTGCAGGAATGCAGGCAGGCCTCAGAGGCAGTAAAGTTATACTAAGAAGTAGAAAGTTGACAATTGTTTCTCTACCTATTCAGACCTCTGTTTCCTCATTTGTCAAATGAAATCAATAATAGAAAGTACCTCCCAGGACAAACGATGGGATGGATATAAAGCATTCTTACACTTTAGCACATAATAATTTTTCAGTGTTCCACAAGAAACCTTTATTTTGATTTATTTTATTTTGTCCCTATTCTTTCCCCAGTCACTTGAAATGTTGGAATGAAGGTGAGGGGACTGATCTGCTTACTGCTCTTGTGTTGTGGCTGAAATTTGTAGGGGAGGCTGCTCTCCATAATTAAGTCTAGTATCATTGTTTCATACGTGTGCCTTTAATATTTTGAAAACATTTATTTAAAAACTTAAGCCTAACTGATTTGTGAACTTCTCAGAATGAGTATTCTTCTGAAAATGTTAAATTAATAAGAAAATTAAGCACAATATAAGGAAGACATTTATATAAAAACTGAACAATAAGTTAAATTGGAGTGTAGTCAAAGGCACTTGGGATGCTAGAGCTGTTATAAGTGAGCTTTCAATTTATGTCAAGAGTCCTGGTAGATGGAAGATTAAGAGTCTTTGTATCTTACCATCTTATAAAGTAAGTTATACGGGTTCAACTAGAGAGATAAGCAGTGTCCTGACAAACGTGAATACGGGTTCCCTTTTAAAAACGTTTCTAATAAAGGCATTGCGTTGAGCTTGCCTCCAATGTGGCATCTCGGTGGAGACCTGAAGCTGAGGCTCCAGGTCCGTGGAGGTCATTTCTCACTCTTCAGTTCCATCAGATGATGTGCCAGGGGTTAGGAGAAGCTACACCCCGTCTCACATTTCAACTCTGCTGCAATGAGAAGGAAATAAGCCAAGGAAAATGCCTTACTGCGTTAAGGCAGGGGCAAGAGAGAAGAAGAGCACCATGGTTTGCTCATGATTAAAAAATATTCAGCCAGATGGCCCACAAGTAAATGTGGCCCAATTAATTGGTAATGTGTAATCAGATTAGAATCTCTTGCCTTCTTAGAGGAGTAAGAAATGGGCAAAGATATGGACAGAGGTGCCAAACATATCTTCTTTCTTAATTTCTCATCAGGAAAAATGTTGATTATGAGTAAAAAGGAAGGAATTAATTGAAGTTAAACTAATATTAAGTGAGATGGATCAATATGTTAGGTTAAATACTTGTCATTAATCTGGAGGAATTAGTATAAAGTAAAATATAAGACTGTTCATTGTAAAATAGTCAATAAAATGAATATAAAGGCACATAGCCCACATATGCTAGTTTTTTAATGAAAAAGGAAAGTTCTGTTTCAGATATGGCCCTTCAAAATATATGTAAAGAAGACACAAAATAAATTGATCAAAAAATGGTAAAGTAACATGTCAGATTACTTTTAAAAATTGTTCCTTTAAGCAAAAGTTAATGAAATGGTGGTAGTTGCATATAAAGAAAGAAATATGTGACAATAGGGTCTTTCATATTCCCTAGAAACATACTTGGGGATGAGACTTAACCCATAAGGCATGAATACGAACAGAAATGGAAGACATTCAGACACAAGTGATCATTTGTGAGACATGAGATTGGTCGTATTTATCCTGCTGAGTTCTTTGTTGAAACCACATTGCTTCCCCACATGATATTTCCCACAGCCCGTCTGAATTATGCTGTGTGGAGCCGTGTCACCCAGGCTTTCTGTGCCAGGGCCACCGTGTGATGGCTCATCCAGTATCTACTATCCACTAGCCAGTAACTTCCAAGGCTGAGAGTGGCCAGGGGAGGAAGAAAGATTATGTCATAATTACCAGGAAGGCAAGGAACACTGGTGATATCTACAGCCTGAATGTTTCTACAGGAAGAGTGTTTCAGAAAGGCTCAATCAAAAATATAGTTCAACTCTTTTAGTTGAATGCAAAGAACAGAACGAAGTTTCACAGAATGCTTCTGTGTAGTTTAGATTTGAATATATTCCTTTTTCACTATTACCCTCTTAGCGCTCCGAATGTCCACTTGCATTTTCTACAGAAAGAGTGTTCAGAACTGCGCAATCAAAAGTATGGTTTAATTCTGTTAGCTGAATGCACATATCAGAAATAAGTTTCACACAATGCTTCTGTGTAGTTTTTATTTGAAGATATTATTTTTCCCAATATAGGCCTCTTAGCGCGCAGAATGTCCAATTGCAGTTTCTACAGAAAGAGTGTTTCAGAACGGCTAAATCAAAAGTAAGGTTCAACTCTGTTAGTTGAATGCACAGAACAGAAAGAAGTTTCATACAATGCTTCTGTGTAGTTTATATTTGAACATATTCCTTTTTCCACTGTTACCCACTTAGCGCTCCGAATGTCCAGTTGCATTTTCTACAGACAGAGTGTTTCAAAACTGCTCAATCAAAAGTATGGTTTAGCTCTGTTAGCTCAATGCTCAGATCAGAAAGAAGTTTCACAGAATGCTTCTGTGTAGTTTATATTTGAATATATTCCTTTTTCCACTACTACCCTCTTAGCGCTCCAAATGTCCAGTTGCATTTTCTACAGAAAGAGTGTTCAGAACTGCTCAATCAAAAGTATGGTTTAACTCTGTTAGCTGAATGCACAGATCAGAAAGAAGTTTCACAGAATGATTCTGTGTAGTTGATATTTGAAGATATTACTTTTTCCACTATTACCCTCTTAGCGCTCCGAATCTCCACTTGCATTTTCTACAGAAAGAGTGTTTCAGAACGGCTCAATCAAAACTAAGGTTCAACTCTTTTAGTTGAATGCACAGAACAGAAAGAAGTTTCACAGAATGCTTCAGTGTAGTATTTAGTTGAAGATATTCCTTTTTCGACTATTACCGTCTTAGTGCTCCGAATGTCCACTGGCAGTTTCTACACAAAGAGTGTTTCAGAACTGCTACTTCAAAAGTAAGGCTCAGCTCTGTTAGTTGAATGCAGAGAACAGAAAGGAGTTTCAGAGAATGCTTCTGTGTAGTTTTTATTTGGAGATATTCCATTTTCCACTATTACAATCTTAGCGTTCCGAATGTCCACTTGCATTTTCTACAGAAAGAGTGGTCAGAACTGCTCAATCAAAAGAATGGTTTAACTCTGTTAGCTGTATGAACAGATCAGAAAGAAGTTTCACAGAATGCTTCTGTGTAGTTTTTATTTGAAGAAATTCTTTTTCCCAATATAGGGCACTTAGCGCTCTGAATGTCCAATTGCAGTATCTACAGAAAGAGTGTTACAGAACTGTTCAATCAAAAATAAGGTTCAATAGTGTTAGTTGAATGCACAGAACAGAAAGAAGTTTCATACAATGCTTCTGTGTAGTTTATATTTGAAGATATTCCTTTTTCCACTATTACCCACTTAGCGTTCCAAATGTCCAGTTGCATTATCTACCGAAAGAGTGTTTCAGAACTGCTCAATCAAAAGTAAGGTTCAACTCTTTTAGTTGAATGCACAGAACAGAAAGAAGTTTCACAGAATGCTTCTGTGTAGTTTATATTTGAATATATTCCTTTTTCCACTATTACCCTCTTAGCGCTCCGAATGTCCACTTGCATTTTCTACAGAAAGAGTGTTCAGAACTGCTCAATCAAACTGTGGTTTAACTCTATTAGCTGAATGCCAATATCAGAAATAAGTTTAACAGAATGCTTCTGTGTAGTTTTTATTTGAAGATATTCTTTTTCCCAATATAGGCCTCTTAGCGCTCAGAATGTCCAATTGCAGTTTCTACAGAAAGAGTATTTCAGAACGGCTGCATCAAAAGTAAGGTTCAACACAGTTAGTTGAATGCAAAGAACAGAAAGAAGTTTCACAGAATGCTTCTGTGTAGTTTGTATTTGAATATATCCCTTTTTCCACTACTACCATCTTAGCGCTCCAAATGTCCAGTTGCATTTTCTACAGAAAGAGTGTTCAGAGCTGCTCAATCAAAAGTATGGTTTAATTCTGTTAGCTGAATGCACAGATCAGAAAGAAGTTTCACAGAATGATTCTGTGTAGTTGATATTTGAAGATATTACTTTTTCCACTATTACCCACTTACCGCTCCAAATGTCCAGTTGCATTTTCTACAGAAAGAGTGTTTCAGAACTGCTCAATCAAAAGTATGGTTTAACTCTGTTAGTTGAATGCAGAGATCAGAAAGAAGTTTCACAGAATGCTTCTGTGTAGTGTTTATATGAAGATATTCTTTTTACCAATATAGGCCTCTTAGCGCTCAGAATGTCCAATTGCAGTTTCTACAGAAAGAGTGTTTCAGAACGGCTCAATCAAAAGTATGGTTTTACTCTGTTAGTTCAATGCACAGATCCGAAAGAAGTTTCACAGAATGCTTCTGTGTAGTTTTTATTTGTAGATATTCTTTTTCCCAATATAGGACTTTTAGCGGTCAGAATGTCCGTTTGCAGTTTCTACAGAAAGAGTGTTTCACAACGGCTCCATCAAAAGTAAGGTTCAAATCAGTTAGTTGAATGCACAGAACTGAAAGAAGTTTCACAGAATGCTTCTGTGTAGTTTATAATTTCATATATTCCTTTTCCCACTATTACCGTATTAGCGCTCCGAATGTCCACTTGCATTTTCTACAGAAAGAGTGTTCAGAACTGCGCAATCAAAAGTATGGTTTAGCTCTGTTAGCTGAATGCACATATCAGAAATAAGTTTCACACAATGCTGCTGTGTAGTTTTTATTTGAAGATATTATTTTGCCCAATATAGGCCTCTTAGCGCTCAGAATGTCCAATTGCAGTTTCTACAGAAAGAGTGTTTCAGAACGGCTCAATCAAAAGTAAGGCTCAACTCTGTTACTTGAATGCACAGAACAGAAGGAAGTTTCATACAATGCTTCTGTGTAGTTTATATTTGAACATATTCCTTTTTCCATTATTACCCACTTAGCGCTCCGAATGTCCAGTTGCATTTTCTACAGACAGAGTGTTTCAAATCTCCACAATCAAAAGTATGCTTTAACTCTGTTAGCTGAATGCTCAGATCAGAATGAAGTTTCACAGAATGCTTCTGTGTAGCTTATATTTGAATATATTCCTTTTTCCACTACTAAACTCTTAGCGCTCAAAATGTCCAGTTGCATTTTCTACAGAAAGAGTGTTCAGAACTGCTCTATCAAAACTATGGTTTAACTCTGTTAGCTGAATGCACATATCAGAAAGAAGTTTCACAGAATGATTCTGTGTAGTATTTAGTTGAAGATATTCCTTTTTTACTATTACCCACTTAGCGCTCCGAATATCCACTGGCAGTTTCTACACAAAGAGTGTTTCAGAACTGCTCCTTCAAAAGTAAGGCTAAACTCTGTTAGTTGAATGCAGAGAACAGAAAGGAGTCTCAGAGAATGCTTCTGTGTAGTTTTTATTTGGAGATATTCCCTTTTCCTCTATTACAATCTTAGCGCTCCGAATGTCCACTTGCATTTTCTACAGAACGAGTGTTTCATAACTGCTCAATCAAAAGTATGGTTTAGCTCTGTTAACTGAATGCACTGATCAGAAATAAGTTTCACAGAATGCTTCTGTGTAGTTTTTATTTGAAGATATGCTTTTTAACAATGTTGGCCTCTTAGCGCTTAGAAAGTTCAATTGCAGTTTCTACAGAAAGAGTGTTTCAGAACGGCTCAATCAAAAGTAAGGTTCAACTCTGTTAGTTGAATGCACAGAACAGAAAGAAGTTTCAAAGAATGCTTCTGTGTACTTTTTATTTGAATATATTCCTTTTTCAACTATTACCCTCTTAGCGCTCTGAATGTCCACTTACATTTTCTACAGAAAGAGTGTTCAGCACGGCTCAATCAAAAGTATGGTTTTACTCTGTTAGTTCAATGCACAGATCCGAAAGAAGTTTCACAGAATGCTTCTGTGTAGTTTTTATTTGTAGATATACTTTTTCCCAATATAGGCCTTTTAGCGGTCAGAATGTCCGATTGCAGTTTCTACAGAAAGAGTGTTTCACAACGGCTCCATCAAAAGCAAGGTTCAAATCAGTTAGTTGAATGCACAGAACTGAGAGAAGTTTCACAGAATGCTTCTGTGTAGTTTATAATTTCATATATTCCTTTTCCCACTATTACCGTATTAGCGCTCCGAATGTCCACTTACATTTTCTACAGAAAGAGTGTTCAGAACTGCGCAATCAAAAGTATGGTTTAGCTGTGTTAGCTGAATGCACATATCAGAAATAAGTTTCACACAATGCCGCTGTGTAGTTTTAATTTGTAGATATTCTTTTTCCTAATATAGGCCTCTTAGCGCTCTGAATGTCTAATTGCAGTTTCTACAGAAAGAGTGTTTCAGAACGGCTCAATCAAAAGTAAGGCTCAACTCTGTTACCTGAATGCACAGAACAGAAAGAAGTTTCATACAATGCTTCTGTGTAGTTTATATTTGAACATATTCCTTTTTCCATTATTACCCACTTAGCGCTCCGAATGTCCAGTTGCATTTTCTACACACAGAGTGTTTCAAATCTCCTCAATCAAAAGTATGGATTAACACTGTTAGCTGAATGCTCAGATCAGAATGAAGTTTCACAGAATGCTTCTGTGTAGCTTATATTTGAATATATTCCTTTTTCCACTACTAAACTCTTAGCGCTCCAAATGTCCAGTTGCATTTTCTACAGAAAGAGTGTTCAGAACTGCTCTATCAAAACTATGGTTTAACTCTGTTAGCTGAATGCACATATCAGAAAGAAGTTTCACAGAATGATTCTGTGTAGTTTATATTTTAAGATATTCCTTTTTCCACTATTACCCTCTTAGCGCTCCGAACCTCCACTTTCATTTTCTACAGAAAGAGTGTTTCAGAACGGCTCAATCAAAACTAAGGTTCAACTCTTTTAGTTGAATGCACAGAACAGAAAGAAGTTTCACAGAATGCTTCTGTGTAGTATTTAGTAGAAGATATTCCTTTTTCGACTATTACCCTCTTAGCGCTCTGAATTTCCACTGGCAGTTTCTACACAAAGAGTGTTTCAGAACTGCTCCTTCAAAAGTAAGGCTCAGCTCTGTTAGTTGAATGCAGAGAACAGAAAGGAGTTTCAGAGAATGCTTCTGTGTAGTTTTTATTTGGAGATATCCTTTTTTCCACTAGTACTATCTTAGCGCTCCAAATGTCCACTTGCATTTTCTACAGAAAGAGTGTTTCAGAACGGCTCAATCAAAACTAAGGTTCAACACTTTTAGTTGAATGCACAGAACAGAAACAAGTTTCACAGAATGCTTCTCTGTAGTTTATATTTGTAGATATTCTTTTTCCCAATATAGGCCTCTTAGCGCTCAGAATGTCCAATTGCATTTTCTACAGAAAGAGTGTTCCAGAACGGCTCAATCAAAAGCAAGGTTCAACTCAGTTAGTTGAATGCAAAGAAGAGAAAGAAGTTTGACAGAATGCTTCTGTGTAGTTTATATTTGAATATATTGCTTTTTCCACTATTACCCTCTTAGCGCTCCGAATGTACATTGCATTTTCTACAGAAAGAGGGTTCAGAACTGCGCAATCAAAAGTATGGTTTAACTCTGTTACCTGAACGCACATATGAGAAATAAGTTTCACAAAATGCTTCTGTGTAGTTTTTATTTGAATATATTATTTTTCCCAATATAGGCCTCTTAGGGCTCAGAATGTCCAATTGCAGTTTCTACAGAAAGAGTGTTTCAGAACGGCTAAATCAAAAGTAAGTTTCAACTCTGTTAGTTGAATGTACAGAACAGAAAGATGTTTCATACAATGCTTCTGTGTAGTTTATATTTGAACATATTCCTTTTTCCACTATTACCCACTTAGCGCTCCGAATGTCCAGTTGGATTTTCTACAGACAGAGTGTTTCAAAACTGCTCAGTCAAAAGTATGGTTTAACTCTGTTAGCTGAATGCTCAGATCAGAAAGAAGTTTCACAGAATGCTTCTGTGTAGTTTATATTTGAATATAATCCTTTTTCCACTACTACCCTCTTAGCGCTCCAAATGTCCAGTTGCATTTTCTACAGAAAGAGTGTTCAGAACTGCTCAAGGAAAAGTATGGTTTAATTCTGTTAGCTGAATGCACAGATCAGAAAGAAGTTTCACAGAATGATTCTGTGTAGTTTATATTTGAAGATATTACTTTTTCTAGTATTACCCTCTTAGCGCTCCGAATGTCCACTTGCATTTTCTACAGAAAGAGTGTTCAGAACGGCTCAATCAAAAGTATGGTTTTACTCTATTAGTTGAATGCCCATATCAGAAATAAGTTTCACAGAATGCTTCTGTGTAGTTTTTATTTGAAGATATTCTTTTTCCCAATATAGGCCTCTTAGCGCTCAGAATGTCCAATTGCAGTTTGTACAGAAAGAGTGTTTCAGAACGGCTGCATCAAAAGTAAGGTTCAACTCAGTTAGTTGAATGCAAAGAACAGAAAGAAGTTTCACAGAATGCTTCTGTGTAGTTTATATTTGAATATATTCCTTTTTCCACTACTGCCCTCTTAGCGCTCCAAATGTCCAGTTGCATTTTCAACAGAAAGAGTGTTCAGAACTGCACTATCAAAACTATGGTTTAACTCTGTTAGCTGAATGCACATATGGGAAAGAAGTTTCACAGAATGATTCTGTGTAGTTTATATTTGAAGATAATCCTTTTTCCACTATTACCCTCTTAGCGCTCCGAATCTCCACTTTCATTTTCTACAGAAAGAGTGTTTCAGAACGGCTCAATCAAAACTAAGGTTCAACTCTTTTAGTTGAATGCACAGAACAGAAAGAAGTTTCACAGAATGCTTCTGTGTAGTATTTAGTAGAAGATATTCCTTTTTCGACTATTACCCTCTTAGCGCTCTGAATTTCCACTGGCAGTTTCTACACAAATAGTGTTTCAGAACTGCTCCTTCAAAAGTAAGGCTCAGCTCTGTTAGTTGAATGCAGAGAACAGAAAGGAGTTTCAGAGAATGCTTCTGTGTAGTTTTTATTTGGAGATATTCTTTTTTCCACTAGTACTATCTTAGCGCTCCAAATGTCCACTTGCATTTTCTACAGAAAGAGTGTTTCAGAACGGCTCAATCAAAACTAAGGTTCAACACTTTTAGTTGAATGCACAGAACAGAAACAAGTTTCACAGAATGCTTCTCTGTAGTTTATATTTGTAGATATTCTTTTTCCCAATATAGGCCTCTTAGCGCTCAGAATGTCCAATTGCATTTTCTACAGAAAGAGTGTTCCAGAACGGCTCAATCAAAAGCAAGGTTCAACTCAGTTAGTTGAATGCAAAGAACAGAAAGAAGTTTGACAGAATGCTTCTGTGTAGTTTATATTTGAATATATTGCTTTTTCCACTATTACCCTCTTAGCGCTCCGAATGTCCACTTGCATTTTCTACAGAAAGAGTGTTCAGAACGGCTCAATCAAAAGTATGGTTTTACTCTATTAGTTGAATGCCCATATCAGAAATAAGTTTCACAGAATGCTTCTGTGTAGTTTTTATTTGAAGATATTCTTTTTCCCAATATAGGCCTCTTAGCGCTCAGAATGTCCAATTGCAGTTTGTACAGAAAGAGTGTTTCAGAACGGCTGCATCAAAAGTAAGGTTCAACTCAGTTAGTTGAATGCAAAGAACAGAAAGAAGTTTCACAGAATGCTTCTGTGTAGTTTATATTTGAATATATTCCTTTTTCCACTACTGCCCTCTTAGCGCTCCAAATGTCCAGTTGCATTTTCAACAGAAAGAGTGTTCAGAACTGCACTATCAAAACTATGGTTTAACTCTGTTAGCTGAATGCACATATGGGAAAGAAGTTTCACAGAATGATTCTGTGTAGTTTATATTTGAAGATAATCCTTTTTCCACTATTACCCTCTTAGCGCTCCGAATCTCCACTTTCATTTTCTACAGAAAGAGTGTTTCAGAACGGCTCAATCAAAACTAAGGTTCAACTCTTTTAGTTGAATGCACAGAACAGAAAGAAGTTTCACAGAATGCTTCTGTGTAGTATTTAGTAGAAGATATTCCTTTTTCGACTATTACCCTCTTAGCGCTCTGAATTTCCACTGGCAGTTTCTACACAAATAGTGTTTCAGAACTGCTCCTTCAAAAGTAAGGCTCAGCTCTGTTAGTTGAATGCAGAGAACAGAAAGGAGTTTCAGAGAATGCTTCTGTGTAGTTTTTATTTGGAGATATTCTTTTTTCCACTAGTACTATCTTAGCGCTCCAAATGTCCACTTGCATTTTCTACAGAAAGAGTGTTTCAGAACGGCTCAATCAAAACTAAGGTTTAACACTTTTAGTTGAATGCACAGAACAGAAACAAGTTTCACAGAATGCTTCTCTGTAGTTTATATTTGTAGATATTCTTTTTCCCAATATAGGCCTCTTAGCGCTCAGAATGTCCAATTGCATTTTCTACAGAAAGAGTGTTCCAGAACGGCTCAATCAAAAGCAAGGTTCAACTCAGTTAGTTGAATGCAAAGAACAGAAAGAAGTTTGACAGAATGCTTCTGTGTAGTTTATATTTGAATATATTGCTTTTTCCACTATTACCCTCTTAGCGCTCCGAATGTACATTGCATTTTCTACAGAAAGAGGGTTCAGAACTGCGCAATCAAAAGTATGGTTTAACTCTGTTACCTGAACGCACATATGAGAAATAAGTTTCACACAATGCTTCTGTGTAGTTTTTATTTGAATATATTATTTTTCCCAATATAGGCCTCTTAGGGCTCAGAATGTCCAATTGCAGTTTCTACAGAAAGAGTGTTTCCGAACGGCTAAATCAAAAGTAAGTTTCAACTCTGTTAGTTGAATGTACAGAACAGAAAGATGTTTCATACAATGCTTCTGTGTAGTTTATATTTGAACATATTCCTTTTTCCACTATTACCCACTTAGCGCTCCGAATGTCCAGTTGGATTTTCTACAGACAGAGTGTTTCAAAACTGCTCAGTCAAAAGTATGGTTTAACTCTGTTAGCTGAATACTCAGATCAGAAAGAAGTTTCACAGAATGCTTCTGTGTAGTTTATATTTGAATATAATCCTTTTTCCACTACTACCCTCTTAGCGCTCCAAATGTCCAGTTGCATTTTCTACAGAAAGAGTGTTCAGAACTGCTCAAGGAAAAGTATGGTTTAATTCTGTTAGCTGAATGCACAGATCAGAAAGAAGTTTCACAGAATGATTCTGTGTAGTTTATATTTGAAGATATTACTTTTTCTAGTATTACCCTCTTAGCGCTCCGAATGTCCACTTGCATTTTCTACAGAAAGAGTGTTCAGAACGGCTCAATCAAAAGTATGGTTTTACTCTATTAGTTGAATGCCCATATCAGAAATAAGTTTCACAGAATGCTTCTGTGTAGTTTTTATTTGAAGATATTCTTTTTCCCAATATAGGCCTCTTAGCGCTCAGAATGTCCAATTGCAGTTTGTACAGAAAGAGTGTTTCAGAACGGCTGCATCAAAAGTAAGGTTCAACTCAGTTAGTTGAATGCAAAGAACAGAAAGAAGTTTCACAGAATGCTTCTGTGTAGTTTATATTTGAATATATTCCTTTTTCCACTACTGCCCTCTTAGCGCTCCAAATGTCCAGTTGCATTTTCAACAGAAAGAGTGTTCAGAACTGCACTATCAAAACTATGGTTTAACTCTGTTAGCTGAATGCACATATGGGAAAGAAGTTTCACAGAATGATTCTGTGTAGTTTATATTTGAAGATAATCCTTTTTCCACTATTACCCTTTTAGCGCTCCGAATCTCCACTTTCATTTTCTACAGAAAGAGTGTTTCAGAACGGCTCAATCAAAACTAAGGTTCAACTCTTTTAGTTGAATGCACAGAACAGAAAGAAGTTTCACAGAATGCTTCTGTGTAGTATTTAGTTGAAGATATTCCTTTTTCGACTATTACCCTCTTAGCGCTCTGAATTTCCACTGGCAGTTTCTACACAAAGAGTGTTTCAGAACTGCTCCTTCAAAAGTAAGGCTCAGCTCTGTTATTTGAATGCAGAGAACAGAAAGGAGTTTCAGAGAATGCTTCTGTGTAGTTTTTATTTGGAGATATTCCTTTTTCCACTATTACTAACTTAGCGCTCCGAATGTCCACTTGCATTTTCTACAGAAAGAGTGTTTCAGAACGGCTCAATCAAAACTAAGGTTCAACACTTTTAGTTGAATGCACAGAACAGAAATAAGTTTCACAGAATGCTTCTGTGTAGTTTTTAGTTGTAGATATTCTTTTTCCCAATATAGGCCTCTTAGCGCTCAGAATGTCCAATTGCATTTTCTACAGAAAGAGTGTTCCAGAACGGCTCAATCAAAAGCAAGGTTCCACTCAGTTAGTTGAATGCAGAGAACAGAAAGAAGTTTCACAGAATGCTTCTGTGTAGTTTATATTTGAGTATATTGCTTTTTCCACTATTACCCTCTTAGCGCTCCGAATGTCAACTTGAATTTTCTACAGAAAGAGTGTTCAGAACTGCGCAATCAAAAGTATGGTTTAACTCTGTTATCTGAATGCACATATCAGAAATAAGTTTCACACAATACCTCTGTGTAGTTTTTATTTGAATATATTATTTTTCCCAATATAGGCCTCTTTGGGCTCCGAATGTCCAATTGCAGTTTCTACAGAAAGAGTGTTTCAGAACGGCTCAATGAAAAGTAAGTTTCAACTCTGTTAGTTGAATGTACAGAACAGAAAGATGTTTCATACAATGCTTCTGTGTAGTTTATATTTGAACATATTCTTTTTTCCACTATTACCCACTAAGCGCTCCGAATGTCCAGTTGCATTTTCTACAGACAGAGTGTTTCAAAACTGCTCAGTCAAAAGTATGGTTTAACTCTGTTAGCTGAATGCTCAGATCAGAAAGTAGTTTCACAGAATGCTTCCGTGTAGTTTATATTTGAATATATTCCTTTTTCCACTACTACCCTCTTATCGCTCCAAATGTCTAGTTGCATTTTCTACAGAAAGAGTGTTCAGAACTGCTCAATGAAAAGTATGGTTTAATTCTGTTAGCTGAATGCACAGATCAGAAAGAAGTTTCACAGAATGATTCTGTGTAGTTTATATTTGAAGATATTACTTTTGCTAGTATTACCCTCTTAGCGCTCAGAATGTCCACTTGCATTTTCTACAGAAAGAGTGTTCAGAACGGCTCAATCAAAAGTATGGTTTTACTCTATTAGTTGAATGCCCATATCCGAAATAAGTTTCACAGAATGCTTCTGTGTAGTTTTTATTTGAAGATATTCTTTTTCAAAATATAGGCCTCTTAGCGCTCAGAATGTCCAATTGCAGTTTCTACAGAAAGAGCTTTTCAGAACGGCTCCATCAAAAGTAAGGTTCAACTCAGTTAGTTGAATGCACAGAACAGAAAGAAGTTTCACAGAATGTTTCTGTGTAGTTTATATTTGAATATATTCCTTTTCCAGTATTACCGTCTTAGCGCTGCGAATATCCACTTGCATTTTCTAAAGAAAGTGTGTTTCAGAACGGCTCAATCAAAAATAAGGTTCAACTCTGTTAGTTAAATGCACAGAAGAGAAAGGAGTTTCATACAATGCTTCTGTGTAGTTTATATTTGAATATATTACTTTTTCCACTACTACCCTCTTAGCGCTCCAAATGTCCAGTTGCATTTTCTACAGAAAGAGTGTTCATAACGGCTCAATCAAAAGTATGCTTTAACTCTGTTAGCTGAATGCACAGATCAGAAAGAAGTTTCACAGAATGATTCTGTGTAGTTTATATTTGAAGATATTCCTTTTTCCACTATTACCCACTTAGCGCTCCAAATGTCCAGTAGCATTTTCTACAGAAAGAGTTTTTCAGAACTGCTCAATCCAAAGTATGGTTTAACTCTGTTAGCTGAATGCACAGATCAGAAAGAAGTTTCACAGAATGCTTCTGTGTAGTGTTTATATGAAAATATTCTTTTTACCAATATAGGCCTCGTAGCGCTCAGAATGTCCAATTGCAGTTTCTATAGAAAGAGTATTTCAGAACGGCTCAATGAAAAGTAAGGTTCACCTCTTTTAGTTGAATGCACAGAACAGAAAGGAGTTTCACAGAATGCTTCTGTGTAGTATTTAGTTGAAGATATTCCTTTATTGACTATTACCCACTTAGCGCTCCGAATGTCCACTGGCAGTTTCTACACAAAGAGTGTTTCAGAACTGTTCCTTCAAAAGTAAGGCTCAACTCTGTTAGTTGAATTCAGAGAACAGAAAGGAGTTTCAGAGAATGCTTCTGTGTGGTTTTTATTAGGAGATAATCCTTTTTCCTCTATTACAATCTTAGCGCTCCGAAGGTCCACTTATATTTTCTACACAAAGAGTGTTTCATAACTGCTCAATCAAAAGTATGGTTTAGCTCTGTTAACTGAATGCACATATCAGAAATATGTTTCACAGAATGCTTCTGTGTAGTTTTTATTTGAAGTTATTCTTTTTAACAATGTAGGCCTCTTATCGCTTAGAAAGTCCAATTGCAGTTTCTACAGAAAGAGTGTTTCAGAACGTCTCAATCAAAAGTAAGGTTCAACTCTGTTAGTTGAATGCACAGAACAGAAAGAAGTTTCACAGAATGATTCTGTGTAGTTTATATTTGAATATATTCCTTTTTCAACTCTTACCCTCTTAGCGCTCCGAATGTCCACTTGCATTTTCTACAGAAAGAGTGTTCAGAACGGCTCAATCAAAAGTATGGTTTTACTCTGTTAGTTGAATGCACAGATCCGAAGGAAGTTTCACAGAATGCTTCTGTGTAGTTTTTATTTGTAGATATTCTTTTTCCCAATATCGGCCTTTTAGCGGTCAGAATGTCCAATTGCAGTTTCTACAGAAAGAGTGTTTCACAACGGCTCCATCAAAAGTAAGGTTCAACTCAGTTAGTTGAATGCACAGAACAGAAAGAAGTTTCACAGAATGCTTCTTTGTAGTTTATAATTGAATATATTCCTTTTTCCACTATTACCGTATTAGCGCTCCGAATGTCCACTTGCATTTTCTACAGAAAGAGTGTTCAGAACTGCGCAATCAAAAGTATGGTTTAACTCTGTTAGCTGAATGCACATATCAGAAATAAGTTTCACACAATGCTGCTGTGTAGTTTTTATTTGAAGATATTATTATTCCCAATATAGGCCTCTTAGAGCTGAGAATGTCTAATTGCAGTTTCTACAGAAAGAGTGTTTCAGAACGGCTCAATCAAAAGTAAGGTTCAACTCTGTTAGTTGAATGCACAGAACAGAAAGGAGTTTCATACAATGCTTCTGTGTTGTTTATATTTGAACATATTCCTTTTTCCATTATTACCCACTTAGCGCTCCGAATGTCCAGTTGCATTTTCTACAGTCAGAGTGTTTCAAATCTCCTCAATCAAAAGTATGGTTTAACTCTGTTAGCGGAATGCTCAGATCAGAAAGAAGTTTCACAGAATGCTTCTGTGTAGCTTATATTTGAATATATTCCTTTTTCCAATACTACCCTGTTAGCGCTCCAAATGTCCAGTTGCATTTTCAACAGAAAGAGTGTTCAGAACTGCACTATCAAAACTATGGTTTAACTCTGTTAGCTGAATGCACATATGAGGAAGAAGTTTCACAGAATGATTCTGTGTAGTTTATATTTGAAGATAATACTTTTTCCTCTATTACCCTCTTAGCGCTCCGAATCTCCACTTTCATTTTCTACAGAAAGAGTGTTTCAGGACGGCTCAATCAAAACTAAGGTTCAACTCTTTTAGTTGAATGCACAGAACAGAAAGAAGTTTCACAGAATGCTTCTGTGTAGTATTTAGTTGAAGATATTCCTTTTTCGACTATTACCCTCTTAGCGCTCTGAATTTCCACTGGCAGTTTCTACACAAAGAGTGTTTCAGAACTGCTCCTTCAAAAGTAAGGCTCAGCTCTGTTATTTGAATGCAGAGAACAGAAAGGAGTTTCAGAGAATGCTTCTGTGTAGTTTTTATTTGGAGATATTCCTTTTTCCACTATTACTAACTTAGCGCTCCGAATGTCCACTTGCATTTTCTACAGAAAGAGTGTTTCAGAACGGCTCAATCAAAACTAAGGTTCAACACTTTTAGTTGAATGCACAGAACAGAAATAAGTTTCACAGAATGCTTCTGTGTAGTTTTTAGTTGTAGATATTCTTTTTCCCAATATAGGCCTCTTAGCGCTCAGAATGTCCAATTGCATTTTCTACAGAAAGAGTGTTCCAGAACGGCTCAATCAAAAGCAAGGTTCAACTCAGTTAGTTGAATGCAGAGAACAGAAAGAAGTTTCACAGAATGTTTCTGTGTAGTTTATATTTGAGTATATTGCTTTTTCCACTATTACCCTCTTAGCGCTCCGAATGTCAACTTGATTTTCTACAGAAAGAGTGTTCAGAACTGCGCAATCAAAAGTATGGTTTAACTCTGTTAGCTGAATGCACATATCAGAAATAAGTTTCACACAATACCTCTGTGTAGTTTTTATTTGAATATATTATTTTTCCCAATATAGGCCTCTTTGGGATCCGAATGTCCAATTGCAGTTTCTACAGAAAGAGTGTTTCAGAACGGCTCAATCAAAAGTAAGTTTCAACTCTGTTAGTTGAATCTACAGAACAGAAAGATGTTTCATACAATGCTTCTGTGTAGTTTATATTTGAACATATTCCTTTTTCCACTATTACCCACTAAGCGCTCCGAATCTCCAGTTGCATTTTCTACAGACAGAGTGTTTCAAAACTGCTCAGTCAAAAGTATGGTTTAACTCTGTTAGCTGAATGCTCAGATCAGAAAGTAGTTTCACAGAATGCTTCCGTGTAGTTTATATTTGAATATATTCCTTTTTCCACTACTACCCTCTTATCGCTCCAAATGTCTAGTTGCATTTTCTACAGAAAGAGTGTTCAGAACTGCTCAATGAAAAGTATGGTTTAATTCTGTTAGCTGAATGCACAGATCAGAAAGAAGTTTCACAGAATGATTCTGTGTAGTTTATATTTGAAGATATTACTTTTTCTAGTATTACCCTCTTAGCGCTCAGAATGTCCACTTGCATTTTCTACAGAAAGAGTGTTCAGAACGGCTCAATCAAAAGTATGGTTTTACTCTATTAGTTGAATGCCCATATCCGAAATAAGTTTCACAGAATGCTTCTGTGTGGTTTTTATTTGAAGATATTCTTTTTCAAAATATAGGCCTCTTAGCGCTCAGAATGTCCAATTGCAGTTTCTACAGAAAGAGCTTTTCAGAACGGCTCCATCAAAAGTAAGGTTCAACTCAGTTAGTTGAATGCACAGAACAGAAAGAAGTTTCACAGAATGTTTCTGTGTAGTTTATATTTGAATATATTCCTTTTCCAGTATTACCGTCTTAGCGCTGCGAATATCCACTTGCATTTTCTAAAGAAAGAGTGTTTCAGAACGGCTCAATCAAAAATAAGGTTCAACTCTGTTAGTTAAATGCACAGAAGAGAAAGGAGTTTCATACAATGCTTCTGTGTAGTTTATATTTGAATATATTACTTTTTCCACTACTACCCTCTTAGCGCTCCAAATGTCCAGTTGCATTTTCTACAGAAAGAGTGTTCAGAACGGCTCAATCAAAAGTATGCTTTAACTCTGTTAGCTGAATGCACAGATCAGAAAGAAGTTTCACAGAATGATTCTGTGTAGTTTATATTTGAAGATATTCCTTTTTCCACTATTACCCACTTAGCGCTCCAAATGTCCAGTAGCATTTTCTACAGAAAGAGTGTTTCACAACTGCTGAATCCAAAGTATGGTTTAACTCTGTTAGCTGAATGCACAGATCAGAAAGAAGTTTCACAGAATGCTTCTGTGTAGTGTTTATATGAAAATATTCTTTTTACCAATATAGGCCTCTTAGCGCTCAGAATGTCCAATTGCAGTTTCTATAGAAAGAGTGTTTCAGAACGGCTCAATGAAAAGTAAGGTTCACCTCTTTTAGTTGAATGCACAGAACAGAAAGGAGTTTCACAGAATGCTTCTGTGTAGTATTTAGTTGAAGATATTCCTTTATTGACTATTACCCACTTAGCGCTCCGAATGTCCACTGGCAGTTTCTACACAAAGAGTGTTTCAGAACTGTTCCTTCAAAAGTAAGGCTCAACTCTGTTAGTTGAATTCAGAGAACAGAAAGGAGTTTCAGAGAATGCTTCTGTGTGGTTTTTATTTGGAGATAATCCTTTTTCCTCTATTA
Organism: Symphalangus syndactylus; assembly: GCF_028878055.3. Taxonomy (NCBI): domain Eukaryota; kingdom Metazoa; phylum Chordata; class Mammalia; order Primates; family Hylobatidae; genus Symphalangus; species Symphalangus syndactylus. The sequence goes on along the minus strand of NC_072435.2, from coordinate 2,915,318 downwards.
CAATCTTAGCGCTCCGAAGGTCCACTTATATTTTCTACACAAAGAGTGTTTCATAACTGCTCAATCAAAAGTATGGTTTAGCTCTGTTAACTGAATGCACATATCAGAAATATGTTTCACAGAATGCTTCTGTGTAGTTTTTATTTGAAGTTATTCTTTTTAACAATGTAGGCCTCTTAGCGCTTAGAAAGTCCAATTGCAGTTTCTACAGAAAGAGTGTTTCAGAACGTCTCAATCAAAAGTAAGGTTCAACTCTGTTAGTTGAATGCACAGAACAGAAAGAAGTTTCACAGAATGCTTCTGTGTAGTTTATATTTGAATATATTCCTTTTACAACTATTACCCTCTTAGCGCTCCGAATGTCCACTTGCATTTTCTACAGAAAGAGGGTTCAGAACGGCTCAATCAAAAGTATGGTTTTACTCTGTTAGTTGAATGCACAGATCCGAAAGAAGTTTCACAGAATGCTTCTGTGTAGTTTTTATTTGTAGATATTCTTTTTCCCAATATAGGCCTTTAACAGTCAGAATGTCCAATTGCAGTTTCTACAGAAAGAGTGTTTCACAACGGATCCATCAAAAGTAAGGTTCAACTCAGTTAGTTGAATGCACAGAACAGAAAGAAGTTTCACAGAATGCTTCTGTGTAGTTTATAATTGAATATATTCCTTTTTCCACTATTACCGTATTAGCGCTCCGAATGTCCACTTGCATTTTCTACAGAAAGAGTGTTCAGAACTGCGCAATCAAAAGTATGGTTTAACTCTGTTAGCTGAATGCACATATCAGAAATAAGTTTCACACAATGCTGCTGTGTAGTTTTTATTTGAAGATATTATTATTCCCAACATAGGCCTCTTAGAGCTGAGAATGTCTAATTGCAGTTTCTACAGAAAGAGTGTTACAGAACGGCTCAATCAAAAGTAAGGTTCAACTCTGTTAGTTGAATGCACAGACAGAAAGAAGTTTCATACGATGCTTCTGTGTTGTTTATATTTGAACATATTCCTTTTTCCATTATTACCCACTTAGCGCTCCGAATGTCCAGTTGCATTTTCTACAGTCAGAGTGTTTCAAATCTCCTCAATCAAAAGTATGGTTTAACTCTGTTAGCGGAATGCTCAGATCAGAAAGAAGTTTCACAGAATACTTCTGTGTAGCTTATATTTGAATATATTCCTTTTTCCACTACTACCCTCTTAGCGCTCCAAATGTCCAGTTGCATTTTCTACAGAAAGAGTGTTCAGATCTGCTCAATCAAAAGTATGGTTTAACTCTGTTAGCTGAATGCACATATCAGAAAGAAGTTTCACAGAATGATTCTGTGTAGTTTATATTTGGAGACATTCCTTTTTCCACCATTACCCTCTTAGCGCTCCGAATCTCCACTTGCATTTTCTACAGAAATATTGTTCAGAACTGCGCAATCAAAAGTATGGTTTAGCTGTGTTAGCTGAATGCACATATCAGAAATAAGTTTCACACAATGCTGCTGTGTAGTTTTAATTTGTAGATATTCTTTTTCCCAATATAGGCCTCTTAGCGCTCTGAATGTCTAATTGCAGTTTCTACAGAAAGAGTGTTTCAGAACGGCTCAATCAAAAGTAAGGCTCAACTCTGTTACCTGAATGCACAGAACAGAAAGAAGTTTCATACAATGCTTCTGTGTAGTTTATATTTGAACATATTCCTTTTTCCATTATTACCCACTTAGCGCTCCGAATGTCCAGTTGCATTTTCTACACACAGAGTGTTTCAAATCTCCTCAATCAAAAGTATGGATTAACACTGTTAGCTGAATGCTCAGATCAGAATGAAGTTTCACAGAATGCTTCTGTGTAGCTTATATTTGAATATATTCCTTTTTCCACTACTAAACTCTTAGCGCTCCAAATGTCCAGTTGCATTTTCTACAGAAAGAGTGTTCAGAACTGCTCTATCAAAACTATGGTTTAACTCTGTTAGCTGAATGCACATATCAGAAAGAAGTTTCACAGAATGATTCTGTGTAGTTTATATTTTAAGATATTCCTTTTTCCACTATTACCCTCTTAGCGCTCCGAACCTCCACTTTCATTTTCTACAGAAAGAGTGTTTCAGAACGGCTCAATCAAAACTAAGGTTCAACTCTTTTAGTTGAATGCACAGAACAGAAAGAAGTTTCACAGAATGCTTCTGTGTAGTATTTAGTAGAAGATATTCCTTTTTCGACTATTACCCTCTTAGCGCTCTGAATTTCCACTGGCAGTTTCTACACAAAGAGTGTTTCAGAACTGCTCCTTCAAAAGTAAGGCTCAGCTCTGTTAGTTGAATGCAGAGAACAGAAAGGAGTTTCAGAGAATGCTTCTGTGTAGTTTTTATTTGGAGATATTCTTTTTTCCACTAGTACTATCTTAGCGCTCCAAATGTCCACTTGCATTTTCTACAGAAAGAGTGTTTCAGAACGGCTCAATCAAAACTAAGGTTCAACACTTTTAGTTGAATGCACAGAACAGAAACAAGTTTCACAGAATGCTTCTCTGTAGTTTTTATTTGTAGATATTCTTTTTCCCAATATAGGCCTCTTAGCGCTCAGAATGTCCAATTGCATTTTCTACAGAAAGAGTGTTCCAGAACGGCTCAATCAAAAGCAAGGTTCAACTCAGTTAGTTGAATGCAAAGAAGAGAAAGAAGTTTGACAGAATGCTTCTGTGTAGTTTATATTTGAATATATTGCTTTTTCCACTATTACCCTCTTAGCGCTCCGAATGTACATTGCATTTTCTACAGAAAGAGGGTTCAGAACTGCGCAATCAAAAGTATGGTTTAACTCTGTTACCTGAACGCACATATGAGAAATAAGTTTCACAAAATGCTTCTGTGTAGTTTTTATTTGAATATATTATTTTTCCCAATATAGGCCTCTTAGGGCTCAGAATGTCCAATTGCAGTTTCTACAGAAAGAGTGTTTCAGAACGGCTAAATCAAAAGTAAGTTTCAACTCTGTTATTTGAATGTACAGAACAGAAAGATGTTTCATACAATGCTTCTGTGTAGTTTATATTTGAACATATTCCTTTTTCCACTATTACCCACTTAGCGCTCCGAATGTCCAGTTGGATTTTCTACAGACAGAGTGTTTCAAAACTGCTCAGTCAAAAGTATGGTTTAACTCTGTTAGCTGAATGCTCAGATCAGAAAGTAGTTTCACAGAATGCTTCTGTGTAGTTTATATTTGAATATAATCCTTTTTCCACTACTACCCTCTTAGCGCTCCAAATGTCCAGTTGCATTTTCTACAGAAAGAGTGTTCAGAACTGCTCAATGAAAAGTATGGTTTAATTCTGTTAGCTGAATGCACAGATCAGAAAGAAGTTTCACAGAATGATTCTGTGTAGTTTATATTTGAAGATATTACTTTTTCTAGTATTACCCTCTTAGCGCTCCGAATGTCCACTTGCATTTTCTACAGAAAGAGTGTTCAGAACGGCTCAATCAAAAGTATGGTTTTACTCTATTAGTTGAATGCCCATATCAGAAATAAGTTTCACAGAATGCTTCTGTGTAGTTTTTATTTGAAGATATTCTTTTTCCCAATATAGGCCTCTTAGCGCTCAGAATGTCCAATTGCAGTTTGTACAGAAAGAGTGTTTCAGAACGGCTGCATCAAAAGTAAGGTTCAACTCAGTTAGTTGAATGCAAAGAACAGAAAGAAGTTTCACAGAATGCTTCTGTGTAGTTTATATTTGAATATATTCCTTTTTCCACTACTGCCCTCTTAGCGCTCCAAATGTCCAGTTGCATTTTCAACAGAAAGAGTGTTCAGAACTGCACTATCAAAACTATGGTTTAACTCTGTTAGCTGAATGCACATATGGGAAAGAAGTTTCACAGAATGATTCTGTGTAGTTTATATTTGAAGATAATCCTTTTTCCACTATTACCCTCTTAGCGCTCCGAATCTCCACTTTCATTTTCTACAGAAAGAGTGTTTCAGAACGGCTCAATCAAAACTAAGGTTCAACTCTTTTAGTTGAATGCACAGAACAGAAAGAAGTTTCACAGAATGCTTCTGTGTAGTATTTAATTGAAGATATTCCTTTTTTGACTATTACCCTCTTAGCGCTCTGTATTTCCACTGGCAGTTTCTACACAAAGAGTGTTTCAGAACTGCTCCTTCAAAAGTAAGGCTCAGCTATGTTATTTGAATGCAGAGAACAGAAAGGAGTTTCAGAGAATGCTTCTGTGCAGTTTTTATTTGGAGATATTCCTTTTTCCACTATTACTAACTTAGCGCTCCGAATGTCCACTTGCATTTTCTACAGAAAGGGTGTTTCAGAACGGCTCAATCAAAACTAAGGTTCAACACTTTTAGTTGAATGCACAGAACAGAAATAAGTTTCACAGAATGCTTCTGTGTAGTTTTTAGTTGTAGATATTCTTTTTCCCAATATAGGCCTCTTAGCGCTCAGAATGTCCAATTGCATTTTCTACAGAAAGAGTGTTCCAGAACGGCTCAATCAAAAGCAAGGTTCCACTCAGTTAGTTGAATGCAGAGAACAGAAAGAAGTTTCACAGAATGCTTCTGTGTAGTTTATATTTGAGTATATTGCTTTTTCCACTATTACCCTCTTAGCGCTCCGAATGTCAACTTGATTTTCTACAGAAAGAGTGTTCAGAACTGCGCAATCAAAAGTATGGTTTAACTCTGTTATCTGAATGCACATATCAGAAATAAGTTTCACACAATACCTCTGTGTAGTTTTTATTTGAATATATTATTTTTCCCAATATAGGCCTCTTTGGGATCCGAATGTCCAATTGCAGTTTCTACAGAAAGAGTGTTTCAGAACGGCTCAATCAAAAGTAAGTTTCAACTCTGTTAGTTGAATCTACAGAACAGAAAGATGTTTCATACAATGCTTCTGTGTAGTTTATATTTGAACATATTCCTTTTTCCACTATTACCCACTAAGCGCTCCGAATCTCCAGTTGCATTTTCTACAGACAGAGTGTTTCAAAACTGCTCAGTCAAAAGTATGGTTTAACTCTGTTAGCTGAATGCTCAGATCAGAAAGTAGTTTCACAGAATGCTTCCGTGTAGTTTATATTTGAATATATTCCTTTTTCCACTACTACCCTCTTATCGCTCCAAATGTCTAGTTGCATTTTCTACAGAAAGAGTGTTCAGAACTGCTCAATGAAAAGTATGGTTTAATTCTGTTAGCTGAATGCACAGATCAGAAAGAAGTTTCACAGAATGATTCTGTGTAGTTTATATTTGAAGATATTACTTTTTCTAGTATTACCCTCTTAGCGCTCAGAATGTCCACTTGCATTTTCTACAGAAAGAGTGTTCAGAACGGCTCAATCAAAAGTATGGTTTTACTCTATTAGTTGAATGCACATATCCGAAATAAGTTTCACAGAATGCTTCTGTGTAGTTTTTATTTGAAGATATTCTTTTTCAAAATATAGGCCTCTTAGCGCTCAGAATGTCCAATTGCAGTTTCTACAGAAAGAGCTTTTCAGAACGGCTCCATCAAAAGTAAGGTTCAACTCAGTTAGTTGAATGCACAGAACAGAAAGAAGTTTCACAGAATGTTTCTGTGTAGTTTATATTTGAATATATACCTTTTCCAGTATTACCGTCTTAGCGCTGCGAATATCCACTTGCATTTTCTAAAGAAAGAGTGTTTCAGAACGGCTCAATCAAAAATAAGGTTCAACTCTGTTAGTTAAATGCACAGAAGAGAAAGGAGTTTCATACAATGCTTCTGTGTAGTTTATATTTGAATATATTACTTTTTCCACTACTACCATCTTAGCGCTCCAAATGTCCAGTTGCATTTTCTACAGAAAGAGTGTTCAGAACGGCTCAATCAAAAGTATGCTTTAACTCTGTTAGCTGAATGCACAGATCAGAAAGAAGTTTCACAGAATGATTCTGTGTAGTTTATATTTGAAGATATTCCTTTTTCCACTATTACCCACTTAGCGCTCCAAATGTCCAGTAGCATTTTCTACAGAAAGAGTGTTTCAGAACTGCTCAATCCAAAGTATGGTTTAACTCTGTTAGCTGAATGCACAGATCAGAAAGAAGTTTCACAGAATGCTTCTGTGTAGTGTTTATATGAAAATATTCTTTTTACCAATATAGGCCTCTTAGCGCTCAGAATGTCCAATTGCAGTTTCTATAGAAAGAGTGTTTCAGAACGGCTCAATGAAAAGTAAGGTTCACCTCTTTTAGTTGAATGCACAGAACAGAAAGGAGTTTCACAGAATGCTTCTGTGTAGTATTTAGTTGAAGATATTCCTTTATTGACTATTACCCACTTAGCGCTCCGAATGTCCACTGGCAGTTTCTACACAAAGAGTGTTTCAGAACTGTTCCTTCAAAAGTAAGGCTCAACTCTGTTAGTTGAATTCAGAGAACAGAAAGGAGTTTCAGAGAATGCTTCAGTGTGGTTTTTATTTGGAGATAATCCTTTTTCCTCTATTACAATCTTAGCGCTCCGAAGGTCCACTTATATTTTCTACACAAAGAGTGTTTCATAACTGCTCAATCAAAAGTATGGTTTAGCTCTGTTAACTGAATGCACATATCAGAAATATGTTTCACAGAATGCTTCTGTGTAGTTTTTATTTGAAGTTATTCTTTTTAACAATGTAGGCCTCTTAGCGCTTAGAAAGTCCAATTGCAGTTTCTACAGAAAGAGTGTTTCAGAACGTCTCAATCAAAAGTAAGGTTCAACTCTGTTAGTTGAATGCACAGAACAGAAAGAAGTTTCACAGAATGCTTCTGTGTAGTTTATATTTGAATATATTCCTTTTACAACTATTACCCTCTTAGCGCTCCGAATGTCCACTTGCATTTTCTACAGAAAGAGGGTTCAGAACGGCTCAAGGAAAAGTATGGTTTTACTCTGTTAGTTGAATGCACAGATCCGAAAGAAGTTTCACAGAATGCTTCTGTGTAGTTTTTATTTGTAGATATTCTTTTTCCCAATATAGGCCTTTAACAGTCAGAATGTCCAATTGCAGTTTCTACAGAAAGAGTGTTTCACAACGGCTCCATCAAAAGTAAGGTTCAACTCAGTTAGTTGAATGCACAGAACAGAAAGAAGTTTCCCAGTATGCTTCTGTGTACTTTATAATTGAATATATTCCTTTTTCCACTATTACCGTATTAGCGCTCCGAATGTCCACTTGCATTTTCTACAGAAAGAGTGTTCAGAACTGCGCAATCAAAAGTATGGTTTAACTCTGTTAGCTGAATGCACATATCAGAAATAAGTTTCACACAATGCTGCTGTGTAGTTTTTATTTGAAGATATTATTATTCCCAACATAGGCCTCTTAGAGCTGAGAATGTCTAATTGCAGTTTCTACAGAAAGAGTGTTACAGAACGGCTCAATCAAAAGTAAGGTTCAACTCTGTTAGTTGAATGCACAGAACAGAAAGAAGTTTCATACAATGCTTCTGTGTTGTTTATATTTGAACATATTCCTTTTTCCATTATTACCCACTTAGCGCTCCGAATGTCCAGTTGCATTTTCTACAGTCAGAGTGTTTCAAATCTCCTCAATCAAAAGTATGGTTTAACTCTGTTAGCGGAATGCTCAGATCAGAAAGAAGTTTCACAGAATACTTCTGTGTAGCTTATATTTGAATATATTCCTTTTTCCACTACTACCCTCTTAGCGCTCCAAATGTCCAGTTGCATTTTCTACAGAAAGAGTGTTCAGATCTGCTCAATCAAAAGTATGGTTTAACTCTGTTAGCTGAATGCACATATCAGAAAGAAGTTTCACAGAATGATTCTGTGTAGTTTATATTTGAAGATAATATTTTTTCCACTATTACCCTCTTAGCGCTCCGAATCTCCACTTTCATTTTCTACAGAAAGAGTGTTTAAGAACGGCTCAATCAAAACTAAGGTTCAATTCTTTTAGTTGAATGCACAGAACAGAAAGAAGTTTCACAGAATGCTTCTGTGTAGTATTTAGTTGAAGATATTCCTTTTTCGAATATTACCCTCTTAGCGCTCTGAATTTCCACTGGCAGTTTCTACACAAAGAGTGTTTCTGAACTGCTCCTTCAAAAGTAAGGCTCAGCTCTGTTAGTTGAATGCAGAGAACAGAAAGGAGTTTCAGAGAATGCTTCTGTGTAGTTTTTATTTGGAGATATTCCTTTTTCCACTATTACTATCTTAGCCCTCCAAAAGTCCACTTGCATTTTCTACAGAAAGAGTGTTTCAGAACTGCTCAATCAAAACTAAGTTTCAACACTTTTAGTTGAATGCAGAGAAGAGAAAGAAGTTTCACAGAATGCTTCTGTGTAGTTTTTATTTGTAGATATTCTTTTTCCCAATATAGGCCTCTTAGCGCTCAGAATATCCAATTGCATTTTCTACAGAAAGAGTGATCCAGAACGGCTCAATCAAAAGCAAGGTTCAACTCAGTTAGTTGAATGCAGAGAACAGAAAGAAGTTTCACAGAATGCTTCTGTGTAGTTTATATTTGAATATATTGCTTTTTCCAATATTACCCTCTTAGCCCTCCGAATGTCCACTTGCATTTTCTACAGAAAGAGTGTTCAGAACTGCGCAATAAAAAGTATGGTTTATCTCTGTTAGCTGAACGCACATATCAGAAATAAGTTTCACACAATGCTTCTGTGTAGTTTTTATTTGAATATATTATTTTTCCCAATATAGGCCTCTTAGCGCTCAGAATGTCCAATTGCAGTTTCTACAGAAAGAGTGTTTCAGAACGTCTAAATCAAAAGTAAGGTTCAACCCTGTTAGTTGAATGTACAGAACAGAAAGCTGTTTCATACAATGCTTCTGTGTAGTTTATATTTGAACATATTACTTTTTCCACTATTAGCCAATTAGCGCTCCGAATGTCCAGTTGCATTTTCTACAGACAGAGTGTTTCAAATCTGCTCAGTCAAAACTATGGTTTAACTCTGTTAGTTGAATGCACAGAACAGAAAGAAGTTTCACAGAATGCTTCTGTGTAGTTTATATTTGAATATATTCCTTTTTCCACTACTACCCTCTTATCTCTCCAAATGTCTAGTTGCATTTTCTACAGAAAGAGTGTTCAGAACTGCTCAATGAAAAGTATGATTTAATTCTGTTAGCTGAATGCACAGATCAGAAAGAAGTTTCACAGAATGATTCTGTGTAGTTTATATTTGAAGATATTACTTTTTCTAGTATTACCCTCTTAGCGCTCAGAAGGTCCACTTGCATTTTCTACAGAAAGAGTGTTCAGAACAACTCAATCAAAAGTATGGTTTTACTCTATTAGTTGAATGCCCATATCCGAAATAAGTTTCACAGAATGCTTCTGTGTAGTTTTTATTTGAAGATATTCTTTTTCAAAATATAGGCCTCTTAGCGCTCAGAATGTCCAATTGCAGTTTCTACAGAAAGAGCTTTTCAGAACGGCTCCATCAAAAGTAAGGTTCAACTCAGTTAGTTGAATGCACAGAACAGAAAGGTGTTTCACAGAATGCTTCTTTGTAGTTTATATTTGAATATATTCCTTTTCCAGTATTACCGTCTTAGCGCTGCGAATATCCACTTGCATTTTCTAAAGAATGAGTGTTTCAGAACGGCTCAATCAAAAATAAGGTTCAACTCTGTTACTTAAATGCACAGAAGAGAAAGGAGTTTCATACAATTCTTCTGTGTAGTTTATATTTGAATATATTACTTTTTCCACTACTACCCTCTTAGCGCTCCAAATGTCCATTTGCATTTTCTACACAAAGAGTGTTCAGAACTGCTCAATCAAAAGTATGCTTTAACTCTGTTAGCTGAATGCACAGATCAGAAAGAAGTTTCACAGAATGATTCTGTGTAGTTTATATTTGAAGATATTCCTTTTTCCACTATTATCCACTTAGCGCTCCAAATGTCCAGTAGCATTTTCTACAGAAAGAGTGTTTCAGAACTGCTCAATCCAAAGTATGGTTTAACCCTGTTAGCTGAATGCACAGATCAGAAAGAAGTTTCACAGAATGCTTCTGTGTAGTGTTTATATGAAAATATTCTTTTTACCAATATAGGCCTCTTAGCGCTCAGAATGTCCAATTGCAGTTTCTATAGAAAGAGTGTTTCACAACGGCTCCATCAAAAGCAAGGTTCAAATCAGTTAGTTGAATGCACAGAACTGAGAGAAGTTTCACAGAATGCTTCTGTGTAGTTTATAATTTCATATATTCCCTTTCCCACTATTACCGTATTAGCGCTCCGAATGTCCACTTACATTTTCTACAGAAAGAGTGTTCAGAACTGCGCAATCAAAAGTATGGTTTAGCTGTGTTAGCTGAATGCACATATCAGAAATAAGTTTCACAGAATGCCGCTGTGTAGTTTTAATTTGTAGATATTCTTTTTCCCAATATAGGCCTCTTAGCGCTCTGAATGTCTAATTGCAGTTTCTACAGAAAGAGTGTTTCAGAACGGCTCAATCAAAAGTAAGGCTCAACTCTGTTACCTGAATGCACAGAACAGAAAGAAGTTTCATACAATGCTTCTGTGTAGTTTATATTTGAACATATTCCTTTTTCCATTATTACCCACTTAGCGCTCCGAATGTCCAGTTGCATTTTCTACACACAGAGTGTTTCAAATCTCCTCAATCAAAAGTATGGATTAACACTGTTAGCTGAATGCTCAGATCAGAATGAAGTTTCACAGAATGCTTCTGTGTAGCTTATATTTGAATATATTCCTTTTTCCACTACTAAACTCTTAGCGCTCCAAATGTCCAGTTGCATTTTCTACAGAAAGAGTGTTCAGAACTGCTCTATCAAAACTATGGTTTAACTCTGTTAGCTGAATGCACATATCAGAAAGAAGTTTCACAGAATGATTCTGTGTAGTTTATATTTTAAGATATTCCTTTTTCCACTATTACCCTCTTAGCGCTCCGAACCTCCACTTTCATTTTCTACAGAAAGAGTATTTCAGAGCGGCTCAATCAAAACTAAGGTTCAACTCTTTTAGTTGAATGCACAGAACAGAAAGAAGTTTCACAGAATGCTTCTGTGTAGTATTTAGTAGAAGATATTCCTTTTTCGACTATTACCCTCTTAGCGCTCTGAATTTCCACTGGCAGTTTCTACACAAAGAGTGTTTCAGAACTGCTCCTTCAAAAGTAAGGCTCAGCTCTGTTAGTTGAATGCAGAGAACAGAAAGGAGTTTCAGAGAATGCTTCTGTGTAGTTTTTATTTGGAGATATTCTTTTTTCCACTAGTACTATCTTAGCACTCCAAATGTCCACTTGCATTTTCTACAGAAAGAGTGTTTCAGAACGGCTCAATCAAAACTAAGGTTCAACACTTTTAGTTGAATGCACAGAACAGAAACAAGTTTCACAGAATGCTTCTCTGTAGTTTATATTTGTAGATATTCTTTTTCCCAATATAGGCCTCTTAGCGCTCAGAATGTCCAATTGTATTTTCTACAGAAAGAGTGTTCCAGAACGGCTCAATCAAAAGCAAGGTTCAACTCAGTTAGTTGAATGCAAAGAAGAGAAAGAAGTTTGACAGAATGCTTCTGTGTAGTTTATATTTGAATATATTGCTTTTTCCACTATTACCCTCTTAGCGCTCCGAATGTACATTGCATTTTCTACAGAAAGAGGGTTCAGAACTGCGCAATCAAAAGTATGGTTTAACTCTGTTACCTGAACGCACATATGAGAAATAAGTTTCACACAATGCTTCTGTGTAGTTTTTATTTGAATATATTATTTTTCCCAATATAGGCCTCTTAGGGCTCAGAATGTCCAATTGCAGTTTCTACAGAAAGAGTGTTTCAGAACGGCTAAATCAAAAGTAAGTTTCAACTCTGTTAGTTGAATGTACAGAACAGAAAGATGTTTCATACAATGCTTCTGTGTAGTTTATATTTGAACATATTCCTTTTTCCACTATTACCCACTTAGCGCTCCGAATGTCGAGTTGGATTTTCTACAGACAGAGTGTTTCAAAACTGCTCAGTCAAAAGTATGGTTTAACTCTGTTAGCTGAATGCTCAGATCAGAAAGAAGTTTCACAGAATGCTTCTGTGTAGTTTATATTTGAATATAATCCTTTTTCCACTACTACCCTCTTAGCGCTCCAAATGTCCAGTTGCATTTTCTACAGAAAGAGTGTTCAGAACTGCTCAATGAAAAGTATGGTTTAATTCTGTTAGCTGAATGCACAGATCAGAAAGAAGTTTCACAGAATGATTCTGTGTAGTTTATATTTGAAGATATTACTTTTTCTAGTATTACCCTCTTAGCGCTCCGAATGTCCACTTGCATTTTCTACAGAAAGAGTGTTCAGAACGGCTCAATCAAAAGTATGGTTTTACTCTATTAGTTGAATGCCCATATCAGAAATAAGTTTCACAGAATGCTTCTGTGTAGTTTTTATTTGAAGATATTCTTTTTCCCAATATAGGCCTCTTAGCGCTCAGAATGTCCAATTGCAGTTTGTACAGAAAGAGTGTTTCAGAACGGCTGCATCAAAAGTAAGGTTCAACTCAGTTAGTTGAATGCAAAGAACAGAAAGAAGTTTCACAGAATGCTTCTGTGTAGTTTATATTTGAATATATTCCTTTTTCCACTACAGCCCTCTTAGCGCTCCAAACGTCCAGTTGCATTTTCAACAGAAAGTGTGTTCAGAACTGCACTATCAAAACTATGGTTTAACTCTGATAGCTGAATGCACATATGGGAAAGAAGTTTCACAGAATGATTCTGTGTAGTTTATATTTGAAGATAATCCTTTTTGCACTATTACCCTCTTAGCGCTCCGAATCTCCACTTTCATTTTCTACAGAAAGAGTGTTTCAAAACAGCTCAATCAAAAGTATGCTTTAACTCTGTTAGCTGAATGCACAGATCAGAAAGAAGTTTCACAGAATGATTCTGTGTAGTTTATATTTGAAGATATTCCTTTTTCCACTATTACCCACTTAGCGCTCCAAATGTCCAGTAGCATTTTCTACAGAAAGAGTGTTTCAGAACTGCTGAATCCAAAGTATGGTTTAACTCTGTTAGCTGAATGCACAGATCAGAAAGAAGTTTCACAGAATGCTTCTGTGTAGTGTTTATATGAAAATATTCTTTTTACCAATATAGGCCTCTTAGCGCTCAGAATGTCCAATTGCAGTTTCTATAGAAAGAGTGTTTCAGAACGGCTCAATGAAAAGTAAGGTTCACCTCTTTTAGTTGAATGCACAGAACAGAAAGGAGTTTCACAGAATGCTTCTGTGTAGTATTTAGTTGAAGATATTCCTTTATTGACTATTACCCACTTAGCGCTCCGAATGTCCACTGGCAGTTTCTACACAAAGAGTGTTTCAGAACTGTTCCTTCAAAAGTAAGGCTCAACTCTGTTAGTTGAATTCAGAGAAGAGAAAGGAGTTTCAGAGAATGCTTCTGTGTGGTTTTTATTTGGAGATAATCCTTTTTCCTCTATTACAATCTTAGCGCTCCGAAGGTCCACTTATATTTTCTACACAAAGAGTGTTTCATAACTGCTCAATCAAAAGTATGGTTTAGCTCTGTTAACTGAATGCACATATCAGAAATATGTTTCACAGAATGCTTCTGTGTAGTTTTTATTTGAAGTTATTCTTTTTAACAATGTAGGCCTCTTAGCGCTTAGAAAGTCCAATTGCAGTTTCTACAGAAAGAGTGTTTCAGAACGTCGCAATCAAAAGTAAGGTTCAACTCTGTTAGTTGAATGCACAGAACAGAAAGAAGTTTCACAGAATGCTTCTGTGTAGTTTATATTTGAATATATTCCTTTTACAACTATTACCCTATTAGCGCTCCGAATGTCCACTTGCATTTTCTACAGAAAGAGGGTTCAGAACGGCTCAATGAAAAGTATGGTTTTACTCTGTTAGTTGAATGCACAGATCCGAAAGAAGTTTCACAGAATGCTTCTGTGTAGTTTTTATTTGTAGATATTCTTTTTCCCAATATAGGCCTTTAACAGTCAGAATGTCCAATTGCAGTTTCTACAGAAAGAGTGTTTCACAACGGCTCCATCAAAAGTAAGGTTCAACTCAGTTAGTTGAATGCACAGAACAGAAAGAAGTTTCCCTGTATGCTTCTGTGTAGTTTATAATTGAATATATTCCTTTTTCCACTATTACCGTATTAGCGCTCCGAATGTCCACTTGCATTTTCTACAGAAAGAGTGTTCAGAACTGCGCAATCAAAAGTATGGTTTAACTCTGTTAGCTGAATGCACATATCAGAAATAAGTTTCACACAATGCTGCTGTGTAGTTTTTATTTGAAGATATTATTATTCCCAACATAGGCCTCTTAGAGCTGAGAATGTCTAATTGCAGTTTCTACAGAAAGAGTGTTACAGAACGGCTCAATCAAAAGTAAGGTTCAACCCTGTTAGTTGAATGCACAGAACAGAAAGAAGTTTCATACAATGCTTCTGTGTTGTTTATATTTGAACATATTCCTTTTTCCATTATTACCCACTTAGCGCTCCGAATGTCCAGTTGCATTTTCTACAGTCAGAGTGTTTCAAATCTCCTCAATCAAAACTATGGTTTAACTCTGTTAGCTGAATGCACATATGGGAAAGAAGTTTCACAGAAATATTCTGTGTAGTTTATATTTGAAGATAATCCATTTTCCACTATTACCCTCTTAGCGCTCCGAATCTCCACTTTCATTTTCTAGAGAAAGAGTGTTTCAGAAAGGCTCAATCAAAACTAAGTTTCAACTCTTTTAGTTTCATGCACAGAACAGAAAGAAGTTTCACAGGATGCTTCTGTGTAGTATTTAGTTGAAGATATTCCTTTTTCGACTATTACCCTCTTAGCGCTCTGAATTTCCAATGGCAGTTTCTACACAAAGAGTATTTCAGAACTGCTCCTCCAAAAGTAAGGCTCAGCTCTGTTAGTTGAATGCAGAGAACAGAAAGGAGTTTCAGAGAATGCTTCTGTGTAGTTTTTATATGGAGATATTCCTTTTTCCACTATAACTAACTTAGCGCTCCGAATGTCCACTTGCATTTTCTACAGAAAGAGTGTTTCAGAACGGCTCAATCAAAACTAAGGTTCAACACTTATAGTTGAATGCACAGAACAGAAAGAAGTTTCACAGAATGCTTCTGTGTAGTTTTTATTTGTAGATATTATTTTTCCCAATATAGGCCTCTTAGCGCTCAGAATGTCCAATTGCATTTTCTACAGAAAGAGTGTTCCAGAACGGCTCAATCAAAAGCAAGATTCAACTCAGTTAGTTGAATGCAGTGAACAGAAAGAAGTTTCACAGAATGCTTCTTTGTAGTTTATATTTGAATATATTCCTTTGTCCACTATTACCCTCTTAGCGCTCCGAATGTCAACTTGCATTTTCTACAGAAAGTGTGTTCAGAACTGCGCAATCAAAAGTATGGTTTAACTCTGTTAGCTGAATGCACATATCAGAAATAAGTTTCACACAATGCCTCACTGTAGTTTTTATTTGAATATATTATTTTTCCCAATATAGGCCTCTTAGGGCTCAGAATGTCCAATTGCAGTTTCTACAGAAAGAGTGTTTCAGAACGGCTCAATCAAAAGTAAGTTTCAACTCTGTTAGTTGAATGTACAGAACAGAAAGATGTTTCATACAATGCTTCTGTGTAGTTTATATTTGAACATATTCCTTTTTCCACTATTACCCACTTAGCGCTCCGAATGTCCAGTTGCATTTTCTACAGACAGAGTGTTTCAAAACTGCTCAGTCAAAAGTATGGTTTAACTCTGTTAGCTGAATGCTCAGATCAGAAAAAGTTTCACAGAATGCTTCCGTGTAGTTTATATATGAATATATTCCTTTTTCCACTACTACCCTCTTATCGCTCCAAATGTCTAGTTGCATTTTCTACAGAAAGAGTGTTCAGAACTGCTCAATGAAAAGTATGGTTTAATTCTGTTAGCTGAATGCACAGATCAGAAAGAAGTTTCACAGAATGATTCTGTGTAGTTTATATTTGAAGATATTACTTTTTCTAGTATTACACTCTTAGCGCTCAGAATGTCCACTTGCATTTCCTACAGAAAGAGTCTTCAGAACGGCTCAATCAAAAGTATGGTTTTACTCTATTAGTTGAATGCCCATATCCGAAATAAGTTTCACAGAATGCTTCTGTGTAGTTTTTATTTGAAGATATTCTTTTTCAAAATATAGGCCTCTTAGCGCTCAGAATGTCCAATTGCAGTTTCTACAGAAAGAGATTTTCAGAACGGCTCCATCAAAAGTAAGGTTCAACTCAGTTAGTTGAATGCACAGAACAGAAATATGTTTCACAGAATGCTTCTGTGTAGTTTATATTTGAATATATTCCTTTTCCAGTATTACCGTCTTAGCGCTGCGAATATCCACTTGCATTTTCTAAAGAAAGAGTGTTTCAGAACGGCTCAATCAAAAATAAGGTTCAACTCTGTTAGTTAAATGCACAGAAGAGAAAGGAGTTTCATACAATGCTTCTGTGTAGTTTATATTTGAATATATTACTTTTTCCACTACTACCCTCTTAGCGCTCCAAATGTCCAGTTGCATTTTCTACAGAAAGAGTGTTCAGAACTGCTCAATCAAAAGTATGCTTTAACTCTGTTAGCTGAATGCACAGATCAGAAAGAAGTTTCACAGAATGATTCTGTGTAGTTTATATTTGAAGATATTCCTTTTTCCACTATTACCCACTTAGCGCTCCAAATGTCCAGTAGCATTTTCTACAGAAAGAGTGTTTCAGAACTGCTCAATCCAAAGTACGGTTTAACTCTGTTAGCTGAATGCACAGATCAGAAAGAAGTTTCACAGAATGCTTCTGTGTAGTGTTTATATGAAAATATTCTTTTTACCAATATAGGCCTCTTAGCGCTCAGAATGTCCAATTGCAGTTTCTATAGAAAGAGTGTTTCAGAACGGCTCAATGAAAATAAGGTTCACCTCCTTTAGTTGAATGCACAGAACAGAAAGTAGTTTCACAGAATGCTTCTGTGTAGTTTATAATTGAATATATTCCTTTTTCCACTATTACCGTATTAGCGCTCCGAATGTCCACTTGCATTTTCTACAGAAAGAGTGTTCAGAACTGCGCAATCAAAAGTATGCTTTAACTCTGTTAGCTGAATGCACATATCAGAAATACGTTTCACACAATTCTGCTGTGTAGTTTTTATTTGAAGATATTATTATTCCCAATATAGGCCTCTTAGAGCTGAGAATGTCCAATTGCAGTTTCTACAGAAAGAGTGTTTCAGAACGGCTCAATCAAAAGTAAGGTTCAACTCTGTTAGTTGAATGCACAGAACAGAAAGAAGTTTCATACAATGCTTCTGTGTTGTTTATATTTGAACATATTCCTTTTTCCGTTATTACCCACTTAGCGCTCCGAATGTCCAGTTGCATTTTCTACAGTCAGAGTGTTTCAAATCTCCTCAATCAAAAGTATGGTTTAACTCTGTTAGCGGAATGCTCAGATCAGAAAGAAGTTTCACAGAATGCTTCTGTGTAGCTTATATTTGAATATATTCCTTTTTCCAATACTACCCTCTTAGCGCTCCAAATGTCCAGTTGCATTTTCTACAGAAAGAGTGTTCAGAACTGCACTATCAAAAGTATGGTTTAACTCTGTTAGCTGAATGCACATATCAGAAAGAAGTTTCACAGAATGATTCTGTGTAGTGTATATTTGAAGATAATCCTTTTTCCACTATTACCCTCTCAGCGCTCCGAATCTCCACTTTCATTTTCTACAGAAAGAGTGTTTCAGAACGGCTCAATCAAAACTAAGGTTCAACTCTTTTAGTTGAATGCACAGAACAGAAGGAAGTTTCACAGAATGCTTCTGTGTAGTATTTAGTTGAAGATATTCCTTTTTCGACTATTACCCTCTTGGCGCTCTAAATTTCCACTGGCAGTTTCTACACAAAGAGTGTTTCAGAACTGCTCCTCCAAAACTAAGGCTCAGCTCTGTTAGTTGAATGCAGAGAACAGAAAGGAGTTTCAGAGAATGCTTCTGTGTAGTTTTTATTTGGAGATATTCCTTTTTCCACTATTACTAACTTAGCGCTCCGAATGTCCACTTGCATTTTCTACAGAAAGAGTGTTTCAGAACGGCTCAATCAAAACTAAGGTTCAACTCTGTTAGTTGAATGTACAGAACAGAAAGGTGTTTCATACAATGCTTCTGTGTAGTTTATATTTGGACATATTCCTTTTTCCACTGTTACCCACTTAGCACTCCGAATGTCCAGTTGCATTTTCTACAGACAGAGTGTTTCAAAACTGCTCAGTCAAAAGTATGGTTTAACTCTGTTAGCTGAATGCTCAGATCAGAAAGAAGTTTCACAGAATGCTTCCGTGTAGTTTATATTTGAATATATTCCTTTTTCCACCACTACCCTCTTATCGCTCCAAATGTCTAGTTGCATTTTCTACAGAAAGAGTGTTCAGAACTGCTCAATGAAAAGTATGGTTTAATTCTGTTAGCTGAATGCACAGATCAGAAAGAAGTTTCACAGAATGATTCTGTGTAGTTTCTATTTGAAGATATTACTTTTTCTAGTATTACCCTCTTAGCGCTCAGAATGTCCACTTGCATTTTCTACAGAAAGAGTGTTCAGAATGGCTCAATCAAAAGTATGGTTTTACTCTATTTGTTGAATGCCCATATCCGAAATAAGTTTCACAGAATGCTTCTGTGTAGTTTTTATTTGAAGATATTCTTTTTCAAAATATAGGTCTCTTAGCGCTCAGAATGTCCAATTGCAGTTTCTACAGAAAGAGCTTTTCAGAACGGCTCCATCAAAAGTAAGGTTCAACTCAGTTAGTTGAATGCACAGAACAGAAATAAGTTTCACAGAATGCTTCTGTGTAGTTTATATTTGAATATATTCCTTTTCCAGTATTACCGTCTTAGCGCTGCGAATATCCACATGCATTTTCTAAAGAAAGAGTGTTTCAGAGTGGCTCAATCAAAAATAAGGTTCAACTCTGTTAGTTAAATGCACAGAAGAGAAAGGAGTTTCATACAATTCTTCTCTGTAGTTTATATTTGAATATATTACTTTTTCCACTACTACCCTCTTAGCGCTCCAAATGTCCAGTTGCATTTTCTACACAAAGAGTGTTCAGAACTGCTCAATCAAAAGTATGCTTTAACTCTGTTAGCTGAATGCACAGATCAGAAAGAAGTTTAACAGAATGATTCTGTGTAGTTTAAATTTGAAGATATTCCTTTTTCCACTATTACCCACTTAGCGCTACAAATGTCCAGTAGCATTTTCTACAGAAAGAGTGTTTCAGAACTGCTCAATCCAAAGTATGGTTTAACTCTGTTAGCTGAATGCACAGATCAGAAAGAAGTTTCACAGAATGCTTCTGTGTAGTGTTTATATGAAAATATTCTTTTTACCAATATAGGCCTCTTAGCGCTCAGAATGTCCAATTGCAGTTTCTATAGAAAGAGTGTTTCAGAACGGCTCAATGTAAAGTAAGGTACACCTCTTTTAGTTGAATGCACAGAACAGAAAGTAGTTTCACAGAATGCTTCTGTGTAGTATTTAGTTGAAGATATTCCTTTATTGACTATTACCCACTTAGCGCTCCGAATGTCCACTGGCAGTTTCTACACAAAGAGTGTTTCAGAACTGTTCCTTCAAAAGTAAGGCTCAACTCTGTTAGTTGAATTCAGAGAACAGAAAGTAGTTTCAGAGAATGCTTCTGTGTAGTTTTTATTTGGAGATATTCCTTTTTCCACTATTACTAACTTAGCGCTCCGAATGTCCACTTGCATTTTCTACAGAAAGAGTGTTTCAGAACGGCTCAATCAAAACTAAGGTTCAACTCTGTTAGTTGAATGTACAGAACAGAAAGGTGTTTCATACAATGCTTCTGTGTAGTTTATATTTGAATATATTCCTTTTTCCACTACTACCCTCCTATCGCTCCAAATGTCTAGTTGCATTTTCTACAGAAAGAGTGTTCAGAACTGCTCAATGAAAAGTATGGTTTAATTCTGTTAGCTGAATGCACAGATCAGAAAGAAGTTTCACAGAATGATTCTGTGTAGTTTCTATTTGAAGATATTACTTTTTCTAGTATTACCCTCTTAGCGCTCAGAATGTCCACTTGCATTTTCTACAGAAAGTGTGTTCAGAATGGCTCAATCAAAAGTATGGTTTTATTCTATTAGTTGAATGCCCATATCCGAAATAAGTTTCACAGAATGCTTCTGTGTAGTTTTTATTTGAAGATATTCTTTTTCAAAATATAGGCCTCTTAGCGCTCAGAATGTCCAATTGCAGTTTCTACAGAAAGAGCTTTTCAGAACGGCTCCATCAAAAGTAAGGTTCAACTCAGTTAGTTGAATGCACAGAACAGAAATAAGTTTCACAGAATGCTTCTGTGTAGTTTATATTTGAATATTTTCCTTTTCCAGTATTACCGTCTTAGCGCTGCGAATATCCACTTGCATTTTCTAAAGAAAGAGTGTTTCAGAACGGCTCAATCAAAAATAAGGTTCAACTCTGTTAGTTAAATGCACAGAAGAGAAAGGAGTTTCATACAATGCTTCTGTGTTGTTTATATTTGAATATATTCCTTTTTCCACTACTACCCTCTTAGCACTACAAATGTCCAGTTGCATTTTCTACAGAAAGAGTGTTCAGAACTGCTCAATCAAAAGTATGCTTTAACTCTGTTAGCTGAATGCACAGATCAGAAAGAAGTTTAACAGAATGATTCTGTGTAGTTTATATTTGAAGATATTCCTTTTTCCACTATTACCCACTTAGCGCTCCAAATGTCCAGTAGCATTTTCTACAGAAAGAGTGTTTCAGAACTGCTCAATCCAAAGTACGGTTTAACTCTGTTAGCTGAATGCACAGATCAGAAAGAAGTTTCACAGAATGCTTCTGTGTAGTGTTTATATGAAAATATTCTTTTTACCAATATAGGCCTCTTAGCGCTCAGAATGTCCAATTGCAGTTTCTATAGAAAGAGTGTTTCAGAACGGCTCAATGAAAAGTAAGGTTCACCTCTTTTAGTTGAATGCACAGAACAGAAAGTATTTTCACAGAATGCTTCTGTGTAGTATTTAGTTGAAGATATTCCTTTATTGACTATTACCCACTTAGCGCTCTGAATGTCCACTGGCAGTTTCTACACAAAGAGTGTTTCAGAACTGTTCCTTCAAAAGTAAGGCTCAACTCTATTAGTTGAATTCAGAGAACAGAAAGGAGTTTCAGAGAATGCTTCTGTGTGGTTTTTATTTGGAGATAATCCTTTTTCCCCTATTACAATCTTAGCGCTCCGAAGGTCCACTTATATTTTCTACACAAAGAGTGTTTCATAACTGCTCAATCAAAAGTATGGTTTAGCTCTGTTAACTGAATGCACATATCAGAAATATGTTTCACAGAATGCTTCTGTGTTGTTTTTATTTGAAGATATTCTTTTTAACAATGTAGGCCTCTTAGCGCTTAGAAAGTCCAATTGCAGTTTCTACAGAAAGAGTGTTTCAGAACGGCTCAATCAAAAGTAAGGTTCAACTCTGTTAGTTGAATGCACAGAACAGAAAGAAGTTTCACAGAATGCTTCTGTGTAGTTTATATTTGAATATATTCCTTTTTCAACTATCACGCTCTTAGCGCTCCGGAAGTCCACTTGCATTTTCTACAGAAAGAGTGTTCAGAACGGCTCAATCAAAAGTATGGTTTTACTCTGTTAGTTGAATGCACAGATCCGAAAGAAGTTTCACAGAATGCTTCTGTGTAGTTTTTATTTGTAGATATTCTTTTTCCCAATATAGGCCTTTTAGCGGTCAGAATGTCCAATTGCAGTTTCTACAGAAAGAGTGTTTCACAACGGCTCCATCAAAAGTAAGGTTCAACTCAGTTAGTTGAATGCACAGAACAGAAAGAAGTTTCACAGAATGCTTCTGTGTAGTTTATAATTGAATATATTCCTTTTTCCACTATTACCGTATTAGCGCTCCGAATGTCCACTTGCATTTTCTACAGAAAGAGTGTTCAGAACTGTGCAATCAAAAGTATGGTTTAACTCTGTTAGCTGAATGCACATATCAGAAATAAGTTTCACACAATGCTGCTGTGTAGTTTTTATTTGAAGATATTATTATTCCCAATATAGGCCTCTTAGAGCTGAGAATGTCCAATTGCAGTTTCTACAGAAAGAGTGTTTCAGAACGGCTCAATCAAAAGTAAAGTTCAAATCTGTTAGTTGAATGCACAGAACAGAAAGAAGTTTCATACAATGCTTCTGTGTTGTTTATATTTGAACATATTCCTTTTTCCATTATTACCCACTTAGCGCTCCGAATGTCCAGTTGCATTTTCTACAGTCAGAGTGTTTCAAATCTCCTCAATCAAAAGTATGGTTTAACTCTGTTAGCGGAATGCTCAGATCAGAAAGAAGTTTCACAGAATGCTTCTGTGTAGCTTATATTTGAATATATTCCTTTTTCCACTACTACCCTCTTAGCGCTCCAAATGTCCAGTTGCATTTTCTACAGAAAGAGTGTTCAGAACTGCTCAATCAAAAGTATGGTTTAACACTGTTAGCTGAATGCACATATCAGAAAGAAGTTTCACAGAATGATTCTGTGTAGTTTATATTTGAAGATAATCCTTTTTCCACTATTACCCTCTTAGCGCTCCGAATCTCCACTTTCATTTTCTACAGAAAGAGTGTTTCAGAACGGCTCAATCAAAACTAAGGTTCAACTCTTTTAGTTGAATGCACAGAACAGAAAGAAGTTTCACAGAATGCTTCTGTGTAGTATTTAGTTGAAGATATTCCTTTTTCGACTATTACCCTCTTAGCGCTCTGAATTTCCACTGGCAGTTTCTACACAAAGAGTTTTTCAGAACTGCTCCTCCAAAAGTAAGGCTCAGGTCTGTTAGTTGAATGCAGAGAACAGAAAGGAGTTTCAGAGAATGCTTCTGTGTAGTTTTTATATGGAGATATTCCTTTTTCCACTATTACTAACTTAGCGCTCCGAATGTCCACTTGCATTTTCTACAGAAAGAGTGTTTCAGAACGGCTCAATCAAAACTAAGGTTCAACACTTTTAGTTGAATGCACAGAACAGAAAGAAGTTTCACAGAATGCTTCTGTGTAGTTTATATTTGTAGATATTATTTTTCCCAATATAGGCCTCTTAGTGCTCAGAATGTCCAATTGCATTTTCTACAGAAAGAGTGTTCCAGAACGGCTCAATCAAAAGCAAGGTTCAACTCAGTTAGTTGAATGCAGAGAACAGAAAGAAGTTTCACAGAATGCTTCTTTGTAGTTTATATTTGAGTATATTGCTTTTTCCACTATTACCCTCTTAGCGCTCCGAATTTCAACTTGCATTTTCTAT
The DNA here is from genome assembly GCF_028878055.3 of Symphalangus syndactylus. Lineage (NCBI taxonomy): Eukaryota > Metazoa > Chordata > Mammalia > Primates > Hylobatidae > Symphalangus > Symphalangus syndactylus. The sequence continues at coordinate 2,891,910 of NC_072435.2, read as the reverse complement.
AGAAAGAGTGTTCAGAACTGCGCAATCAAAAGTATGGTTTAACTCTGTTAGCTGAATGCACATATCAGAAATAAGTTTCACACAATGCCTCTGTGTAGTTTTTATTTGAATATATTATTTTTCCCAATATAGGCCTCTTAGGGCTCAGAATGTCCAATTGCAGTTTCTACAGAAAGAGTGTTTCAGAACGGCTCAATCAAAAGTAAGTTTCAACTCTGTTAGTTGAATGTACAGAACAGAAAGATGTTTCATACAATGCTTCTGTGTAGTTTATATTTGAACATATTCCTTTTTCCACTATTACCCACTTAGCGCTCCGAATGTCCAGTTGCATTTTCTACAGACAGAGTGTTTCAAAACTGCTCAGTAAAAAGTATGGTTTAACTCTGTTAGCTGAATGCTCAGATCAGAAAGAAGTTTCACATAATGCTTCCGTGTAGTTTATATTTGAATGTATTCCTTTTTCCACTAATACCCTCTTATCGCTCCAAATGTCTAGTTGCATTTTCTACAGAAAGAGTGTTCAGAACTGCTCAATGAAAAGTATTGTTTAATTCTGTTAGCTGAATGCACAGATCAGAAAGAAGTTTCACAGAATGATTCTGTGTAGTTTATATTTGAAGATATTACTTTTTCTAGTATTACCCTCTTAGCGCTCAGAATGTCCACTTGCATTTTCTACAGAAAGAGTGTTCAGAACGGCTCAATCAAAAGTATGGTTTTACTCTATTAGTTGAATGCCCATATCCGAAATAAGTTTCACAGAATGCTTCTGTGTAGTTTTTATTTGAAGATATTCTTTTTCAAAATATAGGCCTCTTAGCGCTCAGAATGTCCAATTGCAGTTTCTACAGAAAGAGCATTTCAGAACGGCTCCATCAAAAGTATGGTTCAATTCAGTTAGTTGAATGCACAGAACAGAAATAAGTTTCACAGAATGCTTCTGTGTAGTTTATATTTGAATATATTCCTTTTCCAGTATTACCGTCTTAGCGCTGCGAATATCCACTTGCATTTTCTAAAGAAAGAGTGTTTCAGAACGGCTCAATCAAAAATAAGGTTCAACTCTGTTAGTTAAATGCACAGAAGAGAAAGGAGTTTCATACAATGCTTCTGTGTAGTTTATATTTGAATATATTACTTTTTCCACTACTACCCTCTTAGCGCTCAAAATGTCCAGTTGCATTTTCTACGGAAAGAGTGTTCAGAACTGCTCAATAAAAAGTATGCTTTAACTCTGTTAGCTGAATTCACAGATCAGGAAGAAGTTTCACAGAATGATTCTGTGTAGTTTATATTTGAAGATATTCCTTTTTCCACTATTACCCACTTAGCGCTCAAAATGTCCAGTAGCATTTTCTACAGAAAGAGTGTTTCAGAACTGCTCAATCCAAAGTATGGTTTAACTCTGTTAGCTGAATGCACAGATCAGAAAGAAGTTTCACAGAATGCTTCTGTGTAGTGTTTATATGAAAATATTCTTTTTACCAATATAGGCCTCTTAGCTCTCAGAATGTCCTATTGCAGTTTGTGTAGAAAGAGTGTTTCAGAACGGCTCAATGAAAAGTAAGGTTCACCTCTTTTAGTTGAATGCACAGAACAGAAAGTAGTTTCACAGAATGCTTCTGTGTAGTATTTAGTTGAAGATATTCCTTTATTGACTATTACCCACTTAGCGCTCTGAATGTCCACTGGCAGTTTCTACACAAAGAGTGTTTCAGAACTGTTCCTTCAAAAGTAAGGCTCAACTCTATTAGTTGAATTCAGAGAACAGAAAGTAGTTTCAGAGAATGCTTCTGTGTGGTTTTTATTTGGAGATAATCCTTTTTCCCCTATTACAATCTTAGCGCTCCGAAGGTCCACTTATATTTTCTACACAAAGAGTGTTTCATAACTGCTCAATCAAAAGTATGGTTTAGCTCTGTTAACTTAATGCACATATCAGAAATATGTTTCACAGAATGCTTCTGTGTTGTTTTTATTTGAAGATATTCTTTTTAACAATGTAGGCCTCTTAGCGCTTAGAAAGTCCAATTGTAGTTTCTACAAAAAGAGTGTTTCAGAACGGCTCAATCAAAAGTAAGGTTCAACTCTGTTAGTTGAATGCACAGAACAGAAAGAAGTTTGACAGAATGCTTCTGTGTAGTTTATATTTGAATATATTCCTTTTTCAACTATTACGCTCTTAGCGCTCCGAAAGTCCACTTGCATTTTCTTCAGAAAGAGTGTTCAGAACGGCTCAATCAAATGTATGGTTTTACTCTGTTAGTTGAATGCACAGATCCGAAAGAAGTTTCACAGAATGCTTCTGTGTAGTTTTTATTTGTAGATATTATTTTTCCCAATATAGGCCTTTTAGCGGTCAGAATGTCCAATTGCAGTTTCTACAGAAAGAGTGTTTCACAACGGCTCCATCAAAAGTAAGGTTCAACTCAGTTAGTTGAATGCACAGAACAGAAAGCAGTTTCACAGAATGCTTCTGTGTAGTTTATAATTGAATATATTCCTTTTTCCACTATTAGCGTATTAGCGCTCCGAATGTCCACTTGCATTTTCTACAGAAAGAGTGTTCAGAACTGCGCAATCAAAAGTATGGTTTAACTCTGTTAGCTGAATGCACATATCAGAAATAAGTTTCACACAATTCTGCTGTGTAGTTTTTATTTGAAGATATTATTATTCCCAATATAGGCCTCTTAGATCTGAGAATGTCCAATTGCAGTTTCTACAGAAAGAGGGTTTCAGAACGGCTCAATCAAAAGTAAGGTTCAACTCTGTTAGTTGAATGCACAGAACAGAAAGTAGTTTCATACAATGCTTCTGTGTTGTTTATATTTGAACATATTCCTTTTTCCATTATTACCCACTTAGCGCTCCGAATGTCTAGTTGCATTTTCTACAGTCAGAGTGTTTCAAATCTCCTCAATCAAAAGTATGGTTTAACTCTGTTAGCGGAATGCTCAGATCAGAAAGAAGTTTCACAGAATGCTTCTGTGTAGCTTATATTTGAATATATTCCTTTTTCCAATACTACCCTCTTAGCGCTCCAAATGTCCAGTTGCATTTTCCACAGAAAGAGTGTTCAGAACTGCACTATCAAAAGTATGGTTTAACTCTGTTAGCTGAATGCACATATCAGAAAGAAGTTTCACAGAATGATTCTGTGTAGTTTATATTTGAAGATAATCCTTTTTCCACTATTACCCTCTTATCGCTCCGAATCTCCACTTTCATTTTCTACAGAAAGAGTGTTTCAGAACGGCTCAATCAAAACTAAGGTTCAACTCTTTTAGTTGAATGCACAGAACAGAAAGAAGTTTCACAGAATGCTTCTGTGTAGTATTTAGTTGAAGATATTCCTTTTTCGACTATTACCCTCTTAGCGCTCTGAATTTCCACTGGCAGTTTCTACACAAAGAGTGTTTCAGAACTGCTCCTCCAAAAGTAAGGCTCAGCTCTGTTAGTTGAATGCAGAGAACAGAAAGGAGTTTCAGAGAATGCTTCTGTGTAGTTTTATTATGGAGATATTCCTTTTTCCACTATTACTAACTTAGCGATCCGAATGTCCACTTGCATTTTCTACAGAAAGAGTGTTTCAGAACGGCTCAATCAAAACTAAGGTTCAACACTTTTAGTTGAATGCACAGAACAGAAAGAAGTTTCACAGAATGCTTCTGTGTAGTTTTTATTTGTAGATATTATTTTTCCCAATATAGGCCTCTTAGCGCTCAGAATGTCCAACTGCATTTTCTACAGAAAGAGTGTTCCAGAACGGCTCAATCAAAAGCAAGGTTCAACTCAGTTAGTTGAATGCAGAGAACAGAAAGAAGTTTCACAGAATGCTTCTTTGTAGTTTATATTTGAGTATATTGCTTTTTCCACTATTACCCTCTTAGCGCTCCGAATTTCAACTTGCATTTTCTACAGAAAGAGTGTTCAGAACTGCGCAATCAAAAGTATGGTTTAACTCTGTTAGCTGAATGCACATATCAGAAATAAGTTTCACACGATGCCTCTGTGTAGTTTTTATTTGAATATATTATTTTTCCCAATATAGGCCTCTTAGGGCTCAGAATGTCCAATTGCAGTTTCTACAGAAAGAGTGTTTCAGAAAGGCTCAATCAAAAGTAAGTTTCAACTCTGTTAGTTGAATGTACAGAACAGAAAGATGTTTCATACAATGCTTCTGTGTAGTTTATATTTGAACATATTCCTTTTTCCACTATTACCCACTTAGCGCTCCGAATGTCCAGTTGCATTTTCTATAGACAGAGTGTTTCAAAACTGCTCAGTCAAAAGTATGGTTTAACTCTGTTAGCTGAATGCTCAGATCAGAAAGAAGTTTCACAGAATGCTTCCGTGTAGTTTATATTTGAATATATTCCTTTTTCCACTACTTCCCTCTTATCGCTCCAAATGTCTAGTTGCATTTTCTACAGAAAGAGTGTTCAGAACTGCTCAATGAAAAGTATGGTTTAATTCTGTTAGCTGAATGCACAGATCAGAAAGAAGTTTCACAGAATGCTTCTGTGTAGTTTATATTTGAATATATTCCTTTTCCGGTATTACCGTCTTAGCGCTGCGAATATCCACTTGCATTTTCTAAAGAAAGAGTGTTTCAGAACGGCTCAATCAAAAATAAGGTTCAACTCTGTTAGTTAAATGCACAGAAGAGAAAGGAGTTTCATACAATTCTTATGTGTAGTTTATATTTGAATATATTACTTTTTCCACTAATAACCTCTTAGCACTCCAAATGTCCAGTTGCATTTTCTACACAAAGAGTGTTCAGAACTGCTCAATCAAAAGTATGCTTTAACTCTGTTAGCTGAATGCACAGATCAGAAAGAAGTTTCACAGAATGATTCTGTGTAGTTTATATTTGAAGATATTCCTTTTTCCACTATTACCCACTTAGCGCTCCAAATGTACAGTAGCATTTTCTACAGAAAGAGTGTTTCAGAACTGCTCAATCCAAAGTATGGTTTAACTCTGTTAGCTGAATGCACAGATCAGAAAGAAGTTTCACAGAATGCTTCTGTGTAGTGTTTATATGAAAATATTCTTTTTACCAATATAGGCCTCTTAGCGCTCAGAATGTCCAATTGCAGTTTCAATAGAAAGAGTGTTTCAGAGCGGCTCAATGAAATGTAAGGTTCACCTCTTTTAGTTGAATGCACAGAACAGAAAGTAGTTTCACAGAATGCTTCTGTGTAGTATTTAGTTGAAGATATTCCTTTATTGACTATTACCCACTTAGCGCTCCGAATGTCCACTGGCAGTTTCTACACAAAGAGTGTTTCAGAACTGTTCCTTCAAAAGTAAGGCTCAACTCTGTTAGTTGAATTCAGAGAACAGAAAGGAGTTTCAGAGAATGCTTCTGTGTGGTTTTTATTTGGAGATAATCCTTTTTCCCCTATTAAAATCTTAGCGCTCCGAAGGTCCACTTATATTTTCTACACAAAGAGTGTTTCATAACTGCTCAATCAAAAGTATGGTTTAGCTCTGTTAACTGAATGCACATATCAGAAATATGTTTCACAGAATGCTTCTGTGTAGTTTTTATTTGAAGATATTCTTTTTAACAATGTAGGCCTCTTAGCGCTTGGAAAGTCCAATTGCAGTTTCTACAGAAAGAGTGTTTCAGAACGGCTCAATCAAAAGTAAGGTTCAACTCTGTTAGTTGAATGCACAGAACAGAAAGAAGTTTCACAGAATGCTTCTGTGTAGTTTATATTTGAATATGTTCCTTTTTCAACTATTACCCTCTTAGCGCTCCGAATGTCCACTTGCATTTTCTACAGAAAGAGTGTTCAGAACGGCTCAATCAAAAGTATGGTTTTACTCTGTTAGTTGAATGCACAGATCCGAAAGATGTTTCACAGAATGCTTTTGTGTAGTTTTTATTTGTAGATATTCTTTTTCCCAATATAGGCCTTTTAGCGGTCAGAATGTCCAGTTGCAGTTTCTACAGAAAGAGTGTTTCACAACGGCTCCATCAAAAGTAAGGTTCAACTCAGTTAGTTGAATGCTCAGAACAGAAAGAAGTTTCACAGAATGCTTCTGTGTAGTTTATAATTGAATATATTCCTTTTTCCACTATTACCGTATTAGCGCTCCGAATGTCCACTTGCATTTTCTACAGAAAGAGTGTTCAGAACTGTGCAATCAAAAGTATGGTTTAACTCTGTTAGCTGAATGCACATATCAGAAATAAGTTTCACACAATGCTGCTGTGTAGTTTTTATTTGAAGATATTATTATTCCCAATATAGGCCTCTTAGAGCTGAGAATGTCCAATTGCAGTGTCTACAGAAAGAGTGTTTCAGAACGGCTCAATCAAAAGTCAGGTCCAACTCTGTTAGTTGAATGCACAGAACAGAAAGAAGTTTCATACAATGCTTCTGTGTTGTTTATATTTGAACATATTCCTTTTTCCATTATTACCCACTTAGCGCTCCGAATGTCCAGTTGCATTTTCTACGGTCAGAGTGTTTCAAATCTCCTCAATCAAAAGTATGGTTTAACTCTGTTAGCGGAATGCTCAGATCAGAAAGAAGTTTCACAGAATGCTTCTGTGTAGCTTATATTTGAATATATTCCTTTTTCCACTACTACCCTCTTAGCGCTCCAAATGTCCAGTTGCATTTTCTACAGAAAGAGTGTTCAGAACTGCTCAATCAAAAGTATGGTTTAACTCTGTTAGCTGAATGCACATATCAGAAAGAAGTTTCACAGAATGATTCTGTGTAGTTTATATTTGAAGATAATAGTTTTTCCACTATTAACCTCTTAGCGCTCCGAATCTCCACTTTCATTTTCTACAGAAAGTGTGTTTCAGAACGGCTCAATCAAAACTAAGTTTCAACTCTTTTAGTTGAATGCACAGAACAGAAAGAAGTTTCACAGGATGCTTCTGTGTAGTATTTAGTTGAAGATATTCCTTTTTCGACTATTACCCTCTTTGCGCTCTGAATTTCCACTGGCAGTTTCTACACAAAGAGTGTTTCAGAACTGCTCCTCCAAAAGTAAGGCTCAGCTCTGTTAGTTGAATGCAGAGAACAGAAAGGAGTTTCAGAGAATGCTTCTGTGTAGTTTTTATATGGAGATATTCCTTTTTCCACTATTACTAACTTAGCGCTCCGAATGTCCACTTGCATTTTCTACAGAAAGAGTGTTTCAGAACGGCTCAATCAAAACTAAGGTTCAACACTTTTAGTTGAATGCACAGAACAGAAAGAAGTTTCACAGAATGCTTCTGTGTAGTTTTTATTTGTAGATATTCTTTTTCCCAATATAGGCCTCTTAGCGCTCAGAATGTCCAATTACATTTTCTACAGAAAGAGTGTTCCAGAACGGCTCAATCAAAAGCAAGGTTCAACTCAGTTAGTTGAATGCAGAGAACAGAAAGAAGTTTCACATAATGCTTCTTTGTAGTTTATATTTGAGTATATTGCTTTTTCCACTATTACCCTCTTAGCGCTCCGAATTTCAACTTGCATTTTCTACAGAAAGAGTGTTCAGAACTGCGCAATCAGAAGTATGGTTTAACTCTGTTAGCTGAATGCACATATCAGAAATAAGTTTCACACAATGCCTCTGTGTAGTTTTTATTTGAATATATTATTTTTCCCAATATAGGCCTCTTAGGGCTCAGAATGTCCAATTGCAGTTTCTACAGAAAGAGTGTTTCAGAACGGCTCAATCAAAAGTAAGTTTCAACTCTGTTAGTTGAATGTACAGAACAGAAAGATGTTTCATACAATGCTTCTGTGTAGTTTATATTTGAACATATTCCTTTTTCCACTATTACCCACTTAGCGCTCCGAATGTCCAGTTGCATTTTCTACACACAGAGTGTTTCAAAACTGCTCAGTCAAAAGTATGGTTTAACTCTGTTAGCTGAATGCTCAGATCAGAAAGAAGTTTCACAGAATGCTTCCGTGTAGTTTATATATGAATATATTCTTTTTCCACTACTACCCTCTTATCGCTCCAAATGTCTAGTTGCATTTTCTACAGAGAGAGTGTTCAGAACTGCTCAATGAAAAGTATGGTTTTAACTGTTAGTTGAATGCACAGATCCGAAAGAAGTTTCACAGAATGCTTCTGTGTAGTTTTTATTTGTAGATATTCTTTCTCCAATATAGGCCTTTTAGCGGTCAGAATGTCCAATTGCCGTTTCTACAGAAAGAGTGTTTCAAAACGGGTCCATCAAAAGTAAGGTTCAACTCAGTTAGTTGAATGCACAGAACAGAAAGAAGTTTCACAGAATGCTTCTGTGTAGTTTATAATTGAATATATTCCTTTTTCCACTATTACCGTATTAGCGCTCCGAATGTCCACTTGCATTTTCTACAGAAAGAGTGTTCAGAACTGCGCAATCAAAAGTATGGTTTAACTCTGTTAGCTGAATGCACATATCAGAAATAAGTTTCACACAATGCTGCTGTGTAGTTTTTATTTGAAGGTATTATTATTCCCAATATAGGCCTCTTAGAGCTGAGAATGTCCAATTGCAGTTTCTACAGAAAGAGTGTTTCAGAACGGCTCAATCAAAAGTAAGGTTCAACTCTGTTAGTTGAATGCACAGAACAGAAAGAAGTTTCATACAATGCTTCTGTGTTGTTTATATTTGAACATATTCCTTTTTCCATTATTACCCACTTAGCGCTCCGAATGTCCAGTTGCATTTTCTACAGTCAGAGTGTTTCAAATCTCCTCAATCAAAAGTATGGTTTCACTCTGTTAGCTGAATGCTCAGATCAGAAAGAAGTTTCACAGAATGCTTCTGTGTAGCTTATATTTGAATATATTCCTTTTTCCACTACTACCCTCTTAGCGCTCCAAATGTCCAGTTGCATTTTCTACAGAAAGAGTGTTCAGAACTGCACTATCAAAAGTATGGTTTAACTCTGTTAGCTGAATGCACATATCAGAAAGAAGTTTCAAAGAATGATTCTGTGTAGTTTATATTTGAAGATATTACTTTTTCTAGTATTACCCTCTTAGCGCTCGGAATGTCCACTTGCATTTTCTACAGAAAGTGTGTTCAGAACTTCTCAGTCAAAAGTATGGTTTTACTCTATTAGTTGAATGCCCATATCAGAAATAAGTTTCACAGAATGCTTCTGTGTAGTTTTTATTTGAAGATATTCTTTTTCCCAATATAGGCCTCTTAGCGCTCAGAATGTCCAATTGCAGTTTCTACAGAAAGAGTGTTTCAGAACGGCTCCATGAAAAGTAAGGTTCAACTCAGTTAGTTGAATGCACAGAACATAAAGTAGTTTCACAGAATGCTTCTGTGTAGTTTATATTTGAATATATTCCTTTTCCAGTATAACCATCTTAGCGCTCCAAATATCCACTTGCATTTTCTACAGAAAGTGTGTTTCAGAACGGCTCAATCAAAAATAAGGTTCAACTCTGTTAGTTGAATGCACAGAAGAGAAAGAAGTTTCATACAATGCTTCTGTGTAGTTTATATTTGAATATATTCCTTTTTCCACTACTACCGTCTTAGCGCTCCAAATGTCCAGTTGTATTTTGTACAGAAAGAGTGTTCAGAACTGCTCAATCAAAAGTATGGATTAACTCTGTTAGCTGAATGCACAGATGAGAAAGAATTATCACCGAATGATTCTGTGTAGTTTATATTTGAAGATATTCCTTTTTCCACTATTACCCACTTAGCTCTCCAAATGTCCAGTAGCATTTTCTACAGAAAGAGTGTTTCAGAACTGCTCAATTAAAAGTATGGTTTAACTCTGTTAGCTGAATGCACATATCAGAAAGAAGTTTCACAGAATGATTCTGTGTAGTTTATATTTGAAGATATTACAATTTCCAGTATTACCCTCTTAGAGCTCCCAATGTCCACTTGCATTTTCTACAGAAAGAGTTTTCAGAACGACTCAATCAACAGTATGGTTTTACTCTATTAGTTGAATGCCCATATCAGAACTAAGTTTCACAGAATGCTTCTGTGTAGTTTTTATTGGTAGATATTCTTTTTCCCAATATAGGCCCCTTAGCGCTCAGAATGTCCAATTGCAGTTTCTACAGAAAGAGTGTTTCAGAACGGCTCCATCAAAAGTAAGGTTCAACTCAGTTAGTTGAATGCACAGAACAGAAAGAAGTTTCACAGAATGCTTCTGTGTAGTTTATATTTGAATATATTCCTTTTTCCACAACTACCCTCTTAGCGCTCCAAAAGTCCAGTTGCATTTTCTACAGAAAGAGTGTTCAGAACTGCTCAATCAAAAGTATGTTTTAACTATGTTAGCTGAATGCACAGATCAGAAAGTAGTTTCACAGAATGATACTGTGTAGTTTATATTTGAAGATATTCCTTTTTCCACTATTACCCACTTAGCGCTCCGAATCTCCACTTTCATTTTCTACAGAAAGAGTGTTTCAGAACGGCTCAATCAAAACTAAGGTTCAACTCTTTTAGTTGAATGCACAGAACAGAAAGAAGTTTCACAGAATGCTTCTGTGTAGTTTTAATGTGTAGATATTCTTTTTCCCAATATAGGCCTCTTAGCGCTCAGAATATCCAATTGTATTTTCTACAGAAAGAGTGTTTCAGAACGGCTCAATCAAAAGCAAGGTTTATCTCAGTTAGTTGAATGCAGAGATCAGAAAGAAGTTTCACAGAATGCTTCTGTGTAGTTTATGTTTGAATATATTGCTTTTTCCACTATTACCCTCTTAGCGATCCGAATGTCCACTTGCATTTTCTACAGAAGGAGTGTTCAGAACTGCGCAATCAAATGTATGGTTTAACTCTGTTAGCTGAATGCACATATCACAAATAAGTTTCACACAATGCTTCTGTGTAGTTTTTATTTGAATATATTATTTTTCGCAATATAGGCCTCCTAGCGCTCACAATGTCCAATTACAGTTTCTACAGAAAGAGTGTTTAAGAACGGCTCAATCAAAAGTAAGGTTCAACGCTGTTAGTTGAATGTACAGAACAGAAATATGTTTCATACAATGCTTCTGTGTAGTTTATATTTGAACATATTCCTTTTTCCACTATTACCCACTTAGCGCTCCGAATATCCACTTGCATTTTCTACACAAAGATTGTTTCATAACTGCTCAATCAAAAGTATGGTTTAGCTCTGTTAACTGAATGCACAGATCAGAAATAAGTTTCACAGAATGCTTCTGTGTAGTTTTTATTTGAAGATATTCTTTTTCCCAATGTAGGCCTCTTAGCGCTCAGAATGTCCAATTGCAGTTTCTACAGAAAGAGTGCTTCAGAACGGCTCAATCAAAAGTAAGGTTCAACTCTGTTCGTTGAATGCACAGAACAGAAAGAAGATTCACAGAATGCTACTGTGTAGTTTATATTTGAATATATTACTTTTTCCACTATTACCCTCTTAGCGCTCCGAATGTCCACTTGCATTTTCTACAGAAAGAGTGTTCGGAACTGCGCAATCAAAAGTATTGCTTAACTCTGTTAGCTGAATGCACATATCAGAAATAAGTTTCACACAATTCTTCTGTGTAGTTTTTATTTGAAGATATTATTTTTCCCAATATAGGCCTCTTAGCGCTCAGAATGTCCAATTGCAGTTTCTATAGAAAGAGTGTTTCAGAACGGCTCAATCAAAAGTAAGGTTCAACTCTGTTAGTTGAATGCACAGAACAGAAAGAAGTTTCATACAATGCTTCTGTGTAGTTTATATTTGAACATATTCTTTTTTCCACTCTTACCCACTTAGCGCTACGAATGTCCAGTTGCATTTTCTACAGACAGATTGTTTCAAAACTGCTCAATCAATAGTATGGTTTAACTCTGTTAGCTGAATGCTCAGATCAGAAAGAAGTTTCACAGAATGCTTCTGTGTAGTTTATATTTGTATATATTCCTTTTTCCACTACTACCCTCTTAGCGCTCCAAATGTCCAGTTGCAATTTCTACAGAAAGAGTGTTCAGATCTGCTCAATCAAAAGTATGGTTTAACTCTGTTAGCTGAATGCACAGTTCAGAAATATGTTTCACAGAATGATTTTGTGTAGTTTATATTTGAAGACATTCCTTTTTCCACTATTACCGTCTTAGTGCTGCGAATCTCCACTTGCGTTTTCTACAGAAAGAGTGTTTCAGAACGGCTCAATCAAAACTAAGGTTCAACTCTTTTAGTTGAATGAACAGAACAGAAAGAAGTTTCACAGAATGCTTCTGTGTAGTTTTTATTTTTAGATATCCTTATTCCCAATATAGGCCTCTTAGCGCTCAGAATGTCCAATTGCAGTTTCTACAGAAAGAGTGCTTCAGAACGGCTCAATCAAAAGTGAGGTTCAACCCTGGTAGTTGAATGCACAGAACAGAAAGAAGTTTCACAGAATGCTTCTGTGTAGTTTATATTTGAATATATTCCTTTTTCCACTATTACCCTCTTAGCGCTCCGAATGTCCACTTGCATTTTCTACAGAAAGTGTGTTCTGATCTGCGCAATCAAAAGTATGGTTTAACTCTGTTAGCTGAATGCACATAGCAGAAATAAGTTTCAAACAATGCTTCTGTGTAGTTTTTATTGGAAGATATTATTTTTGCCAATATAGGCCTCTTAGCGCTCAGAATGTCCAATTGCAGTTTCTACAGAAAGAGTGTTTCAGAACGGCTCAATCAAATGTAAGGTTCAACTCTCTTAGTTGAATGCACAGAACAGAAAGAAGTTTCACAGAATGCTTCTGTGTAGTATTTAGTTGAAGATACTCCTTTTTGGACTATTACCCACTTAGCGCTCCGAATAACCACTGGCAGTTTCTACACAAAGTGTGTTTCAGAACTGTTACTTCAAAAGTAAGGCTCAAATCTGTTAGTTGAATGCGGAGAACAGAAAGGGGTTTCAGAGAATGCTTCTGTGTAATTTTTAATTGGAGATATTCCTTTTTCCTCTATTACAATCTTAGCGCTCCGAATGTCCACTTGCATTTTCTACAAAAAGAGTGTTTCATAACTGCTCAATCAAAAATATGTTCTAGCTCTGTTAACTGAATTTACATATCAGAAATAAGTTTCACAGAATGCATCTGTGTAGTTTTTATTTGAAGATGTTCTTTTTCCCAATGTAGGCCTCTTAGCGCTTAGAATGTCCAATTGCAGTTTCTACAGAAAGAGTGTTTCAGAACGGCTCAATGAAAAGTAAGGTTCAACTCTGTTAGTTGAATGCACAGAACAGAAAGAAGTTTCACAGAATGCTACTGTGTAGTTTATATTTGAATATATTCCTTTTTCCACTATTACCCTCTTAGCGCTCCGAATGTCCACTTGCATTTTCTACAGAAAGAGTGTACGGAACTGCGCAATAAAAAGTATGGTTTAACTCTGTTAGCTGAATGCACATACCAGAAATAAGTTTCACACAATGCTTCTGGGTATTTTTTATTTGAAGATATTATTTTTCCCAATATAGGCCTCTTAGCGCTCAGAATGTCCAATTGCAGTTTCTACAGAAAGAGTGTTTCAGAAAGGCTCAAACAAAAGTAAGGTTCAACTCTGTTAGTTGAATGCACAGAACAGAAAGAAGTTTCATACAATGCTTCTGTGTAGTTTATATTTGAACATATTCTTTTTTCCACTATTACCCACTTAGCGCTACGAATGTCCAGTTGCATTTTCTACAGACAGAGTGTTTCAAAACTGCTCAATCAAAAGTATGGTTTCACTCTGTTAGCTGAATGCTCAGATCAGAAAGAAGATTCACAGAATGCTTCTGTGTAGTTTATATTTGAATATATTCCTTTTTCCACTACTACCCTCTGAGCGTTCAAAATGTCCAGTTGCATTTTCTACAGAAAGAGTGTTCAGATCTGCTCAATCAAAAGTAGGGTTTAACTCTGTTAGCTGAATGCACAGATCAGAAAGAAGTTTCACAGAATGATTCTGTGTAGTTTATATTTGGAGACATTCCTTTTTCCACTATTACCCTCTTAGCGCTCCGAATCTCCACTTGCATTTTCTACAGAAAGAGTGTTTCAGAACGGCTCAATCAAAACTAAGGTTCAACTCTTTTAGTTGAACAAACAGAACAGAAAGAAGTTTCACACAATTCTTCTGTGTTGTTTTTATTTGTAGACATTCTTTTTCCCAATATAGGCCTCTTAGCGCTCAGAATGTCCAATTGCAGTTTCTACAGAAAGAGTGTTTCAGAACGGTTCAATCAAAAGTAAGGTTCAACTCTGTTAGTTGAATGCACAGAACAGAAAGTAGTTTCATACAATGCTTCTGTGTAGTTTATATTTGAACATATTCTTTTTTCCACTACTACCCACTTAGTGCTACGAATGTCCAGTTGCATTTTCTACAGACAGAGTGTTTCAAAACTGCTCAATCAAAAGTATGGTTTAACTCTGTTAGCTGAATGCTCAGATCAGAAAGAAGTTTCACAGAATGCTTCTGTGTAGTTTATATTTGAATATATTCCTTTTTCCACTACTACGCTCTTAGCGCTCCAAATGTCCAGTTGCATTTTCTACAGAAACAGTGTTCAGATCTGCTCAATCAAAAGTATGGTTTAACTCTGTTAGCTGCATGCACAGATCAGAAAGAAGTTTCACCGAATGATTCTGTGTAGTTTATATTTGAAGACATTCCTTTTTCCACTATTACCCTCTTAGCGCTCCGAATCTCCACTTGCATTTTCTACAAAAAGAGTGTTTCATAACTGCTCAATCAAAAATAAGTTTTATCTCTGTTAACTGAATTTACAGATCAGAAATAAGTTTCACAGAATGCATCTGTGTAGTTTTTATTTGAAGATATTCTTTTTCCCAATATAGGCCTCTTATCGCTTAGCATGTCCAATTGCAGTTTCTACGGAAAGAGTGTTTCAGAACGGCTCAATCAAAAGTAAGGTTCAACTCTGTTAGTTGAATGCACAGAACAGAAAGAATTTTCACAGAATGCTACTGTGTAGTTTATATTTGAATATATTCCTTTTTCCAATATTACCCTCTTAGCGCTCCGAATGTCCATTTGCATTTTCTACAGAAAGAGTGTTCAGAACTGCGCAATCAAAAGTATGGTTTAACTCTGTTAGCTTAATGAACATATCAGAAATAAGTTTCACACAATGCTTCTGTGTAGTTTTTATTTGAAGATATTATTTTTCCCAATATAGGCCTCTTAGCGCTCAGAATGTCCAATTGCAGTTTCTACAGAAAGAGTGTTTCAGAACGGTTCAATCAAAAGTAAGGTTCAACTCTGTTAGTTGAATGCACAGAACAGAAAGTAGTTTCATACAATGCTTCTGTGTAGTTTATATTTGAACATATTCTTTTTTCCACTATTACCCACTTAGCGCTACGAATGTCCAGTTGCATTTTCTACAGACAGAGTGTTTCAAATCTGCTCAATCAAAAGTATGGTTTAACTCTGTTAGCTGAATGCTCAGATCAGAAAGAAGTTTCACAGAATGCTTCTGTGTAGTTTATATTTGAATATATTCCTTTTTCCACTACTACGCTCTTAGCGCTCCAAATGTCCAGTTGCATTTTCTACAGAAAGAGTGTTCAGATCTGCTCAATCAAAAGTATGGTTTAACTCTGTTAGCTGCATGCACAGATCAGAAAGAAGTTTCACCGAATGTTTCTGTGTAGTTTATATTTGAAGACATTCCTTTTTCCACTATTACCTTCTTAGCGCTCCGAATCTCCACTTGCATTTTCTACAAAAAGAGTGTTTCATAACTGCTCAATCAAAAATATGTTTTATCTCTGTTAACTGAGTTTACAGATCAGAAATAAGTTTCACAGAATGCATCTGTGTAGTTTTTATTTGAAGATATTCTTTTTCCCAATATAGGCCTCTTAGCGCTTAGCATGTCCAATTGCAGTTTCTACAGAAAGAGTGTTTCAGAACGGCTCAATCAAAAGTAAGGTTCAACCCAGTTAGTTGAATGCACAGAACAGAAAGAATTTTCACAGAATGCTACTGTGTAGTTTATATTTGAATATATTCCTTTTTCCACTATTACCCTCTTAGTGCTCCAAATGTCCAGTTGCAATTTCTACAGAAAGAGTGTTCAGATCTGCTCAATCAAAAGTATGGTTTAACTCTGTTAGCTGAATGCACAGTTCAGAAATATGTTTCACAGAATGATTTTGTGTAGTTTATATTTGAAGACATTCCTTTTTCCACTATTACCGTCTTAGTGCTGCGAATCTCCACTTGCGTTTTCTACAGAAAGAGTGTTTCAGAACGGCTCAATAAAAACTAAGGTTCAACTCTTTTAGTTGAATGAACAGAACAGAAAGAAGTTTCACAGAATGCTTCTGTGTAGTTTTTATTTTTAGATATTCTTATTCCCAATATAGGCCTCTTAGCGCTCAGAATGTCCAATTGCAGTTTCTACAGAAAGACTGCTTCAGAACGGCTCAATCAAAAGTGAGGTTCAACCCTGGTAGTTGAATGCACAGAACAGAAAGAAGTTTCACAGAATGCTTCTGTGTAGTTTATATTTGAATATATTCCTTTTTCCACTATTACCCTCTTAGCGCTCCGAATGTCCACTTGCATTTTCTACAGAAAGTGTGTTCTGATCTGCGCAATCAAAAGTATGGTTTAACTCTGTTAGCTGAATGCACATAGCAGAAATAAGTTTCAAACAATGCTTCTGTGTAGTTTTTATTGGAAGATATTATTTTTGCCAATATAGGCCTCTTAGCGCTCAGAATGTCCAATTGCAGTTTCTACAGAAAGAGTGTTTCAGAACGGCTCAATCAAATGTAAGGTTCAACTCTCTTAGTTGAATGCACAGAACAGAAAGAAGTTTCACAGAATGCTTCTGTGTAGTATTTAGTTGAAGATACTCCTTTTTGGACTATTACCCACTTAGCGCTCCGAATAACCACTGGCAGTTTCTACACAAAGTGTGTTTCAGAACTGTTACTTCAAAAGTAAGGCTCAAATCTGTTAGTTGAATGCGGAGAACAGAAAGGGGTTTCAGAGAATGCTTCTGTGTAGTTTTTAATTGGAGATATTCCTTTTTCCTCTATTACAATCTTAGCGCTCCGAATGTCCACTTGCATTTTCTACAAAAAGAGTGTTTCATAACTGCTCAATCAAAAATATGTTCTAGCTCTGTTAACTGAATTTACATATCAGAAATAAGTTTCACAGAATGCATCTGTGTAGTTTTTATTTGAAGATGTTCTTTTTCCCAATGTAGGCCTCTTAGCGCTTAGAATGTCCAATTGTAGTTTCTACAGAAAGAGTGTTTCAGAACGGCTCAATGAAAAGTAAGGTTCAACTCTGTTAGTTGAATGCACAGAACAGAAAGAAGTTTCACAGAATGCTACTGTGTAGTTTATATTTGAATATATTCCTTTTTCCACTATTACCCTCTTAGCGCTCCGAATGTCCACTTGCATTTTCTACAGAAAGAGTGTACGGAACTGCGCAATAAAAAGTATGGTTTAACTCTGTTAGCTGAATGCACATACCAGAAATAAGTTTCACACAATGCTTCTGGGTATTTTTTATTTGAAGATATTATTTTTCCCAATATAGGCCTCTTAGCGCTCAGAATGTCCAATTGCAGTTTCTACAGAAAGAGTGTTTCAGAAAGGCTCAAACAAAAGTAAGGTTCAACTCTGTTAGTTGAATGCACAGAACAGAAAGAAGTTTCATACAATGCTTCTGTGTAGTTTATATTTGAACATATTCTTTTTTCCACTATTACCCACTTAGCGCTACGAATGTCCAGTTGCATTTTCTACAGACAGAGTGTTTCAAAACTGCTCAATCAAAAGTATGGTTTCACTCTGTTAGCTGAATGCTCAGATCAGAAAGAAGATTCACAGTATGCTTCTGTGTAGTTTATATTTGAATATATTCCTTTTTCCACTACTACCCTCTTAGCGCTCAAAATGTCCAGTTGCATTTTCTACAGAAAGAGTGTTCAGATCTGCTCAATCAAAAGTATGGTTTAACTCTGTTAGCTGAATGCACAGATCAGAAAGAAGTTTCACCGAATGATTCTGTGTAGTTTATATTTGGAGACATTCCTTTTTCCACTATTACCCTCTTAGCGCTCCGAATCTCCACTTGCATTTTCTACAGAAAGAGTGTTTCAGAACGGCTCAATCAAAACTAAGGTTCAACTCTTTTAGTTGAACAAACAGAACAGAAAGAAGTTTCACACAATTCTTCTGTGTAGTTTTTATTTGTAGACATTCTTTTTCCCAATATAGGCCTCTTAGCGCTCAGAATGTCCAATTGCAGTTTCTACAGAAAGAGTGTTTCAGAACGGCTCAATCAAAAGTAAGGTTCAACTCTGTTAGTTGAATGAACAGAACAGAAAGAAGTTTCATACAATGCTTCTGTGTAGTTTATATTTGAACATATTTTTTTTTCACTATTACCCACTTAGCGCTACGAATGTCCAGTTGCATTTTCTACAGACAGAGTGTTTCAAAACTGCTCAATCAAAAGTATGGTTTAACTCTGTTAGCTGAATGCTCAGATCAGAAAGAAGTTTCACAGAATGCTTCTGTGTAGTTTATATTTGAATATATTCCTTTTTCCTCTATTACGCTCTTAGCGCTCCAAATGTCCAGTTGCATTTTCCACAGAAAGAGTGTTCAGATCTGCTCAATCAAAAGTATGGTTTAACTCTGTTAGCTGAATGCACAGATCAGAAAGAAGTTTCACCGAATGATTCTGTGTAGTTTATATATGAAGACATTCCTTTTTCCACTATTACCCTCTTAGCGCTCCGAATCTCCACTTGCATTTTCTACAAAAAGAGTGTTTCATAACTGCTCAATCAAAAATATGTTTTATCTCTGTTAACTGAATTTACAGATCAGAAATAAGTTTCACAGAATGCATCTGTGTAGTTTTTATTTGAAGATATTCTTTTTCCCAATGTAGGCCTCTTAGCGCTTAGCATGTCCAATTGCAGTTTCTACAGAAAGAGTGTTTCAGAACGGCTCAATCAAAAGAAAGGTTCAACTCTGTTAGTTGAATGCACAGAACAGAAAGAATTTTCACAGAATGCTACTGTGTAGTTTATATCTGAATATATTCCTTTTTCCACTATTACCCTCTTAGCGCTCCGAATGTCCACTTGCATTTTCTACAGAAAGAGTGTTCAGAACTGCGCAATCAAAAGTATGGTTTAACTCTGTTAGCTTAATGAACATATCAGAAATAAGTTTCACACAATGCTTCTGTGTAGTTTTTATTTGAAGATATTATTTTTCCCAATATAGGCCTCTTATCGCTCAGAATGTCCAATTGCAGTTTCTACAGAAAGAGAGTTTCAGAAAGGCTCAATCAAAAGTAAGGTTCAACTCTGTTAGTTGAATGCACAGAACAGAAAGAAGTTTCATACAATGCTTCTGTGTAGTTTATATTTGAACATATTCTTTTTTCCACTATTACCCACTTAGCGCTACGAATGTCCAGTTGCATTTTCTACAGACAGAGTGTTTCAAAACTGCTCAATCAAAAGTATGGTTTAACTCTGTTAGCTGAATGCTCAGATCAGAAAGAAGTTTCACCGAATGATTCTGTGTAGTTTATATTTGAAGACATTCCTTTTTCCACTATTACCCTCTTAGCGCTCCGAATCTCCACTTGCATTTTCTACAAAAAGAGTGTTTCATAACTGCTCAATCAAAAATATGTTTTATCTCTGTTAACTGAATTTACAGATCAGAAATAAGTTTCACAGAATGCATCTGTGTAGTTTTTATTTGAAGATATTCTTTTTCCCAATGTAGGCCTCTTAGAGCTTAGCATGTCCAATTGCAGTTTCTACAGAAAGAGTGTTTCAGAACGGCTCAATCAAAAGAAAGGTTCAACTCTGTTAGTTGAATGCACAGAACAGAAAGAATTTTCACACAATGCTTCTGTGTAGTTTATATTTGAATATGTTCCTTTTTCCACTATTACCCTCTTAGCGCTCCGAATATCCACTTGCATTTTCTACAGAAAGAGTGTTCAGAACTGCGCAATCAAAAGTATGGTTTAACTCTGTTAGCTTAATGAACATATCAGAAATATGTTTCACACAATGCTTCTGTGTAGTTTTTATTTGAAGATATTATTTTTCCCAATATAGGCCTCTTAGCGCTCAGAATGTCCAATTGCAGTTTCTACAGAAAGAGTGTTTCAGAAAGGCTCAATGAAAAGTAAGGTTCAACTCTGTTAGTTGAGTGCACAGAACAGAAAAAGTTTCATACAATGCGTCTGTGTAGTTTATATTTGAACATATTCTTTTTTCCACTATTACCCACTTAGCGCTACGAATGTCCAGTTGCATTTTCTACAGACAGAGTGTTTCAAAACTGCTCAATCAAAAGTATGGTTTAATTCTGTTAGCTGAATGCTCAGATCAGAAAGAAGTTTCACAGAATGCTTCTGTGTAGTTTATATTTGAATATATTACTTTTTCCACTACTACCCTCTTAGCGCTCCATATGTCCAGTTGCATTTTCTACAGAAAGAGTGTTCAGATCTGCTCAATCAAAAGTATGGTTTAACTCTGTTAGCTGAATGGACAGATCAGAAAGAAGTTTCACAGAATGATTCTGTGTAGTTTATATTTGGAGACATTCCTTTTTCCACTATTACCCTCTTAGCGCTCCGAATCTCCACTTCCATTTTCTACAGAAAGAGTGTTTCAGAACGGCTCAATCAAAACTAAGTTTCAACTCTTTTAGTTGAACAAACAGAACAGAAAGAAGTTTCACACAATTCTTCTGTGTAGTTTTTTTTTGTAGACATTCTTTTTCCCAATATAGGCCTTTTAGCGCTCAGAATGTCCAATTGCAGTTTCTACAGAAAGAGTGTTTCAGAACGGCTCAATCAAAAGTAAGGTTCAACTCTGTTAGTTGAAAGCACAGAACAGAAAGAAGTTTCATACAATGCTTCTGTGTAGTTTATATTTGAACATATTCTTTTTTCCACTATTACCCACTTAGTGCTACGAATGTCCAGTTGCATTTTCTACAGACAGAGTGTTTCAAAACTGCTCAATCTAAAGTATGGTTTAACTCTGTTAGCTGAATGCTCAGATCAGAAAGAAGTTTCACAGAATGCTTCTGTGTAGTTTATATTTGAATATATTCCTTTTTCCACTACTACGCTCTTAGCGCTCCAAATGTCCAGTTGCATTTTCTACAGAAAGAGTGTTCAGATCTGCTCAATCAAAAGTATGGTTTAACTCTGTTAGCTGCATGCACAGATCAGAAAGAAGTTTCACCGAATGATTCTGTGTAGTTTATATTTGAAGACATTTCTTTTTCCACTATTAACCTCTTAGCGCTCCGAATCTCCACTTGCATTTTCTACAAAAAGAGTGTTTCATAACTGCTCAATCAAAAATATGTTTTATCTCTGTTAACTGAATTTACAGATCAGAAATATGTTTCACAGAATGCATCTGTGTAGTTTTTATTTGAAGATATTCTTTTTCCCAATATAGGCCTCTTAGCGCTTAGCATGTCCAACTGCAGTTTCTACAGAAAGAGTGTTTCAGAACGGCTCAATCAAAAGTAAGGTTCAACTCTGTTAGTTGAATGCACAGAACAGAAAGAATTTTCACAGAATGCTACTGTGTAGTTTATATTTGAATATATTCCTTTTTCCACTATTACCCTCTTAGCCCTCCGAATGTCCATTTGCATTTTCTACAGAAAGAGTGTTCAGAACTGCGCAATCAAAAGTATGGTTTAACTCTGTTAGCTTAATGAACATATCAGTAATAAGTTTCACACAATGCTTCTGTGTAGTTTTTATTTGAAGATATTATTTTTCCCAATATAGGCCTCTTAGCGCTCAGAATGTCCAATTGCAGTTTCTACAGAAAGAGTGTTTCAGAAAGGCTCAATCAAAAGTAAGGTTCAACTCTGTTAGTTGAATGCACAGAACAGAAAGAAGTTTCATACAATGCTTCTGTGTAGTTTATATTTGAACATATTCTTTTTTCCACTATTACCCACTTAGCGCTACGAATGTCCAGTTGCATTTTCTACAGACAGAGTGTTTCAAAACTGCTCAATCAAAAGTATGGTTTAACTCTGTTAGCTGAATGCTCAGATCAGAAAGAAGTTTCACAGAATGCTTCTGTGTAGTTTATATTTGAATATATTCCTTTTTCCACTACTACTCTCTTAGCGCTCCAAATGTCCAGTTGCATTTTCTACAGAAAGAGTGTTCAGATCTGCTCAATCAAAAGTATGGTTTAACTCTGTTAGCTGAATGCACAGATCAGAAAGAAGTTTCACAGAATGATTCTGTGTAGTTTATATTTGGAGACATTCCTTTTTCCACTATTACCCTCTTAGCGCTCCGAATCTCCACTTGCATTTTCTACAGAAAGAGTGTTTCAGAACGGCTCAATCAAAACTAAGGTTCAACTCTTTTAGTTGAACAAACAGAACAGAAAGAAGTTTCACACAATTCTTCTGTGTAGTTTTTATTTGTAGACATTCCTTTTCCCAATATAGGCCTCTTAGCGCTCAGAATGTCCAATTGCAGTTTCTACAGAAAGAGTGTTTCAGAACAGTTCAATCAAAAGTAAGGTTCAACTCTGTTATTTGAATGCACAGAACAGAAAGTAGTTTCATAGAATGCTTCTGTGTAGTTTATATTTGAACATATTCTTTTTTCCACTACTACCCACTTAGTGCTACGAATGTCCAGTTGCATTTTCTACAGACAGAGTGTTTCAAAACTGCTCAATCAAAAGTATGGTTTAACTCTGTTAGCTGAATGCTCAGATCAGAAAGAAGTTTCACAGAATGCTTCTGTGTAGTTTATATTTGAATATATTCCTTTTTCCACTACTACGCTCTTAGCGCTCCAAATGTCCAGTTGCATTTTCTACAGAAACAGTGTTCAGATCTGCTCAATCAAAAGTATGGTTTAACTCTGTTAGCTGCATGCACAGATCAGAAAGAAGTTTCACCGAATGATTCTGTGTAGTTTATATTTGAAGACATTCCTTTTTCCACTATTACCCTCTTAGCGCTCCGAATCTCCACTTGCATTTTCTACAAAAAGAGTGTTTCATAACTGCTCAATCAAAAATATGTTTTATCTCTGTTAACTGAATTTACAGATCAGAAATAAGTTTCACAGAATGCATCTGTGTAGTTTTTATTTGAAGATATTCTTTTTCCCAATGTAGGCCTCTTAGCGCTTAGCATGTCCAATTGCAGTTTCTACAGAAAGAGTGTTTCAGAACGGCTCAATCAAAAGAAAGGTTCAACTCTGTTAGTTGAATGCACAGAACAGAAAGAATTTTCACACAATGCTTCTGTGTAGTTTATATTTGAATATGTTCCTTTTTCCACTATTACCCTCTTAGCGCTCCGAATATCCACTTGCATTTTCTACAGAAAGAGTGTTCAGAACTGCGCAATCAAAAGTATGGTTTAACTCTGTTAGCTTAATGAACATATCAGAAATATGTTTCACACAATGCTTCTGTGTAGTTTTTATTTGAAGATATTATTTTTCCCAATATAGGCCTCTTAGCGCTCAGAATGTCCAATTGCAGTTTCTACAGAAAGAGTGTTTCAGAAAGGCTCAATGAAAAGTAAGGTTCAACTCTGTTAGTTGAATGCACAGAACAGAAAAAGTTTCATACAATGCATCTGTGTAGTTTATATTTGAACATATTCTTTTTTCCACTATTACCCACTTAGCGCTACGAATGTCCTGTTGCATTTTCTACAGACAGAGTGTTTCAAAGCTGCTCAATCAAAAGTATGGTTTAATTCTGTTAGCTGAATGCTCAGATCAGAAAGAAGTTTCACAGAATGCTTCTGTGTAGTTTATATTTGAATATATTACTTTTTCCACTACTACCCTCTTAGCGCTCCATATGTCCAGTTGCATTTTCTACAGAAAGAGTGTTCAGATCTGCTCAATCAAAAGTATGGTTTAACTCTGTTAGCTGAATGGACAGATCAGAAAGAAGTTTCACAGAATGATTCTGTGTAGTTTATATTTGGAGACATTCCTTTTTCCACTATTACCCTCTTAGCGCTCCGAATCTCCACTTGCATTTTCTACAGAAAGAGTGTTTCAGAATGGCTCAATCAAAACTAAGTTTCAACTCTTTTAGTTGAACAAACAGAACAGAAAGATGTTTCACACAATTCTTCTGTGTAGTTTTTTTTTGTAGACATTCTTTTTCCCAATATAGGCCTTTTAGCGCTCAGAATGTCCAATTGCAGTTTCTACAGAAAGAGTGTTTCAGAACGGCTCAATCAAAAGTAAGGTTCAACTCTGTTAGTTGAAAGCACAGAACAGAAAGAAGTTTCATACAATGCTTCTGTGTAGTTTATATTTGAACATATTCTTTTTTCCACTATTACCCACTTAGTGCTACGAATGTCCAGTTGCATTTTCTACAGACAGAGTGTTTCAAAACTGCTCAATCTAAAGTATGGTTTAACTCTGTTAGCTGAATGCTCAGATCAGAAAGAAGTTTCACAGAATGCTTCTGTGTAGTTTATATTTGAATATATTCCTTTTTCCACTACTACGCTCTTAGCGCTCCAAATGTCCAGTTGCATTTTCTACAGAAAGAGTGTTCAGATCTGCTCAATCAAAAGTATGGTTTAACTCTGTTAGCTGCATGCACAGATCAGAAAGAAGTTTCACCGAATGATTCTGTGTAGTTTATATTTGAAGACATTCCTTTTTCCACTATTACCCTCTTAGCGCTCCGAATCTCCAGTTGCATTTTCTACAAAAAGAGTGTTTCATAACTGCTCAATCAAAAATATGTTTTATCTCTGTTAACTGAATTTACAGATCAGAAATAAGTTTCACAGAATGCATCTGTGTAGTTTTTATTTGAAGATATTCTTTTTCCCAATGTAGGCCTCTTAGCGCTTAGCATGTCCAATTGCAGTTTCTACAGAAAGAGTGTTTCAGAACGGCTCAATCAAAAGAAAGGTTCAACTCTGTTAGTTGAATGCACAGAACAGAAAGAATTTTCACACAATGCTTCTGTGTAGTTTATATTTGAATATGTTCCTTTTTCCACTATTACCCTCTTAGCGCTCCGAATATCCACTTGCATTTTCTACAGAAAGAGTGTTCAGAACTGCGCAATCAAAAGTATGGTTTAACTCTGTTAGCTTAATGAACATATCAGAAATATGTTTCACACAATGCTTCTGTGTAGTTTTTATTTGAAGATATTATTTTTCCCAATATAGGCCTCTTAGCGCTCAGAATGTCCAATTGCAGTTTCTACAGAAAGAGTGTTTCAGAAAGGCTCAATGAAAAGTAAGGTTCAACTCTGTTAGTTGAATGCACAGAACAGAAAAAGTTTCATACAATGCGTCTGTGTAGTTTATATTTGAACATATTCTTTTTTCCACTATTACCCACTTAGCGCTACGAATGTCCAGTTGCATTTTCTACAGACAGAGTGTTTCAAAACTGCTCAATCAAAAGTATGGTTTAATTCTGTTAGCTGAATGCTCAGATCAGAAAGAAGTTTCACAGAATGCTTCTGTGTAGTTTATATTTGAATATATTACTTTTTCCACTACTACCCTCTTAGCGCTCCATATGTCCAGTTGCATTTTCTACAGAAAGAGTGTTCAGATCTGCTCAATCAAAAGTATGGTTTAACTCTGTTAGCTGAATGGACAGATCAGAAAGAAGTTTCACAGAATGATTCTGTGTAGTTTATATTTGGAGACATTCCTTTTTCCACTATTACCCTCTTAGCGCTCCGAATCTCCACTTGCATTTTCTACAGAAAGAGTGTTTCAGAACGGCTCAATCAAAACTAAGTTTCAACTCTTTTAGTTGAACAAACAGAACAGAAAGAAGTTTCACACAATTCTTCTGTGTAGTTTTTTTTTGTAGACATTCTTTTTCCCAATATAGGCCTTTGGCGCTCAGAATGTCCAATTGCAGTTTCTACAGAAAGAGTGTTTCAGAACGGCTCAATCAAAAGTAAGGTTCAACTCTGTTAGTTGAAAGCACAGAACAGAAAGAAGTTTCATACAATGCTTCTGTGTAGTTTATATTTGAACATATTCTTTTTTCCACTATTACCCACTTAGTGCTACGAATGTCCAGTTGCATTTTCTACAGACAGAGTGTTTCAAAACTGCTCAATCTAAAGTATGGTTTAACTCTGTTAGCTGAATGCTCAGATCAGAAAGAAGTTTCACAGAATGCTTCTGTGTAGTTTATATTTGAATATATTCCTTTTTCCACTACTACGCTCTTAGCGCTCCAAATGTCCAGTTGCATTTTCTACAGAAAGAGTGTTCAGATCTGCTCAATCAAAAGTATGGTTTAACTCTGTTAGCTGCATGCACAGATCAGAAAGAAGTTTCACCGAATGATTCTGTGTAGTTTATATTTGAAGACATTTCTTTTTCCACTATTACCCTCTTAGCGCTCCGAATCTCCACTTGCATTTTCTACAAAAAGAGTGTTTCATAACTGCTCAATCAAAAATATGTTTTATCTCTGTTAACTGAATTTACAGATCAGAAATATGTTTCACAGAATGCATCTGTGTAGTTTTTATTTGAAGATATTCTTTTTCCCAATATAGGCCTCTTAGCGCTTAGCATGTCCAACTGCAGTTTCTACAGAAAGAGTGTTTCAGAACGGCTCAATCAAAAGTAAGGTTCAACTCTGTTAGTTGAATGCACAGAACAGAAAGAATTTTCACTGAATGCTACTGTGTAGTTTATATTTGAATATATTCCTTTTTCCACTATTACCCTCTTAGCCCTCCGAATGTCCATTTGCATTTTCTACAGAAAGAGTGTTCAGAACTGCGCAATCAAAAGTATGGTTTAACTCTGTTAGCTTAATGAACATATCAGTAATAAGTTTCACACAATGCTTCTGTGTAGTTTTTATTTGAAGATATTATTTTTCCCAATACAGGCCTCTTAGCGCTCAGAATGTCCAATTGCAGTTTCTACAGAAAGAGTGTTTCAGAAAGGCTCAATCAAAAGTAAGGTTCAACTCTGTTAGTTGAATGCACAGAACAGAAAGAAGTTTCATACAATGCTTCTGTGTAGTTTATATTTGAACATATTCTTTTTTCCACTATTACCCACTTAGCGCTACGAATGTCCAGTTGCATTTTCTACAGACAGAGTGTTTCAAAACTGCTCAATAAAAAGTATGGTTTAACTCTGTTAGCTGAATGCTCAGATCAGAAAGAAGTTTCACAGAATGCTTCTGTGTAGTTTATATTTGAATATATTCCTTTTTCCACTACTACTCTCTTAGCGCTCCAAATGTCCAGTTGCATTTTCTACAGAAAGAGTGTTCAGATCTGCTCAATCAAAAGTATGGTTTAACTCTGTTAGCTGAATGCACAGATCAGAAAGAAGTTTCACAGAATGATTCTGTGTAGTTTATATTTGGAGACATTCCTTTTTCCACTATTACCCTCTTAGCGCTCCGAATCTCCACGTGCATTTTCTACAGAAAGAGTGTTTCAGAACGGCTCAATCAAAACTAAGGTTCAACTCTTTTAGTTGAACAAACAGAACAGAAAGAAGTTTCACACAATTTTTCTGTGTAGTTTTTATTTGTAGACATTCCTTTTCCCAATATAGGCCTCTTAGCGCTCAGAATGTCCAATTGCAGTTTCTACAGAAAGAGTGTTTCAGAACAGTTCAATCAAAAGTAAGGTTCAACTCTGTTAGTTGAATGCACAGAACAGAAAGTAGTTTCATAGAATGCTTCTGTGTAGTTTATATTTGAACATATTCTTTTTTCCACTACTACCCACTTAGTGCTACGAATGTCCAGTTGCATTTTCTACAGACAGAGTGTTTCAAAACTGCTCAATCAAAAGTATGGTTTAACTCTGTTAGCTGAATGCTCAGATCAGAAAGAAGTTTCACAGAATGCTTCTGTGTAGTTTATATTTGAATATATTCCTTTTTCCACTACTACGCTCTTAGCGCTCCAAATGTCCAGTTGCATTTTCTACAGAAACAGTGTTCAGATCTGCTCAATCAAAAGTATGGTTTAACTCTGTTAGCTGCATGCACAGATCAGAAAGAAGTTTCACCGAATGATTCTGTGTAGTTTATATTTGAAGACATTCCTTTTTCCACTATTACCCTCTTAGCGCTCCGAATCTCCACTTGCATTTTCTACAAAAAGAGTGTTTCATAACTGCTCAATTAAAAATATGTTTTATCTCTGTTAACTGAATTTACAGATCAGAAATATGTTTCACAGAATGCATCTGTGTAGTTTTTATTTGAAGATATTCTTTTTCCCAATGTAGGCCTCTTAGCGCTTAGCATGTCCAATTGCAGTTTCTACAGAAAGAGTGTTTCAGAACGGCTCAATCAAAAGAAAGGTTCAACTCTGTTAGTTGAATGCACAGAACAGAAAGAATTTTCACAGAATGCTACTGTGTAGTTTATATTTGAATATATTCCTTTTTCCACTATTACCCTCTTAGCGCTCCGAATGTACACTTGCATTTTCTACAGAAAGAGTGTTCAGAACTGCGCAATCAAAAGTATGGTTTAATTCTGTTAGCTTAATGAACATATCAGAAATAAGTTTCACACAATGCTTCTGTGTAGTTTTTATTTGAAGATATTATTTTTCCCAATATAGGCCTCTTAGCGCTCAGAATGTCCAATTGCAGTTTCTACAGAAAGAGTGTTTCAGAAAGGCTCAATCAAAAGTAAGGTTCAACTCTGTTAGTTGAATGCACAGAACAGAAAGAAGTTTCATACAATGCTTCTGTGTAGTTTATATTTGAACATATTCTTTTTTCCACTATTACCCACTTAGCGCTACGAATGTCCAGTTGCATTTTCTACAGACAGAGTGTTTCAAAACTGCTCAATCAAAAGTATGGTTTAACTCTGTTAGCTGAATGCTCAGATCAGAAAGAAGTTTCACAGAATGCTTCTGTGTAGTTTATATTTGAATATATTCCTTTTTCCACTACTACTCTCTTAGCGCTCCAAATGTCCAGTTGCATTTTCTACAGAAAGAGTGTTCAGATCTGCTCAATCAAAAGTATGGTTTAACTCTGTTAGCTGAATGCACAGATCAGAAAGAAGTTTCACAGAATGATTCTGTGTAGTTTATATTTGGAGACATTCCTTTTTCCACTATTACCCTCTTAGCGCTCCGAATCTCCACTTGCATTTTCTACAGAAAGAGTGTTTCAGAACGGCTCAATCAAAATTAAGGTTCAACTCTTTTAGTTGAACAAACAGAACAGAAAGAAGTTTCACAAAATTCTTCTGTGTAGTTTTTATTTGTAGACATTCTTTTTCCCAATATAGGCCTCTTAGCGCTCAGAATGTCCAATTGCAGTTCCTACAGAAAGAGTGTTTCAGAACGGCTCAATCAAAAGTAAGGTTCAACTCTGTTAGTTGAATGCACAGAACAGAAAGAAGTTTCATACAATGCTTCTGTGTAGTTTATATTTGAACATATTCTTTTTTCCACTATTACCCACTTAGCGCTACGAATGTCCAGTTGCATTTTCTACAGACAGAGTGTTTCAAAACTGCTCAATAAAAAGTATGGTTTAACTCTGTTAGCTGAATGCTCAGATCAGAAAGAAGTTTCACAGAATGCTTCTGTGTAGTTTATATTTGAATATATTCCTTTTTCCACTACTACTCTCTTAGCGCTCCAAATGTCCAGTTGCATTTTCTACAGAAAGAGTGTTCAGATCTGCTCAATCAAAAGTATGGTTTAACTCTGTTAGCTGAATGCACAGATCAGAAAGAAGTTTCACAGAATGATTCTGTGTAGTTTATATTTGGAGACATTCCTTTTTCCACTATTACCCTCTTAGCGCTCCGAATCTCCACGTGCATTTTCTACAGAAAGAGTGTTTCAGAACGGCTCAATCAAAACTAAGGTTCAACTCTTTTAGTTGAACAAACAGAACAGAAAGAAGTTTCACACAATTT
The DNA here is from genome assembly GCF_028878055.3 of Symphalangus syndactylus. NCBI lineage: Eukaryota > Metazoa > Chordata > Mammalia > Primates > Hylobatidae > Symphalangus > Symphalangus syndactylus. The sequence goes on along the minus strand of NC_072435.2, from coordinate 2,861,961 downwards.
TTCTGTGTAGTTTTTATTTGTAGACATTCCTTTTCCCAATATAGGCCTCTTAGCGCTCAGAATGTCCAATTGCAGTTTCTACAGAAAGAGTGTTTCAGAACAGTTCAATCAAAAGTAAGGTTCAACTCTGTTAGTTGAATGCACAGAACAGAAAGTAGTTTCATAGAATGCTTCTGTGTAGTTTATATTTGAACATATTCTTTTTTCCACTACTACCCACTTAGTGCTACGAATGTCCAGTTGCATTTTCTACAGACAGAGTGTTTCAAAACTGCTCAATCAAAAGTATGGTTTAACTCTGTTAGCTGAATGCTCAGATCAGAAAGAAGTTTCACAGAATGCTTCTGTGTAGTTTATATTTGAATATATTCCTTTTTCCACTACTACGCTCTTAGCGCTCCAAATGTCCAGTTGCATTTTCTACAGAAACAGTGTTCAGATCTGCTCAATCAAAAGTATGGTTTAACTCTGTTAGCTGCATGCACAGATCAGAAAGAAGTTTCACCGAATGATTCTGTGTAGTTTATATTTGAAGACATTCCTTTTTCCACTATTACCCTCTTAGCGCTCCGAATCTCCACTTGCATTTTCTACAAAAAGAGTGTTTCATAACTGCTCAATTAAAAATATGTTTTATCTCTGTTAACTGAATTTACAGATCAGAAATATGTTTCACAGAATGCATCTGTGTAGTTTTTATTTGAAGATATTCTTTTTCCCAATGTAGGCCTCTTAGCGCTTAGCATGTCCAATTGCAGTTTCTACAGAAAGAGTGTTTCAGAACGGCTCAATCAAAAGAAAGGTTCAACTCTGTTAGTTGAATGCACAGAACAGAAAGAATTTTCACAGAATGCTACTGTGTAGTTTATATTTGAATATATTCCTTTTTCCACTATTACCCTCTTAGCGCTCCGAATGTACACTTGCATTTTCTACAGAAAGAGTGTTCAGAACTGCGCAATCAAAAGTATGGTTTAATTCTGTTAGCTTAATGAACATATCAGAAATAAGTTTCACACAATGCTTCTGTGTAGTTTTTATTTGAAGATATTATTTTTCCCAATATAGGCCTCTTAGCGCTCAGAATGTCCAATTGCAGTTTCTACAGAAAGAGTGTTTCAGAAAGGCTCAATCAAAAGTAAGGTTCAACTCTGTTAGTTGAATGCACAGAACAGAAAGAAGTTTCATACAATGCTTCTGTGTAGTTTATATTTGAACATATTCTTTTTTCCACTATTACCCACTTAGCGCTACGAATGTCCAGTTGCATTTTCTACAGACAGAGTGTTTCAAAACTGCTCAATCAAAAGTATGGTTTAACTCTGTTAGCTGAATGCTCAGATCAGAAAGAAGTTTCACAGAATGCTTCTGTGTAGTTTATATTTGAATATATTCCTTTTTCCACTACTACTCTCTTAGCGCTCCAAATGTCCAGTTGCATTTTCTACAGAAAGAGTGTTCAGATCTGCTCAATCAAAAGTATGGTTTAACTCTGTTAGCTGAATGCACAGATCAGAAAGAAGTTTCACAGAATGATTCTGTGTAGTTTATATTTGGAGACATTCCTTTTTCCACTATTACCCTCTTAGCGCTCCGAATCTCCACTTGCATTTTCTACAGAAAGAGTGTTTCAGAACGGCTCAATCAAAACTAAGGTTCAACTCTTTTAGTTGAACAAACAGAACAGAAAGAAGTTTCACAAAATTCTTCTGTGTAGTTTTTATTTGTAGACATTCTTTTTCCCAATATAGGCCTCTTAGCGCTCAGAATGTCCAATTGCAGTTCCTACAGAAAGAGTGTTTCAGAACGGCTCAATCAAAAGTAAGGTTCAACTCTGTTAGTTGAATGCACAGAACAGAAAGAAGTTTCATACAATGCTTCTGTGTAGTTTATATTTGAACATATTCTTTTTTCCACTATTACCCACTTAGTGCTACGAATGTCCAGTTGCATTTTCTACAGACAGAGTGTTTCAAAACTGCTCAATCAAAAGTATGGTTTAACTCTGTTAGCTGAATGCTCAGATCAGAAAGAAGTTTCACAGAATGCTTCTGTGTAGTTTATATTTGAATATATTCCTTTTTCCACTACTACTCTCTTAGCGCTCCAAATGTCCAGTTGCATTTTCTACAGAAAGAGTGTTCAGATCTGCTCAATCAAAAGTATGGTTTAACTCTGTTAGCTGCATGCACAGATCAGAAAGAAGTTTCACCAAATGATTCTGTGTAGTTTATATTTGAAGACATTCCTTTTTCCACTATTACCCTCTTAGCGCTCCGAATCTCCACTTGCATTTTCTACAAAAAGAGTGTTTCATAACTGCTCAATCAAAAATATGTTTTATCTCTGTTAACTGAGTTTACAGATCAGAAATAAGTTTCACAGAATGCATCTGTGTAGTTTTTATTTGAAGATATTCTTTTTCCCAATATAGGCCTCTTAGCGCTTAGCATGTCCAATTGCAGTTTCTACAGAAAGAGTGTTTCAGAACGGCTCAATCAAAAGTAAGGTTCAACCCAGTTAGTTGAATGCACAGAACAGAAAGAATTTTCACAGAATGCTACTGTGTAGTTTATATTTGAATATATTCCTTTTTCCACTATTACCATCTTAGCGCTCCGAATGTCCATTTGCATTTTCTACAGAAAGAGTGTTCAGAACTGCACAATCAAAAGTATGGTTTAACTCTGTTAGCTTAATGAACATATCAGAAATAAGTTTCACACAATGCTTCTGTGTAGTTTTTATTTGAAGATATTATTTTTCCCAATAGAGGCCTCTTAGCGCTCAGAATGTCCAATTGCAGTTTCTACAGAAAGAGTGTTTCAGAAAGGCTCAATCAAAAGTAAGGTTCAACTCTGTTAGTTGAATGCACAGAACAGAAAGAAGTTTCATACAATGCTTCTGTGTAGTTTATATTTGAACATATTCTTTTTTCCACTATTACCCACTTAGCGCTACGAATGTCCAGTTGCATTTTCTACAGACAGAGTGTTTCAAAACTGCTCAATCAAAAGTATGGTTTAACTCTGTTAGCTGAATGCTCAGATCAGAAAGCAGTTTCACAGAATGCTTCTGTGTAGTTTATATTTGAATATATTCCTTTTTCCACTACTACTCTCTTAGCGCTCCAAATGTCCAGTTGCATTTTCTACAGAAAGAGTGTTCAGATCTGCTCAATCAAAAGTATGGTTTAACTCTGTTAGCTGAATGCACAGATCAGAAAAAAGTTTCACAGAATGATTCTGTGTAGTTTATATTTGGAGACATTCCTTTTTCCACTATTACACTCTTAGCGCTCCGAATCTCCACTTGCATTTTCTACAGAAAGAGTGTTTCAGAACGGCTCAATCAAAACTAAGGTTCAACTCTTTTAGTTGAACAGACAGAACAGAAAGAAGTTTCACACAATTCTTCTGTGTAGTTTTTATTTGTAGACATTCTTTTTCCCAATATAGGCCTCTTAGCGCTCAGAATGTCCAATTGCAGTTTCTACAGAAAGAGTGTTTCAGAACGGCTCAATCAAAAGTAAGGTTCAACTCTGTTAGTTGAATGCACAGAACATAAAGAAGTTACATACAATGCTTCTGTGTAGTTTATATTTGAACATATTCTTTTTTCCACTATTACCCACTTAGCGCTACGAATGTCCAGTTGCATTTTCTACAGACAGAGTGTTTCAAAACTGCTCAATCAAAAGTATGATTTAACTCTGTTAGCTGAATGCTCAGATCAGAAAGAAGTTTCACAGAATGCTTCTGTGTAGTTTATATTTGAATATATTCCTTTTTCCACTACTACTCTCTTAGCACTCCAAATGTCCAGTTGCATTTTCTACAGAAAGAGTGTTCAGATCTGCTCAATCAAAAGTATGGTTTAACTCTGTTAGCTGAATGCACAGATCACAAAGAAGTTTCACAGAATGATTCTGTGTAGTTTATATTTGGAGACATTCCTTTTTCCACTATTACCCTCTTAGCGCTCAGAATCTCCACTTGCATTTTCTACAGAAAGAGTGTTTCAGAACGGCTCAATCAAAACTAAGTTTCAACTCTTTTAGTTGAACAAACAGGACAGAAAGAAGTTTCACACAATTCTTCTGTGTAGTTTTTATTTGTAGACATTCTTTTTCCCAATATAGGCCTCTTAGCGCTCAGAATGTCCAATTGCAGTTTCTACAGAAAGAGTGTTTCAGAACGGCTCAATCAAAAGTAAGGTTCAACTCTGTTATTTGAATGCACAGAACAGAAAGAAGTTTCATACAATGCTTCTGTGTAGTTTATATTTGAACATATTCTTTTTTCCACTATTACCCACTTAGCGCTACGAATGTCCAGTTGCATTTTCTACAGACAGAGTGTTTCAAAAATGCTCAATCTAAAGTATGATTTAACTCTGTTAGCTGAATGCTCAGATCAGAAAGAAGTTTCACAGAATGCTTCTGTGTAGTTTATATTTGAATATATTCCTTTTTCCACTATTACGCCCTTAGCGCTCCAAATGTCCAGTTGCATTTTCTACAGAAAGAGTGTTCAGATCTGCTCAATCAAAAGTATGGTTTAACTCTGTTAGCTGAATGCACAGATCAGAAAGAAGTTTCACCGAATGATTCTGTGTAGTTTATATTTGAAGACATTCCTTTTTCCACTATTACCCTCTTAGCGCTCCGAATCTCCACTTGCATTTTCTACAAAAAGAGTGTTTCATAACTGCTCAATCAAAAATAAGTTTTATCTCTGTTAACTGAATTTACAGATCAGAAATAAGTTTCACAGAATGCATCTGTGTAGTTTTTATTTGAAGATATTCTTTTTCCCAATGTAGGCCTCTTAGCGCTTAGCATGTCCAATTGCAGTTTCTACAGAAAGAGTGTTTCAGAACGGCTCAATCAAAAGAAAGGTTCAACTCTGTTAGTTGAATGCACAGAACAGAAAGAATTTTCACAGAATGCTACTGTGTAGTTTATATTTGAATATATTCCTTTTTCCACTATTACCCTCTTAGCGCTCCGAATGTCCACTTGCATTTTCTACAGAAAGTGTGTTCAGAGCTGCGCAATCAAAAGTATGGTTTAACTCTGTTAGCTTAATGAACATATCAGAAATAAGTTTCACACAATGCTTCTGTGTAGTTTTTATTTGAAGATATTATTTTTCCCAATATAGGCCTCTTAGCGCTCAGAATGTCCAATTGCAGTTTCTACAGAGAGTGTTTCAGAAAGGCTCAATCAAAGTAAGGTTCAACTCTGTTAGTTGAATGCACAGAACAGAAAGAAGTTTCATACAATGCTTCTGTGTAGTTTATATTTGAACATATTCTTTTTTCCACTATTACCCACTTAGCGCTACGAATGTCCAGTTGCATTTTCTACAGACAGAGTGTTTCAAAACTGCTCAATCAAAAGTATGGTTTAACTCTGTTAGCTGAATGCTCAGATCAGAAAGAAGTTTCACAGAATGCTTCTGTGTAGTTTATATTTGAATATATTCCTTTTTCCACTACTACTCTCTTAGCGCTCCAAATGTCCAGTTGCATTTTCTACAGAAAGAGTGTTCAGATCTGCTCAATCAAAAGTATGGTTTAACTCTGTTAGCTGAATGCACAGATCAGAAAGAAGTTTCACAGAATGATTCTGTGCAGTTTATATTTGGAGACATTCCTTTTTCCACTATTACCCTCTTAGCACTCCGAATCTCCACTTGCATTTTCTACAGAAAGAGTGTTTCAGAACGGCTCAATCAAAACTAAGGTTCAACTCTTTTAGTTGAACAAACAGAACAGAAAAAAGTTTCACACAATTCTTCTGTGTAGTTTTTATTTGTAGACATTCTTTTTCCCAATATAGGCCTCTTAGCGCTCAGAATGTCCAATTGCAGTTTCTACAGAAAGAGTGTTTCAGAACGGCTCAATCAAAAGTAAGGTTCAACTCTGTTATTTGAATGCACAGAACAGAAAGAAGTTTCATACAATGCTTCTGTGTAGTTTATATTTGAACATATTCTTTTTTCCACTATTACCCACTTAGCGCTACGAATGTCCAGTTGCATTTTCTACAGACAGAGTGTTTCAAAACTGCTCAATCAAAAGTATGGTTTAACTCTGTTAGCTGAATGCTCAGATCAGAAAGAAGTTTCACAGAATGCTTCTGTGTAGTTTATATTTGAATATATTCCTTTTTCCACTATTACGCTCTTAGCGCTCCAAATGTCCAGTTGCATTTTCTACAGAAAGAGTGTTCAGATCTGCTCAATCAAAAGTATGGTTTAACTCTGTTAGCTGAATGCACAGATCAGAAAGAAGTTTCACCGAATGATTCTGTGTAGTTTATATTTGAAGACATTCTTTTTCCACTATTACCCTCTTAGCGCTCCGAATCTCCACTTGCATTTTCTACAAAAAGAGTGTTTCATAACTGCTCAATCAAAAATATGTTTTATCTCTGTTAACTGAATTTTCAGATCAGAAATAAGTTTCACAGAATGCATCTGTGTAGTTTTTATTTGAAGATATTTTTTCCCAATGTAGGCCTCTTAGCGCTTAGCATGTCCAATTGCAGTTTCTACAGAAAGAGTGTTTCAGAACGGCTCAATCAAAAGAAAGGTTCAACTCTGTTAGTTGAATGCACAGAACAGAAAGAATTTTCACAGAATGCTACTGTGTAGTTTATATTTGAATATATTCCTTTTTCCACTATTACCCTCTTAGCGCTCCGAATGTCCACTTGAATTTTCTACAGAAAGAGTGTTCAGAACTGCGCAATCAAAAGTATGGTTTAACTCTGTTAGCTTAATGAACATATCAGAAATAAGTTTCACACAATGCTTCTGTGTAGTTTCTATTTGAAGATATTATTTTTCCCAATAGAGGCCTCTTAGCGCTCAGAATGTCCAATTGCAGTTTCTACAGAAAGAGTGTTTCAGAAAGGCTCAATCAAAAGTAAGGTTCAACTCTGTTAGTTGAATGCACAGAACAGAAAGAAGTTTCATACAATGCTTCTGTGTAGTTTATATTTGAACATATTCTTTTTTCCACTATTACCCACTTAGCGCTACGAATGTCCAGTTGCATTTTCTACAGACAGAGTGTTTCAAAACTGCTCAATCAAAAGTATGGTTTAACTCTGTTAGCTGAATACTCAGATCAGAAAGAAGTTTCACAGAATGCTTCTGTGTAGTTTATATTTGAATATATTCCTTTTTCCACTACTACTCTCTTAGCGCTCCAAATGTCAAGTTGCATTTTCTACAGAAAGAGTGTTCAGATCTGCTCAATCAAAAGTATGGTTTAACTCTGTTAGCTGAATGCACAGATCAGAAATAAGTTTCACAGAATGATTCTGTGTAGTTTATATTTGGAGATATTCCTTTTTCCACTATTACCCTCTTAGCGCTCCGAATCTCCACTTGCATTTTCTACAGAAAGAGTGTTTCAGAACGGCTCAATCAAAACTAAGGTTCAACTCTTTTAGTTGAACAAACAGAACAGAAAGAAGTTTCACACAATTCTTCTGTGTAGTTTTTATTTGTAGACATTCTTTTTCCCAATATAGGCCTCTTAGCGCTCAGAATGTCCAATTGCAGTTTCTACAGAAAGAGTGTTTCAGAACGGCTCAATCAAAAGTAAGGTTCAACTCTGTTAGTTGAATGCACAGAACAGAAAGAAGTTTCATACAATGCTTCTGTGTAGTTTATATTTGAACATATTCTTTTTTCCACTATTACCCACTTAGCGCTACGAATGTCCAGTTGCATTTTCTACAGACAGAGTGTTTCAAAACTGCTCAATCAAAAGTATGATTTAACTCTGTTAGCTGAATGCTCAGATCAGAAAGAAGTTTCACAGAATGCTTCTGTGTAGTTTATATTTGAATATATTCCTTTTTCCACTACTACTCTCTTAGCACTCCAAATGTCCAGTTGCATTTTCTACAGAGTGTTCAGATCTGCTCAATCAAAAGTATGGTTTAACTCTGTTAGCTGAATGCACAGATCAGAAAGAAGTTTCACAGAATGATTCTGTGTAGTTTATATTTGGAGACATTCCTTTTTCCACTATTACCCTCTTAGCGCTCAGAATCTCCACTTGCATTTTCTACAGAAAGAGTGTTTCAGAACGGCTCAATCAAAACTAAGTTTCAACTCTTTTAGTAGAACAAACAGAACAGAAAGAAGTTTCACACAATTCTTCTGTGTAGTTTTTATTTGTAGACATTCTTTTTCCCAATATCGGCCTCTTAGCGCTCAGAATGTCCAATTGCAGTTTCTACAGAAAGAGTGTTTCAGAACGGCTCAATCAAAAGTAAGGTTCAACTCTGTTATTTGAATGCACAGAACAGAAAGAAGTTTCATACAATGCTTCTGTGTAGTTTATATTTGAACATATTCTTTTTTCCACTATTACCCACTTAGCGCTACGAATGTCCAGTTGCATTTTCTACAGACAGAGTGTTTCAAAACTGCTCAATCTAAAGTATGATTTAACTCTGTTAGCTGAATGCTCAGATCAGAAAGAAGTTTCACAGAATGCTTCTGTGTAGTTTATATTTGAATATATTCCTTTTTCCACTACTACGCTCTTAGCGCTCCAAATGTCCAGTTGCATTTTCTACAGAAAGAGTGTTCAGATCTGCTCAATCAAAAGTATGGTTTAACTCTGTTAGCTGCATGCACAGATCAGAAATAAGTTTCACCGAATGATTCTGTGTAGTTTATATTTGAAGACATTCCTTTTTCCACTATTACCCTCTTAGCGCTCCGAATCTCCACTTGCATTTTCTACAAAAAGAGTGTTTCATAACTGCTCAATCAAAAATATGTTTTATCTCTGTTAACTGAATTTACAGATCAGAAATAAGTTTCACAGAATGCATCTGTGTAGTTTTTATTTGAAGATATTCTTTTTCCCAATATAGGCCTCTTAGCGCTTAGCATGTCCAACTGCAGTTTCTACAGAAAGAGTGTTTCAGAACGGCTCAATCAAAAGTAAGGTTCAACTCTGTTAGTTGAATGCACAGAACAGAAAAAATTTTCACAGAATGCTACTGTGTAGTTTATATTTGAATATATTCCTTTTTCCACTATTACCCTCTTAGCCCTCCGAATGTCCATTTGCATTTTCTACAGAAAGAGTGTTCAGAACTGCGCAATCAAAAGTATGGTTTAACTCTGTTAGCTGAATGCTCAGATCAGAAAGAAGTTTCACAGAATGCTTCTGTGTAGTTTATATTTGAATATATTCCTTTTTCCACTACTACGCTCTTAGCGCTCCAAATGTCCAGTTGCATTTTCTACAGAAAGAGTGTTCAGATCTGCTCAATCAAAAGTATGGTTTAACTCTGTTAGCTGCATGCACAGATCAGAAAGAAGTTTCACCAAATGATTCTGTGTAGTTTATATTTGAAGACATTCCTTTTTCCACTATTACCCTCTTAGCGCTCCGAATCTCCACTTGCATTTTCTACAAAAAGAGTGTTTCATAACTGCTCAATCAAAAATATGTTTTATCTCTGTTAACTGAGTTTACAGATCAGAAATAAGTTTCACAGAATGCATCTGTGTAGTTTTTATTTGAAGATATTCTTTTTCCCAATATAGGCCTCTTAGCGCTTAGCATGTCCAATTGCAGTTTCTACAGAAAGAGTGTTTCAGAACGGCTCAATCAAAAGTAAGGTTCAACCCAGTTAGTTGAATGCACAGAACAGAAAGAATTTTCACAGAATGCTACTGTGTAGTTTATATTTGAATATATTCCTTTTTCCACTATTACCCTCTTAGCGCTCCGAATGTCCATTTGCATTTTCTACAGAAAGAGTGTTCAGAACTGCACAATCAAAAGTATGGTTTAACTCTGTTAGCTTAATGAACATATCAGAAATAATTTTCACACAAAGCTTCTGTGTAGTTTTTATTTGAAGATATTATTTTTCCCAATAGAGGCCTCTTAGCGCTCAGAATGTCCAATTGCAGTTTCTACAGAAAGAGTGTTTCAGAAAGGCTCAATCAAAAGTAAGGTTCAACTCTGTTAGTTGAATGCACAGAACAGAAAGAAGTTTCATACAATGCTTCTGTGTAGTTTATATTTGAACATATTCTTTTTTCCACTATTACCCACTTAGCGCTACGAATGTCCAGTTGCATTTTCTACAGACAGAGTGTTTCAAAACTGCTCAATCAAAAGTATGGTTTAACTCTGTTAGCTGAATGCTCAGATCAGAAAGCAGTTTCACAGAATGCTTCTGTGTAGTTTATATTTGAATATATTCCTTTTTCCACTACTACTCTCTTAGCGCTCCAAATGTCCAGTTGCATTTTCTACAGAAAGAGTGTTCAGATCTGCTCAATCAAAAGTATGGTTTAACTCTGTTAGCTGAATGCACAGATCAGAAAAAAGTTTCACAGAATGATTCTGTGTAGTTTATATTTGGAGACATTCCTTTTTCCACTATTACACTCTTAGCGCTCCGAATCTCCACTTGCATTTTCTACAGAAAGAGTGTTTCAGAACGGCTCAATCAAAACTAAGGTTCAACTCTTTTAGTTGAACAAACAGAACAGAAAGAAGTTTCACACAATTCTTCTGTGTAGTTTTTATTTGTAGACATTCTTTTTCCCAATATAGGCCTCTTAGCGCTCAGAATGTCCAATTGCAGTTTCTAGAGAAAGAGTGTTTCAGAACGGCTCAATCAAAAGTAAGGTTCAACTCTGTTAGTTGAATGCACAGAACAGAAAGAAGTTTCATACAATGCTTCTGTGTAGTTTATATTTGAACATATTCTTTTTTCCACTATTACCCACTTAGCGCTACGAATGTCCAGTTGCATTTTCTACAGACAGAGTGTTTCAAAACTGCTCAATCAAAAGTATGATTTAACTCTGTTAGCTGAATGCTCAGATCAGAAAGAAGTTTCACAGAATGCTTCTGTGTAGTTTATATTTGAATATATTCCTTTTTCCACTACTACCCTCTTAGCACTCCAAATGTCCAGTTGCATTTTCTACAGAAAGAGTGTTCAGATCTGCTCAATCAAAAGTATGGTTTAACTCTGTTAGCTGAATGCACAGATCAGAAAGAAGTTTCACAGAATGATTGTGTGTAGTTTATATTTGGAGACATTCCTTTTTCCACTATTACCCTCTTAGCGCTCAGAATCTCCACTTGCATTTTCTACAGAAAGAGTGTTTCAGAACGGCTCAATCAAAACTAAGTTTCAACTCTTTTAGTTGAACAAACAGAACAGAAAGAAGTTTCACACAATTCTTCTGTGTAGTTTTTATTTGTAGACATTCTTTTTCCCAATATAGGCCTCTTAGCGCTCAGAATGTCCAATTGCAGTTTCTACAGAAAGAGTGTTTCAGAACGGCTCAATCAAAAGTAAGGTTCAACTCTGTTATTTGAATGCACAGAACAGAAAGAAGTTTCATACAATGCTTCTGTGTAGTTTATATTTGAACATATTATTTTTTCCACTATTACCCACTTAGCGCTACGAATGTCCAGTTGCATTTTCTACAGACAGAGTGTTTCAAAACTGCTCAATCTAAAGTATGATTTAACTCTGTTAGCTGAATGCTCAGATCAGAAAGAAGTTTCACAGAATGCTTCTGTGTAGTTTATATTTGAATATATTCCTTTTTCCACTATTACGCCCTTAGCGCTCCAAATGTCCAGTTGCATTTTCTACAGAAAGAGTGTTCAGATCTGCTCAATCAAAAGTATGGTTTAACTCTCTTAGCTGAATGCACAGATCAGAAAGAAGTTTCACCGAATGATTCTGTGTAGTTTATATTTGAAGACATTCCTTTTTCCACTATTACCCTCTTAGCGCTCCGAATCTCCACTTGCATTTTCTACAAAAAGAGTGTTTCATAACTGCTCAATCAAAAATAAGTTTTATCTCTGTTAACTGAATTTACAGATCAGAAATAAGTTTCACAGAATGCATCTGTGTAGTTTTTATTTGAAGATATTCTTTTTCCCAATGTAGGCCTCTTAGCGCTTAGCATGTCCAATTGCAGTTTCTACAGAAAGAGTGTTTCAGAACGGCTCAATCAAAAGAAAGGTTCAACTCTGTTAGTTGAATGCACAGAACAGAAAGAATTTTCACAGAATGCTACTGTGTAGTTTATATTTGAATATATTCCTTTTTCCACTATTACCCTCTTAGCGCTCCGAATGTCCACTTGCATTTTCTACAGAAAGAGTGTTCAGAGCTGCGCAATCAAAAGTATGGTTTAACTCTGTTAGCTTAATGAACATATCAGAAATAAGTTTCACACAATGCTTCTGTGTAGTTTTTATTTGAAGATATTATTTTTCCCAATATAGGCCTCTTAGCGCTCAGAATGTCCAATTGCAGTTTCTACAGAAAGAGTGTTTCAGAAAGGCTCAATCAAAAGTAAGGTTCAACTCTGTTAGTTGAATGCACAGAACAGAAAGAAGTTTCATACAATGCTTCTGTGTAGTTTATATTTGAACATATTCTTTTTTCCACTATTACCCACTTAGCGCTACGAATGTCCAGTTGCATTTTCTACAGACAGAGTGTTTCAAAACTGCTCAATCAAAAGTATGGTTTAACTCTGTTAGCTGAATGCTCAGATCAGAAAGAAGTTTCACAGAATGCTTCTGTGTAGTTTATATTTGAATATATTCCTTTTTCCACTACTACTCTCTTAGCGCTCCAAATGTCCAGTTGCATTTTCTACAGAAAGAGTGTTCAGATCTGCTCAATCAAAAGTATGGTTTAACTCTGTTAGCTGAATGCACAGATCAGAAAGAAGTTTCACAGAATGATTCTGTGTAGTTTATATTTGGAGACATTCCTTTTTCCACTATTACCCTCTTAGCGCTCCGAATCTCCACTTGCATTTTCTACAGAAAGAGTGTTTCAGAACGGCTCAATCAAAACTAAGTTTCAACTCTTTTAGTTGAACAAACAGAACAGAAAGAAGTTTCACACAATTCTTCTGTGTAGTTTTTATTTGTAGACATTCTTTTTCCCAATATAGGCCTCTTAGCGCTCAGAATGTCCAATTGCAGTTTCTACAGAAAGAGTGTTTCAGAACGGCTCAATCAAAAGTAAGGTTCAACTCTGTTATTTGAATGCACAGAACAGAAAGAAGTTTCATACAATGCTTCTGTGTAGTTTATATTTGAACATATTCTTTTTTCCACTATTACCCACTTAGCGCTACGAATGTCCAGTTGCATTTTCTACAGACAGAGTGTTTCAAAACTGCTCAATCTAAAGTATGATTTAACTCTGTTAGCTGAATGCTCAGATCAGAAAGAAGTTTCACAGAATGCTTCTGTGTAGTTTGTATTTGAATATAATCCTTTTTCCACTATTACGCCCTTAGCGCTCCAAATGTCCAGTTGCATTTTCTACAGAAAGAGTGTTCAGATCTGCTCAATCAAAAGTATGGTTTAACTCTGTTAGCTGAATGCACAGATCAGAAAGAAGTTTCACCGAATGATTCTGTGTAGTTTATATTTGAAGACATTCCTTTTTCCACTATTACCCTCTTAGCGCTCCGAATCTCCACTTGCATTTTCTACAAAAAGAGTGTTTCATAACTGCTCAATCAAAAATATGTTTTATCTCTGTTAACTGAATTTACAGATCAGAAATAAGTTTCACAGAATGCATCTGTGTAGTTTTTATTTGAAGATATTCTTTTTCCCAATGTAGGCCTCTTAGCGCTTAGCATGTCCAATTGCAGTTTCTACAGAAAGAGTGTTTCAGAACGGCTCAATCAAAAGAAAGGTTCAACTCTGTTAGTTGAATGCACAGAACAGAAAGAATTTTCACAGAATGCTACTGTGTAGTTTATATTTGAATATATTCCTTTTTCCACTATTACCCTCTTAGCGCTCCGAATGTCCATTTGCATTTTCTACAGAAAGAGTGTTCAGAACTGCACAATCAAAAGTATGGTTTAACTCTGTTAGCTTAATGAACATATCAGAAATAAGTTTCACACAATGCTTCTGTGTAGTTTTTATTTGAAGATATTATTTTTCCCAATAGAGGCCTCTTAGCGCTCAGAATGTCCAATTGCAGTTTCTACAGAAAGAGTGTTTCAGAAAGGCTCAATCAAAAGTAAGGTTCAACTCTGTTAGTTGAATGCACAGAACAGAAAGAAGTTTCATACAATGCTTCTGTGTAGTTTATATTTGAACATATTCTTTTTTCCACTATTACCCACTTAGCGCTACGAATGTCCAGTTGCATTTTCTACAGACAGAGTGTTTCAAAACTGCTCAATCAAAAGTATGGTTTAACTCTGTTAGCTGAATGCTCAGATCAGAAAGAAGTTTCACAGAATGCTTCTGTGTAGTTTATATTTGAATATATTCCTTTTTCCACTACTACTCTCTTAGCGCTCCAAATGTCCAGTTGCATTTTCTACAGAAAGAGTGTTCAGATCTGCTCAATCAAAAGTATGGTTTAACTCTGTTAGCTGAATGCACAGATCAGAAAGAAGTTTCACAGAATGATTCTGTGTAGTTTATATTTGGAGACATTCCTTTTTCCACTATTACCCTCTTAGCGCTCAGAATCTCCACTTGCATTTTCTACAGAAAGTGTGTTTCAGAACGGCTCAATCAAAACTAAGTTTCAACTCTTTTAGTTGAACAAACAGAACAGAAAGAAGTTTCACACAATTCTTCTGTGTAGTTTTTATTTGTAGACATTCTTTTTCCCAATATAGGCCTCTTAGCGCTCAGAATGTCCAATTGCAGTTTCTACAGAAAGAGTGTTTCAGAACGGCTCAATCAAAAGTAAGGTTCAACTCTGTTATTTGAATGCACAGAACAGAAAGAAGTTTCATACAATGCTTCTGTGTAGTTTATATTTGAACATATTCTTTTTTCCACTATTACCCACTTAGCGCTACGAATGTCCAGTTGCATTTTCTACAGACAGAGTGTTTCAAAACTGCTCAATCTAAAGTATGATTTAACTCTGTTAGCTGAATGCTCAGATCAGAAAGAAGTTTCACAGAATGCTTCTGTGTAGTTTATATTTGAATATATTCCTTTTTCCACTATTACGCCCTTAGCGCTCCAAATGTCCAGTTGCATTTTCTACAGAAAGAGTGTTCAGATCTGCTCAATCAAAAGTATGGTTTAACTCTGTTAGCTGAATGCACAGATCAGAAAGAAGTTTCACCGAATGATTCTGTGTAGTTTATATTTGAAGACATTCCTTTTTCCACTATTACCCTCTTAGCGCTCCGAATCTCCACTTGCATTTTCTACAAAAAGAGTGTTTCATAACTGCTCAATCAAAAATAAGTTTTATTTCTGTTAACTGAATTTACAGATCAGAAATAAGTTTCACAGAATGCATCTGTGTAGTTTTTATTTGAAGATATTCTTTTTCCCAATGTAGGCCTCTTAGCGCTTAGCATGTCCAATTGCAGTTTCTACAGAAAGAGTGTTTCAGAACGGCTCAATCAAAAGAAAGGTTCAACTCTGTTAGTTGAATGCACAGAACAGAAAGAATTTTCACAGAATGCTACTGTGTAGTTTATATTTGAATATATTCCTTTTTCCACTATTACCCTCTTAGCGCTCCGAATGTCCACTTGCATTTTCTACAGAAAGAGTGTTCAGAGCTGCGCAATCAAAAGTATGGTTTAACTCTGTTAGCTTAATGAACATATCAGAAATAAGTTTCACACAATGCTTCTGTGTAGTTTTTATTTGAAGATATTATTTTTCCCAATATAGGCCTCTTAGCGCTCAGAATGTCCAATTGCAGTTTCTACAGAAAGAGTGTTTCAGAAAGGCTCAATCAAAAGTAAGGTTCAACTCTGTTAGTTGAATGCACAGAACAGAAAGAAGTTTCATACAATGCTTCTGTGTAGTTTATATTTGAACATATTCTTTTTTCCACTATTACCCACTTAGCGCTACGAATGTCCAGTTGCATTTTCTACAGACAGAGTGTTTCAAAACTGCTCAATCAAATGTATGGTTTAACTCTGTTAGCTGAATGCTCAGATCAGAAAGAAGTTTCACAGAATGCTTCTGTGTAGTTTATATTTGAATATATTCCTTTTTCCACTACTACTCTCTTAGCGCTCCAAATGTCCAGTTGCATTTTCTACAGAAAGAGTGTTCAGATCTGCTCAATCAAAAGTATGGTTTACCTCTGTTAGCTGAATGCACAGATCAGAAAGAAGTTTCACAGAATGATTCTGTGTAGTTTATATTTGGAGACATTCCTTTTTCCACTATTACCCTCTTAGCGCACCGAATCTCCACTTGCATTTTCTACAGAAAGAGTGTTTCAGAACGGCTCAATCAAAACTAAGGTTCAACTCTTTTAGTTGAACAAACAGAACAGAAAAAAGTTTCACACAATTCTTCTGTGTAGTTTTTATTTGTAGACATTCTTTTTCCCAATATAGGCCTCTTAGCGCTCAGAATGTCCAATTGCAGTTTCTACAGAAAGAGTGTTTCAGAACGGCTCAATCAAAAGTAAGGTTCAACTCTGTTATTTGAATGCACAGAACAGAAAGATGTTTCATACAATGCTTCTGTGTAGTTTATATTTGAACATATTCTTTTTTCCACTATTACCCACTTAGCGCTACGAATGTCCAGTTGCATTTTCTACAGACAGAGTGTTTCAAAACTGCTCAATCAAAAGTATGGTTTAACTCTGTTAGCTGAATGCTCAGATCAGAAAAAGTTTCACAGAATGCTTCTGTGTAGTTTATATTTGAATATATTCCTTTTTCCACTATTACGCTCTTAGCGCTCCAAATGTCCAGTTGCATTTTCTACAGAAAGAGTGTTCAGATCTGCTCAATCAAAAGTATGGTTTAACTCTGTTAGCTGAATGCACAGATCAGAAAGAAGTTTCACCGAATGATTCTGTGTAGTTTATATTTGAAGACATTCTTTTTCCACTATTACCCTCTTAGCGCTCCGAATCTCCACTTGCATTTTCTACAAAAAGAGTGTTTCATAACTGCTCAATCAAAAATATGTTTTATCTCTGTTAACTGAATTTACAGATCAGAAATAAGTTTCACAGAATGCATCTGTGTAGTTTTTATTTGAAGATATTTTTTCCCAATGTAGGCCTCTTAGCGCTTAGCATGTCCATTTGCAGTTTCTACAGAAAGAGTGTTTCAGAACGGCTCAATCAAAAGAAAGGTTCAACTCTGTTAGTTGAATGCACAGAACAGAAAGAATTTTCACAGAATGCTACTGTGTAGTTTATATTTGAATATATTCCTTTTTCCACTATTACCCTCTTAGCGCTCCGAATGTCCACTTGAATTTTCTACAGAAAGAGTGTTCAGAACTGCGCAATCAAAAGTATGGTTTAACTCTGTTAGCTTAATGAACATATCAGAAATAAGTTTCACACAATGCTTCTGTGTAGTTTTTATTTGAAGATATTATTTTTCCCAATAGAGGCCTCTTAGCGCTCAGAATGTCCAATTGCAGTTTCTACAGAAAGAGTGTTTCAGAAAGGCTCAATCAAAAGTAAGGTTCAACTCTGTTAGTTGAATGCACAGAACAGAAAGAAGTTTCATACAATGCTTCTGTGTAGTTTATATTTGAACATATTCTTTTTTCAACTATTACCCACTTAGCGCTACGAATGTCCAGTTGCATTTTCTACAGACAGAGTGTTTCAAAACTGCTCAATCAAAAGTATGGTTTAACTCTGTTAGCTGAATGCTCAGATCAGAAAGAAGTTTCACAGAATGCTTCTGTGTAGTTTATATTTGAATATATTCCTTTTTCCACTACTACTCTCTTAGCGCTCCAAATGTCCAGTTGCATTTTCTACAGAAAGAGTGTTCAGATCTGCTCAATCAAAAGTATGGTTTAACTCTGTTAGCTGAATGCACAGATCAGAAATAAGTTTCACAGAATGATTCTGTGTAGTTTATATTTGGAGATATTCCTTTTTCCACTATTACCTTCTTAGCGCTCCGAATCTCCACTTGCATTTTCTACAGAAAGAGTGTTTCAGAACGGCTCAATCAAAACTAAGGTTCAACTCTTTTAGTTGAACAAACAGAACAGAAAGAAGTTTCACACAATTCTTCTGTGTAGTTTTTATTTGTAGACATTCTTTTTCCCAATATAGGCCTCTTAGCGCTCAGAATGTCCAATTGCAGTTTCTACAGAAAGAGTGTTTCAGAACGGCTCAATCAAAAGTAAGGTTCAACTCTGTTAGTTGAATGCACAGAACAGAAAGAAGTTTCATACAATGCTTCTGTGTAGTTTATATTTGAACATATTCTTTTTTCCACTATTACCCACTTAGCGCTACGAATGTCCAGTTGCATTTTCTACAGACAGAGTGTTTCAAAACTGCTCAATCAAAAGTATGATTTAACTCTGTTAGCTGAATGCTCAGATCAGAAAGAAGTTTCACAGAATGCTTCTGTGTAGTTTATATTTGAATATATTCCTTTTTCCACTACTACTCTCTTAGCACTCCAAATGTCCAGTTGCATTTTCTACAGAAAGAGTGTTCAGATCTGCTCAATCAAAAGTATGGTTTAACTCTGTTAGCTGAATGCACAGATCAGAAAGAAGTTTCACAGAATGATTCTGTGTAGTTTACATTTGGAGACATTCCTTTTTCCACTATTACCCTCTTAGCGCTCAGAATCTCCACTTGCATTTTCTACAGAAAGAGTGTTTCAGAACGGCTCAATCAAAACTAAGTTTCAACTCTTTTAGTTGAACAAACAGAACAGAAAGAAGTTTCACACAATTCTTCTGTGTAGTTTTTATTTGTAGACATTCTTTTTCCCAATATAGGCCTCTTAGCGCTCAGAATGTCCAATTGCAGTTTCTACAGAAAGAGTGTTTCAGAACGGCTCAATCAAAAGTAAGGTTCAACTCTGTTATTTGAATGCACAGAACAGAAAGAAGTTTCATACAATGCTTCTGTGTAGTTTATATTTGAACATATTCTTTTTTCCACTATTACCCACTTAGCGCTACGAATGTCCAGTTGCATTTTCTACAGACAGAGTGTTTCAAAACTGCTCAATCTAAAGTATGATTTAACTCTGTTAGCTGAATGCTCAGATCAGAAAGAAGTTTCACAGAATGCTTCTGTGTAGTTTATATTTGAATATATTCCTTTTTCCACTATTACGCCCTTAGCGCTCCAAATGTCCAGTTGCATTTTCTACAGAAAGAGTGTTCAGATCTGCTCAATCAAAAGTATGGTTTAACTCTGTTAGCTGAATGCACAGATCAGAAAGAAGTTTCACCGAATGATTCTGTGTAGTTTATATTTGAAGACATTCCTTTTTCCACTATTACCCTCTTAGCGCTCCGAATCTCCACTTGCATTTTCTACAAAAAGAGTGTTTCATAACTGCTCAATCAAAAATAAGTTTTATCTCTGTTAACTGAATTTACAGATCAGAAATAAGTTTCACAGAATGCATCTGTGTAGTTTTTATTTGAAGATATTCTTTTTCCCAATGTAGGCCTCTTAGCGTTTAGCATGTCCAATTGCAGTTCTACAGAAAGAGTGTTTCAGAACGGCTCAATCAAAAGAAAGGTTCAACTCTGTTAGTTGAATGCACAGAACAGAAAGAATTTTCACAGAATGCTACTGTGTAGTTTATATTTGAATATATTCCTTTTTCCACTATTACCCTCTTAGCGCTCCGAATGTCCACTTGAATTTTCTACAGAAAGAGTGTTCAGAACTGCGCAATCAAAAGTATGGTTTAACTCTGTTAGCTTAATGAACATATCAGAAATAAGTTTCACACAATGCTTCTGTGTAGTTTTTATTTGAAGATATTATTTTTCCCAATAGAGGCCTCTTAGCGCTCAGAATGTCCAATTGCAGTTTCTACAGAAAGAGTGTTTCAGAAAGGCTCAATCAAAAGTAAGGTTCAACTCTGTTAGTTGAATGCACAGAACAGAAAGAAGTTTCATACAATGCTTCTGTGTAGTTTATATTTGAACATATTCTTTTTTCCACTATTACCCACTTAGCGCTACGAATGTCCAGTTGCATTTTCTACAGACAGAGTGTTTCAAAACTGCTCAATCAAAAGTATGGTTTAACTCTGTTAGCTGAATGCTCAGATCAGAAAGAAGTTTCACAGAATGCTTCTGTGTAGTTTATATTTGAATATATTCCTTTTTCCACTACTACTCTCTTAGCGCTCCAAATGTCCAGTTGCATTTTCTACAGAAAGAGTGTTCAGATCTGCTCAATCAAAAGTATGGTTTAACTCTGTTAGCTGAATGCACAGATCAGAAATAAGTTTCACAAAATGATTCTGTGTAGTTTATATTTGGAGATATTCCTTTTTCCACTATTACCCTCTTAGCGCTCCGAATCTCCACTTGCATTTTCTACAGAAAGAGTGTTTCAGAACGGCTCAATCAAAACTAAGGTTCAACTCTTTTAGTTGAACAAACAGAACAGAAAGAAGTTTCACACAATTCTTCTGTGTAGTTTTTATTTGTAGACATTCTTTTTCCCAATATAGGCCTCTTAGCGCTCAGAATGTCCAATTGCAGTTTCTACAGAAAGAGTGTTTCAGAACGGCTCAATCAAAAGTAAGGTTCAACTCTGTTAGTTGAATGCACAGAACAGAAAGAAGTTTCATACAATGCTTCTGTGTAGTTTATATTTGAACATATTCTTTTTTCCACTATTACCCACTTAGCGCTACGAATGTCCAGTTGCATTTTCTACAGACAGAGTGTTTCAAAACTGCTCAATCAAAAGTATGATTTAACTCTGTTAGCTGAATGCTCAGATCAGAAAGAAGTTTCACAGAATGCTTCTGTGTAGTTTATATTTGAATATATTCCTTTTTCCACTACTACTCTCTTAGCACTCCAAATGTCCAGTTGCATTTTCTACAGAAAGAGTGTTCAGATCTGCTCAATCAAAAGTATGGTTTAACTCTGTTAGCTGAATGCACAGATCAGAAAGAAGTTTCACAGAATGATTCTGTGTAGTTTACATTTGGAGACATTCCTTTTTCCACTATTACCCTCTTAGCGCTCCGAATCTCCACTTGCATTTTCTACAGAAAGAGTGTTTCAGAACGGCTCAATCAAAACTAAGTTTCAACTCTTTTAGTTGAACAAACAGAACAGAAAGAAGTTTCACACAATTCTTCTGTGTAGTTTTTATTTGTAGACATTCTTTTTCCCAATATAGGCCTCTTAGCGCTCAGAATGTCCAATTGCAGTTTCTACAGAAAGAGTGTTTCAGAACGGCTCAATCAAAAGTAAGGTTCAACTCTGTTATTTGAATGCACAGAACAGAAAGAAGTTTCATACAATGCTTCTGTGTAGTTTATATTTGAACATATTCTTTTTTCCACTATTACCCACTTAGCGCTACGAATGTCCAGTTGCATTTTCTACAGACAGAGTGTTTCAAAACTGCTCAATCTAAAGTATGATTTAACTCTGTTAGCTGAATGCTCAGATCAGAAAGAAGTTTCACAGAATGCTTCTGTGTAGTTTATATTTGAATATATTCCTTTTTCCACTATTACGCCCTTAGCGCTCCAAATGTCCAGTTGCATTTTCTACAGAAAGAGTGTTCAGATCTGCTCAATCAAAAGTATGGTTTAACTCTGTTAGCTGAATGCACAGATCAGAAAGAAGTTTCACCGAATGATTCTGTGTAGTTTATATTTGAAGACATTCCTTTTTCCACTATTACCCTCTTAGCGCTCCGAATCTCCACTTGCATTTTCTACAAAAAGAGTGTTTCATAACTGCTCAATCAAAAATATGTTTTATCTCTGTTAACTGAATTTACAGATCAGAAATAAGTTTCACAGAATGCATCTGTGTAGTTTTTATTTGAAGATATTCTTTTTCCCAATGTAGGCCTCTTAGCGCTTAGCATGTCCAATTGCAGTTTCTACAGAAAGAGTGTTTCAGAACGGCTCAATCAAAAGAAAGGTTCAACTCTGTTAGTTGAATGCACAGAACAGAAAGAATTTTCACAGAATGCTACTGTGTAGTTTATATTTGAATATATTCCTTTTTCCACTATTACCCTCTTAGCGCTCCGAATGTCCACTTGAATTTTCTACAGAAAGAGTGTTCAGAACTGCGCAATCAAAAGTATGGTTTAACTCTGTTAGCTTAATGAACATATCAGAAATAAGTTTCACACAATGCTTCTGTGTAGTTTTTATTTGAAGATATTATTTTTCCCAATAGAGGCCTCTTAGCGCTCAGAATGTCCAATTGCAGTTTCTACAGAAAGAGTGTTTCAGAAAGGCTCAATCAAAAGTAAGGTTCAACTCTGTTAGTTGAATGCACAGAACAGAAAGAAGTTTCATACAATGCTTCTGTGTAGTTTATATTTGAACATATTCTTTTTTCCACTATTACCCACTTAGCGCTACGAATGTCCAGTTGCATTTTCTACAGACAGAGTGTTTCAAAACTGCTCAATCAAAAGTATGGTTTAACTCTGTTAGCTGAATGCTCAGATCAGAAAGAAGTTTCACAGAATGCTTCTGTGTAGTTTATATTTGAATATATTCCTTTTTCCACTACTACTCTCTTAGCGCTCCAAATGTCCAGTTGCATTTTCTACAGAAAGAGTGTTCAGATCTGCTCAATCAAAAGTATGGTTTAACTCTGTTAGCTGAATGCACAGATCAGAAATAAGTTTCACATAATGATTCTGTGTAGTTTATATTTGGAGATATTCCTTTTTCCACTATTACCCTCTTAGCGCTCCGAATCTCCACTTGCATTTTCTACAGAAAGAGTGTTTCAGAACGGCTCAATCAAAACTAAGGTTCAACTCTTTTAGTTGAACAAACAGAACAGAAAGAAGTTTCACACAATTCTTCTGTGTAGTTTTTATTTGTAGACATTCTTTTTCCCAATATAGGCCTCTTAGCGCTCAGAATGTCCAATTGCAGTTTCTACAGAAAGAGTGTTTCAGAACGGCTCAATCAAAAGTAAGGTTCAACTCTGTTAGTTGAATGCACAGAACAGAAAGAAGTTTCATACAATGCTTCTGTGTAGTTTATATTTGAACATATTCTTTTTTCCACTATTACCCACTTAGCGCTACGAATGTCCAGTTGCATTTTCTACAGACAGAGTGTTTCAAAACTGCTCAATCAAAAGTATGATTTAACTCTGTTAGCTGAATGCTCAGATCAGAAAGAAGTTTCACAGAATGCTTCTGTGTAGTTTATATTTGAATATATTCCTTTTTCCACTACTACTCTCTTAGCACTCCAAATGTCCAGTTGCATTTTCTACAGAAAGAGTGTTCAGATCTGCTCAATCAAAAGTATGGTTTAACTCTGTTAGCTGAATGCACAGATCAGAAAGAAGTTTCACAGAATGATTCTGTGTAGTTTACATTTGGAGACATTCCTTTTTCCACTATTACCCTCTTAGCGCTCCGAATCTCCACTTGCATTTTCTACAGAAAGAGTGTTTCAGAACGGCTCAATCAAAACTAAGTTTCAACTCTTTTAGTTGAACAAACAGAACAGAAAGAAGTTTCACACAATTCTTCTGTGTAGTTTTTATTTGTAGACATTCTTTTTCCCAATATAGGCCTCTTAGCGCTCAGAATGTCCAATTGCAGTTTCTACAGAAAGAGTGTTTCAGAACGGCTCAATCAAAAGTAAGGTTCAACTCTGTTATTTGAATGCACAGAACAGAAAGAAGTTTCATACAATGCTTCTGTGTAGTTTATATTTGAACATATTCTTTTTTCCACTATTACCCACTTAGCGCTACGAATGTCCAGTTGCATTTTCTACAGACAGAGTGTTTCAAAACTGCTCAATCTAAAGTATGATTTAACTCTGTTAGCTGAATGCTCAGATCAGAAAGAAGTTTCACAGAATGCTTCTGTGTAGTTTATATTTGAATATATTCCTTTTTCCACTATTACGCCCTTAGCGCTCCAAATGTCCAGTTGCATTTTCTACAGAAAGAGTGTTCAGATCTGCTCAATCAAAAGTATGGTTTAACTCTGTTAGCTGAATGCACAGATCAGAAAGAAGTTTCACCGAATGATTCTGTGTAGTTTATATTTGAAGACATTCCTTTTTCCACTATTACCCTCTTAGCGCTCCGAATCTCCACTTGCATTTTCTACAAAAAGAGTGTTTCATAACTGCTCAATCAAAAATATGTTTTATCTCTGTTAACTGAATTTACAGATCAGAAATAAGTTTCACAGAATGCATCTGTGTAGTTTTTATTTGAAGATATTCTTTTTCCCAATGTAGGCCTCTTAGCGCTTAGCATGTCCAATTGCAGTTTCTACAGAAAGAGTGTTTCAGAACGGCTCAATCAAAAGAAAGGTTCAACTCTGTTAGTTGAATGCACAGAACAGAAAGAATTTTCACAGAATGCTACTGTGTAGTTTATATTTGAATATATTCCTTTTTCCACTATTACCCTCTTAGCGCTCCGAATGTCCACTTGAATTTTCTACAGAAAGAGTGTTCAGAACTGCGCAATCAAAAGTATGGTTTAACTCTGTTAGCTTAATGAACATATCAGAAATAAGTTTCACACAATGCTTCTGTGTAGTTTTTATTTGAAGATATTATTTTTCCCAATAGAGGCCTCTTAGCGCTCAGAATGTCCAATTGCAGTTTCTACAGAAAGAGTGTTTCAGAAAGGCTCAATCAAAAGTAAGGTTCAACTCTGTTAGTTGAATGCACAGAACAGAAAGAAGTTTCATACAATGCTTCTGTGTAGTTTATATTTGAACATATTCTTTTTTCCACTATTACCCACTTAGCGCTACGAATGTCCAGTTGCATTTTCTACAGACAGAGTGTTTCAAAACTGCTCAATCAAAAGTATGGTTTAACTCTGTTAGCTGAATGCTCAGATCAGAAAGAAGTTTCACAGAATGCTTCTGTGTAGTTTATATTTGAATATATTCCTTTTTCCACTACTACTCTCTTAGCGCTCCAAATGTCCAGTTGCATTTTCTACAGAAAGAGTGTTCAGATCTGCTCAATCAAAAGTATGGTTTAACTCTGTTAGCTGAATGCACAGATCAGAAATAAGTTTCACAGAATGATTCTGTGTAGTTTATATTTGGAGATATTCCTTTTTCCACTATTACCCTCTTAGCGCTCCGAATCTCCACTTGCATTTTCTACAGAAAGAGTGTTTCAGAACGGCTCAATCAAAACTAAGGTTCAACTCTTTTAGTTGAACAAACAGAACAGAAAGAAGTTTCACACAATTCTTCTGTGTAGTTTTTATTTGTAGACATTCTTTTTCCCAATATAGGCCTCTTAGCGCTCAGAATGTCCAATTGCAGTTTCTACAGAAAGAGTGTTTCAGAACGGCTCAATCAAAAGTAAGGTTCAACTCTGTTAGTTGAATGCACAGAACAGAAAGAAGTTTCATACAATGCTTCTGTGTAGTTTATATTTGAACATATTCTTTTTTCCACTATTACCCACTTAGCGCTACGAATGTCCAGTTGCATTTTCTACAGACAGAGTGTTTCAAAACTGCTCAATCAAAAGTATGATTTAACTCTGTTAGCTGAATGCTCAGATCAGAAAGAAGTTTCACAGAATGCTTCTGTGTAGTTTATATTTGAATATATTCCTTTTTCCACTACTACTCTCTTAGCACTCCAAATGTCCAGTTGCATTTTCTACAGAAAGAGTGTTCAGATCTGCTCAATCAAAAGTATGGTTTAACTCTGTTAGCTGAATGCACAGATCAGAAAGAAGTTTCACAGAATGATTCTGTGTAGTTTATATTTGGAGACATTCCTTTTTCCACTATTACCCTCTTAGCGCTCAGAATCTCCACT
This sequence comes from Symphalangus syndactylus, assembly GCF_028878055.3. Lineage (NCBI taxonomy): Eukaryota > Metazoa > Chordata > Mammalia > Primates > Hylobatidae > Symphalangus > Symphalangus syndactylus. The sequence goes on along the minus strand of NC_072435.2, from coordinate 2,836,130 downwards.
TGCATTTTCTACAGAAAGAGTGTTTCAGAACGGCTCAATCAAAACTAAGTTTCAACTCTTTTAGTTGAACAAACAGAACAGAAAGAAGTTTCACACAATTCTTCTGTGTAGTTTTTATTTGTAGACATTCTTTTTCCCAATATAGGCCTCTTAGCGCTCAGAATGTCCAATTGCAGTTTCTACAGAAAGAGTGTTTCAGAACGGCTCAATCAAAAGTAAGGTTCAACTCTGTTATTTGAATGCACAGAACAGAAAGAAGTTTCATACAATGCTTCTGTGTAGTTTATATTTGAACATATTCTTTTTTCCACTATTACCCACTTAGCGCTACGAATGTCCAGTTGCATTTTCTACAGACAGAGTGTTTCAAAACTGCTCAATCTAAAGTATGATTTAACTCTGTTAGCTGAATGCTCAGATCAGAAAGAAGTTTCACAGAATGCTTCTGTGTAGTTTATATTTGAATATATTCCTTTTTCCACTACTACGCTCTTAGCGCTCCAAATGTCCAGTTGCATTTTCTACAGAAAGAGTGTTCAGATCTGCTCAATCAAAAGTATGGTTTAACTCTGTTAGCTGCATGCACAGATCAGAAATAAGTTTCACCGAATGATTCTGTGTAGTTTATATTTGAAGACATTCCTTTTTCCACTATTACCCTCTTAGCGCTCCGAATCTCCACTTGCATTTTCTACAAAAAGAGTGTTTCATAACTGCTCAATCAAAAATATGTTTTATCTCTGTTAACTGAATTTACAGATCAGAAATAAGTTTCACAGAATGCATCTGTGTAGTTTTTATTTGAAGATATTCTTTTTCCCAATATAGGCCTCTTAGCGCTTAGCATGTCCAACTGCAGTTTCTACAGAAAGAGTGTTTCAGAACGGCTCAATCAAAAGTAAGGTTCAACTCTGTTAGTTGAATGCACAGAACAGAAAGAATTTTCACAGAATGCTACTGTGTAGTTTATATTTGAATATATTCCTTTTTCCACTATTACCCTCTTAGCCCTCCGAATGTCCATTTGCATTTTCTACAGAAAGAGTGTTCAGAACTGCGCAATCAAAAGTATGGTTTAACTCTGTTAGCTGAATGCTCAGATCAGAAAGAAGTTTCACAGAATTCTTCTGTGTAGTTTATATTTGAATATATTACTTTTTCCACTACTACGCTCTTAGCGCTCCAAATGTCCAGTTGCATTTTCTACAGAAAGAGTGTTCAGATCTGCTCAATCAAAAGTATGGTTTAACTCTGTTAGCTGCATGCACAGATCAGAAAGAAGTTTCACCAAATGATTCTGTGTAGTTTATATTTGAAGACATTCCTTTTTCCACTATTACCCTCTTAGCGCTCCGAATCTCCACTTGCATTTTCTACAAAAAGAGTGTTTCATAACTGCTCAATCAAAAATATGTTTTATCTCTGTTAACTGAGTTTACAGATCAGAAATAAGTTTCACAGAATGCATCTGTGTAGTTTTTATTTGAAGATATTCTTTTTCCCAATATAGGCCTCTTAGCGCTTAGCATGTCCAATTGCAGTTTCTACAGAAAGAGTGTTTCAGAACGGCTCAATCAAAAGTAAGGTTCAACCCAGTTAGTTGAATGCACAGAACAGAAAGAATTTTCACAGAATGCTACTGTGTAGTTTATATTTGAATATATTCCTTTTTCCACTATTACCCTCTTAGCGCTCCGAATGTCCATTTGCATTTTCTACAGAAAGAGTGTTCAGAACTGCACAATCAAAAGTATGGTTTAACTCTGTTAGCTTAATGAACATATCAGAAATAAGTTTCACACAATGCTTCTGTGTAGTTTTTATTTGAAGATATTATTTTTCCCAATAGAGGCCTCTTAGCGCTCAGAATGTCCAATTGCAGTTTCTACAGAAAGAGTGTTTCAGAAAGGCTCAATCAAAAGTAAGGTTCAACTCTGTTAGTTGAATGCACAGAACAGAAAGAAGTTTCATACAATGCTTCTGTGTAGTTTATATTTGAACATATTCTTTTTTCCACTATTACCCACTTAGCGCTACGAATGTCCAGTTGCATTTTCTACAGACAGAGTGTTTCAAAACTGCTCAATCAAAAGTATGGTTTAACTCTGTTAGCTGAATGCTCAGATCAGAAAGAAGTTTCACAGAATGCTTCTGTGTAGTTTATATTTGAATATATTCCTTTTTCCACTACTACTCTCTTAGCGCTCCAAATGTCCAGTTGCATTTTCTACAGAAAGAGTGTTCAGATCTGCTCAATCAAAAGTATGGTTTAACTCTGTTAGCTGAATGCACAGATCAGAAAAAAGTTTCACAGAATGATTCTGTGTAGTTTATATTTGGAGACATTCCTTTTTCCACTATTACACTCTTAGCGCTCCGAATCTCCACTTGCATTTTCTACAGAAAGAGTGTTTCAGAACGGCTCAATCAAAACTAAGGTTCAACTCTTTTAGTTGAACAAACAGAACAGAAAGAAGTTTCACACAATTCTTCTGTGTAGTTTTTATTTGTAGACATTCTTTTTCCCAATATAGGCCTCTTAGCGCTCAGAATGTCCAATTGCAGTTTCTACAGAAAGAGTGTTTCAGAATGGCTCAATCAAAAGTAAGGTTCAACTCTGTTAGTTGAATGCACAGAACAGAAAGAAGTTTCATACAATGCTTCTGTGTAGTTTATATTTGAACATATTCTTTTTTCCACTATTACCCACTTAGCGCTACGAATGTCCAGTTGCATTTTCTACAGACAGAGTGTTTCAAAACTGCTCAATCAAAAGTATGATTTAACTCTGTTAGCTGAATGCTCAGATCAGAAAGAAGTTTCACAGAATCCTTCTGTGTAGTTTATATTTGAATATATTCCTTTTTCCACTACTACTCTCTTAGCACTCCAAATGTCCAGTTGCATTTTCTACAGAAAGAGTGTTCAGATCTGCTCAATCAAAAGTATGGTTTAACTCTGTTAGCTGAATGCACAGATCAGAAAGAAGTTTCACAGAATGATTCTGTGTAGTTTATATTTGGAGACATTCCTTTTTCCACTATTACCCTCTTAGCGCTCAGAATCTCCACTTGCATTTTCTACAGAAAGAGTGTTTCAGAACGGCTCAATCAAAACTAAGTTTCAACTCTTTTAGTTGAACAAACAGAACAGAAAGAAGTTTCACACAATTCTTCTGTGTAGTTTTTATTTGTAGACATTCTTTTTCCCAATATAGGCCTCTTAGCGCTCAGAATGTCCAATTGCAGTTTCTACAGAAAGAGTGTTTCAGAACGGCTCAATCAAAAGTAAGGTTCAACTCTGTTATTTGAATGCACAGAACAGAAAGAAGTTTCATACAATGCTTCTGTGTAGTTTATATTTGAACATATTCTTTTTTCCACTATTACCCACTTAGCGCTACGAATGTCCAGTTGCATTTTCTACAGACAGAGTGTTTCAAAACTGCTCAATCTAAAGTATGATTTAACTCTGTTAGCTGAATGCTCAGATCAGAAAGAAGTTTCACAGAATGCTTCTGTGTAGTTTATATTTGAATATATTCCTTTTTCCACTATTACGCCCTTAGCGCTCCAAATGTCCAGTTGCATTTTCTACAGAAAGAGTGTTCAGATCCGCTCAATCAAAAGTATGGTTTAACTCTGTTAGCTGAATGCACAGATCAGAAAGAAGTTTCACCGAATGATTCTGTGTAGTTTATATTTGAAGACATTCCTTTTTCCACTATTACCCTCTTAGCGCTCCGAATCTCCACTTGCATTTTCTACAAAAAGAGTGTTTCATAACTGCTCAATCAAAAATAAGTTTTATCTCTGTTAACTGAATTTACAGATCAGAAATAAGTTTCACAGAATGCATCTGTGTAGTTTTTATTTGAAGATATTCTTTTTCCCAATGTAGGCCTCTTAGCGCTTAGCATGTCCAATTGCAGTTTCTACAGAAAGAGTGTTTCAGAACGGCTCAATCAAAAGAAAGGTTCAACTCTGTTAGTTGAATGCACAGAACAGAAAGAATTTTCACAGAATGCTACTGTGTAGTTTATATTTGAATATATTCCTTTTTCCACTATTACCCTCTTAGCGCTCCGAATGTCCACTTGCATTTTCTACAGAAAGAGTGTTCAGAGCTGCGCAATCAAAAGTATGGTTTAACTCTGTTAGCTTAATGAACATATCAGAAATAAGTTTCACACAATGCTTCTGTGTAGTTTTTATTTGAAGATATTATTTTTCCCAATATAGGCCTCTTAGCGCTCAGAATGTCCAATTGCAGTTTCTACAGAAAGAGTGTTTCAGAAAGGCTCAATCAAAAGTAAGGTTCAACTCTGTTAGTTGAATGCACAGAACAGAAAGAAGTTTCATACAATGCTTCTGTGTAGTTTATATTTGAACATATTCTTTTTTCCACTATTACCCACTTAGCGCTACGAATGTCCAGTTGCATTTTCTACAGACAGAGTGTTTCAAAACTGCTCAATCAAAAGTATGGTTTAACTCTGTTAGCTGAATGCTCAGATCAGAAAGAAGTTTCACAGAATGCTTCTGTGTAGTTTATATTTGAATATATTCCTTTTTCCACTACTACTCTCTTAGCGCTCCAAATGTCCAGTTGCATTTTCTACAGAAAGAGTGTTCAGATCTGCTCAATCAAAAGTATGGTTTAACTCTGTTAGCTGAATGCACAGATCAGAAAGAAGTTTCACAGAATGATTCTGTGTAGTTTATATTTGGAGACATTCCTTTTTCCACTATTACCCTCTTAGCGCTCCGAATCTCCACTTGCATTTTCTACAGAAAGAGTGTTTCAGAACGGCTCAATCAAAACTAAGGTTCAACTCTTTTAGTTGAACAAACAGAACAGAAAAAAGTTTCACACAATTCTTCTGTGTAGTTTTTATTTGTAGACATTCTTTTTCCCAATATAGGCCTCTTAGCGCTCAGAATGTCCAATTGCTGTTTCTACAGAAAGAGTGTTTCAGAACGGCTCAATCAAAAGTAAGGTTCAACTCTGTTATTTGAATGCACAGAACAGAAAGAAGTTTCATACAATGCTTCTGTGTAGTTTATATTTGAACATATTCTTTTTTCCACTATTACCCACTTAGCGCTACGAATGTCCAGTTGCATTTTCTACAGACAGAGTGTTTCAAAACTGCTCAATCAAAAGTATGGTTTAACTCTGTTAGCTGAATGCTCAGATCAGAAAGAAGTTTCACAGAATGCTTCTGTGTAGTTTATATTTGAATATATTCCTTTTTCCACTATTACGCTCTTAGCGCTCCAAATGTCCAGTTGCATTTTCTACAGAAAGAGTGTTCAGATCTGCTCAATCAAAAGTATGGTTTAACTCTGTTAGCTGAATGCACAGATCAGAAAGAAGTTTCACCGAATGATTCTGTGTAGTTTATATTTGAAGACATTCTTTTTCCACTATTACCCTCTTAGCGCTCCGAATCTCCACTTGCATTTTCTACAAAAAGAGTGTTTCATAACTGCTCAATCAAAAATATGTTTTATCTCTGTTAACTGAATTTACAGATCAGAAATAAGTTTCACAGAATGCATCTGTGTAGTTTTTATTTGAAGATATTTTTTCCCAATGTAGGCCTCTTAGCGCTTAGCATGTCCAATTGCAGTTTCTACAGAAAGAGTGTTTCAGAACGGCTCAATCAAAAGAAAGGTTCAACTCTGTTAGTTGAATGCACAGAACAGAAAGAATTTTCACAGAATGCTACTGTGTAGTTTATATTTGAATATATTCCTTTTTCCACTATTACCCTCTTAGCGCTCCGAATGTCCACTTGAATTTTCTACAGAAAGGGTGTTCAGAACTGCGCAATCAAAAGTATGGTTTAACTCTGTTAGCTTAATGAACATATCAGAAATAAGTTTCACACAATGCTTCTGTGTAGTTTTTATTTGAAGATATTATTTTTCCCAATAGAGGCCTCTTAGCGCTCAGAATGTCCAATTGCAGTTTCTACAGAAAGAGTGTTTCAGAAAGGCTCAATCAAAAGTAAGGTTCAACTCTGTTAGTTGAATGCACAGAACAGAAAGAAGTTTCATACAATGCTTCTGTGTAGTTTATATTTGAACATATTCTTTTTTCCACTATTACCCACTTAGCGCTACGAATGTCCAGTTGCATTTTCTACAGACAGAGTGTTTCAAAACTGCTCAATCAAAAGTATGGTTTAACTCTGTTAGCTGAATGCTCAGATCAGAAAGAAGTTTCACAGAATGCTTCTGTGTAGTTTATATTTGAATATATTCCTTTTTCCACTACTACTCTCTTAGCGCTCCAAATGTCCAGTTGCATTTTCTACAGAAAGAGTGTTCAGATCTGCTCAATCAAAAGTATGGTTTAACTCTGTTAGCTGAATGCACAGATCAGAAATAAGTTTCACAGAATGATTCTGTGTAGTTTATATTTGGAGATATTCCTTTTTCCACTATTACCCTCTTAGCGCTCCGAATCTCCACTTGCATTTTCTACAGAAAGAGTGTTTCAGAACGGCTCAATCAAAACTAAGGTTCAACTCTTTTAGTTGAACAAACAGAACAGAAAGAAGTTTCACACAATTCTTCTGTGTAGTTTTTATTTGTAGACATTCTTTTTCCCAATATAGGCCTCTTAGTGCTCAGAATGTCCAATTGCAGTTTCTACAGAAAGAGTGTTTCAGAACGGCTCAATCAAAAGTAAGGTTCAACTCTGTTAGTTGAATGCACAGAACAGAAAGAAGTTTCATACAATGCTTCTGTGTAGTTTATATTTAACATATTCTTTTTTCCACTATTACCCACTTAGCGCTACGAATGTCCAGTTGCATTTTCTACAGACAGAGTGTTTCAAAACTGCTCAATCAAAAGTATGATTTAACTCTGTTAGCTGAATGCTCAGATCAGAAAGAAGTTTCACAGAATGCTTCTGTGTAGTTTATATTTGAATATATTCCTTTTTCCACTACTACTCTCTTAGCACTCCAAATGTCCAGTTGCATTTTCTACAGAAAGAGTGTTCAGATCTGCTCAATCAAAAGTATGGTTTAACTCTGTTAGCTGAATGCACAGATCAGAAAGAAGTTTCACAGAATGATTCTGTGTAGTTTACATTTGGAGACATTCCTTTTTCCACTATTACCCTCTTAGCGCTCAGAATCTCCACTTGCATTTTCTACAGAAAGAGTGTTTCAGAACGGCTCAATCAAAACTAAGTTTCAACTCTTTTAGTTGAACAAACAGAACAGAAAGAAGTTTCACACAATTCTTCTGTGTAGTTTTTAATTGTAGACATTCTTTTTCCCAATATAGGCCTCTTAGCGCACAGAATGTCCAATTGCAGTTTCTACAGAAAGAGTGTTTCAGAACGGCTCAATCAAAAGTAAGGTTCAACTCTGTTATTTGAATGCACAGAACAGAAAGAAGTTTCATACAATGCTTCTGTGTAGTTTATATTTGAACATATTCTTTTTTCCACTATTACCCACTTAGCGCTACGAATGTCCAGTTGCATTTTCTACAGACAGAGTGTTTCAAAACTGCTCAATCTAAAGTATGATTTAACTCTGTTAGCTGAATGCTCAGATCAGAAAGAAGTTTCACAGAATGCTTCTGTGTAGTTTATATTTGAATATATTCCTTTTTCCACTATTACGCCCTTAGCGCTCCAAATGTCCAGTTGCATTTTCTACAGAAAGAGTGTTCAGATCTGCTCAATCAAAAGTATGGTTTAACTCTGTTAGCTGAATGCACAGATCAGAAAGAAGTTTCACCGAATGATTCTGTGTAGTTTATATTTGAAGACATTCCTTTTTCCACTATTACCCTCTTAGCGCTCCGAATCTCCACTTGCATTTTCTACAAAAAGAGTGTTTCATAACTGCTCAATCAAAAATATGTTTTATCTCTGTTAACTGAATTTACAGATCAGAAATAAGTTTCACAGAATGCATCTGTGTAGTTTTTATTTGAAGATATTCTTTTTCCCAATGTAGGCCTCTTAGCGCTTAGCATGTCCAATTGCAGTTTCTACAGAAAGAGTGTTTCAGAACGGCTCAATCAAAAGAAAGGTTCAACTCTGTTAGTTGAATGCACAGAACAGAAAGAATTTTCACAGAATGCTACTGTGTAGTTTATATTTGAATATATTCCTTTTTCCACTATTACCCTCTTAGCGCTCGGAATGTCCACTTGAATTTTCTACAGAAAGAGTGTTCAGAACTGCGCAATCAAAAGTATGGTTTAACTCTGTTAGCTTAATGAACATATCAGAAATAAGTTTCACACAATGCTTCTGTGTAGTTTTTATTTGAAGATATTATTTTTCCCAATAGAGGCCTCTTAGCGCTCAGAATGTCCAATTGCAGTTTCTACAGAAAGAGTGTTTCAGAAAGGCTCAATCAAAAGTAAGGTTCAACTCTGTTAGTTGAATGCACAGAACAGAAAGAAGTTTCATACAATGCTTCTGTGTAGTTTATATTTGAACATATTCTTTTTTCCACTATTACCCACTTAGCGCTACGAATGTCCAGTTGCATTTTCTACAGACAGAGTGTTTCAAAACTGCTCAATCAAAAGTATGGTTTAACTCTGTTAGCTGAATGCTCAGATCAGAAAGAAGTTTCACAGAATGCTTCTGTGTAGTTTATATTTGAATATATTCCTTTTTCCACTACTACTCTCTTAGCGCTCCAAATGTCCAGTTGCATTTTCTACAGAAAGAGTGTTCAGATCTGCTCAATCAAAAGTATGGTTTAACTCTGTTAGCTGAATGCACAGATCAGAAATAAGTTTCACAGAATGATTCTGTGTAGTTTATATTTGGAGATATTCCTTTTTCCACTATTACCCTCTTAGCGCTCCGAATCTCCACTTGCATTTTCTACAGAAAGAGTGTTTCAGAACGGCTCAATCAAAACTAAGGTTCAACTCTTTTAGTTGAACAAACAGAACAGAAAGAAGTTTCACACAATTCTTCTGTGTAGTTTTTATTTGTAGACATTCTTTTTCCCAATATAGGACTCTTAGCGCTCAGAATGTCCAATTGCAGTTTCTACAGAAAGAGTGTTTCAGAACGGCTCAATCAAAAGTAAGGTTCAACTCTGTTAGTTGAATGCACAGAACAGAAAGAAGTTTCATACAATGCTTCTGTGTAGTTTATATTTGAACATATTCTTTTTTCCACTATTACCCACTTAGCGCTACGAATGTCCAGTTGCATTTTCTACAGACAGAGTGTTTCAAAACTGCTCAATCAAAAGTATGATTTAACTCTGTTAGCTGAATGCTCAGATCAGAAAGAAGTTTCACAGAATGCTTCTGTGTAGTTTATATTTGAATATATTCCTTTTTCCACTACTACTCTCTTAGCACTCCAAATGTCCAGTTGCATTTTCTACAGAAAGAGTGTTCAGATCTGCTCAATCAAAAGTATGGTTTAACTCTGTTAGCTGAATGCACAGATCAGAAAGAAGTTTCACAGAATGATTCTGTGTAGTTTATATTTGGAGACATTCCTTTTTCCACTATTACCCTCTTAGCGCTCAGAATCTCCACTTGCATTTTCTACAGAAAGAGTGTTTCAGAACGGCTCAATCAAAACTAAGTTTCAACTCTTTTAGTTGAACAAACAGAACAGAAAGAAGTTTCACACAATTCTTCTGTGTAGTTTTTATTTGTAGACATTCTTTTTCCCAATATAGGCCTCTTAGCGCTCAGAATGTCCAATTGCAGTTTCTACAGAAAGAGTGTTTCAGAACGGCTCAATCAAAAGTAAGGTTCAACTCTGTTATTTGAATGCACAGAACAGAAAGAAGTTTCATACAATGCTTCTGTGTAGTTTATATTTGAACATATTCTTTTTTCCACTATTACCCACTTAGCGCTACGAATGTCCAGTTGCATTTTCTACAGACAGAGTGTTTCAAAACTGCTCAATCTAAAGTATGATTTAACTCTGTTAGCTGAATGCTCAGATCAGAAAGAAGTTTCACAGAATGCTTCTGTGTAGTTTATATTTGAATATATTCCTTTTTCCACTACTACGCTCTTAGCGCTCCAAATGTCCAGTTGCATTTTCTACAGAAAGAGTGTTCAGATCTGCTCAATCAAAAGTATGGTTTAACTCTGTTAGCTGCATGCACAGATCAGAAATAAGTTTCACCGAATGATTCTGTGTAGTTTATATTTGAAGACATTCCTTTTTCCACTATTACCCTCTTAGCGCTCCGAATCTCCACTTGCATTTTCTACAAAAAGAGTGTTTCATAACTGCTCAATCAAAAATATGTTTTATCTCTGTTAACTGAATTTACAGATCAGAAATAAGTTTCACAGAATGCATCTGTGTAGTTTTTATTTGAAGATATTCTTTTTCCCAATATAGGCCTCTTAGCGCTTAGCATGTCCAACTGCAGTTTCTACAGAAAGAGTGTTTCAGAACGGCTCAATCAAAAGTAAGGTTCAACTCTGTTAGTTGAATGCACAGAACAGAAAGAATTTTCACAGAATGCTACTGTGTAGTTTATATTTGAATATATTCCTTTTTCCACTATTACCCTCTTAGCCCTCCGAATGTCCATTTGCATTTTCTACAGAAAGAGTGTTCAGAACTGCGCAATCAAAAGTATGGTTTAACTCTGTTAGCTGAATGCTCAGATCAGAAAGAAGTTTCACAGAATGCTTCTGTGTAGTTTATATTTGAATATATTCCTTTTTCCACTACTACGCTCTTAGCGCTCCAAATGTCCAGTTGCATTTTCTACAGAAAGAGTGTTCAGATCTGCTCAATCAAAAGTGTGGTTTAACTCTGTTAGCTGCATGCACAGATCAGAAAGAAGTTTCACCAAATGATTCTGTGTAGTTTATATTTGAAGACATTCCTTTTTCCACTATTACCCACTTAGCGCTCCGAATCTCCACTTGCATTTTCTACAAAAAGAGTGTTTCATAACTGCTCAATCAAAAATATGTTTTATCTCTGTTAACTGAGTTTACAGATCAGAAATAAGTTTCACAGAATGCATCTGTGTAGTTTTTATTTGAAGATATTCTTTTTCCCAATATAGGCCTCTTAGCGCTTAGCATGTCCAATTGCAGTTTCTACAGAAAGAGTGTTTCAGAACGGCTCAATCAAAAGAAAGGTTCAACTCTGTTAGTTGAATGCACAGAACAGAAAGAATTTTCACAGAATGCTACTGTGTAGTTTATATTTGAATATATTCCTTTTTCCACTATTACCCTCTTAGCGCTCCGAATGTCCACTTGCATTTTCTACAGAAAGAGTGTTCAGAGCTGCGCAATCAAAAGTATGGTTTAACTCTGTTAGCTTAATGAACATATCAGAAATAAGTTTCACACAATGCTTCTGTGTAGTTTTTATTTGAAGATATTATTTTTCCCAATATAGGCCTCTTAGCGCTCAGAATGTCCAATTGCAGTTTCTACAGAAAGAGTGTTTCAGAAAGGCTCAATCAAAAGTAAGGTTCAACTCTGTTAGTTGAATGCACAGAACAGAAAGAAGTTTCATACAATGCTTCTGTGTAGTTTATATTTGAACATATTCTTTTTTCCACTATTACCCACTTAGCGCTACGAATGTCCAGTTGCATTTTCTACAGACAGAGTGTTTCAAAACTGCTCAATCAAAAGTATGGTTTAACTCTGTTAGCTGAATGCTCAGATCAGAAAGAAGTTTCACAGAATGCTTCTGTGTAGTTTATATTTGAATATATTCCTTTTTCCACTACTACTCTCTTAGCGCTCCAAATGTCCAGTTGCATTTTCTACAGAAAGAGTGTTCAGATCTGCTCAATCAAAAGTATGGTTTAACTCTGTTAGCTGAATGCACAGATCAGAAATAAGTTTCACAGAATGATTCTGTGTAGTTTATATTTGGAGACATTCCTTTTTCCACTATTACCCTCTTAGCGCTCCGAATCTCCACTTGCATTTTCTACAGAAAGAGTGTTTCAGAACGGCTCAATCAAAACTAAGGTTCAACTCTTTTAGTTGAACAAACAGAACAGAAAAAAGTTTCACACAATTCTTCTGTGTAGTTTTTATTTGTAGACATTCTTTTTCCCAATATAGGCCTCTTAGCGCTCAGAATGTCCAATTGCAGTTTCTACAGAAAGAGTGTTTCAGAACGGCTCAATCAAAAGTAAGGTTCAACTCTGTTATTTGAATGCACAGAACAGAAAGAAGTTTCATACAATGCTTCTGTGTAGTTTATATTTGAACATATTCTTTTTTCCACTATTACCCACTTAGCGCTACGAATGTCCAGTTGCATTTTCTACAGACAGAGTGTTTCAAAACTGCTCAATCAAAAGTATGGTTTAACTCTGTTAGCTGAATGCTCAGATCAGAAAGAAGTTTCACAGAATGCTTCTGTGTAGTTTATATTTGAATATATTCCTTTTTCCACTATTACGCTCTTAGCGCTCCAAATGTCCAGTTGCATTTTCTACAGAAAGAGTGTTCAGATCTGCTCAATCAAAAGTATGGTTTAACTCTGTTAGCTGAATGCACAGATCAGAAAGAAGTTTCACCGAATGATTCTGTGTAGTTTATATTTGAAGACATTCTTTTTCCACTATTACCCTCTTAGCGCTCCGAATCTCCACTTGCATTTTCTACAAAAAGAGTGTTTCATAACTGCTCAATCAAAAATATGTTTTATCTCTGTTAACTGAATTTACAGATCAGAAATAAGTTTCACAGAATGCATCTGTGTAGTTTTTATTTGAAGATATTTTTTCCCAATGTAGGCCTCTTAGCGCTTAGCATGTCCAATTGCAGTTTCTACAGAAAGAGTGTTTCAGAACGGCTCAATCAAAAGAAAGGTTCAACTCTGTTAGTTGAATGCACAGAACAGAAAGAATTTTCACAGAATGCTACTGTGTAGTTTATATTTGAATATATTCCTTTTTCCACTATTACCCTCTTAGCGCTCCGAATGTCCACTTGAATTTTCTACAGAAAGAGTGTTCAGAACTGCGCAATCAAAAGTATGGTTTAACTCTGTTAGCTTAATGAACATATCAGAAATAAGTTTCACACAATGCTTCTGTGTAGTTTTTATTTGAAGATATTATTTTTCCCAATAGAGGCCTCTTAGCGCTCAGAATGTCCAATTGCAGTTTCTACAGAAAGAGTGTTTCAGAAAGGCTCAATCAAAAGTAAGGTTCAACTCTGTTAGTTGAATGCACAGAACAGAAAGAAGTTTCATACAATGCTTCTGTGTAGTTTATATTTGAACATATTCTTTTTTCCACTATTACCCACTTAGCGCTACGAATGTCCAGTTGCATTTTCTACAGACAGAGTGTTTCAAAACTGCTCAATCAAAAGTATGGTTTAACTCTGTTAGCTGAATGCTCAGATCAGAAAGAAGTTTCACAGAATGCTTCTGTGTAGGTTATATTTGAATATATTCCTTTTTCCACTACTACTCTCTTAGCGCTCCAAATGTCCAGTTGCATTTTCTACAGAAAGAGTGTTCAGATCTGCTCAATCAAAAGTATGGTTTAACTCTGTTAGCTGAATGCACAGATCAGAAATAAGTTTCACAGAATGATTCTGTGTAGTTTATATTTGGAGATATTCCTTTTTCCACTATTACCCTCTTAGCGCTCCGAATCTCCACTTGCATTTTCTACAGAAAGAGTGTTTCAGAACGGCTCAATCAAAACTAAGGTTCAACTCTTTTAGTTGAACAAACAGAACAGAAAGAAGTTTCACACAATTCTTCTGTGTAGTTTTTATTTGTAGACATTCTTTTTCCCAATATAGGACTCTTAGCGCTCAGAATGTCCAATTGCAGTTTCTACAGAAAGAGTGTTTCAGAACGGCTCAATCAAAAGTAAGGTTCAACTCTGTTAGTTGAATGCACAGAACAGAAAGAAGTTTCATACAATGCTTCTGTGTAGTTTATATTTGAACATATTCTTTTTTCCACTATTACCCACTTAGCGCTACGAATGTCCAGTTGCATTTTCTACAGACAGAGTGTTTCAAAACTGCTCAATCAAAAGTATGATTTAACTCTGTTAGCTGAATGCTCAGATCAGAAAGAAGTTTCACAGAATGCTTCTGTGTAGTTTATATTTGAATATATTCCTTTTTCCACTACTACTCTCTTAGCACTCCAAATGTCCAGTTGCATTTTCTACAGAAAGAGTGTTCAGATCTGCTCAATCAAAAGTATGGTTTAACTCTGTTAGCTGAATGCACAGATCAGAAAGAAGTTTCACAGAATGATTCTGTGTAGTTTATATTTGGAGACATTCCTTTTTCCACTATTACCCTCTTAGCGCTCAGAATCTCCACTTGCATTTTCTACAGAAAGAGTGTTTCAGAACGGCTCAATCAAAACTAAGTTTCAACTCTTTTAGTTGAACAAACAGAACAGAAAGAAGTTTCACACAATTCTTCTGTGTAGTTTTTATTTGTAGACATTCTTTTTCCCAATATAGGCCTCTTAGCGCTCAGAATGTCCAATTGCAGTTTCTACAGAAAGAGTGTTTCAGAACGGCTCAATCAAAAGTAAGGTTCAACTCTGTTATTTGAATGCACAGAACAGAAAGAAGTTTCATACAATGCTTCTGTGTAGTTTATATTTGAACATATTCTTTTTTCCACTATTACCCACTTAGCGCTACGAATGTCCAGTTGCATTTTCTACAGACAGAGTGTTTCAAAACTGCTCAATCTAAAGTATGATTTAACTCTGTTAGCTGAATGCTCAGATCAGAAAGAAGTTTCACAGAATGCTTCTGTGTAGTTTATATTTGAATATATTCCTTTTTCCACTACTACGCTCTTAGCGCTCCAAATGTCCAGTTGCATTTTCTACAGAAAGAGTGTTCAGATCTGCTCAATCAAAAGTATGGTTTAACTCTGTTAGCTGCATGCACAGATCAGAAATAAGTTTCACCGAATGATTCTGTGTAGTTTATATTTGAAGACATTCCTTTTTCCACTATTACCCTCTTAGCGCTCCGAATCTCCACTTGCATTTTCTACAAAAAGAGTGTTTCATAACTGCTCAATCAAAAATATGTTTTATCTCTGTTAACTGAATTTACAGATCAGAAATAAGTTTCACAGAATGCATCTGTGTAGTTTTTATTTGAAGATATTCTTTTTCCCAATATAGGCCTCTTAGCGCTTAGCATGTCCAACTGCAGTTTCTACAGAAAGAGTGTTTCAGAACGGCTCAATCAAAAGTAAGGTTCAACTCTGTTAGTTGAATGCACAGAACAGAAAGAATTTTCACAGAATGCTACTGTGTAGTTTATATTTGAATATATTCCTTTTTCCACTATTACCCTCTTAGCCCTCCGAATGTCCATTTGCATTTTCTACAGAAAGAGTGTTCAGAACTGCGCAATCAAAAGTATGGTTTAACTCTGTTAGCTGAATGCTCAGATCAGAAAGAAGTTTCACAGAATGCTTCTGTGTAGTTTATATTTGAATATATTCCTTTTTCCACTACTACACTCTTAGCGCTCCAAATGTCCAGTTGCATTTTCTACAGAAAGAGTGTTCAGATCTGCTCAATCAAAAGTGTGGTTTAACTCTGTTAGCTGCATGCACAGATCAGAAAGAAGTTTCACCAAATGATTCTGTGTAGTTTATATTTGAAGACATTCCTTTTTCCACTATTACCCACTTAGCGCTCCGAATCTCCACTTGCATTTTCTACAAAAAGAGTGTTTCATAACTGCTCAATCAAAAATATGTTTTATCTCTGTTAACTGAGTTTACAGATCAGAAATAAGTTTCACAGAATGCATCTGTGTAGTTTTTATTTGAAGATATTCTTTTTCCCAATATAGGCCTCTTAGCGCTTAGCATGTCCAATTGCAGTTTCTACAGAAAGAGTGTTTCAGAACGGCTCAATCAAAAGAAAGGTTCAACTCTGTTAGTTGAATGCACAGAACAGAAAGAATTTTCACAGAATGCTACTGTGTAGTTTATATTTGAATATATTCCTTTTTCCACTATTACCCTCTTAGCGCTCCGAATGTCCACTTGCATTTTCTACAGAAAGAGTGTTCAGAGCTGCGCAATCAAAAGTATGGTTTAACTCTGTTAGCTTAATGAACATATCAGAAATAAGTTTCACACAATGCTTCTGTGTAGTTTTTATTTGAAGATATTATTTTTCCCAATATAGGCCTCTTAGCGCTCAGAATGTCCAATTGCAGTTTCTACAGAAAGAGTGTTTCAGAAAGGCTCAATCAAAAGTAAGGTTCAACTCTGTTAGTTGAATGCACAGAACAGAAAGAAGTTTCATACAATGCTTCTGTGTAGTTTATATTTGAACATATTCTTTTTTCCACTATTACCCACTTAGCGCTACGAATGTCCAGTTGCATTTTCTACAGACAGAGTGTTTCAAAACTGCTCAATCAAAAGTATGGTTTAACTCTGTTAGCTGAATGCTCAGATCAGAAAGAAGTTTCACAGAATGCTTCTGTGTAGTTTATATTTGAATATATTCCTTTTTCCACTACTACTCTCTTAGCGCTCCAAATGTCCAGTTGCATTTTCTACAGAAAGAGTGTTCAGATCTGCTCAATCAAAAGTATGGTTTAACTCTGTTAGCTGAATGCACAGATCAGAAATAAGTTTCACAGAATGATTCTGTGTAGTTTATATTTGGAGACATTCCTTTTTCCACTATTACCCTCTTAGCGCTCCGAATCTCCACTTGCATTTTCTACAGAAAGAGTGTTTCAGAACGGCTCAATCAAAACTAAGGTTCAACTCTTTTAGTTGAACAAACAGAACAGAAAAAAGTTTCACACAATTCTTCTGTGTAGTTTTTATTTGTAGACATTCTTTTTCCCAATATAGGCCTCTTAGCGCTCAGAATGTCCAATTGCAGTTTCTACAGAAAGAGTGTTTCAGAACGGCTCAATCAAAAGTAAGGTTCAACTCTGTTATTTGAATGCACAGAACAGAAAGAAGTTTCATACAATGCTTCTGTGTAGTTTATATTTGAACATATTCTTTTTTCCACTATTACCCACTTAGCGCTACGAATGTCCAGTTGCATTTTCTACAGACAGAGTGTTTCAAAACTGCTCAATCAAAAGTATGGTTTAACTCTGTTAGCTGAATGCTCAGATCAGAAAGAAGTTTCACAGAATGCTTCTGTGTAGTTTATATTTGAATATATTCCTTTTTCCACTATTACGCTCTTAGCGCTCCAAATGTCCAGTTGCATTTTCTACAGAAAGAGTGTTCAGATCTGCTCAATCAAAAGTATGGTTTAACTCTGTTAGCTGAATGCACAGATCAGAAAGAAGTTTCACCGAATGATTCTGTGTAGTTTATATTTGAAGACATTCTTTTTCCACTATTACCCTCTTAGCGCTCCGAATCTCCACTTGCATTTTCTACAAAAAGAGTGTTTCATAACTGCTCAATCAAAAATATGTTTTATCTCTGTTAACTGAATTTACAGATCAGAAATAAGTTTCACAGAATGCATCTGTGTAGTTTTTATTTGAAGATATTTTTTCCCAATGTAGGCCTCTTAGCGCTTAGCATGTCCAATTGCAGTTTCTACAGAAAGAGTGTTTCAGAACGGCTCAATCAAAAGAAAGGTTCAACTCTGTTAGTTGAATGCACAGAACAGAAAGAATTTTCACAGAATGCTACTGTGTAGTTTATATTTGAATATATTCCTTTTTCCACTATTACCCTCTTAGCGCTCCGAATGTCCACTTGAATTTTCTACAGAAAGAGTGTTCAGAACTGCGCAATCAAAAGTATGGTTTAACTCTGTTAGCTTAATGAACATATCAGAAATAAGTTTCACACAATGCTTCTGTGTAGTTTTTATTTGAAGATATTATTTTTCCCAATAGAGGCCTCTTAGCGCTCAGAATGTCCAATTGCAGTTTCTACAGAAAGAGTGTTTCAGAAAGGCTCAATCAAAAGTAAGGTTCAACTCTGTTAGTTGAATGCACAGAACAGAAAGAAGTTTCATAGAATGCTTCTGTGTAGTTTATATTTGAACATATTCTTTTTTCCACTATTACCCACTTAGCGCTACGAATGTCCAGTTGCATTTTCTACAGACAGAGTGTTTCAAAACTGCTCAATCAAAAGTATGGTTTAACTCTGTTAGCTGAATGCTCAGATCAGAAAGAAGTTTCACAGAATGCTTCTGTGTAGTTTATATTTGAATATATTCCTTTTTCCACTACTACTCTCTTAGCGCTCCAAATGTCCAGTTGCATTTTCTACAGAAAGAGTGTTCAGATCTGCTCAATCAAAAGTATGGTTTAACTCTGTTAGCTGAATGCACAGATCAGAAATAAGTTTCACAGAATGATTCTGTGTAGTTTATATTTGGAGATATTCCTTTTTCCACTATTACCCTCTTAGCGCTCCGAATCTCCACTTGCATTTTCTACAGAAAGAGTGTTTCAGAACGGCTCAATCAAAACTAAGGTTCAACTCTTTTAGTTGAACAAACAGAACAGAAAGAAGTTTCACACAATTCTTCTGTGTAGTTTTTATTTGTAGACATTCTTTTTCCCAATATAGGCCTCTTAGCGCTCAGAATGTCCAATTGCAGTTTCTACAGAAAGAGTGTTTCAGAACGGCTCAATCAAAAGTAAGGTTCAACTCTGTTAGTTGAATGCACAGAACAGAAAGAAGTTTCATACAATGCTTCTGTGTAGTTTATATTTGAACATATTCTTTTTTCCACTATTACCCACTTAGCGCTACGAATGTCCAGTTGCATTTTCTACAGACAGAGTGTTTCAAAACTGCTCAATCAAAAGTATGATTTAACTCTGTTAGCTGAATGCTCAGATCAGAAAGAAGTTTCACAGAATGCTTCTGTGTAGTTTATATTTGAATATATTCCTTTTTCCACTACTACTCTCTTAGCACTCCAAATGTCCAGTTGCATTTTCTACAGAAAGAGTGTTCAGATCTGCTCAATCAAAAGTATGGTTTAACTCTGTTAGCTGAATGCACAGATCAGAAAGAAGTTTCACAGAATGATTCTGTGTAGTTTATATTTGGAGACATTCCTTTTTCCACTATTACCCTCTTAGCGCTCAGAATCTCCACTTGCATTTTCTACAGAAAGAGTGTTTCAGAACGGCTCAATCAAAACTAAGTTTCAACTCTTTTAGTTGAACAAACAGAACAGAAAGAAGTTTCACACAATTCTTCTGTGTAGTTTTTATTTGTAGACATTCTTTTTCCCAATATAGGCCTCTTAGCGCTCAGAATGTCCAATTGCAGTTTCTACAGAAAGAGTGTTTCAGAACGGCTCAATCAAAAGTAAGGTTCAACTCTGTTATTTGAATGCACAGAACAGAAAGAAGTTTCATACAATGCTTCTGTGTAGTTTATATTTGAACATATTCTTTTTTCCACTATTACCCACTTAGCGCTACGAATGTCCAGTTGCATTTTCTACAGACAGAGTGTTTCAAAACTGCTCAATCTAAAGTATGATTTAACTCTGTTAGCTGAATGCTCAGATCAGAAAGAAGTTTCACAGAATGCTTCTGTGTAGTTTATATTTGAATATATTCCTTTTTCCACTACTACGCTCTTAGCGCTCCAAATGTCCAGTTGCATTTTCTACAGAAAGAGTGTTCAGATCTGCTCAATCAAAAGTATGGTTTAACTCTGTTAGCTGCATGCACAGATCAGAAATAAGTTTCACCGAATGATTCTGTGTAGTTTATATTTGAAGACATTCCTTTTTCCACTATTACCCTCTTAGCGCTCCGAATCTCCACTTGCATTTTCTACAAAAAGAGTGTTTCATAACTGCTCAATCAAAAATATGTTTTATCTCTGTTAACTGAATTTACAGATCAGAAATAAGTTTCACAGAATGCATCTGTGTACTTTTTATTTGAAGATATTCTTTTTCCCAATATAGGCCTCTTAGCGCTTAGCATGTCCAACTGCAGTTTCTACAGAAAGAGTGTTTCAGAACGGCTCAATCAAAAGTAAGGTTCAACTCTGTTAGTTGAATGCACAGAACAGAAAGAATTTTCACAGAATGCTACTGTGTAGTTTATATTTGAATATATTCCTTTTTCCACTATTACCCTCTTAGCCCTCCGAATGTCCATTTGCATTTTCTACAGAAAGAGTGTTCAGAACTGCGCAATCAAAAGTATGGTTTAACTCTGTTAGCTGAATGCTCAGATCAGAAAGAAGTTTCACAGAATGCTTCTGTGTAGTTTATATTTGAATATATTCCTTTTTCCACTACTACGCTCTTAGCGCTCCAAATGTCCAGTTGCATTTTCTACAGAAAGAGTGTTCAGATCTGCTCAATCAAAAGTATGGTTTAACTCTGTTAGCTGCATGCACAGATCAGAAAGAAGTTTCACCAAATGATTCTGTGTAGTTTATATTTGAAGACATTCCTTTTTCCACTATTACCCACTTAGCGCTCCGAATCTCCACTTGC
This sequence comes from Symphalangus syndactylus, assembly GCF_028878055.3. Lineage (NCBI taxonomy): Eukaryota > Metazoa > Chordata > Mammalia > Primates > Hylobatidae > Symphalangus > Symphalangus syndactylus. The sequence continues at coordinate 2,815,655 of NC_072435.2, read as the reverse complement.
ATTTTCTACAAAAAGAGTGTTTCATAACTGCTCAATCAAAAATATGTTTTATCTCTGTTAACTGAGTTTACAGATCAGAAATAAGTTTCACAGAATGCATCTGTGTAGTTTTTATTTGAAGATATTCTTTTTCCCAATATAGGCCTCTTAGCGCTTAGCATGTCCAATTGCAGTTTCTACAGAAAGAGTGTTTCAGAACGGCTCAATCAAAAGAAAGGTTCAACTCTGTTAGTTGAATGCACAGAACAGAAAGAATTTTCACAGAATGCTACTGTGTAGTTTATATTTGAATATATTCCTTTTTCCACTATTACCCTCTTAGCGCTCCGAATGTCCACTTGCATTTTCTACAGAAAGAGTGTTCAGAGCTGCGCAATCAAAAGTATGGTTTAACTCTGTTAGCTTAATGAACATATCAGAAATAAGTTTCACACAATGCTTCTGTGTAGTTTTTATTTGAAGATATTATTTTTCCCAATATAGGCCTCTTAGCGCTCAGAATGTCCAATTGCAGTTTCTACAGAAAGAGTGTTTCAGAAAGGCTCAATCAAAAGTAAGGTTCAACTCTGTTAGTTGAATGCACAGAACAGAAAGAAGTTTCATACAATGCTTCTGTGTAGTTTATATTTGAACATATTCTTTTTTCCACTATTACCCACTTAGCGCTACGAATGTCCAGTTGCATTTTCTACAGACAGAGTGTTTCAAAACTGCTCAATCAAAAGTATGGTTTAACTCTGTTAGCTGAATGCTCAGATCAGAAAGAAGTTTCACAGAATGCTTCTCTGTAGTTTATATTTGAATATATTCCTTTTTCCACTACTACTCTCTTAGCGCTCCAAATGTCCAGTTGCATTTTCTACAGAAAGAGTGTTCAGATCTGCTCAATCAAAAGTATGGTTTAACTCTGTTAGCTGAATGCACAGATCAGAAATAAGTTTCACAGAATGATTCTGTGTAGTTTATATTTGGAGATATTCCTTTTTCCACTATTACCCTCTTAGCGCTCCGAATCTCCACTTGCATTTTCTACAGAAAGAGTGTTTCAGAACGGCTCAATCAAAACTAAGGTTCAACTCTTTTAGTTGAACAAACAGAACAGAAAGAAGTTTCACACAATTCTTCTGTGTAGTTTTTATTTGTAGACATTCTTTTTCCCAATATAGGCCTCTTAGCGCTCAGAATGTCCAATTGCAGTTTCTACAGAAAGAGTGTTTCAGAACGGCTCAATCAAAAGTAAGGTTCAACTCTGTTAGTTGAATGCACAGAACAGAAAGAAGTTTCATACAATGCTTCTGTGTAGTTTATATTTGAACATATTCTTTTTTCCACTATTACCCACTTAGCGCTACGAATGTCCAGTTGCATTTTCTACAGACAGAGTGTTTCAAAACTGCTCAATCAAAAGTATGATTTAACTCTGTTAGCTGAATGCTCAGATCAGAAAGAAGTTTCACAGAATGCTTCTGTGTAGTTTATATTTGAATATATTCCTTTTTCCACTACTACTCTCTTAGCACTCCAAATGTCCAGTTGCATTTTCTACAGAAAGAGTGTTCAGATCTGCTCAATCAAAAGTATGGTTTAACTCTGTTAGCTGAATGCACAGATCAGAAAGAAGTTTCACAGAATGATTCTGTGTAGTTTATATTTGGAGACATTCCTTTTTCCACTATTACCCTCTTAGCGCTCAGAATCTCCACTTGCATTTTCTACAGAAAGAGTGTTTCAGAACGGCTCAATCAAAACTAAGTTTCAACTCTTTTAGTTGAACAAACAGAACAGAAAGAAGTTTCACACAATTCTTCTGTGTAGTTTTTATTTGTAGACATTCTTTTTCCCAATATAGGCCTCTTAGCGCTCAGAATGTCCAATTGCAGTTTCTACAGAAAGAGTGTTTCAGAACGGCTCAATCAAAAGTAAGGTTCAACTCTGTTATTTGAATGCACAGAACAGAAAGAAGTTTCATACAATGCTTCTGTGTAGTTTATATTTGAACATATTCTTTTTTCCACTATTACCCACTTAGCGCTACGAATGTCCAGTTGCATTTTCTACAGACAGAGTGTTTCAAAACTGCTCAATCTAAAGTATGATTTAACTCTGTTAGCTGAATGCTCAGATCAGAAAGAAGTTTCACAGAATGCTTCTGTGTAGTTTATATTTGAATATATTCCTTTTTCCACTATTACGCCCTTAGCGCTCCAAATGTCCAGTTGCATTTTCTACAGAAAGAGTGTTCAGATCTGCTCAATCAAAAGTATGGTTTAACTCTGTTAGCTGAATGCACAGATCAGAAAGAAGTTTCACCGAATGATTCTGTGTAGTTTATATTTGAAGACATTCCTTTTTCCACTATTACCCTCTTAGCGCTCCGAATCTCCACTTGCATTTTCTACAAAAACAGTGTTTCATAACTGCTCAATCAAAAATATGTTTTATCTCTGTTAACTGAATTTACAGATCAGAAATAAGTTTCACAGAATGCATCTGTGTAGTTTTTATTTGAAGATATTCTTTTTCCCAATGTAGGCCTCTTAGCGCTTAGCATGTCCAATTGCAGTTTCTACAGAAAGAGTGTTTCAGAACGGCTCAATCAAAAGAAAGGTTCAACTCTGTTAGTTGAATGCACAGAACAGAAAGAATTTTCACAGAATGCTACTGTGTAGTTTATATTTGAATATATTCCTTTTTCCACTATTACCCTCTTAGCGCTCCGAATGTCCACTTGAATTTTCTACAGAAAGAGTGTTCAGAACTGCGCAATCAAAAGTATGGTTTAACTCTGTTAGCTTAATGAACATATCAGAAATAAGTTTCACACAATGCTTCTGTGTAGTTTTTATTTGAAGATATTATTTTTCCCAATAGAGGCCTCTTAGCGCTCAGAATGTCCAATTGCAGTTTCTACAGAAAGAGTGTTTCAGAAAGGCTCAATCAAAAGTAAGGTTCAACTCTGTTAGTTGAATGCACAGAACAGAAAGAAGTTTCATACAATGCTTCTGTGTAGTTTATATTTGAACATATTCTTTTTTCCACTATTACCCACTTAGCGCTACGAATGTCCAGTTGCATTTTCTACAGACAGAGTGTTTCAAAACTGCTCAATCAAAAGTATGGTTTAACTCTGTTAGCTGAATGCTCAGATCAGAAAGAAGTTTCACAGAATGCTTCTGTGTAGTTTATATTTGAATATATTCCTTTTTCCACTACTACTCTCTTAGCGCTCCAAATGTCCAGTTGCATTTTCTACAGAAAGAGTGTTCAGATCTGCTCAATCAAAAGTATGGTTTAACTCTGTTAGCTGAATGCACAGATCAGAAATAAGTTTCACAGAATGATTCTGTGTAGTTTATATTTGGAGATATTCCTTTTTCCACTATTACCCTCTTAGCGCTCCGAATCTCCACTTGCATTTTCTACAGAAAGAGTGTTTCAGAACGGCTCAATCAAAACTAAGGTTCAACTCTTTTAGTTGAACAAACAGAACAGAAAGAAGTTTCACACAATTCTTCTGTGTAGTTTTTATTTGTAGACATTCTTTTTCCCAATATAGGCCTCTTAGCGCTCAGAATGTCCAATTGCAGTTTCTACAGAAAGAGTGTTTCAGAACGGCTCAATCAAAAGTAAGGTTCAACTCTGTTAGTTGAATGCACAGAACAGAAAGAAGTTTCATACAATGCTTCTGTGTAGTTTATATTTGAACATATTCTTTTTTCCACTATTACCCACTTAGCGCTACGAATGTCCAGTTGCATTTTCTACAGACAGAGTGTTTCAAAACTGCTCAATCAAAAGTATGATTTAACTCTGTTAGCTGAATGCTCAGATCAGAAAGAAGTTTCACAGAATGCTTCTGTGTAGTTTATATTTGAATATATTCCTTTTTCCACTACTACTCTCTTAGCACTCCAAATGTCCAGTTGCATTTTCTACAGAAAGAGTGTTCAGATCTGCTCAATCAAAAGTATGGTTTAACTCTGTTAGCTGAATGCACAGATCAGAAAGAAGTTTCACAGAATGATTCTGTGTAGTTTATATTTGGAGACATTCCTTTTTCCACTATTACCCTCTTAGCGCTCAGAATCTCCACTTGCATTTTCTACAGAAAGAGTGTTTCAGAACGGCTCAATCAAAACTAAGTTTCAACTCTTTTAGTTGAACAAACAGAACAGAAAGAAGTTTCACACAATTCTTCTGTGTAGTTTTTATTTGTAGACATTCTTTTTCCCAATATAGGCCTCTTAGCGCTCAGAATGTCCAATTGCAGTTTCTACAGAAAGAGTGTTTCAGAACGGCTCAATCAAAAGTAAGGTTCAACTCTGTTAGTTGAATGCACAGAACAGAAAGAAGTTTCATACAATGCTTCTGTGTAGTTTATATTTGAACATATTCTTTTTTCCACTATTACCCACTTAGCGTTACGAATGTCCAGTTGCATTTTCTACAGACAGAGTGTTTCAAAACTGCTCAATCAAAAGTATGGTTTAACTCTGTTAGCTGAATGCTCAGATCAGAAAGAAGTTTCACAGAATGCTTCTGTGTAGTTTATATTTGAATATATTCCTTTTTCCACTATTACGCTCTTAGCGCTCCAAATGTCCAGTTGCATTTTCTACAGAAAGAGTGTTCAGATCTGCTCAATCAAAAGTATGGTTTAACTCTGTTAGCTGAATGCACAGATCAGAAATAAGTTTCACCGAATGATTCTGTGTAGTTTATATTTGAAGACATTCTTTTTCCACTATTACCCTCTTAGCGCTCCGAATCTCCACTTGCATTTTCTACAAAAAGAGTGTTTCATAACTGCTCAATCAAAAATATGTTTTATCTCTGTTAACTGAATTTACAGATCAGAAATAAGTTTCACAGAATGCATCTGTGTAGTTTTTATTTGAAGATATTTTTTCCCAATGTAGGCCTCTTAGCGCTTAACATGTCCAATTGCAGTTTCTACAGAAAGAGTGTTTCAGAACGGCTCAATCAAAAGAAAGGTTCAACTCTGTTAGTTGAATGCACAGAACAGAAAGAATTTTCACAGAATGCTACTGTGTAGTTTATATTTGAATATATTCCTTTTTCCACTATTACCCTCTTAGCGCTCCCAATGTCCACTTGAATTTTCTACAGAAAGAGTGTTCAGAACTGCGCAATCAAAAGTATGGTTTAACTCTGTTAGCTTAATGAACATATCAGAAATAAGTTTCACACAATGCTTCTGTGTAGTTTTTATTTGAAGATATTATTTTTCCCAATAGAGGCCTCTTAGCGCTCAGAATGTCCAATTGCAGTTTCTACAGAAAGAGTGTTTCAGAAAGGCTCAATCAAAAGTAAGGTTCAACTCTGTTAGTTGAATGCACAGAACAGAAAGAAGTTTCATACAATGCTTCTGTGTAGTTTATATTTGAACATATTCTTTTTTCCACTATTACCCACTTAGCGCTACGAATGTCCAGTTGCATTTTCTACAGACAGAGTGTTTCAAAACTGCTCAATCAAAAGTATGGTTTAACTCTGTTAGCTGAATGCTCAGATCAGAAAGAAGTTTCACAGAATGCTTCTGTGTAGTTTATATTTGAATATATTCCTTTTTCCACTACTACTCTCTTAGCGCTCCAAATGTCCAGTTGCATTTTCTACAGAAAGAGTGTTCAGATCTGCTCAATCAAAAGTATGGTTTAACTCTGTTAGCTGAATGCACAGATCAGAAATAAGTTTCACAGAATGATTCTGTGTAGTTTATATTTGGAGATATTCCTTTTTCCACTATTACCCTCTTAGCGCACTGAATCTCCACTTGCATTTTCTACAGAAAGAGTGTTTCAGAACGGCTCAATCAAAACTAAGGTTCAACTCTTTTAGTTGAACAAACAGAACAGAAAGAAGTTTCACACAATTCTTCTGTGTAGTTTTTATTTGTAGACATTCTTTTTCCCAATATAGGCCTCTTAGCGCTCAGAATGTCCAATTGCAGTTTCTACAGAAAGAGTGTTTCAGAACGGCTCAATCAAAAGTAAGGTTCAACTCTGTTAGTTGAATGCACAGAACAGAAAGAAGTTTCATACAATGCTTCTGTGTAGTTTATATTTGAACATATTCTTTTTTCCACTATTACCCACTTAGCGCTACGAATGTCCAGTTGCATTTTCTACAGACAGAGTGTTTCAAAACTGCTCAATCAAAAGTATGATTTAACTCTGTTAGCTGAATGCTCAGATCAGAAAGAAGTTTCACAGAATGCTTCTGTGTAGTTTATATTTGAATATATTCCTTTTTCCACTACTACTCTCTTAGCACTCCAAATGTCCAGTTGCATTTTCTACAGAAAGAGTGTTCAGATCTGCTCAATCAAAAGTATGGTTTAACTCTGTTAGCTGAATGCACAGATCAGAAAGAAGTTTCACAGAATGATTCTGTGTAGTTTACATTTGGAGACATTCCTTTTTCCACTATTACCCTCTTAGCGCTCAGAATCTCCACTTGCATTTTCTACAGAAAGAGTGTTTCATAACTGCTCAATCAAAAATATGTTTTATCTCTGTTAACTGAATTTACAGATCAGAAATAAGTTTCACAGAATGCATCTGTGTAGTTTTTATTTGAAGATATTTTTTCCCAATGTAGGCCTCTTAGCGCTTAACATGTCCAATTGCAGTTTCTACAGAAAGAGTGTTTCAGAACGGCTCAATCAAAAGAAAGGTTCAACTCTGTTAGTTGAATGCACAGAACAGAAAGAATTTTCACAGAATGCTACTGTGTAGTTTATATTTGAATATATTCCTTTTTCCACTATTACCCTCTTAGCGCTCCCAATGTCCACTTGAATTTTCTACAGAAAGAGTGTTCAGAACTGCGCAATCAAAAGTATGGTTTAACTCTGTTAGCTTAATGAACATATCAGAAATAAGTTTCACACAATGCTTCTGTGTAGTTTTTATTTGAAGATATTATTTTTCCCAATAGAGGCCTCTTAGCGCTCAGAATGTCCAATTGCAGTTTCTACAGAAAGAGTGTTTCAGAAAGGCTCAATCAAAAGTAAGGTTCAACTCTGTTAGTTGAATGCACAGAACAGAAAGAAGTTTCATACAATGCTTCTGTGTAGTTTATATTTGAACATATTCTTTTTTCCACTATTACCCACTTAGCGCTACGAATGTCCAGTTGCATTTTCTACAGACAGAGTGTTTCAAAACTGCTCAATCAAAAGTATGGTTTAACTCTGTTAGCTGAATGCTCAGATCAGAAAGAAGTTTCACAGAATGCTTCTGTGTAGTTTATATTTGAATATATTCCTTTTTCCACTACTACTCTCTTAGCGCTCCAAATGTCCAGTTGCATTTTCTACAGAAAGAGTGTTCAGATCTGCTCAATCAAAAGTATGGTTTAACTCTGTTAGCTGAATGCACAGATCAGAAATAAGTTTCACAGAATGATTCTGTGTAGTTTATATTTGGAGATATTCCTTTTTCCACTATTACCCTCTTAGCGCACTGAATCTCCACTTGCATTTTCTACAGAAAGAGTGTTTCAGAACGGCTCAATCAAAACTAAGGTTCAACTCTTTTAGTTGAACAAACAGAACAGAAAGAAGTTTCACACAATTCTTCTGTGTAGTTTTTATTTGTAGACATTCTTTTTCCCAATATAGGCCTCTTAGCGCTCAGAATGTCCAATTGCAGTTTCTACAGAAAGAGTGTTTCAGAACGGCTCAATCAAAAGTAAGGTTCAACTCTGTTAGTTGAATGCACAGAACAGAAAGAAGTTTCATACAATGCTTCTGTGTAGTTTATATTTGAACATATTCTTTTTTCCACTATTACCCACTTAGCGCTACGAATGTCCAGTTGCATTTTCTACAGACAGAGTGTTTCAAAACTGCTCAATCAAAAGTATGATTTAACTCTGTTAGCTGAATGCTCAGATCAGAAAGAAGTTTCACAGAATGCTTCTGTGTAGTTTATATTTGAATATATTCCTTTTTCCACTACTACTCTCTTAGCACTCCAAATGTCCAGTTGCATTTTCTACAGAAAGAGTGTTCAGATCTGCTCAATCAAAAGTATGGTTTAACTCTGTTAGCTGAATGCACAGATCAGAAAGAAGTTTCACAGAATGATTCTGTGTAGTTTACATTTGGAGACATTCCTTTTTCCACTATTACCCTCTTAGCGCTCAGAATCTCCACTTGCATTTTCTACAGAAAGAGTGTTTCAGAACGGCTCAATCAAAACTAAGTTTCAACTCTTTTAGTTGAACAAACAGAACAGAAAGAAGTTTCACACAATTCTTCTGTGTAGTTTTTATTTGTAGACATTCTTTTTCCCAATATAGGCCTCTTAGCGCTCAGAATGTCCAATTGCAGTTTCTACAGAAAGAGTGTTTCAGAACGGCTCAATCAAAAGTAAGGTTCAACTCTGTTATTTGAATGCACAGAACAGAAAGAAGTTTCATACAATGCTTCTGTGTAGTTTATATTTGAACATATTCTTTTTTCCACTATTACCCACTTAGCGCTACGAATGTCCAGTTGCATTTTCTACAGACAGAGTGTTTCAAAACTGCTCAATCTAAAGTATGATTTAACTCTGTTAGCTGAATGCTCAGATCAGAAAGAAGTTTCACAGAATGCTTCTGTGTAGTTTATATTTGAATATATTCCTTTTTCCACTATTACGCCCTTAGCGCTCCAAATGTCCAGTTGCATTTTCTACAGAAAGAGTGTTCAGATCTGCTCAATCAAAAGTATGGTTTAACTCTGTTAGCTGAATGCACAGATCAGAAAGAAGTTTCACCGAATGATTCTGTGTAGTTTATATTTGAAGACATTCCTTTTTCCACTATTACCCTCTTAGCGCTCCGAATCTCCACTTGCATTTTCTACAAAAACAGTGTTTCATAACTGCTCAATCAAAAATATGTTTTATCTCTGTTAACTGAATTTACAGATCAGAAATAAGTTTCACAGAATGCATCTGTGTAGTTTTTATTTGAAGATATTCTTTTTCCCAATGTAGGCCTCTTAGCGCTTAGCATGTCCAATTGCAGTTTCTACAGAAAGAGTGTTTCAGAACGGCTCAATCAAAAGAAAGGTTCAACTCTGTTAGTTGAATGCACAGAACAGAAAGAATTTTCACAGAATGCTACTGTGTAGTTTATATTTGAATATATTCCTTTTTCCACTATTACCCTCTTAGCGCTCCGAATGTCCACTTGAATTTTCTACAGAAAGAGTGTTCAGAACTGCGCAATCAAAAGTATGGTTTAACTCTGTTAGCTTAATGAACATATCAGAAATAAGTTTCAAAAAATGCTTCTGTGTAGTTTTTATTTGAAGATATTATTTTTCCCAATAGAGGCCTCTTAGCGCTCAGAATGTCCAATTGCAGTTTCTACAGAAAGAGTGTTTCAGAAAGGCTCAATCAAAAGTAAGGTTCAACTCTGTTAGTTGAATGCACAGAACAGAAAGAAGTTTCATACAATGCTTCTGTGTAGTTTATATTTGAACATATTCTTTTTTCCACTATTACCCACTTAGCGCTACGAATGTCCAGTTGCATTTTCTACAGACAGAGTGTTTCAAAACTGCTCAATCAAAAGTATGGTTTAACTCTGTTAGCTGAATGCTCAGATCAGAAAGAAGTTTCACAGAATGCTTCTGTGTAGTTTATATTTGAATATATTCCTTTTTCCACTACTACTCTCTTAGCGCTCCAAATGTCCAGTTGCATTTTCTACAGAAAGAGTGTTCAGATCTGCTCAATCAAAAGTATGGTTTAACTCTGTTAGCTGAATGCACAGATCAGAAATAAGTTTCACAGAATGATTCTGTGTAGTTTATATTTGGAGATATTCCTTTTTCCACTATTACCCTCTTAGCGCTCCGAATCTCCACTTGCATTTTCTACAGAAAGAGTGTTTCAGAACGGCTCAATCAAAACTAAGGTTCAACTCTTTTAGTTGAACAAACAGAACAGAAAGAAGTTTCACACAATTCTTCTGTGTAGTTTTTATTTGTAGACATTCTTTTTCCCAATATAGGCCTCTTAACGCTCAGAATGTCCAATTGCAGTTTCTACAGAAAGAGTGTTTCAGAACGGCTCAATCAAAAGTAAGGTTCAACTCTGTTAGTTGAATGCACAGAACAGAAAGAAGTTTCATACAATGCTTCTGTGTAGTTTATATTTGAACATATTCTTTTTTCCACTATTACCCACTTAGCGCTACGAATGTCCAGTTGCATTTTCTACAGACAGAGTGTTTCAAAACTGCTCAATCAAAGGTATGATTTAACTCTGTTAGCTGAATGCTCAGATCAGAAAGAAGTTTCACAGAATGCTTCTGTGTAGTTTATATTTGAATATATTCCTTTTTCCACTACTACTCTCTTAGCACTCCAAATGTCCAGTTGCATTTTCTACAGAAAGAGTGTTCAGATCTGCTCAATCAAAAGTATGGTTTAACTCTGTTAGCTGAATGCACAGATCAGAAAGAAGTTTCACAGAATGATTCTGTGTAGTTTATATTTGGAGACATTCTTTTTCCACTATTACCCTCTTAGCGCTCAGAATCTCCACTTGCATTTTCTACAGAAAGAGTGTTTCAGAACGGCTCAATCAAAACTAAGTTACAACTCTTTTAGTTGAACAAACTGAACAGAAAGAAGTTTCACACAATTCTTCTGTGTAGTTTTTATTTGTAGACATTCTTTTTCCCATTATAGGCCTCTTAGCGCTCAGAATGTCCAATTGCAGTTTCTACAGAAAGAGTGTTTCAGAACGGCTCAATCAAAAGTAAGGTTCAACTCTGTTAGTTGAATGCACAGAACAGAAAGAAGTTTCATACAATGCTTCTGTGTAGTTTATATTTGAACATATTCTTTTTTCCACTATTACCCACTTAGCGTTACGAATGTCCAGTTGCATTTTCTACAGACAGAGTGTTTCAAAACTGCTCAATCAAAAGTATGGTTTAACTCTGTTAGCTGAATGCTCAGATCAGAAAGAAGTTTCACAGAATGCTTCTGTGTAGTTTATATTTGAATATATTCCTTTTTCCACTATTACGCTCTTAGCGCTCCAAATGTCCAGTTGCATTTTCTACAGAAAGAGTGTTCAGATCTGCTCAATCAAAAGTATGGTTTAACTCTGTTAGCTGAATGCACAGATCAGAAAGAAGTTTCACCGAATGATTCTGTGTAGTTTATATTTGAAGACATTCTTTTTCCACTATTACCCTCTTAGCGCTCCGAATCTCCACTTGCATTTTCTACAAAAAGAGTGTTTCATAACTGCTCAATCAAAAATATGTTTTATCTCTGTTAACTGAATTTACAGATCAGAAATAAGTTTCACAGAATGCATCTGTGTAGTTTTTATTTGAAGATATTTTTTCCCAATGTAGGCCTCTTAGCGCTTAACATGTCCAATTGCAGTTTCTACAGAAAGAGTGTTTCAGAACGGCTCAATCAAAAGAAAGGTTCAACTCTGTTAGTTGAATGCACAGAACAGAAAGAATTTTCACAGAATGCTACTGTGTAGTTTATATTTGAATATATTCCTTTTTCCACTATTACCCTCTTAGCGCTCCCAATGTCCACTTGAATTTTCTACAGAAAGAGTGTTCAGAACTGCGCAATCAAAAGTATGGTTTAACTCTGTTAGCTTAATGAACATATCAGAAATAATTTTCACACAATGCTTCTGTGTAGTTTTTATTTGAAGATATTATTTTTCCCAATAGAGGCCTCTTAGCGCTCAGAATGTCCAATTGCAGTTTCTACAGAAAGAGTGTTTCAGAAAGGCTCAATCAAAAGTAAGGTTCAACTCTGTTAGTTGAATGCACAGAACAGAAAGAAGTTTCATACAATGCTTCTGTGTAGTTTATATTTGAACATATTCTTTTTTCCACTATTACCCACTTAGCGCTACGAATGTCCAGTTGCATTTTCTACAGACAGAGTGTTTCAAAACTGCTCAATCAAAAGTATGGTTTAACTCTGTTAGCTGAATGCTCAGATCAGAAAGAAGTTTCACAGAATGCTTCTGTGTAGTTTATATTTGAATATATTCCTTTTTCCACTACTACTCTCTTAGCGCTCCAAATGTCCAGTTGCATTTTCTACAGAAAGAGTGTTCAGATCTGCTCAATCAAAAGTATGGTTTAACTCTGTTAGCTGAATGCACAGATCAGAAATAAGTTTCACAGAATGATTCTGTGTAGTTTATATTTGGAGATATTCCTTTTTCCACTATTACCCTCTTAGCGCTCCGAATCTCCACTTGCATTTTCTACAGAAAGAGTGTTTCAGAACGGCTCAATCAAAACTAAGGTTCAACTCTTTTAGTTGAACAAACAGAACAGAAAGAAGTTTCACACAATTCTTCTGTGTAGTTTTTATTTGTAGACATTCTTTTTCCCAATATAGGCCTCTTAGCGCTCAGAATGTCCAATTGCAGTTTCTACAGAAAGAGTGTTTCAGAACGGCTCAATCAAAAGTAAGGTTCAACTCTGTTAGTTGAATGCACAGAACAGAAAGAACTTTCATACAATGCTTCTGTGTAGTTTATATTTGAACATATTCTTTTTTCCACTATTACCCACTTAGCGCTACGAATGTCCAGTTGCATTTTCTACAGACAGAGTGTTTCAAAACTGCTCAATCAAAAGTATGATTTAACTCTGTTAGCTGAATGCTCAGATGAGAAAGAAGTTTCACAGAATGCTTCTGTGTAGTTTATATTTGAATATATTCCTTTTTCCACTACTACTCTCTTAGCACTCCAAATGTCCAGTTGCATTTTCTACAGAAAGAGTGTTCAGATCTGCTAAATCAAAAGTATGGTTTAACTCTGTTAGCTGAATGCACAGATCAGAAAAAAGTTTCACAGAATGATTCTGTGTAGTTTATATTTGGAGACATTCCTTTTTCCACTATAACCCTCTTAGCGCTCAGAATCTCCACTTGCATTTTCTACAGAAAGAGTGTTTCAGAACGGCTCAATCAAAACTAAGGTTCAACTCTTTAGTTGAACAAACAGAACAGAAAGAAGTTTCACACAATTCTTCTTTGTAGTTTTTATTTGTAGACATTCTTTTTCCCAATATAGGCCTCTTAGCGCTCAGAATGTCCAATTGCAGTTTCTACAGAAAGAGTGTTTCAGAACGGCTCAATAAAAAGTAAGGTTCAACTCTGTTAGTTGAATGCACAGAACAGAAAGAAGTTTCATACAATGCTTCTGTGTAGTTTATATTTGAACATATTCTTTTTTCCACTATTACCCACTTAGCGCTACGAATGTCCAGTTGCATTTTCTACAGACAGAGTGTTTCAAAACTGCTCAATCAAAAGTATGGTTTAACTCTGTTAGCTGAATGCTCAGATCAGAAAGAAGTTTCACAGAATGCTTCTGTGTAGTTTATATTTGAATATATTACTTTTTCCACTATTACGCTCTTAGCGCTCCAAATGTCCAGTTGCATTTTCTACAGAAAGAGTGTTCAGATCTGCTCAATCAAAAGTATGGTTTAACTCTGTTAGCTGAATGCACAGATCAGAAATAAGTTTCACCGAATGATTCTGTGTAGTTTATATTTGAAGACATTCTTTTTCCACTATTACCCTCTTAGCGCTCCGAATCTCCACTTGCATTTTCTACAAAAAGAGTGTTTCATAACTGCTCAATCAAAAATATGTTTTATCTCTGTTAACTGAATTTACAGATCAGAAATAAGTTTCACAGAATGCATCTGTGTAGTTTTTATTTGAAGATATTTTTTCCCAATGTAGGCCTCTTAGCGCTTAACATGTCCAATTGCAGTTTCTACAGAAAGAGTGTTTCAGAACGGCTCAATCAAAAGAAAGGTTCAACTCTGTTAGTTGAATGCACAGAACAGAAAGAATTTTCACAGAATGCTACTGTGTAGTTTATATTTGAATATATTCCTTTTTCCACTATTACCCTCTTAGCGCTCCCAATGTCCACTTGAATTTTCTACAGAAAGAGTGTTCAGAACTGCGCAATCAAAAGTATGGTTTAACTCTGTTAGCTTAATGAACATATCAGAAATAAGTTTCACACAATGCTTCTGTGTAGTTTTTATTTGAAGATATTATTTTTCCCAATAGAGGCCTCTTAGCGCTCAGAATGTCCAATTGCAGTTTCTACAGAAAGAGTGTTTCAGAAAGGCTCAATCAAAAGTAAGGTTCAACTCTGTTAGTTGAATGCACAGAACAGAAAGAAGTTTCATACAATGCTTCTGTGTAGTTTATATTTGAACATATTCTTTTTTCCACTATTACCCACTTAGCGCTACGAATGTCCAGTTGCATTTTCTACAGACAGAGTGTTTCAAAACTGCTCAATCAAAAGTATGGTTTAACTCTGTTAGCTGAATGCTCAGATCAGAAAGAAGTTTCACAGAATGCTTCTGTGTAGTTTATATTTGAATATATTCCTTTTTCCACTACTACTCTCTTAGCGCTCCAAATGTCCAGTTGCATTTTCTACAGAAAGAGTGTTCAGATCTGCTCAATCAAAAGTATGGTTTAACTCTGTTAGCTGAATGCACAGATCAGAAATAAGTTTCACAGAATGATTCTGTGTAGTTTATATTTGGAGATATTCCTTTTTCCACTATTACCCTCTTAGCGCACCGAATCTCCACTTGCATTTTCTACAGAAAGAGTGTTTCAGAACGGCTCAATCAAAACTAAGGTTCAACTCTTTTAGTTGAACAAACAGAACAGAAAGATGTTTCACACAATTCTTCTGTGTAGTTTTTATTTGTAGACATTCTTTTTCCCAATATAGGCCTCTTAGCGCTCAGAATGTCCAATTGCAGTTTCTACAGAAAGAGTGTTTCAGAACGGCTCAATCAAAAGTAAGGTTCAACTCTGTTAGTTGAATGCACAGAACAGAAAGAAGTTTCATACAATGCTTCTGTGTAGTTTATATTTGAACATATTCTTTTTTCCACTATTACCCACTTAGCGCTACGAATGTCCAGTTGCATTTTCTACAGACAGAGTGTTTCAAAACTGCTCAATCAAAAGTATGATTTAACTCTGTTAGCTGAATGCTCAGATCAGAAAGAAGTTTCACAGAATGCTTCTGTGTAGTTTATATTTGAATATATTCCTTTTTCCACTACTACTCTCTTAGCGCTCCAAATGTCCAGTTGCATTTTCTACAGAAAGAGTGTTCAGATCTGCTCAATCAAAAGTATGGTTTAACTCTGTTAGCTGAATGCACAGATCAGAAAGAAGTTTCACAGAATGATTCTGTGTAGTTTACATTTGGAGACATTCCTTTTTCCACTATTACCCTCTTAGCGCTCAGAATCTCCACTTGCATTTTCTACAGAAAGAGTGTTTCAGAACGGCTCAATCAAAACTAAGTTTCAACTCTTTTAGTTGAACAAACAGAACAGAAAGAAGTTTCACACAATTCTTCTGTGTAGTTTTTATTTGTAGACATTCTTTTTCCCAATATAGGCCTCTTAGCGCTCAGAATGTCCAATTGCAGTTTCTACAGAAAGAGTGTTTCAGAACGGCTCAATCAAAAGTAAGGTTCAACTCTGTTATTTGAATGCACAGAACAGAAAGAAGTTTCATACAATGCTTCTGTGTAGTTTATATTTGAACATATTCTTTTCTCCACTATTACCCACTTAGCGCTACGAATGTCCAGTTGCATTTTCTACAGACAGAGTGTTTCAAAACTGCTCAATCTAAAGTATGATTTAACTCTGTTAGCTGAATGCTCAGATCAGAAAGAAGTTTCACAGAATGCTTCTGTGTAGTTTATATTTGAATATATTCCTTTTTCCACTATTACGCCCTTAGCGCTCCAAATGTCCAGTTGCATTTTCTACAGAAAGAGTGTTCAGATCTGCTCAATCAAAAGTATGGTTTAACTCTGTTAGCTGAATGCACAGATCAGAAAGAAGTTTCACCGAATGATTCTGTGTAGTTTATATTTGAAGACATTCCTTTTTCCACTATTACCCTCTTAGCGCTCCGAATCTCCACTTGCATTTTCTACAAAAACAGTGTTTCATAACTGCTCAATCAAAAATATGTTTTATCTCTGTTAACTGAATTTACAGATCAGAAATAAGTTTCACAGAATGCATCTGTGTAGTTTTTATTTGAAGATATTCTTTTTCCCAATGTAGGCCTCTTAGCGCTTAGCATGTCCAATTGCAGTTTCTACAGAAAGAGTGTTTCAGAACGGCTCAATCAAAAGAAAGGTTCAACTCTGTTAGTTGAATGCACAGAACAGAAAGAATTTTCACAGAATGCTACTGTGTAGTTTATATTTGAATATATTCCTTTTTCCACTATTACCCTCTTAGCGCTCCGAATGTCCACTTGAATTTTCTACAGAAAGAGTGTTCAGAACTGCGCAATCAAAAGTATGGTTTAACTCTGTTAGCTTAATGAACATATCAGAAATAAGTTTCACACAATGCTTCTGTGTAGTTTTTATTTGAAGATATTATTTTTCCCAATAGAGGCCTCTTAGCGCTCAGAATGTCCAATTGCAGTTTCTACAGAAAGAGTGTTTCAGAAAGGCTCAATCAAAAGTAAGGTTCAACTCTGTTAGTTGAATGCACAGAACAGAAAGAAGTTTCATACAATGCTTCTGTGTAGTTTATATTTGAACATATTCTTTTTTCCACTATTACCCACTTAGCGCTACGAATGTCCAGTTGCATTTTCTACAGACAGAGTGTTTCAAAACTGCTCAATCAAAAGTATGGTTTAACTCTGTTAGCTGAATGCTCAGATCAGAAAGAAGTTTCACAGAATGCTTCTGTGTAGTTTATATTTGAATATATTACTTTTTCCACTACTACTCTCTTAGCGCTCCAAATGTCCAGTTGCATTTTCTACAGAAAGAGTGTTCAGATCTGCTCAATCAAAAGTATGGTTTAACTCTGTTAGCTGAATGCACAGATCAGAAATAAGTTTCACAGAATGATTCTGTGTAGTTTATATTTGGAGATATTCCTTTTTCCACTATTACCCTCTTAGCGCTCCGAATCTCCACTTGCATTTTCTACAGAAAAAGTGTTTCAGAACGGCTCAATCAAAACTAAGGTTCAACTCTTTTAGTTGAACAAACAGAACAGAAAGAAGTTTCACACAATTCTTCTGTGTAGTTTTTATTTGTAGACATTCTTTTTCCCAATATAGGCCTCTTAGCGCTCAGAATGTCCAATTGCAGTTTCTACAGAAAGAGTGTTTCAGAACGGCTCAATCAAAAGTAAGGTTCAACTCTGTTAGTTGAATGCACAGAACAGAAAGAAGTTTCATACAATGCTTCTGTGTAGTTTATATTTGAACATATTCTTTTTTCCACTATTACCCACTTAGCGCTACGAATGTCCAGTTGCATTTTCTACAGACAGAGTGTTTCAAAACTGCTCAATCAAAGGTATGATTTAACTCTGTTAGCTGAATGCTCAGATCAGAAAGAAGTTTCACAGAATGCTTCTGTGTAGTTTATATTTGAATATATTCCTTTTTCCACTACTACTCTCTTAGCACTCCAAATGTCCAGTTGCATTTTCTACAGAAAGAGTGTTCAGATCTGCTCAATCAAAAGTATGGTTTAACTCTGTTAGCTGAATGCACAGATCAGAAAGAAGTTTCACAGAATGATTCTGTGTAGTTTATATTTGGAGACATTCCTTTTTCCACTATTACCCTCTTAGCGCTCAGAATCTCCACTTGCATTTTCTACAGAAAGAGTGTTTCAGAACGGCTCAATCAAAACTAAGTTACAACTCTTTTAGTTGAACAAACAGAACAGAAAGAAGTTTCACACAATTCTTCTGTGTAGTTTTTATTTGTAGACATTCTTTTTCCCAATATAGGCCTCTTAGCGCTCAGAATGTCCAATTGCAGTTTCTACAGAAAGAGTGTTTCAGAACGGCTCAATCAAAAGTAAGGTTCAACTCTGTTAGTTGAATGCACAGAACAGAAAGAAGTTTCATACAATGCTTCTGTGTAGTTTATATTTGAACATATTCTTTTTTCCACTATTACCCACTTAGCGTTACGAATGTCCAGTTGCATTTTCTACAGACAGAGTGTTTCAAAACTGCTCAATCAAAAGTATGGTTTAACTCTGTTAGCTGAATGCTCAGATCAGAAAGAAGTTTCACAGAATGCTTCTGTGTAGTTTATATTTGAATATATTCCTTTTTCCACTATTACGCTCTTAGCGCTCCAAATGTCCAGTTGCATTTTCTACAGAAAGAGTGTTCAGATCTGCTCAATCAAAAGTATGGTTTAACTCTGTTAGCTGAATGCACAGATCAGAAAGAAGTTTCACCGAATGATTCTGTGTAGTTTATATTTGAAGACATTCTTTTTCCACTATTACCCTCTTAGCGCTCCGAATCTCCACTTGCATTTTCTACAAAAAGAGTGTTTCATAACTGCTCAATCAAAAATATGTTTTATCTCTGTTAACTGAATTTACAGATCAGAAATAAGTTTCACAGAATGCATCTGTGTAGTTTTTATTTGAAGATATTTTTTCCCAATGTAGGCCTCTTAGCGCTTAACATGTCCAATTGCAGTTTCTACAGAAAGAGTGTTTCAGAACGGCTCAATCAAAAGAAAGGTTCAACTCTGTTAGTTGAATGCACAGAACAGAAAGAATTTTCACAGAATGCTACTGTGTAGTTTATATTTGAATATATTCCTTTTTCCACTATTACCCTCTTAGCGCTCCCAATGTCCACTTGAATTTTCTACAGAAAGAGTGTTCAGAACTGCGCAATCAAAAGTATGGTTTAACTCTGTTAGCTTAATGAACATATCAGAAATAAGTTTCACACAATGCTTCTGTGTAGTTTTTATTTGAAGATATTATTTTTCCCAATAGAGGCCTCTTAGCGCTCAGAATGTCCAATTGCAGTTTCTACAGAAAGAGTGTTTCAGAAAGGCTCAATCAAAAGTAAGGTTCAACTCTGTTAGTTGAATGCACAGAACAGAAAGAAGTTTCATACAATGCTTCTGTGTAGTTTATATTTGAACATATTCTTTTTTCCACTATTACCCACTTAGCGCTACGAATGTCCAGTTGCATTTTCTACAGACAGAGTGTTTCAAAACTGCTCAATCAAAAGTATGGTTTAACTCTGTTAGCTGAATGCTCAGATCAGAAAGAAGTTTCACAGAATGCTTCTGTGTAGTTTATATTTGAATATATTCCTTTTTCCACTACTACTCTCTTAGCGCTCCAAATGTCCAGTTGCATTTTCTACAGAAAGAGTGTTCAGATCTGCTCAATCAAAAGTATGGTTTAACTCTGTTAGCTGAATGCACAGATCAGAAATAAGTTTCACAGAATGATTCTGTGTAGTTTATATTTGGAGATATTCCTTTTTCCACTATTACCCTCTTAGCGCTCCGAATCTCCACTTGCATTTTCTACAGAAAGAGTGTTTCAGAACGGCTCAATCAAAACTAAGGTTCAACTCTTTTAGTTGAACAAACAGAACAGAAAGAAGTTTCACACAATTCTTCTGTGTAGTTTTTATTTGTAGACATTCTTTTTCCCAATATAGGCCTCTTAGCGCTCAGAATGTCCAATTGCAGTTTCTACAGAAAGAGTGTTTCAGAACGGCTCAATCAAAAGTAAGGTTCAACTCTGTTAGTTGAATGCACAGAACAGAAAGAACTTTCATACAATGCTTCTGTGTAGTTTATATTTGAACATATTCTTTTTTCCACTATTACCCACTTAGCGCTACGAATGTCCAGTTGCATTTTCTACAGACAGAGTGTTTCAAAACTGCTCAATCAAAAGTATGATTTAACTCTGTTAGCTGAATGCTCAGATGAGAAAGAAGTTTCACAGAATGCTTCTGTGTAGTTTATATTTGAATATATTCCTTTTTCCACTACTACTCTCTTAGCACTCCAAATGTCCAGTTGCATTTTCTACAGAAAGAGTGTTCAGATCTGCTAAATCAAAAGTATGGTTTAACTCTGTTAGCTGAATGCACAGATCAGAAAAAAGTTTCACAGAATGATTCTGTGTAGTTTATATTTGGAGACATTCCTTTTTCCACTATAACCCTCTTAGCGCTCAGAATCTCCACTTGCATTTTCTACAGAAAGAGTGTTTCAGAACGGCTCAATCAAAACTAAGGTTCAACTCTTTAGTTGAACAAACAGAACAGAAAGAAGTTTCACACAATTCTTCTTTGTAGTTTTTATTTGTAGACATTCTTTTTCCCAATATAGGCCTCTTAGCGCTCAGAATGTCCAATTGCAGTTTCTACAGAAAGAGTGTTTCAGAACGGCTCAATAAAAAGTAAGGTTCAACTCTGTTAGTTGAATGCACAGAACAGAAAGAAGTTTCATACAATGCTTCTGTGTAGTTTATATTTGAACATATTCTTTTTTCCACTATTACCCACTTAGCGCTACGAATGTCCAGTTGCATTTTCTACAGACAGAGTGTTTCAAAACTGCTCAATCAAAAGTATGGTTTAACTCTGTTAGCTGAATGCTCAGATCAGAAAGAAGTTTCACAGAATGCTTCTGTGTAGTTTATATTTGAATATATTCCTTTTTCCACTATTACGCTCTTAGCGCTCCAAATGTCCAGTTGCATTTTCTACAGAAAGAGTGTTCAGATCTGCTCAATCAAAAGTATGGTTTAACTCTGTTAGCTGAATGCACAGATCAGAAAGAAGTTTCACTGAATGATTCTGTGTAGTTTATATTTGAAGACATTCTTTTTCCACTATTACCCTCTTAGCGCTCCGAATCTCCACTTGCATTTTCTACAAAAAGAGTGTTTCATAACTGCTCAATCAAAAATATGTTTTATCTCTGTTAACTGAATTTACAGATCAGAAATAAGTTTCACAGAATGCATCTGTGTAGTTTTTATTTGAAGATATTTTTTCCCAATGTAGGCCTCTTAGCGCTTAGCATGTCCAATTGCAGTTTCTACAGAAAGAGTGTTTCAGAACGGCTCAATCAAAAGAAAGGTTCAACTCTGTTAGTTGAATGCACAGAACAGAAAGAATTTTCACAGAATGCTACTGTGTAGTTTATATTTGAATATATTCCTTTTTCCACTATTACCCTCTTAGCGCTCCGAATGTCCACTTGCATTTTCTACAGAAAGAGTGTTCAGAACTGCGCAATCAAAAGTATGGTTTAACTCTGTTAGCTTAATGAACATATCAGAAATAAGTTTCACACAATGCTTCTGTGTAGTTTTTATTTGAAGATATTATTTTTCCCAATAGAGGCCTCTTAGCGCTCAGAATGTCCAATTGCAGTTTCTACAGAAAGAGTGTTTCAGAAAGGCTCAATCAAAAGTAAGGTTCAACTCTGTTAGTTGAATGCACAGAACAGAAAGAAGTTTCATACAATGCTTCTGTGTAGTTTATATTTGAACATATTCTTTTTTCCACTATTACCCACTTAGCGCTACGAATGTCCAGTTGCATTTTCTACAGACAGAGTGTTTCAAATCTGCTCAATCAAAAGTATGGTTTAACCCTGTTAGCTGAATGCTCAGATCAGAAAGAAGTTTCACAGAATGCTTCTGTGTAGTTTATATTTGAATATATTCCTTTTTCCACTACTACTCTCTTAGCGCTCCAAATGTCCAGTTGCATTTTCTACAGAAAGAGTGTTCAGATCTGCTCAATCAAAAGTATGGTTTAACTCTGTTAGCTGAATGCACAGATCAGAAAGAAGTTTCACAGAATGATTCTGTGTAGTTTATATTTGGAGACATTCCTTTTTCCACTATTACCCTCTTAGCGCTCCGAATCTCCACTTGCATTTTCTACAGAAAGAGTGTTTCAGAACGGCTCAATCAAAACTAAGGTTCAACTCTTTTAGTTGAACAAACAGAACAGAAAGAAGTTTCACACAATTCTTCTGTGTAGTTTTTATTTGTAGACATTCTTTTTCCCAATATAGGCCTCTTAGCGCTCAGAATGTCCAATTGCAGTTTCTACAGAAAGAGTGTTTCAGAACGGCTCAATCAAAAGTAAGGTTCAACTCTGTTAGTTGAATGCACAGAACAGAAAGAAGTTTCATACAATGCTTCTGTGTAGTTTATATTTGAATATATTCTTTTTTCCACTATTACCCACTTAGTGCTACGAATGTCCAGTTGCATTTTCTACAGACAGAGCGTTTCAAAACTGCTCAATCAAAAGTATGGTTTAACTCTGTTAGCTGAATGCTCAGATCAGAATGAAGTTTCACAGAATGCTTCTGTGTAGTTTATATTTGAATATATTCCTTTTTCCACTACTACGCTCTTAGCGCTCCAAATGTCCAGTTGCATTTTCTACAGAAAGAGTGTTCAGATCTGCTCAATCAAAAGTATGGTTTAACTCTGTTAGCTGAATGCACAGATCAGAAAGAAGTTTCACCGAATGTTTCTGTGTAGTTTATATTTGAAGACATTCCTTTTTCCACTATTACCCTCTTAGCGCTCCGAATCTCCACTTGCATTTTCTACAAAAAGAGTGTTTCATAACTGCTCAATCAAAAATATGTTTTATCTCTGTTAACTGAATTTACAGATCAGAAATAAGTTTCACAGAATGCATCTGTGTAGTTTTTATTTGAAGATATTCTTTTTCCCAATGTAGGCCTCTTAGCGCTTAGCATGTCCAATTGCAGTTTCTACAGAAAGAGTGTTTCAGAACGGCTCAATCAACAGTAAGGTTCAACTCTGTTAGTTGAATGCACAGAACAGAAAGAATTTTCACAGAATGCTACTGTGTAGTTTATATTTGAATATATTCCTTTTTCCACTATTACCCTCTTAGCGCTCCGAATGTCGACTTGCATTTTCTACAGAAAGAGTGTTCAGAACTGAGCAATCAAAAGTATGGTTTATCTCTGTTAGCTTAATGAACATATCAGAAATAAGTTTCACACAGTGCTTCTGTGTAGTTTTTATTTGAAGATATTATTTTTCCCAATATAGGCCTCTTAGCGCTCAGAATGTCCAATTGCAGTTTCTACAGAAAGAGTGTTTCAGAAAGGCTCAATCAAAAGTAAGGTTCAACTCTGTTAGTTGAATGCACAGAACAGAAAGAAGTTTCATACAATGCTTCTGTGTAGTTTATATTTGAACATATTCTTTTTTCCACTATTACCCACTTAGCGCTACGAATGTCCAGTTGCATTTTCTACAGACAGAGTGTTTCAAAACTGCTCAATCAAAAGTATGGTTTAACTCTGTTAGCTGAATGCTCAGATCAGAAAGAAGTTTCACAGAATTCTTCTGTGTAGTTTATATTTGAATATATTCCTTTTTCCACTACTACTCTCTTAGCGCTCCAAATGTCCAGTTGCATTTTCTACAGAAAGAGTGTTCAGATCTGCTCAATCAAAAGTATGGTTTAACTCTGTTGGCTGAATGCACAGATCAGAAAGAAGTTTCACAGAATGATTCTGTGTAGTTTATATTTGGAGACATTCCTTTTTCCACTATTACCCTCTTAGCGCTCCGAATCTCCACTTGCATTTTCTACAGAAAGAGTGTTTCAGAACGGCTCAATCAAAACTAAGGTTCAACTCTTTTAGTTGAACAAACAGAACAGAAAGAAGTTTCACACAATTCTTCTGTGTAGTTTTTATTTGTAGACATTCTTTTTCCCAATATAGGCCTCTTAGCGCTCAGAATGTCCAATTGCAGTTTCTACAGAAAGAGTGTTTCAGAACGGCTCAATCAAAAGTAAGGTTCAACTCTGTTAGTTGAATGCACAGAACGGAAAGAAGTTTCATACAATGCTTCTGTGTAGTTTATATTTGAACATATTCTTTTTTTCACTATTACCCACTTAGCGCTACGAATGTCCAGTTGCATTTTCTACAGACAGAGTGTTTCAAAACTGCTCAATCAAAAGTATGGTTTAACTCTGTTAGCTGAATGCTCAGATCAGAAAGAAGTTTCACAGAATGCTTCTGTGTAGTTTATATTTGAATATATTCCTTTTTCCACTATTACGCTCTTAGCGCTCCAAATGTCCAGTTGCATTTTCTACAGAAAGAGTGTTCAGATCTGCTCAATCAAAAGTATGGTTTAACTCTGTTAGCTGAATGCACAGATCAGAAAGAAGTTTCACCGAATGATTCTGTGTAGTTTATATATGAAGACATTCCTTTTACCACTATTACCCTCTTAGCGCTCCGAATCTCCACTTGCATTTTCTACAAAAAGAGTGTTTCATAACTGCTCAATCAAAAATATGTTTTATCTCTGTTAACTGAATTTACAGATCAGAAATAAGTTTCACAGAATGCATCTGTGTAGTTTTTATTTGAAGATATTTTGTTCCCAATGTAGGCCTCTTAGCGCTTAGCATGTCCAATTGCAGTTTCTACAGAAAGAGTGTTTCAGAACGGCTCAATCAAAAGAAAGGTTCAACTCTGTTAGTTGAATGCACAGAACAGAAAGAATTTTCACAGAATGCTACTGTGTAGTTTATATTTGAATATATTCCTTTTTCCACTATTACCCTCTTAGCGCTCCGAAAGTCCACTTGCATTTTCTACAGAAAGAGTGTTCAGAACTGCGCAATCAAAAGTATGGTTTAACTCTGTTAGCTTAAAGAACATATCAGAAATAAGTTTCACACAATGCTTCTGTGTAGTTTTTATTTGAAGATATTATTTTTCCCAATATAGGCCTCTTAGCGCTCAGAATGTCCAATTGCAGTTTCTACAGAAAGAGTGTTTCAGAAAGGCTCAATCAAAAGTAAGGTTCAACTCTGTTAGTTGAATGCACAGAACAGAAAGAAGTTTCATACAATGCTTCTGTGTAGTTTATATTTGAACATATTCTTTTTTCCACTATTACCCACTTAGCGCTACGAATGTCCAGTTGCATTTTCTACAGACAGAGTGTTTCAAAACTGCTCAATCAAAAATATGGTTTAACTCTGTTAGCTGAATGCTCAGATCAGAAAGAACTTTCACAGAATGCTTCTGTGTAGTTTATATTTGAATATATTCCTTTTTCCACTACTACTGTCTTAGCGCTCCAAATGTCCAGTTGCATTTTCTACAGAAAGAGTGTTCAGATCTGCTCAATCAAAAGTATGGTTTAACTCTGTTAGCTGAATGCACAGATCAGAAAGAAGTTTCACAGAATGATTCTGTGTAGTTTATATTTGGAGACATTCCTTTTTCCACTATTACCCTCATAGCGCTCCGAATCTCCACTTGCATTTTCTACAGAAAGAGTGTTTCAGAACGGCTCAATCAAAACTAAGGTTCAACTCTTTTAATTGAACAAACAGAACAGAAAGAAGTTTCACACAATTCTTCTGTGTAGTTTTTATTTGTAGACATTCTTTTTCCCAATATAGGCCTCTTAGCGCTCAGAATGTCCAATTGCAGTTTCTACAGAAAGAGTGTTTCAGAACGGCTCAATCAAAAGTAAGGTTCAACTCTGTTAGTTGAATGCACAGAAGAGAAAGAAGTTTCATACAATGCTTCTGTGTAGTTTATATTTGAACATATTCTTTTTTCCACTATTACCCACTTAGCACTACGAATGTCCAGTTGCATTTTCTACAGACAGACTGTTTCAAAACTGCTCAATCAAAAGTATGGTTTAACTCTGTTAGCTGAATGCTCAGATCAGAAAGAAGTTTCACAGAATGCTTCTGTGTAGTTTATATTTGAATATATTCCTTTTTCCACTATTACGCTCTTAGCGCTCCAAATGTCCAGTTGCATTCTCTACAGAAAGAGTGTTCAGATCTGCTCAATCAAAAGTATGGTTTAACTCTGTTAGCTGAATGCACAGATCAGAAAAAAGTTTCACCGAATGATTCTGTGTAGTTTATATTTGAAGACATTCCTTTTTCCACTATTACCCTCTTAGCGCTCCGAATCTCCACTTGCATTTTCTACAAAAAGAGTGTTTCATAACTGCTCAATCAAAAATATGTTTTATCTCTGTTAACTGAATTTACAGATCAGAAATAAGTTTCACAGAATGCATCTGTGTAGTTTTTATTTGAAGATATTCTTTTTCCCAATGTAGGCCTCTTAGCGCTTAGCATGTCCAATTGCAGTTTCTACAGAAAGAGTGTTTCAGAACGGCTCAATCAGAAGAAAGGTTCAACTCTGTTAGTTGAATGCACAGAACAGAAAGAATTTTCACAGAATGCTACTGTGTAGTTTATATTTGAATATATTCCTTTTTCCACTATTACCCTCTTAGCGCTCCGAATGTCCACTTGCATTTTCTACAGAAAGAGTGTTCAGAACTGCGCAATCAAAAGTATGGTTTAACTCTGTTAGCTTAATGAACATATCAGAAATAAGTTTCACAAAATGCTTCTGTGTAGTTTTTATTTGAAGATATTGTTTTTCCCAATAGAGGCCTCTTAGCGCTCAGAATGTCCAATTGCAGTTTCTACAGAAAGAGTGTTTCAGAAAGGCTCAATCAAAAGTAAGGTTCAACTCTGTTAGTTGAATGCACATTACAGAAAGAAGTTTCATACAATGCTTCTGTGTAGTTTATATTTGAACATATTCTTTTTTCCACTATTACCCACTTAGCGCTACGAATGTCCAGTTGCATTTTCTACAGACAGAGTGTTTCAAAACTGCTCAATCAAAAGTATGGTTTAACTCTGTTAGCTGAATGCTCAGATCAGAAAGAAGTTTCACAGAATGCTTCTGTGTAGTTTATATTTGAATATATTCCTTTTTCCACTACTACTCTCTTAGCGCTCCAAATGTCCAGTTGCATTTTCTACAGAAAGAGTGTTCAGATCTGCTCAATCAAAAGTATGGTTTAACTCTGTTAGCTGAATGCACAGATCAGAAAGAAGTTTCACAGAATGATTCTGTGTAGTTTATATTTGGAGACATTCCTTTTTCCACTATTACCCTCTTAGCGCTCCGAATCTCCACTTGCATTTTCTACAGAAAGAGTGTTTCAGAACGGCTCAATCAAAACTAAGGTTCAACTCTTTTAGTTGAACAAACAGAACAGAAAGAAGTTTCACACAATTCTTCTGTGTAGTTTTTATTTGTAGACATTCTTTTTCCCAATATAGGCCTCTTAGCGCTCAGAATGTCCAATTGCAGTTTCTACAGAAAGAGTGTTTCAGAACGGCTCAATCAAAAGTAAGGTTCAACTCTGTTAGTTGAATGCACAGAACACAAAGAAGTTTCATACAATGCTTCTGTGTAGTTTATATTTGAAAATATTCTTTTTTCCACTATTACCCACTTAGCGCTAAGAACGTCCAGTTGCATTTTCTACAGACAGAGTGTTTCAAAACTGCTCAGTCAAAATTATGGTTTAACTCTGTTAGCTAAATGCTCAGATCAGAAAGAAGTTTCACAGAATGCTTCTGTGTAGTTTATATTTGAATATATTCCTTTTTCCACTACTACG
The DNA here is from genome assembly GCF_028878055.3 of Symphalangus syndactylus. Classification (NCBI taxonomy): domain Eukaryota; kingdom Metazoa; phylum Chordata; class Mammalia; order Primates; family Hylobatidae; genus Symphalangus; species Symphalangus syndactylus. Next base: position 2,788,218 of record NC_072435.2, on the reverse strand, counting down.
CTCTTAGTGCTCCAAATGTCCAGTTGCATTTTCTACAGAAAGAGTGTTCAGATCTGCTCAATCAAAAGTATGGTTTAACTCTTTTAGCTGAATGCACAGATCAGAAAGAAGTTTCACCGAATGATTCTGTTTAGTTTATATTTGAAGACATTACTTTTTCCACTATTACCCCCTTAGCGCTCCGAATCTCCACTTGCATTTTCTACAAAAAGAGTGTTTCATAACTGCTCAATCAAAAATGTGTTTTACCTCTTTTAACTGAATTTATAAATCAGAAATAAGTTTCACAGAATGCATCTGTGTAGTTTTTATATGAAGATATTCTTTTTCCCAATATAGGCCTCTTAGCGCTTAGCATGTCCAATTGCAGTTTCTACAGAAAGAGTGTTTCAGAACGGCTCAATAAAAAGTAAGGTTCAACTCTGTTAGTTGAATGCACAGAACAGAAAGGATTTTCACAGAATGCTACTGTGTAGTTTATTTTTGAATATATTCCTTTTTCCACTATTACCCCCTTAGCGCTCCGAATGTCCATTTGCATTTTCTACAGAAAGAGTGTTCAGAACTGCGCAATCCAAAGTATGGTTTAACTCTGTTAGCTTAATGAACATATCAGTAATAAGTTTCACACAATGCTTCTGTGTAGTTTTTATTTGAAGATATTATTTTTCCCAATATAGGCCTCTTAGCGCTCAGAATGTCCAATTGCAGTTTCTACAGAAAGAGTGTTTCAGAAAGGCTCAATCAAAAGTAAGGTTCAACTCTGTTAGTTGAATGCACAGAACAGAAAGAAGTTTCATACAATGCTTCTGTGTAGTTTATATTTGAACGTATTATTTTTTCCACTATTACCCACTTAGCGCTACGAATGTCCAGTTGCATTTTCTACAGACAGAGTGTTTCAAAACTGCTCAATCAAAAGTATGGTTTAACTCTGTTAGCTGAATGCTCAGATCAGAAAGAAGTTTCACAGAATGCTTCTGTGTAGTTTATATTTGAATATATTCCTTTTTCCACTACTACTCTCTTAGCGCTCCAAATGTCCAGTTGCATTTTCTACAGAAAGAGTGTTCAGATCTGCTCAATCAAAAGTATGGTTTAACTCTGTTAGCTGAATGCACAAATCAGAAAGAAGTTTCACAGAATGATTCTCTGTAGTTTATATTTGGAGACATTCCTTTTTCCACTATTACCCTCTTAGCGCTCCGAATCTCCACTTGCATTTTCTACAGAAAGAGTGTTTCAGAACGGCTCAATCAAAACTAAGGTTCAACTCTTTTAGTTGAACAAACAGAACAGAAAGAAGTTTCACACAATTCTTCTGTGTAGTTTTTATTTGTAGACATTCTTTTTCCCAATATAGGCCTCTTAGCGCTCAGAATGTCCAATTGCAGTTTCTACAGAAAGAGTGTTTCAGAACGGCTCAATCAAAAGTAAGGTTCAACTCTGTTATTTGAATGCACAGAACAGAAAGAAGTTTCATACAATGCTTCTGTGTAGTTTATATTTGAACATATTCTTTTTTCCACTATTACCCACTTAGCGCTACGAATGTCCAGTTGCATTTTCTACAGACAGAGTGTTTCAAAACTGCTCAATCAAAAGTATGGTTTAACTCTGTTAGCTGAATGCTCAGATCAGAAAGAAGTTTCACAGAATGCTTCTGTGTAGTTTATATTTGAATATATTCCTTTTTCCACTATTACGCTCTTAGCGCTCCAAATGTCCAGTTGCATTTTCTACAGAAAGAGTGTTCAGAACTGCTCAATCAAAAGTATGGTTTAACTCTGTTAGCTGAATGCACAGATCAGAAAGAAGTTTCACCGAATGATTCTGTGTAGTTTATATTTGAAGACATTCCTTTTTCCACTATTACCCTCTTAGCGCTCCGAATCTCCACTTGCATTTTCTACAAAAAGAGTGTTTCATAACTGCTCAATCAAAAATATGTTTTATCTCTGTTAACTGAATTTACAGATCAGAAATAAGTTTCACAGAATGCATCTGTGTAGTTTTTATTTGAAGATATTCTTTTTCCCAATGTAGGCCTCTTAGCGCTTAGCATGTCCAATTGCAGTTTCTACAGAAAGAGTGTTTCAGAACGGCTCAATCAGAAGAAAGGTTCAACTCTGTTAGTTGAATGCACAGAACAGAAAGAATTTTCACAGAATGCTACTGTGTAGTTTATATTTGAATATATTACTTTTTCCACTATTACCCTCTTAGCGCTCCGAATGTCCACTTGCATTTTCTACAGAAAGAGTGTTCAGAACTGCGCAATCAAAAGTATGGTTTAACTCTGTTAGCTTAATGAACATATCAGAAATAAGTTTCACAAAATGCTTCTGTGTAGTTTTTATTTGAAGATATTATTTTTCCCAATAGAGGCCTCTTAGCGCTCAGAATGTCCAATTGCAGTTTCTACAGAAAGAGTGTTTCAGAAAGGCTCAATCAAAAGTAAGGTTCAACTCTGTTAGTTGAATGCACAGAACAGAAAGAAGTTTCATACAATGCTTCTGTGTAGTTTATATTTGAACATATTCTTTTTTCCACTATTACCCACTTAGCGCTACGAATGTCCAGTTGCATTTTCTACAGACAGAGTGTTTCAAAACTGCTCAATCAAAAGTATGGTTTAACTCTGTTAGCTGAATGCTCAGATCAGAAAGAAGTTTCACAGAATCCTTCTGTGTAGTTTATATTTGAATATATTCCTTTTTCCACTACTACTCTCTTAGCGCTCCAAATGTCCAGTTGCATTTTCTACAGAAAGAGTGTTCAGATCTGCTCAATCAAAAGTATGGTTTAACTCTGTTAGCTGAATGCACAGATCAGAAAGAAGTTTCACAGAATGATTCTGTGTAGTTTATATTTGGAGACATTCCATTTTCCACTATTACCCTCTTAGTGCTCCGAATCTCCACTTGCCTTTTCAACAGAAAGAGTGTTTCAGAACGGCTCAATCAAAACTAAGGTTCAACTCTTTTAGTTGAACAAACAGAACAGAAAGAAGTTTCACACAATTCTTCTGTGTAGTTTTTTTTTGTAGACATTCTTTTTCCCAATATAGGCCTCTTAGCGCTCAGAATGTCCAATTGCAGTTTCTACAGAAAGAGTGTTTCAGAACGGCTCAATCAAAAGTAAGGTTCAACTCTGTTAGTTGAATGCACAGAACAGAAAGAAGTTTCATACAATGCTTCTGTGTAGTTTATATTTGAACATATTCTTTTTTCCACTATTACCCATTTAGCGCTACGAATGCCCAGTTGCATTTTCTACAGACAGAGTGTTTCAAAACTGCTCAATCAAAAGTATGGTTTAACTCCGTAAGCTGAATGCTCAGATGAGAAAGAAGTTTCACAGAATGCTTCTGTGTAGTTTATATTTGAATATATTACTTTTTCCACTACTACGCTCTTAGCGCTCCAAATGTCCAGTTGCATTTTCTACAGAAAGAGTGTTCAGATCTGCTCAATCAAAAGTATGGTTTAACTCTGTTAGCTGAATGCACAGATCAGAAAGAAGTTTCACCGAATGATTCTGTGTAGTTTATATTTGAAGACATTCCTTTTTCCACTATTACCCTCTTAGCGCTCCGAATCTCCACTTGCATTTTCTACAAAAAGAGTGTTTCATAACTGCTCAATCAAAAATATGTTTTACCTCTTTTAACTGAATTTACAGATCAGAAATAAGTTTCACAGAATGCATCTGTGTAGTTTTTATATGAAGATATTCTTTTTCCCAATATAGGCCTCTTAGCGCTTAGCATGTCCAATTGCAGTTTCTACAGAAAGAGTGTTTCAGAACGGCTCCATCAAAAGTAAGGTTCAACTCTGTTAGTTGAATGCACAGAACAGAAAGAATTTTCACAGAATGCTACTGTGTAGTTTATATTTGAATATATTCCTTTTTCCACTATTACCCTCTTAGCGCTACGAATGTCCATTTGCATTTTCTACAGAAAGAGTGTTCAGAACTGCGCAATCCAAAGTATGGTTTAACTCTGCTAGCTTAATGAACATATCAGTAATAAGTTTCACACAATGCTTCTGTGTAGTTTTTATTTGAAGATATTATTTTTCCCAATATAGGCCTCTTAGCGCTCAGAATGTCCAATTGCAGTTTCTACAGAATGAGTGTTTCAGAAAGGCTCAATCAAAAGTAAGGTTCAACTCTGTTAGTTGAATGCACAGAACAGAAAGAAGTTTCATACAATGCTTCTGTGTAGTTTATATTTGAACGTATTCTTTTTTCCACTATTACCCACTTAGCGCTACGAATGTCCAGTTGCATTTTCTACAGACAGAGTGTTTCAAAACTGCTCAATCAAAAGTATGGTTTAACTCTGTTAGCTGAATGCTCAGATCAGAAAGATGTTTCACAGAATGCTTCTGTGTAGTTTATATTTGAATATATTCTTTTTCCACTACTACTCTCTTAGCGCTCCAAATGTCCAGTTGCATTTTCTACAGAAAGAGTGTTCAGATCTGCTCAATCAAAAGTATTTTTTAACTCTGTTAGCTGAATGCACAGATCAGAAAGAAGTTTCACAGAATGATTCTGTGTAGTTTATATTTGGAGACATTCCTTTTTCCACTATTACCCTCTTAGCGCTCCGAATCTCCACTTGCATTTTCTACAGAAAGAGTGTTTCAGAACGGCTCAATCAAAACTAAGGTTCAACTCTTTTAGTTGAACAAACAGAACAGAAAGAAGTTTCACACAATTCTTCTGTGTAGTTTTTATTTGTAGACATTCTTTTTCCCATATAGGCCTCTTAGCGCTCAGAATGTCCAATTGCAGTTTCTACAGAAAGAGTGTTTCAGAACGGCTCAATCAAAAGTAAGGTTCAACTCTGTTATTTGAATGCACAGAACAGAAAGAAGTTTCATACAATGTTTCTGTGTAGTTTATATTTGAACATATTCTTTTTTCCACTATTACCCACTTAGCGCTACGAATGTCCAGTTGCATTTTCTAAAGACAGAGTGTTTCAAAACTGCTCAATCAAAAGTATGGTTTAACTCTGTTAGCTGAATGCTCAGATCAGAAAGAAGTTTCACAGAATGCTTCTGTGTAGTTTATATTTGAATATATTCCTTTTTCCACTATTACGCTCTTAGCGCTCCAAATGTCCAGTTGCATTTTCTACAGAAAGAGTGTTCAGATCTACTCAATCAAAAGTATGGTTTAACTCTGTTAGCTGAATGCACAGATCAGAAAGAAGTTTCACCGAATGATTCTGTGTAGTTTATATTTGAAGACATTCCTTTTTCCACTATTACCCTCTTAGCGCTCCGAATCTCCACTTGCATTTTCTACAAAAAGAGTGTTTCATAACTGCTCAATCAAAAATATGTTTTATCTCTGTTAACTGAATTTACAGATCAGAAATAAGTTTCACAGAATGCATCTGTGTAGTTTTTATTTGAAGATATTCTTTTTCCCAATGTAGGCCTCTTAGCGCTTAGCATGTCCAATTGCAGTTTCTACAGAAAGAGTGTTTCAGAACGGCTCAATCAAAAGAAAGGTTCAACTCGGTTAGTTGAATGCACAGAACAGAAAGAATTTTCACAGAATGCTACTGTGTAGTTTATATTTGAATATATTCCTTTTTCCACTATTACCCTCTTAGCGCTCCGAATGTCCACATGCATTTTCTACAGAAAGAGTGTTCAGAACTGCGCAATCCAAAGTATGGTTTAACTCTGCTAGCTTAATGAACATATCAGTAATAAGTTTCACACAATGCTTCTGTGTAGTTTTTATTTGAAGATATTATTTTTCCCAATATAGGCCTCTTAGCGCTCAGAATGTCCAATTGCAGTTTCTACAGAATGAGTGTTTCAGAAAGGCTCAATCAAAAGTAAGGTTCAACTCTGTTAGTTGAATGCACAGAACAGAAAGAAGTTTCATACAATGCTTCTGTGTAGTTTATATTTGAACGTATTCTTTTTTCCACTATTACCCACTTAGCGCTACGAATGTCCAGTTGCATTTTCTACAGACAGAGTGTTTCAAAACTGCTCAATCAAAAGTATGGTTTAACTCTGTTAGCTGAATGCTCAGATCAGAAAGATGTTTCACAGAATGCTTCTGTGTAGTTTATATTTGAATATATTCTTTTTCCACTACTACTCTCTTAGCGCTCCAAATGTCCAGTTGCATTTTCTACAGAAAGAGTGTTCAGATCTGCTCAATCAAAAGTATTTTTTAACTCTGTTAGCTGAATGCACAGATCAGAAAGAAGTTTCACAGAATGATTCTGTGTAGTTTATATTTGGAGACATTCCTTTTTCCACTATTACCCTCTTAGCGCTCCGAATCTCCACTTGCATTTTCTACAGAAAGAGTGTTTCAGAACGGCTCAATCAAAACTAAGGTTCAACTCTTTTAGTTGAACAAACAGAACAGAAAGAAGTTTCACACAATTCTTCTGTGTAGTTTTTATTTGTAGACATTCTTTTTCCCATATAGGCCTCTTAGCGCTCAGAATGTCCAATTGCAGTTTCTACAGAAAGAGTGTTTCAGAACGGCTCAATCAAAAGTAAGGTTCAACTCTGTTATTTGAATGCACAGAACAGAAAGAAGTTTCATACAATGTTTCTGTGTAGTTTATATTTGAACATATTCTTTTTTCCACTATTACCCACTTAGCGCTACGAATGTCCAGTTGCATTTTCTAAAGACAGAGTGTTTCAAAACTGCTCAATCAAAAGTATGGTTTAACTCTGTTAGCTGAATGCTCAGATCAGAAAGAAGTTTCACAGAATGCTTCTGTGTAGTTTATATTTGAATATATTCCTTTTTCCACTATTACGCTCTTAGCGCTCCAAATGTCCAGTTGCATTTTCTACAGAAAGAGTGTTCAGATCTGCTCAATCAAAAGTATGGTTTAACTCTGTTAGCTGAATGCACAGATCAGAAAGAAGTTTCACCGAATGATTCTGTGTAGTTTATATTTGAAGACATTCCTTTTTCCACTATTACCCTCTTAGCGCTCCGAATCTCCACTTGCATTTTCTACAAAAAGAGTGTTTCATAACTGCTCAATCAAAAATATGTTTTATCTCTGTTAACTGAATTTACAGATCAGAAATAAGTTTCACAGAATGCATCTGTGTAGTTTTTATTTGAAGATATTCTTTTTCCCAATGTAGGCCTCTTAGCGCTTAGCATGTCCAATTGCAGTTTCTACAGAAAGAGTGTTTCAGAACGGCTCAATCAAAAGAAAGGTTCAACTCTGTTAGTTGAATGCACAGAACAGAAAGAATTTTCACAGAATGCTACTGTGTAGTTTATATTTGAATATATTCCTTTTTCCACTATTACCCTCTTAGCGCTCCGAATGTCCACTTGCATTTTCTACAGAAAGAGTGTTCAGAACTGCGCAATCAAAAGTATGGTTTAACTCTGTTAGCTTAATGAACATATCAGAAATAAGTTTCACACAATACTTCTGTGTAGTTTTTATTTGAAGATATTATTTTTCCCAATATAGGCCTCTTAGCGCTCAGAATGTCCAATTGCAGTTTCTACAGAAAGAGTGTTTCAGAAAGGCTCAATCAAAAGTAAGGTTCAACTCTGTTAGTTGAATGCACGGAACAGAAAGAAGTTTCATACAATGCTTCTGTGTAGTTTATATTTGAACATATTCTTTTTTCCACTATTACCAACTTAGCGCTACGAATGTCCAGTTGCATTTTCTACAGACAGAGTGTTTCAAAACTGCTCAATCAAAAGTATGGTTTAACTCTGTTAGCTGAATGCTCAGATCAGAAAGAAGTTTCACAGAATGCTTCTGTGTAGTTTATAATTGAATATATTCCTTTTTCCACTACTACTCTCTTAGCGCTCCAAATGTCCAGTTGCATTTTCTACAGAAAGAGTGTTCAGATCTGCTCAATCAAAAGTATGGTTTAACTCTGTTAGCTGAATGCACAGATCAGAAAGAAGTTTCACAGAATGATTCTGTGTAGTTTATATTTGGAGACATTCCTTTTTCCACTATTACCCTCTTAGCGCTCCAAATCTCCACTTGCATTTTCTACAGAAAGAGTGTTTCAGAACGGCTCAATCAAAACTAAGGTTCAACTCTTTTAGTTGAACAAACAGAACAGAAAGAAGTTTCACACAATTCTTCTGTGTAGTTTTTATTTGTAGACATTCTTTTTCCAAATATAGGCCTCTTAGCGCTCAGAATGTCCAATTGCAGTTTCTACAGAAAGAGTGTTTCAGAACGGCTCAATCAAAAGTAAGGTTCAACTCTGTTAGTTGAATGCACAGAACAGAAAGAAATTTCATACAATGCTTCTGTGTAGTTTATATTTGAACATATTCTTTTTTCCACTATTACCCACTTAGCGCTACGAATGTCCAGTTGCATTTTCTACAGACCGAGTGTTTCAAAACTGCTCAATCAAAAGTATGGTTTAACTCTGTTAGCTGAATGCTCAGATCAGAAAGAAGTTTCACAGAATGCTTCTGTGTAGTTTATATTTGAATATATTCCTTTTTCCACTATTACGCTCTTAGCGCTCCAAATGTCCAGTTGCATTTTCTACAGAAAGAGTGTTCAGATCTGCTCAATCAAAAGTATGGTTTAACTCTGTTAGCTGAATGCACAGATCAGAAAGATGTTTCACCGAATGATTCTGTGTAGTTTATATTTGAAGACATTCTTTTTCCACTATTACCCTCTTAGCGCTCCGAATCTCCACTTGCATTTTCTACAAAAAGAGTGTTTCATAACTGCTCAATCAAAAATATGTTTTATCTCTGTTAACTGAATTTACAGATCAGAAATAAGTTTCACAGAATGCATCTGTGTAGTTTTTATTTGAAGATATTCTTTTTCCCAATGTAGGCCTCTTAGCGCTTAGCATGTCCAATTGCAGTTTCTACAGAAAGAGTGTTTCAGAACGGCTCAATCAAAAGAAAGGTTCAACTCTGTTAGTTGAATGCACAGAACAGAAAGAATTTTCACAGAATTCTACTGTGTAGTTTATATTTGAATATATTCCTTTTTCCACTATTACCCTCTTAGCGCTCCGAATGTCCACTTGCATTTTCTACAGAAAGAGTGTTCAGAACTGCGCAATCAAAAGTATGGTTTAACTCTGTTAGCTTAATGAACATATCAGAAACAAGTTTCACACAGTGCTTCTGTGTAGTTTTTATTTGAAGATATTATTTTTCCCAATATAGGCCTCTTAGCGCTCAGAATGTCCAATTGCAGTTTCTACAGAAAGAGTGTTTCAGAAAGGCTCAATCAAATGTAAGGTTCAACTCTGTTAGTTGAATGCACAGAACAGAAAGAAGTTTCATACAATGCTTCTGTGTAGTTTATATTTGAACATATTCTTTTTTCCACTATTACCCACTTAGCGCTACGAATGTCCAGTTGCATTTTCTACAGACAGAGTGTTTCAAAACTGCTCAATCAAAAGTATGGTTTAACTCTGTTAGCTGAATGCTCAGATCAGAAAGAAGTTTCACAGAATGCTTCTGTGTAGTTTATATTTGAATATATTCCTTTTTCCACTATTACGCTCTTAGCGCTCCAAATGTCCAGTTGCATTTTCTACAGAAAGAGTGTTCAGATCTGCTCAATCAAAAGTATGGTTTAACTCTGTTTGCTGAATGCACAGATCAGAAAGAAGTTTCACCGAATGATTCTGTGTAGTTTATATTTGAAGACATTCCTTTTTCCACTATTACCCTCTTAGCGCTCCGAATCTCCACTTGCATTTTCTACAAAAAGTGTGTTTCATAACTGCTCAATCAAAAATATGTTTTATCTCTGTTAACTGAATTTACAGATCAGAAATAAGTTTCACAGAATGCATCTGTGTAGTTTTTATTTGAAGATATTCTTTTTCCCAATGTAGGCCTCTTAGCGCTTAGCATGTCCAATTGCAGTTTCTACAGAAAGAGTGTTTCAGAACGGCTCAATCAGAAGAAAGGTTCAACACTGTTAGTTGAATGCACAGAACAGAAAGAATTTTCACAGAATGCTACTGTGTAGTTTATATTTGAATATATTCCTTTTTCCACTATTACCCTCTTAGCGCTCCGAATGTCCACTTGCATTTTCTACAGAAAGAGTGTTCAGAACTGCGCAATCAAAAGTATGGTTTAACTCTGTTAGCTTAATGAACGTATCAGAAATAAGTTTCACAAAATGCTTCTGTGTAGTTTTTATTTGAAGATATTATTTTTCCCAATATAGGCCTCTTAGCGCTCAGAATGTCCAATTGCAGTTTCTACAGAAAGAGTGTTTCAGAAAGGCTCAATCAAAAGTAAGGTTCAACTATGTTAGTTGAATGCACAGAACAGAAAGTAGTTTCATACAATGCTTCTGTGTAGTTTATATTTGAACATATTCTTTTTTCCACTATTACCCACTTAGCGCTACGAATGTCCAGTTGCATTTTCTACAGACAGAGTGTTTCAAAACTGCTCAATCAAAAGTATGGTTTAACTCTGTTAGCTGAATGCTCAGATCAGAAAGAAGTTTCACAGAATGCTTCTGTGTAGTTTATATTTGAATATATTCCTTTTTCCACTACTACTCTCTTAGCGCTCCAAATGTCCAGTTGCATTTTCTACAGAAAGAGTGTTCAGATCTGCTCAATCAAAAGTATGGTTTAACTCTGTTAGCTGAATGCACAGATCAGAAAGAAGTTTCACAGAATGATTCTGTGTAGTTTATATTTGGAGACATTCCTTTTTCCACTATTACCCTCTTAGCGCTCCGAATCTCCACTTGCATTTTCTACAGAAAGAGTGTTTCAGAACGGCTCAATCAAAACTAAGGTTCAACTCTTTTAGTTGAACAAACAGAACAGAAAGAAGTTTCACACAATTATTCTGTGTAGTTTTTATTTGTAGACATTCTTTTTCCCAATATAGGCCTCTTAGCGCTCAGAATGTCCAATTGCAGTTTCTACAGAAAGAGTGTTTCAGAACGGCTCAATCAAAAGTAAGGTTCAACTCTGTTAGTTGAATGCACAGAACAGAAAGAAGTTTCATACAATGCTTCTGTGTAGTTTATATTTGAACATATTCTTTTTTCCACTATTACCCACTTAGCGCTACGAACGTCCAGTTGCATTTTCTACAGACAGAGTGTTTCAAAACTGCTCAATCAAAAGTATGGTTTAACTCTGTTAGCTAAATGCTCAGATCAGAAAGAAGTTTCACAGAATGCTTCTGTGTAGTTTATATTTGAATATATTCCTTTTTCCACTACTACGCTCTTAGTGCTCCAAATGTCCAGTTGCATTTTCTACAGAAAGAGTGTTCAGATCTGCTCAATCAAAAGTATGGTTTAACTCTTTTAGCTGAATGCACAGATCAGAAAGAAGTTTCACCGAATGATTCTGTGTAGTTTATATTTGAAGACATTCCTTTTTCCACTCTTACCCTCTTAGCGCTCCGAATCTCCACTTGCATTTTCTACAAAAAGAGTGTTTCATAACTGCTCAATCAAAAATATGTTTTATCTCTGTTAACTGAATTTACAGATCAGAAATAAGTTTCACAGAATGCATCTGTGTAGTTTTCATTTGAAGATATTCTTTTTCCCAATGTAGGCCTCTTAGCGCTTAGCATGTCCAATTGCAGTTTCTACAGAAAGAGTGTTTCAGGACGGCTCAATCAAAAGTAAGGTTCAACTCTGTTCGTTGAATGCACAGAACAGAAAGAATTTTCACAGAATGCTACTGTGTAGTTTATATTTGAATATATTCCTTTTTCCACTATTACCCTCTTAGCGCTCCGAATGTCCACTTGCATTTTCTACAGAAAGAGTGTTCAGAAATGCGCAATCAATAGTATGGTTTAACTCTGTTAGCTTAATGAACATATCAGAAATAAGTTTCACACAATGCCTCTGTGTAGTTTTTATTTGAAGATATTATTTTTCCCAATATATGCCTCTTAGCGCTCAGAATGTCCAATTGCAGTTTCTACAGAAAGAGTGTTTCAGAAAGGCTCAATCAAAAGTAAGGTTCAACTCTGTTAGTTGAATGCACAGAATAGAAAGAAGTTTCATACAATGCTTCTGTGTAGTTTATATTTGAACATATTCTTTTTTCCACTATTACCCACTTAGCGCTACGAATGTCCAGTTGCATTTTCTACAGACAGAGTGTTTCAAAACTGCTCAATCAAAAGTATGGTTTAACTCTGTTAGCTGAATGCTCAGATCAGAAAGAAGTTTCACAGAATGCTTCTGTGTAGTTTATATTTGAATATATTCCTTTTTCCACTACTACCCTCTTAGCGCTCCAAATGTCCAGTTGCATTTTCTACAGAAAGAGTGTTCAGATCTGCTCAATCAAAAGCATGGTTTAACTCTGTTAGCTGAATGCACAGATCAGAAAGAAGTTTCACAGAATGATTCTGTGTAGTTTATATTTGGAGACATTCCATTTTCCACTATTACCCTCTTAGCGCTCCGAATCTCCACTTGCATTTTCTACAGAAAGAGTGTTTCAGAACGGCTCAATCAAAACTAAGGTTCAACTCTTTTAGTTGAACAAACAGAACAGAAAGAAGTTTCACACAATTCTTCTGTGTAGTTTTTTTTTTGTAGATATTCTTTTTCCCAATATAGGCCTCTTAGCGCTCAGAATGTCCTATTGCAGTTTCTACAGAAAGAGTGTTTCAGAACGGCTCAATCAAAAGTAAGGTTCAACTCTGTTAGTTGAATGCACAGAACAGAAAGAAGTTTCATACAATGCTTCTATGTAGTTTATATTTGAACATATTCTTTTTTCCACTATTACCCACTTAGTGCTACGAATGCCCAGTTGCATTTTCTACAGACAGAGTGTTTCAAAACTGCTCAATCAAAAGTATGCTTTAACTCTGTTAGCTGAATGCTCAGATCAGAAAGAAGTTTCACAGAATGCTTCTGTGTAGTTTATATTTGAATATATTCCTTTTTCCACTACTACGCTCTTAGCGCTCCAAATGTCCAGTTGCATTTTCTACAGAAAGAGTGTTCAGATCTGCTCAATCAAAAGTATGGTTTAACTCTGTTAGCTGAATGCACAGATCAGAAAGAAGTTTCACCGAATGATTCTGTGTAGTTTATATTTGAAGACATTCCTTTTTCCACTATTACCCTCTTAGCGCTCCGAATCTCCACTTGCATTTTCTACAAAAAGAGTGTTTCATAACTGCTCAATCAAAAATATGTTTTATCTCTTTTAACTGAATTTACAGATCAGAAATAAGTTTCACAGAATGCATCTGTGTAGTTTTTATATGAAGATATTCTTTTTCCCAATATAGGCCTCTTAGCGCTTAGCATGTCCAATTGCAGTTTCTACAGAAAGAGTGTTTCAGAATGGCTCAATCAAAAGTAAGGTTCAACTCTGTTAGTTGAATGCACAGAACAGAAAGAATTTTCACAGAATGCTACTGTGTAGTTTATATTTGAATATATTCCTTTTTCCACTATTACCCTCTTAGCGCTCCGAATGTCCATTTGCATTTTCTACAGAAAGAGTGTTCAGAACTGCGCAATCCAAAGTATGGTTTAACTCTGTTAGCTTAATGAACATATCAGTAATAAGTTTCACACAATGCTTCTGTGTAGTTTTTATTTGAAGATATTATTTTTCCCAATATAGGCCTCTTAGCGCTCAGAATGTCCAATTGCAGTTTCTACAGAAAGAGTTTTTCAGAAAGGCTCAATCAAAAGTAAGGTTCAACTCTGTTAGTTGAATGCACAGAACAGAAAGAAGTTTCATACAATGCTTCTGTGTAGTTTATATTTGAACGTATTCTTTTTTCCACTATTACCCACTAAGCGCTACGAATGTCCAGTTGCATTTTCTACAGACAGAGTGTTTCAAAACTGCTCAATCAAAAGTATGGTTTAACTCTGTTAGCTGAATGCTCAGATCAGAAAGAAGTTTCACAGAATGCTTCTGTGTAGTTTATATTTGAATATATTCCTTTTTCCACTACTACTCTCTTAGCGCTCCAAATGTCCAGTTGCATTTTCTACAGAAAGAGTGTTCAGATCTGCTCAATCAAAAGTATGGTTTAACTCTGTTAGCTGAATGCACAGATCAGAAAGAAGTTTCACAGAATGATTCTGTGTAGTTTATATTTGGAGACATTCCTTTTTCCACTATTACCCTCTTAGCGCTCCGAATCTCCACTTGCATTTTCTACAGAAAGAGTGTTTCAGAACGGCTCAATCAAAACTAAGGTTCAACTCTTTTAGTTGAACAAACAGAACAGAAAGAAGTTTCACACAATTCTTCTGTGTAGTTTTTATTTGTAGACATTCTTTTTCCCAATATAGGCCTCTTAGCGCTCAGAATGTCCAATTGCAGTTTCTACAGAAAGAGTGTTTCAGAACGGCTCAATCAAAAGTAAGGTTCAACTCTGTTATTTGAATGCACAGAACAGAAAGAAGTTTCATACAATGATTCTGGGTAGTTTATATTTGAACATATTCTTTTTTCCACTATTACCCACTTAGCGCTACGAATGTCCAGTTGCATTTTCTACAGACAGAGTGTTTCAAAACTGCTCAATCAAAAGTATGGTTTAACTCTGTTAGCTGAATGCTCAGATCAGAAAGAAGTTTCACAGAATGCTTCTGTGTAGTTTATATTTGAATATATTCCTTTTTCCACTATTACGCTTTTAGCGCTCCAAATGTCCAGTTGCATTTTCTACAGAAAGAGTGTTCAGATCTGCTCAATCAAAAGTATGGTTTAACTCTGTTAGCTGAATGCACAGATCAGAAAGAAGTTTCACCGAATGATTCTGTGTAGTTTATATTTGAAGACATTCCTTTTTCCACTATTACCCTCTTAGCGCTCCGAATCTCCACTTGCATTTTCTACAAAAAGAGTGTTTCATAACTGCTCAATCAAAAATATGTTTTATCTCTGTTAACTGAATTTACAGATCAGAAATAAGTTTCACAGAATGCATCTGTGTAGTTTTTATTTGAAGATATTCTTTTTCCCAATGTAGGCCTCTTAGCGCTTAGCATGTCCAATTGCAGTTTCTACAGAAAGAGTGTTTCAGAACGGCTCAATCAAAAGAAAGGTTCAACTCTGTTAGTTGAATGCACAGAACAGAAAGAATTTTCACAGAATGCTACTGTGTAGTTTATATTTGAATATATTCCTTTTTCCACTATTACCCTCTTAGCGCTCCGAATGTCCACTTGCATTTTCTACAGAAAGAGTGTTCAGAACTGCGCAATCAAAAGTATGGTTTAACTCTGTTAGCTTAATGAACATATCAGAAATCAGTTTCACACAATGCTTCTGTGTAGTTTTTATTCGAAGATATTATTTTTCCCAATATAGGCCTCTTAGCGCTCAGAATGTCCAATTGCAGTTTCTACAGAAAGAGTGTTTCAGAAAGGCTCAATCAAAAGTAAGGTTCAACTCTGTTAGTTGAATGCACAGAACAGAAAGAAGTTTCATACAATGCTTCTGTGTAGTTTATATTTGAACATATTCTTTTTTCCACTATTACCCACTTAGCGCTACGAATGTCCAGTTGCATTTTCTACAGACAGAGTGTTTCAAAACTGCTCAATCAAAAGTATGGTTTAATTCTGTTAGCTGAATGCCCAGATCAGAAAGAAGTTTCACAGAATGCTTCTGTGTAGTTTATATTTGAATATATTCCTTTTTCCACTACTATTCTCTTAGCGCTCCAAATGTCCAGTTGCATTTTCTACAGAAAGAGTGTTCAGATCTGCTCAATCAAAAGTATGGTTTAACTCTGTTAGCTGAATGCACAGATCAGAAAGAAGTTTCACAGAATGATTCTGTGTAGTTTATATTTGGAGACATTCCTTTTTCCACTATTACCCTCTTAGCGCTCCGAATCTTCACTTGCATTTTCTACAGAAAGAGTGTTTCAGAACGGCTCAATCAAAACTAAGGTTCAACTCTTTTAATTGAACAAACAGAACAGAAAGAAGTTTCACACAATTCTTCTGTGTAGTTTTTATTTGTAGACATTCTTTTTCCCAATATAGGCCTCTTAGCGCTCAGAATGTCCAATTGCAGTTTCTACAGAAAGAGTGTTTCAGAACAGCTCAATCAAAAGTAAGGTTCAACTCTGTTAGTTGAATGCACAGAACAGAAAGATGTTTCATACAATGCTTCTGTGTGTTTATATTTGAACATATTCTTTTATCCACTATTACCCACTTAGCGCTACGAATGTCCAGTTGCATTTTCTACAGACAGAGTGTTTCAAAACTGCTCAATCAAAAGTATGGTTTAACTCTGTTAGCTGAATGCTCAGATCAGAAAGAAGTTTCACAGAATGCTTCTGTGTAGTTTATATTTGAATATATTCCTTTTTCCACTATTACGCTCTTAGCTTTCCAAATGTCCACTTGCATTTTCTACAGAAAGAGTGTTCAGATCTGCTCAATCAAAAGTATGGTTTAACTCTGTTAGCTGAATGCACAGATCAGAAAAAAGTTTCACCGAATGATTCTGTGTAGTTTATATTTGAAGACATTCCTTTTTCCACTATTACCCTCTTAGCGCTCCGAATCTCCACTTGCATTTTCTACAAAAAGAGTGTTTCATAACTGCTCAATCAAAAATATGTTTTATCTCTGTTAACTGAATTTACAGATCAGAAATAAGTTTCACAGAATGCATCTGTGTAGTTTTTATTTGAAGATATTCTTTTTCCCAATGTAGGCCTCTTAGCGCTTAGCATGTCCAATTGCAGTTTCTACAGAAAGAGTGTTTCAGAACGGCTCAATCAAAAGTAAGGTTCAACTCTGTTAGTTGAATGCACAGAACAGAAAGAATTTGCACAGAATGCTACTGTGTAGTTTATATTTGAATATATTCCTTTTTCCACTATTACCCTCTTAGCGCTCCGAATGTCCACTTGCATTTTCTACAGAAAGAGTGTTCAGAACTGCGCAATCAAAAGTATGGTTTAACTCTGTTAGCTTAATGAACATATCAGAAATAAGTTTCACACAATGCTTCTGTGTAGTTTTTATTTGAAGATATTATTTTTCCCAATATAGGCCTCTTAGCGCTCAGAATGTCCAATTGCAGTTTCTACAGAAAGAGTGTTTCAGAAAAGCTCAATCAAAAGTAAGGTTCAATTCTGTTAGTTGAATGCACAGAACAGAAAGAAGTTTCATACAATGCTTCTGTGTAGTTTATATTTGAACATATTCTTTTTTCCACTATTACCCACTTAGCGCTACGAATGTCCAGTTGCATTTTCTACAGACAGAGTGTTTCAAAACTGCTCAATCAAAAGTATGGTTTAACTCTGTTAGCTGAATGCTCAGATCAGAAAGAAGTTTCACAGAATGCTTCTGTGTAGTTTATATTTGAATATATTCCTTTTTCCACTACTACTCTCTTAGCGCTCCAAATGTCCAGTTGCATTTTCTACAGAAAGAGTGTTCAGATCTGCTCAATCAAAAGTATGGTTTAACTCTGTTGGCTGAATGCACAGATCAGAAAGAAGTTTCACAGAATGATTCTGTGTAGTTTATATTTGGAGACATTCCTTTTTCCACTATTACCCTCTTAGCGCTCCGAATCTCCACTTGCATTTTCTACAGAAAGAGTGTTTCA
Source organism: Symphalangus syndactylus (assembly GCF_028878055.3). Taxonomy (NCBI): domain Eukaryota; kingdom Metazoa; phylum Chordata; class Mammalia; order Primates; family Hylobatidae; genus Symphalangus; species Symphalangus syndactylus. Next base: position 2,770,591 of record NC_072435.2, on the reverse strand, counting down.
GAACGGCTCAATCAAAACTAAGGTTCAACTCTTTTAGTTGAACAAACAGAACAGAAAAAAGTTTCACACAATTCTTCTGTGTAGTTTTTATTTGTAGACATTCTTTTTCCCAATATAGGCCTCTTAGCGCTCAGAATGTCCAATTGCAGTTTCTACAGAAAGAGTGTTTCAGAACGGCTCAATCAAAAGTAAGGTTCAACTCTGTTAGTTGAATGCACAGAACAGAAAGAAGTTTCATACAATGCTTCTGTGTAGTTTATATTTGAACATATTCTTTTTTCCACTATTACCCACTTAGCGCTACGAACGTCCAGTTGCATTTTCTACAGACAGAGTGTTTCAAAACTGCTCAATCAAAAGTATGGTTTAACTCTGTTAGCTAAATGCTCAGATCAGAAAGAAGTTTCACAGAATGTTTCTGTGTAGTTTATATTTGAATATATTACTTTTTCCACTACTACGCTCTTAGTGCTCCAAATGTCCAGTTGCATTTTCTACAGAAAGAGTGTTCAGATCTGCTCAATCAAAAGTATGGTTTAACCCTTTTAGCTGAATGCACAGATCAGAAAGAAGTTTCACCGAATGATTCTGTGTAGTTTATATTTGAAGACATTCCTTTTTCCACTATTACCCTCTTAGCGCTCCGAATCTCCACTTGCATTTTCTACAAAAAGAGTGTTTCATAACTGCTCAATCAAAAATATGTTTTATCTCTGTTAACTGAATTTACAGATCAGAAATAAGTTTCACAAAATGCATCTGTGTAGTTTTTATTTGAAGATATTCTTTTTCCCAATGTAGGCCTCTTAGCGCTTAGCATGTCCAATTGCAGTTTCTACAGAAAGAGTGTTTCAGAACGGCTCAATCAAAAGTAAGGTTCAACTCTGTTAGTTGAATGCACAGAACAGAAAGTATTTTCACAGAATGCTACTGTGTAGTTTATATTTGAATATATTCCTTTTTCCACTATTACCCTCTTAGCGCTCCGAATGTCGACTTGCATTTTCTACAGAAAGTGTGTTCAGAACTGCGCAATCAAAAGTATGGTTTAACTCTGTTAGCTTAATGAACATATCAGAAATAAGTTTCACACAGTGCTTCTGTGTAGTTTTTATTTGAAGATATTATTTTTCCCAATATAGGCCTCTTAGCGCTCAGAATGTCCAATTGCAGTTTCTACAGAAAGAGTGTTTCAGAAAGGCTCAATCAAAAGTAAGGTTCAACTCTGTTAGTTGAATGCACAGAACAGAAAGAAGTTTCATACAATGCTTCTGTGTAGTTTATATTTGAACATATTCTTTTTTCCACTATTACCCACTTAGCGCTACGAATGTCCAGTTGCATTTTCTACAGACAGAGTGTTTCAAAACTGTTCAATCAAAAGTATGGTTTAACTCTGTTAGCTGAATGCTCAGATCAGAAGGAAGTTTCACAGAATGCTTCTGTGTAGTTTATATTTGAATATATTCCTTTTTCCACTACTACTCTCTTAGCGCTCCAAATGTCCAGTTGCATTTTCTACAGAAAGAGTGTTCAGATCTGCTCAATCAAAAGTATGGTTTAACTCTGTTAGCTGAATGCACAGATCAGAAAGAAGTTTCACAGAATGATTCTGTGTAGTTTATATTTGTAGACATTCCTTTTTCCACTATTACCCTCTTAGCGCTCCGAATCTCCACTTGCATTTTATACAGAAAGAGTGTTTCAGAACGGCTCAATCAAAACTAAGGTTCAACTCTTTTAGTTGAACAAACAGAACAGAAAGAAGTTTCACACAATTCTTCTGTGTAGTTTTTATTTGTAGACATTCTTTTTCCCAATATAGGCCTCTTAGCGCTCAGAATGTCCAATTGCAGTTTCTACAGAAAGAGTGTTTCAGAACGGCTCAAACAAAAGTAAGGTTCAACTCTGTTAGTTGAATGCACAGAACAGAAAGAAGTTTCATACAATGCTTCTGTGTAGTTTATATTTGAACATATTCTTTTTGCACTATTACCCACTTAGCGCTACGAACGTCCAGTTGCATTTTCTACAGACAGAGTGTTTCAAAACTGCTCAATCAAAAGTATGGTTTAACTCTGTTAGCTAAATGCTCAGATCAGAAAGAAGTTTCACAGAATGCCTCTGTGTAGTTTATATTTGAATATGTTACTTTTTCCACTACTACGCACTTAGGGCTCCAAATGTACAGTTGCATTTTCTACAGAAAGAGTGTTCAGATCTGCTCAATCAAAAGTATGGTTTAACTCTTTTAGCTGAATGCACAGATCAGAAAGAAGTTTCACCGAATGATTCTGTGTAGTTTATATTTGAAGACATTCCTTTTTCCACTATTACCCTCTTAGCGCTCCGAATCTCCACTTGCATTTTCTACAAAAAGAGTGTTTCATAACTGCTCAATCAAAAATATGTTTTATCTCTGTTAACTGAATTTACAGATCAGAAATAAGTTTCACAGAATGCATCTGTGTAGTTTTTATTTGAAGATATTCTTTTTCCCAATGTAGGCCTCTTAGCGCTTAGCATGTCCAATTGCAGTTTCTACAGAAAGAGTGTTTCAGAACGGCTCAATCAAAAGTAAGTTTCAACTCTGTTAGTTGAATGCACAGAACAGAAAGTATTTTCACAGAATGCTACTGTGTAGTTTATATTTGAATATATTCCTTTTTCCACTATTACCCTCTTAGCGCTCCGAATGTCGACTTGCATTTTCTACAGAAAGAGTGCTCAGAACTGCGCAATCAAAAGTATGGTTTAACTCTGTTAGCTTAATGAACATATCAGAAATAAGTTTCACACAGTGCTTCTGTGTAGTTTTTATTTGAAGATATTATTTTTCCCAATATAGGCCTCTTAGCGCTCAGAATGTCCAATTGCAGTTTCTACAGAAAGAGTGTTTCAGAAAGGCTCAATCAAAAGTAAGGTTCAACTCTGTTAGTTGAATGCACAGAACAGAAAGAAGTTTCATACAATGCTTCTGTGTAGTTTATATTTGAACATATTCTTTTTTCCACTATTACCCACTTAGCGCTACGAATGTCCAGTTGCATTTTCTACAGACAGAGTGTTTCAAAACTGTTCAATCAAAAGTATGGTTTAACTCTGTTAGCTGAATGCTCAGATCAGAAGGAAGTTTCACAGAATGCTTCTGTGTAGTTTATATTTGAATATATTCCTTTTTCCACTACTACTCTCTTAGCGCTCCAAATGTCCAGTTGCATTTTCTACAGAAAGAGTGTTCAGATCTGCTCAATCAAAAGTATGGTTTAACACTGTTGGCTGAATGCACAGATCAGAAAGAAGTTTCACAGAATGATTCTGTGTAGTTTATATTTGGAGACATTCCTTTTTCCACTATTACCCTCTTAGCGCTCCGAATCTCCACTTGCATTTTCTACAGAAAGAGTGTTTCAGAACGGCTCAATCAAAACTAAGGTTCAACTCTTTTAGTTGAACAAACAGAACAGAAAGAAGTTTCACACAATTCTTCTGTGTAGTTTTTATTTGTAGACATTCTTTTTCCCAATATAGGCCTCTTAGCGCTCAGAATGTCCAATTGCAGTTTCTACAGAAAGAGTGTTTCAGAACGGCTCAATCAAAAGTAAGGTTCAACTCTGTTAGTTGAATGCACAGAACAGAAAGAAGTTTCATACAATGCTTCTGGGTAGTTTATATTTGAACATATTCTTTTTTTCACTATTACCCACTTAGCGCTACGAATGTCCAGTTGCATTTTCTACAGACAGAGTGTTTCAAAACTGCTCAATCAAAAGTATGGTTTAAATCTGTTAGCTGAATGCTCAGATCAGAAAGAAGTTTCACAGAATGCTTCTGTGTAGTTTATATTTGAATATATTCCTTTTTCCACTATTACGCTCTTAGCGCTCCAAATGTCCAGTTGCATTTTCTACAGAAAGAGTGTTCAGATCTGCTCAATCAAAACTATGGTTTAACTCTGTTAGCTGAATGCACAGATCAGAAATAAGTTTCACAGAATGATTCTGTGTAGTTTATATATGAAGACATTCCTTTTTCCACTATTACCCTCTTAGCGCTCCGAATCTCCACTTGCATTTTCTACAAAAAGAGTGTTTCATAACTGCTCAATCAAAAATATGTTTTATCTCTGTTAACTGAATTTACAGATCAGAAATAAGTTTCACAGAATGCATCTGTGTAGTTTTTATTTGAAGATATTCTTTTTCCTAATGTAGGCCTCTTAGCGCTTAGCATGTCCAATTGCAGTTTCTACAGAAAGAGTGTTTCAGAACGGCTCAATCAAAAGAAAGGTTCAACTCTGTTAGTTGAATGCACAGAACAGAAAGAATTTTCACAGAATGCTACTGTGTAGTTTATATTTGAATATATTCCTTTTTCCACTATTACCCTCTTAGCGCTCCGAATGTCCACTTGCATTTTCTACAGAAAGAGTGTTCAGAACTGCGCAATCAAAAGTATTGTTTAACTCTGTTAGCTTAATGAACATATCAGAAATAAGTTTCACACAATGCTTCTGTGTAGTTTTTATTTGAAGATATTTTTTTTCCCAATATAGGCCTCTTAGCGCTCAGAATGTCCAATTGCAGTTTCTACAGAAAGAGTGTTTCAGAAAGGCTCAATCAAAAGTAAGGTTCAACTCTGTTAGTTGAATGCACAGAACAGAAAGAAGTTTCATACAATGCTTCTGTGTAGTTTATATTTGAACATATTCTTTTTTCCACTATTACCCACTTAGCGCTACGAATGTCCAGTTGCATTTTCTACAGACAGAGTGTTTCAAAACTGCTCAATCAAAAGTATGGTTTAACTCTGTTAGCTGAATGCTCAGATCAGAAAGAAGTTTCACAGAATGCTTCTGTGTAGTTTATATTTGAATATATTCCTTTTTCCACTACTACTCTCTTAGCGCTCCAAATGTCCAGTTGCATTTTCTACAGAAAGAGTGTTCAGATCTGCTCAATCAAAAGTATGGTTTAACTCTGTTAGCTGAATGCACAGATCAGAAAGAAGTTTCACAGAATGATTCTGTGTAGTTTATATTTGGAGACATTCCTTTTTCCACTATTACCCTCTTAGCGCTCCGAATCTTCACTTGCATTTTCTACAGAAAGAGTGTTTCAGAACGGCTCAATCAAAACTAAGGTTCAACTCTTTTAATTGAACAAACAGAACAGAAAGAAGTTTCACACAATTCTTCTGTGTAGTTTTTATTTGTAGACATTCTTTTTCCCAATATAGGCCTCTTAGCGCTCAGAATGTCCAATTGCAGTTTCTACAGAAAGAGTGTTTCAGAACAGCTCAATCAAAAGTAAGGTTCAACTCTGTTAGTTGAATGCACAGAACAGAAAGAAGTTTCATACAATGCTTCTGTGTGTTTATATTTGAACATATTCTTTTTTCCACTATTACCCACTTAGCGCTACGAATGTCCAGTTGCATTTTCTACAGACAGAGTGTTTCAAAACTGCTCAATCAAAAGTATGGTTTAACTCTGTTAGCTGAATGCTCAGATCAGAAAGAAGTTTCACAGAATGCTTCTGTGTAGTTTATATTTGAATATATTCCTTTTTCCACTATTACGCTCTTAGCTTTCCAAATGTCCACTTGCATTTTCTACAGAAAGAGTGTTCAGATCTGCTCAATCAAAAGTATGGTTTAACTCTGTTAGCTGAATGCACAGATCAGAAAAAAGTTTCACCGAATGATTCTGTGTAGTTTATATTTGAAGACATTCCTTTTTCCACTATTACCCTCTTAGCGCTCCGAATCTCCACTTGCATTTTCTACAAAAAGAGTGTTTCATAACTGCTCAATCAAAAATATGTTTTATCTCTGTTAACTGAATTTACAGATCAGAAATAAGTTTCACAGAATGCATCTGTGTAGTTTTTATTTGAAGATATTCTTTTTCCCAATGTAGGCCTCTTAGCGCTTAGCATGTCCAATTGCAGTTTCTACAGAAAGAGTGTTTCAGAACGGCTCAATCAAAAGTAAGGTTCAACTCTGTTAGTTGAATGCACAGAACAGAAAGAATTTGCACAGAATGCTACTGTGTAGTTTATATTTGAATATATTCCTTTTTCCACTATTACCCTCTTAGCGCTCCGAATGTCCACTTGCATTTTCTACAGAAAGAGTGTTCAGAACTGCGCAATCAAAAGTATGGTTTAACTCTGTTAGCTTAATGAACATATCAGAAATAAGTTTCACACAATGCTTCTGTGTAGTTTTTATTTGAAGATATTATTTTTCCCAATATAGGCCTCTTAGCGCTCAGAATGTCCAATTGCAGTTTCTACAGAAAGAGTGTTTCAGAAAAGCTCAATCAAAAGTAAGGTTCAATTCTGTTAGTTGAATGCACAGAACAGAAAGAAGTTTCATACAATGCTTCTGTGTAGTTTATATTTGAACATATTCTTTTTTCCACTATTACCCACTTAGCGCTACGAATGTCCAGTTGCATTTTCTACAGACAGAGTGTTTCAAAACTGCTCAATCAAAAGTATGGTTTAACTCTGTTAGCTGAATGCTCAGATCAGAAAGAAGTTTCACAGAATGCTTCTGTGTAGTTTATATTTGAATATATTCCTTTTTCCACTACTACTCTCTTAGCGCTCCAAATGTCCAGTTGCATTTTCTACAGAAAGATTGTTCAGATCTGCTCAATCAAAAGTATGGTTTAACTCTGTTGGCTGAATGCACAGATCAGAAAGAAGTTTCACAGAATGATTCTGTGTAGTTTATATTTGGAGACATTCCTTTTTCCACTATTACCCTCTTAGCGCTCCGAATCTCCACTTGCATTTTCTACAGAAAGAGTGTTTCAGAACGGCTCAATCAAAACTAAGGTTCAACTCTTTTAGTTGAACAAACAGAACAGAAAGAAGTTTCACACAATTCTTCTGTGTAGTTTTTATTTGTAGACATTCTTTTTCCCAATATAGGCCTCTTAGCGCTCAGAATGTCCAATTGCAGTTTCTACAGAAAGAGTGTTTCAGAACGGCTCAATCAAAAGTAAGGTTCAACTCTGTTAGTTGAATGCACAGAACAGAAAGAAGTTTCATACAATGCTTCTGTGTAGTTTATATTTGAACATATTCTTTTTTCCACTATTACCCACTTAGCGCTACGAACGTCCAGTTGCATTTTCTACAGACAGAGTGTTTCAAAACTGCTCAATCAAAAGTATTGTTTAACTCTGTTAGCTAAATGCTCAGATCAGAAAGAAGTTTCACAGAATGTTTCTGTGTAGTTTATATTTGAATATATTACTTTTTCCACTACTACGCTCTTAGTGCTCCAAATGTCCAGTTGCATTTTCTACAGAAAGAGTGTTCAGATCTGCTCAATCAAAAGTATGGTTTAACCCTTTTAGCTGAATGCACAGATCAGAAAGAAGTTTCACCGAATGATTCTGTGTAGTTTATATTTGAAGACATTCCTTTTTCCACTATTACCCTCTTAGCGCTCCGAATCTCCACTTGCATTTTCTACAAAAAGAGTGTTTCATAACTGCTCAATCAAAAATATGTTTTATCTCTGTTAACTGAATTTACAGATCAGAAATAAGTTTCACAGAATGCATCTGTGTAGTTTTTATTTGAAGATATTCTTTTTCCCAATGTAGGCCTCTTAGCGCTTAGCATGTCCAATTGCAGTTTCTACAGAAAGAGTGTTTCAGAACGGCTCAATCAAAAGTAAGGTTCAACTCTGTTAGTTGAATGCACAGAACAGAAAGTATTTTCACAGAATGCTACTGTGTAGTTTATATTTGAATATATTCCTTTTTCCACTATTACCCTCTTAGCGCTCCGAATGTCGACTTGCATTTTCTACAGAAAGTGTGTTCAGAACTGCGCAATCAAAAGTATGGTTTAACTCTGTTAGCTTAATGAACATATCAGAAATAAGTTTCACACAGTGCTTCTGTGTAGTTTTTATTTGAAGATATTATTTTTCCCAATATAGGCCTCTTAGCGCTCAGAATGTCCAATTGCAGTTTCTACAGAAAGAGTGTTTCAGAAAGGCTCAATCAAAAGTAAGGTTCAACTCTGTTAGTTGAATGCACAGAACAGAAAGAAGTTTCATACAATGCTTCTGTGTAGTTTATATTTGAACATATTCTTTTTTCCACTATTACCCACTTAGCGCTACGAATGTCCAGTTGCATTTTCTACAGACAGAGTGTTTCAAAACTGTTCAATCAAAAGTATGGTTTAACTCTGTTAGCTGAATGCTCAGATCAGAAGGAAGTTTCACAGAATGCTTCTGTGTAGTTTATATTTGAATATATTCCTTTTTCCACTACTACTCTCTTAGCGCTCCAAATGTCCAGTTGCATTTTCTACAGAAAGAGTGTTCAGATCTGCTCAATCAAAAGTATGGTTTAACTCTGTTAGCTGAATGCACAGATCAGAAAGAAGTTTCACAGAATGATTCTGTGTAGTTTATATTTGTAGACATTCCTTTTTCCACTATTACCCTCTTAGCGCTCCGAATCTCCACTTGCATTTTCTACAGAAAGAGTGTTTCAGAACGGCTCAATCAAAACTAAGGTTCAACTCTTTTAGTTGAACAAACAGAACAGAAAGAAGTTTCACACAATTCTTCTGTGTAGTTTTTATTTGTAGACATTCTTTTTCCCAATATAGGCCTCTTAGCGCTCAGAATGTCCAATTGCAGTTTCTACAGAAAGAGTGTTTCAGAACGGCTCAATCAAAAGTAAGGTTCAACTCTGTTAGTTGAATGCACAGAACAGAAAGAAGTTTCATACAATGCTTCTGTGTAGTTTATATTTGAACATATTCTTTTTTCCACTATTACCCTCTTAGTGCTACGAATGTCCAGTTGCATTTTCTACAGACAGAGTGTTTCAAAACTGCTCAATCAAAAGAATGGTTTAACTCTGTTAGCTGAATGCTCAGATCAGAAAGAAGTTTCACAGAATGCTTCTCTGTAGTTTATATTTGAATATATTCCTTTTTCCACTACTACGCTCTTAGCGCTCCAAATGTCCAGTTGCATTTTCTACAGAAAGAGTGTTCAGATCTGCTCAATCAAAAGTATGGTTTAACTCTGTTAGCTGCATGCACAGATCAGAAAGAAGTTTCACCGAATGATTCTGTGTAGTTTATATTTGAAGACATTCCTTTTTCCACTATTACCCTCTTAGCGCTCCGAATCTCCACTTGCATTTTCTACAGAAAGAGTGTTTCAGAACGGCTCAATCAAAACTAAGGTTCAACTCTTTTAGTTGAACAAACAGAACAGAAAGAAGTTTCACACAATTCTTCTGTGTAGTTTTTTTTTGTAGACATTCTTTTTCCCAATATAGGCCTCTTAGCGCTCAGAATGTCCAATTGCAGTTTCTACAGAAAGAGTGTTTCAGAACGGCTCAATCAAAAGTAAGGTTCAACTCTGTTAGTTGAATGCACAGAACAGAAAGAAGTTTCATACAATGCTTCTGTGTAGTTTATATTTGAACATATTCTTTTTTCCACTATTACCCACTTAGTGCTACGAATGTCCAGTTGCATTTTCTACAGACAGAGTGTTTCAAAACTGCTCAATCAAAAGTATGGTTTAACTCTGTTAGCTGAATGCTCAGATCAGAAAGTAGTTTCACAGAATGCTTCTGTGTAGTTTATATTTGAATATATTCCTTTTTCCACTACTACGCACTTAGCGCTCCAAATGTCCAGTTGCATTTTCTACAGAAAGAGTGTTCAGATCTGCTCAATCAATAGTATGGTTTAACTCTGTTAGCTGCATGCACAGATCAGAAAGAAGTTTCACCGAATGATTCTGTGTAGTTTATATTTGAAGACATTCCTTTTTCCACTATTACCCTCTGAGCGCTCCGAATCTCCACTTGCATTTTCTACAAAAAGAGTGTTTCATAACTGCTCAATCAAAAATATGTTTTATCTCTGTTAACTGAATTTACAGATCAGAAATAAGTTTCACAGAATGCATCTGTGTAGTTTTTATTTGAAGACATTCTTTTTCCCAATATAGGCCTCTTAGCGCTTAGCATGTCCAATTGCACTTTCTACAGAAAGAGTGTTTCAGAACGGCTCAATCAAAAGTAAGGTTCAACTCTGTTAGTTGAATGCACAGAACAGAAAGAATTTTCACAGAATGCTACTGTGTAGTTTATATTTGAATATATTCCTTTTTCCACTACTACCCTCTTAGCGCTCCGAATGTCCATTTGCATTTTCTACAGAAAGAGTGTTCAGAACTCCGCAATCAAAAGTATGGTTTAACTCTGTTAACTTAATGAACATATCAGTAATAAGTTTCACACAATGCTTCTGGGTAGTTTTTATTTGAAGATATTATTTTTCCCAATATAGGCCTCTTAGCGCTCAGAATGTCCAATTGCAGTTTCTACAGAAAGAGTGTTTCAGAAAGGCTCAATCAAAAGTAAGGTTCAACTCTGTTAGTTGAATGCACAGAACAGAAAGAAGTTTCATACAATGCTTCTGTGTAGTTTATATTTGAACATATTCTTTTTTCCACTATTACCCACTTAGCGCTACGAATGTCCAGTTGCATTTTCTACAGACAGAGTGTTTCAAAACTGCTCAATCAAAAGTATGGTTTAACTCTGTTAGCTGAATGCTCAGATCAGAAAGAAGTTTCACAGAATGCTTCTGTGTAGTTTATATTTGAATATATTCCTTTTTCCACTATTACGCTCTTAGCGCTCCAAATGTCCAGTTGCATTTTCTACAGAAAGAGTGTTCAGATCTGCTCAATCAAAAGTATGGTTTAACTCTGTTAGCTGAATGCACAGATCAGAAAGAAGTTTCACCGAATGATTCTGTGTAGTTTATATATGAAGACATTCCTTTTTCCACTATTACCCTCTTAGCGCTCCGAATCTCCACTTGCATTTTCTACAAAAAGAGTGTTTCATAACTGCTCAATCAAAAATATGTTTTATCTCTGTTAACTGAATTTACAGATCAGAAATAAGTTTCACAGAATGCATCTGTGTAGTTTTTATTTGAAGATATTCTTTTTCCCAATGTAGGCCTCTTAGCGCTTAGCATGTCCAATTGCAGTTTCTACAGAAAGAGTGTTTCAGAACGGCTCAATCAAAAGAAAGGTTCAACTCTGTTAGTTGAATGCACAGAACAGAAAGAATTTTCACAGAATGCTACTGTGTAGTTTATATTTGAATATATTCCTTTTTCCTCTATTACCCTCTTAGCGCTCCGAATGTCCACTTGCATTTTCTACAGAAAGAGTGTTTCAGAACGGCTCAATCAAATCTAAGGTTCAACTCTTTTAGTTGAACAAACAGAACAGAAAGAAGTTTCACACAATTCTTCTGTGTAGTTTTTATTTGTAGACATTCTTTTTCCCAATATAGGCCTCTTAGCGCTCAGAATGTCCAATTGCAGTTTCTACAGAAAGAGTGTTTCAGAACAGCTCAATCAAAAGTAAGGTTCAACTCTGTTAGTTGAATGCACAGAACAGAAAGAAGTTTCATACAATGCTTCTGTGTAGTTTATATTTGAACATATTCTTTTTTCCACTATTACCCACTTAGTGCTACGAATGCCCAGTTGCATTTTCTAAAGACAGAGTGTTTCAAAACTGCTCAATCAAAAGTATGGTTTAAATCTGTTAGCTGAATGCTCAGATCAGAAAGAAGTTTCACAGAATGCTTCTGTGTAGTTTATATTTGAATATATCACTTTTTCCACTACTACTCTCTTAGCGCTCCAAATGTCCAGTTGCATTTTCTACAGAAAGAGTGTTCAGATCTGCTCAATCAAAAGTATGGTTTAACTCTGTTAGCTGAATGCACAGATCAGAAAGAAGTTTCACCGAATGATTCTGTGTAGTTTATATTTGAAGACATTCCTTTTTCCACTATTACCCTCTTAGCGCTCCGAATCTCCACTTGCATTTTCTACCAAAAGAGTGTTTCATAACTGCTCAATCAAAAATATGTTTTATCTCTGTTAACTGAATTTACAGATCAGAAATAAGTTTCACAGAATGCATCTGTGTAGTTTTTATATGAAGATATTCTTTTTCCCAATATAGGCCTCTTAGCGCTTAGCATGTCCAATTGCAGTTTCTACAGAAAGAGTGTTTCAGAACGGCTCAATCAAAAGTAAGGTTCAACTCTGTTAGTTGAATGCACAGAACAGAAAGAATTTTCACAGAATGCTACTGTGTAGTTTATATTTGAATATATTCCTTTTTCCACTATTACCCTCTTAGCGCTCCGAATGTCCATTTGCATTTTCTACGGAAAGAGTGTTCAGAACTGCGCAATCCAAAGTATGGTTTAACTCTGTTAGCTTAATGAACATATCAGTAATAAGTTTCACACAATGCTTCTGTGTAGTTTTTATTTGAAGATATTATTTTTCCCAATATAGGCCTCTTAGCGCTCAGAATGTCCAATTGCAGTTTCTACAGAAAGAGTGTTTCAGAAAGGCTCAATCAAAAGTAAGGTTCAACTCTGTTAGTTGAATGCACAGAACAGAAAGAAGTTTCATACAATGCTTCTGTGTAGTTTATATTTGAACATATTCTTTTTTCCACTATTACCCACTTAGCGCTACGAATGTCCAGTTGCATTTTCTACAGACAGAGTGTTTCAAAACTGCTCAATCAAAAGTATGGTTTAACTCTGTTAGCTGAATGCTCAGATCAGAAAGAAGTTTCACAGAATGCTTCTGTGTAGTTTATATTTGAATATATTCCTTTTTCCACTACTACTCTCTTAGCGCTCCAAATGTCCAGTTTCATTTTCTACAGAAAGAGTGTTCAGATCTGCTCAATGAAAAGTATGGTTTAACTCTGTTAGCTGAATGCACAGATCAGAAAGAAGTTTCACAGAATGATTCTGTGTAGTTTATATTTGGAGACATCCCTTTTTCCACTATTACCCTCTTTGCGCTCCGAATCTCCACTTGCATTTTCTACAGAAAGAGTGTTTCAGAACGGCTCAATCAAAACTAAGGTTCAACTCTTTTAGTTGAACAAACAGAACAGAAAGAAGTTTCACAAAATTCTTCTGTGTAGTTTTTATTTGTAGACATTCTTTTTCCCAATATAGGCCTCTTAGCGCTCAGAATGTCCAATTGCAGTTTCTACAGAAAGAGTGTTTCAGAACGGCTCAATCAAAAGTAAGGTTCAACTCTGTTAGTTGAATGCACAGAACAGAAAGAAGTTTCATACAATGCTTCTGTGTAGTTTATATTTGAACATATTCTTTTTTCCACTATTACCCACTTAGCGCTACGAATGTCCAGTTGCATTTTCTACAGACAGAGTGTTTCAAAACTGCTCAATCAAAAGTATGGTTTAACTCTGTTAGCTGAATGCTCAGATCAGAAAGAAGTTTCACAGAATGCTTCTGTGTAGTTTATATTTGAATATATTCCTTTTTCCACTATTACGCTCTTAGCGCTCCAAATGTCCAGTTGCATTTTCTACAGAAAGAGTGTTCAGATCTGCTCAATCAAAAGTATGGTTTAACTCTGTTAGCAGAATGCACAGATCAGAAATAAGTTTCACCGAATGATTCTGTGTAGTTTATATTTGAAGACATTCCTTTTTCCACTATTACCCTCTTAGCGCTCCGAATCTCCACTTGCATTTTCTACAAAAAGAGTGTTTCATAACTGCTCAATCAAAAATATGTTTTATCTCTGTTAACTGAATTTACAGATCAGAAATAAGTTTCACAGAATGCATCTGTGTAGTTTTTATTTGAAGATATTCTTTTTCCCAATGTAGGCCTCTTAGCGCTTAGCATGTCCAATTGCAGTTTCTACAGAAAGAGTGTTTCAGAACGGCTCAATCAAAAGAAAGGTTCAACTCTGTTAGTTGAATGCACAGAACAGAAAGTATTTTCACAGAATGCTACTGTGTAGTTTATATTTGAATATATTCCTTTTTCCACTATTACCCTCTTAGCGCTCCGAATGTCCACTTGCATTTTCTACAGAAAGAGTGTTCAGAACTGCGCAATCAAAAGTATGGTTTAACTCTGTTAGCTTAATGAACATATCAGAAATAAGTTTCACACAATGCTTCTGTGTAGTTTTTATTTGAAGATATTATTTTTCCCAATATAGGCCTCTTAGCGCTCAGAATGTCCAATTGCAGTTTCTACAGAAAGAGTGTTTCATAAAGGCTCAATCAAAAGTAAGGTTCAACTCTGTTAGTTGAATGCACAGAACAGAAAGAAGTTTCATACAATGCTTCTGTGTAGTTTATATTTGAACATATTCTTTTTTCCACTATTACCCACTTAGCGGTACGAATGTCCAGTTGCATTTTCTACAGACAGAGTGTTTCAAAACTGCTCAATCAAAAGTATGGTTTAACTCTGTTAGCTGAATGCTCAGATCAGAAAGAAGTTTCACAGAATGCTTCTGTGTAGTTTATATTTGAATATATTCCTTTTTCCACTACTACTCTCTTAGCGCTCCAAATGTCCAGTTTCATTTTCTACAGAAAGAGTGTTCAGATCTGCTCAATGAAAAGTATGGTTTAACTCTGTTAGCTGAATGCACAGATCAGAAAGAAGTTTCACAGAATGATTCTGTGTAGTTTATATTTGGAGACATCCCTTTTTCCACTATTACCCTCTTAGCGCTCCGAATCTCCACTTGCATTTTCTACAGAAAGAGTGTTTCAGAACGGCTCAATCAAAACTAAGGTTCAACTCTTTTAGTTGAACAAACAGAACAGAAAGAAGTTTCACAAAATTCTTCTGTGTAGTTTTTATTTGTAGACATTCTTTTTCCCAATATAGGCCTCTTAGCGCTCAGAATGTCCAATTGCAGTTTCTACAGAAAGAGTGTTTCAGAACGGCTCAATCAAAAGTAAGGTTCAACTCTGTTAGTTGAATGCACAGAACAGAAAGAAGTTTCATACAATGCTTCTGTGTAGTTTATATTTGAACATATTCTTTTTTCCACTATTACCCACTTAGCGCTACGAATGTCCAGTTGCATTTTCTACAGACAGAGTGTTTCAAAACTGCTCAATCAAAAGTATGGTTTAACTCTGTGAGCTGAATGCTCAGATCAGAAAGAAGTTTCACAGAATGCTTCTGTGTAGTTTATATTTGAATATATTCCTTTTTCCACTATTACGCTCTTAGCGCTCCAAATGTCCAGTTGCATTTTCTACAGAAAGAGTGTTCAGATCTGCTCAATCAAAAGTATGGTTTAACTCTGTTAGCAGAATGCACAGATCAGAAAGAAGTTTCACCGAATGATTCTGTGTAGTTTATATTTGAAGACATTCCTTTTTCCACTATTACCCTCTTAGCGCTCCGAATCTCCACTTGCATTTTCTACAAAAAGAGTGTTTCATAACTGCTCAATCAAAAATATGTTTTATCTCTGTTAACTGAATTTACAGATCAGAAATAAGTTTCACAGAATGCATCTGTGTAGTTTTATTTGAAGATATTCCTTTTTCCCAATGTAGGCCTCTTAGCGCTTAGCATGTCCAATTGCAGTTTCTACAGAAAGAGTGTTTCAGAACGGCTCAATCAAAAGAAAGGTTCAACTCTGTTAGTTGAATGCACAGAACAGAAAGTATTTTCACAGAATGCTACTGTGTAGTTTATATTTGAATATATTCCTTTTTCCACTATTACCCTCTTAGCGCTCCGAATGTCCACTTGCATTTTCTACAGAAAGAGTGTTCAGAACTGCGCAATCAAAAGTATGGTTTAACTCTGTTAGCTTAATGAACATATCAGAAATAAGTTTCACACAATGCTTCTGTGTAGTTTTTATTTGAAGATATTATTTTTCCCAATATAGGCCTCTTAGCGCTCAGAATGTCCAATTGCAGTTTCTACAGAAAGAGTGTTTCAGAAAGGCTCAATCAAAAGTAAGGTTCAACTCTGTTAGTTGAATGCACAGAACAGAAAGAAGTTTCATACAATGCTTCTGTGTAGTTTATATTTGAACATATTCTTTTTTCCACTATTACCCACTTAGCGCTACGAATGTCCAGTTGCATTTTCGACAGACAGAGTGTTTCAAAACTGCTCAATCAAAAGTATGGTTTAACTCTGTTAGCTGAATGCTCAGATCAGAAAGAAGTTTCACAGAATGCTTCTGTGTAGTTTATATTTGAATATATTCCTTTTTCCACTACTACTCTCTTAGCGCTCCAAATGTCCAGTTGCATTTTCTACAGAAAGAGTGTTCAGATCTGCTCAATCAAAAGTATGGTTTAACTCTGTTAGCTGAATGCACAGATCAGAAAGAAGTTTCACAGAATGATTCTGTGTAGTTTATATTTGGAGACATCCCTTTTTCCACTATTACCCTCTTAGCGCTCCGAATCTCCACTTGCATTTTCTACAGAAAGAGTGTTTCAGAACGGCTCAATCAAAACTAAGGTTCAACTCTTTTAGTTGAACAAACAGAACAGAAAGAAGTTTCACAAAATTCTTCTGTGTAGTTTTTATTTGTAGACATTCTTTTTCCCAATATAGGCCTCTTAGCGCTCAGAATGTCCAATTGCAGTTTCTACAGAAAGAGTGTTTCAGAACGGCTCAATCAAAAGTAAGGTTCAACTCTGTTAGTTGAATGCACAGAACAGAAAGAAGTTTCATACAATGCTTCTGTGTAGTTTATATTTGAACATATTCTTTTTTCCACTATTACCCACTTAGCGCTACGAATGTCCAGTTGCATTTTCTACAGACAGAGTGTTTCAAAACTGCTCAATCAAAAGTATGGTTTAACTCTGTTAGCTGAATGCTCAGATCAGAAAGAAGTTTCACAGAATGCTTCTGTGTAGTTTATATTTGAATATATTCCTTTTTCCACTATTACGCTCTTAGCTCTCCAAATGTCCAGTTGCATTTTCTACAGAAAGAGTGTTCAGATCTGCTCAATCAAAAGTATGGTTTAACTCTGTTAGCAGAATGCACAGATCAGAAAGAAGTTTCACCGAATGATTCTGTGTAGTTTATATTTGAAGACATTCCTTTTTCCACTATTACCCTCTTAGCGCTCCGAATCTCCACTTGCATTTTCTACAAAAAGAGTGTTTCATAACTGCTCAATCAAAAATATGTTTTATCTCTGTTAACTGAATTTACAGATCAGAAATAAGTTTCACAGAATGCATCTGTGTAGTTTTTATTTGAAGATATTATTTTTCCCAATGTAGGCCTCTTAGCGCTCAGAATGTCCAATTGCAGTTTCTACAGAAAGAGTGTTTCAGAACGGCTCAATCAAAAGTAAGGTTCAACTCTGTTAGTTGAATGCACAGAACAGAAAGAAGTTTCATACAATGCTTCTGTGTAGTTTATATTTGAACATATTCTTTTTTCCACTATTACCCACTTAGTGCTACGAATGTCCAGTTGCATTTTCTACAGACAGAGTGTTTCAAAACTGCTCAATCAAAAGTATGGTTTAACTCTGTTAGCTGAATGCTCAGATCAGAAAGTAGTTTCACAGAATGCTTCTGTGTAGTTTATATTTGAATATATTCCTTTTTCCACTACTACGCACTTAGCGCTCCAAATGTCCAGTTGCATTTTCTACAGAAAGAGTGTTCAGATCTGCTCAATCAAAAGTATGGTTTAACTCTGTTAGCTGAATGCACAGATCAGAAAGAAGTTTCACAGAATGATTCTGTGTAGTTTATATTTGTAGACATTCCTTTTTCCACTATTACCCTCTTAGCGCTCCGAATCTCCACTTGCATTTTCTACAGAAAGAGTGTTTCAGAACGGCTCAATCAAAACTAAGGTTCAACTCTTTTAGTTGAACAAACAGAACAGAAAGAAGTTTCACACAATTCTTCTGTGTAGTTTTTATTTGTAGACATTCTTTTTCCCAATATAGGCCTCTTAGCGCTCAGAATGTCCAATTGCAGTTTCTACAGAAAGAGTGTTTCAGAACGGCTCAATCAAAAGTAAGGTTCAACTCTGTTAGTTGAATGCACAGAACAGAAAGAAGTTTCATACAATGCTTCTGTGTAGTTTATATTTGAACATATTCTTTTTTCCACTATTACCCACTTAGTGCTACGAATGTCCAGTTGCATTTTCTACAGACAGAGTGTTTCAAAACTGCTCAATCAAAAGAATGGTTTAACTCTGTTAGCTGAATGCTCAGATCAGAAAGAAGTTTCACAGAATGCTTCTCTGTAGTTTATATTTGAATATATTCCTTTTTCCACTACTACGCTCTTAGCGCTCCAAATGTCCAGTTGCATTTTCTACAGAAAGAGTGTTCAGATCTGCTCAATCAAAAGTATGGTTTAACTCTGTTAGCTGCATGCACAGATCAGAAAGAAGTTTCACCGAATGATTCTGTGTAGTTTATATTTGAAGACATTCCTTTTTCCACTATTACCCTCTTAGCGCTCCGAATCTCCACTTGCATTTTCTACAGAAAGAGTGTTTCAGAACGGCTCAATCAAAACTAAGGTTCAACTCTTTTAGTTGAACAAACAGAACAGAAAGAAGTTTCACACAATTCTTCTGTGTAGTTTTTTTTTGTAGACATTCTTTTTCCCAATATAGGCCTCTTAGCGCTCAGAATGTCCAATTGCAGTTTCTACAGAAAGAGTGTTTCAGAACGGCTCAATCAAAAGTAAGGTTCAACTCTGTTAGTTGAATGCACAGAACAGAAAGAAGTTTCATACAATGCTTCTGTGTAGTTTATATTTGAACATATTCTTTTTTCCACTATTACCCACTTAGTGCTACGAATGTCCAGTTGCATTTTCTACAGACAGAGTGTTTCAAAACTGCTCAATCAAAAGTATGGTTTAACTCTGTTAGCTGAATGCTCAGATCAGAAAGAAGTTTCACAGAATGCTTCTGTGTAGTTTATATTTGAATATATTCCTTTTTCCACTATTACGCTCTTAGCGCTCCAAATGTCCAGTTGCATTTTCTACAGAAAGAGTGTTCAGATCTGCTCAATCAAAAGTATGGTTTAACTCTGTTAGCTGAATGCACAGATCAGAAAGAAGTTTCACCGAATGATTCTGTGTAGTTTATATATGAAGACATTCCTTTTTCCACTATTACCCTCTTAGCGCTCCGAATCTCCACTTGCATTTTCTACAAAAAGAGTGTTTCATAACTGCTCAATCAAAAATATGTTTTATCTCTGTTAACTGAATTTACAGATCAGAAATAAGTTTCACAGAATGCATCTGTGTAGTTTTTATTTGAAGACATTCTTTTTCCCAATATAGGCCTCTTAGCGCTTAGCATGTCCAATTGCACTTTCTACAGAAAGAGTGTTTCAGAACGGCTCAATCAAAAGTAAGGTTCAACTCTGTTAGTTGAATGCACAGAACAGAAAGAATTTTCACAGAATGCTACTGTGTAGTTTATATTTGAATATATTCCTTTTTCCACTACTACCCTCTTAGCGCTCCGAATGTCCATTTGCATTTTCTACAGAAAGAGTGTTCAGAACTCCGCAATCAAAAGTATGGTTTAACTCTGTTAACTTAATGAACATATCAGTAATAAGTTTCACACAATGCTTCTGGGTAGTTTTTATTTGAAGATATTATTTTTCCCAATATAGGCCTCTTAGCGCTCAGAATGTCCAATTGCAGTTTCTACAGAAAGAGTGTTTCAGAAAGGCTCAATCAAAAGTAAGGTTCAACTCTGTTAGTTGAATGCACAGAACAGAAAGAAGTTTCATACAATGCTTCTGTGTAGTTTATATTTGAACATATTCTTTTTTCCACTATTACCCACTTAGCGCTACGAATGTCCAGTTGCATTTTCTACAGACAGAGTGTTTCAAAACTGCTCAATCAAAAGTATGGTTTAACTCTGTTAGCTGAATGCTCAGATCAGAAAGAAGTTTCACAGAATGCTTCTGTGTAGTTTATATTTGAATATATTCCTTTTTCCACTATTACGCTCTTAGCGCTCCAAATGTCCAGTTGCATTTTCTACAGAAAGAGTGTTCAGATCTGCTCAATCAAAAGTATGGTTTAACTCTGTTAGCTGAATGCACAGATCAGAAAGAAGTTTCACCGAATGATTCTGTGTAGTTTATATATGAAGACATTCCTTTTTCCACTATTACCCTCTTAGCGCTCCGAATCTCCACTTGCATTTTCTACAAAAAGAGTGTTTCATAACTGCTCAATCAAAAATATGTTTTATCTCTGTTAACTGAATTTACAGATCAGAAATAAGTTTCACAGAATGCATCTGTGTAGTTTTTATTTGAAGATATTCTTTTTCCCAATGTAGGCCTCTTAGCGCTTAGCATGTCCAATTGCAGTTTCTACAGAAAGAGTGTTTCAGAACGGCTCAATCAAAAGAAAGGTTCAACTCTGTTAGTTGAATGCACAGAACAGAAAGAATTTTCACAGAATGCTACTGTGTAGTTTATATTTGAATATATTCCTTTTTCCTCTATTACCCTCTTAGCGCTCCGAATGTCCACTTGCATTTTCTACAGAAAGAGTGTTTCAGAACGGCTCAATCAAATCTAAGGTTCAACTCTTTTAGTTGAACAAACAGAACAGAAAGAAGTTTCACACAATTCTTCTGTGTAGTTTTTATTTGTAGACATTCTTTTTCCCAATATAGGCCTCTTAGCGCTCAGAATGTCCAATTGCAGTTTCTACAGAAAGAGTGTTTCAGAACAGCTCAATCAAAAGTAAGGTTCAACTCTGTTAGTTGAATGCACAGAACAGAAAGAAGTTTCATACAATGCTTCTGTGTAGTTTATATTTGAACATATTCTTTTTTCCACTATTACCCACTTAGTGCTACGAATGCCCAGTTGCATTTTCTAAAGACAGAGTGTTTCAAAACTGCTCAATCAAAAGTATGGTTTAAATCTGTTAGCTGAATGCTCAGATCAGAAAGAAGTTTCACAGAATGCTTCTGTGTAGTTTATATTTGAATATATCACTTTTTCCACTACTACTCTCTTAGCGCTCCAAATGTCCAGTTGCATTTTCTACAGAAAGAGTGTTCAGATCTGCTCAATCAAAAGTATGGTTTAACTCTGTTAGCTGAATGCACAGATCAGAAAGAAGTTTCACCGAATGATTCTGTGTAGTTTATATTTGAAGACATTCCTTTTTCCACTATTACCCTCTTAGCGCTCCGAATCTCCACTTGCATTTTCTACCAAAAGAGTGTTTCATAACTGCTCAATCAAAAATATGTTTTATCTCTGTTAACTGAATTTACAGATCAGAAATAAGTTTCACAGAATGCATCTGTGTAGTTTTTATATGAAGATATTCTTTTTCCCAATATAGGCCTCTTAGCGCTTAGCATGTCCAATTGCAGTTTCTACAGAAAGAGTGTTTCAGAACGGCTCAATCAAAAGTAAGGTTCAACTCTGTTAGTTGAATGCACAGAACAGAAAGAATTTTCACAGAATGCTACTGTGTAGTTTATATTTGAATATATTCCTTTTTCCACTATTACCCTCTTAGCGCTCCGAATGTCCATTTGCATTTTCTACGGAAAGAGTGTTCAGAACTGCGCAATCCAAAGTATGGTTTAACTCTGTTAGCTTAATGAACATATCAGTAATAAGTTTCACACAATGCTTCTGTGTAGTTTTTATTTGAAGATATTATTTTTCCCAATATAGGCCTCTTAGCGCTCAGAATGTCCAATTGCAGTTTCTACAGAAAGAGTGTTTCAGAAAGGCTCAATCAAAAGTAAGGTTCAACTCTGTTAGTTGAATGCACAGAACAGAAAGAAGTTTCATACAATGCTTCTGTGTAGTTTATATTTGAACATATTCTTTTTTCCACTATTACCCACTTAGCGCTACGAATGTCCAGTTGCATTTTCTACAGACAGAGTGTTTCAAAACTGCTCAATCAAAAGTATGGTTTAACTCTGTTAGCTGAATGCTCAGATCAGAAAGAAGTTTCACAGAATGCTTCTGTGTAGTTTATATTTGAATATATTCCTTTTTCCACTACTACTCTCTTAGCGCTCCAAATGTCCAGTTTCATTTTCTACAGAAAGAGTGTTCAGATCTGCTCAATGAAAAGTATGGTTTAACTCTGTTAGCTGAATGCACAGATCAGAAAGAAGTTTCACAGAATGATTCTGTGTAGTTTATATTTGGAGACATCCCTTTTTCCACTATTACCCTCTTTGCGCTCCGAATCTCCACTTGCATTTTCTACAGAAAGAGTGTTTCAGAACGGCTCAATCAAAACTAAGGTTCAACTCTTTTAGTTGAACAAACAGAACAGAAAGAAGTTTCACAAAATTCTTCTGTGTAGTTTTTATTTGTAGACATTCTTTTTCCCAATATAGGCCTCTTAGCGCTCAGAATGTCCAATTGCAGTTTCTACAGAAAGAGTGTTTCAGAACGGCTCAATCAAAAGTAAGGTTCAACTCTGTTAGTTGAATGCACAGAACAGAAAGAAGTTTCATACAATGCTTCTGTGTAGTTTATATTTGAACATATTCTTTTTTCCACTATTACCCACTTAGCGCTACGAATGTCCAGTTGCATTTTCTACAGACAGAGTGTTTCAAAACTGCTCAATCAAAAGTATGGTTTAACTCTGTTAGCTGAATGCTCAGATCAGAAAGAAGTTTCACAGAATGCTTCTGTGTAGTTTATATTTGAATATATTCCTTTTTCCACTATTACGCTCTTAGCGCTCCAAATGTCCAGTTGCATTTTCTACAGAAAGAGTGTTCAGATCTGCTCAATCAAAAGTATGGTTTAACTCTGTTAGCAGAATGCACAGATCAGAAAGAAGTTTCACCGAATGATTCTGTGTAGTTTATATTTGAAGACATTCCTTTTTCCACTATTACCCTCTTAGCGCTCCGAATCTCCACTTGCATTTTCTACAAAAAGAGTGTTTCATAACTGCTCAATCAAAAATATGTTTTATCTCTGTTAACTGAATTTACAGATCAGAAATAAGTTTCACAGAATGCATCTGTGTAGTTTTTATTTGAAGATATTCTTTTTCCCAATGTAGGCCTCTTAGCGCTTAGCATGTCCAATTGCAGTTTCTACAGAAAGAGTGTTTCAGAACGGCTCAATCAAAAGAAAGGTTCAACTCTGTTAGTTGAATGCACAGAACAGAAAGTATTTTCACAGAATGCTACTGTGTAGTTTATATTTGAATATATTCCTTTTTCCACTATTACCCTCTTAGCGCTCCGAATGTCCACTTGCATTTTCTACAGAAAGAGTGTTCAGAACTGCGCAATCAAAAGTATGGTTTAACTCTGTTAGCTTAATGAACATATCAGAAATAAGTTTCACACAATGCTTCTGTGTAGTTTTTATTTGAAGATATTATTTTTCCCAATATAGGCCTCTTAGCGCTCAGAATGTCCAATTGCAGTTTCTACAGAAAGAGTGTTTCATAAAGGCTCAATCAAAAGTAAGGTTCAACTCTGTTAGTTGAATGCACAGAACAGAAAGAAGTTTCATACAATGCTTCTGTGTAGTTTATATTTGAACATATTCTTTTTTCCACTATTACCCACTTAGCGGTACGAATGTCCAGTTGCATTTTCTACAGACAGAGTGTTTCAAAACTGCTCAATCAAAAGTATGGTTTAACTCTGTTAGCTGAATGCTCAGATCAGAAAGAAGTTTCACAGAATGCTTCTGTGTAGTTTATATTTGAATATATTCCTTTTTCCACTACTACTCTCTTAGCGCTCCAAATGTCCAGTTTCATTTTCTACAGAAAGAGTGTTCAGATCTGCTCAATGAAAAGTATGGTTTAACTCTGTTAGCTGAATGCACAGATCAGAAAGAAGTTTCACAGAATGATTCTGTGTAGTTTATATTTGGAGACATCCCTTTTTCCACTATTACCCTCTTAGCGCTCCGAATCTCCACTTGCATTTTCTACAGAAAGAGTGTTTCAGAACGGCTCAATCAAAACTAAGGTTCAACTCTTTTAGTTGAACAAACAGAACAGAAAGAAGTTTCACAAAATTCTTCTGTGTAGTTTTTATTTGTAGACATTCTTTTTCCCAATATAGGCCTCTTAGCGCTCAGAATGTCCAATTGCAGTTTCTACAGAAAGAGTGTTTCAGAACGGCTCAATCAAAAGTAAGGTTCAACTCTGTTAGTTGAATGCACAGAACAGAAAGAAGTTTCATACAATGCTTCTGTGTAGTTTATATTTGAACATATTCTTTTTTCCACTATTACCCACTTAGCGCTACGAATGTCCAGTTGCATTTTCTACAGACAGAGTGTTTCAAAACTGCTCAATCAAAAGTATGGTTTAACTCTGTGAGCTGAATGCTCAGATCAGAAAGAAGTTTCACAGAATGCTTCTGTGTAGTTTATATTTGAATATATTCCTTTTTCCACTATTACGCTCTTAGCGCTCCAAATGTCCAGTTGCATTTTCTACAGAAAGAGTGTTCAGATCTGCTCAATCAAAAGTATGGTTTAACTCTGTTAGCAGAATGCACAGATCAGAAAGAAGTTTCACCGAATGATTCTGTGTAGTTTATATTTGAAGACATTCCTTTTTCCACTATTACCCTCTTAGCGCTCCGAATCTCCACTTGCATTTTCTACAAAAAGAGTGTTTCATAACTGCTCAATCAAAAATATGTTTTATCTCTGTTAACTGAATTTACAGATCAGAAATAAGTTTCACAGAATGCATCTGTGTAGTTTTATTTGAAGATATTCCTTTTTCCCAATGTAGGCCTCTTAGCGCTTAGCATGTCCAATTGCAGTTTCTACAGAAAGAGTGTTTCAGAACGGCTCAATCAAAAGAAAGGTTCAACTCTGTTAGTTGAATGCACAGAACAGAAAGTATTTTCACAGAATGCTACTGTGTAGTTTATATTTGAATATATTCCTTTTTCCACTATTACCCTCTTAGCGCTCCGAATGTCCACTTGCATTTTCTACAGAAAGAGTGTTCAGAACTGCGCAATCAAAAGTATGGTTTAACTCTGTTAGCTTAATGAACATATCAGAAATAAGTTTCACACAATGCTTCTGTGTAGTTTTTATTTGAAGATATTATTTTTCCCAATATAGGCCTCTTAGCGCTCAGAATGTCCAATTGCAGTTTCTACAGAAAGAGTGTTTCAGAAAGGCTCAATCAAAAGTAAGGTTCAACTCTGTTAGTTGAATGCACAGAACAGAAAGAAGTTTCATACAATGCTTCTGTGTAGTTTATATTTGAACATATTCTTTTTTCCACTATTACCCACTTAGCGCTACGAATGTCCAGTTGCATTTTCGACAGACAGAGTGTTTCAAAACTGCTCAATCAAAAGTATGGTTTAACTCTGTTAGCTGAATGCTCAGATCAGAAAGAAGTTTCACAGAATGCTTCTGTGTAGTTTATATTTGAATATATTCCTTTTTCCACTACTACTCTCTTAGCGCTCCAAATGTCCAGTTGCATTTTCTACAGAAAGAGTGTTCAGATCTGCTCAATCAAAAGTATGGTTTAACTCTGTTAGCTGAATGCACAGATCAGAAAGAAGTTTCACAGAATGATTCTGTGTAGTTTATATTTGGAGACATCCCTTTTTCCACTATTACCCTCTTAGCGCTCCGAATCTCCACTTGCATTTTCTACAGAAAGAGTGTTTCAGAACGGCTCAATCAAAACTAAGGTTCAACTCTTTTAGTTGAACAAACAGAACAGAAAGAAGTTTCACAAAATTCTTCTGTGTAGTTTTTATTTGTAGACATTCTTTTTCCCAATATAGGCCTCTTAGCGCTCAGAATGTCCAATTGCAGTTTCTACAGAAAGAGTGTTTCAGAACGGCTCAATCAAAAGTAAGGTTCAACTCTGTTAGTTGAATGCACAGAACAGAAAGAAGTTTCATACAATGCTTCTGTGTAGTTTATATTTGAACATATTCTTTTTTCCACTATTACCCACTTAGCGCTACGAATGTCCAGTTGCATTTTCTACAGACAGAGTGTTTCAAAACTGCTCAATCAAAAGTATGGTTTAACTCTGTTAGCTGAATGCTCAGATCAGAAAGAAGTTTCACAGAATGCTTCTGTGTAGTTTATATTTGAATATATTCCTTTTTCCACTATTACGCTCTTAGCGCTCCAAATGTCCAGTTGCATTTTCTACAGAAAGAGTGTTCAGATCTGCTCAATCAAAAGTATGGTTTAACTCTGTTAGCAGAATGCACAGATCAGAAAGAAGTTTCACCGAATGATTCTGTGTAGTTTATATTTGAAGACATTCCTTTTTCCACTATTACCCTCTTAGCGCTCCGAATCTCCACTTGCATTTTCTACAAAAAGAGTGTTTCATAACTGCTCAATCAAAAATATGTTTTATCTCTGTTAACTGAATTTACAGATCAGAAATAAGTTTCACAGAATGCATCTGTGTAGTTTTTATTTGAAGATATTCTTTTTCCCAATGTAGGCCTCTTAGCGCTCAGAATGTCCAATTGCAGTTTCTACAGAAAGAGTGTTTCAGAACGGCTCAATCAAAAGTAAGGTTCAACTCTGTTAGTTGAATGCACAGAACAGAAAGAAGTTTCATACAATGCTTCTGTGTAGTTTATATTTGAACATATTCTTTTTTCCACTATTACCCACTTAGTGCTACGAATGTCCAGTTGCATTTTCTACAGACAGAGTGTTTCAAAACTGCTCAATCAAAAGTATGGTTTAACTCTGTTAGCTGAATGCTCAGATCAGAAAGTAGTTTCACAGAATGCTTCTGTGTAGTTTATATTTGAATATATTCCTTTTTCCACTACTACGCACTTAGCGCTCCAAATGTCCAGTTGCATTTTCTACAGAAAGAGTGTTCAGATCTGCTCAATCAATAGTATGGTTTAACTCTGTTAGCTGCATGCACAGATCAGAAAGAAGTTTCACCGAATGATTCTGTGTAGTTTATATTTGAAGACATTCCTTTTTCCACTATTACCCTCTTAGCGCTCCGAATCTCCACTTGCATTTTCTACAAAAAGAGTGTTTCATAACTGCTCAATCAAAAATATGTTTTATCTCTGTTAACTGAATTTACAGATCAGAAATAAGTTTCACAGAATGCATCTGTGTAGTTTTTATTTGAAGACATTCTTTTTCCCAATATAGGCCTCTTAGCGCTTAGCATGTCCAATTGCACTTTCTACAGAAAGAGTGTTTCAAAACGGCTCAATCAAAAGTAAGGTTCAACTCTGTTAGTTGAATGCACAGAACAGAAAGAATTTTCACAGAATGCTACTGTGTAGTTTATATTTGAATATATTCCTTTTTCCACTACTACCCTCTTAGCGCTCCGAATGTCCATTTGCATTTTCTACAGAAAGAGTGTTCAGAACTCCGCAATCAAAAGTATGGTTTAACTCTGTTAACTTAATGAACATATCAGTAATAAGTTTCACACAATGCTTCTGGGTAGTTTTTATTTGAAGATATTATTTTTCCCAATATAGGCCTCTTAGCGCTCAGAATGTCCAATTGCAGTTTCTACAGAAAGAGTGTTTCAGAAAGGCTCAATCAAAAGTAAGGTTCAACTCTGTTAGTTGAATGCACAGAACAGAAAGAAGTTTCATACAATGCTTCTGTGTAGTTTATATTTGAACATATTCTTTTTTCCACTATTACCCACTTAGCGCTACGAATGTCCAGTTGCATTTTCTACAGACAGAGTGTTTCAAAACTGCTCAATCAAAAGTATGGTTTAACTCTGTTAGCTGAATGCTCAGATCAGAAAGAAGTTTCACAGAATGCTTCTGTGTAGTTTATATTTGAATATATTCCTTTTTCCACTATTACGCTCTTAGCGCTCCAAATGTCCAGTTGCATTTTCTACAGAAAGAGTGTTCAGATCTGCTCAATCAAAAGTATGGTTTAACACTGTTAGCTGAATGCACAGATCAGAAAGAAGTTTCACCGAATGATTCTGTGTAGTTTATATATGAAGACATTCCTTTTTCCACTATTACCCTCTTAGCGCTCCGAATCTCCACTTGCATTTTCTACAAAAAGAGTGTTTCATAACTGCTCAATCAAAAATATGTTTTATCTCTGTTAACTGAATTTACAGATCAGAAATAAGTTTCACAGAATGCATCTGTGTAGTTTTTATTTGAAGATATTCTTTTTCCCAATGTAGGCCTCTTAGCGCTTAGCATGTCCAATTGCAGTTTCTACAGAAAGAGTGTTTCAGAACGGCTCAATCAAAAGAAAGGTTCAACTCTGTTAGTTGAATGCACAGAACAGAAAGAATTTTCACAGAATGCTACTGTGTAGTTTATATTTGAATATATTCCTTTTTCCTCTATTACCCTCTTAGCGCTCCGAATGTCCACTTGCATTTTCTACAGAAAGAGTGTTTCAGAACGGCTCAATCAAATCTAAGGTTCAACTCTTTTAGTTGAACAAACAGAACAGAAAGAAGTTTCACACAATTCTTCTGTGTAGTTTTTATTTGTAGACATTCTTTTTCCCAATATAGGCCTCTTAGCGCTCAGAATGTCCAATTGCAGTTTCTACAGAAAGAGTGTTTCAGAACAGCTCAATCAAAAGTAAGGTTCAACTCTGTTAGTTGAATGCACAGAACAGAAAGAAGTTTCATACAATGCTTCTGTGTAGTTTATATTTGAACATATTCTTTTTTCCACTATTACCCACTTAGTGCTACGAATGCCCAGTTGCATTTTCTAAAGACAGAGTGTTTCAAAACTGCTCAATCAAAAGTATGGTTTAAATCTGTTAGCTGAATGCTCAGATCAGAAAGAAGTTTCACAGAATGCTTCTGTGTAGTTTATATTTGAATATATCACTTTTTCCACTACTACTCTCTTAGCGCTCCAAATGTCCAGTTGCATTTTCTACAGAAAGAGTGTTCAGATCTGCTCAATCAAAAGTATGGTTTAACTCTGTTAGCTGAATGCACAGATCAGAAAGAAGTTTCACCGAATGATTCTGTGTAGTTTATATTTGAAGACATTCCTTTTTCCACTATTACCCTCTTAGCGCTCCGAATCTCCACTTGCATTTTCTACCAAAAGAGTGTTTCATAACTGCTCAATCAAAAATATGTTTTATCTCTGTTAACTGAATTTACAGATCAGAAATAAGTTTCACAGAATGCATCTGTGTAGTTTTTATATGAAGATATTCTTTTTCCCAATATAGGCCTCTTAGCGCTTAGCATGTCCAATTGCAGTTTCTACAGAAAGAGTGTTTCAGAACGGCTCAATCAAAAGTAAGGTTCAACTCTGTTAGTTGAATGCACAGAACAGAAAGAATTTTCACAGAATGCTACTGTGTAGTTTATATTTGAATATATTCCTTTTTCCACTATTACCCTCTTAGCGCTCCGAATGTCCATTTGCATTTTCTACGGAAAGAGTGTTCAGAACTGCGCAATCCAAAGTATGGTTTAACTCTGTTAGCTTAATGAACATATCAGTAATAAGTTTCACACAATGCTTCTGTGTAGTTTTTATTTGAAGATATTATTTTTCCCAATATAGGCCTCTTAGCGCTCAGAATGTCCAATTGCAGTTTCTACAGAAAGAGTGTTTCAGAAAGGCTCAATCAAAAGTAAGGTTCAACTCTGTTAGTTGAATGCACAGAACAGAAAGAAGTTTCATACAATGCTTCTGTGTAGTTTATATTTGAACATATTCTTTTTTCCACTATTACCCACTTAGCGCTACGAATGTCCAGTTGCATTTTCTACAGACAGAGTGTTTCAAAACTGCTCAATCAAAAGTATGGTTTAACTCTGTTAGCTGAATGCTCAGATCAGAAAGAAGTTTCACAGAATGCTTCTGTGTAGTTTATATTTGAATATATTCCTTTTTCCACTACTACTCTCTTAGCGCTCCAAATGTCCAGTTTCATTTTCTACAGAAAGAGTGTTCAGATCTGCTCAATGAAAAGTATGGTTTAACTCTGTTAGCTGAATGCACAGATCAGAAAGAAGTTTCACAGAATGATTCTGTGTAGTTTATATTTGGAGACATCCCTTTTTCCACTATTACCCTCTTTGCGCTCCGAATCTCCACTTGCATTTTCTACAGAAAGAGTGTTTCAGAACGGCTCAATCAAAACTAAGG
Source organism: Symphalangus syndactylus (assembly GCF_028878055.3). NCBI lineage: Eukaryota > Metazoa > Chordata > Mammalia > Primates > Hylobatidae > Symphalangus > Symphalangus syndactylus. Next base: position 2,740,524 of record NC_072435.2, on the reverse strand, counting down.
TTCAACTCTTTTAGTTGAACAAACAGAACAGAAAGAAGTTTCACAAAATTCTTCTGTGTAGTTTTTATTTGTAGACATTCTTTTTCCCAATATAGGCCTCTTAGCGCTCAGAATGTCCAATTGCAGTTTCTACAGAAAGAGTGTTTCAGAACGGCTCAATCAAAAGTAAGGTTCAACTCTGTTAGTTGAATGCACAGAACAGAAAGATGTTTCATACAATGCTTCTGTGTAGTTTATATTTGAACATATTCTTTTTTCCACTATTACCCACTTAGCGCTACGAATGTCCAGTTGCATTTTCTACAGACAGAGTGTTTCAAAACTGCTCAATCAAAAGTATGGTTTAACTCTGTTAGCTGAATGCTCAGATCAGAAAGAAGTTTCACAGAATGCTTCTGTGTAGTTTATATTTGAATATATTCCTTTTTCCACTATTACGCTCTTAGCGCTCCAAATGTCCAGTTGCATTTTCTACAGAAAGAGTGTTCAGATCTGCTCAATCAAAAGTATGGTTTAACTCTGTTAGCAGAATGCACAGATCAGAAAGAAGTTTCACCGAATGATTCTGTGTAGTTTATATTTGAAGACATTCCTTTTTCCACTATTACCCTCTTAGCGCTCCGAATCTCCACTTGCATTTTCTACAAAAAGAGTGTTTCATAACTGCTCAATCAAAAATATGTTTTATCTCTGTTAACTGAATTTACAGATCAGAAATAAGTTTCACAGAATGCATCTGTGTAGTTTTTATTTGAAGATATTCTTTTTCCCAATGTAGACCTCTTAGCGCTTAGCATGTCCAATTGCAGTTTCTACAGAAAGAGTGTTTCAGAACGGCTCAATCAAAAGAAAGGTTCAACTCTGTTAGTTGAATGCACAGAACAGAAAGTATTTTCACAGAATGCTACTGTGTAGTTTATATTTGAATATATTCCTTTTTCCACTATTACCCTCTTAGCGCTCCGAATGTCCACTTGCATTTTCTACAGAAAGAGTGTTCAGAACTGCGCAATCAAAAGTATGGTTTAACTCTGTTAGCTTAATGAACATATCAGAAATAAGTTTCACACAATGCTTCTGTGTAGTTTTTATTTGAAGATATTATTTTTCCCAATATAGGCCTCTTAGCGCTCAGAATGTCCAATTGCAGTTTCTACAGAAAGAGTGTTTCATAAAGGCTCAATCAAAAGTAAGGTTCAACTCTGTTAGTTGAATGCACAGAACAGAAAGAAGTTTCATACAGTGCTTCTGTGTAGTTTATATTTGAACATATTCTTTTTTCCACTATTACCCACTTAGCGGTACGAATGTCCAGTTGCATTTTCTACAGACAGAGTGTTTCAAAACTGCTCAATCAAAAGTATGGTTTAACTCTGTTAGCTGAATGCTCAGATCAGAAAGAAGTTTCACAGAATGCTTCTGTGTAGTTTATATTTGAATATATTCCTTTTTCCACTACTACTCTCTTAGCGCTCCAAATGTCCAGTTTCATTTTCTACAGAAAGAGTGTTCAGATCTGCTCAATGAAAAGTATGGTTTAACTCTGTTAGCTGAATGCACAGATCAGAAAGAAGTTTCACAGAATGATTCTGTGTAGTTTATATTTGGAGACATCCCTTTTTCCACTATTACCCTCTTAGCGCTCCGAATCTCCACTTGCATTTTCTACAGAAAGAGTGTTTCAGAACGGCTCAATCAAAACTAAGGTTCAACTCTTTTAGTTGAACAAACAGAACAGAAAGAAGTTTCACAAAATTCTTCTGTGTAGTTTTTATTTGTAGACATTCTTTTTCCCAATATAGGCCTCTTAGCGCTCAGAATGTCCAATTGCAGTTTCTACAGAAAGAGTGTTTCAGAACGGCTCAATCAAAAGTAAGGTTCAACTCTGTTAGTTGAATGCACAGAACAGAAAGAAGTTTCATACAATGCTTCTGTGTAGTTTATATTTGAACATATTCTTTTTTCCACTATTACCCACTTAGCGCTACGAATGTCCAGTTGCATTTTCTACAGACAGAGTGTTTCAAAACTGCTCAATCAAAAGTATGGTTTAACTCTGTGAGCTGAATGCTCAGATCAGAAAGAAGTTTCACAGAATGCTTCTGTGTAGTTTATATTTGAATATATTCCTTTTTCCACTATTACGCTCTTAGCGCTCCAAATGTCCAGTTGCATTTTCTACAGAAAGAGTGTTCAGATCTGCTCAATCAAAAGTATGGTTTAACTCTGTTAGCAGAATGCACAGATCAGAAAGAAGTTTCACCGAATGATTCTGTGTAGTTTATATTTGAAGACATTCCTTTTTCCACTATTACCCTCTTAGCGCTCCGAATCTCCACTTGCATTTTCTACAAAAAGAGTGTTTCATAACTGCTCAATCAAAAATATGTTTTATCTCTGTTAACTGAATTTACAGATCAGAAATAAGTTTCACAGAATGCATCTGTGTAGTTTTATTTGAAGATATTCCTTTTTCCCAATGTAGGCCTCTTAGCGCTTAGCATGTCCAATTGCAGTTTCTACAGAAAGAGTGTTTCAGAACGGCTCAATCAAAAGAAAGGTTCAACTCTGTTAGTTGAATGCACAGAACAGAAAGTATTTTCACAGAATGCTACTGTGTAGTTTATATTTGAATATATTCCTTTTTCCACTATTACCCTCTTAGCGCTCCGAATGTCCACTTGCATTTTCTACAGAAAGAGTGTTCAGAACTGCGCAATCAAAAGTATGGTTTAACTCTGTTAGCTTAATGAACATATCAGAAATAAGTTTCACACAATGCTTCTGTGTAGTTTTTATTTGAAGATATTATTTTTCCCAATATAGGCCTCTTAGCGCTCAGAATGTCCAATTGCAGTTTCTACAGAAAGAGTGTTTCAGAAAGGCTCAATCAAAAGTAAGGTTCAACTCTGTTAGTTGAATGCACAGAACAGAAAGAAGTTTCATACAATGCTTCTGTGTAGTTTATATTTGAACATATTCTTTTTTCCACTATTACCCACTTAGCGCTACGAATGTCCAGTTGCATTTTCGACAGACAGAGTGTTTCAAAACTGCTCAATCAAAAGTATGGTTTAACTCTGTTAGCTGAATGCTCAGATCAGAAAGAAGTTTCACAGAATGCTTCTGTGTAGTTTATATTTGAATATATTCCTTTTTCCACTACTACTCTCTTAGCGCTCCAAATGTCCAGTTGCATTTTCTACAGAAAGAGTGTTCAGATCTGCTCAATCAAAAGTATGGTTTAACTCTGTTAGCTGAATGCACAGATCAGAAAGAAGTTTCACAGAATGATTCTGTGTAGTTTATATTTGGAGACATCCCTTTTTCCACTATTACCCTCTTAGCGCTCCGAATCTCCACTTGCATTTTCTACAGAAAGAGTGTTTCAGAACGGCTCAATCAAAACTAAGGTTCAACTCTTTTAGTTGAACAAACAGAACAGAAAGAAGTTTCACAAAATTCTTCTGTGTAGTTTTTATTTGTAGACATTCTTTTTCCCAATATAGGCCTCTTAGCGCTCAGAATGTCCAATTGCAGTTTCTACAGAAAGAGTGTTTCAGAACGGCTCAATCAAAAGTAAGGTTCAACTCTGTTAGTTGAATGCACAGAACAGAAAGAAGTTTCATACAATGCTTCTGTGTAGTTTATATTTGAACATATTCTTTTTTCCACTATTACCCACTTAGCGCTACGAATGTCCAGTTGCATTTTCTACAGACAGAGTGTTTCAAAACTGCTCAATCAAAAGTATGGTTTAACTCTGTTAGCTGAATGCTCAGATCAGAAAGAAGTTTCACAGAATGCTTCTGTGTAGTTTATATTTGAATATATTCCTTTTTCCACTATTACGCTCTTAGCGCTCCAAATGTCCAGTTGCATTTTCTACAGAAAGAGTGTTCAGATCTGCTCAATCAAAAGTATGGTTTAACTCTGTTAGCAGAATGCACAGATCAGAAAGAAGTTTCACCGAATGATTCTGTGTAGTTTATATTTGAAGACATTCCTTTTTCCACTATTACCCTCTTAGCGCTCCGAATCTCCACTTGCATTTTCTACAAAAAGAGTGTTTCATAACTGCTCAATCAAAAATATGTTTTATCTCTGTTAACTGAATTTACAGATCAGAAATAAGTTTCACAGAATGCATCTGTGTAGTTTTTATTTGAAGATATTCTTTTTCCCAATGTAGGCCTCTTAGCGCTTAGCATGTCCAATTGCAGTTTCTACAGAAAGAGTGTTTCAGAACGGCTCAATCAAAAGAAAGGTTCAACCCTGTTAGTTGAATGCACAGAACAGAAAGTATTTTCACAGAATGCTACTGTGTAGTTTATATTTGAATATATTCCTTTTTCCACTATTACCCTCTTAGCGCTCCGAATGTCCACTTGCATTTTCTACAGAAAGAGTGTTCAGAACTGCGCAATCAAAAGTATGGTTTAACTCTGTTAGCTTAATGAACATATCAGAAATAAGTTTCACACAATGCTTCTGTGTAGTTTTTATTTGAAGATATTATTTTTCCCAATATAGGCCTCTTAGCGCTCAGAATGTCCAATTGCAGTTTCTACAGAAAGAGTGTTTCATAAAGGCTCAATCAAAAGTAAGGTTCAACTCTGTTAGTTGAATGCACAGAACAGAAAGAAGTTTCATACAATGCTTCTGTGTAGTTTATATTTGAACATATTCTTTTTTCCACTATTACCCACTTAGCGGTACGAATGTCCAGTTGCATTTTCTACAGACAGAGTGTTTCAAAACTGCTCAATCAAAAGTATGGTTTAACTCTGTTAGCTGAATGCTCAGATCAGAATGAAGTTTCACAGAATGCTTCTGTGTAGTTTATATTTGAATATATTCCTTTTTCCACTACTACTCTCTTAGCGCTCCAAATGTCCAGTTTCATTTTCTACAGAAAGAGTGTTCAGATCTGCTCAATGAAAAGTATGGTTTAACTCTGTTAGCTGAATGCACAGATCAGAAAGAAGTTTCACAGAATGATTCTGTGTAGTTTATATTTGGAGACATCCCTTTTTCCACTATTACCCTCTTAGCGCTCCGAATCTCCACTTGCATTTTCTACAGAAAGAGTGTTTCAGAACGGCTCAATCAAAACTAAGGTTCAACTCTTTTAGTTGAACAAACAGAACAGAAAGAAGTTTCACAAAATTCTTCTGTGTAGTTTTTATTTGTAGACATTCTTTTTCCCAATATAGGCCTCTTAGCGCTCAGAATGTCCAATTGCAGTTTCTACAGAAAGAGTGTTTCAGAACGGCTCAATCAAAAGTAAGGTTCAACTCTGTTAGTTGAATGCACAGAACAGAAAGAAGTTTCATACAATGCTTCTGTGTAGTTTATATTTGAACATATTCTTTTTTCCACTATTACCCACTTAGCGCTACGAATGTCCAGTTGCATTTTCTACAGACAGAGTGTTTCAAAACTGCTCAATCAAAAGTATGGTTTAACTCTGTGAGCTGAATGCTCAGATCAGAAAGAAGTTTCACAGAATGCTTCTGTGTAGTTTATATTTGAATATATTCCTTTTTCCACTATTACGCTCTTAGCGCTCCAAATGTCCAGTTGCATTTTCTACAGAAAGAGTGTTCAGATCTGCTCAATCAAAAGTATGGTTTAACTCTGTTAGCAGAATGCACAGATCAGAAAGAAGTTTCACCGAATGATTCTGTGTAGTTTATATTTGAAGACATTCCTTTTTCCACTATTACCCTCTTAGCGCTCCGAATCTCCACTTGCATTTTCTACAAAAAGAGTGTTTCATAACTGCTCAATCAAAAAAATGTTTTATCTCTGTTAACTGAATTTACAGATCAGAAATAAGTTTCACAGAATGCATCTGTGTAGTTTTATTTGAAGATATTCCTTTTTCCCAATGTAGGCCTCTTAGCGCTTAGCATGTCCAATTGCAGTTTCTACAGAAAGAGTGTTTCAGAACGGCTCAATCAAAAGAAAGGTTCAACTCTGTTAGTTGAATGCACAGAACACAAAGTATTTTCACAGAATGCTACTGTGTAGTTTATATTTGAATATATTCCTTTTTCCACTATTACCCTCTTAGCGCTCCGAATGTCCACTTGCATTTTCTACAGAAAGAGTGTTCAGAACTGCGCAATCAAAAGTATGGTTTAACTCTGTTAGCTTAATGAACATATCAGAAATAAGTTTCACACAATGCTTCTGTGTAGTTTTTATTTGAAGATATTATTTTTCCCAATATAGGCCTCTTAGCGCTCAGAATGTCCAATTGCAGTTTCTACAGAAAGAGTGTTTCAGAAAGGCTCAATCAAAAGTAAGGTTCAACTCTGTTAGTTGAATGCACAGAACAGAAAGAAGTTTCATACAATGCTTCTGTGTAGTTTATATTTGAACATATTCTTTTTTCCACTATTACCCACTTAGCGCTACGAATGTCCAGTTGCATTTTCGACAGACAGAGTGTTTCAAAACTGCTCAATCAAAAGTATGGTTTAACTCTGTTAGCTGAATGCTCAGATCAGAAAGAAGTTTCACAGAATGCTTCTGTGTAGTTTATATTTGAATATATTCCTTTTTCCACTACTACTCTCTTAGCGCTCCAAATGTCCAGTTGCATTATCTACAGAAAGAGTGTTCAGATCTGCTCTATCAAAAGTATGGTTTAACTCTGTTAGCTGAATGCACAGATCAGAAAGAAGTTTCACAGAATGATTCTGTGTAGTTTATATTTGGAGATATTCCTTTTTCCACTATTACCCTCTTAGCGCTCAGAATCTCCACTTGCATTTTCTACAGAAAGATTGTTTCAGAACGGCTCAATCAAAACTAAGGTTCAACTCTTTTAGTTGAACAAACAGAACAGAAAGAAGTTTCACACAATTCTTCTGTGTAGTTTTTATTTGTAGACATTCTTTTTCCCAATATAGGCCTCTTAGCGCTCAGAATGTCCAATTGCAGTTTCTACAGAAAGTGTGTTTCAGAACGGCTCAATCAAAAGTAAGGTTCAACTCTGTTAGTTGAATGCACAGAACAGAAAGAAGTTTCATACAATGCTTCTGTGTAGTTTATATTTGAATATATTCTTTTTTCCACTATTACCCACTTAGCGCTACGAATGTCCAGTTGCATTTTCTACAGACAGAGTGTTTCAAAACTGCTCAATCAAAAGTATGGTTTAACTCTGTTAGCTGAATGCTCAGATCAGAAAGAAGTTTCACAGAATGCTTCTGTGTAGTTTATATATGAATATATTCCTTTTTCCACTATTACGCTCTTAGCGCTCCAAATGTCCAGTTGCATTTTCTACAGAAAGAGTGTTCAGATCTGCTCAATCAAAAGTATGGTTTAACTCTGTTAGCTGAATGCACAGATCAGAAAGTAGTTTCACCGAATGATTCTGTGTAGTTTATATATGAAGACATTCCTTTTTCCACTATTACCCTCTTAGCGCTCCGAATCTCCACTTGCATTTTCTACAAAAAGAATGTTTCATAACTGCTCAATCAAAAATATGTTTTATCTCTGTTAACTGAATTTACAGATCAGAAATAAGTTTCACAGAATGCATCTGTGTAGTTTTTATTTGAAGATATTCTTTTTCCCAATGTAGGCCTCTTAGCGCTTAGCATGTCCAATTGCAGTTTCTACAGAAAGAGTGTTTCAGAACGGCTCAATAAAAAGAAAGGTTCAACTCTGTTAGTTGAATGCACAGAACAGAAAGAATTTTCACAGAATGCTACTGTGTAGTTTATATTTGAATATATTCCTTTTTCCACTATTACCCTCTTAGCGCTCCGAATGTCCACTTGCATTTTCTACAGAAAGAGTGTTGAGAACTGCGCAATCAAAAGTATGGTTTAACTCTGTTAGCTTAATGAACATATCAGAAATAAGTTTCACACAATGCTTCTGTGTAGTTTTTATTTGAAGATATTATTTTTCCCAATATAGGCCTCTTAGCGCTCAGAATGTCCAATTGCAGTTTCTACAGAAAGAGTGTTTCAGAAAGGCTCAATCAAAAGTAAGGTTCAACTCTGTTAGTTGAATGCACAGAACAGAAAGAAGTTTCATACAATGCTTCTGTGTAGTTTATATTTGAACATATTCTTTTTTCCACTATTACCCACTTAGCGCTACGAATGTCCAGTTGCATTTTCTACAGACAGAGTGTTTCAAAACTGCTCAATCAAAAGTATGGTTTAACTCTGTTAGCTGAATTCTCAGATCAGAAAGAAGTTTCACAGAATGCTTCTGTGTAGTTTATATTTGAATATATTCCTTTTTCCACTACTACTCTCTTAGCGCTCCAAATGTCCAGTTGCATTTTCTACAGAAAGAGTGTTCAGATCTGCTCAATCAAAAGTATGGTTTAACTCTGTTAGCTGAATGCACAGATCAGAAAGAAGTTTCACAGAATGATTCTGTGTAGTTTATATTTGGAGACATTCCTTTTTCCACTATTACCCTCTTAGCGCTCCGAATCTCCACTTGCATTTTCTACAGAAAGAGTGTTTCAGAACGGCTCAATCAAAACTAAGGTTCAACTCTTTTAATTGAACAAACAGAACAGAAAAAAGTTTCACACAATTCTGCTGTGTAGTTTTTATTTGTAGACATTCTTTTTCCCAATATAGGCCACTTAGCGCTCAGAATGTCCAATTGCAGTTTATACAGAAAGAGTGTTTCAGAACGGCTCAATCAAAAGTAAGGTTCAACTCTGTTAGTTGAATGCACAGAACAGAAAGAAGTTTCATACAATGCTTCTGTGTAGTTTATATTTGAACATATTCTTTTTTCCACTATTACCCACTTAGCGCTACGAATGTCCAGTTGCATTTTCTACAGACAGAGTGTTTCAAAACTGCTCAATGAAAAGTATGGTTTAACTCTGTTAGCTGAATGCTCAGTTCAGAAAGAAGTTTCACAGAATGCTTCTGTGTAGTTTATATTTGAATATATTCCTTTTTCCACTATTACGCACTTAGCGCTCCAAATGTCCAGTTGCATTTTCTACAGAAAGAGTGTTCAGATCTGCTCAATCAAAAGTATGGTTTAACTCTGTTAGCTGAATGCACAGATCAGAAAAAAGTTTCACCGAATGATTCTGTGTAGTTTATATTTGAAGACATTCCTTTTTCCACTATTACCCTCTTAGCGCTCCGAATCTCCACTTGCATTTTCTACAAAAAGAGTGTTTCATAACTGCTCAATCAAAAATATGTTTTATCTCTGTTAACTGAATTTACAGATCAAAAATAAGTTTCACAGAATGCATCTGTGTAGTTTTTATTTGAAGATATTCTTTTTCCCAATGTAGGCCTCTTAGCGCTTAGCATGTCCAATTGCAGTTTCTACAGAAAGAGTGTTTCAGAACGGCTCAATCAAAAGAAAGGTTCAACTCTGTTAGTTGAATGCACAGAACAGAAAGAATTTTCACAGAATGCTACTGTGTAGTTTATATTTGAATATATTCCTTTTTCCACTATTACCCTCTTAGCGCTCCGAATGTCCACTTGCATTTTCTACAGAAAGAGTGTTCAGAACTGCGCAATCAAAAGTATGGTTTAACTCTGTTAGCTTAATGAACATATCAGAAATAAGTTTCACACAATGCTTCTGTGTAGTTTTTATTTGAAGATATTATTTTTCCCAATATAGGCCTCTTAGCGCTCAGAATGTCCAATTGCAGTTTCTACAGAAAGAGTGTTTCAGAAAGGCTCAATCAAAAGTAAGGTTCAACTCTGTTAGTTGAATGCACAGAACAGAAAGAAGTTTCATACAATGCTTCTGTGTAGTTTATATTTGAACATATTCTTTTTTCCACTATTACCCACTTAGCGCTACGAATGTCCAGTTGCATTTTCGACAGACAGAGTGTTTCAAAACTGCTCAATCAAAAGTATGGTTTAACTCTGTTAGCTGAATGCTCAGATCAGAAAGAAGTTTCACAGAATGCTTCTGTGTAGTTTATATTTGAATATATTCCTTTTTCCACTACTACTCTCTTAGCGCTCCAAATGTCCAGTTGCATTATCTACAGAAAGAGTGTTCAGATCTGCTCTATCAAAAGTATGGTTTAACTCTGTTAGCTGAATGCACAGATCAGAAAGAAGTTTCACAGAATGATTCTGTGTAGTTTATATTTGGAGATATTCCTTTTTCCACTATTACCCTCTTAGCGCTCAGAATCTCCACTTGCATTTTCTACAGAAAGATTGTTTCAGAACGGCTCAATCAAAACTAAGGTTCAACTCTTTTAGTTGAACAAACAGAACAGAAAGAAGTTTCACACAATTCTTCTGTGTAGTTTTTATTTGTAGACATTCTTTTTCCCAATATAGGCCTCTTAGCGCTCAGAATGTCCAATTGCAGTTTCTACAGAAAGTGTGTTTCAGAACGGCTCAATCAAAAGTAAGGTTCAACTCTGTTAGTTGAATGCACAGAACAGAAAGAAGTTTCATACAATGCTTCTGTGTAGTTTATATTTGAATATATTCTTTTTTCCACTATTACCCACTTAGCGCTACGAATGTCCAGTTGCATTTTCTACAGACAGAGTGTTTCAAAACTGCTCAATCAAAAGTATGGTTTAACTCTGTTAGCTGAATGCTCAGATCAGAAAGAAGTTTCACAGAATGCTTCTGTGTAGTTTATATATGAATATATTCCTTTTTCCACTATTACGCTCTTAGCGCTCCAAATGTCCAGTTGCATTTTCTACAGAAAGAGTGTTCAGATCTGCTCAATCAAAAGTATGGTTTAACTCTGTTAGCTGAATGCACAGATCAGAAAGTAGTTTCACCGAATGATTCTGTGTAGTTTATATATGAAGACATTCCTTTTTCCACTATTACCCTCTTAGCGCTCCGAATCTCCACTTGCATTTTCTACAAAAAGAATGTTTCATAACTGCTCAATCAAAAATATGTTTTATCTCTGTTAACTGAATTTACAGATCAGAAATAAGTTTCACAGAATGCATCTGTGTAGTTTTTATTTGAAGATATTCTTTTTCCCAATGTAGGCCTCTTAGCGCTTAGCATGTCCAATTGCAGTTTCTACAGAAAGAGTGTTTCAGAACGGCTCAATAAAAAGAAAGGTTCAACTCTGTTAGTTGAATGCACAGAACAGAAAGAATTTTCACAGAATGCTACTGTGTAGTTTATATTTGAATATATTCCTTTTTCCACTATTACCCTCTTAGCGCTCCGAATGTCCACTTGCATTTTCTACAGAAAGAGTGTTGAGAACTGCGCAATCAAAAGTATGGTTTAACTCTGTTAGCTTAATGAACATATCAGAAATAAGTTTCACACAATGCTTCTGTGTAGTTTTTATTTGAAGATATTATTTTTCCCAATATAGGCCTCTTAGCGCTCAGAATGTCCAATTGCAGTTTCTACAGAAAGAGTGTTTCAGAAAGGCTCAATCAAAAGTAAGGTTCAACTCTGTTAGTTGAATGCACAGAACAGAAAGAAGTTTCATACAATGCTTCTGTGTAGTTTATATTTGAACATATTCTTTTTTCCACTATTACCCACTTAGCGCTACGAATGTCCAGTTGCATTTTCTACAGACAGAGTGTTTCAAAACTGCTCAATCAAAAGTATGGTTTAACTCTGTTAGCTGAATTCTCAGATCAGAAAGAAGTTTCACAGAATGCTTCTGTGTAGTTTATATTTGAATATATTCCTTTTTCCACTACTACTCTCTTAGCGCTCCAAATGTCCAGTTGCATTTTCTACAGAAAGAGTGTTCAGATCTGCTCAATCAAAAGTATGGTTTAACTCTGTTAGCTGAATGCACAGATCAGAAAGAAGTTTCACAGAATGATTCTGTGTAGTTTATATTTGGAGACATTCCTTTTTCCACTATTACCCTCTTAGCGCTCCGAATCTCCACTTGCATTTTCTACAGAAAGAGTGTTTCAGAACTGCTCAATCAAAACTAAGGTTCAACTCTTTTAATTGAACAAACAGAACAGAAAAAAGTTTCACACAATTCTGCTGTGTAGTTTTTATTTGTAGACATTCTTTTTCCCAATATAGGCCTCTTAGCGCTCAGAATGTCCAATTGCAGTTTATACAGAAAGAGTGTTTCAGAACGGCTCAATCAAAAGTAAGGTTCAACTCTGTTAGTTGAATGCACAGAACAGAAAGAAGTTTCATACAATGCTTCTGTGTAGTTTATATTTGAACATATTCTTTTTTCCACTATTACCCACTTAGCGCTACGAATGTCCAGTTGCATTTTCTACAGACAGAGTGTTTCAAAACTGCTCAATGAAAAGTATGGTTTAACTCTGTTAGCTGAATGCTCAGATCAGAAAGAAGTTTCACAGAATGCTTCTGTGTAGTTTATATTTGAATATATTCCTTTTTCCACTATTACGCTCTTAGCGCTCCAAATGTCCAGTTGCATTTTCTACAGAAAGAGTGTTCAGATCTGCTCAATCAAAAGTATGGTTTAACTCTGTTAGCTGAATGCACAGATCAGAAAAAAGTTTCACCGAATGATTCTGTGTAGTTTATATTTGAAGACATTCCTTTTTCCACTATTACCCTCTTAGCGCTCCGAATCTCCACTTGCATTTTCTACAAAAAGAGTGTTTCATAACTGCTCAATCAAAAATATGTTTTATCTCTGTTAACTGAATTTACAGATCAAAAATAAGTTTCACAGAATGCATCTGTGTAGTTTTTATTTGAAGATATTCTTTTTCCCAATGTAGGCCTCTTAGCGCTTAGCATGTCCAATTGCAGTTTCTACAGAAAGAGTGTTTCAGAACGGCTCAATCAAAAGAAAGGTTCAACTCTGTTAGTTGAATGCACAGAACAGAAAGAATTTTCACAGAATGCTACTGTGTAGTTTATATTTGAATATATTCCTTTTTCCACTATTACCCTCTTAGCGCTCCGAATGTCCACTTGCATTTTCTACAGAAAGAGTGTTCAGAACTGCGCAATCAAAAGTATGGTTTAACTCTGTTAGCTTAATGAACATATCAGAAATAAGTTTCACACAATGCTTCTGTGTAGTTTTTATTTGAAGATATTATTTTTCCCAATATAGGCCTCTTAGCGCTCAGAATGTCCAATTGCAGTTTCTACAGAAAGAGTGTTTCAGAAAGGCTCAATCAAAAGTAAGGTTCAACTCTGTTAGTTGAATGCACAGAACAGAAAGAAGTTTCATACAATGCTTCTGTGTAGTTTATATTTGAACATATTCTTTTTTCCACTATTACCCACTTAGCGCTACGAATGTCCAGTTGCATTTTCTACAGACAGAGTGTTTCAAAACTGCTCAATCAAAAGTATGGTTTAACTCTGTTAGCTGAATGCTCAGATCAGAAAGAAGTTTCACAGAATGCTTCTGTGTAGTTTATATTTGAATATATTCCTTTTTCCACTACTACTCTCTTAGCGCTCCAAATGTCCAGTTGCATTTTCTACAGAAAGAGTGTTCAGATCTGCTCAATCAAAAGTATGGTTTAACTCTGTTAGCTGAATGCACAGATCAGAAAGAAGTTTCACAGAATTATTCTGTGTAGTTTATATTTGGAGACATTCCTTTTTCCACTATTACCCTCTTAGCGCTCCGAATCTCCACTTGCATTTTCTACAGAAAGAGTGTTTCAGAACGGCTCAATCAAAACTAAGGTTCAACTCTTTTAGTTGAACAAACAGAACAGAAAGAAGTTTCACACAATTCTTCTGTGTAGTTTTTATTTGTAGACATTCTTTTTCCCAATATAGGCCTCTTAGCGCTCAGAATGTCCAATTGCAGTTTCTACAGAAAGAGTGTTTCAGAACGGCTCAATCAAAAGTAAGGTTCAACTCTGTTAGTTGAATGCACAGAACAGAAAGAAGTTTCATACAATGCTTCTGTGTAGTTTATATTTGAACATATTCTTTTTTCCACTATTACCCACTTAGTGCTACGAATGCCCAGTTGCATTTTCTACAGACAGAGTGTTTCAAAACTGCTCAATCAAAAGTATGGTTTAAATCTGTTAGCTGAATGCTCAGATCAGAAAGAAGTTTCACAGAATGCTTCTGTGTAGTTTATATTTGAATATATCCCTTTTTCCACTATTACGCTCTTAGCGCTCCAAATGTCCAGTTGCATTTTCTACAGAAAGAGTGTTCAGATCTGCTCAATCAAAAGTATGGTTTAACTCTGTTAGCTGAATGCACAGATCAGAAAGAAGTTTCACCGAATGATTCTGTGTAGTTTATATTTGAAGACATTCCTTTTTCCACTATTACCCTCTTAGCGCTCCGAATCTCCACTTGCATTTTCTACCAAAAGAGTGTTTCATAACTGCTCAATCAAAAATATGTTTTATCTCTGTTAACTGAATTTACAGATCAGAAATAAGTTTCACAGAATGCATCTGTGTAGTTTTTATATGAAGATATTATTTTTCCCAATATAGGCCTCTTAGTGCTCAGAATGTCCAATTGCAGTTTCTACAGAAAGAGTGTTTCAGAACGGCTCAATCAAATGTAAGGTTCAACTTTCTTAGTTGAATGCACAGAACAGAAAGAAGTTTCACAGAATGCTTCTGTGTAGTATTTAGTTGAAGATACTCCTTTTTGGACTATTACCCACTTAGCGCTCAGAATATCCACTGGCATTTTCTACACAAAGAGTGTTTCAGAACTGCTCCTTCAAAAGTATGTCTCAACTCTGTTAGTTGAATGCGGTGAACAGAAAGGGGTTTCAGAGAATGCTTCTGTGTAGTTTTTAATTGGAGATATTCCTTTTTCCTCTATTACAATCTTAGCGCTCCGAATGTCCACTTGCATTTTCTACAAAAAGAGTGTTTCATAACTGCTCAATCAAAAATATGGTTTAGCTCTGTTAACTGAATTTACAGATCAGAAATAAGTTTCACAGAATGCATCTGTGTAGTTTTTATTTGAAGATATTCTTTTTCCCAATGTAGGCCTCTTAGCGCTTAGAATGTCCAATTGCAGTTTCTACAGAAAGAGTGTTTCAGAACGGCTCAATCAAAAGTAAGGTTCAACTCTGTTAGCTGAATGCACAGAACAGAAAGAAGTTTCACAGAATGCTACTGTGTAGTTTATATTTGAATATATTCCTTTTTCCACTATTACCCTCTTAGCGCTCCGAATGTCCACTTGCAATTTCTACAGAAAGTGTGTTCGGAACTGCGCAATCAAAAGTATGGTTTAACTCTGTTAGCTGAATGCACATATCAGAAATAAGTTTCACACAATGCTTCTGTGTAGTTTTTATTTGAAGATATTATTTTTCCCAATATAGGCCCCTTAGCACTCAGAATGTCCAATTGCAGTTTCTACAGAAAGAGTGTTTCAGAACGGCTCAATCAAAAGTAAGGTTCAAATCTGTTAGTTGAATGCACAGAACAGAATGTAGTTTCACAGATTGCTTCTGTGTAGTTTGTATTTGAAGATATTCCTTTTTCCACTGTTACCCTTTTTAGAGCTCAGAATGTCCACTTGCCTTTTCTACAGAAAGTGTGTTCAGAACTGCTCTATCAAAAGTATGTTTTAACCCTTTAGGTGAATGCACAGATCAGAAATAAGTTTCACAGAATTTTTCTGTGTAGTTTATATTTGAAGATATTCCATTTTCCACTATTACCCACTTAGCGCTCTGAATGTCCAGTTGCATTTTCTACAGAAAGAGTGTTCTGAACGGCTCAATCAAAAGTATGGTTTTACTCTGTTATTTGAATGCACATATCAGAAATAAGTTTCACAGAATCCTTCCGTGTAGTATTTTGTTGAAAATATTCCTTTTTCGACTATTATCCTCTTAGCTCTCCGAATGTCCAATTTCAGTTTCTAAACAAAGAGTGTTTCAGAACTTCTCCTTCAAAAGTAGGGCTCAACTCTGTTAGTTGAATGCAGAGAACAGAAAGGAGTTTCACAAAATGCCCCTGTGTAGTTTATATTTGAATATATTCCCTTTTTCAGTATTACCCTCTTAGCGCTCCGAATGTCCACTTGCATTTTCTACAGAAAGAGTGTTCAGAACTGCTCAATCCAAAGTATGGTTTAACTCTGTTAGCTGAATGCACAGATCAGAAAGAATTTTCACAGAATGCTTCTGTGTACTTTTTATTTGAAGATATTCCTTTCTCCAATATAGGAGTCTTAGCGCTCAGAATGTCCAATTGCAGTTTCTACAGAAAGAGTGTTTCAGAAAGGCTCAATCAAAAGTAAGATTCAACTCTGTTAGTTGAATGCACAGAACAGAAAGTAGTTTCACAGAATGCTTCTGTGTAGTTTATATTTGAAAATATTACTTTTTCCACTACTACCCTCTTAGCGCTCCAAATGTCCAGTTGCATTTTCTACAGAAAGAGTGTTCAGAACTGCTCAATCAAATGTATGATTTAACTCTCTTAGCTGAATGCACAGATTAGAAAGAAGTTGCACAGAATGCTTCTGTGTAGTTTTTATTTGAAGATATACTTTTTCCCAATATAGGCCTCTTAGTGCTCAGATTGTCCAATTGCAGTTTCTACAGAAAGAGTGTTTCAGAATGGCTCTTTCAAAAGTAAGGTTCAACTCTGCTATTTCAATGCACAGAACAGAAAGTAGTTTCACAGAATGCTTCTCTGTAGTTCATATTTGACGGTATTACTTTTTCCACTATTACCCTCTTAGAGCTCGGAATGTCCACTTGCATTTTCTACAGAAAGAGTGTTCAGAACTGCTCCCTCAAAAGTATGGTTTAACTCTGTTAGTTGAATGCACAGATCAGAAAGAAGTTTCACAGAATTCTTCTGTGTAGTTTTTATTTGAAGATATTCCTTTTTCCAATATAGGTCTCTTAGCGCTCAGAATGTCCAATTGCAGTATCTACAGAAAGAGAGTTTCAGAACTGCTCAATCAAAAGTAAGGTTCAATACTGTTAGTTGAATGCACGGAACAGAAAGAAGTTTCAGAGAATGCTTCTGTGTAGTTTATATTTGAAGACATTCCTTTTTCCACTATTACCCTCTTAGCGCTCCGAATCACCACTTACATTTTCTACAGAAAGAGTGTTTCAGAACGGCTCAATCAAAAGTAATGTTGAACTCTTTTAGTTGAATGCACAGAACAGAAAGAAGTTTCACAGAATGCTTCTGTGTAGTATTTAGCTATAGATATTCCTTTTTCGACTATTACCCTCTTAGCATTCCGAATGTCCACTGGCAGTTTCTACACAAAGATTGTTTCAGAACAGCTCCTTCAAAGTAAGGCTCAAATCAGTTAGTTGAATGCAGAGAACAGAAAGGAGTTTCAGAGAATGATTCTGTGTAGTTTTAATTTGGGGATATTCCTTTTTCCACTAATACAATTTTAGCGCTCCGAATGTCCACTTGCGTTTTCTACAGAAAGAGTGTCTCATAACTTCTCAATCAAAAGTATGGTTTAACTCTGTTAGCAGAATGCACAGATCAGAAATAAGTTTCACAGAATGCTTCTGAGTAGTTTTTATTTGGAGATATTCTTTTTCCCAATATAGGCCACTTAGCGCTCAGAATGTCCAATTGCCGTTTCTACAGAATGAGTGTTTCAGAAGGCTCAATCAAAAGTAAGGTTCAACTCTGTTAGTTGAATGCACAGAACAGAAAGAAGTTTCACAGAATGCTTCTGTGTAGTTTATATTTGAATGTATTCCTTTTTCCACTATTACCATCTTAGCACTCCGAATGTCCACTTGCATATTCTACAGAAAGAGAGTTCCAGAAAGGCTCAATCAAAAGTAAGGTTCAACTCTGTTACTTGAATGCACAGAACAGCAAGAAGTTACACAGAATGCTTCTGTGTAGTTTATATTTGAATATATTCCTTTTTCCAGTATTACCCTCTTAGTGCTCCGAATGTCCACTTGCATTTTCTACAGAAAGAGTGTTCGGAACGGCTCAATCAAAAGTATGGTTTTACTCTGTTATTTGAGTGCACATATCAGAAATAAGTTTCACAGAATCCTTCCGTGTAGTATTTTGTTGAAGATATTCCTTTTTCGACTATTATCCTCTTAGCTCTCCGAATGTCCAATTTCAGTTTCTAAACAAAGAGTGTTTCAGAACTGCTCCTTCAAAAGTAGGGCTCAACTCTGTTAGTTGAATGCAGAGAACAGAAAGGAGTTTCACAGAATGCCTCTGTGTAGTTTATATTTGAATATATTCCCTTTTTCAGTATTACCCTCTTAGCGCTCCGAATGTCCACTTGCATTTTCTACAGAAAGAGTGTTCAGAACTGCTCAATCCAAAGTATGGTTTAACTCTGTTAGCTGAATGCACAGATCAGAAAGAATTTTCACAGAATGCTTCTGTGTACTTTTTATTTGAAGATATTCCTTTCTCCAATATAGGAGTCTTAGCGCTCAGAATGTCCAATTGCAGTTTCTACAGAAAGAGTGTTTCAGAAAGGCTCAATCAAAAGTAAGGTTCAACTCTGTTAGTTGAATGCACAGAACAGAAAGTAGTTTCACAGAATGCTTCTGTGTAGTTTATATTTGAATATATTACTTTTTCCACTACTACCCTCTTAGCGCTCCAAATGTCCAGTTGCATTTTCTACAGAAAGAGTGTTCAGAACTGCTCAATCAAATGTATGATTTAACTCTCTTAGCTGAATGCACAGATTAGAAAGAAGTTGCACAGAATGCTTCTGTGTAGTTTCTATTTGAAGATATACTTTTTCCCAATATAGGCCTCTTAGTGCTCAGATTGTCCAATTGCAGTTTCTACAGAAAGAGTTTTTCAGAATGGCTCTTTCAAAAGTAAGGTTCAACTCTGCTATTTCAATGCACAGAACAGAAAGTAGTTTCACAGAATGCTTCTCTGTAGTTCATATTTGACGGTATTACTTTTTCACTATTACCCTCTTAGAGCTCGGAATGTCCACTTGCATTTTCAACAGAAAGTGTGTTCAGAACTGCTCCATCAAAAGTATGGTTTAACTCTGTTAGTTGAATGCACAGATCAGAAAGAAGTTTCACAGAATTCTTCTGTGTAGTTTTTATTTGAAGATATTCCTTTTTCCAATATAGGTCTCTTAGCGCTCAGAATGTCCAATTGCAGTCTCTACAGAAAGAGTGTTTCAGAACGGCTCAATCAAAAGTAAGGTTCAACCCTGGTAGTTGAATGCACAGAACAGAAAGAAGTTTCACACAATGATTCTGTGTAGTTTATATTTGAATATATTCCTTTTTTCACTATTACCCTCTTAGCGCTCGGAATGTCCACTTGCATTTTCTACAGAAAGAGTGTTCTGAACTGCGCAATCAAAAGTATGTTTTAACTCCGTTAGCTGAATGCACATATCAGAAATAAGTTTCAAACAATGCTTCTGTGTAGTTTTTACTTGAAGATATTATTTTTCCCAATATAAGCCTCTTAGCGCTCAGAATGTCCAATTGCAGTTTCTACAGAAAGAGTGTTTCAGAATGGCTCAATCAAATGTAAGGTTCAACTCTCTTAGTTGAATGCACAGAACAGAAAGAAGTTTCACAGAATGCTTCTGTGTAGTATTTAGTTGAAGATACTCCTTTTTGGACTATTACCCACTTCGCGCTCCAAATATCCACTGGCAGTTTCTACACAAAGAGTGTTTCAGAACTGCTCCTTCAAACGTAAGGCTCAACTCTCTTAGTTGAATGCGGAGAACAGAAAGTGGTTTCAGAGAATGCTTCTGTGTAGTTTTTAATTGGAGATATTCCTTTTTCCTCTATTACAATCTTAGCGCTCCGAATGTCCACTTGCATTTTCTACAAAAAGAGTGTTTCATAACTGCTCAATCAAAAATATGGTTTAGCTCTGTTAACTGAATTTACAGATCAGAAATAAGTTTCACAGAATGCATCTGTGTAGTTTTTATTTGAAGATATTCTTTTTCCCAATGTAGGCCTCTTAGCGCTTAGAATGTCCAATTGCAGTTTCTACAGAAAGAGTGTTTCAGAACGGCTCAATCAAAAGTAAGGTTCAACTCTTTTAGTTGAATGCACAGAACAGAAAGAAGTTTCACAGAATGCTACTGTGTAGTTTATATGTGAATATTTTCCTTTTTCCAATATTACCCTCTTAGCGCTCCGAATGTCCACTTGCATTTTCCACAGAAAGAGTGTTCGGAACTGCGCAAACAAAAGTATGGTTTAACTCTGTTTGCTGAATGCACATATCAGAAATAAGTTTCACACAATGCTTCTGTGTAGTTTTTATTTGATGATATTATTTTTCCCAACATAGGCCTCTTAGCGCTCAGAATGTCCAATTGCAGTTTCTACAGAAAGAGTGTTTCAGAACGACTCAATCAAAAGTAAGGTTCAACTCTGTTAGTTGAATGCACAGAACAGAAAGACGTTTCATACAATGCTTCTGTGTAGTTTATATTTGAACATATTTTTTTTCCACTATTACCCACTTAGCGCTATGAATGTCCAGTTGCATTTCCTACAGACAGACTGTTTCAAAACTGCTCAATCAAAAGTATGGTTTAACTCTGTTAGCTGAATGCTCAGATCAGAAAGAAGTTTCACAGAATGCTTCTGTGTAGTTTATATTTGAATATATTCCTTTTTCCACTACTACCCTCTTAGCGCTCCAAATGTCCAGTTGCATTTTCTACACAAAGAGTGTTCAGATCTGCTCAATCAAAAGTATGGTTTAACTCTGTTAGCTGAATGCACAGATCAGAAAGAAGTTTCACAGAATGATTCTGTGTAGTTTATATTTGAAGACATTCCTTTTTCCACTATTACCCTCTTAGCGCTCCGAATCTCCACTTGCATTTTCTACAGAAAGAGTGTTTCAGAACGGCTCAATCAAAACTAATGTTCAACTCTTTTAGTTGAATGAACAGAACATAAAGAAGTTTCACAGAATGCTTCTGTGTAGTTTTTATTTGTAGATATTCTTTTTCCCAATATAGGCCTCTTAGCGCTCAGAATGTCCAATTGCAGTTTCTACAGAAAGAGTGTTTCAGAACGGCTCAATCAAAAGTAAGGTTCAACCCTGGTAGTTGAATGCACAGAACAGAAAGTAGTTTCACAGAATGCTTCTGTGTAGTTTATATTTGAATATATTCCTTTTTCCACTATTACCCTCTTAGCGCTCCGAATGTCCACTTGCACTTTCTACAGAAAGAGTGTTCTGAACTGCGCAATCAAAAGTATGGTTTAACTCTGTTAGCTGAATGCATATATCAGACATACGTTTCAAACAATGCTTCTGTGTAGTTTTTATTTGAAGATATTATTTTCCCAATATAGGCCTCTTAGCGCTCAGAATGTCCAATTGCAGTTTCTACAGCAAGAGTGTTTCAGAACGGCTCAATCAAATGTAAGGTTCAACTTTCTTAGTTGAATGCACAGAACAGAAAGAAGTTTCACAGAATGCTTCTGTGTAGTATTTAGTTGAAGATACTCCTTTTTGGACTATTACCCACTTAGCGCTCCGAATATCCACTGGCAGTTTCTACACAAAGAGTGTTTCAGAACTGCTCCTTCCAAAGTAAGGCTCAACTCTGTTAGTTGAATGCGGAGAACAGAAAGGGGTTTCAGAGAATGCTTCTGTGTAGTTTTTAATTGGAGATATTCCTTTTTCCTCTAGTACAATCTTAGCGCTCCGAATGTCCACTTGCATTTTCTACAAAAAGAGTGTTTCATAACTGCTCAATCAAAAATATGGTTTAGCTCTGTTAACTGAATTTACAGATCAGAAATAAGTTTCACAGAATGCATCTGTGTAGTTTTTATTTGAAGATATTCTTTTTCCCAATATAGGCCTCTTAGCGCTTAGAATGTCCAATTGCAGTTTCTACAGAAAGAGTGTTTCAGAACTGCTCAATCAAAAGTAAGGTTCAACTCTGTTAGCTGAATGCACAGATCAGAAAGAAGTTTCACAGAATGCTACTGTGTAGTTTATATTTGAATATATTCCTTTTTCCACTATTACCCTCTTAGCGCTCCGAATGTCCACTTGCATTTTCTACAGAAAGAGTATTCGGAACTGCGCAATCAAAAGTATGGTTTAACTCTGTTAGCTGAATGCACATATCAGAAATAAGTTTCACACAATGCTTCTGTGTAGTTTTTATTTGAAGATATTATTTTTCCCAATATAGGCCTCTTAGCACTCAGAATGTCCAATTGCAGTTTCTACAGAAAGAGTGTTTCAGAACGGCTCAATCAAAAGTAAGGTTCAACTCTGTTAGTTGAATGCACAGAACAGAAATAAGTTTCATACAATGCTTCTGTGTAGTTTATATTTGAACATATTCTTTTTTCCACTATTACCCACTTAGCGCTACGAATGTCCAGTTGCATTTTCTACAGACAGAGTGTTTCAAAACTGCTCAATCAAAAGTATGGTTTAACTCTGTTAGCTGAATGCTCAGATCAGAAAAAGTTTCACAGAATGCTTCTGTGTAGTTTATATTTGAATATATTCCTTTTTCCACTACTACCCTCTTAGCGCTCCAAATGTCCAGTTGCATTTTCTACAGAAAGAGTGTTCAGATCTGCTCAATCAAAAGTACGGTTTAACTCTGTTAACTGAATGCACAGATCAGAAAGAAGTTTCACAGAATGATTCTGTGTAGTTTATATTTGAAGACATTCCTTTTTCCACTATTACCCTCTTAGCGCTCCAAATCTCCACTTGCATTTTCTACAGAAAGAGTGTTTCAGAACGTCTCAATCAAAACTAAGGTTCAAATCTCTTAGTTGAATGCACAGAACAGAATGTAGTTTCACAGATTGCTTCTGTGTAGTTTGTATTTGAAGATATTCCTTTTTCCACTGTTACCCTCTTAGAGCTCAGAATGTCCACTTGCATTTTCTACAGAAAGTGTGTTCAGAACTGCTCTATCAAAAGTATGTTTTAACTCTTTAGGTGAATGCACAGATCAGAAATAAGTTTCACAGAATTTTTCTGTGTAGTTTATATTTGAAGATATTCCATTTTCCACTATTACCCACTTAGCGCTCTGAATGTCCAGTTGCATTTTCTACAGAAAGAGTGTTTCAGAACTGCTCAATCAAAAGTATGGTTTAACTCTGTTAGCTGAATGCACACATCAGAAAGAAGTTTCACAGAATGCTGCTGTGTAGTGTTTATATGAAGTTATTCTTTTTACCAATATAGGCCTCTTAGCGCACAGAATGTCCAATTGCAGTTTCTACAGAGAGAGTGTTTCAGAAAGGCTCAATCAAAAGTAAGGTTCAACTCTTTTAGTTGAATGAACAGAACAGAAAGAAGTTTCAGAGAATGATTCTGTGTAGTTTATATTTGAAGATATTCCTTTTTCCACTATTACCTTCTAAGCTCTCCGAATGTCCACTTGCATTTTCTACAGAAAGAGTGTTTCCGAACTGCTCAATCAAAAGTATGGTTTAACTCTGTTAGCTGAATGCACAGATCAGTACGAAGTTTCACAGAATGTTTCTGTGTAGTTTTTATTTGAAGATAGTCCTTTCCCAAATATAGGCCTCTTAGCGCTCTGAATATCCAATTTCAGTTTCTACAGAAAAAGTGTTTCAGAACGCCTCAATGAAAAGTAGGGTTCAACTCTTTTAGTTGAATTCACAGAACGGAAAGAAGTTTCACAGAATGCTTCTGTGTAGTATTTATTTGAAGGTATTCCTTTTTCCACCAGTAACCTCTTAGCGCTCCAAATGTCCAGTTGCATTTTCTACAGAAGGAGTGTTCAGAACTGCTCAATCATAAGTGTGGTTTAACCCTGTTAGGTGAATGCACAGATCAGAAAGAAGTTTCACAGAATTCTTCAGTGTAGTTTATATTTGAAGATATTCCATTTTCCACTATTACCCACTTAGCGCTCTGAATCTCCAGTTGCATTTTCTACAGAAAGAGTGTTTCAGAACTGCTCAGTCAAAAGAATGGTTTAACTCTGTTAGCTGAATGCACAGAACAGAAAGAAGTTTCACAGAATGCTGCGGTGTAATGTTTATATGAAGATATTCCTTTTACCAATATAGGCCTCTTAGCACTCAGAATGTCCAATTGCAATTTCTACAGAAAGAGTGTTTAAGAAAGGCTCAATCAAAAGTAAGGTTCAACCCTGTTAGTTGAATGCACAGAACAGAAAGTAGTTTCACAGAATGCTTCTGTGTAGTTTATATTTGAATATATTACTTTTTCCACTACTACCCTCTTAGCGCTCCAAATGTCCAGTTGCATTTTCTACAGAAAGAGTGTTCATAACTGCTCAATCAAATGTATGATTTAACTCTCTTAGCTGAATGCACAGATTAGAAAGAAGTTGCACAGAATGCTTCTGTGTAGTTTTTATTTGAAGATATATTTTTCCCTATATAGGCCTCTTAGTGCTCAGATTGTCCAATTGCAGTTTCTACAGAAAGAGTGTTTCAGAATGGCTCTTTCAATAGTAAGGTTCAACTCTGCTATTTCAATGCACAGAACAGAAATTAGTTTCACAGAATGCTTCTCTGTAGTTCATATTTGACGATATTACTTTTTCCACTATTACCCTCTTAGAGCTCGGAATGTCCACTTGCATTTTCTACAGAAAGAGTGTTCAGAACTGCTCCATCAAAAGTATGGTTTAATTCTGTTAGTTGAATGCACAGATCAGAAAGAAGTTTC
The DNA here is from genome assembly GCF_028878055.3 of Symphalangus syndactylus. Taxonomy (NCBI): domain Eukaryota; kingdom Metazoa; phylum Chordata; class Mammalia; order Primates; family Hylobatidae; genus Symphalangus; species Symphalangus syndactylus. The sequence continues at coordinate 2,715,911 of NC_072435.2, read as the reverse complement.
ACAGAATTCTTCTGTGTAGTTTTTATTTGAAGATATTCCTTTTTCCAATATAGGTCTCTTAGCGCTCAGAATGTCCAATTGCAGTATCTACAGAAAGAGAGTTTCAGAACTGCTCAATCAAAAGTAAGGTTCAATACTGTTAGTTGAATGCACGGAACAGAAAGAAGTTTCAGAGAATGTTTCTGTGTAGTTTATATTTGAAGATATTCCTTTTTCGACTATTACCCTCTTAGCGTTCCGAATGTCCACTGGCAGTTTCTACACAAAGAGTGTTTCAGAACAGCTCCTTCAAAGTAAGGCTCAAATCTGTTAGTTGAATGCAGAGAACAGAAAGGAGTTTCAGAGAATGCTTCTGTGTAGTTTTAATTTGGGGATATTCCTTTTTCCACTAATACAATTTTAGCGCTCCGAATGTCCACTTGCGTTTTCTACAGAAAGAGTGTCTCATAACTTCTCAATCAAAAGTATGGTTTAACTCTGTTAGCTGAATGCACAGATCAGAAATAAGTTTCACAGAATGCTTCTGAGTAGTTTTTATTTGGAGATATTCTTTTTCCCAATATAGGCCACTTAGCGCTCAGAATGTCCAATTGCCGTTTCTACAAAATGAGTGTTTCAGAAGGCTCAATCAAAAGTAAGGTTCAACTCTGTTAGTTGAATGCACAGAACAGAAAGAAGTTTCACAGAATGCTTCTGTGTAGTTTATATTTGAATGTATTCCTTTTTCCACTATTACCATCTTAGCGCTCCGAATTTCCACTTGCATTTTCTACAGAAAGAGAGTTTCAGAAAGGCTCAATCAAAAGTAAGGTTCAACTCTGTTACTTGAACGCACAGAACAGCAAGAAGTTTCACAGAATGCTTCTGTGTAGTTTATATTTGAATATATTCCTTTTTCCAGTATTACCCTCTTAGTGCTCCGAATGTCCACTTGCATTTTCTACAGAAAGAGTGTTCTGAACGGCTCAATCAAAAGTATGGTTTTACTCTGTTATTTGAATGCACATATCAGAAATAAGTTTCACAGAATCCTGCCGTGTAGTATTTTGTTGAAGATATTCCTTTTTCGACTATTATCCTCTTAGCTCTCCGAATGTCCAATTTCAGTTTCTAAACAAAGAGTGTTTCAGAACTGCTCCTTCAAAAGTAGGGCTCAACTCTGTTAGTTGAATGCAGAGAACAGAAAGGAGTTTCACAGAATGCCTCTGTGTAGTTTATATTTGAATATATTCCCTTTTTCAGTATTACCCTCTTAGCGCTCTGAATGTCCACTTGCGTTTTCTACAGAAAGAGTGTTCAGAACTGCTCAATCCAAAGTATGGTTTAACTCTGTTAGCTGAATGCACAGATCAGAAAGAATTTTCACAGAATGCTTCTGTGTACTTTTTATTTGAAGATATTCCTTTCTCCAATATAGGAGTCTTAGCGCTCAGAATGTCCAATTGCAGTATCTACAGAAAGAGTGTTTCTGAACTGCTTAATCAAATGTAAGGTTCAACTCTGTTAGTTGAATGAACGGAACAGAAAGAAGTTTCATAGAATGCTTCTGTGTAGTTTATATTTGAAGATGTTCCTTTTTCCACTATTACCTTCTAAGCGCTCCGAATGTCCACTTGCATTTTCTACAGAATGAGTGTTTCCGAACTGCTCAATCAAAAGTATGGTTTAATTCTGTTAGCTGAATGCACAGATCAGTACGAAGTTTCACGGAATGCTTCTGTGTAGTTTTTATTTGAAGATAGTCCTTTTTCCAATATAGGCCTCTTTGCGCTCCGAATATCCAATTGCAGTTTCTACAGAAAGAGTGTTTCAGAATGGCTCAATCAAAAGTAGGGTTCAACTCATTTAGTTGAATGCACAGAACAGAGAGTAGTTTCACAGAATGCTTCTGTGTAGTATTTATTTGAAGATATTCCTTTTTCCACTATTACCCTCTTAGCGCTCTGAATGTCCACTTGCAGTTTCTACAGAAAGAGTGTTTCAGGACTGCTCCTTCAAAAATAAGGCTCAACCCTGTTAGTTGAAAGCAGAGAACAGAAACCAGTTTCAGAGAATGCCTCTTTGTAGTTTTTATTTGAAGATATTCCTTTTTCCACAATTACCATCTTAGCGCACCGAATGACCACTTGCATTTTCTACAGAAAGAGTGTTTCAGAACTGCTAAATCAAAAGTATCGTTTAACTCTGTTAGCTGAATGCACAGATAAGAAAGAAGTTTCACAGAATGCATCTGTGTAGTTTTTATTTGAAGATATTCTTTATCCCAATATAGGCATCATAGCGCTCAGTATGTTAAATTGCTGTTTCTACAGAAAGAGTGTTTCAGAACCGCTGAATCAAAAGTAAGGTTCAACTCTGTTAGTTGAATACACAGAACAAAAAGAAGTTTCACAGAATGCTTCTGAGTAGTTTATATTTGAATATATTCCTTTTTGCACTATTACCCTCTTAGCGCTCCGAATGTCCACTTGCATTTTCTACATAAAGAGTGTTCAGAATGGCTCAATCAAAAATATGGTTTCACTCTGTTAGTTATATGCACATATCAGAAATAAGTTTCAGAGAAGGCTTCTGTGTAGTATTTAGTTGAAGATATTCCTTTTTCGAATATTACCCTCTTAGCGCTCCGAATGTCCACTGGCAGTTTCTACACAAAGTGTTTTTCAGAACTGCTCCCTCAAAAGTAATGCTCAACACTGTAAGTTGAATGCAGAGAACAGAAAGAAGCTTCACAGAATGCTTCTGTGTAGTTTATATTTGAATATATTCCTTTTTTCAGTATTACCCTCTTAGCGCTCCGAATGTCCACCTGCATTTTCTACAAAAAGATTGTTCAGAACTGCTCAATCAAAAGTTGGTTTATCTCTGTTAGCTGAATGCACATATCAGTACGAAGTTTCACAGAATGCTTCTGTGTAGTTTTTATTTGAAGATAGTCCTTTTTCAAATATAGGCCTCTTAGCACTCCAAATATCCAATTGCAATTTCTACAGAAAGAGTGTTTCAGAACGGCAAAATGAAAAGTAGGGTTCAACACTTTTAGTTGAATTCACAGAACAGAATGTAGTTTCACAGATTGCTTCTGTGTAGTATTTATTTGAAGGTATTCCTTTTTCCACTATTACCCTAGTAGCGCTCGGAATGTCCACTTGCAGTTTCTACAGAAAGTGTGTTTCAGGGCTGCTCCTTCAAAAATAAGGCTCAACTCTGTTACTTGAATGCAGAGAACAGAAAGAAGTTTCAGAGAATGCCTCTGTGTAGTTTTTATTTGAAGATATTCCTTTTTCCACAATTACCAACTTAGCACACCGAATGTCCACTTGCATTTTCTACAGAAAGAGTGTTTCAGAACTGCTAAATCAAATGTATCGTTTAATTCAGTTAGCTGAATGCACAGAACAGAAAGAAGTTTCAGAGAATGCATCTCTGTAGTTTTTATTTGAAGATAATATTTTTCTCAATATAGGCCTCTTAGCGTTCAGAAATCCAATTACAGTTTCTACAGAAAGAGTGTTTCAGAACTGCTCAATCAAAATTAAGGTTCAACTCTGTTAGTTGAATGCACAGAACAGAATGTAGTTTCACAGATTGCTTCTGTGTAGTTTATATTTGAAGATATTCCTTTTTCCACTGTTACCCTCTTAGATCTCCGAATGTCCACTTGCATTTTCTACAGAAAGTGTGTTCAGAACTGCTCTATCAAAAGTATGGTTTAACTCTGTTAGGTGAATGCACAGATCAGAAATAAGTTTCACAGAATTCTTCTGTGTACTTTATATTTGAAGATATTCCATTTTCCACTATTACCCACTTAGCGCTCTGAATGTCCAGTTGCATTTTCTACAAAAAGAGTGTTTCATAACTGCTCAATCAAAAATATGGTTTAGCTCTGTTAACTGAATTTACAGATCAGAAATAAGTTTCACAGAATGCATCTGTGTAGTTTTTATTTGAAGATATTCTTTTTCCCAATGTAGGCCTCTTAGCGCTTAGAATGTCCAATTGCATTTTCTACAGAAAGAGTGTTTCAGAACGGCTCAATCAAAAGTAAGGTTCAACTCTTTTAGTTGAATGCACAGAACAGAAAGAAGTTTCACAGAATGCTACTGTGTAGTTTATATGTGAATATTTTCCTTTTTCCAATATTACCCTCTTAGCGCTCCGAATGTCCACTTGCATTTTCTACAGAAAGAGTGTTTGGAACTGCGCAAACAAAAGTATGGTTTAACTCTGTTTGCTGAATGCACATATCAGAAATAAGTTTCACAAAATGCTTCTGTGTAGTTTTTATTTGATGATATTATTTTTCCCAATATAGGCCTCTTAGCGCTCAGAATGTCCAATTGCAGTTTCTACAGAAAGAGTGTTTCAGAACGACTCAATCAAAAGTAAGGTTCAACTCTGTTAGTTGAATGCACAGAACAGAAAGAAGTTTCATACAATGCTTCTGTGTAGTTTATATTTGAACATATTCTTTTTTCCACTATTACCCACTTAGCGCTACGAATTTCCAGTTGCATTTCCTACAGACAGAGTGTTTCAAAACTGCTCAATCAAAGGTATGGTTTAACTCTGTTAGCTGAATGCTCAGATCAGAAAGAAGTTTCACAGAATGCTTCTGTGTAGTTTATATTTGAATATATTCCTTTTTCCACTACTACGCTCTTAGCGCTCCAAATGTCCAGTTGCATTTTCTACAGAAAGAGTGTTCAGATCTGCTCAATCAAAAGTATGGTTTAACTCTGTTAGCTGAATGCACAGATCAGAAAGAAGTTTCACCGAATGATTCTGTGTAGTTTATATTTGAAGACATTCCTTTTTCCACTATTACCCTCTTAGCGCTCCGAATCTCCACTTGCATTTTCTACAAAAAGAGTGTTTCATAACTGCTCAATCAAAAATATGTTTTATCTCTGTTAACTGAATTTACAGATCAGAAATAAGTTTCACAGAATGCATCTGTGTAGTTTTTATTTGAAGATATTCTTTTTCCCAATGTAGGCCTCTTAGCGCTTAGCATGTCCAATTGCAGTTTCTACAGAAAGAGTGTTTCAGAACGGCTCAATCAAAAGTAAGGTTCAACTCTGTTAGTTGAATGCACAGAACAGAAAGAATTTTCACAGAATGCTACTGTGTAGTTTATATTTGAATATATTCCTTTTTCCACTATTACCCTCTTAGCGCTCCGAATGTCCACTTGCATTTTCTACAGAAAGAGTGTTCAGAACTGCGCAATCAAAAGTATGGTTTAACTCTGTTAGCTTAATGAACATATCAGAAATAAGTTTCACACAATGCTTCTGTGTAGTTTTTATTTGAAGATATTATTTTTCCCAATAGAGGCCTCTTAGCGCTCAGAATGTCCAATTGCAGTTTCTTCAGAAAGAGTGTTTCAGAAAGGCTCAATCAAAAGTAAGGTTCAACTCTGTTAGTTGAATGCACAGAACAGAAAGAAGTTTCATACAATGCTTCTGTGTAGTTTATATTTGAACATATTCTTTTTTCCACTATTACCCACTTAGCGCTACGAATGTCCAGTTGCATTTTCTACAGACAGAGTGTTTCAAAACTGCTCAATCAAAAGTATGGTTTAACTCTGTTAGTTGAATGCACAGATCAGAAAGAAGTTTCACAGAATTCTTCTGTGTAGTTTTTATTTGAACATATTCCTTTTTCCAATACAGGACTCTTAGCGCTCAGAATTTCCAATTGCAGTATCTACAGAAAGAGAGTTTCAGAACTGGTCAATCAAAAGTAAGGTTCAATATTGTTAGTTGAATGCAAGGAACAGAAAGAAGTTTTACAGAATGCTTCTGTGTAGTTTATATTTGAAGATACTCCTTTTTCCACTATTACCCTCTTAGCGCTCCGAATCACCACTTGCATTTTCTACAGAAAGAGTGTTTCAGAACGGCTCAATCAAAAGTAAGTTTCAACTCTTTTAGTTGAATGCACAGAACAGAAAGAAGTTTCACAGAATGCTTCTGTTTAGTATTTAGTTGAAGATATTCCTTTTTCGACTATTACCCTCTTAGCGTTCCGCATATCCACTGGCAGTTTCTACACAAAGAGTATTTCAGAACAGCACCTTCAAAAGTAAGGCTCAACTCTGTTAGTTTAATGCAGAGAACAGAAAGGAGTTTCAGAGAATGCTTCTGTGTAGTTTTTATTTGGGGATATTCCTTTTTCCACTATTACAATCTTAGCGCTCCTAATGTCCACTTGCATTTCCTACAGAAACAGTGTTTAATAACTGCTCAATCAAAAGTGTGGTTTAACTCTGTTAGCTGAATGCACAGATCAGAAATAAGTTTCACAGAATTCTTCTGAGTAGTTTTTATTTGGAGATATTCTTTTTCCCAATATAGGCCACTTAGCGCTCAGAATGTCCAATTGCAGTTTCTACAGAATGAGTGTTTCAGGACGGCTCAATCAAAAGTAAGGTTCAACTCTGTTAGTTGAATGCACAGAACAGAAAGAAGTTTCACCGAATTCTTCTGTGTAGTTTATATTTGAATATATTCCTTTTTCCAGTATTACCTGCTTAGTGCTCCGAATGTCCACTTGCATTTTCTTCAGAAAGAGTGTTCATAACGGCTCAATCAAAAGTATGGTTTTACTCTGTTAGTTGAATTCACATATCAGAAATAAGTTTCACAAAATGCTTCTGTGTAGTATTTAGCTGAAGATATTCCTTTTTCGACTATTATCCTCTTAGCTCTCCGAATGTCCAATTTCAGTTTCTACACAAAGAGTGTTTCAGAACTGCTCCTTCAAAAGTAAGTCTCAACTCTGTTAGTTGAATGCAGAGAACAGAAAGAAGTTGCAGAGAACAGAAAGAAATTTCACAGAATGCTTCTGTGTACTTTATATTTGAATATATTCCTTTTTCCACTACTACCCTCTTAGCGCTCCAAATGTCCAGTTGCATTTTCTACAGAAAGAGTGTTCAGAACTGCTCAATCAAATGTACGGTTTAACTCTGTTAGCTGAATGCACAGATCAGAAAGAAGTTTCACAGAATGATTCTGTGTAGTTTATATTTGAAGATATTCCTTTCTGTTCTCTGCATTAAAATCAATCAAAAAATTATATTGAAATTGAAATACTGAATTTTATACTAAAGACAAGGCATCCAACTGAAAATGAAATTTTCCAGTTGAAAATTTCCAAATCATAAATATGTAGGGACAAAAAACTTTATTTATAAAGAAAAAGATAATTCTAATTAATTGATGATTCAAAGGTTTACAACTTTAAAAGTAAATATTATCTTTGAAGTAAAGTCCATTTAAATTATTTATGCCGCCAAAATTTTAGTAATTGTATATGTATATCATGTAAACTTTTTCGAGAATGATGGAATTGGAAATGTTAGGGTATTATGCGGAAAAAATCACCTAAAGAAAAAAATTATCTCCTCATGAAGGATTACTTTAGCCACTTTGACAGGTGTAGGTAAAAGAACACTTAATGCACATCAATATGATTAGGAGATGCGCGCTTAGATATACGTTATCATTGAAAAGAGAATTGTATTATCAGGTTTGCAGGGGCCCTTCTTATCCTTCATATTTATGTAACTTTGTCATCTATAGAAAGATTATAGGAATTTTAAAAATAGCTGATAGTTAAGAAACATCACCATAACACTGTGCTGAATGCATAATAAAACATTTCCCTTCTCTCTAAAAGCCTTTTAAAATTATGTACCATAATCAGTATGGCCAGCAGAGGGTCATTTCCATGTTCAAGTTCCTCTGTTTCTCGAGGGTGAGAATCCTTCTATAGTCTTCTGAGGGTGACACTGTAGTGTTTTCTTAGCCTGATTATTTTTATCTATTTTTTCCGATGCTTTCCTTTGTATATTTACATTTTACATATTGAAAGTTATTTTTTCAAATATTTTATATGCAAGTTTACAAAGTACAACGACTGTACATTAAAATAACTTATTTACGCCATATGGAAGATTAAATATAATTTTACAATATCTAATATTGATTGTTTAGTTTCTAATCATTGATACTTGACATGATTTTTCCCAGCATACCTCAAAATATTCTTCAAAATCCTGCGAATTAATTCCTGTAACACTTCTGAGGTGTATTAATAAGCTAGAGATGTAAAGAAGATTTGCAGAGAAAATTAGGTTCCCAAATTAGAAATTTTGTCCCACTATCGACTAGAAACCTCTTGAAATGATCAAAAACAATAATAATGCATGTCATAGAGGAAAACCAATAAGGCTGCTGCAGCATGACTACCTCTGTGACCTCAGACAAGTTACGTGTGGGTCCCTACTTCTGTGACCTCAGACAAGTTACGTGTGGGTCCGCACTTATTTTCTTCATCTCTAATAAATATTCGACAAATCTCATTTTCAAAAGTCTTTTAAGGCCTATCCACCTTTCTTTTTCTGATGGAGTTTTGCTCTCATTGCCCAGGCTGCAGTGCAATGTCATGGTCTCGGCTCACACAACCTCCGACTCCCGGGTTCATGTGATTCTCCTGCCTCCACCTCCTGAGTAGCTGGGATTACAGGTGCGCAACACAACGCCCAGCTAATTTTTTGTATTTTTAGTAGAGATGGGGTTTCACCATGTTGGTCAGGCTGGTCTTGAACTCCCGACCTCAGGTGATCTGCACGCCTCGGCCTCTCAAAGTGCTGGGATTACAGTCATGAGCAACCGCGGCCTGTGAGGGCTTTCTACTTTTAAGATGTCAGGACGTATAGCCTGGGAGGTAAATGGTAGTATATATATACATATATATATGTATATAGATATACACACACACACACTGTATATATATACATATATACGGTATATTATACTATATATACATATATACTGAATATTATACTCTATATATACATATCTACTGTATATTATATATATATATACACATACACACATACACACATACACACATGAGACAGAGAGAAGAGATAGACAATTTCATGTGAAAATATAAACTGTTAACATAATATTTTGCTTCTCTGAGGAATATTTAGCATTGTTCTCAATCTTCTCTGCAGAATTTAAGCATTTTTCTCAGAACTCACCAGATAGAATGAGGGAGGGGCCATATGATACGAGCCAGAGATGAAGGGAGAACAATAGAGAGGGTGCTTTGGGAAAAATAGTACAGTAAGGCTAGGGAATACTTCTCTCCAACAAAAAGACCAAGGTCACAGCTGTATCTCTTCAGAAGCCAAACTTTCTTTTAAAATGTCAATTTCCATCTATTTCTTGCTTCACAGACATTCCATTCATTGCTGGATTTCAAATAAAGCCTTTCCATGTGCAACCTTTCTATAGAAAAAGAGAAATATGGGGGACAGTACAGTCTAAGAAGTGATTAAGAATATCTAGTGGACTTTCCCAGACTGTAAATCTTTACATATATCTGAGCCTAATGAGGTGATTTATTGTGCTATAATGCACAGTGAACTATACAGATGCTTCTTTTTGATCATGCTGCAGAATGGAACTAAATACTAAATACCAAATAGCACTCCCATGATTCTTATACATGTCATTCATATGGCATATTTATGCTTTTTTATATAGCAATTCTTATTCTTAGCTCTTAGGCAACTACGGAATCTATTTGTCATTTTAATAGTCATGCTCCATTTGAGTTATGCAAGGTAGAAATTCTAAGTAGAAAATCTTGTTTTTATTGAAAGTTTTTAGTAAACATTTTGGAAAAAGTCTGTTTTTTGATGCTACTTCTGCACGCTTTCTCAACATGATATTACTTGGTATTGTCCTTATTAACCATAGTACACCATATTCTGCAAATGTTAGAGAGGGTTAAAAATCAGTCATGTATAAGTAAAGCTAATGAAATAGAAAGGAAACCATATTTAGGAAATGGAAGGCAGAAGCAAATGTATTAACCGTGAGTTAGAAACGGTTTAGTCTTTGGAATGAAGCAGCAAGAGTTTAAAAATCTGGTTTCTGATTCACTAGCTTTGTGACCTTGGAGAATTACCTCAGATTTCTGAGTATCAGTTTAGTAGGTGATATCAATTGCAACTTCGCAGAAATATCACAAGTATTAAATAAAGGACTTAGTATCTGGGAGAGCATAGAAAATTACTAATAGTTACATTTTTGTTAATATTACCGTTATTATTATCATACGTATAGTATTTTCTTTCACTGACAATGCATTTAGGACATAAGGAGAACTATAGAACAGTGCTTCTCCAACTTAAATGCAGAGCATGAATCACCTGGAGTTTTGTCAAAATGCGAATTCTGACTCAGTAGCCCTGCAAACTAAGGAACTCTTGGTAATGCTGGTGCTGCTAGTTCACCAACAGACCACACGTTTTGCAACAGCTATATAGAATGTCCTGTTTCTTTTTTTAATCACAAAACATGGCAAGCTCTAAAATAAAGCAGAATAACAGATTTAAATGTTAATACTCATGTCCTCAATTTATAATTTCTCCCTCCCTAACAATGGTATAATTCTGATTAAAAATTAGCAAAGAAAAAAATGGAAATTAATCTTCCTGTGTTTATTCTTTTAACAAATTCTGTGTGATTACTACTGGGTTACTTGCTGTAGGAAATAGAAAAATTGCTTTGACATAGATCCTCAAGAATCTGTCCCACTACAAGCTTATTTTTGTAGGAAGCTAAAAGATTTATATAAATAACCGTAATTAAAGAGACAAATGAAGAAGTGCAATGAAAGACGTAGGGAAAGTGCTAGAGGAGTTCGGGGTGGAGGAAAATTATCCTCAAATAATATCTATGCGTAACATTATGCTATCTTCCCTAACCAGCGCTTGACCAGATTGTCACAGTGAACTTTGGTCCTTTCTTATATCTTAGTTTTGGTTCCCACATCCTTCTGTTTGGGGAAGTTCTTGTTTTCCTCATGTAATGACAACAACACTTAAACAATGTATACCAGATAAAAGGAACTATATTGCTTGCTTTATTTACATAGTTAATTTAATTTGTACAATGAACTATGAAGTAATCAGCATTATTTCCTTCATTTTACATATGAGAAAATGGAGAATCAGCGACATTGAATCATCTCAAGTTTCTAAAATATCCACTCTCACCAGGCTGTTTACCCTGTTTTTGTCTGTATGCTGCTATAACAAAATGCCACAGATTGAGTAATTCATAAAAAACAGAAATGTATTTCTCACAGTTCTGGGGCTGAGAAGTCCGAAATCAAGGCAGCGGAGATTTGGCAGTTGGTCCCGAGGTGGCACCTTCTTGCTTCGTCTTCACGTGACAAAAGTGGGCAAAAACGGACAATGTGACGACATGGCAGAAGAGACTGAGGAGCCCGGCATTCCTCTAAAGCATCTTTTACGAGGACGTTTATCTCATTCATGAGGGTGGATCCTTCTTCACTTAATCACTTAACCAAAAGCCCCATCTCTTGATGTCATTGTCCTGGGATTTTAGTTTCAACATACAAACTTTGGATGGGCACATAGGTTCAAATCATAGCACCCTCCAAATTATAATGCCTCTCTCATGCCTGTTCTCCTTGAAGTACCCTCTGGTTTTGCTCTCTTCATTCTTGCCATCACAGTTAACCCTTCAGTTCCATTTCTTTAAGTAATCTCTAAATTTGTAAGATGGTTCCATCTTTTTTTTTTGTATATGGCAGTCTCTCAAACATATTTGTCATATGAACTAAGCAGGTAAATATGTAAATGCCAGCTAAATTTTAGTGAATGATACAATGGCCTAAAGTTGTATCTACCCTTCAGCCAAATATATTTACTTTTAGTAGCAATCTCCTGTCATATACAAAGTCACGACTCTAGGGGTAAACATTTTAGCCTGTGGGTAAGATGTAAAGCAGTGGTATGTTATAGTGACAACTCACTGTCATAGCACTGGGACATGCTCCTCTATCTGCTACAAATTGAATCAACAAAATATATATGATTTTGTCAGATTTAAATGTATGCTCCTGTTAGTAAAATAAAAGTATGGGAAAACTTTACGGAGTAGATTTAATAGAAATGTTTTCCTGAGTTATCTGCCTTCTTTATTTTTATGTTATGCTTTAAGTCTATGGTCAATGTATAGAGCTATGATTGATGTGCTTTTCCAATTCTGTTCAGATCAGACAGGTTAATTTTCTTCTTTTAAATCTTCTTGAATTTTGTCTAACACTTTTTGTTCCAATTTCTTACTAGATTATACTCCCTTCCCTAACTGCTTCATGATTACTTATACACAAACAATATTATGATATTGACACATTGAATTCATTTTAGGTGATGATTTTGGTCATAAACATGAGCAGGTTGTGAAGTGTTTCAGCCATCCCAGGGCATGGCTGTGAGTCCCTTGTCTAATGTTTCAAAAAAATCTTGAATTTGTGATGATGCTGTGATGGTCCCTCAGATATTCTTACACACATCTTTGCCCCTTGTTCCCTCTAACTTTCCTCTTCTGATAAAAAAGCAAACACTGCCAAGCTCAAATGGAATTACATTTGGATGCAAGTGTCACTATGCAATGGTTGCCAATAAAAGTACACAAGGAATTTTATTATGGTGAATTAAAGGCAAACAGACTTCAGAGAAATGAGCACGAACATGAAAATGGCGCATGGTACGCGGATCTCACTGGAAAGTCATTCTGTACACAATGTTTTCACTAGAAAAATCCATTAGCTTTAGCTAGAAATTGAAATTACTTTGTAGGAAATCAGAATAAAATATGTGAAAACATTATATTCTGTGCAAGATTAATACCACGCCTGGTGTTGAAAGGTTTGTGGTCTTGCTTCGACGATGCTAAAAGGTCAGAAACCACAAAGATGCATATGTGTTGTCGTTTGCACAGTTACTAATTTTTCTCATTATTTCCATAATGCGATGTGCTGTTTCAACAGAGAAACCCTCTGGAGAGTGGCTTGCACTGTTTTCAGGCAGCTCTTTTGCTTTCATGTTTTGGCCTTGGCCAGGGAATTCAGACAGACTTTTCAGTTATTTTCGACAAGAATGTATTCATTTATTGTTTTAAATAATAATAAATAGATTTTAAAATTACTGTACATTACTGCACTTTAAACGCCATGAGGTCAAGGACTCTAAAGTCTGGACATCATTGTATACCCTACATCTTGCACAAGGTTTAGAAAAAATGGCATGGACACCTATTTTTTGAATCAATAAATGAATACATAAAAGAATTCCAAACTCTAGTCCAAGGTTTTAGATTAATAATGTATTAAAATGCGTAAAATTTATAGACAAAACTCTTCTTATTTAGAAGTTTATTCTTTAATTGGAGAGATAAAATATATGCACATAAAAGCTTAAGGAAAAATAATAAGGGTTTTGAAGTACTTACTGTGTGAAAAATTTAGCATAAATCTTACATCCATTTATTTAACACATTTTATACGTTGCATTATTTATATATAGTGCTGATTGGTAGAATTCATATGTGAACGGAACTATAAAAATTTTGAGGATAAGCACTAGAAACACAGAATAAATAGAGTGTTAACATGCAAAACACAGAAATACTTCAATTGACTAGGTGAAAGAAAAGATTTCTGGTTCCATGTACACTGATTATTGAGGGATGAGTATGACATTATTATGCCAGAATCAATAAATATTTTAAATAGGGAGAAAACTATAATTATATATCTTTGTGTTCAACAGGAGTAGCAGTACTGATAAAGTAGAAGTTTGTTATACCTTTTTTATAGTCTTTTAAAGTTGTTTATAAATAAAATCTACTCTTAGTTAATTAATGGTTGATGTTCATTGAAGTGTTTTCAAATTTTTGACCTCTGAATTGCCTTGTACATATGGAGAAATAAAGCTTGCCTAGCATAATTTCTTGAGTGGAGAATGAATGATCTGGATAGATTTGTTGACAATATGTCTGTACTTATTTTATTAATTCTTTAATCTTCATGAAGAAAAATATAAAAGTCATATTCTAGTGTTTTATACCATGGAAAAAATGTCTTATCCTTTTCCTAAGGAAAAATACATCATGACACAAAAGTAAAGTTAATTAAATTACTTACTTTATTAATTAACTGTCTATTATTTCTATGGGTTGAAGTAAATTTGATACTCAATGCTATTTAATCTAATTCTAAAAGCTTGAATGAGTAATGATTTTTTCATGTAAGGTTAGTTGAAATAAATTATCACTGATTTTCAGATTTAATATTAATTAGCTATTGCATATTCTTAATGGGATATAAGTGTTTAAAAAGCCCTTTTTGGTTGCGAAAAGACCACGCCCATTGTAGACTTCTTAGAATACATCACATCTGGCCTCCTTTTTAGAGTGGGGAATTCAACTCATAAGTGGCTGGACATTGATTCTGAACATTTTGAACATTATTTGCCTGTCTTCACTCATACTGGTTGCTGTTCTTTTATAAGTAATCACCATGTTTAGCATGCACTTGAACTATTGTTACTTAGGGTGCTTGACTATTTACAAGTCTCACTAGGATTCTAGGTATTCATTAGTCTCGTGGTGTGTATTTGCTGATGGTCCTATTATCTTTGTTGGTTCAGTTACACAGTACCATCCAAGATGCTGCAACACATTATACACAGGGTATGGGTTGTGGGAGCTACAGATATCAGTTATTATTTAGGCTCAGAAACTTAGAATCTCTGCAAGGTTGGACATGATCCTTAGTCTTGTTTTAAGACCGTCTTGTTTTAAAAGTTAAACCCAAATTCTTAAAATATAGAATAGGGGTGCTAGTAGTGCTCACAGAATTGTAGTAAAGATCAGCTGGGAAAGAAGAGCCTATTAAACAGAGCCTGGTATTTAATAAGTATCAGCTGCCTTCAATTAGGAATCTGTGTTGTCATGATTAGAAGATTGCTGGTTTATTTTACAGATCTGTAAGTATAGCCAAAATATGTCAAAATAACCACCAGAAAGAATCATATACCGTCCCTTGAACATTTCATCCCTAGAATCTAGCCAGATTAGCATCTCTATACTGGCAATACTGTTAACACAGATTGTGCTCAAACCCCTCATTGACTTTTCAGCACCTGTAAATTACTGGAGATTTAGGAAGAAGTCTGGGGTTATGGCTTAGTTAAGCTGAGTGGCCAGAAAGTGTGAGATGCTGGATGCCTCCTCCAGTTCATTTCTCCAGCGGCCGCACCAGGCGTATCCATAGCTCCGCTCCCGGGAGCTCGTCTCCGGCGTGGGGCGTGTGCGCACCCCTGGCCGGGCGGAGCCTGGAGCCTGCTCATTAGCAGCGCGGGCAGCTCGTGCGCCCGCAGGAGGGAGGCGGAAGCACAGCCCTGAGCCGCCAGCAGGAGGAGGGAGCGCGGCGGCTGCAGGCAGGGGAGGGAGAGGAAAGAACGGAGGGACGGTTCCCGGACAGAGCGGGAGGAATCGGGGAGCGGCCAGTCCAGGGGGAGCTGCTCCGCTGCGCTGCGCTCGTTATTCACAGGACGCGGCGGCGCTTCCCGGGGCCGCTTCCCGGTCCCCTGGGTGGAGGCTGCCATCTAAACCTGACTCCAGGTGAGTTCCCCAAAGAGGCGAAGCGAGGGGTCTCGAACCAGAGACTTGGAACTGGCGAGGCTGCTCGGCTCCCCAAGCGCTGCTGCCTTGACATTTCCCGATTCACGGGAGGTTTTGGGGGCGGCTGCACAGGCTGGAGGGGCGGATGGGCGGTTGCGATCCTCAGCCGGCGTGGGGGCGTTCGGGAGGAATTAGCTTCAGTGAACGGGGTTTTAGGAGATGTCCGCAAGGCACGCGCTATGTACGCGTTTCTAGACGAGCTTTTGAGACAGAAATTTGGCTTCCCGGATGCCCGTTTTGGCCTTCTGTCCTTCCTTTTGCTTGCCTCATGCCCAATTTTCCAAGCCGAGGAAAGGACTGGAAGGGCGTGGAAGTAGGAGGTCTGGGCACAGCATTCGGCAGGGCAGCCCTGGTCTCCAAGTTTGGGGGTGGGGGGTGGGACTCTTTTCCTTTCAGCCTAATTTACCAGGGGAAAACCCGCAGAGCACCTTGAGGTGCCTTTGCTCCGCACCCTCCATAAGCTTATTAGAGGGAACTTGAGGCTCGCTAGACAACCTGTGACAGGTGACGGCAATTTAGCTTAAAAGCCATGTTGGTTCACTTCGTCTCCTCTTTATCCTTTGTTGCAAAATTGATACCTTTTTGGATTTCTTTAACAGCACAAAGTTTAAGTGGCCGGCTGACAGGAAATATTTCTTTTGAAAATGCTATGAGAAAAGTGATGAGTTAACGTTGAGAGAAAGGCAACTTTATTTTCTCGGAAGAACTTTGGGGAAAGAGATTGATAGGGAAATTCTGGGCATGAAATTATGGACATTTCCCACAGAACTTCCTTCATTTATTTATTTTTTTACATTTCCTTCATTTTTTTTTTAATCGTGTGTGTGTGTATCAGAGAGACAAAATTCGTTGGAGGTATTAGGACTTTATTTGGTTTAGAAGTTTCTTTCTTACTAATAGCACTAATTTGTGATCTTCATGATTATAAGAATTTACTAAGTGTTTTGCTTTTAGGTGTTTTGGGTCTGTTTTTTAAAAAAATTCAATACTTACTTTGTGGGCCTTGCTGAATACCTCTCAATAAAATCGGTGGGCATACAGTTAGTGACATGACCCCTGTGGATTTAATAGCAGGTAAGTATACAAATGATAAGTTTAGGAAATAAATGTCAGAATCAACATTTAGGTGTGAAATTGAAATATCTTTCAAATATTTACCAAACTCTCTTATAGGATCCAATGTCATTTTATGGTCAAGAGAGCTTAAAGGTTTCTCAGATTGAGATATATGTATCTACTTTGTTAATCCAAATGTAATGTTTTATTTTGTTCTTTAATGACTGTTTGAATTCAACAAATAAAACTTGCATATTTAATGTAAGGTTCTTTCACATATATTACTTCTCCAATTTTTAATATAAATTTAAGGAGAAAAGCAATATTCCATTTTGTAGATGAAGAGACTGTGTCACAGAAGTATTACTTTACCTAGATTTCTGTAATTATTATGTTATAAACTTAGAAATTACATATTATTCTGGAACATATAAAATATACGAATGTTATAAACCATAAGAATTCAGACCTATGCTATTTAACTTCAAGTTTAGTTCTTTACCCAAACAATTGCATGACTACATTGAGACTACTGAAGTCATTATATATGAACACGCTATACGAAAAAATACTTAAAACATTTCTTATTTTTGTCGTTTCTCTTTGATATAAAATATACTATAATTTAATGGAGTTATATTCCATATTTAGATGCTCCTAACTTCCAAATAACACCTAAACTCCTAAAAACTGACCTGTGTCCTTCTTAATAGAAGTGGCTTGACCGGGAGACCCAATTTTTACTAAGAATATTCTTGGGATAATTTATGTCTTATAATCAAGATAAAGACAGGCCACATTTAGTTGTATTTTTAAACCACTTAGTGTGAAGTTGCAACGCAGACATAACTTGCTTTCAGGCTACACTGCCAGCTTTGCAGTGAATAGTCTTTAAGATTCCGTGGAAACATTGGCAGATATAGCTAATGTCTATCTGATGTAGGATTTATGAGAAAAGGAGAGGTAGAAACTGAATGCTCTTATATTTCATATGTGACCACATTCATAAAACTTTATTGATAAGTACTTTGTTGTCTGACACGGGCTGATACAAATAGGCTTCTTCAAGAGTTGAGGAAGAAAACTAAATCCCTATAATACAGCCTTTTTCCTCCTTTTCTTTCTTAAGCGGTAATAGTTGATCCTAGCTTTTGTGTGTCTATGCATGCTCAATACAGTTAGGGGTATAAGGAGAAGTTAAGCAAGAATATTGAATGCTAGCTAGGAAAGTTTTTGGAGTCTCAAATACTTTGGAACGATTTTTCACATTATATACATAAAATTCCTAGTTACATTTGGGAACTAAGTATATTATACACAACTTTGCATCTGATTACAGGATTCCCTGTACATTTATAGCTCAGGTATTCTGGAAAGAGTCAAGATAATTAGTTTTATGGCTCTTGCCCGTGTGACCTGTTTCTTTCTGGTCCTGATATTAAAAGGATGACTTAAATTTTCTGGAATGTCAAAATTTTCTCTTCCCTTGGATCCTACAAAATACTTCAAGCAGTGTATGTGTGATACTCGCTGTCATTCCAACATTTCCAATCCTCCTGAGAATGCTAAACAATGCCCTAGATTTCTTCCTTTGTAATTCTTTCAGATAGAGGGTTAGCTGAGTTAGGAAGAAAGGAGAGAGGGAGAGAAGAAGAGAGATGACATTTTATCCCTCAGGAAAGAACAAGACCAATTGTATTCCTAATTTAGAAATATTATTCTACAAACATTCCTGAACAAGAGGGCTTTGCATATACATTAAAGCAGAATACCTAGTCAACTTCTAGTTATGCCATGTAGTGAAATGGAAGTAAGATGAGCAGGCCGAGATCATTTTTGTTGGAGAACTGAGACCACATGAAATAGGTAACAGAGTTACCCCAACTGGGGGGCAAGAGGACTTGAAAGTTTCCTCCATAAATTTGCAGTTAGTACAGGGCTGCTCCAGTGATCAGAGTCATGAATGCCCTCGAGTGTCTGTATAACCCTGTACACAGGCTGAGACAGCTCTAACGGCCCAGAAAAGCCTCTGGACAGAATCACTGCACCCTTGGACATTGTCCGACCGCATGTATGAGAATAGTGAGTGCTGAGGAGTTGTGGGTAGCTCGGTACAACTCTTGCTAAAGGAGTGTCATCAACATTCATTGCTGAAAGTGAATTTTTTCATTCACATATGTGATGCCTATTAGGTCATGATTTCTTGGATACCAATTTGTACAAGATATGAATTAATTTTTGAACATCCTTTCTTAAAAGTACCATGTTCATATAGTTGCTCATTTTAATATGAGTAGTTCAGATGGGACATAATAGAGTAAGGAAATGATTGAACATCCTAAGATCTAGTGTATATACCTTTGTTCATGATGAGATTCATCCCCTGTCCCCCTTTGTAGTGACACTGATGGCATAAGGAGTATTAGATGAAATTTAATGCAGAAAACAATGGGATATATGAATGGTAGATATGGTTGACAACCACCATTTTCACTGAAGTTGTTTCAAAGCAAAGAAATTTGGGATAAATTCATTTTATTTGCTCCTGAAGGGTAATTAGGAATAAGTAGGAATTGTGAAGAGGCTGTAGTGTTGACATTAAGAGAAGTTTTTGATTCTTAAAATAGGATATATTACACAAGAGTGAACAAACAGAAGATACTGAACAAATATTCTGTCATAAGTAAGTGATGGATTATTCGGACTTGTTGAACTATGTTTTTAAATGTATTATTTAAATATTTAAATATTATTAAAACCTTAAATAATATTTAAATATTATAAAAGTTGTAGAAAATTATGTTTTCAATACAAATATACACTTATAAGCTATATTGTAGATATGGGAGTAAACAATGCAATTTTTTTTAACTGAGTGAAAAATTTAGTTTTTTAAAATTCCAAATGGAGCTAACAGCTTAGTGTGATACATATTTTGAATTTCAAAATTTGTAACCAAATAGGACAAATGTGTTGAACTGTACTTTTCTTGAAGAACCGTGATAAGAATGAGCGGTGAAAAAATTACAGCATACTTACCAGGGATCAAATACTTGCTTAGGGTTAATAAGAAAAATCTCAGCAAACGCTAGAAATGAGGTACACGATCTATCAGAGACCCATGATTAAAGTGGTATCTTGTTAGGTATATGAGCTTGAAAAGAAACGGCATAGCTTCACTTTACCCCAGTTGCTTCTTTTGTAAAACGGGGAGACTAAGAGTGTGGTAACTCAAAATCCTTTGTTAATGATTTTCTTCTTAGAACAGTGCCAGGTCCAATTAGGATTAGATTGCTATTTTTATTATTGATATTTGCCCTAGTTCTGCCTTTTATTGACTGTGTGACATTGGTGAAGATCCCTTTCTGAAGCTTTGTTTCTTACCTACAAGCTGGGAATAGAATACCTGCTATGAAGAGTGGTTGTTAGTACATTAGAAAGGCTGGATATTTGTTTATATAAGGGGCTCAGCGCATGGTAGAAATTTGATAGCATTTTTTGCTTGCCCTCCCATGTATTACTGTGAAGACATCCCACATATTATGTCCAAGTTTTTATTTTCCCCTCAAATGCAATGTCAAGCACAAAACATTCCCATCTCCCAATTCTCTTCTGATGTTCTACAACCATTAAAGTATAGAAAACTAGAATGAGTGTTTTTATAACTTTTGCTGTACTTAAGCATGTGGAGAGAAGAGAGCTAGATCACAGGACACACTTTGATAGGAAAAGGGAAATATTTACACTGCAAACAACTTTCTCCTCATGCTTAACAGTTTTATGCTGTCATTCTGTCAGCACCAAGTGAGATTTTTCTATTTAAATAGTTTTCTATTTGTGGTATGATAATTCATGTATGGACTTCATGTAACTAACATAAATATAATGGATGGTTGAGAAGTGGTTTATTTTTACCAAGAGGAAAAAATGTGTACACGATTTTTAAAAATATTGCTTTGAAAATATTTAAAATTAATTTTGATTCAGTTGGTGGAAGATAGCGTCACAAACTCACTGCTAGTGGTATTCTTGAGAAGTAATGTTTGAATTTTCTAGGTATTGTCCCCAGACTGCCTTAAAAGAATTTAATTTTAGATGTAAATTTTCTGCTTAACATGGAAGATTTTCCCTGAAAATATTAGCTTCATCAGATACATAGTTGCTTAGGGGTAGCTGCATGGAATTATGGGAAGAGTGAAATAGAAAAAATTTTCATGTCTAAGTTATACATACTGGTGTAATCATATTGATTGGATGATAATGATAATTACAGCAATAATGTGATTGAAAGGGTAAGCAAGTAACATATACTACAGTTACTAATATAATCCTGTGATTGAGTTTACCACTTCGTTTCTCTTTCCTGGAAACCCTTAAGTTTGTCACTATTGCACTTTATTTCCTTTGCTTATTGTAGTGGTGTATTAGTTGTATTACTGCTGCTATAACAAATTACGACACATTTACATAACTTAACACATATTTATTGTCTTGCAGTTTCAAAGGTCAGAAGTCCAAAATCACTTTAATTAGGCTAAGTCAATGTGTCTGCAGTGTGGGTTCCTTCTCGAGGTGCTGAGGGGAGAATCCATTCTCTTGCATTTTCTGCTTCTGGTGGCACCTGTCTTCATTGTCTTTTCCCCATTCCTCCATTTTCAAGGTGCGTTGCTTTTATTTCTGTTTCTGTCTCCGCGCTGTCTCCTCCTTTAACTTTGAGTCCTTCTCTCCACTTCATCTAAGGACTCCTGTGATTACTTTGGACTCACGTGGATGATCTGGGATAATCACCTTGTCTCCAGATCCTTAAATGAATCGTATCTACAAGTCCTTTGGCTGTGTAAGGCAGCACATTCCCAGGGCCGGGAGATTAGGTGAAGAACATCTTTTGGGACTATTATGCAGCCTATCACAAGTGGTAATATCACTTTTATGCCTTGAGACCCTGAAATTAATGTACTTGCTTACGCATGGAAAAACAATGTATCTGTGGGGGTAACAGTTTATTTTTGAACCATTAGAAGGTATTGATGGGTAAGTTTTCATCTGACAACAGATACTGATAAATTAAATACCCTTAGATTTGTCAAAACTAGCTTTAGTAAAATATAAGTAAAAGTATTTGCACTGCTAGGGTCAAAAATATTAATTAAACCCATTATTTATCAAGGCCAAGTCCTGGATTAGTTAGGTTTAAATTAACCTAGAACATTATCTTCCATAGTGCTTAATTGTGAAGCTTAGTTCTTGTTGACAAAAGCTCATCCATATAAGAAAGCATCGAAAGGTTGGTGTTTTTTTAACCTTTGCAGAATATAACTTTTCAAAGGGATGTTAGACAGTAGTTCCATCACAATTGATGCAGTTCACAGACATTCTTTGTGAATATTTTATCTCATGAGTTATATCTATGACACTAATCATAGACTTCTAGAAGAAATTTAGCAATGGTCATGTCAGCCTTTCAAATCTTTCTGTAACCTAGAAGAGGATCATTGCATAAGATAGATTCATTTTCCCCTTTATTCCATTGTTGCCAGAGAGAACTTGAAATGCCCTGTTCAAATTAATTTAATGCAAATGAATTCTTGCTGCCTCACAAGTAGTTTGTCCTTCATTTTTCTTAAAATTATATTGAAAATGGATGTGACCTGCTTTACTGGTTGTTGTGCAGGAAGCGTTGTCCTTCCTGAAAGCTCCCTCCGTTGTCAAAATGAAGCCATTAAGAGTAAAGTAAATTATATTATCTGATCATAGTATCACAATTGACCTTAAAACAATAAATTTTATAATCAGTGCAAATTGCTGAATAGTGTTTGCAGTTGTAGAAATTTCAAAGGAAACCCTGGTTGAGATACAAAGCTGCTATAATCATTTTTAAAATCTTTGTTTTTCTTTTACTTTGGAACAGTAGTGCAGTAAGTACTTTTGCCTTATTGTTCTCTCTGCCTTCCAGAAACCCTCATTCAAATATTCTAAGTTTTTAAGTCTTTTTCATTTCTTTTAATATTGTAACATTTAACAATGTCAAAGAAAGTATAATTTTTCTGGAAATCAAGCTAAAAATAAAGAGAAGCCGATGTAAATGAACATCAAATTAACAAGATTGATTAGGAAAAGTAATTTTTGAAAAGGGCCCAAAATCCCTTTGCACATAAATGCAAAAGAATTTAGTGAAAGAAGGTGAAACTGGAGTAAAGAACTCTACGGATGCGTAAGTAACTCTTAATAAGAATGAGTAACGTACATGCGTATCTTTAGCTCCCAGTTTCAGAGATACAGTAGTTGTACAACAAATGGTCCTTTCCTGCTCTTAAGGAAGCCTCTCCTCCTCCAGCCATGCCATTCCTCAGAGCAAGCTCTTCCACTGAGTTTTCAGCAACCATAAGTAAGAAGGATGGTACGATAGGCTGCGTGTACATATGGCCCTCATTAGCAGGCCAACTGTTCCTTTTGCCCACCCACATCACTGGGGACATATGGCGTTACTTTGACTGTTGAAACAAGTGTGTGTGGACATATCTTGGTATGAGTAAAAGACTGTTGATTGTCTTTCTCTTGTCGCTCGTGCAACCGTCTCCTTGTGGAGATCGTATTATCCATAACACTAGATTTGAGGATGATAAATGACGTTGTTATTATTAACTGAATTTGCCTCTCTAGTTTGATCACAAAACCAGCGAATGTTTGCTTATGGAACATGTAAAGCTTATAGAAGACGGAAAGCTTACAGAAAGAAATGATGGCTTTTCTAAGCATAAGAGTCAGGTCTTTTTCAATCAAAAACTAACTCATTCAAAAATTCAAGAGTTCTGTAAAACCAGAACAGCAGAGGTTTCAGAAATGCTATTGAGATCATTTATTATAAAATAGCCATTAATGAAATGTAATAGTGAGTCTGTTGTTGTGACTATGTGGAGAAATGAATGAGAAAATATAAGATAGGCTGGAATGAAGAGAGTCATCGGATCCCAACATAATTCATTTTGTATAATTCACAGTATTGTAGCTTTAAAAAAATTATGAATTTTTTCAGTACTGTGAATTCTGAATTTGCAATATGAGGCTTTTCAATCCTTGCAACAAGTGTGTATTTTTCAGTGGTTCTAGAATTATCGGGGCTTTCGAGCTGCTTCTGATAAGAAGGCAAGGCTAGAGGACTCGTGTTGAGGTGGCATTTGCACAGGACTTTAGATAACATACATCGATGATGTAGAGAGAAGAGCGGGTGATGTTGCTGTGGATTATAGTGGAAAGGCACCTTTTGCTCCCTCTGCTGACCTATTTGTGTATTCAGCTGTGTAGCATATTTCTTGTATAATTACATAGTAATTTCACACACTACATTAAGAAAATCTGAACAAATTTTACTAAACTCATGTTTTCTAAATATTAAGTAAATAAAACCAATATTTGGCTAGGTAACATTTATAAAAACAGGATTTCTAGATAGATGATGATAAATTTTCATCTATATCTATAGAGCTGATAAATTTTCAAAACCCTTTGAATATCACTTGTACTACAAAGTCTCGTTTCAGTTTCAGTGCCATGGCACATTGATTAATCACCACTAAAGCGGTACATGAAATATTTGGCAATATAGGTATTTGGTAATGGTGATTGATGCACAGAATACGGCACCGTTATTATGCACTGGCCTTGAGAACTTTAGTTTTCATCTTCGATCACCTGATAGAGAACAAACTAACAGCTTTTTTCTTTCACCTTGCTGGAGAATAAACTAACAACTTCAAATTATCTGATCCATCCAAAAACTTATTTCCGTGAAACTCACTGATTTATTTATTATTTCGTGGGGATCACTATTATTTGCTGTAGTAAAATATCAAATGATCGATGTTTTATACCAACATGGCAGCTCACATGGTAGGCAACAGAATGAAAACAAACAGGTTTACTACCAAGAATTATACTATATTGCTTTTATTGACAGAAAAAGCATACAGATAATTTTATTCAGAGATTTTATGTGAATTATTTTGATAAGTGTACACATATATTTATAACTGACCTTTCTTTGTCAAGTGTGTGCCCACACACGTATTCATACTAAATCAATCTTAGAGATCTTATCCAAAGATTGAATTTCTTAAAGTGACTGTTCCAAATATGTATAATTTATGGCAAAAAAGTCACAAAATGGCAATACAAGGAGGCATAAAAGTGAAGATAAAGGGGGAGATGATGGTTAAAAACACCTGTAAATGAATAATTGATTTTGATTTAAATTCTTTTTAGTTCTTAGCTGATGAAATGAATATAAATGAAATTATTATGCAAAACACCTCTATTTGTTGTATATGCATGTACATATATGTGTTACAAATACAAAACTGATAGGATATTATTTAACATATATTCACACTCATAATGTGCATATATGTACATAATGAAAATGAGTGCTTGTTTTATATGTATGTATACACACACATACACATATTGCATACTTTCATTTTTTAAAATTTTACTTTAAGTTCTGGGATACATGTGCTGAACATGCAGGTTTGTTACATAGGTATACTTGTGCCATGGTAATTTGCTGCACCCATCAACCCGTCATCTAGGTTTTAAGCTCCACATGCATTAGCTGTTTGTCCTAATGCTCTCCCTCCCCTTTCCCCACACCCACCTACAGACCCCAGTGTGTGATGTTCCTCTCCCTGTGTCAACATGTTCTCATTGTTCAGCACCCACTTATGAGTGAGAACATGCAGTGTTTGGTTTTCTGTTCCTGTGTTAGTTTGCTGAGGATGATGGTTTCCAGCTTCATCCATATCCCCGCAAAGGACGTGAACTCATCCTTTTTTATGGCTGTGTAGTATTCCATGGTGAATATGTGCCACATTTTCTTCATCCAGTCTATCATTGATGGGCATTATGTTGGTTCCAAGTCTTTGCTATTGTAAATAGTCCCATGATAAACATATATGTACATGTGTCTTTAGAGTAGAATGATGTATAATCCTTTGGTATATACCCAGTAATGGGATTGCTGGGTCAAATGGTATTTCTGGTTTTATATCCTTGAGGAATCACCACATTGTATTCCACAATGGTTGAACTATTTTACAAGCCCACCAACAGTGTAAAAGTGTTCCTATTTCTCTGCATCTTCTCCAGCATCTGTTTCCAGAATTTTTAATGATCACCATTCTAACTGGTGTGAGATGGTATGTCATTGTGGTTTTGATTTGCATTTCTCTAATGAACAGTGATAATGAGCTTTTTTCATATGTTTATTGGCCACATACATATCTTCTTTTGAGGAGTGTCTGTTCATATCCTTTGCCCACTTTTTGATGGGGTTGTTTGTTTTTTTTTCTTGTAAATTTGTTTAAGTTCCTTCTAGATTCTGGATATTAGACCTTTGTCAGATGGATAGATTGCAAAAATTTTCTCATATTTTGTAGGTTGCCTGTTCACTCTTGTGATAGTTTATTTTACTGAGCAGAAGCTCTTTAGTTTGATTAGATTCCATCTGTCAATTTTGGCTGTTGTTTCAAGTGCTGTTGGTGATTTAGTCATGAAGTCTTTGCCCACACCTATGTCCTGAATCATATTGCCTAGGTTTTCTTCTAGGGTTTTTATAGTTTTAGGTTTTACATTTATGTTTTTAATCCACCTTGAGTTAATTCTTTTATAAGGTATAATGAAGGGGTCTAGTTTCTCTTTTCTGCATATGGCTACCCAGTTTTCCCAGCGCCATTTATTACATAGGGAATCCTTTCCCCATTGCTTGCTTTTGTCAGGTTTGTTGAAGATCAGATTGTTGTAGATGTGTGGTGTTATTTCTGAGGCCTCTATTCTGTTTCATTGGTCTATATATCTGTTTTGGTATTAGCACCATGCTGTTTTGGTTACTTTAGCTTTGTAATATAGTTTGAAGTCAGGCAGCGTCATGCCTCCAGCTTTGTTCTTTTTGCTTAGGTTAGCCTTGGCTCCACAGGCTCTTTTTTGCTTCCATATGAAATTTAACATAGTTTTTTTCTAGTTCTGTGAAGAAAGTCAATGGTAGCTTGATGGGAATAGCATTGAATCTATAAATTACTTTGGGCAATATGGCCATTTTCATGATATTGAGTCTTCCTATCCATAAGGATGGAGTGTTTCTCTATATGTTTGTGTCCTGTCATTTCCTTGAGCTCTGGTTTGTAGTTTTCTTTGAAGAGGTCCTTCACATCCCTTGTAGGTTGTATTCCTAGGTATTTTGTTTTCTTTTTAGCAATTGTGAATGGGAGTTTACTAATGATTTGGCTCTCTGCTTGTCTGTTATTGGTATATTAGAATGATTGTGATTTTTGCACATTAATTTTATATCCTGAGACTTTGCCAAAGTTGCTTATCAGGTTAAGGAATTTTTGGGCTGAGGTGGTGGCGTTTTGTAAATATACAATCATGTCATCTGCAGACAGAGACAATTTGATTTCCTCTCTTCCTATTTGCATGCTTTTATTTCTTTCTCTTACTCGATTGCCCTGGCCAGAACTTCCAATACTATCTTGATAAGAGTGGGGAGAGAGGGCATCCTACTCTTGGGCCAGTTTTCAAAGGTAATGCTTCCAGCTTTTGGCCATTTAGCATGATATTAGCTATGCATTTGTCATAAATAGCTCTTATTTTTGTGAGATATGTTCCATCAATACCTAGTTTATTGAGAGTTTTTAGTATGAGGGGTGTTGAATTTTATTGAAGGCCTTTTCTGCATCTATTGAGATAATCATGTGGTTTTTGTCATTGGTTCTGTTTATGTGATGGATTATGTTTATTGATTTGCATATGTTGAACCAGCCTTGCATGCCAGGCATGAAGCCAACTTGATCGTGGTGGATAAGTTTTTGATGTGCTGCTGGATTCTCTTGCCGGTATTTTATTCAGGATTTTCGCATCGATGTTCATCAGTGATATTGGCCTGAAATTTTCTTTTTCTATTGGGTCTCTGCCAGGTTTTGGAATCAGAGTGATGCTGGCCTCATAAAATGATTTAGGGAGGAGTCTTTCTTTTTCTATTGTTCAGAATAGTTTCAGAAGGAATGGTACCAGCTCCTCTTTTTACCTCTGGTAGAACTCGGCTGTGAAGACATCTGGTCCTGGGCTTTTTTTGGTTGGTAGGCTAGTAATTACTGAGTCAATTTCAGAACTTGTTATTGGTCTATTCAGGGATTTGACTTCTTCCTGCTTTAGTCTTGGGAGGGTGTATGTGTCCAGGACTTTATCCATTTCTTCTAGATTTTCTAGTTTATTTGTGTAGAGGTGTTTACAGTATTCTCTAATAATAGTTTGTATTTCTGTGGGATCAGTGGTGATATACCCCTTATCGTTTTTTAATGTGTCTATTTGATCTTTCTCTCTTTTCTTCCTTGTTAGTCTGGCTACCGGTCTATCTATTTTGTTAATCTTTTCAAAAAACCCACTCCTAGATTCATTGATTTTTTTTTGAAGGTTTTTTTGTGTTTCTCTCCCATTCGGTTCTGCTGTGATCTTAGTTATTTCTTGTTTTATACTAGGTTTTTAATGTGTTTTCCATTGCTTCTTTTGATTGTGATGTTAGGGTGTCTATTTTAGATCTTTCCCACTTTCTAATGTGGACATTTAATGCTGTAAATTTCCCTCTAAACACTGTTTTAACTGTATCCCAGAAATTCTGATATGTTGTGTCTTTGTTCTCATTGGTTTCAAAGAACTTATTTATTTCTGCCTTAATTTTGCTATTTACCCAGTAGTCATTCATAAGCAGGTTGTTCAGTTTCCATGTAGTTGTGCAGTTTTGAGTGAGCTTCTTAATTCTGAGTTCTAATTTGATTACACTGTGGTGTGAGAGATTGTTTGTTATGATTTTCATTCTTTTGCATTTGCTGAGGAGTGTTTTACTTTCAATTATGTGGTTGATTTCAGAATAAGTGCTATGTGGTGCTGAGAAGAATGTATATTCTGTTGATTTGGGGTGGAGGGTTCTGTAGGTATCTATTAGGTCCACTTGGACCAGAGCTGAGTTCAAGTCTGAATATCCTTGTTAATTTCCTTTCTTGTTGATCGTCTAATATTGATAGTGGGTTGTTAAAGTTTCCCACTATTATTGTGTGGGAGTCTAAGTCTCCTTGTAGGTCTCTAGGAACTCGTTTTATGAATCCTGGTGCTCCTGTATTTGGCATATATATATATTTAGGATACTCAGCTCTTCTTGTTGCATTGATCCCTTTACTACTATGTAATGCCCTTCTTTGTCCTTTTTTATCCTTGTTGGTTTAAAGTCTGTTTTATTAGAGACTAGGATTGCAACTCCTGCTTTTTTTTTCTTTCTTTCCATTTGCTTGGTAAATATTCCTCCATCCCTTTATTTTGAGCCTATGTGTGTCCTTGCAAGTGAGATGTGTCTCCTGAATACAGCACACCTGTGGGTATTGACTCTTTATCCAATTTGCCAGTGTATGTCTTTTAATTGGGGCATTTAGCTCATTTATATTTACCGTTAATATTGTTATGTGTGAATTTGGTCCTGTCATCATGATGTTAGCTGGTTATTCTGCACATTAGTTGAAGCAGTTTCTTCCTAGTTTCATTGGTTTATATATTTTGGTGTGTTTTTGCAGTGGCTGGTACTGGTTTTTCCTTTCCATGTTTAGTGCTTCCTTTAGGAGCTCTTGGAAGGCAGGTCTGATGGTGACTAAATCTGTCAGCATCTGCTTGTCTGTAAAGGATTTTATTTCTCATTCACTTATGAAGCTTAGTTTGGCTGGTTATGAAATTCCATATGTACATCATGGAAACGAGTGCATGTGATACACACACACACACACGCACACACATTGCATACTTTCATTTTTGTGTCCATTACTTTTCTGATTTTATCAGCAGCCAACTAAAGAAAATAGAAAAAAAAATTGGTAATTCGATCTTTCATGTTCTGCATCTTCCAGCTTCACAACATATAGTTTTATATTTTTATTGTTATTGTGATCAGAATGAAAATGTATACAATAGAATCAGAATCAGGTCAGAATCAACAAAAATACTATAATGTTTGTACATGCTTTCGATGCAGTTTGTCTCTGCAAAGGGTGTGTGTGTTTCTATGCACATGTGCATGTACACAAGTGTGTAAATAAGTGTTTTATTCATGATGGAGAAAGGCTGGTCAAAATGATTCTGAATGAGATAGCACCACTACAGCAGATAATTAGGTCTCTAGCAATAAAACAAGTCATTAAACATGTTTCTAAGCATCTACTCAGTATCTGGCACAATGTTAAGTAGTGTAAATATAATCATTAGCAAAATTCAGCTTCTACCCTCAATGGTATATGTGTAGAACAAATTGGTAAAGCTGGAGTACATTTCAGGACCAAAAACAGTTTCTGTGTAGTTCCCACTTCATCAAGACCATGTTGGATACCTCTCATACACTTAAGCCATAGGGAAGCAATTATTCCATCCATCCTTTTACAGGGTAGTGGTGGGGAAGAAGAGCTGACTGTCATGCTTGAATTCACATAATTTCATAATTAAATAATTTCATGTTACATAATCTCGATAAACCTAAAATCCAATATATGATAAAGATAGTGTTTCAAATCAGTGGATAAGTGATAAACAGTTCATAAAATGGTGTTCAGATAATTGGCTATATGTATTTTATAGTTGCACAAAGGTATAATATGTCATTAATAAATATTAATTCCATAGTGGATGTCAAATACACTTTTTCAAAATATAAAGAAAAAATACCATAGACAAATATCACTTGCAACATTACGGTTAAAATTAAATATCCAAACATAGCCCTAACCAATAACAGAAAATTTAAAAAAAAAATTATGGATTGGAATTTGTTAAAATATAAAACTTTTCTTTTTCAGAGGATACAATGAATATGTGTAAAAAGCAAATATCAAATCAGCAACAAGTGCTTGCAATTCACTTGACATATTTAAAATATGAGTAGTTCCAACAAATCATAAATAAATGATTAGTAGTCCAATAAAAAAAAGACAAAGTACATTGACAGGAAACTGTATGAAACTCATGAACACTAAATGTCTTAGATTCTCTATTGTTAAACACAATGCAAAAACAATAGAGAACATTATGAATATGGAGTTAATATTTAACAAAATTATTTTATCCATGTTATAAGTAAATATTTACATCCAAAAACCCTTGTTTTCTCTGAAAGTTGTCACTTATGAGTCTATTTTGAAAATGTTTAAAGAATAGTAATTAATTAACTTTAATAAATAGGTACTCCTATTGAGGGAAAACAGACATTTCCATAATTTTTCTTCTGTTTCTAATCTAGTAGATGGTAGGAAAATAATGACAATTGCATGTTCATACCTGGAGAATATGCATTCCATTTCTTTTAAACTTTTGCATTCTCAAAACTATATTGATACCTCAAAGCATACCCTTTGCTGTTGAAAACAGCCTTTCAAGTATAAAGACACACACATCACTTTCCTTAAATCTTATATAAGGCAAGGGCCTAGATTCCTATCAGAAAATGTATTTCAAGAATGCTTTTTTAGTAGTTCCTGTGGCCTTATCTTATAGAGGAAGGTTTTTTTTTAAACATACACACAGTATTTGATGCACATTTTTATTGGAAAGAGCTTTTATTTCCTTAAATGTTTTGTTGTCTAAGTGTGAAAAGTATCCTGCAGTGGAATTCAGTGGCACAGATGCTTATTGTGATAGATGAGATGAACTTGCTTCCCTAAGCATGCATGGGCATGAAATGCATCTGGCTTCTGTACATAAAAGTCAGTTATGTTCCCAAATGTGTCTCTGCATTTACACAGACGTTTAGGGGCAGACACCCTACTGTTCCCTCAAAAGGCGGCTCTGCTTAATTATGAAGTTCAAGTTAGACCAGAAGTTGGAAAATACTAAATTCCACATTGCAGACAGAGCCTGAGCAGGTGATGTCACCACTGCATTCTAAGGTGGCAAGTCCTCAGAGAAGTAACTTATCACCTTACCATGGAGAAAAATAACCGTGTCCAGAACACAAGAGGATGCTTTTAGGTAGCGTACAATCAAGTGTGCAAACCTGTGCAATACATACCAGATGAAATCCAGTTCAGAGGCTCAGGAAAACAAACAAATGAGGATATGCTTTAAAAAATAGGACTTAATATAAACAGTCGTGAGAGTAAAACTATTGCTAAGCACATAGGAAACATAAACCAGGCTTTCAGGAAGGAGTTTGGCACATGTGTGCACTGGTAGGAGGTGTAATGTGCAGAAATCCGGCCTTTTGTGGCATAGCAACTAAAGTTCCTTTTCTATTGTCCAGACAACCTTAAATATTCCTTTATGCAGTACTATTTTAAAAAGGCCATCTACTGTGCACAATGTGTTAGCATCAAGGACATGAAATTTATCTGGAATATACCAAAACTTTAATCAATAGACTAGGACCAAAGCTTTTAAAAACAGGTTTTCGTAGATAAATCATTATAAGTTATTATTTCCTCGCCATAGGTAAGGCATGATAGATAACTTTACTTTTTCTCAGTCACTTAGTGTGTAGGTAGAATAATGACCCTTAGCAGGATGACCTTTTGAATGTGTTGTTAGGCAGCATAGAAGCATTATGGTTAGAGGTGGAATTAAGATTGCTAATCACCTCACCTTAAACTGGAGCGATTATCCTGAATTATCTAGGTGGGCCCACTGTAGTCACAAAGAACCTTCAGACAGGAAGGCGGAGAGACCAGAGTGAGCAGAAGAGCTTGGGGAAACTGGAGCCGAGGCTGAAGTGATGTGCTGTGTCCAAGATGTGCAGAGGCCAAGAGCTCAGGGATACATGTGACCCCTCAAACCTGGTGAATTCTCTCCTGGAATCTCTAGACAAAATATACACTTGATGATACCTTGATTTTAGCACACTAAGACCCATTTTGGACTTCTGACCCCCAGAAGTATAAAGAAAAAAATGTGTTGTTTTAAGCCTCTGAGTTTATGTTAATTTACTGTAACAGCAATAAGAAACTAACACAGTAAGACGGCTTTTATTTTTATGTGATGTATAGAATTAAATTGGATATGCTAGGAAATATTGGAAATTTATTGATTTATTTTTTTGTCTGAGCTGGAGTCTGGCTCTGTCGCCCAGGCTGGAGTGCAGTGGCGCGATCTCGGCTCACTGCATGCTCTGCCTCCCGGGTTCCCGCCATTCTCCTGCCTCAGCCTCCCGAGTAGCTGGGACTACAGGCGCCGCCACCACGCCGGCTAATTTTCTGTATTTTTAGTAGAGACGGGGTTTCACCGTGGTCTCGATCTCCTGACCTTGTGATCCGCCCGCCTCGGCCTCCCAAAGTGCTGGGATTACAAGTGTGAGCCACCGCGCCCGGCCAGGAATTTATTTTCTTAATATAGTTCTTCATATTAGAATAATGAGAACCATCGAGTAATGAAGTGTTCTATTTTGTGAAGGATGATTATATAAACAGTACGAAGGTTAAAAACCGGGCGGGACCGGCTGGGCACAATGGCTCGTTCATGTAATCCCAGCACTTTGGGAGGCCGGGGCAGGTGGATCTCTTGAGCCCAGGAGTCTCAGATCAACCTGGGCAACATGTGAAACCCCATCTCCACAAAAATACGAAAACCAGGCAGACGTTGTGGCGGCGCCTGTGGTCCCAGCCACTCAGGAGGCTGCGGTGGAAGGATCGGAGCCCGGCAGGTGCAGGCTGCGGTGGACCGTGATTATGCCACTGCGCTCCAGTCTGGGTGACAGAGTAAGACCCTGTCTCCATTAAATAAATAGATAAATAAATATATATATAAGTAAAAGAGGAGGGTGTCTTTTGAAGGCTATTAAAGTCGTCTAAGTGTCCTCTGATTATATGAGGCTGGAATGGTGCATGGAATGTTGTGTTGAATAACCTGATACAGTCTCTGAAACTATAGAAGCATTAGTAATTTTAGCCTGAGAGTGCTATAATCTGGGATAATTTGGTCCAATACTTCCAGAGAGGGTTGAAGTTTTGAGATAGCTGGAGTTATTTCAGTTGAAGACCTGAATATGAGGCAACTGCATACTCAATTACAATTCAATTTCTACTCTTTATATAAGGTAGAAATGGGTAACATGTGGGACACTGTGTTAAAAGTAATGCAGCCATAGTGTAGTGGTAAAAGCAGATGAAAAGTACTATAATAGTCGTATAGATGAGGTACTGGAAAGAAGCAGATTTGAAAAATTGGAGATAAATGTCAGTTTTCCGGAGCCATGGGATGAAAACCAAACCGGATTACAACAGATTCAATTCACTCAAGATGTCTAACTTGGTAATAGGTCAGAAAACTCAATTTGTCGTATTTTCTTAAAAGTACACAAAAATGTTCCTTTTGATAAAACACGTGTAGTGCACCTTCGGATTTGATTTTTCTTTATGTTCTGTAAACTGCTCACAGTAAAACAGAAAAAAAGTCTGACAAATATGATGGTCCTTAAATCTTGTAGGAGTATGATGCTTCTCCAAAGAATAGAGGTTTTCCTAGGAAGGCCCTAAGCAAGGAATCAAGTTTCCTTTTGCAAGAAATAAAATTCTCAAAAGTTCCCTGCACCTTGGAAAGGCTCTGGTTGAAATTAATAGCACAACGTTATTTATTTAAATTTTAACTTTTAAGTTCAGGGGTACAAGTGTAGGTTTGTTACAGAGGTAAGCTTATGCCATGGGATTGGTTGTACAGTTTATTTCATCACCCAGATATTAAGCCTAATATCCATTAGTTGTTTTTCCTGATCCTCATAGCAAATATTACCCCCATAAAGTTTTATGGTTACTTTTTTCTTATCTTCTGATTAATGCCATTAGATTCACCAATTGAAATTATTTTTCAGTAGTTTAATTCCCTCTAGAAGGTTTAAAAAATGTTTCCGAATTTCCTAAGTCTTCTTTCTTTGTTAGTCTTCTAAAAAGCTATATTCAATAGAATTCATGTGCTTAGGTACAGTTTCACTAAAAGCGTATCTTCAACATTTGATCTGTTTAAAAGTTCTTAAGGTGTTAAGGAACATTAGGTATCAGAGTTTATGGCATTTGATTAATCTGAATAAATCTTGGCATCAAATTGAATTCAGCAAAAGTAACAGTGATAAATCAGAGAGCAATATTTGAAATGTCTCCAGGAAACATTTTAAAACAATTTTTAAGTTCACTAATTTGAGTCATTACACTTGGCCCTAATATGGTAGATTTTAAGTGAAGCTCAGTCGAACCTGGCAGATATCATATACAAACTTTTAATAGTCCTAACAATTCCTGTACCTCATTTGGATAAAGATTATTTCCAGAGCATCAGTGCTTTGACCAGAAAGGCATTTATTATTCTGTAACACTTTTCTTGAGAAATTAGCATGATTCATCATTTGAGTACGCTCTCTCAGATAAGATTCTAATATTTGGGTGTGAATAAAACTTCAGGGCATTGAAAACAGCTGGAAGATAGACAATAGGGTGATCATCCTCTCTTGTCATTCTCTATCAAGGTCCTCTTTAATTATTGGCCTAAACAGCTATAACTTTATGGTGAAAACAAACCGCTCGGATATAGCGTTAAAGGTTGAAATAATGAATTATACATAAATCGATTTAGTTCAGTTATATTCTGTTGAATTGGGAGAACATCGAAATTTTAAATTTCTCTGCATTTCTTGAAGTTAAGAATAAAAGCTGGGGTGGGGTCTCCTGAAATAATGAGGTCTAGAATAATTTCTGTTAAATTTACTTTTTAGTAGGATAAGTCTACTAAAATCAATATGAATGGAACCTTCAATGTACCACTGAAGATAATTAATCTTTGAGAGGTTAAGTAACCATTACAAGGTAATTTACCTAATTAGCAACTAAACCAACCAAATTTTAGATTTCTTAACTTTAAGACTATTGCTCACATAGTCACGTAAAGTATATCTTCCACATAGTCACAGGCAATCACAAGCTAACACGAGCAGTTAGCACAAAATAGATGTTCCACATAGAATGCAGAACAAAAAAAGACACTTTAAAAATCCTTTTCCCTTTTCCAAATTCATATTTAAAAAGTTTCTTGTGGAATTTCCCAAATGCCAGCATGGCCACATATAATACAGATTGATACTCAGACCTCTAATGAGAAACAGTTAGAATTATGCTAAACAAGGAAAATTCTATATTGATTTCACAAATTCTCCTCTTTCCACTTATAGTTTCTCATAAAATGTAACATGTTTGTCTTGTGTGGAGTCTGTATAGAAAAAGTGTGATAACTGAAGATATAGACACACAGGTGTATGTATGTCTGTGTGTTCCTGTGTATTATAGCCTTTCTTTAATGGTTTTCTCTTTATATATATATATACTTTAAGTTCTAGGACACATGTGCACAACGTGCAGGTTTGTTACATATGTATACATGTGCCATGTTGGTGTGCTGCACCCAGTAACTCATCATTTACATTAGGTATATCTCCAAATGCTGTCCCTCCCCCTCACCCCACCCCATGACAGGCCCCGGAGTGTGATGTTCCCCTTCCTGGGTCCATGTGTTCTCATTGTTCAATTCACACCTATGAGTGAGAACATGCAGCGTTTGGTTTTTTTTGTCCTTGTGATAGTTTGCTGAGAATTATGGTTTCCAGCTTCATCCATGTGTCTACAAAGGACATGAACTCATCCTTTTTTATGGCTGCATAGTATTCCATGGTGTATATGTGCCACATTTTCTTTTTTTTTCTTTTTTTTATTATACTTTAGGTTTTAGGGTACATATGCACAATGTGCAGGTTTGTTACATATGTATCCAGCCACATTTTCTTAATCCAGTCTATCATCGTTGGACGTTTGGGTTGGTTCCAAGTCTTTGCTATTGTGAATAGTGCCACAATAAACATACGTGTGCATGTGTCTTTATAGCAGCATGACTTATAATCCTTTGGGTATATATACATATATATATAAAAAAACTATATATATATATTTTGGGGACGGAGTTTCGCTCTGTCACCCAGCTGGAGTGCAGTGGCGCGATCTCGGCTCACTGCAAGCTCCGCCTCCCGGGTTCACACCATTCTCCTGCCTCAGCCTCCAGAGTAGGTGGGACTACAGGTGCCCGCCACCATGCCCGGCTAATTTTTTGCATTTTTACTACAGACGGGGTTTCACCGTGTTAGCCAGGATGGTCTCGATCTCCTGACCTCATGATCCACCCTCCTCGGCCTCCCAAAGTGCTGGGATTACAGGCATGAACCACCGCGCCTGGTCTCTATTTAAGTTAGCTCTGTCCAGGGCAAACCAGCATTTCAAAGATACAAACTGTTTTTGCAAAAAACAGGTATACACCTATCCATAGTGCAGACATTATGTCTACTTATTTCTCTCTAAATAGATCTTTCATTTTAACAAGTACTTCACCTTCACAAAATTTAGTTGAGTCAGTGAACTCTTATCCAGATGCTATATCTTGGCCAGATTATCAAGAATTAAGCCTCACAGATAGGCTGTTTCCATTTCCTTTAACAAAGTTTATCAGTCCTGAGTTACTTCTTGATTTCTTGCCAGTGGCATATAATGATGACTCAGCCAAGTCAGTTCCCAGAGTTGGACTCTTTTTTTTCTTATACACAGGAAACTTCTTTTCCAAGAATACTTGTTCCAGTTGCTCACAATCTTCATAGTTGATGATTATAGAATGATCTATGTACTTTCAATGTACCTTCAAAAATGAGATCTGCAGCTGGATAAGACGTGTGTGTGTGTGTGTGTGTGTGTGTCTTAGTAGACTTAAACCTTTCATTGAATAAGAAGCCTAGTTGATAGTGTAAGGTGAGAGTTAGAAGAACAGGGAATTATTTGGTTTAAGGAATTGTGAAGAAATGTGCTATGCCATTAAAATTTTTCTCTACTTTTGTGTTAAATCTTAATTTTGTGCAGAATTTACTAAGCTGCAGGAAACTGTCAAAATTGACTCTTGCTAAGTTCCATATTGGTTTGTAATTATCTTAAAACAAAAGTTGGTTGATACTAAAGTGCAGTTTTTCCTCTAGCTTTCATAAATTGAGACAGGTCTTTTTCTCACCCTCCACATACCTATGGCTGGAAGCCGAGGTGGTTGTTCTTGGTTCCCGTTACAACTTCTAGACTGTTAATTTCTCCGCTCCTTGCAAATTAGACTGTTCCTTTGAAACTCAAACCCCTTGGAAATATCAGCCATGCCCCTTTGGTATTACCATCATCAACAGACCTCCCTCCTGGGCACTCTGGTCTTATTTTTTTTTTTTTTGAGATGGAGTCTTGCTCTGTCACCCATGCTGGAGTGTAATGGTGTGATCTCGGCTCACTGCAAACTCCTCCTCCCGGTTTCAAGTGATTCTCCTGCCTCAGGTTCCTGAGTAACTGGGATTACAGGTGCATACCACCACACCCAGCTAATTTTTGTATTTTTGGTAGAGACGGGGTTTCGCCATGTTGGCCAGGCTGGTCTCGAACTCCTGACCTCAGGTGATCTGCCTGCCTCAGCCCCCCAAAGTGCTGGGATTACAGGCATGATCCACTGCACCTGGCCTCTTGCCATTTATTTAAGGCTTTAGATCTTTTGCTCAATATCATCTTCAGGCAAGTTCAGCCATCATTTTAGTGGCTCAGCTTTCACGTGAAAGGACCAGTACAAACCTCGGTTCCCCGTTTTTTGACATCTTTATTTCCATTACTTTTTTTCTTTCCTCCACTTTATTGTCATCAAATCTGAAACATTTTCTATAAGGGTATGTACCACCAGGATCTAGATGCAAATATTCTGCCTCCTGGACATCACTCCTTGCCAGCTCGTTGGCCCAGATGTCCTCATTCCTACAACCCTTCATTTTCACTGAGACTCTCCTTAGGACACAGATGCTGCTGCTCCCTCACGATCCATCCGTACTCTCTTGCTTTCAGTTTCCACGTTTTCCTCCTCAAATGCCATAGTTCATTTTTAGCATTCCCTTGCAACTACCCTGAGCTTCATTTTCCCACAATTTATTTGTTTCTCTTTCTCTTCCCAAATTTTAAATGTTGATGTTTCTAAGGGTTCTGTCCTAATTGCTCTTCTTTTCTCTCCACACACATACTCTCTCTAAGCTCTAAACACTACTAAAACAGCTCATAATTTCCAGTCTTAGAGTTTGGTCCAGACCTTTATTCTGGGAGTTGATGATTTACGTGACAATAGCACTCGAATAATTCAGAGGTAACATGTCCTGGTTTCCCACATGATAGTAAGTGGCACTGCCAGCCATGCTAGATGCTTATAAATCATTTTTGGCCCTTCCTCAATATTCTGACAATATCCAATTCAACATTCATTTAAAGAATATTTTGGTTCCAAATACATCTGTAATTTCCTCCACCTATTTTGATTTCCAATGTCCCCAGCCTAGCCAGAGCCACATATTTTCTTACCTACGCTTATTTTCTTAGGTCATCCTTAGTCAACTTACTTTAATTCTTATCTCCGACACCCTGTTAGCTACAGAGAAACCAAAGTGATCTCTTAACATGTCTTTCAGTTTCCAACTCTCCCACTTTTCTGGTGTACTTGGACTAAGATTTATGTTCCTCATCATTACTAATGAAGACCTGTACTGTTTCACATATCCTTCTCTTTCAGCCACGTCTCACATTACTCTTTCTCCCTTCTGTACTTCATCCAGATTCCTACTTTTCAGTTTTTCATTTCATCCAATTCACAGGTTTCTTCTACATGCCAAGATCTTGCTCATATATTAGGGTCCTTGAACACTGGGGGTTTTTCCTATAAGACGAATCTTTCTGTATTGTATGAAAAGCTAATTCTTTTTATTCTCAGGTCTTAGCTTAAATATTCTCACTTGAAAGAAGTGGTTAGAGTCTGTATAATCCAAATTAATATTTCTTTTTTTCTTTTTCTTTTGAGACAGGGTCTTGCTGTGTCACCCAGGCTGGAGTGCAGTGCCACAATCTTGGCTCACGGAAACCTCTGCCTCCTGGGTTCAAGCAGTTTTCCTTTCTCAGCCTCCTGAGTAGCTGGGACTACAAGCGCACACCACTACACCCGGCTAACTTTTTTATTTTTAGTAGAGATGGGGTTTTGCCATGTTGATCAGACTGGTCTCAAACTCCTGGACTCAAGTGATCCATCCGCCTTGGCCTCCCAAAATGCTGGCATTACAGGCATAAGCCACCACGCCCGGCCCAAATTAATATATCTATATATAAAAATTATATGTATGAATCTTATATAATGTGAATTAAGATTATATCTAATGTTCGCCCCAACACCCTTGTTGGATATTCAGTCCCTTGCTTCACTTTGCATGTGAACACATTTTGTAATAATCTCTTCACTTTGCTCAGTTGGATTTCTGTGCCTGTCTTCGTCTTCAGAATTGAAACCCTAGGAGTACAGGACTGTGGCTTTCTTATTCACCACTGCAGCTCCGTAACTAAGAGAGCATCTGATACATATGTGTGAAGGGAATTGGTTAAATATAGACCACTAGGTCCAGTGGAGTCCACAGCCTATTCACTTCATGTAGTTTCCAAGAAACAAATGCTTCTCAACATATATTAATGAATGAGATATGGGCCAGGGTATCTGGTCTGGCTGGAGATGGCTTAACTTTGAGTTCACTTGAGAGGGTATCAGTGTGAGCAGGAATGCTTTCACTCACTTCAAGAATTGCATGGTGTTGGCCGGGCGCGGTGGCTCTCGCTTGTAATCCCAGCACTTTGGGAGGCCGAGGCGGGCGGATCACGAGGGCAGAAGATCGAGACCACGGTGAAACCCCGTCTCCACTAAAAATACAAAAAAAATTAGCCAGTCGTGGTGTCGGGCGCCTGTAGTCCCAGCTACTTCGAGAGGCTGAGGCAGGAGAACGGCGTGAACACAGGAGGCGGAGCTTGCAGTGAGCCGAGATTGCACCACTGCACTCCAGCCTGGGTGACAGAGCGAGACTCCGTCTCAAAAAAAAAAAAAAGAAGAAGAATTGCATGGTGTTTAGGGGGAAGAATCACCCCGCTTCTCTGGGGAGACATGAGGGCTCTGTGGCTCCTGTGGGCTCTCAAACTGTTGGAAGATGATTGCTAAACCTGAGTTTTCAGGTCTCCTAGTTATATTCATTTAAACTTATACATGATTTGTCACTATTTTAAGTTGTTTTTCACTGAAAAGTCAGTCTGAATATAGAGCCTTATTTCATTCAGATCAGAAAAACTGGGTTTTGGTAAAATCTGTTTATCTATAATTTTTAAGTAAGTACAATTTTATAAACCAGTTATTCCTAACTTGAGAGGCCTGGAGGATTTATTACAATGTGTATTTCAGGACCACATCTGCAGAAGTTTTGATACAACATTTCCTTACTAATACCCCTGACAGCACATTTTAGCAGGCATCCTGTGTTATTCAGAAGCAGAACGTTTATGCACTACACTTTGGGAGAGAGAAGTGCATGTTATGTTACCATTTAAAGATGCCTGGTTCTTGTGGGGCAAATTGGCAAATGATTTATCTGAACTAATGGCAGAGTGGAATTTTAATACTTTAGGGTTTTCAGGAATCTTAGAGCTGTTTTCATTTGTCTCACACATACAGCCTGAACCTTGAAGACATTAATGAATTTGTCACAGAAATTAAATTGGGCCAAAATTTACATTTGCAACCCATGTCTGTGCTCTTCATTCTAAAGCACAATGGCCTAGAGTCATATTTTAACCTCTAAGTTTCATCTTATTAAAAAATAAAATAAAATAAATGTAAATACATGCATGTATTATACTATATATACAATTTATATACATTACAATATTAATTTGAATTACACATGACATCACTAGTAAAGGCCAGTTACAGTTTAGACTGAGATAAGCCCTGTGAGAATTTACTAAGGTCAAAAAGACTCCTTTTAATAGTGACTCAGTGGTACCTACTCTAAGGACAAAGGCTCCAGTATGTATCCTAATCTAAGTTATTACTGAATGTGAGTCCTGTGATAGCTTCTAATGAAAATTTTCCATTGAAAAAAATCAATGTTAATAACTGGAACTCGAGAGCTGTAATGGGTTCTGCTGTGTTTTTCGGGCTTAGACTGTGTGCTATAATATGCTAAGAAGAGGAGTTGATGACCTGTGAGCTCTGGTCACTTCCTGATCTCATTTGACTCTTTGGTCTTTAGTTTTAAAAGGGTGATCAGAGAGGTTGCTTTATAATGGAGAAGTTGAACAAAAGGACCATCAACCTGCAGGCTCACTGGCACAGCGCAAGTTTCACCGGATAAGCATTTCAGTAAAGAGGACTATTGCCAACAGCAATACTTGCAAGGAAGCTTTGTTACAGAGAGGATTTTTTTTTTTAAAGAAGCTGCTAGGAAAACTGACACTAGAAGCTAACTAGAGTCACTCTTTATAGATATCAATGAAATTGTAAGTCTGAAGACATTACTTACCTAGATACAGTAATGGACTTTATTTAAGAACCAACTTTATACATACCTAATATACCTAGGCTTGTTGATCAAGTTGGCTGGCTGGGGAAGAATAAAACCATCTAGAAGATCCACATGATGAGAGAAAGCATTCGGGGAGGGCAGACAGAGACATGATGCTGGCCACAGATAGAACCCAGAGACGCTCTGTGATTGAAGTAGTTCTAATACCTGGAAGCTTCGATTTGCTCTTATAACGTGTCTAAAGCCATTTAATTCAAGACTACCCTTCCTAGTTGGTATCTGTAGATGTAATGCATCTCCTAAGGTATTAGTCTAGGCTCCACCGGACAGAACAACTACCTGGAGGTAGGTGGTGGAGCCTCCGGACTCCGCGACACATTTCACAATGCTGTTTACTCCAAAACACTGGCCTTATTGAACTAATCTAGCTATTGGGTAAGACGAGAAGTAATACACGAACATTCTTAAAGTCTGTTCTCTTTTGCCTTGTGACCTTAAACATTTCAAAGACCAACATGAACACTATTGAATAGAATTGTGTTTCCATCGTCATAACTAATCTGAAAGCCTAAGTTATACCTCTTTCACTGCACATCCAATCTATTTTATGGGCAGAAGAGCACAATGGGCTCAGCTATGCAGGCTTTAGGAGTTATTTTCACCTTTAAAGAACAATAGACACAAGTAAAAGTACATACATAAAGTAGGCATTTTATATTTAATTTTTATTTTCATATGCATGAAAAGTGTGTTCCAAAAAAAGATTAGAGAAATCCATGGCATGTCTTTCTGGTTAATGTTACTTTATTTTTTGGTTCATCTACGCTACTACTTACAAGTTACTTGTTTTTTTTTTCATGGAAAATTTTTTTTAAATGAATTGATTTTGCTTTTCATCAGCACAGTTGTTGACTAATACCAAAGTTAGTTAGAAGGTTATGATTTTTACATTTATAGAATGTCAGGGGCAGCATTTAGACAATACATCATAGTAACTTGGCATTTATGAAATATTAGTTTTCCATAAACATGAACTCAGAGAGGAAGGTTACATTTTTTTAAATTATAATAACATTTTGAAAACCATCTGTCCTTTAAAATGTTACTAAAATATATATTGGAACT
This sequence comes from Symphalangus syndactylus, assembly GCF_028878055.3. NCBI lineage: Eukaryota > Metazoa > Chordata > Mammalia > Primates > Hylobatidae > Symphalangus > Symphalangus syndactylus. Next base: position 2,672,663 of record NC_072435.2, on the reverse strand, counting down.
GGTGTTTTAGATGCCAGTCCTTCCTGAAGAGTGTTTTGAGATTTTTTTCAAATACTGCCTCAGTTCTATATAAAATAGAAAATATTCTGCCTTGTAAAATGACTACTGGATGTAGGTAAGAAGAAGTTAAGGAAATATTACATAAAAGTAGATTTGCAAAGGTAATTTGCTGAAGGATTATTGACACTTTGATGAGTGGATCTGGATATTTTGATACTAAGTGAAAGTGGTTCCACTGGAATTAGAAGGGAATAGAGATCTGAAAGCAGGAGTGAAAAGAATGTGTGTAAGCCGGGCACGGTGGCTCATGCCTGACCTCAGGTGAGCCGCCCACCTCAGCCTCCCAAAGTGCTGGGATGACACGCTTGTTAAGTGGTACTCTAATTAATCAGTAACTTAAACCTCAAAAGAGATTCATTATGTACACAAAATTAATCTTGTGTAATCAAGTGTATAAGTAAAATTAATTGAAGAAATCAAAAAACGCAAGGTGGCTGACACCTGTAATCTCAGTGCTTTCGGAAGTCTAGGTGGGAGGATCCCTTGACTTAAGGAGGCTGAGACCAGTCAAGCAACACGGTGGGACCCCATCTCTGTAAAACAATTAGCCGGGGATGGTGGTGCGTGCCTGTAGTCCGAGCTACTTGAGAGGCTGAGGCAAAAGTATCGCTTGAGCCTAGGACTTGGAGTCTGCAGTGAGCTATGATCACACCACTGACTCCAGCCAGAGCAACAGAGGGAGACAATGAGAACACGTGGACACAGGAAGGGGAACATCACACTCTGGGGACTGTTGTGGGGTGGGGGGAGGGGGCAGGGACAGCATTAGGAGATACACCTAATGCTAAATGACGAGTTAATGGGTGCATCACACCAACATGGCACATGGATACATATGTAAGAATCCTGCACGTTGTGCACATGTACCCCAAAACTCAAAGTATAATAATAAATAAATAATAAACCACAAAACACTTGTAATTCCAAATCCAGATATATAAACCACAGGAATACTTAGATAAACACACGTTATACACACATATAGTATATGTATGATAAAATATACTTGTATGTTCAACTTGGGAAAGGTTGATGATTTTAGAAACTAATAATTCTATTGCCTTGTGCTCTAATGATTTTCAATTTGAAGATTTATTTGGGATCAAATATATGAGGCTCCATATACAAGACATCTTTCTTTCCCCTCTTCTCAGCACCATTTTTTGGCTGATTATTGGACTACAACTGGGAGATCTAGAACTAAATTCCTGCTTAGTGTTTACTTGTTCAGAGCATAGGCTTTGAAATCGTCCTGTTTTGCCTCAGTCTCCACAGTGGTACCTACTAACCTCATGACTAGGGGATCGTGTAGCATTTCTCTAAGCCTTGTTTTCTTAGCTGTGAAGTGGTAAATTTTGGAAGTGCTTTGTTCATAGGATTTCTGTGGAAACTGAATTGGGTAAAGAATGTAAGGCATTTAGCACAGTAAAATAACCTGGATTACAGTAACTTTTCAAGGAGTGTTTATTAGTACTTAAACTGCCATTGTCATCAAAATTCTGTTTTTACATATGAACTTAGAAATGCCATTGTAACCTTCTCAACTCATTTGGTCATTTAAAATAGAGAGGTTGAGTTAGGTGTTTCTTAAATTTCTCTTTAGCTCTGATACTATGTGTCTGACGTTAAGTAATGCAAAGTTGGTAATTAAATCTTCCCCTTTCGTGATGTAGGAGAAAGGCATACAAAATTTCTGGGTGACTGGATTCCCTTGCAAGTTTATTAGAATTGTAATTACGTAGCATTTTGAATAAAGCGTTCATTCTGGAAATCATTAAGTTTATTTTTCTTAACTCCGTATTTTGTCAACTGTGGAAAAATTGGGATTTAGGAGTAACCTCTGATTTAAAATTCCACCTAGTAACCATCTAAATTGTAGTCTTGTAATTTCCTAACTTTGGTCTTGAAGGTGTTTATCATTCTTATGCGTTATCATACTGTATTATATACTTATGCAACATAAAATGTATAGTTTTAACTATTGCACATGTTTACATATGAAAGGTGTAGTTTTGAACTTATCATTATTAAATTTGCTAATTTTGCTTCACTATTCATTTTGGACACTTATCCATATTAGTACATGCAACTCAAGTTTATTCTTTTGAGCTACTGTATATCATTCAAATGTATGAATAAATAACCTTGCTTTGGTGGACATTTAAGTATTTTCATGTATCAGTATGAAAAACAGTTTCAAAATGAACATTCAAATATACATTGCATATATGTGTATAATATTTGTATATATGAAGGTTCCTGTGGGTCATATATCTGAAATCAAAATTACAAGTGTTTTGTACCTTCTATAATTAATTTTACTCTCAATTTTAAGTAAACAAGATTAGTTTTTGCACATGATGCATCTCTTTATTCAGTTAAAATTACTGACATAATTAGAATACCACTTAAAACTTGAGAATATTTTCAAGGGTATTTATGCAAAACTTACATAAATGTGTTGAAAAGTCCTTTTGTATATATGTAGAGATTACATGGTATGTTAAATTCATCAATTTGCCTAAATATCAAGTTATACTTAAGTAGTGTCCATACACCATGCTTTTGCTTGACTGAACTCCAATATGTATATCCGGAGTACTTTTTAACATTCATAGGTTAAGTGGCCTGTTTTGGAAAATGATATTAAAAATGTAATTCAGATGAATGCTTAAAGATTAAAAATGAATGAGCTTTCGTATTAATCATCAATATGACAACCCTAAAGGGAAGCATGATTTTCAAATATACCTCCTTGTAGGCAGGATAATTCAGAAATGCACAGTGCATATTAGATATGGGATTTGAGTCATAGTGTATTTCTCTAAGAATGTAATTTATTGTACTTTCACATCCACCCCACTGAATATGCAGAGTTTAAGATGCAATGGCCAGAAGACATGAGCGTGTCACTAGAAGGATGTGGACGTGGGCTCCGGGGCTGTTGATGATGACGGTGGTCTTTTGGGGTCATCTGGGGAATGGACAAGGCCAAGGTAAGTGCAAGGATTTTCTAATTCTTTGCGAGTTGGATGCGAATTTCACTTTGTGATGAAATTATGTTGAGTCTTTGGTTTGATGTTTAAGCAATTTTTTACAATCTTCCGTCAGGTTTTTGTTACAGGGTATTGTAATATCTCTGCACCAGTTAAATTGAAATAGAATTAGGTGTGAGTAAATGCATCAAAATTGAAGCCATCTTTCTGAAATTGGCTTTTCTCTGTTGTAATTGATGATATGTATATATATGTGAGGTTTTATGAAGCCATATATATGCGTGTGTCTCTGTTGTAGTTGGTGGTATGTATATATATGTGAGGTGTTACGAGGCCATAAATATGCGTGTGTGTGGGTTTTGGGTGGGTGGGTGTGCCTGTGAGTTTGTGTGTGTGGTATTTTACAAGAACACGTAGCATATAAAGTTGTCGTGATTTTGAAGAAAAGTTTTTGGACGTTTGTCTGTTTAGGGTTTTTATGTTTTTGGATGTTTGTCTCTTTAGGGTTTTTATGTTTTACATTTTAAAATTTCAAGAACCTATTCTTAAAGGATGCGATGTTCTTTAGAAATTAAATGAAAAATGTGACGTTTCTCATTCTTCTGCCAAGTGTATTTAGGGGAAATTAATGAGAGAGTGGAGCTGCAAGGTTGTGGCATCCTGAAATGTCTGTTGGAGCGTAGAAAAAGGCCATAGATTTTGTAATAAGGCTTTCAATACTGATTTCATCAATAGCTGTATGGAGTGGTTTGTGCCAAATCTAGTATCTGTGAATGTATTTTGTGATAAGTATTGTATTATTTTTGGAGGTGTGTTGCCTGCTCAGATACAAATTGCAATTCTGTATTTTATGTGATAAAACATCCTGACATCGCTGAAATTTTCTTTTCCTTTCCGGGCAAGTATATTCGGCATTGATTTCCTGCATTTTCAAGGCTTGAAATGAAATCTGTGAGCAGGAAGTTTACAGAGTTATTTCAAGGGATAGGTATATTTCTCCAGATAAAATTGAAAGTGTGCAGTGTTATTATATAATTGTGATGAAGTTGAGCTTTGCTAGTTTGAAGTATCTAATAAAGTTTAACACTTTTTAAAAGATCCTTCAAAAAAAGCAGTTTTCTTGCCATATGTAATATTGTTCAATGAAGTTTTGAAATGAAATAGATATTTTTCAAAACCACAAATGCATCTGTGCCTTTATATGAACAGTTGTATATACATGTAAGCAGATAATACATTTTGTTAATTAAGATCAGCTTTGATTTTAATTTTTCTTTCCTGTCATTCAGAATTTGTATTTGCATCTAATAGAATTCTCATTTTTCTTTTTTGTCATAAAACTAATGTAAAATATATTCAATACACATAGTAGTTTTTTTCACCAAAGGTCTAAAACAAGAATATGTAGACAGTAGCTACGTTGGATTTCTTTGGCTATAAGAGTTGTCTATTTCTCTGGTGATGTGTAGAATTACTAAAATGCAGCATGACAACTGTTTCTCTGTAATAGTGATCCAACATGACATGTAGTATTACACAGGGTTGCTAATACCTTCCTCTGACCATCATTTCCAGTAATTGTGGCTTGTTTTAGATGAGGAATAGGTTATTAGATATTTAAAATATTTGAGAAAAATAGGTATCTTCTCTCTTATTTACCCAAACCCTTTTATTTACTCAATATTGATGGCTCAAGTATTCTATCTTTCACTAGGGACCATCATTTATTAAAAAATGGCCTGAAATCAATTCCAAGTCTAGCTGTAGTGAAGCTTCTAGTGGGAAATGCAAATTAAGTAATTTGTTTTCTTTCTAAAAGGATAAATTAAAATAGACAATGATTCAAAGAACAAAACAACTTAATAGAAAACATAATGGAATGCTTTGATACTATGATTCAGGGAATTTTGCTTCCTTAGTGGTAGCTAGATTGAGTGAAGGAGATTGCTTAGGTATAATGAGCAAATCTTATAATTGCAAGTATAACCCAAGCTGCATATCATCATTTAGCTCAATAAGCCTCATTAAATATTAAATATTACCTTTTAACTTTTATACAATTAAGCAGAATTTAAAAATAAAAGTTTTAAAAATTAAAGTTTTTATTACTAAGTATCTTTTAAAATACAAATCTCACAGCTCCTTATTGTCAAGAAAAGAACACATGAAAATTTATAAATAAGGTTTTCTCTCTATTAAATTTACAGTCTTGCATTAAATATTGGTTATTGGGACCCACCATGTCCATGATTATGATTAAGTATCAATGAAAGATGACTCTTGCAGCAAATATGCATGCAAATGTTTTAAGATTATTTTCACATTATTTCACATAATTTCTTAAGCATAATAGGATAAGTAAATTATACTTTCTACACAAGCTCTTCATATTTATGAATAGACCATGTTCTAAATTTTTCAATCATTGGGGAATCCCAATGTCATATTTATGAATGGACCATGTTCTAAATGTTTCAGTCATTGGGGAATCCCAATGTCATATTTATGAATGGACCATGTTCTAAAAGTTTCAGTCATTGGGGAATCCCAGTGTCGTATTTATGAATGGACCATGTTCTAAATGTTTCAGTCATTGGGGAATCCCAGTGTCGTATTTATGAGTGGACCATGTTCTAAATGTTTCAGTCATTGGGGAATCCCAGTGTCGTATTTATGAATGGACCATGTTCAAAATGTTTCAGTCACTGGGGAATCCCAGTGTCGTATTTATGAATCGACCATGTTCTAAATGTTTCAGTCATTGAGGAATCTTCCTAGAGAAACCGTGTGAGAAATTGTAGCTAAGCTCAAAAACGGAAGACAAAAATCGATTTAACGAGGAATGTAGATTAATGTCCTAGTATTATCGCGACTGTGTGCAACCACTACTTATAAACAATGATATAAGAAATGCAATCTGAAATCTGAATTCTAAATAGGAATGTAGTGCCATTATCCCTCTGGGACCCTTAGGGTCAAAATAAGATAAAAGTGATGAATGGTGGGTTGGAAGTCAGTCAGTGATCCTTGTCAAATTTTTGTATCTGTCAAGAAAAGCATCTGCTTGAGGACATCCATTTTCCTACTTCTGAGTTACAGAATAATAGGTACTTATCCTGAATGTGACATTCCCTGACGTGGACTCTGTCTTTGCTGCTTAGGTGGTGTGTGCATGAGAAAGTGCTTAACATCTGAAAACGGAGACAATCCTTAGAGAAAGATATATATGAATTTTAAAAGGAAATATACCTACGATGGAAATAAAACAAATAGCATAAATATCTAGCTGTATTTGGTCTTTTTGGTAACTATTACAATATATACATTTTCAAACAACTAAGTTCAGCACTGACTTTGGGAGAATCTAGATAAAACTGAACTGACATATAATAAGCATTGGTGTAATTAATAGCACAGCGGGCAGAACCATGGGGGTATTTCCTGAGGAAGAGGGACTATAGAGAGGCAAAAGAAAACCCAGCTCATTCTGGGGAGTGCCAGGAGCAGTTATTATATTCAGAACTGAGAACTTATTTCTAACTCACCAACCCATAGTTCTGGCTGAAGTGCAGTGGTGCAGTCATAGCTCATTCTCAGCCCCAAACTCCTGGGTTCATATGGTCCTCTCATCTCAGCCTCCTGGTAGCTATGACCACAGGTGTGCACTACTTTGTCCAGCCAGTTTATTTTATATTTTATTTTCATTTCATTTGTAAAGACTGGGTCTTGCTATGTTGCCCAGGCAGGTCACAAACTCCTATCCTCAAGCAGTCCTCTAACCTAGGCCTCCCAAAGTACTGACATTACAGGCATGAGCCATTGCATCTGGCTCAAAAATATTTCTGTCCTAATGGCTTTAACAAAGAAGTGCCGTTTTGGGGATATATACAATGGTGTGCTGCTTGGGAGTGACAAAAAAATAATTATAAGAAGAATGGAACGAATATGTCAGTATGTTTTCAAAAGCAAGTTAGCCCAAGTTTTTAAACAAGCATAATTTTAGGGTTTTTGTAACTAACTTAGGGTTTAAATGTAGCAAAAATTTTAAACATTATCATGAATACACAGAAAATTTTAATCAATTTGGTTTCCATGATGAATTTACATGCTTAAATTCCTAATTTCAATTTGCTGCTAGATATGAGAAAGTTTGAGATTTTGAAGAAGCAAGTGGTTCTTACAAATGTAGCAAACTTAAATTTTGAGGACAATTTAATTTAACTTCCATTTTTATGACCAGATTTTGGGTCAGCTGTTAAGCATTCAAAAAATAAAATCTGATAATATCTGGCAATTCCAATTTTCAGTTTTATTGATCTTCACCATGAAATAATATATAAGGTAAGGGGCAAAATTTTGGAAAAGCAGATCACTTTGTTGTCCTATTTAGCAAGTTCTCAAATTATGCCATCTTGGAATCATTACAAGTAATTATACGAAGACAGTATCTTGTGTTTTGTATTTCATTGTTACACATCCAATTGTTCTCTAGAGATATCAGAGAAAACCCACTCAAGAAGGGAAGGTTAGATAAACAGCCCTCTCTCTCTCTCTCTCTGTCTTTGCCTCCATTTGGTTCCTTATGTTCATTTCTCAGTGCATTTCAGTTACTTTTATTGTTCCCTTCATTTTCTCTTTCATTCCAGAAGTTTAAGTGATTGCATAATTCTTTTGACAGCTGAAAGTAGTATCCGACTTTGAATGAAAGGTTTACAGCTACAGCTTTTCAATTAGAAAATCTCAGATCATGTGATCTATGAGTTTTAATATCTTAGGATCTCGACCAGTAAGGAATAATCACTTTGAAAAACCTTGATGCTACCTAGAGTTTGTGTTTTGTGAGGTTGCTTGGTAAATTATTTTCCTTTGATAATTGAATATTGCTTCAAGAGAGGTGAGCTCAGACGTTTGGCAATGAATATTGAATGTGTATTCCAAGAGACATGACCTTAAAATATCATCAAGCTAAGTAGTAGTGAAATTGAACTCTGCTGTATAATAGAAGTCAGTGTTTCTTACATCTTTGTGATATATAAATATTTTTACATTGTGGTAGATAATAATTTGTATGGGAACATTTAATTGAATTTAATTTATCCTATGGCAGAATTATGTTGCATAGGTCATTTTAGTTTTTGATTTAAGCATCTTAAAATTACAAATGCAAATATTCAACACGTAAAACCCACATGAATACACACTCCCAAACATTTGAAATCCTAACAGTCATTTCCAACAGCTTTTTCCTACAAAAGAAGTCAGCTCTTCTTAGAGAAGACATGCATTCCCATAGCTTGAGAGGTGCACACTATAAGGTAAACAGAGAAAGGATTACAGCAGTTTAAGTATACCAGCGGATTTACTTTATAGACAATAGACTTTTGAATTACTTGTCTTCAAAATTTGGTTTCTTGAGAAAATTATCTGTGTAGATTAATCATGCATTTCAGATACTTTCCAGACATCTGAATGTTGTTTTCTTAAAAGTAGCCAGCACGCCTTTTTATGCAGTCTGCATGGGAGATAGTAAGAGATGTGTATGCTGTATATCTACTAGTAGAGATTTGTTTATGAGTGCTTCCTTAAAAAATTATTTTTTCTGAAGAAAGGGATTTCTTTTTTATAATTTAGATTAGATGATTTTAAATGTTTTTAGGTTTTAACCTCTCTGATCATCAGGGTCATTGCCATGGAAAAAATGCAAGTTATAGCATATTTCATTTTTATAAGGAAAGAAGTTGATAATTTAGACTTTTTTCTTTTACTAAATTGAATTACATCACTCAATATTTGGATGGCATTAATTCACAATAGCAACAAAAAAATCTTACTATTCAACAAAATAAAGTATGATTTCCTTCACATTTAACTTAATTTGTTCTTTAAAACATCTCCTAACGAAGGTTTTCTCATCCTCTGAAGCTGAATTTATTTAGGAAAAAATATTTTAAACACCATCCCAAGTGATATAACTATTTTTATTGAGCTTTGATGTTCTATTTGAACATATTTGAAGACTGTACAAGCACTCAATTTAGAATTAAGATTTTATTTGGAGATTTTGGTTGTATTTGAAATCTGTTGTGGAATTAAACATGAAGAATACGTCAATTTACTAGATGTCATTGTCTATGACACATTTTAGTCTTATCTTTCTGCCTATATGTAAAGAGGAATAGAAATAATTGGTATAAACAGGAAAAAAGAAGTAAAGTGGTAGGATCAGATGTGAGAAATATATAAGCTAAGATACTCTTTTTTTGTTTGTTTGTTTTTTGTTTTTGTGAGACAGAGTCTTGCTCTGTTGCCCAGGCTGGAGTGCAGTGACACAATCTTGGCTCACTGCGGCCTCCACCTCCCAGGCTCAATGGTTCTCCTGCCTCAGCCTCCTGCGTAGCTGGGATTACAGGTACGCATCACCACACCCGGCTAATTTTTGGATTTTTAGTAGAGACTAGGTTTGACCATGTTGGCTAGGCTAGTCTCAAACTCCTGACTTCAGTTGATCCGCCCACTTCAGCCTCCCAAAATTCTGGGATTTCAAGTGTGAGCCACCAGGGCCAGCCTAAGCTAAGATATTCTAGAAGCTATTAATAGTAAAATATAATGTAAATTGTTTAAAATTAATCTGTATATGAAATTTTTTCTAGGACTTTCCTGCCAGAAAAGTAGGAATAGAATGGCAAAAGGAACGAGGTTCCTTCTACAAGTAGGCACACATCCTATTTCACTTTATCCTGTGATCAGTCTCATAACCATCTCCTGGTGTGAAGTGCTAAAACTGTGCTTTAAGAATAACTTAAGTCCTTTATGTACAAACTAAAGTATGAGAGCCTGAACCTTGGAAACCAAGAGATTCCAAAAAGCCTTATGTGTGAGACTGGGTGCCACAGATCTTGGCAGAAATTACTGCTTATTCTTAATTCTTATTGTTCCTTTCTAGCACTTCAATTTATAATGCCAATATCTACCTCAGCCTAAAGACAAGCTCTAGAATCACTTGTGTTACTTATTACATTTCTTTTAAAAAGCTCATGAATTACACATGAATTTCAAAGTTGCCAACTGAGATTCCAAGGACTTAGAAAAGAAAAAACGTGGCACCTTTCCATTATAAAGGCTGTACGCAGTCTTCATAGTGTTTGTCTTTAAGGGACAACATGCCTCATCCATCAGCAACTTTTCTTCCTTAAATCATCATATCTTGCCTAAAAAGGTTTTCTGAAAACTAAGATTTGCAGATTGTTATATCACATCTTAATCTACGTATCAACTTTAGCATTATCAAAGCATGAACTGTTCTGGGTTTTCATAGTTAATTATGTTTGTGGTAATAACTGGGATGCAATTGTTTTTCTTCTGATGATTTTGTACTTGCTTTTCTTATGGTAACTTCTGATGCTTGTTTGTAAGATCTTCCTCTCTTTTCTCCATCTGGTTATCTTCTTACCTTCTGTCCTTTAACTCAGATGTCACCCACACTGTGTGTCTTTCTGGATTGCTTCTTATTTAACTGTTGCTTCTCATAGTTTACATACCTCCTCCTGTACCACACTATCAACATTTCTCAAGCTGCACTATATGCTGGGTTGTGTCTTTATTTATTTATAAGTTCCTTGATAATTCGGACTATATATTAGTATATTCAAAAAATACTTATGAAGTGTTTACTTTGGGTCAGGAATTATTGAGTGAAGGAAATTGACCAAAACTCTGCCATCATGAAGCTCGCATTCTAACTTAGGGAGACAGATAACAGACAATGAGCCACATAAATATGCAAAGTATCGTAAGTTAGATGGTGAAAAGTAATCCTGGATGGGGATCAGATAATTTTGATAGGATAATTTTTAACTGGGTAGTCAAGAAAGGCCGCACAGAGAAGATGGCAATTGGAAGAACAAGGTGGTGAGAACTGCTGAGTCTGGAGCAAACACACAATTTGGAGCAGTAGAAGATTCCAGAAGTAACAGTATAGAGGCGAAGAAGTGGGAATTGTGTGGAGTCTTTTACTTGCTGTTGTAATGACCTTGGCTATGCTTTGAAGTGAGGTGGAAAGTTGGCAGGGACCTTAGTTTTCTTTTTAATAATTCACTATGAATTTTGAACGGTCACTATTATAGACTCAATAATTTTGCTTTATTACTCTTGCAATTGACTACAAAAGAGCGTATTGAAGAAATGTTAAATTCTAATTTAAACTGATTGAAATAGGTTTTTATCTTTTTATGTTTCTCATCACTGAATATCTCATTTTTAATTAGTTTGAAAGCATTCTAAGATAGTGAGCCAATGCAATTTAGCATAATGCATAACTTATTATTCATCAGATTTAGGTATTTAACCGAGGATGCTAATTAGGAAAGTAACTTGTTCTGTTGGATGATTTTGATAAAGCTACTTTCAAATGATTATCACATCCATTGATGTCATATTAAGTTGTGTTTCTGGAAACCAAATTTAGGCAGTGGTAATGAGTTAATATCTCTAAGTGGATACCTTTTATCTCTACAGTCAAGGATACTTGAAAGTGGAAAAACATACTGGCTTCAAGTCTTGGGAACTAGGACTTACCGGAAATGTGTGTGTTTTTTTTGTTTCCTGGTGGAATTGTCTTCTCGGAAAGATGGTGTTTCCTTTTCAATAGGAAAAAATTGATCCTATGCTGCTTTACTTTAATGCTTTGCTTTTGTCAAAATAGTGTTTTCTTAGGAAAATTAACCTATCATAATATAATGAAAAGAGAAATGCTGAAGACACAAAATGATGTCCATGTTAATATTGAGTAGGAAGCATCAAGGGACATGAGAAGAGGGAAGCGAAGAGAGGGAGAAGAGAAATTTATAGTGTAACAACAATTAGTAAAAAGGATTAGCATATACATGTAGTCAATAAGTCAATAAATGGCTGTTTATAGAAAGCCTACCAGGCACTAGGGGATATAGCAGTGAAGAAGGCAAAGACACAATTGGCTATACTGTAGTGAGGAGGGAAAGAGGAGGAAGACATACAAATACCTAAACAAAGCAATGGTGTGAAGGGCTATAAAGTACACTACTACGAAGAAGATTACATGTGATAACATGGCTGAGTAAAACTGTCAAGGAGGAAGGCACTGATCTGGCTGTAGGTATTTCAGAGCATTTTTCTCTCTGAGGAGGTAATATTTCATTTGAGAGTTGAGTGAAGACAAAGAGGAAGGTACTTTGAAGATCTGGGGTGCTCTGAGCAGAAAGAAGGGCAGATATAAAGATTCTGTAATTTAAAAAGAGAGCTTGATAGTTTCTTACAAAGAAAAGAAGGCCGGTTTGGCTGGAATGTCCATGAAGGAAGAGCATGGAGAGAGATTACATGAGTGTTCTCAGGGACCAAATCTAGATCTTATATCAAAATGTGAATATAAATTAACTACATTGAAAAGTGTATGATGGATGTGTGATACGATGAGGTTAGCTCTTAGGAGGGTGTACTATTGTGGAAGGGTACACTAGTGAAGGAAGGGGGTTCATTTAGCTGACTATTGCACCTGTCCAGTTGAAGGATGATGGTAGTTGGGATTATGAGTGTAGCAATAAAGTTGGAGAAAATCAGTTGAGATTGGAAGTTGATTTGAAGATGATTGAATTTACTGAGCAAGAATTATATCAAGGTATTTGGATGTAGGGACATGGGGGATTATGGTCACTTTTAGTGATATGGCAAAGTCTTGATGACATGAGGCAGTTTGCAAGTGACAGAGGTGTGGGTAGGTGCGTATGTGTGATTGATTTTACATTTTTTAATCTTAAATTAAGACGCTAGTTAGAATCCAAGTGGAGACATCAAGTAGGCACTGACAAGTTGACTTGGCTAGAGATGTGAGTTAGATCATCGTAGCCTATAGAGCATGCCTAAAGTCATGAATCTAGGTGAGGGGTTGGAAAACTATTATAGCCCATGAGCCAGATGTGGTCTGCCACCTATTTTTGTATGGCTCATGAGTTATAAGTACGTGTGGCATTTATAAGTCTAAAATGTAAAATACAGGGAAATTTTTCAGCAGGGAAAGTTCCATAAATTTGCCTCTTGGCAACACAAAGCCTGCAATATTTACTATCTGGCTCTTTGTCAAAAATGTTACTGACTCCTGATCTGGATGAAACCCTGTGAGGAGAGAGTGTTGACAGAAGAGAGAGAAGCATCACAGTGGAAATTAAAATTATGTCAACTGAAGTGTGTAGGGTAGAGAATTTAAGCCTGAGTATAACAGTAAGAGATTAAAATAACAGTAAATTCATTATCAGCGTGATCAATGAAACCTTTGGGGGCAAAGAGGAACTATCTTCGTCACACCTTTCACTCACTCATAGAAAGATCTTAGGCAGGAAATATAACTTGTTTGAAGATCTGAGATAAGGCTAATGTAGTTTGGACAAAGAAAGCCAATGGGAGGATGACATTACATCTGGCCAAAGATTTAGGGAAGAGCCAAATACTTCAGGCTTTTTAAAGTGATCTTTAGATAAAGAGGAGGTCATCAAGGCATTCCGAATTTGGAGGATCAAATCACATCTGATGGAAAAAATCTGGCTGTATGTGCATCTAGGATGTAAGGAAGCCAACATGGATGTGAAGTTAAAATTGTCCATTGCAAATAATAAAATGAAGGCCCCAGGTAGCCTTGGCAAGGGCAGATTTGGTATAAAATCCTTATTGGAATGGGCTTAAGCAGTAACGGGAATACGGATCTAGCTGTTGTGTTTAGTGGAATTTTATCAGTCTTTTTGTTGTGTATGATATATAGATGGTCAAAATAAGGAACTTCTACATTTTCGGTTTTTGTTTTATTTTAATTGAGATTTGAATTAAAAATAAGAAACTTTTATTTTGAAACTTGGAGACTGTGTTTAAAAAGTATAGAGTAGGGCAAGAAAAAAACCTAAAACTCTCCTGATGAGGAGAGTGCTAATCGTGACTCTAATAATAATAAAATACTTTTCTGATAATTTTTTGTGTGTTTCATTATTTATATATGTATGGGAAGTTGTACCCTAGCCACATGCCAATTCACCTGGTGAACTTGCTCTTCAACGTGGCACAAATATTTCCTTCTATCTTTAGCCTTCCGGGGTTTCTCACATGGACTATTGGCTCTTCCTACATGAACCTGCTGGTAGTACCCTGTAGGAGACATGCTACTCCATGACAACAGGCACCACGCTGTAGGGGAATTACCATACCTGTCAATCACTATCTCTAGAATGTGGCCTTTCATGAGCCCTGAGATTTCATACTGTTTCTCTGAGCTGTAACAATATTTATATTGAAAAAATAAACATGTTCTTCTATCTTTAATATTTTATATCTTATAATTTGAATATCCCATTTTCATTATACTACTTAGCTGCTAAGTTATGTTATAAAAACAAGTTTTAATTATCTGCAAACACCTTCAAATCTAATCCTTACCGGTGAAGACTGATGTCTGGTTAACATCTGTTAGGACATTTATTTCCATACAGTATTTATAGCGCCTTTTTGTTATTGATTGGTATGATAAATGTGTAACTCTTACACAAAGACAAAATTTTTAGATTTTTGTATTTAAAATACTGGTTATCAAAAGAAAAACCCAGATGTTATTTGTTTATGTTTCTGCTTGAGGTACTGAATCTATTTCAAGTCATATTTCTCAGTATTGATATACTTAATTTTGCTGAAATAATAACACACTAACTTTAGCTACTTTTTTTCTCAGTGTATCTCCTTGTCGCTCACCATTTCTGCCTCATTTCACTTCTCATCTTTATTTCTTTTTCTTTGGTCTTCTTTTACTTTAGGGATTCTTTCAATTTAGAAGTGTTCTTGTTTTCTGTTAATTACTATTCTTCTTGGATGTACACAGTTATCCTTTTCCATTTCATTTGTGAATTCATCTCAGAGGCATTTTGTATGTGCCTTTTACTCATAGCTTCTCAGAAGTCCCTTTCGAGGTTACCGATTTAACATGTCATGTACTATAAGGTTTGCATGGCATGGTGGCAGCTGACTTTGGTCTTTACAAGGATTGAAATGTTCACTCAACATGGATTGGTAGAATTTATTTTTTCCTTAAACATTTCATCGCCTTGTAAACAAACAAAAGCAAACCCAAGACTCAAAACTGACATTACTATTGGTGCCCCTGGAAATAGCTACCTTCTCACTAAAGTAGATTTTGTCATCCAACTTTATGTGTTGTTGAACACACATGGTGCTGTATGAGCACTCACTCACTAGTCTAGAAAACATTGCTGTGACCAGTTACCAGAAAAATAAATTCAGATTGCTCTTCACCTTCCACAGATGACCCTTCTGAAAGCCATTTGAATTCATTATAAATTATAGTTATATTAGTGTGACTTTAATTCACTTGTAATCTGAACTTTATGTGCAATGCATTTTTTCCCGTGTTTAATCATTTTTGAATGCTAAATCATTTGCAAACAAATGGCTTGTCCTTGAGAAAGAATTTAAGGCTGAAAGTACATTAAGTGCCATCTGGGTATCTGTGTCAATGGTTTTGTCACTACAAATGTGTGTGTGTGTGTGCATATCACCTACTTTATCACATTTATTTGATAAAATTGATATGCAATCTCTAAATCATTGTGTCTCCAACTTGTGTTATGCCACAAATACAAATTTTTGTCCTAAAGTTGATGGTACCCTTTGTAAAACTAGAAGTTCTCATTTGTGCAAAGGAAGGAAAAATAAAACAAGAAACAAATTCAATAAAAAATTAAAGGTCAGATTTCTTTTATAGCTGCTGAATTCCTTTCTTTCCTTTCCATCATCCTCACATTCCCAAATCTCAACAAAGTTAAGAAATTAAAACACACATCATGAGATCATATGTTCACCTTGTTCAGGAACTGAAGGATTACATATACAAGACTATACCTTAATAAGTAGAGGGAGAAATATGAAGATATGAATAGAATATGAAAATTTATTATAATGCAGTTGTATTCTAAAGTGTTTCCTAGGCAGGCTAAGAGTATGTTGCCAGGAAATTTTAAGAGACCCACTCCATTATATAGAAGAGGATGTGTGTAGATCTCTTAATTCTGAAATGTTTAGAACTGAGTACAACAGGTCTTTGAATAACGACGTTTCATTCAATGTCATTTCATTATGATGTTGATGAGAAAAAACAAATTGATTCCAATTGGGGTTCACTGTCTGTGTAGAGCTTATGTATTCTCCCCATGTCTGCATTGATATTCTCTGGATGCTCCAGTTTCCTCTCACTTCCCAAGGCTGTGCATGTGAGGTTGATTGACGTGTCTATGTGGTCCCAGTCTGAGTAACTGTGGGTATGTGTGAGTGCACCTGCAATGCGACGGCACCCTGTCCAGGGCTGGTTCCCACATTGCGTCCTGAGCTGACAGGATAGGCTGCGGTCAACTGCAACCCTAAACTGAAATAAGTAGGTAAATAATGATTTTACTAGCTTTTATTAATCTTAAACGTATGAATAGCTGAAATTTATTTCAGCATTTAATATTAGAAGTGTTTTGATCTTTATTTACAAGTTTGTTGACGTTTTAGTTACCAAAAGCCATAGAAGCTTAACTCTTTTGATGTCAACCTATGGTAAAATGGGTTTCGCTGACTGTATTTTTGTACCAATTAACCATCCCCAATTTATCCCTCCGTATGCGTGTATCAAAACATCACGTGACCATAAATATATATACCTATGACCAGTTTTCAAGCACCTGTCAATGATGTTAAGTGAAGACTTATTGTAGTCCTTTTTTGGCATAACGAAAATGTGTGTGTTTTGTTCAAGATTGGAAAAGTTCTTTGTGTAAAGAACTAGACAGTAAATATTATAGGCTTTGCTGGCCATATGTAGTCTCTGTCTCTCCTTCATCTACTCATTCTTCTTCTCCCCTTCCTTCTCCTTCTTTAAACACTTCCAAAATGCCAAAACAATTTTTAGCTCTCAGCCATATGAAGCAAGCCATTGATTAAATTTGGCTTGTAGGCCCATAAGGTGTGAATTCCTTTACATCATCAGAATGCCGCATATATATGAAATGTTATCTATGAGAAATTAATGGGGCTCCCAGCAGAGAGAAATTAGCCTAAGTTAAGTTTGGGCTTTGGAATTCAGGGGAATGCCATGCACAAAAATGCTCTGCTTTTAAAACTAGTTACTAACAGTCCATTTCTGATATCAGAAATACATGAAAACTACCAATTGAACGGACATTATTCACTACTTTAGTGCTGCTACTCCTGTGTGGTGGAAAAAGAATCCAGAAAGTTTTCCTTTCCATTTGAACATCCATGCAATAAAAATTTCCAAATCTTTTTTTGAACAAATTTTTTATCTTATAGCTCTCTTGTGTACTTTATAAGTACGTTTTGCTGCTTATTCTCAGTAACTGTATTGAAACAATCTGTTTTCCTTTATCAATCAAAATAAAATAAGAAATTTAGCTTAATACTAATATTAAGCTGAAGTGCAAGATATATGAAAAAGAGAGAAAAGAAGCAGGATAAACTGACCTTTTGATAACTGCAGAGGACAGCAGATCAAAGACTGGACTTTAACGTCTGACATTTTCAGAATCTATCACAGTAAGTCCACTGGGTCCAGAAATAGGTTTTAATCCTAGATTGAAATGACAATGCTGTCATGACATTGAGTTTGATGGAAAAAGTGAAGTTAAAGTTTTTCTCAATATTTTTTTAAAATCAATGATTGATTTAACTATAAAATGGACTGATTCTGAAGAACTCATTCTGACGTTGGAGGTGAAAATGCTTTTACTCTAATCATTAAAATCAATTTCTCTAGATATCTGACTTTATTCTGCTTTATAACATAAAGAATGAAACTATATTTATTAATGAAGTGTAATCTAGCAAAGTGGCATAAGCATAATTATGAGTCACTTACTAAAGTTGTGTGTTTTTTTCCATTGCATGAAAACCCTGCCTTGTTTTAATTTTTATTGACTCTTTAAAAGCAATTTTAGGTTTGTAGAAAGAAGTGAATAAGCATTCACACGTCATCCTCAGCCTCTACCCCAATTTCCCCGATTTTTAACATCTTGCAATAGTGTGGTACATTTGTTATAGTTGATGAGTCAATATTGGTACATTACTATTGACTAAAGTATGTAGTTTGTATTAGAGTTTACTCCTTGTCTTATGAATTCTGTAGGTTTTGTCAAATGTGTAATGACAAATAATCCTCATTACAGTGTCATACAGAATAATGGATTCACTCTCCTAAAATTCTTCCTTGCTCCATCCGTTCATCGTTTCCTCTACTAATTTATGTAGAAGATAAATTAGTAGATTGAGTTGATGGTTATAGCAGTTTAAAGCACAGATAGAAAACTAGATTGACCTGCCTACCCAGACTGTGCTTCTCACTCTCACTGTGCCCTTTCTTAACCTTTGGAAATGCTTTTATTCATATATAAAATAGGCTATAACTTCATATAGTTGTATTACAAAAAGTTAATGCACAGAAAAAGACTTGTGCTAGGTATATGGTTTCTTCTCAGTTAAATGGAAGCCATTGCGTGTGTTTGTCAATAGAATTCGTCATACTTTATCTCACATATCTTTACGTCATTGTTGGCACATGACATGTTTAGACTGCACAAATCTCCTCCAAATCCCTAATAGTCACTGATCTCTTTACTGTCTCCATAGTTTTGCTTTCTCCAGAAGGTCATGTAGTTGAATCATACGGTATGTAGACTTTTCAGACTGGCTTCTTTCACTTGGCAATATGCATTTAAAGGTTCCTGTGTGTCTTCTGTAGCTTGACAGAATACTATTCCATTGCCTGGATATACCACAGTTTATTTTTCCATTCACTTCCTGAAGGACATTTCGATTTTAGTGATCATGAATAAGGCTCCTGTAACATTCATGGGAAGAAGGCTTTTGTGTGCATGTAAGTTTTCAAATCCTTTAAGTAAATACCGGGAATGTAATTGCTGGGTTGTGTGGTAGGAGTATGTTTAGTTTTATAAGAAACTGCCAAACTGACTGCCAAAGTAGCTGTACTATTCTGCATTCTCACAAGCAATGAATAAAAGTTCCTGTTTCTCCTCACATTTGCCAGCTTTTGGTATCATCAGACTTTTGGATATTGGTCATTTTAATAGTCATGTAATAATATCTCACGGTTGCTGTGACTTGCAGTTCCCTAATGATACATGACTAGTAACTTCAAAATCCCCATTTGACAGCTGTATTTAGACCTTTGGACTATTTTTTAAATGAGTTGTTTTCTTTCTTATTTTCGAGTTCTCTGTATACTTTAAATACCAGTAATTTATCTGATATGTTTTGAAAATGTTTTGAATGTGTTTTGAAAAAATTTTCTCCCAACCTGTGGCTTTTGTTTTCATTCTAAGCACAGTTTTAATAACAAAAGTCTTTAATTTTAATGATGCTCAATTTCTCAATTTTTTCTTTGTCTAACCCAATAAATCAGAAAGCTTTTTATCATTTCACATGACTTAATATTCAGGCAAGGTCTATATAGGCCCCTTTCAAACAGTCATAAAGTTTAGAAGCTCTGACCTCACAAACAATAACAACGACAACATAGAAACAAAAATGACAGCTTTTGATGTTGTCTCAGTAATTTCTCAATTCAAGAACAGATTACTGAGCTTTATAAGCAATACGTATAGATATCAATTTCACAATAAAATACCTTATGATATTTATCAAATCACCTTAGTTTTGGTCACTTATTACTATTAGACTAAAATGTAATTTGTCAGACATGAGAAATCCTTTGGAGTATTTTTTAGAGAACCAAGTATTTGTTTTAGCCTTTTCAGTTCTTCTCTTGCTGTTTCTCCAGTATAGTCATTCCAATTGTCTCTATAGATGTATTAATACCAGGTACATAGTAAACACAATTATCTCCCACGTGTACCCCAACCCCCTTCCCTGTTCATGCAGTGAACATAAAGGAAGCAGGTCAAAAGGAAGCAGGTCATGTACCCTGTGATGTGCTGGGTTGTAAGGAAAGGTACACAATTAATGTACCATGTCTGAGTTTTCTTCTTCTCTGTATTTGTTCCATTTAATGCATGTATGTATTTTATTCCTTAGGCCTCTCCAGTCCTAACACACTCAGGGATACTTGATACAGCTATAAGGCTGTGTCTTTATCAGGTACCTTTGGGTTACCCCCGGCCAGGGGTGGGAAATAGAGGAAGTGAATGTCTGTATCCTCATTAAGTATCACACAGAGCAGAAACATAAAGAAGCCTGTGCCATGAATGGGTCTCTTCTTTCTCCAAAAACCACCTACCCCTTCAACTCCAACTGTTTAAAGAGAAATCTTGTATTAGTCTCCCCATTTTCTCCACAAATTTGCTTTAGCAAAGCAGTTCCTAAACCTCTGTTAATGTATGTCCCCACCCCTAACTCAACACACAGTCTCATGTCACATCACAGAAAAGAAGTTCAAAACAAAACAAAACAAAAGCCACAGTCTTATAAGAAAAATAGGTAAGTTTTACAAAAGTTGTGTACTGTATCTCTGCTTTGAATTTTGTCATTGGCCAAGGATAGTAAAACTCTTGGAAAACTATAAAACAGGAACTTACGTAATATGTTTTACCCAAGATTTTTCAAACATTTTTGGAAGGATACTTATTAACATCTTGCAGAGGTAATGTTACATGAAAAACTTAGCATAAGACCAATCAGGTATTCTATGCAATAATGCAGATATATGAAAAAATAATATAATGAAATAAATGACTTTTCAAAAGGTATTGATCCTAGATCCACATTCTTTTTTTGGTTCAGGTGAGGCAATTAGAATGTGAAAAAAAGAAGCATAGAACAACTGTCTAATGAGAGGGACGAATGCTCCTGGGTGGAAAGTTATTAGAAGATAAATTAGTAGATTGACACTTTTGTGTAGTTTATATTTGGAGACATTCCTTTTTCCACTATTACCCTCTTAGCGCTCCGAATCTCCACTTGCATTTTCTACAGAAAGTGTGTTTCAGAACGGCTCAATCAAAACTAAGGTTCAACTCTTTTAGTTGAACAAACAGAACAGAAAGAAGTTTCACACAATTATTCTGTGTAGTTTTTATTTGTAGACATTCTTTTTCCCAATATAGGCCTCTTAGCACTCAGAATATCCAATTGCAGTTTCTACAGAAAGAGTGTTTCAGAACGGCTCAATCAAAAGTAAGGTTCAACTCTGTTAGTTGAATGCACAGAACAGAAAGAAGTTTCATACAATGCTTCTGTGTAGTTTATATTTGAACATATTATTTTTTCCACTATTACCCACTTAGCGCTACGAATGTCCAGTTGCATTTTCTACAGACAGAGTGTTTCAAAACTGCTCAATCAAAAGTATGGTTTAACTCTGTTAGCTGAATGCTCAGATCAGAAAGAAGTTTCACAGAATGCTTCTGTGTAGTTTATATTTGAATATATTCCTTTTTCCACTACTACGCTCTTAGCGCTCCAAATGTCCAGTTGCATTTTCTACAGAAAGAGTGTTCAGATCTGCTCAATCAAAAGTATGGTTTAACTCTGTTAGCTGAATGCACAGATCAGAAAGAAGTTTCACCGAATGATTCTGTGTAGTTTATATTTGAAGACATTCCTTTTTCCACTATTACCCTCTTAGCGCTCCGAATCTCCACTTGCATTTTCTACAAAAAGAGTGTTTCATAACTGCTCAATCAAAAATAAGTTTTATCTCTGTTAACTGAATTTACAGATCAGAAATAAGTTTCACAGAATGCATCTGTGTAGTTTTTATTTGAAGATATTCTTTTCCCAATGTAGGCCTCTTAGCGCTTAGCATGTCCAATTGCAGTTTCTACAGAAAGAGTGTTTCAGAACGGCTCAATCAAAAGTAAGGCTCAACTCTGTTAGTTGAATGCACAGAACAGAAAGAATTTTCACAGAATGCTACTGTGTAGTTTATATTTGAATATATTCCTTTTTCCACTATTACCCTCTTAGCGCTCTGAATGTCCACTTGCATTTTCTACAGAAAGAGTGTTCAGAACTGCGCAATCAAAAGTATGGTTTAACTCTGTTAGCTTAATGAACATATCAGAAATAAGTTTCACACAATGCTTCTGTGTAGTTTTTATTTGAAGATATTATTTTTCCCAATAGAGGCCTCTTAGCGCTCAGAATGTCCAATTGCAGTTTCTACAGAAAGAGTGTTTCAGAAAGGCTCAATCAAAAGTAAGGTTCAACTCTGTTAGTTGAATGCACAGAACAGAAAGAAGTTTCATACAATGCCTCTGTGTAGTTTATATTTGAACATATACTTTTTTCCACTATTACCCACTTAGCGCTACGAATGTCCAGTTGCATTTTCTACAGACAGAGTGTTTCAAAACTGCTCAATCAAAAGTATGGTTTAACTCTGTTAGCTGAATGCTCAGATCAGAAAGAAGTTTCACAGAATGCTTCTGTGTAGTTTATATTAGAATATATTCCTTTTTCCACTACTACTCTCTTAGCGCTCCAAATGTCCAGTTGCATTTTCTACAGAAAGAGTGTTCAGATCTGCTCAATCAAAGGTATGGTTTAACTCTGTTAGCTGAATGCACAGATCAGAAAGAAGTTTCACAGAATGATTCTGTGTAGTTTATATTTGGAGACATTCCTTTTTCCACTATTACCCTCTTAGCGCTCCGAATATCCACTTGCATTTTCTACAGAAAGAGTGTTTCAGAACGGCTCAATCAAAACTAAGGTTCAACTCTTTTAGTTGAACAAACAGAACAGAAAGAAGTTTCACACAATTCTTCTGTGTAGTTTTTATTTGTAGACATTCTTTTTCCCAATATAGGCCTCTTAGCGCTCAGAATGTCCAATTGCAGTTTCTACAAAAGAGTGTTTCAGATCGGCTCAATCAAAAGTAAGGTTCAACTCTGTTAGTTGAATGCACAGAACAGAAAGAAGTTTCATACAATGCTTCTGTGTAGTTTATATTTGAACATATTCTTTTTTCCACTATTACCCACTTAGCGCTACGAATGTCCTGTTGCATTTTCTACAGACAGAGTGTTTCAAAACTGCTCAATCAAAAGTATGGTTTAACTCTGTTAGCTGAATGCTCAGATCAGAAAGAAGTTTCACAGAATGCTTCTGTGTAGTTTATATTTGAATATATTCCTTTTTCCACTACTACGCTCTTAGCGCTCGAAATGTCCAGTTGCATTTTCTACAGAAAGAGTGTTCAGATCTGCTCAATCAAAAGTATGGTTTAACTCTGTTAGCTGAATGCACAGATCAGAAAGAAGTTTCACCGAATGATTCTGTGTAGTTTATATTTGAAGACATTCCTTTTTCCACTATTACCCTCTTAGCGCTCCGAATCTCCACTTGCATTTTCTACAAAAAGAGTGTTTCATAACTGCTCAATCAAAAATATGTTTTATCTCTGTTAACTGAATTTACAGATCAGAAATAAGTTTCACAGAATACATCTGTGTAGTTTTTATTTGAAGATATTTTTTTTCCCAATGTAGGCCTCTTAGCGCTTAGCATGTCCAATTGCAGTTTCTACAGAAAGAGTGTTTCAGAACGGCTCAATCAAAAGTAAGGTTCAACTCTGTTAGTTGAATGCACAGAACAGAAAGAATTTTCACAGAATGCTACTGTGTAGTTTATATTTGAATATATTCCTTTTTCCACTATTACCCTCTTAGCGCTCCGAATGTCCACTTGCATTTTCTACAGAAAGAGTGTTCAGAACTGCGCAATCAAAAGTATGGTTTAACTCTGTTAGCTTAATAAACATATCAGAAATAAGTTTCACACAATGCTTCTGTGTAGTTTTTATTTGAAGATTTTATTTTTCCCAATAGAGGCCTCTTAGCGCTCAGAATGTCCAATTGCAGTTTCTACAGAAAGAGTGTTTCAGAAAGGCTCAATCAAAAGTAAGGTTCAACTCTGTTATTTGAATGCACAGAACAGAAACAAGTTTCATACAATGCTTCTGTGTAGTTTATATTTGAACATATTCTTTTTTCCACTATTACCCACTTAGCGCTACGAATGTCCAGTTGCATTTTCTACAGACAGAGTGTTTCAAAACTGCTCAATCAAAAGTATGGTTTAACTCTGTTAGCTGAATGCTCAGATCAGAAAGAAGTTTCACAGAATGCTTCTGTGTAGTTTATATTTGAATATATTCCTTTTTCCACTACTACTCTCTTAGCGCTACAAATGTCCAGTTGCATTTTCTACAGAAAGAGAGTTCAGATCTGCTCAATCAAAAGTATGGTTTAACTCTGTTAGCTGAATGCACAGATCAGAAAGAAGTTTCACCGAATGATTCTGTGTAGTTTATATTTGGAGACATTCCTTTTTCCACTATTACCCTCTTAGCGCTCCGAATCTCCACTTGCATTTTCTACAGAAAGAGTGTTTCAGAACGGCTCAATCAAAACTAAGGTTCAACTCTTTTAGTTGAACAAACAGAACAGAAAGAAGTTTCACACAATTCTTCTGTGTAGTTTTTATTTGTAGACATTCTTTTTCCCAATATAGGCCTCTTAGCGCTCAGAATGTCCAATTGCAGTTTCTACAGAAAGAGTTTTCAGAACGGCTCAATCAAAAGTAAGGTTCAACTCTGTTAGTTGAATGCACAGAACAGAAAGAAGTTTCATACAATGCTTCTGTGTAGTTTATATTTGAACATATTCTTTTTTCCACTATTACCCACTTAGCGCTACGAATGTCCAGTTGCATTTTCTACAGACAGAGTGTTTCAAAACTGCTCAATCAAAAGTATGGTTTAACTCTGTTAGCTGAATGCTCAGATCAGAAAGAAGTTTCACAGAATGCTTCTGTGTAGTTTATATTTGAATATATTCCTTTTTCCACTACTACGCTCTTAGCGCTCCAAATGCCCAGTTGCATTTTCAACAGAAAGAGTGTTCAGATCTGCTCAATCAAAAGTATGGTTTAACTCTGTTAGCTGAATGCAGAGATCAGAAAGAAGTTTCACCGAATGATTCTGTGTAGTTTATATTTGAAGACATTCCTTTTTCCACTATTACCCTCTTAGCGCTCCGAATCTCCACTTGCATTTTCTACAAAAAGAGTGTTTCATAACTGCTCAATCAAAAATATGTTTTATCTCTGTTAACTGAATTTACAGATCAGAAATAAGTTTCACAGAATGCATCTGTGTAGTTTTTATTTGAAGATATTCTTTTTCCCAATGTAGGCCTCTTAGCGCGTAGCATGTCCAATTGCAGTTTCTACAGAAAGAGTGTTTCAGAACGGCTCAATCAAAAGTAAGGTTCAACTCTGTTAGTTGAATGCACAGAACAGAAAGAATTTTCACAGAATGCTACTGTGTAGTTTATATTTGAATATATTCCTTTTTCCACTATTACCCTCTTAGCGCTCCGAATGTCCACTTGCATTTTCTACAGAAAGAGTGTTCAGAACTGCGCAATCAAAAGTATGGTTTAACTCTGTTAGCTTAATGAACATATCAGAAATAAGTTTCACACAATGCTTCTGTGTAGTTTTTATTTGAAGATATTATTTTTCCCAATAGAGGCCTCTTAGCGCTCAGAATGTCCAATTGCAGTTTCTACAGAAAGAGTGTTTCAGAAAGGCTCAATCAAAAGTAAGGTTCAACTCTGTTAGTTGAATGCACAGAACAGAAAGAAGTTTCATACAATGCTTCTGTGTAGTTTATATCTGAACATACTCTTTTTTCCACTATTACCCACTTAGCGCTACGAATGTCCAGTTGCATTTTCTACAGACAGAGTGTTTCAAAACTGCTCAATCAAAAGTATGGTTTAACACTGTTAGCTGAATGCTCAGATCAGAAAGAAGTTTCACAGAATGCTTCTGTGTAGTTTATATTGAATATATTCCTTTTTCCACTACTACTCTCTTAGCGCTCCAAATGTCCAGTTGCATTTTCTACAGAAAGAGTGTTCAGATCTGCTCAATCAAAAGTATGGTTTAAATCTGTTAACTGAATGCACAGATCAGAAAGAAGTTTCACAGAATGATTCTGTGTAGTTTATATTTGGAGACATTCCTTTTTCCACTATTACCCTCTTAGCGCTCCGAATCTCCACTTGCATTTTCTACAGAAAGAGTGTTTAAGAACGGCTCAATCAAAACTAAGGTTCAACTCTTTTAGTTGAACAAACAGAACAGAAAGAAGTTTCACACAACTCTTCTGTGTAGTTTTTATTTGTAGACATTCTTTTTCCCAATATAGGCCTCTTAGCACTCAGAATGTCCTATTGCAGTTTCTAGAGAAAGAGTGTTTCAGAACGGCTCAATCAAAAGTAAGGTTCAACTCTGTTAGTTGAATGCGCAGAACAGAAAAAAGTTTCATACAATGCTTCTGTGTAGTTTATATTTGAACATATTCTTTTTTCCACTATTACCCACTTAGCGCTACGAATGTCCAGTTGCATTTTCTACAGACAGAGTGTTTCAAAACTGCTCAATCAAAAGTATGGTTTAACTCTGTTAGCTGAATGCTCAGATCAGAAAGAAGTTTCACAGAATGCTTCTGTGTAGTTTATATTTGAATATATTCCTTTTTCCACTACTACGCTCTTAGCGCTCCAAATGTCCAGTTGCATTTTCTAGAGAAAGAGTGTTCAGATCTGCTCACTCAAAAGTATGGTTTAACTCTGTTAGCTGAATGCACAGATCAGAAAGAAGTTTCACCGAATGATTCTGTGTAGTTTATATTTGAAGACATTCCTTTTTCCACTATTACCCTCTTAGCGCTCCGAATCTCCACTTGCATTTTCTACAAAAAGAGTGTTTCATAACTGCTCAATCAAAAATATGTTTTATCTCTGTTAACTGAATTTACAGATCAGAAATAAGTTTCACAGAATGCATCTGTGTAGTTTTTATTTGAAGATATTCTTTTTCCCAATGTAGGCCTCTTAGCGCTTAGCATGTCCAATTGCAGTTTCTACAGAAAGAGTGTTTCAGAATGGTTCAATCAAAAGTAAGGTTCAACTCTGTTAGTTGAATGCACAGAACAGAAAGAATTTTCACAGAATGCTACTGTGTAGTTTATA
Source organism: Symphalangus syndactylus (assembly GCF_028878055.3). Lineage (NCBI taxonomy): Eukaryota > Metazoa > Chordata > Mammalia > Primates > Hylobatidae > Symphalangus > Symphalangus syndactylus. Next base: position 2,645,509 of record NC_072435.2, on the reverse strand, counting down.
TTTGAATATATTCCTTTTTCCACTATTACCCTCTTAGCGCTCCGAATGTCCACTTGCATTTTCTACAGAAAGAGTGTTCAGAACTGCGCAATCAAAATTATGGTTTAACTCTGTTAGCTTAATGAACATATCAGAAATAAGTTTCACACAATGCTTCTGTGCAGTTTTTATTTGAAGATATTATTTTTCCCAATAGAGGCCTCTTAGCGCTCAGAATGTCCAATTGCAGTTTCTACAGAAAGAGTGTTTCAGAAAGGCTCAATCAAAAGTAAGGTTCAACTCTGTTAGTTGAATGCACAGAACAGAAAGAAGTTTCATACAATCCTTCTGTATAGTTTATATCTGAACATACTCTTTTTTCCATATTACCCACTTAGCGCTACGAATGTCCAGTTGCATTTTCTACAGACAGAGTGTTTCAAAACTGCTCAATCAAAAGTATGGTTTAACTCTGTTAGATGAATGCTCAGATCAGAAAGAAGTTTCAAAGAATGCTTCTGTGTAGTTTATATTTGAATATATTCCTTTTTCCACTACTACTCTCTTAGCGCTCCAAATGTCCAGTTGCATTTTCTACAGAAAGAGTGTTCAAATCTGCTCAATCAAAAGTATGTTTTAACTCTGTTAGCTGAATGCACAGATCAGAAAGAAGTTTCACAGAATGATTCTGTGTAGTTTATATTTGGAGACATTCCTTTTTCCACTATTACCCTCTTAGCACTCCGAATCTCCACTTGCATTTTCAACAGAAAGAGTGTTTAAGAACGGCTCAATCAAAACTAAGTTTCAACTCTTTTAGTTGAACAAACAGAACAGAAAGAAGTTTCACACAATTCTTCTGTGTAGTTTTTATTTGTAGAGATTCTTTTTCCCAATATAGGCCTCTTAGCGCTCAGAATGTCCAATTGCAGTTTCTACAGAAAGAGTGTTTCAGAACGGCTCAATCAAAAGTATGGTTCAACTCTGTTAGTTGAATGCACAGAACAGAAAGAAGTTTCATACAATGCTTCTGTGTAGTTTATATTTGAACATATTCTTTTTTCCACTATTACCCACTTAGCGCTACGAATGTCCAGTTGCATTTTCTACAGACAGAGTGTTTCAAAACTGCTCAATCCAAAGTATGGTTTAACTCTGTTAGCTGAATGCTCAGATCAGAAAGAAGTTTCACAGAATGCTTCTGTGTAGTTTATATTTGAATATATTCCTTTTTCCACTACTACGCTCTTAGCGCTCCAAATGTCCAGTTGCATTTTCTACAGAAAGAGTGTTCAGATCTGCTCAATCAAAAGTATGGTTTAACTCTGTTAGCTGAATGCACAGATCAGAAAGAAGTTTCACCGAATGATTCTGTGTAGTTTATATTTGAAGACATTCCTTTTTCCACTACTACCCTCTTAGCGCTCCGAATCTCCACTTGCATTTTCTACAAAAAGAGTGTTTCATAACTGCTCAATCAAAAATATGTTTTATCTCTGTTAACTGAATTTACAGATCAGAAATAAGTTTCACAGAATGCATCTGTGTAGTTTTTATTTGAAGATATTCTTTTTCCCAATGTAGGCCTCTTAGCGCTTAGCATGTCCAATTGCAGTTTCTGCAGAAAGAGTGTTTCAGAACGGCTCAATCAAAAGTAAGGTTCAACTCTGTTAGTTGAATGCACAGAACAGAAAGAATTTTCACAGAATGCTACTGTGTAGTTTATATTTGAATATATTCCTTTTTCCACTATTACCCTCTTAGCGCTCCGAATGTCCACTTGCATTTTCTACAGAAAGAGTGTTCAGAACTGCGCAATCAAAAGTATGGTTTAACTCTGTTAGCTTAATGAACATATCAGAAATAAGTTTCACACAATGCTTCTGTGTAGTTTTTATTTGAAGATATTATTTTTCCCAATAGAGGCCTCTTAGCGCTCAGAATGTCCAATTGCAGTTTCTACAGAAAGAGTGTTTCAGAAAGGCTCAATCAAAAGTAAGGTTCAACTCTGTTAGTTGAATGCACAGAACAGAAAGAAGTTTCATACAATGATTCTGTGTAGTTTATATTTGAACATATTCTTTTTTCCACTATTACCCACTTAGGGCTACGAATGTCCAGTTGCATTTTCTACAGACAGAGTGTTTCAAAACTGCTCAATCAAAAGTATGGTTTAACTCTGTTAGCTGAATGCACAGATCAGAAAGAAGTTTCACCGAATGATTCTGTGTAGTTTATATTTGAAGACATTCCTTTTTCCACTATTACCCTCTTAGCACTCCGAATCTCCACTTGCATTTTCTACAAAAAGAGTGTTTCATAAATGCTCAATCAAAAATATGTTTTATCTCTGTTAAATGAATTTACAGATCAGAAATAAGTTCCACAGAATGCATCTGTGTAGTTTTTATTTGAAGATATTCTTTTACCCAATGTAGGCCTTTAGCGCTTAGCATGTCCAATTGCAGTTTCTACAGAAAGAGTGTTTCAGAACGGCTCAATCAAAAGTAAGGTTCAACTCTGTTAGTTGAATGCACAGAACAGAAAGAATTTTCACAGAATGCTACTGTGTAGTTTATATTTGAATATAATCCTTTTTCAACTATTACCCTCTTAGAGCTACGAATGTCCAGTTGCATTTTCTACAGACAGAGTGTTTCAAAACTGCTCAATCATAAGTATGGTTTAACTCTGTTAGCTGAATGCTCAGATCAGAAAGAAGTTTCACAGAATGCATCTGTGTAGTTTATATTTGAATATATTCCTTTTTCCACTACTACTCTCTTAGCGCTCAAAATGTCCAGTTGCATTTTCTACAGAAAGAGTGTTCAGATCTGCTCAATCAAATGTATGGTTTAACTCTGTTAACTGAATGCACAGATCAGAAAGAAGTTTCACAGAATGATTCTGTGTAGTTTATATTTGGAGACATTCCTTTTTCCACTATTACCCTCTTAGCGCTCCGAATCTCCACTTGCATTTTCTACAGAAAGAGTGTTTAAGAACGGCTCAATCAAAACTAAGGTTCAACTCTTTTAGTTGAACAAAGAGAACAGAAAGAAGTTTCACACAATTCTTCTGTGTAGTTTTTATTTGTAGACATTCTTTTTCCCAATATAGGCCTCTTAGCGCTCAGAATGTCCAATTGCAGTTTCTAGAGAAAGAGTGTTTCAGAACGGCTCAATCAAAAGTAAGGTTCAACTCTGTTAGTTGAATGCGCAGAACAGAAAGAAGTTTCATACAATGCTTCTGTGTAGTTTATATTTGAACATATTCTTTTTTCCACTATTACCCACTTAGCGCTACGAATGTCCAGTTGCATTTTCTACAGACAGAGTGTTTCAAAACTGCTCAATCAAAAGTATGGTTTAATTCTGTTAGCTGAATGCTCAGATCAGAAAGAAGTTTCACAGAATGCTTCTGTGTAGTTTATATTTGAATATATTCCTTTTTCCACTACTACGCTCTTAGCGCTCCAAATGTCCAGTTGCATTTTCAACAGAAAGAGTGTTCAGATCTGCTCAATCAAAAGTATGGTTTATCTCTGTTAGCTGAATGCACAGATCAGAAATAAGTTTCACCGAATGATTCTGTGTAGTTTATATTTGAAGACATTCCTTTTTCCACTATTACCCTCTTAGCGCTCCGAATCTCCACTTGCATTTTCTACAAAAAGAGTGTTTCATAACTTCTCAATCAAAAATATGTTTTATCTCTGTTAACTGAATTTACAGATCAGAAATAAGTTTCACAGAATGCATCTGTGTAGTTTTTATTTGAAGATATTCTTTTTCCCAATGTAGGCCTCTTAGCGCTTAGCATGTCCAATTGCAATTTCTACAGAAAGAGTGTTTCAGAACGGCTCAATCAAAAGTAAGGTTCAACTCTGTTAGTTGAATGCACAGAACAGAAAGAATTTTCACAGAATGCTACTGTGTAGTTTATATTTGAATATATTCCTTTTTCAACTATTACCCTCTTAGCGCTCCGAATGTCCACTTGCATTTTCTACAGAAAGAGTGTTCAGAACTGCGCAATCAAAAGTATGGTTTAACTCCGTTAGCTTAATGAACATATCAGAAATAAGTTTCACACAATGCTTCTGTGTAGTTTTTATTTGAAGATATTATTTTTCCCAATAGGGGCCTCTTAGCGCTCAGAATGTCCAATAGCAGTTTCTACAGAAAGAGTGTTTCAGAAAGGCTCAATCAAAAGTAAGGTTCAACTCTGTTAGTTGAATGCACAGAACAGAAAGAAGTTTCATACAATCCTTCTGTATAGTTTATATCTGAACATACTCTTTTTTCCACTATTACCCACTTAGCGCTACGAATGACCAGTTTCATTTTCTACAGACAGAGTGTTTCAAAACTGCTCAATCAAAAGTATGGTTTAACTCTGTTAGCTGAATGCTCAGATCAGAAAGAAGTTTCACAGAATGCTTCTGTGTAGTTTATATTTGAATATATTCCTTTTTCCACTACTACTCTCTTAGCGCTCCAAATGTCCAGTTGCATATTCTACAGAAAGAGTGTTCAGATCTGCTGAATCAAAAGTATGGTTTAACTCTGTTAGCTGAATGCACAGATCAGAAAGAAGTTTCACCGAATGATTCTGTGTAGTTTATATTTGAAGACATTCCTTTTTTCACTATTACCGTCTTAGCGCTCCGAATCTCCACTTGCATTTTCTACAAAAAGAGTGTTTCATAACTGCTCAATCAAAAATATGTTTTATCTCTGTTAACTGAATTTACAGATCAGAAATAAGTTTCACAGAATGCATCTGTGTAGTTTTTATTTGAAGATATTCTTTTTCCCAATGTAGGCCTCTTAGCGCTTAGCATGTCCAATTGCAGTTTCTGCAGAAAGAGTGTTTCAGAACGGCTCAATCAAAAGTAAGGTTCAACTCTGTTAGTTGAATGCACAGAACAGAAAGAATTTTCACAGAATGCTACTGTGTAGTTTATATTTGAATATATTCCTTTTTCCACTATTACCCTCTTAGCGCTCCGAATGTCCACTTGCATTTTCTACAGAAAGAGTGTTCAGAACTGCGCAATCAAAAGTATGGTTTAACTCTGTTAGCTTAATGAACATATCAGAAATAAGTTTCACACAATGCTTCTGTGTAGTTTTTATTTGAAGATATTATTTTTCCCAATAGAGGCCTCTTAGCGCTCAGAATGTCCAATTGCAGTTTCTACAGAAAGAGTGTTTCAGAAAGGCTCAATCAAAAGTAAGGTTCTACTCTGTTAGTTGAATGCACAGAACAGAAATAAGTTTCATACAATGCTTCTGTGTAGTTTATATTTGAACATATTCTTTTTTCCACTATTACCCACTTAGGGCTACGAATGTCCAGTTGCATTTTCCACAGACAGAGTGTTTCAAAACTGCTCAATCAAAAGTATGGTTTAACTCTGTTAGCTGAATGCACAGATCAGAAAGATGTTTCACCGAATGATTCTGGGTAGTTTATATTTGAAGACATTCCTTTTTCCACTATTACCTTCTTAGCGCTCCGAATCTCCACTTGCATTTTCTACAAAAAGAGTGTTTCATAACTGCTCAATCAAAAATATGTTTTATCTCTGTTAACTGAATTTACAGATCAGAAATAAGTTTCACAGAATGCATCTGTGTAGTTTTTATTTGAAGATATTCTTTTTCCCAATGTAGGCCTCTTAGCGCTTAGCATGTCCAATTGCAGTTTCTACAGAAAGAGTGTTTCAGAACGGCTCAATCAAAAGTAAGGTTCAACTCTGTTAGTTGAATGCACAGAACAGAAAGAATTTTCACAGAATGCTACTGTGTAGTTTATATTTGAATATATTCCATTTTCCACTATTACCCTCTTAGCGTTCGGAATGTCCACTTGCATTTTCTACAGAAAGAGTGTTCAGAACTGCGCAATCAAAAGTATGGTTTAACTCTGTTAGCTTAATGAACATATCAGAAATAAGTTTCACACAATGCTTCTGTGTAGTTTTTATTTGAAGATATTATTTTTCCCAATAGAGGCCTCTTAGCGCTCAGAATGTCCAATTGCAGTTTCTACAGAAAGAGTGTTTCAGAAAGGCTCAATCAAAATTAAGGTTCAACTCTGTTAGTTGAATGCACAGAACAGAAAGAAGTTTCATACAATGCTTCTGTGTAGTTTATATTTGAACATATTCTTTTTTCCACTATTACCCACTTAGCGCTACGAATGTCCAGTTGCATTTTCTACAGACAGAGTGTTTCAAAACTGCTCAATCAAAAGTATGCTTTAACTCTGTTAGCTGAATGCTCAGATCAGAAAGAAGTTTCACAGAATGCTTCTGTGTAGTTTATATTTGAATATATTCCTTTTTCCACTACTACTCTCTTAGCGCTCCAAATGTCCAGTTGCATTTTCTACAGAAAGAGTGTTCAGATCTGCTCAATCAAAAGTATGGTTTAACTCTGTTAGCTGAATGCACAGATCAGAAAGAAGTTTCACAGAATGATTCTGTGTAGTTTATATTTGGAGACATTCCTTTTTCCACTATTACCCTCTTAGCGCTCCGAATCTCCACTTGCATTTTCTACAGAAAGAGTGTTTCAGAACGGCTCAATCAAAACTAAGGTTCAACTCTTTTAGTTGAACAAACAGAAAAGAAAGAAGTTTCACACAATTCTTCTGTGTAGTTTTTATTTGTAGACATTCTTTTTCCCAATATAGGCCTCTTAGCGCTCAGAATGTCCAATTGCAGTTTCTACAGAAAGAGTGTTTCAGAACGGCTCAATCAAAAGTAAGGTTCAACTCTGTTAGTTGAATGCACAGAACAGAAAGAATTTTCACAGAATGCTACTGTGTAGTTTATATTTGAATATATTCCTTTTTCCACTATTACCCTCTTAGCGCTCCGAATGTCCACTTGCATTTTCTACAGAAAGAGTGTTCAGAACTGCGCAATCAAAAGTATGGTTTAACTCTGTTAGCTTAATGAACATATCAGAAATAAGTTTCACACAATGCTTCTGTGTAGTTTTTATTTGAAGATATTATTTTTCCCAATAGAGGCCTCTTAGCGCTCAGAATGTCCAATTGCAGTTTCTACAGAAAGAGTGTTTCAGAAAGGCTCAATCAAAAGTAAGGTTCAACTCTGTTAGTTGAATGCACAGAACAGAAAGAAGTTTCATACAATGCTTCTGTGTAGTTTATATTTGAACATATTCTTTTTTCCACTATTACCCACTTAGCGCTACGAATGTCCAGTTGCATTTTCTACAGACAGAGTGTTTCAAAACTGCTCAATCAAAAGTATGCTTTAACTATGTTAGCTGAATGCTCAGATCAGAAAGAAGTTTCACAGAATGCTTCTGTGTAGTTTATATTTGAATATATTCCTTTTTCCACTACTACTCTCTTAGCGCTCCAAATGTCCAGTTGCATTTTCTACAGAAAGAGTGTTCAGATCTGCTCAATCAAAAGTATGGTTTAACTCTGTTAGCTGAATGCACAGATCAGAAAGAAGTTTCACAGAATGATTCTGTGTAGTTCATATTTGGAGACATTCCTTTTTCCACTATTACCCCCTTAGCGCTCCGAATCTCCACTTGCATTTTCTACAGAAAGAGTGTTTCAGAACGGCTCAATCAAAACTAAGGTTCAACTCTTTTAGTTGAACAAACAGAACAGAAAGAAGTTTCACACAATTCTTCTGTGTAGTTTTTATTTGTAGACATTCTTTTTCCCAATATAGGCCTCTTAGCGCTCAGAATGTCCAATTGCAGTTTCTACAGAAAGAGTGTTTCAGAACGGCTCAATCAAAAGTAAGGTTCAACTCTGTTAGTTGAATGCACAGAACAGAAAGAAGTTTCATACAATGCTTCTGTGTAGTTTATATTTGAACATATTCTTTTTTCCACTATTACCCACTTAGCGCTACGAATGTCCAGTTGCATTTTCTACAGACAGAGTGTTTCAAAACTGCTCAATCAAAAGTATGGTTTAACTCTGTTAGCTGAATGCTCAGATCAGAAAGAAGTTTCACAGAATGCTTCTGTGTAGTTTATATTTGAATATATTCCTTTTTCCACTACTACGCTCTTAGCGCTCCAAATGTCCAGTTGCATTTTCAACACAAAGAGTGTTCAGATCTGCTCAATCAAAAGTATTTTTTAACTCTGTTAGCTGAATGCACAGATCAGAAAGAAGTTTCACCGAATGATTCTGTGTAGTTTATATTTGAAGACATTCCTTTTTCCACTATTACCCTCTTAGCGCTCCGAATCTCCACTTGCATTTTCTACAAAAAGAGTGTTTCATAACTGCTCAATCAAAAATATGTTTTATCTCTGTTAACTGAATTTACAGATCAGAAATAAGTTTCACAGAATGCATCTGTGTAGTTTTTATTTGAAGATATTCTTTTTCCCAATGTAGGCCTCTTAGCGCTTAGCATGTCCAATTGCAGTTTCTACAGAAAGAGTGTTTCAGAACGGCTCAATCAAAAGTAAGGTTCAACTCTGTTAGTTGAATGCACAGAACAGAAAGAATTTTCACAGAATGCTACTGTGTAGTTTATATTTGAATATATTCCATTTTCCACTATTACCCTCTTAGCGCTCCGAATGTCCACTTGCATTTTCTACAGAAAGAGTGTTCAGAACTGCGCAATCAAAAGTATGGTTTAACTCTGTTAGCTTAATGAACATATCAGAAATAAGTTTCACACAATGCTTCTGTGTAGTTTTTATTTGAAGATATTATTTTTCCCAATAGAGGCCTCTTAGCGCTCAGAATGTCCAATTGCAGTTTCTACAGAAAGAGTGTTTCAGAAAGGCTCAATCAAAAGTAAGGTTCAACTCTGTTAGTTGAATGCACAGAACAGAAAGAAGTTTCATACAATGCTTCTGTGTAGTTTATATTTGAACATATTCTTTTTTCCACTATTACCCACTTAGCGCTACGAATGTCCAGTTGCATTTTCTACAGACAGAGTGTTTCAAAACTGCTCAATCAAAAGTATGGTTTAACTCTGTTAGCTGAATGCTCAGATCAGAAAGAAGTTTCACAGAATGCTTCTGTGTAGTTTATATTTGAATATATTCCTTTTTCCACTACTACTCTCTTAGCGCTCCAAATGTCCAGTTGCATTTTCTACAGAAAGAGTGTTCAGATCTGCTCAATCAAAAGTATGGTTTAACTCTGTTAGCTGAATGCACAGATCAGAAAGAAGTTTCACAGAATGATTCTGTGTAGTTTATATTTGGAGACATTCCTTTTTCCACTATTACCCTCTTAGCGCTCCGAATCTCCACTTGCATTTTCTACAGAAAGAGTGTTTCAGAACGGCTCAATCAAAACTAAGGTTCAACTCTTTTAGTTGAACAAACAGAAAAGAAAGAAGTTTCACAAAATTCTTCTGTGTAGTTTTTATTTGTAGACATTCTTTTTCCCAATATAGGCCTCTTAGCGCTCAGAATGTCCAATTGCAGTTTCTACAGAAAGAGTGTTTCAGAACGGCTCAATCAAAAGTAAGGTTCAACTCTGTTAGTTGAATGCACAGAACAGAAAGAATTTTCACAGAATGCTACTGTGTAGTTTATATTTGAATATATTCCTTTTTCCACTATTACCCTCTTAGCGCTCCGAATGTCCACTTGCATTTTCTACAGAAAGAGTGTTCAGAACTGCGCAATCAAAAGTATGGTTTAACTCTGTTAGCTTAATGAACATATCAGAAATAAGTTTCACACAATGCTTCTGTGTAGTTTTTATTTGAAGATATTATTTTTCCCAATAGAGGCCTCTTAGCGCTCAGAATGTCCAATTGCAGTTTCTACAGAAAGAGTGTTTCAGAACGGCTCAATCAAAAGTAAGGTTCAACTCTGTTAGTTGAATGCACAGAACAGAAAGAAGTTTCATACAATGCTTCTGTGTAGTTTATATTTGAACATATTCTTTTTTCCACTATTACCCACTTAGCGCTACGAATGTCCAGTTGCATTTTCTACAGACAGAGTGTTTCAAAACTGCTCAATCAAAAGTATGGTTTAACTCTGTTAGCTGAATGCTCAGATCAGAAAGAAGTTTCACAGAATGCTTCTGTGTAGTTTATATTTGAATATATTCCTTTTTCCACTACTACGCTCTTAGCGCTCCAAATGTCCAGTTGCATTTTCTACAGAAAGAGTGTTCAGATCTGCTCAATCAAAAGTATTTTTTAACTCTGTTAGCTGAATGCACAGATCAGAAAGAAGTTTCACCGAATGATTCTGGGTAGTTTATATTTGAAGACATTCCTTTTTCCACTATTACCCTCTTAGCGCTCCGAATCTCCACTTGCATTTTCTACAAAAAGAGTGTTTCATAACTGCTCAATCAAAAATATGTTTTATCTCTGTTAACTGAATTTACAGATCAGAAATAAGTTTCACAGAATGCATCTGTGTAGTTTTTATTTGAAGATATTCTTTTTCCCAATGTAGGCCTCTTAGCGCTTAGCATGTCCAATTGCAGTTTCTACAGAAAGAGTGTTTCAGAACGGCTCAATCAAAAGTAAGGTTCAACTCTGTTAGTTGAATGCACAGAACAGAAAGAATTTTCACAGAATGCTACTGTGTAGTTTATATTTGAATATATTCCATTTTCCACTATTACCCTCTTAGCGCTCCGAATGTCCACTTGCATTTTCTACAGAAAGAGTGTTCAGAACTGCGCAATCAAAAGTATGGTTTAACTCTGTTAGCTTAATGAACATATCAGAAATAAGTTTCACACAATGCTTCTGTGTAGTTTTTATTTGAAGATATTATTTTTCCCAATAGAGGCCTCTTAGCGCTCAGAATGTCCAATTGCAGTTTCTACAGAAAGAGTGTTTCAGAAAGGCTCAATCAAAAGTAAGGTTCAACTCTGTTAGTTGAATGCACAGAACAGAAAGAAGTTTCATACGATGCTTCTGTGTAGTTTATATTTGAACATACTCTTTTTTCCACTATTACCCACTTAGCGCTACGAATGTCCAGTTGTATTTTCTACAGACAGAGTGTTTCAAAACTGCTCAATCAAAAGTATGGTTTAACTCTGTTAGCTGAATGCTCAGATCAGAAAGAAGTTTCACAGAATGCTTCTGTGTAGTTTATATTTGAATATATTCCTTTTTCCACTACTACTCTCTTAGCGCTCCAAATGTCCAGTTGCATTTTCTACAGAAAGAGTGTTCAGATCTGCTCAATCAAAAGTATGGTTTAACTCTGTTAGCTGAATGCACAGATCAGAAAGAAGTTTCACAGAATGATTCTGTGTAGTTCATATTTGGAGACATTCCTTTTTCCACTATTACCCCCTTAGCGCTCCGAATCTCCACTTGCATTTTCTACAGAAAGAGTGTTTCAGAACGGCTCAATCAAAACTAAGGTTCAACTCTTTTAGTTGAACAAACAGAACAGAAAGAAGTTTCACACAATTCTTCTGTGTAGTTTTTATTTGTAGACATTCTTTTTCCCAATATAGGCCTCTTAGCGCTCAGAATGTCCAATTGCAGTTTCTACAGAAAGAGTGTTTCAGAACGGCTCAATCAAAAGTAAGGTTCAACTCTGTTAGTTGAATGCACAGAACAGAAAGAAGTTTCATACAATGCTTCTGTGTAGTTTATATTTGAACATATTCTTTTTTCCACTATTACCCACTTAGCGCTACGAATGTCCAGTTGCATTTTCTACAGACAGAGTGTTTCAAAACTGCTCAATCAAAAGTATGGTTTAACTCTGTTAGCTGAATGCTCAGATCAGAAAGAAGTTTCACAGAATGCTTCTGTGTAGTTTATATTTGAATATATTCCTTTTTCCACTACTACGCTCTTAGCGCTCCAAATGTCCAGTTGCATTTTCTACAGAAAGAGTGTTCAGATCTGCTCAATCAAAAGTATTTTTTAACTCTGTTAGCTGAATGCACAGATCAGAAAGAAGTTTCACCGAATGATTCTGGGTAGTTTATATTTGAAGACATTCCTTTTTCCACTATTACCCTCTTAGCGCTCCGAATCTCCACTTGCATTTTCTACAAAAAGAGTGTTTCATAACTGCTCAATCAAAAATATGTTTTATCTCTGTTAACTGAATTTACAGATCAGAAATAAGTTTCACAGAATGCATCTGTGTAGTTTTTATTTGAAGATATTCTTTTTCCCAATGTAGGCCTCTTAGCGCTTAGCATGTCCAATTGCAGTTTCTACAGAAAGAGTGTTTCAGAACGGCTCAATCAAAAGTAAGGTTCAACTCTGTTAGTTGAATGCACAGAACAGAAAGAATTTTCACAGAATGCTACTGTCTAGTTTATATTTGAATATATTCCATTTTCCACTATTACCCTCTTAGCGCTCCGAATGTCCACTTGCATTTTCTACAGAAAGAGTGTTCAGAACTGCGCAATCAAAAGTATGGTTTAACTCTGTTAGCTTAATGAACATATCAGAAATAAGTTTCACACAATGCTTCTGTGTAGTTTTTATTTGAAGATATTATTTTTCCCAATAGAGGCCTCTTAGCGCTCAGAATGTCCAATTGCAGTTTCTACAGAAAGAGTGTTTCAGAAAGGCTCAATCAAAAGTAAGGTTCAACTCTGTTAGTTGAATGCACAGAACAGAAAGAAGTTTCATACGATGCTTCTGTGTAGTTTATATTTGAACATATTCTTTTTTCCACTATTACCCACTTAGCGGTACGAATGTCCAGTTGCATTTTCTACAGACAGAGTGTTTCAAAACTGCTCAATCAAAAGTATGGTTTAACTCTGTTAGCTGAATGCTCAGATCAGAAAGAAGTTTCACAGAATGCTTCTGTGTAGTTTATATTTGAATATATTCCTTTTTCCACTACTACTCTCTTAGCGCTCCAAATGTCCAGTTGCATTTTCTACAGAAAGAGTGTTCAGATCTGCTCAATCAAAAGTATGGTTTAACTCTGTTAGCTGAATGCACAGATCAGAAAGAAGTTTCACAGAATGATTCTGTGTAGTTTATATTTGGAGACATTCCTTTTTCCACTATTACCCTCTTAGCGCTCCGAATCTCCACTTGCATTTTCTACAGAAAGAGTGTTTCAGAACGGCTCAATCAAAACTAAGGTTCAACACTTTTAGTTGAACAAACAGAAAAGAAAGAAGTTTCACACAATTCTTCTGTGTAGTTTTTATTTGTAGACATTCTTTTTCCCAATATAGGCCTCTTAGCGCTCAGAATGTCCAATTTCAGTTTCTACAGAAAGAGTGTTTCAGAACGGCTCAATCAAAAGTAAGGTTCAACTCTGTTAGTTGAATGCACAGAACAGAAAGAATTTTCACAGAATGCTACTGTGTAGTTTATATTTGAATATATTACTTTTTCCACTATTACCCTCTTAGCGCTCCGAATGTCCACTTGCATTTTCTACAGAAAGAGTGTTCAGAACTGCTCAATCAAAAGTATGGTTTAACTCTGTTAGCTTAATGAACATATCAGAAATAAGTTTCACACAATGCTTCTGTGTAGTTTTTATTTGAAGATATTATTTTTCCCAATAGAGGCCTCTTAGCGCTCAGAATGTCCGATTGCAGTTTCTACAGAAAGAGTGTTTCAGAAAGGCTCAATCAAAAGTAAGGTTCAACTCTGTTAGTTGAATGCACAGAACAGAAAGAAGTTTCATACGATGCTTCTGTGTAGTTTATATTTGAACATATTCTTTTTTCCACTATTACCCACTTAGCGCTACGAATGTCCAGTTGCATTTTCTACAGACAGAGTGTTTCAAAACTGCTCAATCAAAAGTATGGTTTAACTCTGTTAGCTGAATGCTCAGATCAGAAAGAAGTTTCACAGAATGCTTCTGTGTAGTTTATATTTGAATATATTCCTTTTTCCACTACTACTCTCTTAGCGCTCCAAATGTCCAGTTGCATTTTCTACAGAAAGAGTGTTCAGATCTGCTCAATCAAAAGTATGGTTTAACTCTGTTAGCTGAATGCACAGATCAGAAAGAAGTTTCACAGAATGATTCTGTGTAGTTCATATTTGGAGACATTCCTTTTTCCACTATTACCCCCTTAGCGCTCCGAATCTCCACTTGCATTTTCTACAGAAAGAGTGTTTCAGAACGGCTCAATCAAAACTAAGGTTCAACTCTTTTAGTTGAACAAACAGAACAGAAAGAAGTTTCACACAATTCTTCTGTGTAGTTTTTATTTGTAGACATTCTTTTTCCCAATATAGGCCTCTTAGCGCTCAGAATGTCCAATTGCAGTTTCTACAGAAAGAGTGTTTCAGAACGGCTCAATCAAAAGTAAGGTTCAACTCTGTTAGTTGAATGCACAGAACAGAAAGAAGTTTCATACAATGCTTCTGTGTAGTTTATATTTGAACATATTCTTTTTTCCACTATTACCCACTTAGCGCTACGAATGTCCAGTTGCATTTTCTACAGACAGAGTGTTTCAAAACTGCTCAATCAAAAGTATGGTTTAACTCTGTTAGCTGAATGCTCAGATCAGAAAGAAGTTTCACAGAATGCTTCTGTGTAGTTTATATTTGAATATATTCCTTTTTCCACTACTACGCTCTTAGCGCTCCAAATGTCCAGTTGCATTTTCTACAGAAAGAGTGTTCAGATCTGCTCAATCAAAAGTATTTTTTAACTCTGTTAGCTGAATGCACAGATCAGAAAGAAGTTTCACCGAATGATTCTGGGTAGTTTATATTTGAAGACATTCCTTTTTCCACTATTACCCTCTTAGCGCTCCGAATCTCCACTTGCATTTCCTACAAAAAGAGTGTTTCATAACTGCTCAATCAAAAATATGTTTTATCTCTGTTAACTGAATTTACAGATCAGAAATAAGTTTCACAGAATGCATCTGTGTAGTTTTTATTTGAAGATATTCTTTTTCCCAATGTAGGCCTCTTAGCGCTTAGCATGTCCAATTGCAGTTTCTACAGAAAGAGTGTTTCAGAACGGCTCAATCAAAAGTAAGGTTCAACTCTGTTAGTTGAATGCACAGAACAGAAAGAATTTTCACAGAATGCTACTGTGTAGTTTATATTTGAATATATTCCATTTTCCACTATTACCCTCTTAGCGCTCCGAATGTCCACTTGCATTTTCTACAGAAAGAGTGTTCAGAACTGCGCAATCAAAAGTATGGTTTAACTCTGTTAGCTTAATGAACATATCAGAAATAAGTTTCACACAATGCTTCTGTGTAGTTTTTATTTGAAGATATTATTTTTCCCAATAGAGGCCTCTTAGCGCTCAGAATGTCCAATTGCAGTTTCTACAGAAAGAGTGTTTCAGAAAGGCTCAATCAAAAGTAAGGTTCAACTCTGTTAGTTGAATGCACAGAACAGAAAGAAGTTTCATACGATGCTTCTGTGTAGTTTATATTTGAACATACTATTTTTTCCACTATTACCCACTTAGCGCTACGAATGTCCAGTTGTATTTTCTACAGACAGAGTGTTTCAAAACTGCTCAATCAAAAGTATGGTTTAACTCTGTTAGCTGAATGCTCAGATCAGAAAGAAGTTTCACAGAATGCTTCTGTGTAGTTTATATTTGAATATATTCCTTTTTCCACTACTACTCTCTTAGCGCTCCAAATGTCCAGTTGCATTTTCTACAGAAAGAGTGTTCAGATCTGCTCAATCAAAAGTATGGTTTAACTCTGTTAGCTGAATGCACAGATCAGAAAGAAGTTTCACAGAATGATTCTGTGTAGTTCATATTTGGAGACATTCCTTTTTCCACTATTACCCCCTTAGCGCTCCGAATCTCCACTTGCATTTTCTACAGAAAGAGTGTTTCAGAACGGCTCAATCAAAACTAAGGTTCAACTCTTTTAGTTGAACAAACAGAACAGAAAGAAGTTTCACACAATTCTTCTGTGTAGTTTTTATTTGTAGACATTCTTTTTCCCAATATAGGCCTCTTAGCGCTCAGAATGTCCAATTGCAGTTTCTACAGAAAGAGTGTTTCAGAACGGCTCAATCAAAAGTAAGGTTCAACTCTGTTAGTTGAATGCACAGAACAGAAAGAAGTTTCATACAATGCTTCTGTGTAGTTTATATTTGAACATATTCTTTTTTCCACTATTACCCACTTAGCGCTACGAATGTCCAGTTGCATTTTCTACAGACAGAGTGTTTCAAAACTGCTCAATCAAAAGTATGGTTTAACTCTGTTAGCTGAATGCTCAGATCAGAAAGAAGTTTCACAGAATGCTTCTGTGTAGTTTATATTTGAATATATTCCTTTTTCCACTACTACGCTCTTAGCGCTCCAAATGTCCAGTTGCATTTTCTACAGAAAGAGTGTTCAGATCTGCTCAATCAAAAGTATTTTTTAACTCTGTTAGCTGAATGCACAGATCAGAAAGAAGTTTCACCGAATGATTCTGGGTAGTTTATATTTGAAGACATTCCTTTTTCCACTATTACCCTCTTAGCGCTCCGAATCTCCACTTGCATTTTCTACAAAAAGAGTGTTTCATAACTGCTCAATCAAAAATATGTTTTATCTCTGTTAACTGAATTTACAGATCAGAAATAAGTTTCACAGAATGCATCTGTGTAGTTTTTATTTGAAGATATTCTTTTTCCCAATGTAGGCCTCTTAGCGCTTAGCATGTCCAATTGCAGTTTCTACAGAAAGAGTGTTTCAGAACGGCTCAATCAAAAGTAAGGTTCAACTCTGTTAGTTGAATGCACAGAACAGAAAGAATTTTCACAGAATGCTACTGTCTAGTTTATATTTGAATATATTCCATTTTCCACTATTACCCTCTTAGCGCTCCGAATGTCCACTTGCAGTTTCTACAGAAAGAGTGTTCAGAACTGCGCAATCAAAAGTATGGTTTAACTCTGTTAGCTTAATGAACATATCAGAAATAAGTTTCACACAATGCTTCTGTGTAGTTTTTATTTGAAGATATTATTTTTCCCAATAGAGGCCTCTTAGCGCTCAGAATGTCCAATTGCAGTTTCTACAGAAAGAGTGTTTCAGAAAGGCTCAATCAAAAGTAAGGTTCAACTCTGTTAGTTGAATGCACAGAACAGAAAGAAGTTTCATACGATGCTTCTGTGTAGTTTATATTTGAACATACTATTTTTTCCACTATTACCCACTTAGCGCTACGAATGTCCAGTTGTATTTTCTACAGACAGAGTGTTTCAAAACTGCTCAATCAAAAGTATGGTTTAACTCTGTTAGCTGAATGCTCAGATCAGAAAGAAGTTTCACAGAATGCTTCTGTGTAGTTTATATTTGAATATATTCCTTTTTCCACTACTACTCTCTTAGCGCTCCAAATGTCCAGTTGCATTTTCTACAGAAAGAGTGTTCAGATCTGCTCAATCAAAAGTATGGTTTAACTCTGTTAGCTGAATGCACAGATCAGAAAGAAGTTTCACGGAATGATTCTGTGTAGTTTATATTTGAAGACATTACTTTTTCCACTATTACCCTCTTAGCGCTCCGAATCTCCACTTGCATTTTCTACAAAAAGAGTGTTTCATAACTGCTCAATCAAAACTAAGGTTCAACTCTTTTAGTTGAACAAACAGAACAGAAAGAAGTTTCACACAATTCTTCTGTGTAGTTTTTATTTGTAGACATTCTTTTTCCCAATATAGGCCTCTTAGCGCTCAGAATGTCCAATTGCAGTTTCTACAGAAAGAGTGTTTCAGAACGGCTCAATCAAAAGTAAGGTTCAACTCTGTTAGTTGAATGCACATAACAGAAAGAAGTTTCATACAATGCTTCTGTGTAGTTTATATTTGAACATATTCTTTTTTCCACTATTACCCACTTAGCGCTACGAATGTCCAGTTGCATTTTCTACAGACAGAGTGTTTCAAAACTGCTCAATCAAAAGTATGGTTTAACTCTGTTAGCTGAATGCTCAGATCAGAAAGAAGTTTCACAGAATGCTTCTGTGTAGTTTATATTTGAATATATTCCTTTTTCCACTACTACGCTCTTAGCGCTCCAAATGTCCAGTTGCATTTTCTACAGAAAGAGTGTTCAGATCTGCTCAATCAAAAGTATTTTTTAACTCTGTTAGCTGAATGCACAGATCAGAAAGAAGTTTCACCGAATGATTCTGGGTAGTTTATATTTGAAGACATTCCTTTTTCCACTATTACCCTCTTAGCGCTCCGAATCTCCACTTGCATTTTCTACAAAAAGAGTGTTTCATAACTGCTCAATCAAAAATATGTTTTATCTCTGTTAACTGAATTTACAGATCAGAAATAAGTTTCACAGAATGCATCTGTGTAGTTTTTATTTGAAGATATTCTTTTTCCCAATGTAGGCCTCTTAGCGCTTAGCATGTCCAATTGCAGTTTCTACAGAAAGAGTGTTTCAGAACGGCTCAATCAAAAGTAAGGTTCAACTCTGTTAGTTGAATGCACAGAACAGAAAGAATTTTCACAGAATGCTACTGTGTAGTTTATATTTGAATATATTCCATTTTCCACTATTACCCTCTTAGCGCTCCGAATGTCCACTTGCATTTTCTACAGAAAGAGTGTTCAGAACTGCGCAATCAAAAGTATGGTTTAACTCTGTTAGCTTAATGAACATATCAGAAATAAGTTTCACACAATGCTTCTGTGTAGTTTTTATTTGAAGATATTATTTTTCCCAATAGAGGCCTCTTAGCGCTCAGAATGTCCAATTGCAGTTTCTACAGAAAGAGTGTTTCAGAAAGGCTCAATCAAAAGTAAGGTTCAACTCTGTTAGTTGAATGCACAGAACAGAAAGAAGTTTCATACAATGCTTCTGTGTAGTTTATATTTGAACATACTTTTTTTTCCACTATTACCCACTTAGCGGTACGAATGTCCAGTTGTATTTTCTACAGACAGAGTGTTTCAAAACTGCTCAATCAAAAGTATGGTTTAACTCTGTTAGCTGAATGCTCAGATCAGAAAGAAGTTTCACAGAATGCTTCTGTGTAGTTTATATTTGAATATATTCCTTTTTCCACTACTACTCTCTTAGCGCTCCAAATGTCCAGTTGCATTTTCTACAGAAAGAGTGTTCAGATCTGCTCAATCAAAAGTATGGTTTAACTCTGTTAGCTGAATGCACAGATCAGAAAGAAGTTTCACAGAATGATTCTGTGTAGTTTATATTTGGAGACATTCCTTTTTCCACTATTACCCTCTTAGCGCTCCGAATCTCCACTTGCATTTTCTACAGAAAGGGTGTTTCAGAACGGCTCAATCAAAACTAAGGTTCAACACTTTTAGTTGAACAAACAGAAAAGAAAGAAGTTTCACACAATTCTTCTGTGTAGTTTTTATTTGTAGACATTCTTTTTCCCAATATAGGCCTCTTAGCGCTCAGAATGTCCAATTTCAGTTTCTACAGAAAGAGTGTTTCAGAACGGCTCAATCAAAAGTAAGGTTCAACTCTGTTAGTTGAATGCACAGAACAGAAAGAATTTTCACAGAATGCTACTGTGTAGTTTATATTTGAATATATTCCTTTTTCCACTATTACCCTCTTAGCGCTCCGAATGTCCACTTGCATTTTCTACAGAAAGAGTGTTCAGAACTGCGCAATCAAAAGTATGGTTTAACTCTGTTAGCTTAATGAACATATCAGAAATAAGTTTCACACAATGCTTCTGTGTAGTTTTTATTTGAAGATATTATTTTTCCCAATAGAGGCCTCTTAGCGCTCAGAATGTCCAATTGCAGTTTCTACAGAAAGAGTGTTTCAGAAAGGCTCAATCAAAAGTAAGGTTCACCTCTGTTAGTTGAATGCACAGAACAGAAAGAAGTTTCATACGATGCTTCTGTGTAGTTTATATTTGAACATATTCTTTTTTCCACTATTACCCACTTAGCGCTACGAATGTCCAGTTGCATTTTCTACAGACAGAGTGTTTCAAAACTGCTCAATCAAAAGTATGGTTTAACTCTGTTAGCTGAATGCTCAGATCAGAAAGAAGTTTCACAGAATGCTTCTGTGTAGTTTATATTTGAATATATTCCTTTTTCCACTACTACTCTCTTAGCGCTCCAAATGTCCAGTTGCATTTTCTACAGAAAGAGTGTTCAGATCTGCTCAATCAAAAGTATGGTTTAACTCTGTTAGCTGAATGCACAGATCAGAAAGAAGTTTCACAGAATGATTCTGTGTAGTTCATATTTGGAGACATTCCTTTTTCCACTATTACCCCCTTAGCGCTCCGAATCTCCACTTGCATTTTCTACAGAAAGAGTGTTTCAGAACGGCTCAATCAAAACTAAGGTTCAACTCTTTTAGTTGAACAAACAGAACAGAAAGAAGTTTCACACAATTCTTCTGTGTAGTTTTTATTTGTAGACATTCTTTTTCCCAATATAGGCCTCTTAGCGCTCAGAATGTCCAATTGCAGTTTCTACAGAAAGAGTGTTTCAGAACGGCTCAATCAAAAGTAAGGTTCAACTCTGTTAGTTGAATGCACAGAACAGAAAGAAGTTTCATACAATGCTTCTGTGTAGTTTATATTTGAACATATTCTTTTTTCCACTATTACCCACTTAGCGCTACGAATGTCCAGTTGCATTTTCTACAGACAGAGTGTTTCAAAACTGCTCAATCAAAAGTATGGTTTAACTCTGTTAGCTGAATGCTCAGATCAGAAAGAAGTTTCACAGAATGCTTCTGTGTAGTTTATATTTGAATATATTCCTTTTTCCACTACTACGCTCTTAGCGCTCCAAATGTCCAGTTGCATTTTCTACAGAAAGAGTGTTCAGATCTGCTCAATCAAAAGTATTTTTTAACTCTGTTAGCTGAATGCACAGATCAGAAAGAAGTTTCACCGAATGATTCTGGGTAGTTTATATTTGAAGACATTCCTTTTTCCACTATTACCCTCTTAGCGCTCCGAATCTCCACTTGCATTTCCTACAAAAAGAGTGTTTCATAACTGCTCAATCAAAAATATGTTTTATCTCTGTTAACTGAATTTACAGATCAGAAATAAGTTTCACAGAATGCATCTGTGTAGTTTTTATTTGAAGATATTCTTTTTCCCAATGTAGGCCTCTTAGCGCTTAGCATGTCCAATTGCAGTTTCTACAGAAAGAGTGTTTCAGAACGGCTCAATCAAAAGTAAGGTTCAACTCTGTTAGTTGAATGCACAGAACAGAAAGAATTTTCACAGAATGCTACTGTGTAGTTTATATTTGAATATATTCCATTTTCCACTATTACCCTCTTAGCGCTCCGAATGTCCACTTGCATTTTCTACAGAAAGAGTGTTCAGAACTGCGCAATCAAAAGTATGGTTTAACTCTGTTAGCTTAATGAACATATCAGAAATAAGTTTCACACAATGCTTCTGTGTAGTTTTTATTTGAAGATATTATTTTTCCCAATAGAGGCCTCTTAGCGCTCAGAATGTCCAATTGCAGTTTCTACAGAAAGAGTGTTTCAGAAAGGCTCAATCAAAAGTAAGGTTCAACTCTGTTAGTTGAATGCACAGAACAGAAAGAAGTTTCATACGATGCTTCTGTGTAGTTTATATTTGAACATACTATTTTTTCCACTATTACCCACTTAGCGCTACGAATGTCCAGTTGTATTTTCTACAGACAGAGTGTTTCAAAACTGCTCAATCAAAAGTATGGTTTAACTCTGTTAGCTGAATGCTCAGATCAGAAAGAAGTTTCACAGAATGCTTCTGTGTAGTTTATATTTGAATATATTCCTTTTTCCACTACTACTCTCTTAGCGCTCCAAATGTCCAGTTGCATTTTCTACAGAAAGAGTGTTCAGATCTGCTCAATCAAAAGTATGGTTTAACTCTGTTAGCTGAATGCACAGATCAGAAAGAAGTTTCACAGAATGATTCTGTGTAGTTCATATTTGGAGACATTCCTTTTTCCACTATTACCCCCTTAGCGCTCCGAATCTCCACTTGCATTTTCTACAGAAAGAGTGTTTCAGAACGGCTCAATCAAAACTAAGGTTCAACTCTTTTAGTTGAACAAACAGAACAGAAAGAAGTTTCACACAATTCTTCTGTGTAGTTTTTATTTGTAGACATTCTTTTTCCCAATATAGGCCTCTTAGCGCTCAGAATGTCCAATTGCAGTTTCTACAGAAAGAGTGTTTCAGAACGGCTCAATCAAAAGTAAGGTTCAACTCTGTTAGTTGAATGCACAGAACAGAAAGAAGTTTCATACAATGCTTCTGTGTAGTTTATATTTGAACATATTCTTTTTTCCACTATTACCCACTTAGCGCTACGAATGTCCAGTTGCATTTTCTACAGACAGAGTGTTTCAAAACTGCTCAATCAAAAGTATGGTTTAACTCTGTTAGCTGAATGCTCAGATCAGAAAGAAGTTTCACAGAATGCTTCTGTGTAGTTTATATTTGAATATATTCCTTTTTCCACTACTACGCTCTTAGCGCTCCAAATGTCCAGTTGCATTTTCTACAGAAAGAGTGTTCAGATCTGCTCAATCAAAAGTATTTTTTAACTCTGTTAGCTGAATGCACAGATCAGAAAGAAGTTTCACCGAATGATTCTGGGTAGTTTATATTTGAAGACATTCCTTTTTCCACTATTACCCTCTTAGCGCTCCGAATCTCCACTTGCATTTTCTACAAAAAGAGTGTTTCATAACTGCTCAATCAAAAATATGTTTTATCTCTGTTAACTGAATTTACAGATCAGAAATAAGTTTCACAGAATGCATCTGTGTAGTTTTTATTTGAAGATATTCTTTTTCCCAATGTAGGCCTCTTAGCGCTTAGCATGTCCAATTGCAGTTTCTACAGAAAGAGTGTTTCAGAACGGCTCAATCAAAAGTAAGGTTCAACTCTGTTAGTTGAATGCACAGAACAGAAAGAATTTTCACAGAATGCTACTGTCTAGTTTATATTTGAATATATTCCATTTTCCACTATTACCCTCTTAGCGCTCCGAATGTCCACTTGCAGTTTCTACAGAAAGAGTGTTCAGAACTGCGCAATCAAAAGTATGGTTTAACTCTGTTAGCTTAATGAACATATCAGAAATAAGTTTCACACAATGCTTCTGTGTAGTTTTTATTTGAAGATATTATTTTTCCCAATAGAGGCCTCTTAGCGCTCAGAATGTCCAATTGCAGTTTCTACAGAAAGAGTGTTTCAGAAAGGCTCAATCAAAAGTAAGGTTCAACTCTGTTAGTTGAATGCACAGAACAGAAAGAAGTTTCATACGATGCTTCTGTGTAGTTTATATTTGAACATACTATTTTTTCCACTATTACCCACTTAGCGCTACGAATGTCCAGTTGTATTTTCTACAGACAGAGTGTTTCAAAACTGCTCAATCAAAAGTATGGTTTAACTCTGTTAGCTGAATGCTCAGATCAGAAAGAAGTTTCACAGAATGCTTCTGTGTAGTTTATATTTGAATATATTCCTTTTTCCACTACTACTCTCTTAGCGCTCCAAATGTCCAGTTGCATTTTCTACAGAAAGAGTGTTCAGATCTGCTCAATCAAAAGTATGGTTTAACTCTGTTAGCTGAATGCACAGATCAGAAAGAAGTTTCACGGAATGATTCTGTGTAGTTTATATTTGAAGACATTACTTTTTCCACTATTACCCTCTTAGCGCTCCGAATCTCCACTTGCATTTTCTACAAAAAGAGTGTTTCATAACTGCTCAATCAAAACTAAGGTTCAACTCTTTTAGTTGAACAAACAGAACAGAAAGAAGTTTCACACAATTCTTCTGTGTAGTTTTTATTTGTAGACATTCTTTTTCCCAATATAGGCCTCTTAGCGCTCAGAATGTCCAATTGCAGTTTCTACAGAAAGAGTGTTTCAGAACGGCTCAATCAAAAGTAAGGTTCAACTCTGTTAGTTGAATGCACATAACAGAAAGAAGTTTCATACAATGCTTCTGTGTAGTTTATATTTGAACATATTCTTTTTTCCACTATTACCCACTTAGCGCTACGAATGTCCAGTTGCATTTTCTACAGACAGAGTGTTTCAAAACTGCTCAATCAAAAGTATGGTTTAACTCTGTTAGCTGAATGCTCAGATCAGAAAGAAGTTTCACAGAATGCTTCTGTGTAGTTTATATTTGAATATATTCCTTTTTCCACTACTACGCTCTTAGCGCTCCAAATGTCCAGTTGCATTTTCTACAGAAAGAGTGTTCAGATCTGCTCAATCAAAAGTATTTTTTAACTCTGTTAGCTGAATGCACAGATCAGAAAGAAGTTTCACCGAATGATTCTGGGTAGTTTATATTTGAAGACATTCCTTTTTCCACTATTACCCTCTTAGCGCTCCGAATCTCCACTTGCATTTTCTACAAAAAGAGTGTTTCATAACTGCTCAATCAAAAATATGTTTTATCTCTGTTAACTGAATTTACAGATCAGAAATAAGTTTCACAGAATGCATCTGTGTAGTTTTTATTTGAAGATATTCTTTTTCCCAATGTAGGCCTCTTAGCGCTTAGCATGTCCAATTGCAGTTTCTACAGAAAGAGTGTTTCAGAACGGCTCAATCAAAAGTAAGGTTCAACTCTGTTAGTTGAATGCACAGAACAGAAAGAATTTTCACAGAATGCTACTGTGTAGTTTATATTTGAATATATTCCATTTTCCACTATTACCCTCTTAGCGCTCCGAATGTCCACTTGCATTTTCTACAGAAAGAGTGTTCAGAACTGCGCAATCAAAAGTATGGTTTAACTCTGTTAGCTTAATGAACATATCAGAAATAAGTTTCACACAATGCTTCTGTGTAGTTTTTATTTGAAGATATTATTTTTCCCAATAGAGGCCTCTTAGCGCTCAGAATGTCCAATTGCAGTTTCTACAGAAAGAGTGTTTCAGAAAGGCTCAATCAAAAGTAAGGTTCAACTCTGTTAGTTGAATGCACAGAACAGAAAGAAGTTTCATACAATGCTTCTGTGTAGTTTATATTTGAACATACTTTTTTTTCCACTATTACCCACTTAGCGGTACGAATGTCCAGTTGTATTTTCTACAGACAGAGTGTTTCAAAACTGCTCAATCAAAAGTATGGTTTAACTCTGTTAGCTGAATGCTCAGATCAGAAAGAAGTTTCACAGAATGCTTCTGTGTAGTTTATATTTGAATATATTCCTTTTTCCACTACTACTCTCTTAGCGCTCCAAATGTCCAGTTGCATTTTCTACAGAAAGAGTGTTCAGATCTGCTCAATCAAAAGTATGGTTTAACTCTGTTAGCTGAATGCACAGATCAGAAAGAAGTTTCACAGAATGATTCTGTGTAGTTTATATTTGGAGACATTCCTTTTTCCACTATTACCCTCTTAGCGCTCCGAATCTCCACTTGCATTTTCTACAGAAAGGGTGTTTCAGAACGGCTCAATCAAAACTAAGGTTCAACACTTTTAGTTGAACAAACAGAAAAGAAAGAAGTTTCACACAATTCTTCTGTGTAGTTTTTATTTGTAGACATTCTTTTTCCCAATATAGGCCTCTTAGCGCTCAGAATGTCCAATTTCAGTTTCTACAGAAAGAGTGTTTCAGAACGGCTCAATCAAAAGTAAGGTTCAACTCTGTTAGTTGAATGCACAGAACAGAAAGAATTTTCACAGAATGCTACTGTGTAGTTTATATTTGAATATATTCCTTTTTCCACTATTACCCTCTTAGCGCTCCGAATGTCCACTTGCATTTTCTACAGAAAGAGTGTTCAGAACTGCGCAATCAAAAGTATGGTTTAACTCTGTTAGCTTAATGAACATATCAGAAATAAGTTTCACACAATGCTTCTGTGTAGTTTTTATTTGAAGATATTATTTTTCCCAATAGAGGCCTCTTAGCGCTCAGAATGTCCAATTGCAGTTTCTACAGAAAGAGTGTTTCAGAAAGGCTCAATCAAAAGTAAGGTTCACCTCTGTTAGTTGAATGCACAGAACAGAAAGAAGTTTCATACGATGCTTCTGTGTAGTTTATATTTGAACATATTCTTTTTTCCACTATTACCCACTTAGCGCTACGAATGTCCAGTTGCATTTTCTACAGACAGAGTGTTTCAAAACTGCTCAATCAAAAGTATGGTTTAACTCTGTTAGCTGAATGCTCAGATCAGAAAGAAGTTTCACAGAATGCTTCTGTGTAGTTTATATTTGAATATATTCCTTTTTCCACTACTACTCTCTTAGCGCTCCAAATGTCCAGTTGCATTTTCTACAGAAAGAGTGTTCAGATCTGCTCAATCAAAAGTATGGTTTAACTCTGTTAGCTGAATGCACAGATCAGAAAGAAGTTTCACAGAATGATTCTGTGTAGTTCATATTTGGAGACATTCCTTTTTCCACTATTACCCCCTTAGCGCTCCGAATCTCCACTTGCATTTTCTACAGAAAGAGTGTTTCAGAACGGCTCAATCAAAACTAAGGTTCAACTCTTTTAGTTGAACAAACAGAACAGAAAGAAGTTTCACACAATTCTTCTGTGTAGTTTTTATTTGTAGACATTCTTTTTCCCAATATAGGCCTCTTAGCGCTCAGAATGTCCAATTGCAGTTTCTACAGAAAGAGTGTTTCAGAACGGCTCAATCAAAAGTAAGGTTCAACTCTGTTAGTTGAATGCACAGAACAGAAAGAAGTTTCATACAATGCTTCTGTGTAGTTTATATTTGAACATATTCTTTTTTCCACTATTACCCACTTAGCGCTACGAATGTCCAGTTGCATTTTCTACAGACAGAGTGTTTCAAAACTGCTCAATCAAAAGTATGGTTTAACTCTGTTAGCTGAATGCTCAGATCAGAAAGAAGTTTCACAGAATGCTTCTGTGTAGTTTATATTTGAATATATTCCTTTTTCCACTACTACGCTCTTAGCGCTCCAAATGTCCAGTTGCATTTTCTACAGAAAGAGTGTTCAGATCTGCTCAATCAAAAGTATTTTTTAACTCTGTTAGCTGAATGCACAGATCAGAAAGAAGTTTCACCGAATGATTCTGGGTAGTTTATATTTGAAGACATTCCTTTTTCCACTATTACCCTCTTAGCGCTCCGAATCTCCACTTGCATTTTCTACAAAAAGAGTGTTTCATAACTGCTCAATCAAAAATATGTTTTATCTCTGTTAACTGAATTTACAGATCAGAAATAAGTTTCACAGAATGCATCTGTGTAGTTTTTATTTGAAGATATTCTTTTTCCCAATGTAGGCCTCTTAGCGCTTAGCATGTCCAATTGCAGTTTCTACAGAAAGAGTGTTTCAGAACGGCTCAATCAAAAGTAAGGTTCAACTCTGTTAGTTGAATGCACAGAACAGAAAGAATTTTCACAGAATGCTACTGTGTAGTTTATATTTGAATATATTCCATTTTCCACTATTACCCTCTTAGCGCTCCGAATGTCCACTTGCATTTTCTACAGAAAGAGTGTTCAGAACTGCGCAATCAAAAGTATGGTTTAACTCTGTTAGCTTAATGAACATATCAGAAATAAGTTTCACACAATGCTTCTGTGTAGTTTTTATTTGAAGATATTATTTTTCCCAATAGAGGCCTCTTAGCGCTCAGAATGTCCAATTGCAGTTTCTACAGAAAGAGTGTTTCAGAAAGGCTCAATCAAAAGTAAGGTTCAACTCTGTTAGTTGAATGCACAGAACAGAAAGAAGTTTCATACGATGATTCTGTGTAGTTTATATTTGAACATACTATTTTTTCCACTATTACCCACTTAGCGCTACGAATGTCCAGTTGTATTTTCTACAGACAGAGTGTTTCAAAACTGCTCAATCAAAAGTATGGTTTAACTCTGTTAGCTGAATGCTCAGATCAGAAAGAAGTTTCACAGAATGCTTCTGTGTAGTTTATATTTGAATATATTCCTTTTTCCACTACTACTCTCTTAGCGCTCCAAATGTCCAGTTGCATTTTCTACAGAAAGAGTGTTCAGATCTGCTCAATCAAAAGTATGGTTTAACTCTGTTAGCTGAATGCACAGATCAGAAAGAAGTTTCACAGAATGATTCTGTGTAGTTCATATTTGGAGACATTCCTTTTTCCACTATTACCCCCTTAGCGCTCCGAATCTCCACTTGCATTTTCTACAGAAAGAGTGTTTCAGAACGGCTCAATCAAAACTAAGGTTCAACTCTTTTAGTTGAACAAACAGAACAGAAAGAAGTTTCACACAATTCTTCTGTGTAGTTTTTATTTGTAGACATTCTTTTTCCCAATATAGGCCTCTTAGCGCTCAGAATGTCCAATTGCAGTTTCTACAGAAAGAGTGTTTCAGAACGGCTCAATCAAAAGTAAGGTTCAACTCTGTTAGTTGAATGCACAGAACAGAAAGAAGTTTCATACAATGCTTCTGTGTAGTTTATATTTGAACATATTCTTTTTTCCACTATTACCCACTTAGCGCTACGAATGTCCAGTTGCATTTTCTACAGACAGAGTGTTTCAAAACTGCTCAATCAAAAGTATGGTTTAACTCTGTTAGCTGAATGCTCAGATCAGAAAGAAGTTTCACAGAATGCTTCTGTGTAGTTTATATTTGAATATATTCCTTTTTCCACTACTACGCTCTTAGCGCTCCAAATGTCCAGTTGCATTTTCTACAGAAAGAGTGTTCAGATCTGCTCAATCAAAAGTATTTTTTAACTCTGTTAGCTGAATGCACAGATCAGAAAGAAGTTTCACCGAATGATTCTGGGTAGTTTATATTTGAAGACATTCCTTTTTCCACTATTACCCTCTTAGCGCTCCGAATCTCCACTTGCATTTTCTACAAAAAGAGTGTTTCATAACTGCTCAATCAAAAATATGTTTTATCTCTGTTAACTGAATTTACAGATCAGAAATAAGTTTCACAGAATGCATCTGTGTAGTTTTTATTTGAAGATATTCTTTTTCCCAATGTAGGCCTCTTAGCGCTTAGCATGTCCAATTGCAGTTTCTACAGAAAGAGTGTTTCAGAACGGCTCAATCAAAAGTAAGGTTCAACTCTGTTAGTTGAATGCACAGAACAGAAAGAATTTTCACAGAATGCTACTGTGTAGTTTATATTTGAATATATTCCATTTTCCACTATTACCCTCTTAGCGCTCCGAATGTCCACTTGCATTTTCTACAGAAAGAGTGTTCAGAACTGCGCAATCAAAAGTATGGTTTAACTCTGTTAGCTTAATGAACATATCAGAAATAAGTTTCACACAATGCTTCTGTGTAGTTTTTATTTGAAGATATTATTTTTCCCAATAGAGGCCTCTTAGCGCTCAGAATGTCCAATTGCAGTTTCTACAGAAAGAGTGTTTCAGAAAGGCTCAATCAAAAGTAAGGTTCAACTCTGTTAGTTGAATGCACAGAACAGAAAGAAGTTTCATACGATGCTTCTGTGTAGTTTATATTTGAACATACTATTTTTTCCACTATTACCCACTTAGCGGTACGAATGTCCAGTTGTATTTTCTACAGACAGAGTGTTTCAAAACTGCTCAATCAAAAGTATGGTTTAACTCTGTTAGCTGAATGCTCAGATCAGAAAGAAGTTTCACAGAATGCTTCTGTGTAGTTTATATTTGAATATATTCCTTTTTCCACTACTACTCTCTTAGCGCTCCAAATGTCCAGTTGCATTTTCTACAGAAAGAGTGTTCAGATCTGCTCAATCAAAAGTATGGTTTAACTCTGTTAGCTGAATGCACAGATCAGAAAGAAGTTTCACAGAATGATTCTGTGTAGTTCATATTTGGAGACATTCCTTTTTCCACTATTACCCCCTTAGCGCTCCGAATCTCCACTTGCATTTTCTACAGAAAGAGTGTTTCAGAACGGCTCAATCAAAACTAAGGTTCAACTCTTTTAGTTGAACAAACAGAACAGAAAGAAGTTTCACACAATTCTTCTGTGTAGTTTTTATTTGTAGACATTCTTTTTCCCAATATAGGCCTCTTAGCGCTCAGAATGTCCAATTGCAGTTTCTACAGAAAGAGTGTTTCAGAACGGCTCAATCAAAAGTAAGGTTCAACTCTGTTAGTTGAATGCACAGAACAGAAAGAAGTTTCATACAATGCTTCTGTGTAGTTTATATTTGAACATATTCTTTTTTCCACTATTACCCACTTAGCGCTACGAATGTCCAGTTGCATTTTCTACAGACAGAGTGTTTCAAAACTGCTCAATCAAAAGTATGGTTTAACTCTGTTAGCTGAATGCTCAGATCAGAAAGAAGTTTCACAGAATGCTTCTGTGTAGTTTATATTTGAATATATTCCTTTTTCCACTACTACGCTCTTAGCGCTCCAAATGTCCAGTTGCATTTTCTACAGAAAGAGTGTTCAGATCTGCTCAATCAAAAGTATTTTTTAACTCTGTTAGCTGAATGCACAGATCAGAAAGAAGTTTCACCGAATGATTCTGGGTAGTTTATATTTGAAGACATTCCTTTTTCCACTATTACCCTCTTAGCGCTCCGAATCTCCACTTGCATTTTCTACAAAAAGAGTGTTTCATAACTGCTCAATCAAAAATATGTTTTATCTCTGTTAACTGAATTTACAGATCAGAAATAAGTTTCACAGAATGCATCTGTGTAGTTTTTATTTGAAGATATTCTTTTTCCCAATGTAGGCCTCTTAGCGCTTAGCATGTCCAATTGCAGTTTCTACAGAAAGAGTGTTTCAGAACGGCTCAATCAAAAGTAAGGTTCAACTCTGTTAGTTGAATGCACAGAACAGAAAGAATTTTCACAGAATGCTACTGTGTAGTTTATATTTGAATATATTCCATTTTCCACTATTACCCTCTTAGCGCTCCGAATGTCCACTTGCATTTTCTACAGAAAGAGTGTTCAGAACTGCGCAATCAAAAGTATGGTTTAACTCTTTTAGCTTAATGAACATATCAGAAATAAGTTTCACACAATGCTTCTGTGTAGTTTTTATTTGAAGATATTTTTTTTCCCAATAGAGGCCTCTTAGCGCTCAGAATGTCCAATTGCAGTTTCTACAGAAAGAGTGTTTCAGAAAGGCTCAATCAAAAGTAAGGTTCAACTCTGTTAGTTGAATGCACAGAACAGAAAGAAGTTTCATACGATGCTTCTGTGTAGTTTATATTTGAACATACTATTTTTTCCACTATTACCCACTTAGCGGTACGAATGTCCAGTTGTATTTTCTACAGACAGAGTGTTTCAAAACTGCTCAATCAAAAGTATGGTTTAACTCTGTTAGCTGAATGCTCAGATCAGAAAGAAGTTTCACAGAATGCTTCTGTGTAGTTTATATTTGAATATATTCCTTTTTCCACTACTACTCTCTTAGCGCTCCAAATGTCCAGTTGCATTTTCTACAGAAAGAGTGTTCAGATCTGCTCAATCAAAAGTATGGTTTAACTCTGTTAGCTGAATGCACAGATCAGAAAGAAGTTTCACAGAATGATTCTGTGTAGTTTATATTTGGAGACATTCCTTTTTCCACTATTACCCTCTTAGCGCTCCGAATCTCCACTTGCATTTTCTACAGAAAGAGTGTTTCAGAACGGCTCAATCAAAACTAAGGTTCAACACTTTTAGTTGAACAAACAGAAAAGAAAGAAGTTTCACACAATTCTTCTGTGTAGTTTTTATTTGTAGACATTCTTTTTCCCAATATAGGCCTCTTAGCGCTCAGAATGTCCAATTGCAGTTTCTACAGAAAGAGTGTTTCAGAACGGCTCAATCAAAAGTAAGGTTCAACTCTGTTAGTTGAATGCACAGAACAGAAAGAATTTTCACAGAATGCTACTGTGTAGTTTATATTTGAATATATTCCTTTTTCCACTATTACCCTCTTAGCGCTCCGAATGTCCACTTGCATTTTCTACAGAAAGAGTGTTCAGAACTGCGCAATCAAAAGTATGGTTTAACTCTGTTAGCTTAATGAACATATCAGAAATAAGTTTCACACAATGCTTCTGTGTAGTTTTTATTTGAAGATATTATTTTTCCCAATAGAGGCCTCTTAGCGCTCAGAATGTCCAATTGCAGTTTCTACAGAAAGACTGTTTCAGAAAGGCTCAATCAAAAGTAAGGTTCAACTCTGTTAGTTGAATGCACAGAACAGAAAGAAGTTTCATACGATGCTTCTGTGTAGTTTATATTTGAACATATTCTTTTTTCCACTATTACCCACTTAGCGCTACGAATGTCCAGTTGCATTTTCTACAGACAGAGTGTTTCAAAACTGCTCAATCAAAAGTATGGTTTAACTCTGTTAGCTGAATGCTCAGATCAGAAAGAAGTTTCACAGAATGCTTCTGTGTAGTTTATATTTGAATATATTCCTTTTTCCACTACTACTCTCTTAGCGCTCAAAATGTCCAGTTGCATTTTCTACAGAAAGAGTGTTCAGATCTGCTCAATCAAAAGTATGGTTTAACTCTGTTAGCTGAATGCACAGATCAGAAAGAAGTTTCACAGAATGATTCTGTGTAGTTCATATTTGGAGACATTCCTTTTTCCACTATTACCCTCTTAGCGCTCCGAATCTCCACTTGCATTTTCTACAGAAAGAGTGTTTCAGAACGGCTCAATCAAAACTAAGGTTCAACTCTTTTAGTTGAACAAACAGAACAGAAAGAAGTTTCACACAATTCTTCTGTGTAGTTTTTATTTGTAGACATTCTTTTTCCCAATATAGGCCTCTTAGCGCTCAGAATGTCCAATTGCAGTTTCTACAGAAAGAGTGTTTCAGAACGGCTCAATCAAAAGTAAGGTTCAACTCTGTTAGTTGAATGCACAGAACAGAAAGAAGTTTCATACAATGCTTCTGTGTAGTTTATATTTGAACATATTCTTTTTTCCACTATTACCCACTTAGCGCTACGAATGTCCAGTTGCATTTTCTACAGACAGAGTGTTTCAAAACTGCTCAATCAAAAGTATGGTTTAACTCTGTTAGCTGAATGCTCAGATCAGAAAGAATTTTCACAGAATGCTTCTGTGTAGTTTATATTTGAATATATTCCTTTTTCCACTACTACGCTCTTAGCGCTCCAAATGTCCAGTTGCATTTTCTACAGAAAGAGTGTTCAGATCTGCTCAATCAAAAGTATTTTTTAACTCTGTTAGCTGAATGCACAGATCAGAAAGAAGTTTCACCGAATGATTCTGGGTAGTTTATATTTGAAGACATTCCTTTTTCCACTATTACCCTCTTAGCGCTCCGAATCTCCACTTGCATTTTCTACAAAAAGAGTGTTTCATAACTGCTCAATCAAAAATATGTTTTATCTCTGTTAACTGAATTTACAGATCAGAAATAAGTTTCACAGAATGCATCTGTGTAGTTTTTATTTGAAGATATTCTTTTTCCCAATGTAGGCCTCTTAGCGCTTAGCATGTCCAATTGCAGTTTCTACAGAAAGAGTGTTTCAGAACGGCTCAATCAAAAGTAAGGTTCAACTCTGTTAGTTGAATGCACAGAACAGAAAGAATTTTCACAGACTGCTACTGTGTAGTTTATATTTGAATATATTCCTTTTTCCACTATTACCCTCTTAGCGCTCCGAATGTCCACTTGCATTTTCTACAGAAAGAGTGTTCAGAACTGCGCAATCAAAAGTATGGTTTAACTCTGTTAGCTTAATGAACATATCAGAAATAAGTTTCACACAATGCTTCTGTGTAGTTTTTATTTGAAGATATTATTTTTCCCAATAGAGGCCTCTTAGCGCTCAGAATGTCCAATTGCAGTTTCTACAGAAAGAGTGTTTCAGAAAGGCTCAATCAAAAGTAAGGTTCAACTCTGTTAGTTGAATGCACAGAAAAGAAAGAAGTTTCATACGATGCTTCTGTGTAGTTTATATTTGAACATACTATTTTTTCCACTATTACCCACTTAGCGCTACGAATGTCCAGTTGTATTTTCTACAGACAGAGTGTTTCAAAACTGCTCAATCAAAAGTATGGTTTAACTCTGTTAGCTGAATGCTCAGATCAGAAAGAAGTTTCACAGAATGCTTCTGTGTAGTTTATATTTGAATATATTCCTTTTTCCACTACTACTCTCTTAGCGCTCCAAATGTCCAGTTGCATTTTCTACAGAAAGAGTGTTCAGATCTGCTCAATCAAAAGTATGGTTTAACTCTGTTAGCTGAATGCACAGATCAGAAAGAAGTTTCACAGAATGATTCTGTGTAGTTCATATTTGGAGACATTCCTTTTTCCACTATTACCCCCTTAGCGCTCCGAATCTCCACTTGCATTTTCTACAGAAAGAGTGTTTCAGAACGGCTCAATCAAAACTAAGGTTCAACTCTTTTAGTTGAACAAACAGAACAGAAAGAAGTTTCACACAATTCTTCTGTGTAGTTTTTATTTGTAGACATTCTTTTTCCCAATATAGGCCTCTTAGCACTCAGAATGTCCAATTGCAGTTTCTACAGAAAGAGTGTTTCAGAACGGCTCAATCAAAAGTAAGGTTCAACTCTGTTAGTTGAATGCACAGAACAGGAAGAAGTTTCATACAATGCTTCTGTGTAGTTTATATTTGAACATATTCTTTTTTCCACTATTACCCACTTAGCGCTACGAATGTCCAGTTGCATTTTCTACAGACAGAGTGTTTCAAAACTGCTCAATCAAAAGTATGGTTTAACTCTGTTAGCTGAATGCACAGATCAGAAAGAAGTTTCACCGAATGATTCTGGGTAGTTTATATTTGAAGACATTCCTTTTTCCACTATTACCCTCTTAGCGCTCCGAATCTCCACTTGCATTTTCTACTAAAAGAGTGTTTCATAACTGCTCAATCAAAAATATGTTTTATCTCTGTTAACTGAATTTACAGATCAGAAATAAGTTTCACAGAATGCATCTGTGTAGTTTTTATTTGAAGATATTCTTTTTCCCAATGTAGGCCTCTTAGCGCTCAGCATGTCCAATTGCAGTTTCTACAGAAAGAGTGTTTCAGAACGGCTCAATCAAAAGTAAGGTTCAACTCTGTTAGTTGAATGCACAGAACAGAAAGAATTTTCACAGAATGCTACTGTGTAGTTTATATTTGAATATATTCCATTTTCCACTATTACCCTCTTAGCGCTCCGAATGACCACTTGCATTTTCTACAGAAAGAGTGTTCAGAACTGCGCAATCAAAAGTATGGTTTAACTCTGTTAGCTTAATGAACATATCAGAAATAAGTTTCACACAATGCTTCTGTGTAGTTTTTATTTGAAGATATTATTTTTCCCAATAGAGGCCTCTTAGCGCTCAGAATGTCCAATTGCAGTTTCTACAGAAAGAGTGTTTCAGAAAGGCTCAATCAAAAGTAAGGTTCAACTCTGTTAGTTGAATGCACAGAACAGAAAGAAGTTTCATACGATGCTTCTGTGTAGTTTATATTTGAACATACTATTTTTTCCACTATTACCCACTTAGCGCTACGAATGTCCAGTTGTATTTTCTACAGACAGAGTGTTTCAAAACTGCTCAATCAAAAGTATGGTTTAACTCTGTTAGCTGAATGCTCAGATCAGAAAGAAGTTTCACAGAATGCTTCTGTGTAGTTTATATTTGAATATATTCCTTTTTCCACTACTACTCTCTTAGCGCTCCAAATGTCCAGTTGCATTTTCTACAGAAAGAGTGTTCAGATCTGCTCAATCAAAAGTATGGTTTAACTCTGTTAGCTGAATGCACAGATCAGAAAGAAGTTTCACAGAATGATTCTGTGTAGTTTATATTTGGAGACATTCCTTTTTCCACTATTACCCCCTTAGCGCTCCGAATCTCCACTTGCATTTTCTACAGAAAGACTGTTACAGAACGGCTCAATCAAAACTAAGGTTCAACACTTTTAGTTGAACAAACAGAACAGAAAGAAGTTTCACACAACTCTTCTGTGTAGTTTTTATTTGTAGACATTCTTTTTCCCAATATAGGCCTCTTAGCGCTCAGAATGTCCAATTGCACTTTCTACAGAAAGTGTGTTTCAGAACGGCTCAATCAAAAGTAAGGTTCAATTCTGTTAGTTGAATGCACAGAACAGAAAGAAGTTTCATACAATGCTTCTGTGTAGTTTATATTTGAACATATTCTTTTTTCCACTATTACCCACTTAGCGCTACGAATGTCCAGTTGCATTTTCTACAGACAGAGTGTTTCAAAACAGCTCAATCAAAAGTATGGTTTAACTCTGTTAGCTGAATGCTCAGATCAGAAAGAAGTTTCACAGAATGCTTCTGTGTAGTTTATATTTGAATATATTCCTTTTTCCACTACTACGCTCTTAGCGCTCCAATTGTCCAGTTGCATTTTCAACAGAAAGAGTGTTCACATCTGCTCAATAAAAACTATGTTTAAACTCTGTTAGCTGAATGCACAGATCAGAAAGAAGTTTCACCGAATGATTCTGTGTAGTTTATATTTGAAGACATTCCTTTTTCCACTATTACCCTCTTAGCGCTCCGAATCTCCACTTGCATTTTCTACAAAAAGAGTGTTTCATAAATGCTCAATCAAAAATATGTTTTATCTCTGTTAAATGAATTTACAGATCAGAAATAAGTTCCACAGAATGCATCTGTGTAGTTTTTATTTGAAGATATTCTTTTACCCAATGTAGGCCTCTTAGCGCTTAGCATGTCCAATTGCAGTTTCTACAGAAAGAGAGTTTCAGAACGGCTCAATCAAAAGTAAGGTTCAAATCTGTTAGTTGAATGCACAGAACAGAAAGAATTTTCACAGAATGCTACTGTGTAGTTTATATTTGAATATATTCCTTTTTCCACTCTTACCCTCTTAATGCTCCGAATGTCCACTTGCATTTTCTACAGAAAGAGTGTTCAGAACTGCGCAATCAAAAGTATGGTTTAACTCTGTTAGCTTAATGAACATATCAGAAATAAGTTTCACACAATTCTTCTGTGTAGTTTTTATTTGAAGATATTATTTTTCCCAATAGAGGCCTCTTAGCGCTCAGAATGTCCAATTGCAGTTTCTACAGAAAGAGTGTTTCAGAAAGGCTCAATCAAAAGTAAGGTTCAACTCTGTTAGTTGAATGCAAAGATCAGAAAGAAGTTTCATACAATGCTTCTGTGTAGTTTATATTTGAACATATTCTTTTTTCCACTATTACCCACTTAGCGCTACGAATGTCCAGTTGCATTTTCTTCAGACAGAGTGTTTCAAAACTGCTCAATCAAAAGTATGGTTTAACTCTGTTAGCTGAATGCTCAGATCAGAAAGAAGTTTCACAGAATGCTTCTGTGTAGTTTATATATGAATATATTCCTTTTTCCACTACTACTCTCTTAGCGCTCCAAATGTCCAGTTGCATTTTCTACAGAAAGAGTGTTCAGATCTGCTCAATCAAAAGTATGGTTTAACTCTGTTAGCTGAATGCACAGATCAGAAAGAAGTTTCACAGAATGATTCTGTGTAGTTTATATTTGGAGACATTCCTTTTTCCACTATTACCCTCTTACCGCTCCGAATCTCCACTTGCATTTTCTACAGAAAGAGTGTTTCAGAACGGCTCAATGAAAACAAAGTTTCAACTCTTTTAGTTGAACAAACAGAACAGAAAGAAGTTTCACACAATTCTTCTGTGTAGTTTTTATTTGTAGACATTCTTTTTCCCAATATAGGCCTCTTAGCGCTCAGAATGTCCAATTGCAGTTTCTACAGAAAGAGTGTTTCAGAACGGCTCAATCAAAAGTAAGGTTCAACTCTGTTAGTTGAATGCACAGAACAGAAAGAATTTTCACAGAATGCTACTGTGTAGTTTATATTTGAATATATTACTTTTTCCACTATTACCCTCTTAGCGCTCCGAATGTCCACTTGCATTTTCTACAGAAAGAGTGTTCAGAACTGCGCAATCAAAAGTATGGTTTAACTCTGTTAGCTTAATGAACATATCAGAAATAAGTTTCACACAATGCTTCTGTGTAGTTTTTATTTGAAGATATTATTTTTCCCAATAGAGGCCTCTTAGCGCTCAGAATGTCCAATTGCAGTTTCTACAGAAAGAGTGTTTCAGAAAGGCTCAATCAAAAGTAAGGTTCAACTCTGTTAGTTGAATGCACGGAACAGAACGAAGTTTCATACGATGCTTCTGTGTAGTTTATATTTGAACATATTCTTTTTTCCACTATTACCCACTTAGCGCTACGAATGTCCAGTTTCATTTTCTACAGACAGAGTGTTTCAAAACTGCTCAATCAAAAGTATGGTTTAACTCTGTTAGCTGAATGCACAGATCAGAAAGAAGTTTCACAGAATGATTCTGCGTAGTTCATATTTGGAGACATTCCTTTTTCCACTATTACCCCCTTAGCGCTCCGAATCTTCACTTGCATTTTCTACAGAAAGAGTGTTTCAGAACGGCTCAATCAAAACTAAGGTTCAACTCTTTTAGTTGAACAAACAGAACAGAAAGAAGTTTCACACAATTCTTCTGTGTAGTTTTTATTTGTAGACATTCTTTTTCCCAATATAGGCCTCTTAGCGCTCAGAATGTCCAATTGCAGTTTCTACAGAAAGAGTGTTTCAGAACGGCTCAATCAAAAGTAAGGTTCAACTCTGTTAGTAGAATGCACAGAACAGAAAGAAGTTTCATACAATGCTTCTGTGTAGTTTATATTTGAACATATTCTTTTTTCCACTATTACCCACTTAGCGCTACGAATGTCCAGTTGCATTTTCTACAGACAGAGTGTTTCAAAACTGCTCAATCAAAAGTATGGTTTAACTCTGTTAGCTGAATGCACAGATCAGAAAGAAGTTTCACCGAATGATTCTGTGTAGTTTATATTTGAAGACATTCCTTTTTCCACTATTACCCACTTAGCGCTCCGAATCTCCACTTGCATTTTCTACAAAAAGAGTGTTTCATAACTGCTCAATCAAAAATATGTTTTATCTCTGTTAACTGAATTTACAGATCAGAAATAAGTTTCACAGAATGCATCCGTGTAGTTTTCATTTGAAGATATTCTTTTTCCCAATGTAGGCTTCTTAGCGCTTAGCATGTCCAATTGCAGTTTCTACAGAAAGAGTGTTTCAGAACGGCTCAATCAAAAGTAAGGTTCAACTCTGTTAGTTGAATGCACAGAACAGAAAGAATTTTCACAGAATGCTACTGTGTAGTTTATATTTGAATATATTCCTTTTTCCACTATTACCCTCTTAGCGCTCCGAATGTCCACTTGCATTTTCTACAGAAAGAGTGTTCAGAACTGCGCAATCAAAAGTATGGTTTAACTCTGTTAGCTTAATGAACATATCAGAAATAAGTTTCACACAATGCTTCTGTGTAGTTTTTATTTGAAGATATTATTTTTCCCAATAGAGGCCTCTTAGCGCTCAGAATGTCCAATTGCAGTTTCTACAGAAAGAGTGTTTCAGAAAGGCTCAATCAAAAGTAAGGTTCAACTCTGTTAGTTGAATGCACAGAACAGAACGAAGTTTCATACAATGATTCTGTGTAGTTTATATTTGAACATATTCTTTTTTCCACTATTACCCACTTAGCGCTACGAATGTCCAGTTGCATTTTCTACAGACAGAGTGTTTCAAAACAGCTCAATCAAAAGTATGGTTTAACTCTGTTAGCTGAATGCTCAGATCAGAAAGAAGTTTCACAGAATGCTTCTGTGTAGTTTATATTTGAATATATTCCTTTTTCCACTACTACGCTCTTAGCGCTCCAATTGTCCAGTTGCATTTTCAACAGAAAGAGTGTTCACATCTGCTCAATAAAAAGTATGTTTAAACTCTGTTAGCTGAATGCACAGATCAGAAAGAAGTTTCACCGAATGATTCTGTGTAGTTTATATTTGAAGACATTCCTTTTTCCACTATTACCCTCTTAGCGCTCCGAATCTCCACTTGCATTTTCTACAAAAAGAGTGTTTCATAAATGCTCAATCAAAAATATGTTTTATCTCTGTTAAATGAATTTACAGATCAGAAATAAGTTCCACAGAATGCATCTGTGTAGTTTTTATTTGAAGATATTCTTTTACCCAATGTAGGCCTCTTAGCGCTTAGCATGTCCAATTGCAGTTTCTACAGAAAGAGAGTTTCAGAACGGCTCAATCAAAAGTAAGGTTCAAATCTGTTAGTTGAATGCACAGAACAGAAAGAATTTTCACAGAATGCTACTGTGTAGTTTATATTTGAATATATTCCTTTTTCCACTCTTACCCTCTTAATGCTCCGAATGTCCACTTGCATTTTCTACAGAAAGAGTGTTCAGAACTGCGCAATCAAAAGTATGGTTTAACTCTGTTAGCTTAATGAACATATCAGAAATAAGTTTCACACAATTCTTCTGTGTAGTTTTTATTTGAAGATATTATTTTTCCCAATAGAGGCCTCTTAGCGCTCAGAATGTCCAATTGCAGTTTCTACAGAAAGAGTGTTTCAGAAAGGCTCAATCAAAAGTAAGGTTCAACTCTGTTAGTTGAATGCAAAGAACAGAAAGAAGTTTCATACAATGCTTCTGTGTAGTTTATATTTGAACATATTCTTTTTTCCACTATTACCCACTTAGCGCTACGAATGTCCAGTTGCATTTTCTACAGACAGAGTGTTTCAAAACTGCTCAATCAAAAGTATGGTTTAACTCTGTTAGCTGAATGCTCAGATCAGAAAGAAGTTTCACACAATGCTTCTGTGTAGTTTATATTTGAATATATTCCTTTTTCCACTACTACTCTCTTAGCGTTCCAAATGTCCAGTTGCATTTTCTACAGAAAGAGTGTTCAGATCTGCTCAATCAAAAGTATGGTTTAACTCTGTTAGCTGAATGCACAGATCAGAAAGAAGTTTCACAGAATGATTCTGTGTAGTTTATATTTGGAGACATTCCTTTTTCCACTATTACCCTCTTAGCGCTCCGAATCTCCACTTGCATTTTCTACAGAAAGAGTGTTTCAGAACGGCTCAATGAAAACAAAGGTTCAACTCTTTTAGTTGAACAAACAGAACAGAAAGAAGTTTCACACAATTCTTCTGTGTAGTTTTTATTTGTAGACATTCTTTTTCCCAATATAGGCCTCTTAGCGCTCAGAATGTCCAATTGCAGTTTCTACAGAAAGAGTGTTTCAGAACGGCTCAATCAAAAGTAAGGTTCAACTCTGTTAGTTGAATGCACAGAACAGAAAGAATTTTCACAGAATGCTACTGTGTAGTTTATATTTGAATATATTCCTTTTTCCACTATTACCCTCTTAGCGCTCCGAATGTCCACTTGCATTTTCTACAGAAAGAGTGTTCAGAACTGCGCAATCAAAAGTATGGTTTAACTCTGTTAGCTTAATGAACATATCAGAAATAAGTTTCACACAATGCTTCTGTGTAGTTTTTATTTGAAGATATTATTTTTCCCAATAGAGGCCTCTTAGCGCTCAGAATGTCCAATTGCAGTTTCTACAGAAAGAGTGTTTCAGAAAGGCTCAATCAAAAGTAAGGTTCAACTCTGTTAGTTGAATGCACAGAACAGAACGAAGTTTCATACGATGCTTCTGTGTAGTTTATATTTGAACATATTCTTTTTTCCACTATTACCCACTTAGCGCTACGAATGTCCAGTTTCATTTTCTACAGACAGAGTGTTTCAAAACTGCTCAATCAAAAGTATGGTTTAACTCTGTTAGCTGAATGCACAGATCAGAAAGAAGTTTCACAGAATGATTCTGCGTACTTCATATTTGGAGACATTCCTTTTTCCACTATTACCCCCTTAGCGCTCCGAATCTCCACTTGCATTTTCTACAGAAAGAGTGTTTCAGAACGGCTCAATCAAAACTAAGGTTCAACTCTTTTAGTTGAACAAACAGAACAGAAAGAAGTTTCACACAATTCTTCTGTGTAGTTTTTATTTGTAGACATTCTTTTTCCCAATATAGGCCTCTCAGCGCTCAGAATGTCCAATTGCAGTTTCTACAGAAAGAGTGTTTCAGAACGGCTCAATCAAAAGTAAGGTTCAACTCTGTTAGTTGAATGCACAGAACAGAAAGAAGTTTCATACAATGCTTCTGTGTAGTTTATATTTGAACATATTCTTTTTTCC
Organism: Symphalangus syndactylus; assembly: GCF_028878055.3. NCBI lineage: Eukaryota > Metazoa > Chordata > Mammalia > Primates > Hylobatidae > Symphalangus > Symphalangus syndactylus. The sequence goes on along the minus strand of NC_072435.2, from coordinate 2,603,496 downwards.
ACTATTACCCACTTAGCGCTACGAATGTCCAGTTGCATTTTCTACAGACAGAGTGTTTCAAAACTGCACAATCAAAAGTATGGTTTAACTCTGTTAGCTGAATGCTCAGATCAGAAAGAAGTTTCACAGAATACTTCTGTGTAGTTTATATTTGAATATATTCTTTTTCCACTACTACGCTCTTAGCGCTCCAAATGTCCAGTTGCATTTTCAACAGAAAGAGTGTTCAGATCTGCTCAATAAAAAGTATGGTTTAACTCTGTTAGCTGAATGCACAGATCAGAAAGAAGTTTCACCGAATGATTCTGTGTAGTTTATATTTGAAGACATTCCTTTTTCCACTATTACCCACTTAGCGCTCCGAATCTCCACTTGCATTTTCTACAAAAAGAGTGTTTCATAACTGCTCAATCAAAAATATGTTTTATCTCTGTTAACTGAATTTACAGATCAGAAATAAGTTTCACAGAATGCATCCGTGTAGTTTTCATTTGAAGATATTCTTTTTCCCAATGTAGGCCTCTTAGCGCTTAGCATGTCCAATTGCAGTTTCTACAGAAAGAGTGTTTCAGAACGGCTCAATCAAAAGTAAGGTTCAACTCTGTTAGTTGAATGCACAGAACAGAAAGAATTTTCACAGAATGCTACTGTGTAGTTTATATTTGAATATATTCCTTTTTCCACTATTACCCTCTTAGCGCTCCGAATGTCCACTTGCATTTTCTACAGAAAGAGTGTTCAGAACTGCGCAATCAAAAGTATGGTTTAACTCTGTTAGCTTAATGAACATATCAGAAATAAGTTTCACACAATGCTTCTGTGTAGTTTTTATTTGAAGATATTATTTTTCCCAATAGAGGCCTCTTAGCGCTCAGAATGTCCAATTGCAGTTTCTACAGAAAGAGTGTTTCAGAAAGGCTCAATCAAAAGTAAGGTTCAACTCTGTTAGTTGAATGCACAGAACAGAACGAAGTTTCATACAATGATTCTGTGTAGTTTATATTTGAACATATTCTTTTTTCCACTATTACCCACTTAGCGCTACGAATGTCCAGTTGCATTTTCTACAGACAGAGTGTTTCAAAACAGCTCAATCAAAAGTATGGTTTAACTCTGTTAGCTGAATGCTCAGATCAGAAAGAAGTTTCACAGAATGCTTCTGTGTAGTTTATATTTGAATATATTCCTTTTTCCACTACTACGCTCTTAGCGCTCCAATTGTCCAGTTGCATTTTCAACAGAAAGAGTGTTCACATCTGCTCAATAAAAAGTATGTTTAAACTCTGTTAGCTGAATGCACAGATCAGAAAGAAGTTTCACCGAATGATTCTGTGTAGTTTATATTTGAAGACATTCCTTTTTCCACTATTACCCTCTTAGCGCTCCGAATCTCCACTTGCATTTTCTACAAAAAGAGTGTTTCATAAATGCTCAATCAAAAATATGTTTTATCTCTGTTAAATGAATTTACAGATCAGAAATAAGTTCCACAGAATGCATCTGTGTAGTTTTTATTTGAAGATATTCTTTTACCCAATGTAGGCCTCTTAGCGCTTAGCATGTCCAATTGCAGTTTCTACAGAAAGAGAGTTTCAGAACGGCTCAATCAAAAGTAAGGTTCAAATCTGTTAGTTGAATGCACAGAACAGAAAGAATTTTCACAGAATGCTACTGTGTAGTTTATATTTGAATATATTCCTTTTTCCACTCTTACCCTCTTAATGCTCCGAATGTCCACTTGCATTTTCTACAGAAAGAGTGTTCAGAACTGCGCAATCAAAAGTATGGTTTAACTCTGTTAGCTTAATGAACATATCAGAAATAAGTTTCACACAATTCTTCTGTGTAGTTTTTATTTGAAGATATTATTTTTCCCAATAGAGGCCTCTTAGCGCTCAGAATGTCCAATTGCAGTTTCTACAGAAAGAGTGTTTCAGAAAGGCTCAATCAAAAGTAAGGTTCAACTCTGTTAGTTGAATGCAAAGAACAGAAAGAAGTTTCATACAATGCTTCTGTGTAGTTTATATTTGAACATATTCTTTTTTCCACTATTACCCACTTAGCGCTACGAATGTCCAGTTGCATTTTCTACAGACAGAGTGTTTCAAAACTGCTCAATCAAAAGTATGGTTTAACTCTGTTAGCTGAATGCTCAGATCAGAAAGAAGTTTCACACAATGCTTCTGTGTAGTTTATATTTGAATATATTCCTTTTTCCACTACTACTCTCTTAGCGTTCCAAATGTCCAGTTGCATTTTCTACAGAAAGAGTGTTCAGATCTGCTCAATCAAAAGTATGGTTTAACTCTGTTAGCTGAATGCACAGATCAGAAAGAAGTTTCACAGAATGATTCTGTGTAGTTTATATTTGGAGACATTCCTTTTTCCACTATTACCCTCTTAGCGCTCCGAATCTCCACTTGCATTTTCTACAGAAAGAGTGTTTCAGAACGGCTCAATGAAAACAAAGGTTCAACTCTTTTAGTTGAACAAACAGAACAGAAAGAAGTTTCACACAATTCTTCTGTGTAGTTTTTATTTGTAGACATTCTTTTTCCCAATATAGGCCTCTTAGCGCTCAGAATGTCCAATTGCAGTTTCTACAGAAAGAGTGTTTCAGAACGGCTCAATCAAAAGTAAGGTTCAACTCTGTTAGTTGAATGCACAGAACAGAAAGAATTTTCACAGAATGCTACTGTGTAGTTTATATTTGAATATATTCCTTTTTCCACTATTACCCTCTTAGCGCTCCGAATGTCCACTTGCATTTTCTACAGAAAGAGTGTTCAGAACTGCGCAATCAAAAGTATGGTTTAACTCTGTTAGCTTAATGAACATATCAGAAATAAGTTTCACACAATGCTTCTGTGTAGTTTTTATTTGAAGATATTATTTTTCCCAATAGAGGCCTCTTAGCGCTCAGAATGTCCAATTGCAGTTTCTACAGAAAGAGTGTTTCAGAAAGGCTCAATCAAAAGTAAGGTTCAACTCTGTTAGTTGAATGCACAGAACAGAACGAAGTTTCATACGATGCTTCTGTGTAGTTTATATTTGAACATATTCTTTTTTCCACTATTACCCACTTAGCGCTACGAATGTCCAGTTTCATTTTCTACAGACAGAGTGTTTCAAAACTGCTCAATCAAAAGTATGGTTTAACTCTGTTAGCTGAATGCACAGATCAGAAAGAAGTTTCACAGAATGATTCTGCGTACTTCATATTTGGAGACATTCCTTTTTCCACTATTACCCCCTTAGCGCTCCGAATCTCCACTTGCATTTTCTACAGAAAGAGTGTTTCAGAACGGCTCAATCAAAACTAAGGTTCAACTCTTTTAGTTGAACAAACAGAACAGAAAGAAGTTTCACACAATTCTTCTGTGTAGTTTTTATTTGTAGACATTCTTTTTCCCAATATAGGCCTCTCAGCGCTCAGAATGTCCAATTGCAGTTTCTACAGAAAGAGTGTTTCAGAACGGCTCAATCAAAAGTAAGGTTCAACTCTGTTAGTTGAATGCACAGAACAGAAAGAAGTTTCATACAATGCTTCTGTGTAGTTTATATTTGAACATATTCTTTTTTCCACTATTACCCACTTAGCGCTACGAATGTCCAGTTGCATTTTCTACAGACAGAGTGTTTCAAAACTGCACAATCAAAAGTATGGTTTAACTCTGTTAGCTGAATGCTCAGATCAGAAAGAAGTTTCACAGAATACTTCTGTGTAGTTTATATTTGAATATATTCTTTTTCCACTACTACGCTCTTAGCGCTCCAAATGTCCAGTTGCATTTTCAACAGAAAGAGTGTTCAGATCTGCTCAATAAAAAGTATGGTTTAACTCTGTTAGCTGAATGCACAGATCAGAAAGAAGTTTCACCGAATGATTCTGTGTAGTTTATATTTGAAGACATTCCTTTTTCCACTATTACCCACTTAGCGCTCCGAATCTCCACTTGCATTTTCTACAAAAAGAGTGTTTCATAACTGCTCAATCAAAAATATGTTTTATCTCTGTTAACTGAATTTACAGATCAGAAATAAGTTTCACAGAATGCATCCGTGTAGTTTTCATTTGAAGATATTCTTTTTCCCAATGTAGGCCTCTTAGCGCTTAGCATGTCCAATTGCAGTTTCTACAGAAAGAGTGTTTCAGAACGGCTCAATCAAAAGTAAGGTTCAACTCTGTTAGTTGAATGCACAGAACAGAAAGAATTTTCACAGAATGCTACTGTGTAGTTTATATTTGAATATATTCCTTTTTCCACTATTACCCTCTTAGCGCTCCGAATGTCCACTTGCATTTTCTACAGAAAGAGTGTTCAGAACTGCGCAATCAAAAGTATGGTTTAACTCTGTTAGCTTAATGAACATATCAGAAATAAGTTTCACACAATGCTTCTGTGTAGTTTTTATTTGAAGATATTATTTTTCCCAATAGAGGCCTCTTAGCGCTCAGAATGTCCAATTGCAGTTTCTACAGAAAGAGTGTTTCAGAAAGGCTCAATCAAAAGTAAGGTTCAACTCTGTTAGTGGAATGCACAGAAGAGAAAGAAATTTCATACAATGCTTCTGTGTAGTTTATATTTGAACATATTCTTTTTTCCACTATTACCCACTTAGCGCTACGAATGTCCAGTTGCATTTTCTACAGACAGAGTGTTTCAAAACTGCTCAATCAAAAGTATGGTTTAACTCTGTTAGCTGAATGCTCAGATCAGAAAGAAGTTTCACAGAATGCTTCTGTGTAGTTTATATTTGAATATATTCCTTTTTCCACTACTACTCTCTTAGCGCTCCAAATGTTCAGTTGCATTTTCTACAGAAAGAGTGTTCAGATCTGCTCAATCAAAAGTATGGTTTAACTCTGTTAGCTGAATGCACAGATCAGAAAGAAGTTTCACAGAATGATTCTGTGTAGTTTATATTTGGAGACATTCCTTTTTCCACTATTACCCTCTTAGCGCTCCGAATCTCCACTTGCATTTTCTACAGAAAGAGTGTTTCAGAACGGCTCAATCAAAACTAAGGTTCAAATCTTTTAGTTGAACAAACAGAACAGAAAGAAGTTTCACACAATTCTTCTGTGTAGTTTTTATTTGTAGACATTCTTTTTCCCAATATAGGCCTCTTAGCGCTCAGAATGTCCAATTGCAGTTTCTACAGAAAGAGTGTTTCAGAACGGCTCAATCAAAAGTAAGGTTCAACTCTGTTAGTTGAATGCACAGAACAGAAAGAATTTTCATACAATGCTTCTGTGTAGTTTATATTTGAACATATTCTTTTTTCCACTATTACCCACTTAGCGCTACGAATGTCCAGTTGCATTTTCTACAGACAGAGTGTTTCAAAACTGCTCAATCCAAAGTATGGTTTAACTCTGTTAGCTGAATGCTCAGATCAGAAAGAAGTTTCACAGAATGCTTCTGTGTAGTTTTTATTTGAATATATTCCTTTTTCCACTACTACGCTCTTAGCGCTCCAAATGTCCAGTTGCATTTTCTACAGAAAGAGTGTTCAGATCTGCTCAATCAAAACTATGGTTTAACTCCGTTAGCTGAATGCACAGATCAGAAAGAAGTTTCACCGAATGATTCTGTGTAGTTAATATTTGAAGACATTCCTTTATCCACTATTACCCTCTTAGCGCTCCGAATCTCCACTTGCATTTTCTACAAAAAGAGTGTTTCATAACTGCTCAATCAAAAATATGTTTTATCTCTGTTAAATGAATTTACAGATCAGAAATAAGTTTCACAGAATGCATCTGTGTAGTTTTTATTTGAAGATATTCTTTTACCCAATGTAGGCCTCTTAGCGCTTAGCATGTCCAATTGCAGTTTCTACAGAAAGAGTGTTTCAGAACGGCTCAATCAAAAGTAAGGTTCAACTCTGTTAGTTGAATGCACAGAACAGAAAGAATTTTCACAGAATGCCTCTGTGTAGTTTATATTTGAATATATTCCTTTTTCCACTATTAACCTCTTAGCGCTCCGAATGTCCACTTGCATTTTCTACAGAAAGAGTGTTCAGAACTGCGCAACCAAAAGTATGGTTTTACTCTGTTAGCTTAATGAACATATCAGAAATAAGTTTCACACAATGCTTCTGTGTAGTTTTTATTTGAAGATATTTTTTTTCCCAATAGAGACCTCTTAGCGCTCAGAATGTCCAATTGCAGTTTCTACAGAAAGAGTGTTTCAGAAAGGCTCAATCAAAAGTAAGGTTCAACTCTGTTAGTTGAATGCACAGAACAGAAAGAAGTTTCATACGATGCTTCTGTGTAGTTTATATTTGAACATATTCTTTTTTCCACTATTACCCACTTAGCGCTACGAATGTCCAGTTGCATTTTCTACAGACAGAGTGTTTCAAAACTGCTCAATCAAAAGTATGGTTTAACTCTGTTAGCTGAATGCTCAGATCAGAAAGAAGTTTCACAGAATGCTTCTGTGTAGTTTATATTTGAATATATTCCTTTTTCCACTACTACTCTCTTAGCGCTCCAAATGTCCAGTTGCATTTTCTACAGAAAGAGTGTTCAGATCTGCTCAATCAAAAGTATGGTTTAACTCTGTTAGCTGAATGCACAGATCAGAAAGAAGTTTCACAGAATGATTCTGTGTAGTTCATATTTTGAGACATTCCTTTTTCCACTATTACCCCCTTAGCGCTCCGAATCTCCACTTGCATTTTCTACAGAAAGAGTGTTTCAGAACGGCTCAATCAAAACTAAGGTTCAAATCTTTTAGTTGAACAAACAGAACAGAAAGAAGTTTCACACAATTCTTCTGTGTAGTTTTTATTTGTAGACATTCTTTTTCCCAATATAGGCCTCTTAGCGCTCAGAATGTCCAATTGCAGTTTCTACAGAAAGAGTGTTTCAGAACGGCTCAATCAAAAGTAAGGTTCAACTCTGTTAGTTGAATGCACAGAACAGAAAGAATTTTCATACAATGCTTCTGTGTAGTTTATATTTGAACATATTCTTTTTTCCACTATTACCCACTTAGCGCTACGAATGTCCAGTTGCATTTTCTACAGACAGAGTGTTTCAAAACTGCTCAATCAAAAGTATGGTTTAACTCTGTTAGCTGAATGCTCAGATCAGAAAGAAGTTTCACAGAATGCTTCTGTGTAGTTTATATTTGAATATATTCCTTTTTCCACTACTACGCTCTTAGCGCTCCAAATGTCCAGTTGCATTTTCTACAGAAAGAGTGTTCAGATCTGCTCAATCAAAACTATGGTTTAACTCTGTTAGCTGAATGCACAGATCAGAAAGAAGTTTCACCGAATGATTCTGGGTAGTTTATATTTGAAGACATTCCTTTTTCCACTATTACCCTCTTAGCGCTCCGAATCTCCACTTGCATTTTCTACAAAAAGAGTGTTTCATAACTGCTCAATCAAAAATATGTTTTATCTCTGTTAACTGAATTTACAGATCAGAAATAAGTTTCACAGAATGCATCTGTGTAGTTTTTATTTGAAGATATTCTTTTTCCCAATGTAGGCCTCTTAGCGCTTAGCATGTCCAATTGCAGTTTCTACAGAAAGAGTGTTTCAGAACGGCTCAATCAAAAGTAAGGTTCAACTCTGTTAGTTGAATGCACAGAACAGAAAGAATTTTCACAGAATGCTACTGTGTAGTTTATATTTGAATATATTCCATTTTCCACTATTACCCTCTTAGCGCTCCGAATGTCCACTTGCATTTTCTACAGAAAGAGTGTTCAGAACTGCGCAATCAAAAGTATGGTTTAACTCTGTTAGCTTAATGAACATATCAGATATAAGTTTCACACAATGCTTCTGTGTAGTTTTTATTTGAAGATATTATTTTTCCCAATAGAGGCCTCTTAGCGCTCAGAATGTCCAATTGCAGTTTCTACAGAAAGAGTGTTTCAGAAAGGCTCAATCAAAAGTAAGGTTCAACTCTGTTAGTTGAATGCACAGAACAGAAAGAAGTTTCATACGATGCTTCTGTGTAGTTTATATTTGAACATACTATTTTTTCCACTATTACCCACTTAGCGCTACGAATGTCCAGTTGTATTTTCTACAGACAGAGTGTTTCAAAACTGCTCAATCAAAAGTATGGTTTAACTCTGTTAGCTGAATGCTCAGATCAGAAAGAAGTTTCACAGAATGCTTCTGTGTAGTTTATATTTGAATATATTCCTTTTTCCACTACTACTCTCTTAGCGCTCCAAATGTCCAGTTGCATTTTCTACAGAAAGAGTGTTCAGATCTGCTCAATCAAAAGTATGGTTTAACTCTGTTAGCTGAATGCACAGATCAGAAAGAAGTTTCACAGAATGATTCTGTGTAGTTTATATTTGGAGACATTCCTTTTTCCACTATTACCCCCTTAGCGCTCCGAATCTCCACTTGCATTTTCTACAGAAATACTGTTACAGAACGGCTCAATCAAAACTAATGTTCAACACTTTTAGTTGAACAAACAGAACAGAAAGAAGTTTCACACAACTCTTCTGTGTAGTTTTTATTTGTAGACATTCTTTTTCCCAATAAAGGCCTCTTAGCGCTCAGAATGTCCAATTGCACTTTCTACAGAAAGTGTGTTTCAGAACGGCTCAATCAAAAGTAAGGTTCAATTCTGTTAGTTGAATGCACAGAACAGAAAGAAGTTTCATACAATGCTTCTGTGTAGTTTATATTTGAACATATTCTTTTTTCCACTATTACCCACTTAGCGCTACGAATGTCCAGTTGCATTTTCTACAGACAGAGTGTTTCAAAACAGCTCAATCAAAAGTATGGTTTAACTCTGTTAGCTGAATGCTCAGATCAGAAAGAAGTTTCACAGAATGCTTCTGTGTAGTTTATATTTGAATATATTCCTTTTTCCACTACTACGCTCTTAGCGCTCCAATTGTCCAGTTGCATTTTCAACAGAAAGAGTGTTCACATCTGCTCAATAAAAAGTATGTTTAAACTCTGTTAGCTGAATGCACAGATCAGAAAGAAGTTTCACCGAATGATTCTGTGTAGTTTATATTTGAAGACATTCCTTTTTCCACTATTACCCTCTTAGCGCTCCGAATCTCCACTTGCATTTTCTACAAAAAGAGTGTTTCATAAATGCTCAATCAAAAATATGTTTTATCTCTGTTAAATGAATTTACAGATCAGAAATAAGTTCCACAGAATGCATCTGTGTAGTTTTTATTTGAAGATATTCTTTTACCCAATGTAGGCCTCTTAGCGCTTAGCATGTCCAATTGCAGTTTCTACAGAAAGAGAGTTTCAGAACGGCTCAATCAAAAGTAAGGTTCAAATCTGTTAGTTGAATGCACAGAACAGAAAGAATTTTCACAGAATGCTACTGTGTAGTTTATATTTGAATATATTCCTTTTTCCACTCTTACCCTCTTAATGCTCCGAATGTCCACTTGCATTTTCTACAGAAAGAGTGTTCAGAACTGCGCAATCAAAAGTATGGTTTAACTCTGTTAGCTTAATGAACATATCAGAAATAAGTTTCACACAATTCTTCTGTGTAGTTTTTATTTGAAGATATTATTTTTCCCAATAGAGGCCTCTTAGCGCTCAGAATGTCCAATTGCAGTTTCTACAGAAAGAGTGTTTCAGAAAGGCTCAATCAAAAGTAAGGTTCAACTCTGTTAGTTGAATGCAAAGAACAGAAAGAAGTTTCATACAATGCTTCTGTGTAGTTTATATTTGAACATATTCTTTTTTCCACTATTACCCACTTAGCGCTACGAATGTCCAGTTGCATTTTCTACAGACAGAGTGTTTCAAAACTGCTCAATCAAAAGTATGGTTTAACTCTGTTAGCTGAATGCTCAGATCAGAAAGAAGTTTCACAGAATGCTTCTGTGTAGTTTATATTTGAATATATTCCTTTTTCCACTACTACTCTCTTAGCGCTCCAAATGTCCAGTTGCATTTTCTACAGAAAGAGTGTTCAGATCTGCTCAATCAAAAGTATGGTTTAACTCTGTTAGCTGAATGCACAGATCAGAAAGAAGTTTCACAGAATGATTCTGTGTAGTTTATATTTGGAGACATTACTTTTTCCACTATTACCCTCTTAGCGCTCCGAATCTCCACTTGCATTTTCTACAGAAAGAGTGTTTCAGAACGGCTCAATGAAAACAAAGGTTCAACTCTTTTAGTTGAACAAACAGAACAGAAAGAAGTTTCACACAATTCTTCTGTGTAGTTTTTATTTGTAGACATTCTTTTTCCCAATATAGGCCTCTTAGCGCTCAGAATGTCCAATTGCAGTTTCTACAGAAAGAGTGTTTCAGAACGGCTCAATCAAAAGTAAGGTTCAACTCTGTTAGTTGAATGCACAGAACAGAAAGAATTTTCACAGAATGCTACTGTGTAGTTTATATTTGAATATATTCCTTTTTCCACTATTACCCTCTTAGCGCTCCGAATGTCCACTTGCATTTTCTACAGAAAGAGTGTTCAGAACTGCGCAATCAAAAGTATGGTTTAACTCTGTTAGCTTAATGAACATATCAGAAATAAGTTTCACACAATGCTTCTGTGTAGTTTTTATTTGAAGATATTATTTTTCCCAATAGAGGCCTCTTAGCGCTCAGAATGTCCAATTGCAGTTTCTACAGAAAGAGTGTTTCAGAAAGGCTCAATCAAATGTAAGGTTCAACTCTGTTAGTTGAATGCACAAAACAGAACGAAGTTTCATACGATGCTTCTGTGTAGTTTATATTTGAACAAATTCTTTTTTCCACTATTACCCACTTAGCGCTACGAATGTCCAGTTTCATTTTCTACAGACAGAGTGTTTCAAAACTGCTCAATCAAAAGTATGGTTTAACTCTGTTAGCTGAATGCACAGATCAGAAAGAAGTTTCACAGAATGATTCTGCGTAGTTCATATTTGGAGACATTCCTTTTTCCACTATTACCCCCTTAGCGCTCCGAATCTCCACTTGCATTTTCTACAGAAAGAGTGTTTCAGAACGGCTCAATCAAAACTAAGGTTCAACTCCTTTAGTTGAACAAACAGAACAGAAAGAAGTTTCACACAATTCTTCTGTGTAGTTTTTATTTGTAGACATTCTTTTTCCCAATATAGGCCTCTTAGCGCTCAGAATGTCCAATTGCAGTTTCTACAGAAAGAGTGTTTCAGAACGGCTCAATCAAAAGTAAGGTTCAACTCTGTTAGTTGAATGCACAGAACAGAAAGAAGTTTCATACAATGCTTCTGTGTAGTTTATATTTGAACATATTCTTTTTTCCACTATTACCCACTTAGCGCTACGAATGTCCAGTTGCATTTTCTACAGAAAGAGTGTTTCAGAACGGCTCAATCAAAACTAAGGTTCAACTCTTTTAGTTGAACAAACAGAACAGAAAGAAGTTTCACACAATTCTTCTGTGTAGTTTTTATTTGTAGACATTCTTTTTCCCAATATAGGCCTCTTAGCGCTCAGAATGTCCAATTGCAGTTTCTACAGAAAGAGTGTTTCAGAACGGCTCAATCAAAAGTAAGGTTCAACTCTGTTAGTTGAATGCACAGAACAGAAAGAAGTTTCATACAATGCTTCTGTGTAGTTTATATTTGAACATATTCTTTTTTCCACTATTACCCACTTAGCGCTACGAATGTCCAGTTGCATTTTCTACAGACAGAGTGTTTCAAAACTGCTCAATCAAAAGTATGGTTTAACTCTGTTAGCTGAATGCTCATATCAGAAAGAAGTTTCACAGAATGCTTCTGTGTAGTTTATATTTGAATATATTCCTTTTTCCACTACTACGCTCTTAGCGCTCCAAATGTCCAGTTGCATTTTCAACAGAAAGAGTGTTCAGATCTGCTCAATCAAAAGTATGGTTTAACTCTGTTAGCTGAATGCACAGTTCAGAAAGAAGTTTCAACGAATGATTCTGTGTAGTTTATATTTGAAGACATTCCTTTTTCCACTATTACCCTCTTAGCGCTCCGAATCTCCACTTGCATTTTCTACAAAAAGAGTGTTTCATAACTGCTCAATCAAAAATATGATTTATCTCTGTTAACTGAATTTACAGATCAGAAATAAGTTTCACAGAATGCATCCGTGTAGTTTTCATTTGAAGATATTCTTTTTCCCAATGTAGGCCTCTTAGCGCTTAGCATGTCCAATTGCAGTTTCTACAGAAAGAGTGTTTCAGAACGGCTCAATCAAAAGTAAGGTTCAACTCTGTTAGTTGAATGCACAGAACAGAAAGAATTTTCACAGAATGCTACTGTGTAGTTTATATTTGAATATATTCCTTTTTCCACTATTACCCTCTTAGCGCTCCGAATGTCCCCTTGCAATTTCTACAGAAAGAGTGTTCAGAACTGCGCAATCAAAAGTATGGTTTAACTCTGTTAGCTTAATGAACATATCAGAAATAAGTTTCACACAATGCTTCTGTGTAGTTTTTATTTGAAGATTTTATTTTTCCCAATAGAGGCCTCTTAGCGCTCAGAATGTCCAATTGCAGTTTCTACAGAAAGAGTGTTTCAGAAAGGCTCAATCAAACTAAGGTTCAACTCTGTTAGCTGAATGCTCAGATCAGAAAGAAGTTTCACCGAATGATTCTGTGTAGTTTATATTTGGGGACATTCCTTTTTCCACTATTACCCTCTTAGCGCTCTGAATCTCCACTTGCATTTTCTACAGAAAGAGTGTTCAGATCTGCTCAATCAAAACTATGGTTTAACTCTGTTAGCTGAATGCACAGATCAGAAAGAAGTTTCACCGAATGATTCTGGGTAGTTAATATTTGAAGACATTCCTTTATCCACTATTACCCTCTTAGCGCTCCGAATCTCCACTTGCATTTTCTACAAAAAGAGTGTTTCATAACTGCTCAATCAAAAATATGTTTTATCTCTGTTAAATGAATTTACAGATCAGAAATAAGTTCCACAGAATGCATCTGTGTAGTTTTTATTTGAAGATATTCTTTTACCCAATGTAGGCCTCTTAGCGCTTAGCATGTCCAATTGCAGTTTCTACAGAAAGAGTGTTTCAGAACGGCTCAATCAAAAGTAAGGTTCAACTCTGTTAGTTGAATGCACAGAACAGAAAGAATTTTCACAGAATGCTACTGTGTAGTTTATATTTGAATATATTCCTTTTTCCACTCTTACCCTCTTAGCGCTCCGAATGTCCACTTGCATTTTCTACAGAAAGAGTGTTCAGAACTGCGCAATCAAAAGTATGGTTTAACTCTGTTAGCTTAATGAACGTATCAGAAATAAGTTTCAGACAATGCTTCTGTGTAGTTTTTATTTGAAGATATTATTTTTCCCAATAGAGTCCTCTTAGGGCTCAGAATGTCCAATTGCAGTTTCTACAGAAAGAGTGTTTCAGAAAGGCTCAATCAAAAGTAAGGTTCAACTCTGTTAGTTGAATGCACAGAACAGAAAGAAGTTTCATACGATGCTTCTGCGTAGTTTATATTTGAACATATTCTTTTTTCCACTATTACCCACTTAGCGCTACGAATGTCCAGTTGCATTTCCTACAGACAGAGTGTTTCAAAACTGCTCAATCAAAAGTATGGTTTAACTCTGTTAGCTGAATGCTCAGATCAGAAAGAAGTTTCACAGAATGCTTCTGTGTAGTTTATATTTGAATATATTCCTTTTTCCACTACTACTCTCTTAGCGCTCCAAATGTCCAGTTGCATTTTCTACAGAAAGAGTGTTCAGATCTGCTCAATCAAAAGTATGGTTTAACTCTGTTAGCTGAATGCACAGATCAGAAAGAAGTTTCACAGAATGATTCTGTGTAGTTCATATTTGGAGACATTCCTTTTTCCACTATTACCCCCTTAGCGCTCCGAATCTCCACGTGCATTTTCTACAGAAAGAGTGTTTCAGAACGGCTCAATCAAAACTAAGGTTCAACTCTTTTAGTTGAACAAACAGAACAGAAAGAAGTTTCACACAATTCTTCTGTGTAGTTTTTATTTGTAGACATTCTTTTTCCCAATATAGTTCTCTTAGCGCTCAGAATGTCCAATTGCAGTTTCTACAGAAAGAGTGTTTCAGAACGGCTCAATCAAAAGTAAGGTTCAACTCTGTTAGTTGAATGCACAGAACAGAAAGAAGTTTCATACAATGCATCTGTGTAGTTTATATTTGAACATATTCTTTTTTCCACTATTACCCACTTAGCGCTACGAATGTCCAGTTGCATTTTCTACAGACAGAGTGTTTCAAAACTGCTCAATCAAAAGTATGGTTTAACTCTGTTAGCTGAATGCTCAGATCAGAAAGAAGTTTCACAGAATGCTTCTGTGTAGTTTATATTTGAATATATTCCTTTTTCCACTACTACGCTCTTAGCGCTCCAAATGTCCAGTTGCATTTTCAACAGAAAGAGTGTTCAGATCTGCTCAATCAAAAGTATGGTTTAACTCTGTTAGCTGAATGCACAGATCAGAAAGAAGTTTCACCGAATGATTCTGTGTAGTTTATATTTGAAGACATTCCTTTTTCCACTATTACCCTCTTAGCGCTCCGAATCTCCACTTGCATTTTCTACAAAGAGAGTGTTTCATAAATGCTCAATCAAAAATATGTTTTATCTCTGTTAACTGAATTTACAGATCAGAAATAAGTTTCACAGAATGCATCCGTGTAGTTTTCATTTGAAGATATTCTTTTTCCCAATGTAGGCCTCTTAGCGCTTAGCATGTCCAATTGCAGTTTCTACAGAAAGAGTGTTTCAGAACGGCTCAATCAAAAGTAAGGTTCAACTCTGTTAGTTGAATGCACAGAACAGAAAGAATTTTCACAGAATGCTACTGTGTAGTTTATATTTGAATATATTCCTTTTTCCACTATTACCCTCTTAGCGCTCCGAATGTCCCCTTGCAATTTCTACAGAAAGAGTGTTCAGAACTGCGCAATCAAAAGTATGGTTTAACTCTGTTAGCTTAATGAACATATCAGAAATAAGTTTCACACAATGCTTCTGTGTAGTTTTTATTTGAAGATTTTATTTTTCCCAATAGAGGCCTCTTAGCGCTCAGAATGTCCAATTGCAGTTTCTACAGAAAGAGTGTTTCAGAAAGGCTCAATCAAACTAAGGTTCAACTCTGTTAGCTGAATGCTCAGATCAGAAAGAAGTTTCACCGAATGATTCTGTGTAGTTTATATTTGGGGACATTCCTTTTTCCACTATTACCCTCTTAGCGCTCTGAATCTCCACTTGCATTTTCTACAGAAAGAGTGTTCAGATCTGCTCAATCAAAACTATGGTTTAACTCTGTTAGCTGAATGCACAGATCAGAAAGAAGTTTCACCGAATGATTCTGGGTAGTTAATATTTGAAGACATTCCTTTATCCACTATTACCCTCTTAGCGCTCCGAATCTCCACTTGCATTTTCTACAAAAAGAGTGTTTCATAACTGCTCAATCAAAAATATGTTTTATCTCTGTTAAATGAATTTACAGATCAGAAATAAGTTCCACAGAATGCATCTGTGT
Organism: Symphalangus syndactylus; assembly: GCF_028878055.3. Classification (NCBI taxonomy): domain Eukaryota; kingdom Metazoa; phylum Chordata; class Mammalia; order Primates; family Hylobatidae; genus Symphalangus; species Symphalangus syndactylus. Next base: position 2,587,995 of record NC_072435.2, on the reverse strand, counting down.
AGTTTTTATTTGAAGATATTCTTTTACCCAATGTAGGCCTCTTAGCGCTTAGCATGTCCAATTGCAGTTTCTACAGAAAGAGTGTTTCAGAACGGCTCAATCAAAAGTAAGGTTCAACTCTGTTAGTTGAATGCACAGAACAGAAAGAATTTTCACAGAATGCTACTGTGTAGTTTATATTTGAATATATTCCTTTTTCCACTCTTACCCTCTTAGCGCTCCGAATGTCCACTTGCATTTTCTACAGAAAGAGTGTTCAGAACTGCGCAATCAAAAGTATGGTTTAACTCTGTTAGCTTAATGAACGTATCAGAAATAAGTTTCAGACAATGCTTCTGTGTAGTTTTTATTTGAAGATATTATTTTTCCCAATAGAGTCCTCTTAGCGCTCAGAATGTCCAATTGCAGTTTCTACAGAAAGAGTGTTTCAGAAAGGCTCAATCAAAAGTAAGGTTCAACTCTGTTAGTTGAATGCACAGAACAGAAAGAAGTTTCATACGATGCTTCTGCGTAGTTTATATTTGAACATATTCTTTTTTCCACTATTACCCACTTAGCGCTACGAATGTCCAGTTGCATTTCCTACAGACAGAGTGTTTCAAAACTGCTCAATCAAAAGTATGGTTTAACTCTGTTAGCTGAATGCTCAGATCAGAAAGAAGTTTCACAGAATGCTTCTGTGTAGTTTATATTTGAATATATTCCTTTTTCCACTACTACTCTCTTAGCGCTCCAAATGTCCAGTTGCATTTTCTACAGAAAGAGTGTTCAGATCTGCTCAATCAAAAGTATGGTTTAACTCTGTTAGCTGAATGCACAGATCAGAAAGAAGTTTCACAGAATGATTCTGTGTAGTTCATATTTGGAGACATTCCTTTTTCCACTATTACCCCCTTAGCGCTCCGAATCTCCACGTGCATTTTCTACAGAAAGAGTGTTTCAGAACGGCTCAATCAAAACTAAGGTTCAACTCTTTTAGTTGAACAAACAGAACAGAAAGAAGTTTCACACAATTCTTCTGTGTAGTTTTTATTTGTAGACATTCTTTTTCCCAATATAGTTCTCTTAGCGCTCAGAATGTCCAATTGCAGTTTCTACAGAAAGAGTGTTTCAGAACGGCTCAATCAAAAGTAAGGTTCAACTCTGTTAGTTGAATGCACAGAACAGAAAGAAGTTTCATACAATGCATCTGTGTAGTTTATATTTGAACATATTCTTTTTTCCACTATTACCCACTTAGCGCTACGAATGTCCAGTTGCATTTTCTACAGACAGAGTGTTTCAAAACTGCTCAATCAAAAGTATGGTTTAACTCTGTTAGCTGAATGCTCAGATCAGAAAGAAGTTTCACAGAATGCTTCTGTGTAGTTTATATTTGAATATATTCCTTTTTCCACTACTACGCTCTTAGCGCTCCAAATGTCCAGTTGCATTTTCAACAGAAAGAGTGTTCAGATCTGCTCAATCAAAAGTATGGTTTAACTCTGTTAGCTGAATGCACAGATCAGAAAGAAGTTTCACCGAATGATTCTGTGTAGTTTATATTTGAAGACATTCCTTTTTCCACTATTACCCTCTTAGCGCTCCGAATCTCCACTTGCATTTTCTACAAAGAGAGTGTTTCATAAATGCTCAATCAAAAATATGTTTTATCTCTGTTAACTGAATTTACAGATCAGAAATAAGTTTCACAGAATGCATCTGTGTAGTTTTTATTTGAAGATATTCTTTTTCCCAATGTAGGCCTCTTAGCGCTTAGCATGTCGAATTGCAGTTTCTACAGAAGGAGTGTTTCAGAACGGCTCAATCAAAAGTAAGGTTCAACTCTGTTAGTTGAATGCACAGAACAGAAAGAATTTTCACAGAATGCTACTGTGTAGTTTATATTTGAATATATTCCTTTTTCCACTATTACCCTCTTAGCGCTCCGAATGTCCACTTGCATTTTCTACAGAAAGAGTGTTCAGAACTGCGCAATCAAAAGTATGGTTTAACTCTGTTAGCTTAATGAACATATCAGAAATAAGTTTCACACAATGCTTCTGTGTAGTTTTTATTTGAAGATATTATTTTTCCCAATATAGGCCTCTTAGCGCTCAGAATGTCCAATTGCAGTTTCTTCAGAAAGAGTGTTTCAGAAAGGCTCAATCAAAAGTAAGGTTCAAATCTGTTTGTTGAATGCACAGAACAGAAAGAAGTTTCATACAATGCTTCTGTGTAGTTTATATTTGAACATATTCTTTTTTCCACTATTACCCACTTAGCGCTACGAATGTCCAGTTGCATTTTCTACAGACAGAGTGTTTAAAAACTGCGCGATCAAAAGTATGGTTTAACTCTGTTAGCTGAATGCTAAGATCAGAAAGAAATTTCACAGAATGCTTCTGTGTAGTTTATATTTGAATATATTCCTTTTTCCACTACTACTCTCTTAGCGCTCCAAATGTCCAGTTGCATTTTCTACAGAAAGACTGTTCAGATCTGCTCAATCAAAAGTATGGTTTAACTCTGTTAGCTGAATGCACAGATCAGAAAGAAGTTTCACAGAATGATTCTGTGTAGTTTATATTTGGAGACATTCCTTTTTCCACTATTACCCTCTTAGCGCTCCGAATCTCCACTTGCATTTTCTACAGAAAGAGTGTTTCAGAACGGCTCAATGAAAACAAAGGTTCAACTCTTTTAGTTGAACAAACAGAACAGAAAGAAGTTTCACACAATTCTTCTGTGTAGTTTTTATTTGTAGACATTCTTTTTCCCAATATAGGCCTCTTAGCGCTCAGAATGTCCAATTGCAGTTTCTACAGAAAGAGTGTTTCAGAACGGCTCAATCAAAAGTAAGGTTCAACTCTGTTAGTTGAATGCACAGAACAGAAAGGATTTTCACAGAATGCTACTGTGTAGTTTATATTTGAATATATTCCTTTTTCCACTATTACCCTCTTAGCGCTCCGAATGTCCACTTGCATTTTCTACAGAAAGAGTGTTCAGAACTGCGCAATGAAAAGTATGGTTTAACTCTGTTAGCTTAATGAACATATCAGAAATAAGTTTCACACAATGCTTCTGTGTAGTTTTTATTTGAAGATATTATTTTTCCCAATAGAGGCCTCTTAGCGCTCAGAATGTCCAATTGCAGTTTCTACAGAAAGAGTGTTTCAGAAAGGCTCAATCAAAAGTAAGGTTCAACTCTGTTAGTTGAATGCACAAAACAGAACGAAGTTTCATACGATGCTTCTGTGTAGTTTATATTTGAACAAATTCTTTTTTCCACTATTACCCACTTAGCGCTACGAATGTCCAGTTTCATTTTCTACAGACAGAGTGTTTCAAAACTGCTCAATCAAAAGTATGGTTTAACTCTGTTAGCTGAATGCACAGATCAGAAAGAAGTTTCACAGAATGATTCTGCGTAGTTCATATTTGGAGACATTCCTTTTTCCACTATTACCCCCTTAGCGCTCCGAATCTCCACTTGCATTTTCTACAGAAAGAGTGTTTCAGAACGGCTCAATCAAAACTAAGGTTCAACTCTTTTAGTTGAACAAACAGAACAGAAAGAAGTTTCACACAATTCTTCTGTGTAGTTTTTATTTGTAGACATTCTTTTTCCCAATATAGGCCTCTTAGCGCTCAGAATGTCCAATTGCAGTTTCTACAGAAAGAGTGTTTCAGAACGGCTCAATCAAAAGTAAGGTTCAACTCTGTTAGTTGAATGCACAGAACAGAAAGAAGTTTCATACAATGCTTCTGTGTAGTTTATATTTGAACATATTCTTTTTTCCACTATTACCCACTTAGCGCTACGAATGTCCAGTTGCATTTTCTACAGACAGAGTGTTTCAAAACTGCTCAATCAAAAGTATGGTTTAACTCTGTTAGCTGAATGCTCAGATCAGAAAGAAGTTTCACAGAATGCTTCTGTGTAGTTTATATTTGAATATATTCCTTTTTCCACTACTACGCTCTTAGCGCTCCAAATGTCCAGTTGCATTTTCAACAGAAAGAGTGTTCAGATCTGCTCAATCAAAAGTATGGTTTAACTCTGTTAGCTGAATGCACAGTTCAGAAAGAAGTTTCACCGAATGATTCTGTGTAGTTTATATTTGAAGACATTCCTTTTTCCACTATTACCCTCTTAGCGCTCCGAATCTCCACTTGCATTTTCTACAAAAAGAGTGTTTCATAACTGCTCAATCAAAAATATGATTTATCTCTGTTAACTGAATTTACAGATCAGAAATAAGTTTCACAGAATGCATCCGTGTAGTTTTCATTTGAAGATATTCTTTTTCCCAATGTAGGCCTCTTAGCGCTTAGCATGTCCAATTGCAGTTTCTACAGAAAGAGTGTTTCAGAACGGCTCAATCAAAAGTAAGGTTCAACTCTGTTAGTTGAATGCACAGAACAGAAAGAATTTTCACAGAATGCTACTGTGTAGTTTATATTTGAATATATTCCTTTTTCCACTATTACCCTCTTAGCGCTCCGAATGTCCACTTGCATTTTCTACAGAAAGAGTGTTCAGAACTGCGCAATCAAAAGTATGGTTTAACTCTGTTAGCTTAATGAACATATCAGAAATAAGTTTCAGACAATGCTTCTGTGTAGTTTTTATTTGAAGATATTATTTTTCCCAATAGAGTCCTCTTAGCGCTCAGAATGTCCAATTGCAGTTTCTACAGAAAGAGTGTTTCAGAAAGGCTCAATCAAAAGTAAGGTTCAACTCTGTTAGTTGAATGCACAGAACAGAAAGAAGTTTCATACGATGCTTCTGCGTAGTTTATATTTGAACATATTCTTTTTTCCACTATTACCCACTTAGCGCTACGAATGTCCAGTTGCATTTCCTACAGACAGAGTGTTTCAAAACTGCTCAATCAAAAGTATGGTTTAACTCTGTTAGCTGAATGCTCAGATCAGAAAGAAGTTTCACAGAATGCTTCTGTGTAGTTTATATTTGAATATATTCCTTTTTCCACTACTACTCTCTTAGCGCTCAAAATGTCCAGTTGCATTTTCTACAGAAAGAGTGTTCAGATCTGCTCAATCAAAAGTATGGTTTAACTCTGTTAGCTGAATACACAGATCAGAAAGTAGTTTCACAGAATGATTCTGTGTAGTTCATATTTGGAGACATTCCTTTTTCCACTATTACCCCCTTAGCGCTCCGAATCTCCACGTGCATTTTCTACAGAAAGAGTGTTTCAGAACGGCTCAATCAAAACTAAGGTTCAACTCTTTTAGTTGAACAAACAGAACAGAAAGAAGTTTCACACAATTCTTCTGTGTAGTTTTTATTTGTAGACATTCTTTTTCCCAATATAGTTCTCTTAGCGCTCAGAATGTCCAATTGCAGTTTCTACAGAAAGAGTGTTTCAGAACGGCTCAATCAAAAGTAAGGTTCAACTCTGTTAGTTGAATGCACAGAACAGAAAGAAGTTTCATACAATGCATCTGTGTAGTTTATATTTGAACTTATTCTTTTTTCCACTATTACCCACTTAGCGCTGCGAATGTCCAGTTGCATTTTCTACAGACAGAGTGTTTCAAAACTGCTCAATCAAAAGCATGGTTTAACTCTGTTAGCTGAATGCTCAGATCAGAAAGAAGTTTCACAGAATGCTTCTGTGTAGTTTATATTTGAATATATTCCTTTTTCCACTACTACGCTCTTAGCGCTCCAAATGTCCAGTTGCATTTTCAACAGAAAGAGTGTTCAGATCTGCTCAATCAAAAGTATGGTTTAACTCTGTTAGCTGAATGCACAGATCAGAAAGAAGTTTCACCGAATGATTCTGTGTAGTTTATATTTGAAGACATTCCTTTTTCCACTATTACCCTCTTAGCGCTCCGAATCTCCACTTGCATTTTCTACAAAAAGAGTGTTTCATAAATGCTCAATCAAAAATATGTTTTATCTCTGTTAACTGAATTTACAGATCAGAAATAAGTTTCACAGAATGCATCTGTGTAGTTTTTATTTGAAGATATTCTTTTTCCCAATGTAGGCCTCTTAGCGCTTATCATGTCGAATTGCAGTTTCTACAGAAGGAGTGTTTCAGAACGGCTCAATCAAAAGTAAGGTTCAACTCTGTTAGTTGAATGCACAGAACAGAAAGAATTTTCACAGAATGCTACTGTGTAGTTTATATTTGAATATATTCCTTTTTCCACTATTACCCTCTTAGCGCTCCGAATGTCCACTTGCATTTTCTACAGAAAGAGTGTTCAGAACTGCGCAATCAAAAGTATGGTTTAACTCTGTTAGCTTAATGAACATATCAGAAATAAGTTTCACACAATGCTTCTGTGTAGTTTTTATTTGAAGATATTATTTTTCCCAATATAGGCCTCTTAGCGCTCAGAATGTCCAATTGCAGTTTCTTCAGAAAGAGTGTTTCAGAAAGGCTCAATCAAAAGTAAGGTTCAAATCTGTTTGTTGAATGCACAGAACAGAAAGAAGTTTCATACAATGCTTCTGTGTAGTTTATATTTGAACATATTCTTTTTTCCACTATTACCCACTTAGCGCTACGAATGTCCAGTTGCATTTTCTACAGACAGAGTGTTTAAAAACTGCGCGATCAAAAGTATGGTTTAACTCTGTTAGCTGAATGCTAAGATCAGAAAGAAGTTTCACAGAATGCTTCTGTGTAGTTTATATTTGAATATATTCCTTTTTCCACTACTACTCTCTTAGCGCTCCAAATGTCCAGTTGCATTTTCTACAGAAAGACTGTTCAGATCTGCTCAATCAAAAGTATGGTTTAACTCTGTTAGCTGAATGCACAGATCAGAAAGAAGTTTCACAGAATGATTCTGTGTAGTTTATATTTGGAGACATTCCTTTTTCCACTATTACCCTCTTAGCGCTCCGAATCTCCACTTGCATTTTCTATAGAAAGAGTGTTTCAGAACGGCTCAATGAAAACAAAGGTTCAACTCTTTTAGTTGAACAAACAGAACAGAAAGAAGTTTCACACAATTCTTCTGTGTAGTTTTTATTTGTAGACATTCTTTTTCCCAATATAGGCCTCTTAGCGCTCAGAATGTCCAATTGCAGTTTCTACAGAAAGAGTGTTTCAGAACGGCTCAATCAAAAGTAAGGTTCAACTCTGTTAGTTGAATGCACAGAACAGAAAGAATTTTCACAGAATGCTACTGTGTAGTTTATATTTGAATATATTCCTTTTTCCACTATTACCCTCTTAGCGCTCCGAATGTCCACTTGCATTTTCTACAGAAAGAGTGTTCAGAACTGCGCAATCAAAAGTATGGTTTAACTCTGTTAGCTTAATGAACATATCAGAAATAAGTTTCACACAATGCTTCTGTGTAGTTTTTATTTGAAGATATTATTTTTCCCAATAGAGGCCTCTTAGCGCTCAGAATGTCCAATTGCAGTTTCTACAGAAAGAGTGTTTCAGAAAGGCTCAATCAAAAGTAAGGTTCAACTCTGTTAGTTGAATGCACAAAACAGAACGAAGTTTCATACGATGCTTCTGTGTAGTTTATATTTGAACAAATTCTTTTTTCCACTATTACCCACTTAGCGCTACGAATGTCCAGTTTCATTTTCTACAGACAGAGTGTTTCAAAACTGCTCAATCAAAAGTATGGTTTAACTCTGTTAGCTGAATGCTCAGATCAGAAAGAAGTTTCACAGAATGCTTCTGTGTAGTTTATATTTGAATATATTCCTTTTTCCACTACTACTCTCTTAGCGCTCCAAATGTCCAGTTGCATTTTCTACAGAAAGCGTGTTCAGATCTGCTTAATCAAAAGTATGGTTTAACTCTGTTAGCTGAATGCACAGATCAGAAAGAAGTTTCACAGAATGATTCTGTGTAGTTTATATTTGGAGACATTCCTTTTTCCACTATTACCCCCTTAGCGCTCCGAATCTCCACTTGCATTTTCTACAGAAAGACTGTTACAGAACGGCTCAATCAAAACTAAGTTTCAACACTTTTAGTTGAACAAACAGAACAGAAAGAAGTTTCACACAATTCTTCTGTGTAGTTTTTATTTGTAGACATTCTTTTTCCGAATATAGGCCTCTTAGCGCTCAGAATGTCCAATTGCAGTTTCTACAGAAAGAGTGTTTCAGAACGGCTCAATCAAAAGTAAGGTTCAACTCTGTTAGTTGAATGCAGAGAACCGAAAGAAGTTTCATACAATGCTTCTGTGTAGTTTATATTTGAACATATTCTTTTTTCCACTATTACCCACTTAGCGCTACGAATGTCCAGTTGCATTTTCTACAGACAGAGTGTTTCAAAACTGCTCAATCAAAAGTATGGTTTAACTCTGTTAGCTGAATGCTCAGATCAGAAAGAAGTTTCACAGAATGCTTCTGTGTAGTTTATATTTGAATATATTCCTTTTTCCACTACTACGCTCTTAGCGCTCCAAATGTCCAGTTGCATTTTCTACAGAAAGAGTGTTCAGATCTGCTCAATCAAAAGTATGGTTTAACTCTGTTAGCTGAATGCACAGATCAGAAAGAAGTTTCACCGAATGATTCTGTGTAGTTTATATTTGAAGACATTCCTTTCTCCACTATTACCCTCTTAGCGCTCCGAATCTCCACTTGCATTTTCTACAAAAAGAGTGTTTCATAACTGCTCAATCAAAAATATGTTTTATCTCTGTTAACTGAATTTACAGATCAGAAATAAGTTTCACAGAATGCATCTGTGTAGTTTTTATTTGAAGATATTCTTTTTCCCAATGTAGGCCTCTTAGCGCTTAGCATGTCCAATTGCAGTTTCTACAGAAGGAGTGTTTCAGAACGGCTCAATCAAAAGTAAGGTTCAACTCTGATAGTTGAATGCACAGAACAGAAAGTATTTTCACAGAATGCTACTGTGTAGTTTATATTTGAATATATTACTTTTTCCACTATTACCCTCTTAGCGCTCCGAATGTCCACTTGCATTTTCTACAGAAAGAGTGTTCAGAACTGCGCAATCAAAAGTATGGTTTAACTCTGTTAGCTTAATGCACAGATCAGAAAGAAGTTTCACAGAATGATTCTGTGTAGTTTATATTTGGAGACATTCCTTTTTCCACTATTACCCTCTTAGCGCTCCGAATCTCCACTTGCATTTTCTACAGAAAGTGTGTTTAAGAACGGCTCATTCAAAACTAAGGTTCAACTCTTTTAGTTGAACAAACAGAACAGAAAGAAGTTTCACACAATTCTTCTGTGTAATTTTTATTTGTAGACATTCTTTTTCCCAATATAGGCCTCTTAGCGCTCAGAATGTCCTATTGCAGTTTCCTGAGAAAGAGTGTTTCAGAACGGCTCAATCAAAAGTAAGGTTCAACTCTGTTAGTTGAATGCGCAGAACAGAAAGAAGTTTCATACAATGCTTCTGTGTGGTTTATATTTGAACATATTCTTTTTTCCACTATTACCCACTTAGCGCTACGAATGTCCAGTTGCATTTTCTACAGACAGAGTGTTTCAAAACTGCTCAATCAAAAGTATGGTTTAACACTGTTAGCTGAATGCTCAGATCAGAAAGAAGTTTCACAGAATGCTTCTGTGTAGTTTATATTTGAATATATTCCTTTTTCCACTACTACTCTCTTAGCGCTCCAAATGTCCAGTTGCATTTTCTACAGAAAGAGTGTTCAGATCTGCTCAATCAAAAGTATGGTTTAACGCTGTTAGCTGAATGCACAGATCAGAAAGAAGTTTCAAAGAATGATTCTGTGTAGTTTATATTTGGAGACATTCCTTTTTCCACTGTTACCTCTTAGCGCTCCGAATCTCCACTTGCATTTTCTACAGAAAGAGTGTTTCAGAACGGCTCAATCAAAACTAAGGTTCAACTCTTTCAGTTGAACAAGCAGAACAGAAAGAAGTTTCACACAATTCTTCTGTGTAGTTTTTATTTGTAGACATTCTTTTTCCCAATATAGTCCTCCTAGCGCTCAGAATGTCCAATTGCAGTTTCCACAGAAAGAGTGTTTCAGAACGGCTCAATCAAAAGTAAGGTTCAACTCTGTTAGTTGAATGCACAGAACAGAGAGAAGTTTCATACAATGCTTCTGTGTAGTTTATATTTGAACATATTCTTTTTTCCACCATTACCCACTTAGCGCTACGAATGTCCAGTTGCATTTTCTACAGACAGAGTGTTTCAAAACTGCTCAATCAAAAGTATATTTTAACTCTGTTAGCTGAATGCTCAGATCAGAAAGAAGTTTCACAGAATGCTTCTGTGTAGTTTATATTTGAATATATTCCTTTTTCCACTACTACGCTCTTAGCGCTCCAAATGTCCAATTGCATTTTCTACAGAAAGAGTGTTCAGATCTGCTCAATCAAAAGTATGGTTTAACTCTGTTAGCTGAATGCACAGATCAGAAAGAAGTTTCACCGAATGATTCTGTGTAGTTTATATTTGAAGACATTCCTTTTTCCACTATTACCCTCTTAGCGCTCCGAATCTCCACTTGCATTTTCTACAAAAAGAGTGTTTCATAACTGCTCAATCAAAAATGTGTTTTATCTCTGTTAACTTAATTTACAGATCAGAAATAAGTTTCACAGAATGCATCTGTGTAGTTTTTATTTGAAGATATTCTTTTTCCCAATGTAGGCCTCTTAGCGCTTAGCATGTCCAATTGCAGTTTCTACAGAAAGAGTGTTTCAGAACGGCTCAAACGAAAGTAAGGTTCAACTCTGTTAGGTGAATGCACAGAACAGAAAGAATTTTCACAGAATGCTACTGTGTAGTTTATATTTGAATATATTCCTTTTTCCACTATTACCCTCTTAGCGCTCCGAATGTCCACTTGCATTTTCTACAGAAAGAGTGTTCAGAACTGCGCAATCAAAAGTATGGTTTAACTCTGTTAGCTTAATGAATATATCAGAAATAAGTTTCACACAATGCTTCTGTGTAGTTTTTATTTGAAGATATTATTTTTCCCAATAGAGGCCTCTTAGCGCTCAGAATGTCCAATTGCAGTTTCTACAGAAAGAGTGTTTCAGAAAGGCTCAATCAAAAGTAAGGTTCAACTCTGTTAGTTGAATGCACAGAAAAGAAAGAAGTTTCATACAATGCTTCTGTGTAGTTTATATTTGAACATATTCTTTTTTCCACTATTACCCACTTAGCGCTACGAATGTCCAGTTGCATTTTCTACAGACAGAGTGTTTCAAAACTGCTCAATCAAAAGTATGGTTTAACTCTGTTAGCTGAATGCTCAGATCAGAAAGAAGTTTCACAGAATGCTTCTGTGTAGTTTATATTTGAATATATTACTTTTTCCACTACTACCCTCTTAGCGCTCCAAATTTCCAGTTGCATTTTCTACAGAAAGAGTGCTCAGATCTGCTCAATCAAAAGTATGGTTTAACTCTGTTAGCTGAATGCACAGATCAGAAAGAAGTTTCACAGAATGATTCTGTGTAGTTTATATTTGGAGACATTCCTTTTTCCACTATTACCCTCTTAGCGCTCCGAATCTCCACTTGCATTTTCTACAGAAAGAGTGTTTCAGAACGGCTCAATCAAAACTAAGGTTCAACACTTTTAGTTGAACAAACAGAACAGGAAGTAGTTTCAAACAATTCTTCTGTGTAGTTTTTATTTGTAGACATTCTTTTTCCCAATATAGGCCTCCTAGCGCTCAGAATGTCCAATTGCAGTTTCCACAGAAAGAGTGTTTCAGAACGGCTCAATCAAAAGTAAGGTTCAACTCTGTTAGTTGAATGCACAGAACAGAAAGAAGTTTCATACAATGCTTCTGTGTAGTTTATATTTGAACATATTCTTTTTTCCACTATTACCCACTTAGCGCTACGAATGTCCAGTTGCATTTTCTACAGACAGAGTGTTTCAAAACTGCTCAATCAAAAGTATGGTTTAACTCTGTTAGCTGAATGCTCAGATCAGAAAGAAGTTTCACAGAATGCTTCTGTGTAGTTTATATTTGAATATATTCCTTTTTCCACTATTACGCTCTTAGCGCTCCAAATGTCCAGTTGCATTTTCTACAGAAAGAGTGTTCAGATCTGCTCAATCAAAAGTATGGTTTAACTCTGTTAGCTGAATGCACAGATCAGAAAGAAGTTTCACCGAATGATTCTGTGTAGTTTATATTTGAAGACATTCCTTTTTCCACTATTACCCTCTTAGCGCTCCGAATCTCCACTTGCATTTTCTACAAAAAAGTGTTTCATAACTGCTCAATCAAAAATATGTTTTATCTCTGTTAACTGAATTTACAGATCAGAAATAAGTTTCACAGAATGCATCTGTGTAGTTTTTATTTGAAGATATTCTTTTTCCCAATGTAGGCCTCTTAGCGCTTAGCATGTCCAATTGCAGTTTCTACAGAGAGAGTGTTTCAGAACGGCTCAATCAAAAGTAAGGTTCAACTCTGTTAGTTGAATGCACAGAACAGAAAGAATTTTCACAGAATGCTACTGTGTAGTTTATATTTGAATATATTCCTTTTTCCACTATTACCCTCTTAGCGCTCCGAATGTCCACTTGCATTTTCTACAGAAAGAGTGTTCAGAACTGCGCAATCAAAAGTATGGTTTAACTCTGTTAGCTTAATGAACATATCAGAAATAAGTTTCACACAATGCTTCTGTGTAGTTTTTATTTGAAGATATTATTTTTCCCAATAGAGGCCTCTTAGCGCTCAGAATGTCCAATTGCAGTTTCTACAGAAAGAGTGTTTCAGAAAGGCTCAATCAAAAGTAAGGATCAACTCTGTTAGTTGAATGCACAGAACAGAAAGCAGTTTCATACAATGCTTCTGTGTAGTTTATATTTGAACATATTCTTTTTTCCACTATTACCCACTTAGCGCTACGAATGTCCAGTTGCATTTTCAACAGACAGAGTGTTTCAAAACTGCTCAATCAAAAGTATGGTTTAACTCTGTTAGCTGAATGCTCAGATCAGAAAGAAGTTTCACAGAATGCTTCTGTGTAGTTTATATTTGAATATATTACTTTTTCCACTACTACTCTCTTAGCGCTCCAAATGTCAAGTTGCATTTTCTACAGAAAGAGTGTTCAGATCTGCTCAATCAAAAGTATGGTTTAACTCTGTTAGCTGAATGCACAGATCAGAAAGAAGTTTCACAGAATGATTCTGTGTTGTTTATATTTGGAGACATTCCTTTTTCCACTGTTACCCTCTTAGCGCTCCGAATCTCCACTTGCATTTTCTACAGAAAGAATGTTTCAGAACGGCTCAATCAAAACTAAGGTTCAACTCTTTTAGTTGAACAAACAGAACAAAAAGAAGTTTCACACAATTCTTCTGTGTAGTTTTTATTTGTAGACATTCTTTTTCCCAATATATGCCTCTTAGCGCTCCGAATGTCCAATTTTACTTTCTACAGAAAGAGTGTTTCAGAACGGCTCAATCAAAACTAAGGTTCAAATCTTTTAGTTGAACAAACAGAACAGAAAGAAGTTTCACACAATTCTTCTGTGTAGTTTTTATTTGTAGACATTCTTTTTCCCAATATAGGCCTCCAAGCGCTCAGAATGTCCAATTGCAGTTTCTACAGAAAGAGTGTTTAAGAACGGCTCAATCAAAAGTAAGGTTCAACTCTGTTAGTTGAATGCACAGAACAGAAAGAAGTTTCATACAATGCTTCTGTGTAGTTTATATTTGAACATATTCTTTTTTCCACTATTACCCACTTAGCGCTACGAATGTCCAGTTGCATTTTCTACAGACAGAGTGTTTCAAAACTGCTCAATCCAAAGTATGGTTTAACTCTGTTAGCTGAATGCTCAGATCAGAAAGAAGTTTCACAGAATGCTTCTGTGTAGTTTATATTTGAATATATTCCTTTTTCCACTACTACTCTCTTAGCGCTCCAAATGTCCAGTTGCATTTTCTACAGAAAGAGTGTTCAGATCTGCTCAATCAAAAGTATGGTTTAACTCTGTTAGCTGAATGCACAGATCAGAAAGAAGTTTCACCGAATGATTCTGTGTAGTTTATATTTGAAGACATCCTTTTTCCACTATTACCCTCTTAGCGCTCCGAAACTCCACTTGCATTTTCTACAAAAAGAGTGTTTCATAACTGCTCAATCAAAAATATGTCTTATCTCTGTTAACTGAATTTACAGATCAGAAATAAGTTTCACAGAATGCATCTGTGTAGTTTTTATTTGAAGGTATTCTTTTTCCCAATGTAGGCCTCTTAGCGCTTAGCATGTCCAATTGCAGTTTCTACAGAAAGAGTGTTTCAGAACGGCTCAATCAAAAGTAAGGTTCAACTCTGTTAGTTGAATGCACAGAACAGAAAGAATTTTCACAGAATGCTACTGTGTAGTTTATATTTGAATATATTCCTTTTTCCACTATTAACCACTTAGCGCTCCGAATGTCCACTTGCATTTTCTACAGAAAGAGTGTTCAGAACTCCGCAATCAAAAGTATGGTTTAACTCTGTTAGCTTAATGAACATATCAGAAATAAGTTTCACACAATGCTTCTGTGTAGTTTTTATTTGAAGATATTATTTTTCCCAATAGAGGCCTCTTAGCGCTCAGAATGTCCAATTGCAGTTTCTACAGAAAGAGTGTTTCAGAAAGGCTCAATCAAAAGTAAGGTTCAACTCTGTTAGTTGAATGCACAGAACAGAAAGAAGTTTCATACAATGCTTCTGTGTAGTTTATATTTGAACATATTCTTTTTTCCACTATTACCCACTTAGCGCTACGAATGTCCAGTTGCATTTTCTACAGACAGAGTGTTTCAAAACTGCTCAATCAAAAGTATGGTTTAACTCTGTTAGCTGAATGCTCAGATCAGAAAGAAGTTTCACAGAATGCTTCTGTGTAGTTTATATTTGAATATATTCCTTTTTCCACTACTACTCTCTTAGCGCTCCAAATGTCCAGTTGCATTTTCTACAGAAAGAGTGTTCAGATCTGCTCAATCAAAAGTATGGTTTAATTCTGTTAGCTGAATGCACAGATCAGAAAGAAGTTTCACAGAATGATTCTGTGTAGTTTATATTTGGAGACATTCCTTTTTCCACTATTACCCTCTTAGCGCTCCGAATCTCCCCTTGCATTTTCTACAGAAAGAGTGTTTCAGAACGGCTCAATCAAAACTAAGGTTCAAATCTTTTAGTTGAACAAACAGAACAGAAAGAAGTTTCACACAATTCTTCTGTGTAGTTTTTATTTGTAGACATTCTTTTTCCCAATATAGGCCTCCAAGCGCTCAGAATGTCCAATTGCAGTTTCTACAGAAAGAGTGTTTAAGAACGGCTCAATCAAAAGTAAGGTTCAACTCTGTTAGTTGAATGCACAGAACAGAAAGAAGTTTCATACAATGCTTCTGTGTAGTTTATATTTGAACATATTCTTTTTTCCACTATTACCCACTTAGCGCTACGAATGTCCAGTTGCATTTTCTACAGACAGAGTGTTTCAAAACTGCTCAATCCAAAGTATGGTTTAACTCTGTTAGCTGAATGCTCAGATCAGAAAGAAGTTTCACAGAATGCTTCTGTGTAGTTTATATTTGAATATATTCCTTTTTCCACTACTAAGCTCTTAGCGCTCCAAATGTCCAGTTGCATTTTCTACAGAAAGAGTGTTCAGATCTGCTCAATCAAAAGTATGGTTTAACTCTGTTAGCTGAATGCACAGATCAGAAAGAAGTTTCACCGAATGATTCTGTGTAGTTTATATTTGAAGACATCCTTTTTCCACTATTACCCTCTTAGCGCTCCGAATCTCCACTTGCATTTTCTACAAAAAGAGTGTTTCATAACTGCTCAATCAAAAATATGTCTTATCTCTGTTAACTGAATTTACAGATCAGAAATAAGTTTCACAGAATGCATCTGTGTAGTTTTTATTTGAAGGTATTCTTTTTCCCAATGTAGGCCTCTTAGCGCTTAGCATGTCCAATTGCAGTTTCTACAGAAAGAGTGTTTCAGAACGGCTCAATCAAAAGTAAGGTTCAACTCTGTTAGTTGAATGCACAGAACAGAAAGAATTTTCACAGAATGCTACTGTGTAGTTTATATTTGAATATATTCCTTTTTCCACTATTACCCACTTAGCGCTCCGAATGTCCACTTGCATTTTCTACAGAAAGAGTGTTCAGAACTGCGCAATCAAAAGTATGGTTTAACTCTGTTAGCTTAATGAACATATCAGAAATAAGTTTCACACAATGCTTCTGTGTAGTTTTTATTTGAAGATATTATTTTTCCCAATAGAGGCCTCTTAGCGGTCAGAATGTCCAATTGCAGTTTCTACAGAAAGAGTGTTTCAGAAAGGCTCAATCAAAAGTAAGGTTCAACTCTGTTAGTTGAATGCACAGAAAAGAAAGAAGTTTCATACAATGCTTCTGTGTAGTTTATATTTGAACATATTCTTTTTTCCACTATTACCCACTTAGCGCTAGGAATGTCCAGTTGCATTTTCTACAGACAGAGTGTTTCAAAACTGCTCAATCAAAAGTATGGTTTAATTCTGTTAGCTGAATGCTCAGATCAGAAAGAAGTTTCACAGAATGCTTCTGTGTAGTTTTTATTTGAAGATTTTATTTTTCCCAATAGAGGCCTCTTAGCGCTCAGAATGTCCAATTGCAGTTTCTACAGAAAGAGTGTTTCAGAAAGGCTCAATCAAACTAAGGTTCAACTCTGTTAGCTGAATGCTCAGATCAGAAAGAAGTTTCACCGAATGATTCTGTGTAGTTTATATTTGGGGACATTCCTTTTTCCACTATTACCCTCTTAGCGCTCTGAATCTCCACTTGCATTTTCTACAGAAAGAGTGTTCAGATCTGCTCAATCAAAACTATGGTTTAACTCTGTTAGCTGAATGCACAGATCAGAAAGAAGTTTCACCGAATGATTCTGGGTAGTTAATATTTGAAGACATTCCTTTATCCACTATTACCCTCTTAGCGCTCCGAATCTCCACTTGCATTTTCTACAAAAAGAGTGTTTCATAACTGCTCAATCAAAAATATGTTTTATCTCTGTTAAATGAATTTACAGATCAGAAATAAGTTCCACAGAATGCATCTGTGTAGTTTTTATTTGAAGATATTCTTTTACCCAATGTAGGCCTCTTAGCGCTTAGCATGTCCAATTGCAGTTTCTACAGAAAGAGTGTTTCAGAACGGCTCAATCAAAAGTAAGGTTCAACTCTGTTAGTTGAATGCACAGAACAGAAAGAATTTTCACAGAATGCTACTGTGTAGTTTATATTTGAATATATTCCTTTTTCCACTCTTACCCTCTTAGCGCTCCGAATGTCCACTTGCATTTTCTACAGAAAGAGTGTTCAGAACTGCGCAATCAAAAGTATGGTTTAACTCTGTTAGCTTAATGAACGTATCAGAAATAAGTTTCAGACAATGCTTCTGTGTAGTTTTTATTTGAAGATATTATTTTTCCCAATAGAGTCCTCTTAGCGCTCAGAATGTCCAATTGCAGTTTCTACAGAAAGAGTGTTTCAGAAAGGCTCAATCAAAAGTAAGGTTCAACTCTGTTAGTTGAATGCACAGAACAGAAAGAAGTTTCATACGATGCTTCTGCGTAGTTTATATTTGAACATATTCTTTTTTCCACTATTACCCACTTAGCGCTACGAATGTCCAGTTGCATTTCCTACAGACAGAGTGTTTCAAAACTGCTCAATCAAAAGTATGGTTTAACTCTGTTAGCTGAATGCTCAGATCAGAAAGAAGTTTCACAGAATGCTTCTGTGTAGTTTATATTTGAATATATTCCTTTTTCCACTACTACTCTCTTAGCGCTCCAAATGTCCAGTTGCATTTTCTACAGAAAGAGTGTTCAGATCTGCTCAATCAAAAGTATGGTTTAACTCTGTTAGCTGAATGCACAGATCAGAAAGAAGTTTCACAGAATGATTCTGTGTAGTTCATATTTGGAGACATTCCTTTTTCCACTATTACCCCCTTAGCGCTCCGAATCTCCACGTGCATTTTCTACAGAAAGAGTGTTTCAGAACGGCTCAATCAAAACTAAGGTTCAACTCTTTTAGTTGAACAAACAGAACAGAAAGAAGTTTCACACAATTCTTCTGTGTAGTTTTTATTTGTAGACATTCTTTTTCCCAATATAGTTCTCTTAGCGCTCAGAATGTCCAATTGCAGTTTCTACAGAAAGAGTGTTTCAGAACGGCTCAATCAAAAGTAAGGTTCAACTCTGTTAGTTGAATGCACAGAACAGAAAGAAGTTTCATACAATGCATCTGTGTAGTTTATATTTGAACATATTCTTTTTTCCACTATTACCCACTTAGCGCTACGAATGTCCAGTTGCATTTTCTACAGACAGAGTGTTTCAAAACTGCTCAATCAAAAGTATGGTTTAACTCTGTTAGCTGAATGCTCAGATCAGAAAGAAGTTTCACAGAATGCTTCTGTGTAGTTTATATTTGAATATATTCCTTTTTCCACTACTACGCTCTTAGCGCTCCAAATGTCCAGTTGCATTTTCAACAGAAAGAGTGTTCAGATCTGCTCAATCAAAAGTATGGTTTAACTCTGTTAGCTGAATGCACAGATCAGAAAGAAGTTTCACCGAATGATTCTGTGTAGTTTATATTTGAAGACATTCCTTTTTCCACTATTACCCTCTTAGCGCTCCGAATCTCCACTTGCATTTTCTACAAAGAGAGTGTTTCATAAATGCTCAATCAAAAATATGTTTTATCTCTGTTAACTGAATTTACAGATCAGAAATAAGTTTCACAGAATGCATCTGTGTAGTTTTTATTTGAAGATATTCTTTTTCCCAATGTAGGCCTCTTAGCGCTTAGCATGTCGAATTGCAGTTTCTACAGAAGGAGTGTTTCAGAACGGCTCAATCAAAAGTAAGGTTCAACTCTGTTAGTTGAATGCACAGAACAGAAAGAATTTTCACAGAATGCTACTGTGTAGTTTATATTTGAATATATTCCTTTTTCCACTATTACCCTCTTAGCGCTCCGAATGTCCACTTCCATTTTCTACAGAAAGAGTGTTCAGAACTGCGCAATCAAAAGTATGGTTTAACTCTGTTAGCTTAATGAACATATCAGAAATAAGTTTCACACAATGCTTCTGTGTAGTTTTTATTTGAAGATATTATTTTTCCCAATATAGGCCTCTTAGCGCTCAGAATGTCCAATTGCAGTTTCTTCAGAAAGAGTGTTTCAGAAAGGCTCAATCAAAAGTAAGGTTCAAATCTGTTTGTTGAATGCACAGAACAGAAAGAAGTTTCATACAATGCTTCTGTGTAGTTTATATTTGAACATATTCTTTTTTCCACTATTACCCACTTAGCGCTACGAATGTCCAGTTGCATTTTCTACAGACAGAGTGTTTAAAAACTGCGCGATCAAAAGTATGGTTTAACTCTGTTAGCTGAATGCTAAGATCAGAAAGAAATTTCACAGAATGCTTCTGTGTAGTTTATATTTGAATATATTCCTTTTTCCACTACTACTCTCTTAGCGCTCCAAATGTCCAGTTGCATTTTCTACAGAAAGACTGTTCAGATCTGCTCAATCAAAAGTATGGTTTAACTCTGTTAGCTGAATGCACAGATCAGAAAGAAGTTTCACAGAATGATTCTGTGTAGTTTATATTTGGAGACATTCCTTTTTCCACTATTACCCTCTTAGCGCTCCGAATCTCCACTTGCATTTTCTACAGAAAGAGTGTTTCAGAACGGCTCAATGAAAACAAAGGTTCAACTCTTTTAGTTGAACAAACAGAACAGAAAGAAGTTTCACACAATTCTTCTGTGTAGTTTTTATTTGTAGACATTCTTTTTCCCAATATAGGCCTCTTAGCGCTCAGAATGTCCAATTGCAGTTTCTACAGAAAGAGTGTTTCAGAACGGCTCAATCAAAAGTAAGGTTCAACTCTGTTAGTTGAATGCACAGAACAGAAAGGATTTTCACAGAATGCTACTGTGTAGTTTATATTTGAATATATTCCTTTTTCCACTATTACCCTCTTAGCGCTCCGAATGTCCACTTGCATTTTCTACAGAAAGAGTGTTCAGAACTGCGCAATGAAAAGTATGGTTTAACTCTGTTAGCTTAATGAACATATCAGAAATAAGTTTCACACAATGCTTCTGTGTAGTTTTTATTTGAAGATATTATTTTTCCCAATAGAGGCCTCTTAGCGCTCAGAATGTCCAATTGCAGTTTCTACAGAAAGAGTGTTTCAGAAAGGCTCAATCAAAAGTAAGGTTCAACTCTGTTAGTTGAATGCACAAAACAGAACGAAGTTTCATACGATGCTTCTGTGTAGTTTATATTTGAACAAATTCTTTTTTCCACTATTACCCACTTAGCGCTACGAATGTCCAGTTTCATTTTCTACAGACAGAGTGTTTCAAAACTGCTCAATCAAAAGTATGGTTTAACTCTGTTAGCTGAATGCACAGATCAGAAAGAAGTTTCACAGAATGATTCTGCGTAGTTCATATTTGGAGACATTCCTTTTTCCACTATTACCCCCTTAGCGCTCCGAATCTCCACTTGCATTTTCTACAGAAAGAGTGTTTCAGAACGGCTCAATCAAAACTAAGGTTCAACTCTTTTAGTTGAACAAACAGAACAGAAAGAAGTTTCACACAATTCTTCTGTGTAGTTTTTATTTGTAGACATTCTTTTTCCCAATATAGGCCTCTTAGCGCTCAGAATGTCCAATTGCAGTTTCTACAGAAAGAGTGTTTCAGAACGGCTCAATCAAAAGTAAGGTTCAACTCTGTTAGTTGAATGCACAGAACAGAAAGAAGTTTCATACAATGCTTCTGTGTAGTTTATATTTGAACATATTCTTTTTTCCACTATTACCCACTTAGCGCTACGAATGTCCAGTTGCATTTTCTACAGACAGAGTGTTTCAAAACTGCTCAATCAAAAGTATGGTTTAACTCTGTTAGCTGAATGCTCAGATCAGAAAGAAGTTTCACAGAATGCTTCTGTGTAGTTTATATTTGAATATATTCCTTTTTCCACTACTACGCTCTTAGCGCTCCAAATGTCCAGTTGCATTTTCAACAGAAAGAGTGTTCAGATCTGCTCAATCAAAAGTATGGTTTAACTCTGTTAGCTGAATGCACAGTTCAGAAAGAAGTTTCACCGAATGATTCTGTGTAGTTTATATTTGAAGACATTCCTTTTTCCACTATTACCCTCTTAGCGCTCCGAATCTCCACTTGCATTTTCTACAAAAAGAGTGTTTCATAACTGCTCAATCAAAAATATGATTTATCTCTGTTAACTGAATTTACAGATCAGAAATAAGTTTCACAGAATGCATCCGTGTAGTTTTCATTTGAAGATATTCTTTTTCCCAATGTAGGCCTCTTAGCGCTTAGCATGTCCAATTGCAGTTTCTACAGAAAGAGTGTTTCAGAACGGCTCAATCAAAAGTAAGGTTCAACTCTGTTAGTTGAATGCACAGAACAGAAAGAATTTTCACAGAATGCTACTGTGTAGTTTATATTTGAATATATTCCTTTTTCCACTATTACCCTCTTAGCGCTCCGAATGTCCACTTGCATTTTCTACAGAAAGAGTGTTCAGAACTGCGCAATCAAAAGTATGGTTTAACTCTGTTAGCTTAATGAACATATCAGAAATAAGTTTCAGACAATGCTTCTGTGTAGTTTTTATTTGAAGATATTATTTTTCCCAATAGAGTCCTCTTAGCGCTCAGAATGTCCAATTGCAGTTTCTACAGAAAGAGTGTTTCAGAAAGGCTCAATCAAAAGTAAGGTTCAACTCTGTTAGTTGAATGCACAGAACAGAAAGAAGTTTCATACGATGCTTCTGCGTAGTTTATATTTGAACATATTCTTTTTTCCACTATTACCCACTTAGCGCTACGAATGTCCAGTTGCATTTCCTACAGACAGAGTGTTTCAAAACTGCTCAATCAAAAGTATGGTTTAACTCTGTTAGCTGAATGCTCAGATCAGAAAGAAGTTTCACAGAATGCTTCTGTGTAGTTTATATTTGAATATATTCCTTTTTCCACTACTACTCTCTTAGCGCTCAAAATGTCCAGTTGCATTTTCTACAGAAAGAGTGTTCAGATCTGCTCAATCAAAAGTATGGTTTAACTCTGTTAGCTGAATACACAGATCAGAAAGTAGTTTCACAGAATGATTCTGTGTAGTTCATATTTGGAGACATTCCTTTTTCCACTATTACCCCCTTAGCGCTCCGAATCTCCACGTGCATTTTCTACAGAAAGAGTGTTTCAGAACGGCTCAATCAAAACTAAGGTTCAACTCTTTTAGTTGAACAAACAGAACAGAAAGAAGTTTCACACAATTCTTCTGTGTAGTTTTTATTTGTAGACATTCTTTTTCCCAATATAGTTCTCTTAGCGCTCAGAATGTCCAATTGCAGTTTCTACAGAAAGAGTGTTTCAGAACGGCTCAATCAAAAGTAAGGTTCAACTCTGTTAGTTGAATGCACAGAACAGAAAGAAGTTTCATACAATGCATCTGTGTAGTTTATATTTGAACTTATTCATTTTTCCACTATTACCCACTTAGCGCTGCGAATGTCCAGTTGCATTTTCTACAGACAGAGTGTTTCAAAACTGCTCAATCAAAAGCATGGTTTAACTCTGTTAGCTGAATGCTCAGATCAGAAAGAAGTTTCACAGAATGCTTCTGTGTAGTTTATATTTGAATATATTCCTTTTTCCACTACTACGCTCTTAGCGCTCCAAATGTCCAGTTGCATTTTCAACAGAAAGAGTGTTCAGATCTGCTCAATCAAAAGTATGGTTTAACTCTGTTAGCTGAATGCACAGATCAGAAAGAAGTTTCACCGAATGATTCTGTGTAGTTTATATTTGAAGACATTCCTTTTTCCACTATTACCCTCTTAGCGCTCCGAATCTCCACTTGCATTTTCTACAAAAAGAGTGTTTCATAAATGCTCAATCAAAAATATGTTTTATCTCTGTTAACTGAATTTACAGATCAGAAATAAGTTTCACAGAATGCATCTGTGTAGTTTTTATTTGAAGATATTCTTTTTCCCAATGTAGGCCTCTTAGCGCTTATCATGTCGAATTGCAGTTTCTACAGAAGGAGTGTTTCAGAACGGCTCAATCAAAAGTAAGGTTCAACTCTGTTAGTTGAATGCACAGAACAGAAAGAATTTTCACAGAATGCTACTGTGTAGTTTATATTTGAATATATTCCTTTTTCCACTATTACCCTCTTAGCGCTCCGAATGTCCACTTGCATTTTCTACAGAAAGAGTGTTCAGAACTGCGCAATCAAAAGTATGGTTTAACTCTGTTAGCTTAATGAACATATCAGAAATAAGTTTCACACAATGCTTCTGTGTAGTTTTTATTTGAAGATATTATTTTTCCCAATATAGGCCTCTTAGCGCTCAGAATGTCCAATTGCAGTTTCTTCAGAAAGAGTGTTTCAGAAAGGCTCAATCAAAAGTAAGGTTCAAATCTGTTTGTTGAATGCACAGAACAGAAAGAAGTTTCATACAATGCTTCTGTGTAGTTTATATTTGAACATATTCTTTTTTCCACTATTACCCACTTAGCGCTACGAATGTCCAGTTGCATTTTCTACAGACAGAGTGTTTAAAAACTGCGCGATCAAAAGTATGGTTTAACTCTGTTAGCTGAATGCTAAGATCAGAAAGAAGTTTCACAGAATGCTTCTGTGTAGTTTATATTTGAATATATTCCTTTTTCCACTACTACTCTCTTAGCGCTCCAAATGTCCAGTTGCATTTTCTACAGAAAGACTGTTCAGATCTGCTCAATCAAAAGTATGGTTTAACTCTGTTAGCTGAATGCACAGATCAGAAAGAAGTTTCACAGAATGATTCTGTGTAGTTTATATTTGGAGACATTCCTTTTTCCACTATTACCCTCTTAGCGCTCCGAATCTCCACTTGCATTTTCTATAGAAAGAGTGTTTCAGAACGGCTCAATGAAAACAAAGGTTCAACTCTTTTAGTTGAACAAACAGAACAGAAAGAAGTTTCACACAATTCTTCTGTGTAGTTTTTATTTGTAGACATTCTTTTTCCCAATATAGGCCTCTTAGCGCTCAGAATGTCCAATTGCAGTTTCTACAGAAAGAGTGTTTCAGAACGGCTCAATCAAAAGTAAGGTTCAACTCTGTTAGTTGAATGCACAGAACAGAAAGAATTTTCACAGAATGCTACTGTGTAGTTTATATTTGAATATATTCCTTTTTCCACTATTACCCTCTTAGCGCTCCGAATGTCCACTTGCATTTTCTACAGAAAGAGTGTTCAGAACTGCGCAATCAAAAGTATGGTTTAACTCTGTTAGCTTAATGAACATATCAGAAATAAGTTTCACACAATGCTTCTGTGTAGTTTTTATTTGAAGATATTATTTTTCCCAATAGAGGCCTCTTAGCGCTCAGAATGTCCAATTGCAGTTTCTACAGAAAGAGTGTTTCAGAAAGGCTCAATCAAAAGTAAGGTTCAACTCTGTTAGTTGAATGCACAAAACAGAACGAAGTTTCATACGATGCTTCTGTGTAGTTTATATTTGAACAAATTCTTTTTTCCACTATTACCCACTTAGCGCTACGAATGTCCAGTTTCATTTTCTACAGACAGAGTGTTTCAAAACTGCTCAATCAAAAGTATGGTTTAACTCTGTTAGCTGAATGCTCAGATCAGAAAGAAGTTTCACAGAATGCTTCTGTGTAGTTTATATTTGAATATATTCCTTTTTCCACTACTACTCTCTTAGCGCTCCAAATGTCCAGTTGCATTTTCTACAGAAAGCGTGTTCAGATCTGCTTAATCAAAAGTATGGTTTAACTCTGTTAGCTGAATGCACAGATCAGAAAGAAGTTTCACAGAATGATTCTGTGTAGTTTATATTTGGAGACATTCCTTTTTCCACTATTACCCCCTTAGCGCTCCGAATCTCCACTTGCATTTTCTACAGAAAGACTGTTACAGAACGGCTCAATCAAAACTAAGTTTCAACACTTTTAGTTGAACAAACAGAACAGAAAGAAGTTTCACACAATTCTTCTGTGTAGTTTTTATTTGTAGACATTCTTTTTCCGAATATAGGCCTCTTAGCGCTCAGAATGTCCAATTGCAGTTTCTACAGAAAGAGTGTTTCAGAACGGCTCAATCAAAAGTAAGGTTCAACTCTGTTAGTTGAATGCAGAGAACCGAAAGAAGTTTCATACAATGCTTCTGTGTAGTTTATATTTGAACATATTCTTTTTTCCACTATTACCCACTTAGCGCTACGAATGTCCAGTTGCATTTTCTACAGACAGAGTGTTTCAAAACTGCTCAATCAAAAGTATGGTTTAACTCTGTTAGCTGAATGCTCAGATCAGAAAGAAGTTTCACAGAATGCTTCTGTGTAGTTTATATTTGAATATATTCCTTTTTCCACTACTACGCTCTTAGCGCTCCAAATGTCCAGTTGCATTTTCTACAGAAAGAGTGTTCAGATCTGCTCAATCAAAAGTATGGTTTAACTCTGTTAGCTGAATGCACAGATCAGAAAGAAGTTTCACCGAATGATTCTGTGTAGTTTATATTTGAAGACATTCCTTTCTCCACTATTACCCTCTTAGCGCTCCGAATCTCCACTTGCATTTTCTACAAAAAGAGTGTTTCATAACTGCTCAATCAAAAATATGTTTTATCTCTGTTAACTGAATTTACAGATCAGAAATAAGTTTCACAGAATGCATCTGTGTAGTTTTTATTTGAAGATATTCTTTTTCCCAATGTAGGCCTCTTAGCGCTTAGCATGTCCAATTGCAGTTTCTACAGAAGGAGTGTTTCAGAACGGCTCAATCAAAAGTAAGGTTCAACTCTGATAGTTGAATGCACAGAACAGAAAGTATTTTCACAGAATGCTACTGTGTAGTTTATATTTGAATATATTACTTTTTCCACTATTACCCTCTTAGCGCTCCGAATGTCCACTTGCATTTTCTACAGAAAGAGTGTTCAGAACTGCGCAATCAAAAGTATGGTTTAACTCTGTTAGCTTAATGCACAGATCAGAAAGAAGTTTCACAGAATGATTCTGTGTAGTTTATATTTGGAGACATTCCTTTTTCCACTATTACCCTCTTAGCGCTCCGAATCTCCACTTGCATTTTCTACAGAAAGTGTGTTTAAGAACGGCTCATTCAAAACTAAGGTTCAACTCTTTTAGTTGAACAAACAGAACAGAAAGAAGTTTCACACAATTCTTCTGTGTAATTTTTATTTGTAGACATTCTTTTTCCCAATATAGGCCTCTTAGCGCTCAGAATGTCCTATTGCAGTTTCCTGAGAAAGAGTGTTTCAGAACGGCTCAATCAAAAGTAAGGTTCAACTCTGTTAGTTGAATGCGCAGAACAGAAAGAAGTTTCATACAATGCTTCTGTGTGGTTTATATTTGAACATATTCTTTTTTCCACTATTACCCACTTAGCGCTACGAATGTCCAGTTGCATTTTCTACAGACAGAGTGTTTCAAAACTGCTCAATCAAAAGTATGGTTTAACACTGTTAGCTGAATGCTCAGATCAGAAAGAAGTTTCACAGAATGCTTCTGTGTAGTGTATATTTGAATATATTCCTTTTTCCACTACTACTCTCTTAGCGCTCCAAATGTCCAGTTGCATTTTCTACAGAAAGAGTGTTCAGATCTGCTCAATCAAAAGTATGGTTTAACGCTGTTAGCTGAATGCACAGATCAGAAAGAAGTTTCAAAGAATGATTCTGTGTAGTTTATATTTGGAGACATTCCTTTTTCCACTGTTACCTCTTAGCGCTCCGAATCTCCACTTGCATTTTCTACAGAAAGAGTGTTTCAGAACGGCTCAATCAAAACTAAGGTTCAACTCTTTCAGTTGAACAAGCAGAACAGAAAGAAGTTTCACACAATTCTTCTGTGTAGTTTTTATTTGTAGACATTCTTTTTCCCAATATAGTCCTCCTAGCGCTCAGAATGTCCAATTGCAGTTTCCACAGAAAGAGTGTTTCAGAACGGCTCAATCAAAAGTAAGGTTCAACTCTGTTAGTTGAATGCACAGAACAGAGAGAAGTTTCATACAATGCTTCTGTGTAGTTTATATTTGAACATATTCTTTTTTCCACCATTACCCACTTAGCGCTACGAATGTCCAGTTGCATTTTCTACAGACAGAGTGTTTCAAAACTGCTCAATCAAAAGTATATTTTAACTCTGTTAGCTGAATGCTCAGATCAGAAAGAAGTTTCACAGAATGCTTCTGTGTAGTTTATATTTGAATATATTCCTTTTTCCACTACTACGCTCTTAGCGCTCCAAATGTCCAATTGCATTTTCTACAGAAAGAGTGTTCAGATCTGCTCAATCAAAAGTATGGTTTAACTCTGTTAGCTGAATGCACAGATCAGAAAGAAGTTTCACCGAATGATTCTGTGTAGTTTATATTTGAAGACATTCCTTTTTCCACTATTACCCTCTTAGCGCTCCGAATCTCCACTTGCATTTTCTACAAAAAGAGTGTTTCATAACTGCTCAATCAAAAATGTGTTTTATCTCTGTTAACTTAATTTACAGATCAGAAATAAGTTTCACAGAATGCATCTGTGTAGTTTTTATTTGAAGATATTCTTTTTCCCAATGTAGGCCTCTTAGCGCTTAGCATGTCCAATTGCAGTTTCTACAGAAAGAGTGTTTCAGAACGGCTCAAACGAAAGTAAGGTTCAACTCTGTTAGGTGAATGCACAGAACAGAAAGAATTTTCACAGAATGCTACTGTGTAGTTTATATTTGAATATATTCCTTTTTCCACTATTACCCTCTTAGCGCTCCGAATGTCCACTTGCATTTTCTACAGAAAGAGTGTTCAGAACTGCGCAATCAAAAGTATGGTTTAACTCTGTTAGCTTAATGAATATATCAGAAATAAGTTTCACACAATGCTTCTGTGTAGTTTTTATTTGAAGATATTATTTTTCCCAATAGAGGCCTCTTAGCGCTCAGAATGTCCAATTGCAGTTTCTACAGAAAGAGTGTTTCAGAAAGGCTCAATCAAAAGTAAGGTTCAACTCTGTTAGTTGAATGCACAGAAAAGAAAGAAGTTTCATACAATGCTTCTGTGTAGTTTATATTTGAACATATTCTTTTTTCCACTATTACCCACTTAGCGCTACGAATGTCCAGTTGCATTTTCTACAGACAGAGTGTTTCAAAACTGCTCAATCAAAAGTATGGTTTAACTCTGTTAGCTGAATGCTCAGATCAGAAAGAAGTTTCACAGAATGCTTCTGTGTAGTTTATATTTGAATATATTACTTTTTCCACTACTACCCTCTTAGCGCTCCAAATTTCCAGTTGCATTTTCTACAGAAAGAGTGCTCAGATCTGCTCAATCAAAAGTATGGTTTAACTCTGTTAGCTGAATGCACAGATCAGAAAGAAGTTTCACAGAATGATTCTGTGTAGTTTATATTTGGAGACATTCCTTTTTCCACTATTACCCTCTTAGCGCTCCGAATCTCCACTTGCATTTTCTACAGAAAGAGTGTTTCAGAACGGCTCAATCAAAACTAAGGTTCAACACTTTTAGTTGAACAAACAGAACAGGAAGTAGTTTCAAACAATTCTTCTGTGTAGTTTTTATTTGTAGACATTCTTTTTCCCAATATAGGCCTCCTAGCGCTCAGAATGTCCAATTGCAGTTTCCACAGAAAGAGTGTTTCAGAACGGCTCAATCAAAAGTAAGGTTCAACTCTGTTAGTTGAATGCACAGAACAGAAAGAAGTTTCATACAATGCTTCTGTGTAGTTTATATTTGAACATATTCTTTTTTCCACTATTACCCACTTAGCGCTACGAATGTCCAGTTGCATTTTCTACAGACAGAGTGTTTCAAAACTGCTCAATCAAAAGTATGGTTTAACTCTGTTAGCTGAATGCTCAGATCAGAAAGAAGTTTCACAGAATGCTTCTGTGTAGTTTATATTTGAATATATTCCTTTTTCCACTATTACGCTCTTAGCGCTCCAAATGTCCAGTTGCATTTTCTACAGAAAGAGTGTTCAGATCTGCTCAATCAAAAGTATGGTTTAACTCTGTTAGCTGAATGCACAGATCAGAAAGAAGTTTCACCGAATGATTCTGTGTAGTTTATATTTGAAGACATTCCTTTTTCCACTATTACCCTCTTAGCGCTCCGAATCTCCACTTGCATTTTCTACAAAAAAGTGTTTCATAACTGCTCAATCAAAAATATGTTTTATCTCTGTTAACTGAATTTACAGATCAGAAATAAGTTTCACAGAATGCATCTGTGTAGTTTTTATTTGAAGATATTCTTTTTCCCAATGTAGGCCTCTTAGCGCTTAGCATGTCCAATTGCAGTTTCTACAGAGAGAGTGTTTCAGAACGGCTCAATCAAAAGTAAGGTTCAACTCTGTTAGTTGAATGCACAGAACAGAAAGAATTTTCACAGAATGCTACTGTGTAGTTTATATTTGAATATATTCCTTTTTCCACTATTACCCTCTTAGCGCTCCGAATGTCCACTTGCATTTTCTACAGAAAGAGTGTTCAGAACTGCGCAATCAAAAGTATGGTTTAACTCTGTTAGCTTAATGAACATATCAGAAATAAGTTTCACACAATGCTTCTGTGTAGTTTTTATTTGAAGATATTATTTTTCCCAATAGAGGCCTCTTAGCGCTCAGAATGTCCAATTGCAGTTTCTACAGAAAGAGTGTTTCAGAAAGGCTCAATCAAAAGTAAGGATCAACTCTGTTAGTTGAATGCACAGAACAGAAAGCAGTTTCATACAATGCTTCTGTGTAGTTTATATTTGAACATATTCTTTTTTCCACTATTACCCACTTAGCGCTACGAATGTCCAGTTGCATTTTCTACAGACAGAGTGTTTCAAAACTGCTCAATCAAAAGTATGGTTTAACTCTGTTAGCTGAATGCTCAGATCAGAAAGAAGTTTCACAGAATGCTTCTGTGTAGTTTATATTTGAATATATTACTTTTTCCACTACTACTCTCTTAGCGCTCCAAATGTCAAGTTGCATTTTCTACAGAAAGAGTGTTCAGATCTGCTCAATCAAAAGTATGGTTTAACTCTGTTAGCTGAATGCACAGATCAGAAAGAAGTTTCACAGAATGATTCTGTGTTGTTTATATTTGGAGACATTCCTTTTTCCACTGTTACCCTCTTAGCGCTCCGAATCTCCACTTGCATTTTCTACAGAAAGAATGTTTCAGAACGGCTCAATCAAAACTAAGGTTCAACTCTTTTAGTTGAACAAACAGAACAAAAAGAAGTTTCACACAATTCTTCTGTGTAGTTTTTATTTGTAGACATTCTTTTTCCCAATATATGCCTCTTAGCGCTCCGAATGTCCAATTTTACTTTCTACAGAAAGAGTGTTTCAGAACGGCTCAATCAAAACTAAGGTTCAAATCTTTTAGTTGAACAAACAGAACAGAAAGAAGTTTCACACAATTCTTCTGTGTAGTTTTTATTTGTAGACATTCTTTTTCCCAATATAGGCCTCCAAGCGCTCAGAATGTCCAATTGCAGTTTCTACAGAAAGAGTGTTTAAGAACGGCTCAATCAAAAGTAAGGTTCAACTCTGTTAGTTGAATGCACAGAACAGAAAGAAGTTTCATACAATGCTTCTGTGTAGTTTATATTTGAACATATTCTTTTTTCCACTATTACCCACTTAGCGCTACGAATGTCCAGTTGCATTTTCTACAGACAGAGTGTTTCAAAACTGCTCAATCCAAAGTATGGTTTAACTCTGTTAGCTGAATGCTCAGATCAGAAAGAAGTTTCACAGAATGCTTCTGTGTAGTTTATATTTGAATATATTCCTTTTTCCACTACTACTCTCTTAGCGCTCCAAATGTCCAGTTGCATTTTCTACAGAAAGAGTGTTCAGATCTGCTCAATCAAAAGTATGGTTTAACTCTGTTAGCTGAATGCACAGATCAGAAAGAAGTTTCACCGAATGATTCTGTGTAGTTTATATTTGAAGACATCCTTTTTCCACTATTACCCTCTTAGCGCTCCGAAACTCCACTTGCATTTTCTACAAAAAGAGTGTTTCATAACTGCTCAATCAAAAATATGTCTTATCTCTGTTAACTGAATTTACAGATCAGAAATAAGTTTCACAGAATGCATCTGTGTAGTTTTTATTTGAAGGTATTCTTTTTCCCAATGTAGGCCTCTTAGCGCTTAGCATGTCCAATTGCAGTTTCTACAGAAAGAGTGTTTCAGAACGGCTCAATCAAAAGTAAGGTTCAACTCTGTTAGTTGAATGCACAGAACAGAAAGAATTTTCACAGAATGCTACTGTGTAGTTTATATTTGAATATATTCCTTTTTCCACTATTAACCACTTAGCGCTCCGAATGTCCACTTGCATTTTCTACAGAAAGAGTGTTCAGAACTCCGCAATCAAAAGTATGGTTTAACTCTGTTAGCTTAATGAACATATCAGAAATAAGTTTCACACAATGCTTCTGTGTAGTTTTTATTTGAAGATATTATTTTTCCCAATAGAGGCCTCTTAGCGCTCAGAATGTCCAATTGCAGTTTCTACAGAAAGAGTGTTTCAGAAAGGCTCAATCAAAAGTAAGGTTCAACTCTGTTAGTTGAATGCACAGAACAGAAAGAAGTTTCATACAATGCTTCTGTGTAGTTTATATTTGAACATATTCTTTTTTCCACTATTACCCACTTAGCGCTACGAATGTCCAGTTGCATTTTCTACAGACAGAGTGTTTCAAAACTGCTCAATCAAAAGTATGGTTTAACTCTGTTAGCTGAATGCTCAGATCAGAAAGAAGTTTCACAGAATGCTTCTGTGTAGTTTATATTTGAATATATTCCTTTTTCCACTACTACTCTCTTAGCGCTCCAAATGTCCAGTTGCATTTTCTACAGAAAGAGTGTTCAGATCTGCTCAATCAAAAGTATGGTTTAATTCTGTTAGCTGAATGCACAGATCAGAAAGAAGTTTCACAGAATGATTCTGTGTAGTTTATATTTGGAGACATTCCTTTTTCCACTATTACCCTCTTAGCGCTCCGAATCTCCCCTTGCATTTTCTACAGAAAGAGTGTTTCAGAACGGCTCAATCAAAACTAAGGTTCAAATCTTTTAGTTGAACAAACAGAACAGAAAGAAGTTTCACACAATTCTTCTGTGTAGTTTTTATTTGTAGACATTCTTTTTCCCAATATAGGCCTCCAAGCGCTCAGAATGTCCAATTGCAGTTTCTACAGAAAGAGTGTTTAAGAACGGCTCAATCAAAAGTAAGGTTCAACTCTGTTAGTTGAATGCACAGAACAGAAAGAAGTTTCATACAATGCTTCTGTGTAGTTTATATTTGAACATATTCTTTTTTCCACTATTACCCACTTAGCGCTACGAATGTCCAGTTGCATTTTCTACAGACAGAGTGTTTCAAAACTGCTCAATCCAAAGTATGGTTTAACTCTGTTAGCTGAATGCTCAGATCAGAAAGAAGTTTCACAGAATGCTTCTGTGTAGTTTATATTTGAATATATTCCTTTTTCCACTACTAAGCTCTTAGCGCTCCAAATGTCCAGTTGCATTTTCTACAGAAAGAGTGTTCAGATCTGCTCAATCAAAAGTATGGTTTAACTCTGTTAGCTGAATGCACAGATCAGAAAGAAGTTTCACCGAATGATTCTGTGTAGTTTATATTTGAAGACATCCTTTTTCCACTATTACCCTCTTAGCGCTCCGAATCTCCACTTGCATTTTCTACAAAAAGAGTGTTTCATAACTGCTCAATCAAAAATATGTCTTATCTCTGTTAACTGAATTTACAGATCAGAAATAAGTTTCACAGAATGCATCTGTGTAGTTTTTATTTGAAGGTATTCTTTTTCCCAATGTAGGCCTCTTAGCGCTTAGCATGTCCAATTGCAGTTTCTACAGAAAGAGTGTTTCAGAACGGCTCAATCAAAAGTAAGGTTCAACTCTGTTAGTTGAATGCACAGAACAGAAAGAATTTTCACAGAATGCTACTGTGTAGTTTATATTTGAATATATTCCTTTTTCCACTATTACCCACTTAGCGCTCCGAATGTCCACTTGCATTTTCTACAGAAAGAGTGTTCAGAACTGCGCAATCAAAAGTATGGTTTAACTCTGTTAGCTTAATGAACATATCAGAAATAAGTTTCACACAATGCTTCTGTGTAGTTTTTATTTGAAGATATTATTTTTCCCAATAGAGGCCTCTTAGCGGTCAGAATGTCCAATTGCAGTTTCTACAGAAAGAGTGTTTCAGAAAGGCTCAATCAAAAGTAAGGTTCAACTCTGTTAGTTGAATGCACAGAAAAGAAAGAAGTTTCATACAATGCTTCTGTGTAGTTTATATTTGAACATATTCTTTTTTCCACTATTACCCACTTAGCGCTAGGAATGTCCAGTTGCATTTTCTACAGACAGAGTGTTTCAAAACTGCTCAATCAAAAGTATGGTTTAATTCTGTTAGCTGAATGCTCAGATCAGAAAGAAGTTTCACAGAATGCTTCTGTGTAGTTTATATTTGAATATATTCCTTTTTCCACTACTACTCTCTTAGCGCTCCAAATGTCCAGTTGCATTTTCTACAGAAAGAGTGTTCAGAACTGCTCAATCAAAAGTATGGTTTAACTCTGTTAGCTGAATGCGCAGATCAGAAAGAAGTTTCACAGAATGATTCTGTGTAGTTTATATTTGGAGACATTCCTTTTTCCACTATTACCCTCTTAGCGCTCCGAATCTCCACTTGCCTTTTCTACAGAAAGAGTGTTTCAGAACGGCTCAATCAAAACTAAGGTTCAACTCTTTTAGTTGAACAAACAGAACAGAAAGAAGTTTCACACTATTCTTCTGTGTAGTTTTTATTTGTAGACATTCTTTTTCCCAATATAGGCCTCCTAGCGCTCAGAATGTCCAATTGCAGTTTCTACAGATAGAATGTTTAAGAACGGCTCAATCAAAAGTAAGGTTCAACTCTGTTAGTTGAATGCACAGAACAGAAAGAAGTTTCATACAATGCTTCTGTGTAGTTTATATTTGAACATATTCTTTTTTCCACTATTACCCACTTAGCGCTACGAATGTCCAGTTGCATTTTCTACAGACAGAGTGTTTCAAAACTGCTCAATCAAAAGTATGGTTTAACTCTGTTAGCTGAATGCTCAGATCAGAAAGAAGTTTCACAGAATGCTTCTGTGTAGTTTATATTTGAATATATTCCTTTTTCCACTACTACGCTCTTAGCGCTCCAAATGTCCAGTTGCATTTTCTACAGAAAGAGTGTTCAGATCTGCTCAATCAAAAGTATGGTTTAACTCTGTTAGCTGAATGCACAGATCAGAAAGAAGTTTCACCGAATGATTCTGTGTAGTTTATATTTGAAGACATTCCTTTTTCCACTATTACCCTCTTAGCGCTCCGAATCTCCACTTGCATTTTCTACAAAAAGAGTGTTTCATAACTGCTCAATCAAAAATATGTTTTATCTCTGTTAACTGAATTTACAGATCAGAAATAAGTTTCACAGAATGCATCTGTGTAGTTTTTATTTGAAGATATTCTTTTTCCCAATGTAGGCCTCTTAGCGCTTAGCATGTTCAATTGCAGTTTCTACAGAAAGAGTGTTTCAGAACGGCTCAATCAAAAGTAAGGTTCAACTCTGTTAGTTGAATGCATAGAACAGAAAGAATTTTCACAGAATGCTACTGTGTAGTTTATATTTGAATATATTACTTTTTCCACTATTACCCACTTAGCGCTCCGAATGTCCACTTGCATTTTCTACAGAAAGAGTGTTCAGAACTGCGCAATCAAAAGTATGGTTTAACTCTGTTAGCTTAATGAACATATCAGAAATAAGTTTCACACAATGCTTCTGTGTAGTTTTTATTTGAAGATATTATTTTTCCCAATAGAGGCCTCTTAGCGCTCAGAATGTCCAATTGCAGTTTCTACAGAAAGAGTGTTTCAGAAAGGCTCAATCAAAAGTAAGGTTCAACTCTGTTAGTTGAATGCACAGAACAGAAAGAAGTTTCATACAATGCTTCTGTGTAGTTTATATTTGAACATATTCTTTTTTCCACTATTACCCACTTAGCGCTACGAATGTCCAGTTGCATTTTCTACAGACAGAGTGTTTCAAAACTGCTCAATCAAAAGTATGGTTTAACTCTGTTAGCTGAATGCTCAGATCAGAAAGAAGTTTCACAGAATGCTTCTGTGTAGTTTATATTTGAATATATTCCTTTTTCCACTACTACTCTCTTAGCGCTCCAAATGTCCAGTTGCATTTTCTACAGAAAGAGTGTTCAGATCTGCTCAATCAAAAGTATGGTTTAATTCTGTTAGCTGAATGCACAGATCAGAAAGAAGTTTCACAGAATGATTCTGTGTAGTTTATATTTGGAGACATTCCTTTTTCCACTATTACCCTCTTAGCGCTCCGAATCTCCACTTGCATTTTCTACAGAAAGAGTGTTTCAGAACGGCTCAATCAAAACTAAGGTTCAACTCTTTTAGTTGAACAAACAGAACAGAAAGAAGTTTCACACCATTCTTCTGTGTAGTTTTTATTTGTAGACATTCTTTTTCCCAATATAGGCCTCCTAGCGCTCAGAATGTCCAATTGCAGTTTCTACAGAAAGAGTGTTTCAGAACGGCTCAATCAAAAGTAAGGTTCAACTCTGTTAGTTGAATGCACAGAACAGAAAGAAGTTTCATACAATGCTTCTGTGTAGTTTATATTTGAACATATTCTTTTTTCCACTATTACCCACTTAGCGCTACGAATGTCCAGTTGCATTTTCTACAGACAGAGTGTTTCAAAACTGCTCAATCAAATGTATGGTTTAACTCTGTTAGCTGAATGCTCAGATCAGAAAGAAGTTTCACAGAATCCTTCTGTGTAGTTTATATTTGAATATATTCCTTTTTCCACTACTACGCTCTTAGCGCTCCAAATGTCCAGTTGCATTTTCTACAGAAAGAGTGTTCAGATCTGCTCAATCAAAAGTATGGTTTAACTCTGTTAGCTGAATGCACAGATCAGAAAGAAGTTTCACCGAATGATTCTGTGTAGTTTATATTTGAAGACATTCCTTTTTCCACTATTACCCTCTTAGTGCTCCGAATCTCCACTTGCATTTTCTACAAAAAGAGTGTTTCATAACTGCTCAATCAAAAATATGTTTTATCTCTGTTAACTGAATTTACAGATCAGAAATAAGTTTCACAGAATGCATCTGTGTAGTTTATATTTGAAGATATTCTTTTTCCCAATGTAGGACTCTTAGGGCTTAACATGTCCAATTGCAGTTTCTACAGAAAGAGTGTTTCAGAACGGCTCAATCAAAAGTAAGGTTCAACTCTGTTAGTTGAATGCACAGAACAGAAAGAATTTTCACAGAATGCTACTGTGTAGTTTATATTTGAATATATTCCTTTTTCCACTATTACCCACTTAGCGCTCCCAATGTCCACTTGCATTTTCTACAGAAAGAGTGTTCAGAACTGCGCAATCAAAACTATGGTTTAACTCTGTTAGCTTAATGAACATATCAGAAATAAGTTTCACACAATGCTTCTGTGTAGTTTTTATTTGAAGATATTATTTTTCCCAATAGAGGCCTCTTAGCGGTCAGAATGTCCAATTGCAGTTTCTACAGAAAGAGTGTTTCAGAAAGGCTCAATCAAAAGTAAGGTTCAACTCTGTTAGTTGAATGCACAGAAAAGAAAGAAGTTTCATACAATGCTTCTGTGTAGTTTATATTTGAACATATTCTTTTTTCCACTATTACCCACTTAGCGCTACGAATGTCCAGTTGCATTTTCTACAGACAGAGTGTTTCAAAACTGCTCAATCAAAAGTATGGTTTAACTCTGTTAGCTGAATGCTCAGATCAGAAAGAAGTTTCACAGAATGCTTCTGTGTAGTTTATATTTGAATATATTCCTTTTTCCACTACTACTCTCTTAGCGCTCCAAATGTCCAGTTGCATTTTCTACAGAAAGAGTGTTCAGATCTGCTCAATCAAAAGTATGGTTTAACTCTGTTAGCTGAATGCACAGAACAGAAAGAAGTTTCACAGAATGATTCTGTGTAGTTTATATTTGGAGACATTCCTTTTTCCACTATTACCCTCTTAGCGCTCCGAATCTCCACTTGCATTTTCTACAGAAAGAGTGTTTCAGAACGGCTCAATCAAAACTAAGGTTCAACTCTTTTAGTTGAACAAACAGAACATAAAGAAGTTTCACACAATTCTTCTGTGTAGTTTTTATTTGTAGACATTCTTTTTCCCAATATAGGCCTCCTAGCGCTCAGAATGTCCAATTGCAGTTTCTACAGATAGAATGTTTAAGAACGGCTCAATCAAAAGTAAGGTTCAACTCTGTTAGTTGAATGCACAGAACAGAAAGAAGTTTCATACAATGCTTCTGTGTAGTTTATATTTGAACATATTCTTTTTTCCACTATTACCCACTTAGCGCTACGAATGTCCAGTTGCATTTTCTACAGACAGAGTGTTTCAAAACTGCTCAATCAAAAGTATGGTTTAACTCTGTTAGCTGAATGCTCAGATCAGAAAGAAGTTTCACAGAATGCTTCTGTGTAGTTTATATTTGAATATATTCCTTTTTCCACTACTACGCTCTTAGCGCTCCAAATGTCCAGTTGCATTTTCTTCAGAAAGAGTGTTCAGATCTGCTCAATCAAAAGTATGGTTTAACTCTGTTAGCTGAATGCACAGATCAGAAAGAAGTTTCACCGAATGATTCTGTGTAGTTTATATTTGAAGACATTCCTTTTTCCACTATTACCCTCTTAGCGCTCCGAATCTCCACTTGCATTTTCTACAAAAAGAGTGTTTCATAACTGCTCAATCAAAAATATGTTTTATCTCTGTTAACTGAATTTACAGATCAGAAATAAGTTTCACAGAATGCATCTGTGTAGTTTTTATTTGAAGATATTCTTTTTCCCAATGTAGGCCTCTTAGCGCTTAGCATGTCCAATTGCAGTTTCTACAGAAAGAGTGTTTCAGAACGGCTCAATCAAAAGTAAGGTTCAACTCTGTTAGTTGAATGCATAGAACAGAAAGAATTTTCACAGAATGCTACTGTGTAGTTTATATTTGAATATATTCCTTTTTCCACTATTACCCACTTAGCGCTCCGAATGTCCACTTGCATTTTCTACAGAAAGAGTGTTCAGAACTGCGCAATCAAAAGTATGGTTTAACTCTGTTAGCTTAATGAACATATCAGAAATAAGTTTCACACAATGCTTCTGTGTAGTTTTTATTTGAAGATATTATTTTTCCCAATAGAGGCCTCTTAGCGCTCAGAATGTCCAATTGCAGTTTCTACAGAAAGAGTGTTTCAGAAAGGCTCAATCAAAAGTAAGGTTCAACTCTGTTAGTTGAATGCACAGAACAGAAAGAAGTTTCATACAATGCTTCTGTGTAGTTTATATTTGAACATATTCTTTTTTCCACTATTACCCACTTAGCGCTACGAATGTCCAGTTGCATTTTCTACAGACAGAGTGTTTCAAAACTGCTCAATCAAAAGTATGGTTTAACTCTGTTAGCTGAATGCTCAGATCAGAAAGAAGTTTCACAGAATGCTTCTGTGTAGTTTATATTTGAATATATTCCTTTTTCCACTACTACTCTCTTAGCGCTCCAAATGTCCAGTTGCATTTTCTACAGAAAGAGTGTTCAGATCTGCTCAATCAAAAGTATGGTTTAATTCTGTTAGCTGAATGCACAGATCAGAAAGAAGTTTCACAGAATGATTCTGTGTAGTTTATATTTGGAGACATTCCTTTTTCCACTATTACCCTCTTAGCGCTCCGAATCTCCCCTTGCATTTTCTACAGAAAGAGTGTTTCAGAACGGCTCAATCAAAACTAAGGTTCAAATCTTTTAGTTGAACAAACAGAACAGAAAGAAGTTTCACACAATTCTTCTGTGTAGTTTTTATTTGTAGACATTCTTTTTCCCAATATAGGCCTCCAAGCGCTCAGAATGTCCAATTGCAGTTTCTACAGAAAGAGTGTTTAAGAACGGCTCAATCAAAAGTAAGGTTCAACTCTGTTAGTTGAATGCACAGAACAGAAAGAAGTTTCATACAATGCTTCTGTGTAGTTTATATTTGAACATATTCTTTTTTCCACTATTACCCACTTAGCGCTACGAATGTCCAGTTGCATTTTCTACAGACAGAGTGTTTCAAAACTGCTCAATCCAAAGTATGGTTTAACTCTGTTAGCTGAATGCTCAGATCAGAAAGAAGTTTCACAGAATGCTTCTGTGTAGTTTATATTTGAATATATTCCTTTTTCCACTACTACGCTCTTAGCGCTCCAAATGTCCAGTTGCATTTTCTTCAGAAAGAGTGTTCAGATCTGCTCAATCAAAAGTATGGTTTAACTCTGTTAGCTGAATGCACAGATCAGAAAGAAGTTTCACCGAATGATTCTGTGTAGTTTATATTTGAAGACATTCCTTTTTCCACTATTACCCTCTTAGCGCTCCGAATCTCCACTTGCATTTTCTACAAAAAGAGTGTTTCATAACTGCTCAATCAAAAATATGTTTTATCTCTGTTAACTGAATTTACAGATCAGAAATAAGTTTCACAGAATGCATCTGTGTAGTTTTTATTTGAAGATATTCTTTTTCCCAATGTAGGCCTCTTAGCGCTTAGCATGTCCAATTGCAGTTTCTACAGAAAGAGTGTTTCAGAACGGCTCAATCAAAAGTAAGGTTCAACTCTGTTAGTTGAATGCATAGAACAGAAAGAATTTTCACAGAATGCTACTGTGTAGTTTATATTTGAATATATTCCTTTTTCCACTATTACCCACTTAGCGCTCCGAATGTCCACTTGCATTTTCTACAGAAAGAGTGTTCAGAACTGCGCAATCAAAAGTATGGTTTAACTCTGTTAGCTTAATGAACATATCAGAAATAAGTTTCACACAATGCTTCTGTGTAGTTTTTATTTGAAGATATTATTTTTCCCAATAGAGGCCTCTTAGCGCTCAGAATGTCCAATTGCAGTTTCTACAGAAAGAGTGTTTCAGAAAGGCTCAATCAAAAGTAAGGTTCAACTCTGTTAGTTGAATGCACAGAACAGAAAGAAGTTTCATACAATGCTTCTGTGTAGTTTATATTTGAACATATTCTTTTTTCCACTATTACCCACTTAGCGCTACGAATGTCCAGTTGCATTTTCTACAGACAGAGTGTTTCAAAACTGCTCAATCAAAAGTATGGTTTAACTCTGTTAGCTGAATGCTCAGATCAGAAAGAAGTTTCACAGAATGCTTCTGTGTAGTTTATATTTGAATATATTCCTTTTTCCACTACTACTCTCTTAGCGCTCCAAATGTCCAGTTGCATTTTCTACAGAAAGAGTGTTCAGATCTGCTCAATCAAAAGTATGGTTTAATTCTGTTAGCTGAATGCACAGATCAGAAAGAAGTTTCACAGAATGATTCTGTGTAGTTTATATTTGGAGACATTCCTTTTTCCACTATTACCCTCTTAGCGCTCCGAATCTCCCCTTGCATTTTCTACAGAAAGAGTGTTTCAGAACGGCTCAATCAAAACTAAGGTTCAAATCTTTTAGTTGAACAAACAGAACAGAAAGAAGTTTCACACAATTCTTCTGTGTAGTTTTTATTTGTAGACATTCTTTTTCCCAATATAGGCCTCCAAGCGCTCAGAATGTCCAATTGCAGTTTCTACAGAAAGAGTGTTTAAGAACGGCTCAATCAAAAGTAAGGTTCAACTCTGTTAGTTGAATGCACAGAACAGAAAGAAGTTTCATACAATGCTTCTGTGTAGTTTATATTTGAACATATTCTTTTTTCCACTATTACCCACTTAGCGCTACGAATGTCCAGTTGCATTTTCTACAGACAGAGTGTTTCAAAACTGCTCAATCCAAAGTATGGTTTAACTCTGTTAGCTGAATGCTCAGATCAGAAAGAAGTTTCACAGAATGCTTCTGTGTAGTTTATATTTGAATATATTCCTTTTTCCACTACTACGCTCTTAGCGCTCCAAATGTCCAGTTGCATTTTCTACAGAAAGAGTGTTCAGATCTGCTCAATCAAAAGTATGGTTTAACTCTGTTAGCTGAATGCACAGATCAGAAAGAAGTTTCACCGAATGATTCTGTGTAGTTTATATTTGAAGACATCCTTTTTCCACTATTACCCTCTTAGCGCTCCGAATCTCCACTTGCATTTTCTACAAAAAGAGTGTTTCATAACTGCTCAATCAAAAATATGTCTTATCTCTGTTAACTGAATTTACAGATCAGAAATAAGTTTCACAGAATGCATCTGTGTAGTTTTTATTTGAAGGTATTCTTTTTCCCAATGTAGGCCTCTTAGCGCTTAGCATGTCCAATTGCAGTTTCTACAGAAAGAGTGTTTCAGAACGGCTCAATCAAAAGTAAGGTTCAACTCTGTTAGTTGAATGCACAGAACAGAAAGAATTTTCACAGAATGCTACTGTGTAGTTTATATTTGAATATATTCCTTTTTCCACTATTACCCACTTAGCGCTCCGAATGTCCACTTGCATTTTCTACAGAAAGAGTGTTCAGAACTGCGCAATCAAAAGTATGGTTTAACTCTGTTAGCTTAATGAACATATCAGAAATAAGTTTCACACAATGCTTCTGTGTAGTTTTTATTTGAAGATATTATTTTTCCCAATAGAGGCCACTTAGCGGTCAGAATGTCCAATTGCAGTTTCTACAGAAAGAGTGTTTCAGAAAGGCTCAATCAAAAGTAAGGTTCAACTCTGTTAGTTGAATGCACAGAAAAGAAAGAAGTTTCATACAATGCTTCTGTGTAGTTTATATTTGAACATATTCTTTTTTCCACTATTACCCACTTAGCGCTAGGAATGTCCAGTTGCATTTTCTACAGACAGAGTGTTTCAAAACTGCTCAATCAAAAGTATGGTTTAACTCTGTTAGCTGAATGCTCAGATCAGAAAGAAGTTTCACAGAATGCTTCTGTGTAGTTTATATTTGAATATATTCCTTTTTCCACTACTACTCTCTTAGCGCTCCAAATGTCCAGTTGCATTTTCTACAGAAAGAGTGTTCAGAACTGCTCAATCAAAAGTATGGTTTAACTCTGTTAGCTGAATGCACAGATCAGAAAGAAGTTTCACAGAATGATTCTGTGTAGTTTATATTTGGAGACATTCCTTTATCCACTATTACCCTCTTAGCGCTCCGAATCTCCACTTGCATTTTCTACAGAAAGAGTGTTTCAGAACGGCTCAATCAAAACTAAGGTTCAACTCTTTTTGTTGAACAAACAGAACAGAAAGAAGTTTCACACAATTCTTCTGTGTAGTTTTTATTTGTAGACATTCTTTTTCCCAATATAGGCCTCCTAGCGCTCAGAATGTCCAATTGCAGTTTCTACAGATAGAATGTTTAAGAACGGCTCAATCAAAAGTAAGGTTCAACTCTGTTAGTTGAATGCACAGAACAGAAAGAAGTTTCATACAATGCTTCTGTGTAGTTTATATTTGAACATATTCTTTTTTCCACTATTACCCACTTAGCGCTACGAATGTCCAGTTGCATTTTCTACAGACAGAGTTTTTCAAAACTGCTCAATCAAATGTATGGTTTAACTCTGTTAGCTGAATGCTCAGATCAGAAAGAAGTTTCACAGAATGCTTCTGTGTAGTTTATATTTGAATATATTCCTTTTTCCACTACTACGCTCTTAGCGCTCCAAATGTCCAGTTGCATTTTCTACAGAAAGAGTGTTCAGATCTGCTCAATCAAAAGTATGGTTTAACTCTGTTAGCTGAATGCACAGATCAGAAAGAAGTTTCACCGAATGATTCTGTGTAGTTTATATTTGAAGACATTCCTTTTTCCACTATTACCCTCTTAGCGCTCCGAATCTCCACTTGCATTTTCTACAAAAAGAGTGTTTCATAACTGCTCAATCAAAAATATGTTTTATCTCTGTTAACTGAATTTACAGATCAGAAATAAGTTTCACAGAATGCATCTGTGTAGTTTTTATTTGAAGATATTCTTTTTCCCAATGTAGGCCTCTTAGCGCTTAGCATGTCCAATTGCAGTTTCTACAGAAAGAGTGTTTCAGAACGGCTCAATCAAAAGTAAGGTTCAACTCTGTTAGTTGAATGCATAGAACAGAAAGAATTTTCACAGAATGCTACTGTGTAGTTTATATTTGAATATATTACTTTTTCCACTATTACCCACTTAGCGCTCCGAATGTCCACTTGCATTTTCTACAGAAAGAGTGTTCAGAACTGCGCAATCAAAAGTATGGTTTAACTCTGTTAGCTTAATGAACATATCAGAAATAAGTTTCACACAATGCTTCTGTGTAGTTTTTATTTGAAG
Organism: Symphalangus syndactylus; assembly: GCF_028878055.3. Lineage (NCBI taxonomy): Eukaryota > Metazoa > Chordata > Mammalia > Primates > Hylobatidae > Symphalangus > Symphalangus syndactylus. The sequence continues at coordinate 2,544,460 of NC_072435.2, read as the reverse complement.
ATATTATTTTTCCCAATAGAGGCCTCTTAGCGCTCAGAATGTCCAATTGCAGTTTCTACAGAAAGAGTGTTTCAGAAAGGCTCAATCAAAAGTAAGGTTCAACTCTGTTAGTTGAATGCACAGAACAGAAAGAAGTTTCATACAATGCTTCTGTGTAGTTTATATTTGAACATATTCTTTTTTCCACTATTACCCACTTAGCGCTACGAATGTCCAGTTGCATTTTCTACAGACAGAGTGTTTCAAAACTGCTCAATCAAAAGTATGGTTTAACTCTGTTAGCTGAATGCTCAGATCAGAAAGAAGTTTCACAGAATGCTTCTGTGTAGTTTATATTTGAATATATTCCTTTTTCCACTACTACTCTCTTAGCGCTCCAAATGTCCAGTTGCATTTTCTACAGAAAGAGTGTTCAGATCTGCTCAATCAAAAGTATGGTTTAATTCTGTTAGCTGAATGCACAGATCAGAAAGAAGTTTCACAGAATGATTCTGTGTAGTTTATATTTGGAGACATTCCTTTTTCCACTATTAACCTCTTAGCGCTCCGAATATCCACTTGCATTTTCTACAGAAAGAGTGTTTCAGAACGGCTCAATCAAAACTAAGGTTCAACTCTTTTAGTTGAACAAACAGAACAGAAAGAAGTTTCACACCATTCTTCTGTGTAGTTTTTATTTGTAGACATTCTTTTTCCCAATATAGGCCTCCTAGCGCTCAGAATGTCCAATTGCAGTTTCTACAGAAAGAGTGTTTCAGAACGGCTCAATCAAAAGTAAGGTTCAACTCTGTTAGTTGAATGCACAGAACAGAAAGAAGTTTCATACAATGCTTCTGTGTAGTTTATATTTGAACATATTCTTTTTTCCACTATTACCCACTTAGCGCTACGAATGTCCAGTTGCATTTTCTACAGACAGAGTGTTTCAAAACTGCTCAATCAAATGTATGGTTTAATTCTGTTAGCTGAATGCTCAGATCAGAAAGAAGTTTCACAGAATGCTTCTGTGTAGTTTATATTTGAATATATTCCTTTTTCCACTACTACGCTCTTAGCGCTCCAAATGTCCAGTTGCATTTTCTACAGAAAGAGTGTTCAGATCTGCTCAATCAAATGTATGGTTTAACTCTGTTAGCTGAATGCACAGATCAGAAAGAAGTTTCACAGAATGATTCTGTGTAGTTTATATTTGGAGACATTCCTTTATCCACTATTACCCTCTTAGCGCTCCGAATCTCCACTTGCATTTTCTACAGAAAGAGTGTTTCAGAACGGCTCAATCAAAACTAAGGTTCAACTCTTTTAGTTGAACAAACAGAACAGAAAGAAGTTTCACACAATTCTTCTGTGTAGTTTTTATTTGTAGACATTCTTTTTCCCAATATAGGCCTCCTAGCGCTCAGAATGTCCAATTGCAGTTTCTACAGAAAGAGTGTTTCAGAACGGCTCAATCAAAAGTATGGTTTAACTCTGTTAGCTTAATGAACATATCAGAAATAAGTTTCACACAATGCTTCTGTGTAGTTTTTATTTGAAGATATTATTTTTCTCAATAGAGGCCTCTTAGCGCTCAGAATGTCCAATTGCAGTTTCTACAGAAAGAGTGTTTCAGAAAGGCTCAATCAAAAGTAATGTTCAACTCTGTTAGTTGAATGCGCAGAACAGAAAGAAGTTTCATACAATGTTTCTGTGTAGTTTATATTTGAACATATTCTTTTTTCCACTATTACCCACTTAGCGCTACGAATGTCCAGTTGCATTTTCTACAGACAGAGTGTTTCAAAACTGCTCAATCAAAAGTATGGTTTAACTCTGTTAGCTGAATGCTCAGATCAGAAAGAAGTTTCACAGAATGCTTCTGTGTAGTTTATATTTGAATATATTCCTTTTTCCACTACTACGCTCTTAGCGCTCCAAATGTCCAGTTGCATTTTCTACAGAAAGAGTGTTCAGATCTGCTCAATCAAAAGTATGGTTTAACTCTGTTAGCTGAATGCACAGATCAGAAAGAAGTTTCACCGAATGATTCTGTGTAGTTTATATTTGAAGACATTCCTTTTTCCACTATTACCCTCTTAGCGCTCCGGATCTCCACTTGCATTTTCTACAAAAAGAGTGTTTCATAACTGCTCAATCAAAAATATGTTTTATCTCTGTTAACTGAATTTACAGATCAGAAATAAGTTTCACAGAATGCATCTGTGTAGTTTTTATTTGAAGATATTCTTTTTCCCAATGTAGGACTCTTAGCGCTTAGCATGTCCAATTGCAGTTTCTCCAGAAAGAGTGTTTCAGAACGGCTCAATCAAAAGTAAGGTTCAACTCTGTTAGTTGAATGCACAGAACAGAAAGAATTTTCACAGAATGCTACTGTGTAGTTTTTATTTGAATATATTCCTTTTTCCACTATTACCCTCTTAGCGCTCCGAATGTCCACTTGCATTTTCTACAGAAAGAGTGTTCAGAACTGCGCAATCAAAAGTATGGTTTAACTCTGTTAGCTTAATGAACATATCAGAAATAAGTTTCACACAATGCTTCTGTGTATTTTTTATTTGAAGACATTTTTTTTCCCAATATAGGCCTCTTAGCGCTCAGAATGTCCAATTGCAGTTTCTACAGAAAGAGTGTTTCAGAAAGGCTCAATCAAAAGTAAGGTTCAACTCTGTTAGTTGAATGCACAGAACAGAAAGAAGTTTCATACAATGCTTCTGTGTAGTTTATATTTGAACATATTCTTTTTTCCACTATTACCCACTTAGCGCTACGAATGTCCAGTTGCATTTTCTACAGACAGAGTGTTTCAAAACTGCTCAATCAAAAGTATGGTTTAACTCGGTTAGCTGAATGCTCAGATCAGAAAGAAGTTTCACAGAATGCTTCTGTGTAGTTTATATTTGAATATATTCCTTTTTCCACTACTACTCTATTATCGCTCCAAATGTCCAGTTGCATTTTCTACAGAAAGAGTGTTCAGATCTGCTCAATCAAAAGTATGGTTTAACTCTGTTAGCTGAATGCACAGATCAGAAAGAAGTTTCACAGAATGATTCTGTGTAGTTTATATTTGGAGACATTCCTTTTTCCACTATTACCCTCTTACTGCTCCGAATCTCCAATTGCATTTTCTACAGAAAGAGTGTTTCAGAACGGCTCAATCAAAACTAAGTTTCAACTCTTTTAGTTGAACAAACAGAACAGAAAGAAGTTTCACACAATTCTTCTGTGTAGTTTTTATTTGTAGACATTCTTTTTCCCAATATAGGCCTCTTAGCGCTCAGAATGTCCAATTGCAGTTTCTACAGAAAGAGTGTTTCAGAACGGCTCAATCAAATTAAGGTTCAACTCTGTTAGTTGAATGCACAGAACAGAAAGAAGTTTCATACAATGCTTCTGTGTAGTTTATATTTGAACATATTCTTTTTTCCACTATTACCCACTTAGCGCTACGAATGTCCAGTTGCATTTTCTACAGACAGAGTGTTTCAAAACTGCTCAATCAAAAGTATGGTTTAACTCTGTTAGCTGAATGCTCAGATCAGAAAGAAGTTTCACAGAATGCTTCTGTGTAGTTTATATTTGAATATATTCCTTTATCCACTACTACGCTCTTAGCGCTCCAAATGTCCAGTTGCATTTTCTACAGAAAGAGTGTTCAGATCTGCTCAATCAAAAGTATGATTTAACTCTGTTAGCTGAATGCACAGATCAGAAAGAAGTTTCACCGAATGATTCTGTGTAGTTTATATTTGAAGACATTCCTTTTTCCACTATTACCCTCTTAGCGCTCCGAATCTCCGCTTGCATTTTCTACAAAAAGAGTGTTTCATAACTGCTCAATCAAAAATATGTTTTATCTCTTTTAACTGAATTTACAGATCAGAAATAAGTTTCACAGAATGCATCTGTGTAGTTTTTATTTGAAGATATTCTTTTTCCCAATGTAGGCCTCTTAGCGCTTAGCATGTCCAATTGCAGTTTCTACAGAAAGAGTGTTTCAGAACGGCTCAATCAAAAGTAAGGTTCAACTCTGTTAGTTGAATGCACAGAACCGAAAGAATTTTCACAGAATGCTACTGTGTAGTTTATATTTGAATATATTCCTTTTTCCACTATTACCCTCTTAGCGCTCCGAATGTCCACTTGCATTTTCTACAGAAAGAGTGTTCAGAACTGCGCAATCAAACGTATGGATTAACTCTGTTAGCTTAATGAACATATCAGAAATAAGTTTCACACAATGCTTCTGTGTAGTTTTTATTTGAAGATATTATTTTTCATAATAGAGGCCTCTTAGCGCTCAGAATGTCCAATTGCAGTTTCTACAGAAAGAGTGTTTCAGAAAGGCTCAATCAAAAGTAAGGTTCAACTCTGTTAGTTGAATGCACAGAACAGAAAGAAGTTTCATACAATGCTTCTGTGTAGTTTATATTTGAACATATTCTTTTTTCCACTATTACCCACTTAGCGCTACGAATGTCCAGTTGCATTTTCTACAGACAGAGTGTTTCAAAACTGCTCAATCAAAAGTATTGTTTAACTCTGTTAGCTGAATGCTCAGATCAGAAAGAAGTTTCACAGAATGCTTCTGTGTAGTTTATATTTGAATATATTCCTTTTTCCACTACTACTCTCTTAGCGCTCCAAATGTCCAGTTGCACTTTCTACAGAAAGAGTGTTCAGATCTGCTCAATCAAAAGTATGGTTTAACTCTGTTAGCTGAATGCACAGATCAGAAAGAAGTTTCACAGAATGATTCTGTGTAGTTTATATTTGGAGACATTCCTTTTTCCACTATTACCCTCTTAGCGCTCCGAATCTCCACTTGCATTTTCTACAGAAAGAGTGTTTCAGAACGGCTCAATCAAAACTAAGGTTCAACTCTTTTAGTTGAACAAACAGAACAGAAAGAAGTTTCACACAATTCTTCTGTGTAGTTTTTATTTGTAGACATTCTTTTTCCCAATATAGGCCTCTTAGCGCTCAGAATGTCCAATTGCAGTCTCTACAGAAAGAGTGTTTCAGAACGGCTCAATCAAAAGTAAGGTTCAACTCTGTTAGTTGAATGCACAGAACAGAAAGAAGTTTCATACAATGCTTCTGTGTAGTTTCTATTTGAACATATTCTTTTTTCCACTATTACCCACTTAGCGCTACGAATGTCCAGTTGCATTTTCTACAGACAGAGTGTTTCAAAACTGCTCAATCAAAAGTATGGTTTAACTCTGTTAGCTGAATGCTCAGATCAGAAAGAAGTTTCACAGAATGCTTCTGTGTAGTTTATATTTGAATATATTCCTTTTTCCACTACTACGCTCTTAGCGCTCCAAATGTCCAGTTGCATTTTCTACAGAAAGAGTGTTCAGATCTGCTCAATCAAAAGTATGGTTTAACTCTGTTAGCTGAATGCACAGATCAGAAAGAAGTTTCACCGAATGATTCTGTGTAGTTTATATTTGAAGACATTCCTTTTTCCACTATTACCCTCTTAGCGCTCCGAATCTCCACTTGCATTTTCTACAAAAAGAGTGTTTCATAACTGCTCAATCAAAAATATGTTTTATCTCTGTTAACTGAATTTACAGATCAGAAATAAGTTTCACAGAATGCATCTGTGTAGTTTTTATTTGAAGATATTCTTTTTCCCAATGTAGGCCTCTTAGCGCTTAGCATGTCCAATTGCAGTTTCTACAGAAAGAGTGTTTCAGAACGGCTCAATCAAAAGTAAGGTTCAACTCTGTTAGTTGAATGCACAGAACAGAAAGAATTTTCACAGAATGCTACTGTGTAGTTTATATTTGAATATATTCCTTTTTCCGCTCTTACCCTCTTAGCGCTCCGAATGTCCACTTGCATTTTCTACAGAAAGAGTGTTCAGAACTGCGCAATCAAAAGTATGGTTTAACTCTGTTAGCTTAATGAACATATCAGAAATAAGTTTCACACAATGCTTCTGTGTAGTTTTTATTTGAAGATATTATTTTTCCCAATAGAGGCCTCTTAGCGCTCAGAATGTCCAATTGCAGTTTCTACAGAAAGAGTGATTCAGAAAGGCTCAATCAAAAGTAAGGTTCAACTCTGTTAGTTGAATGCACAGAACAGAAAGAAGTTTCATACAATGCTTCTGTGTAGTTTATATTTGAACATATTCTTTTTTCCACTATTACCCACTTAGCGCTACGAATGTCCAGTTGCATTTTCTACAGACAGAGTGTTTCAAAACTGCTCAATCAGAAGTATGGTTTAACTCTGTTAGCTGAATGCTCAGATCAGAAAGAAGTTTCACAGAATGCTTCTGTGTAGTTTATATTTGAATATATTCCTTTTTCCACTACTATTCTCTTAGCGCTCCAAATGTCCAGTTGCATTATCTACAGAAAGAGAGTTCAGATCTGCTCAATCAAAAGTATGGTTTAACTCTGTTAGCTGAATGCACAGATCAGAAAGAAGTTTCACAGAATGATTCTGTGTAGTTTATATTTGGAGACATTCCTTTTTCCACTATTACCCTCTTAGTGCTCCGAATCTCCAGTTGCATTTTCTACAGAAAGAGTGCTTCAGAACGGCTCAATCAAAACTAAGGTTCAACTCTTTTAGTTGAACAAACAGAACAGAAAGAAGTTTCACACAATTCTTCTGTGTAGTTTTTATTTGTAGACATTCTTTTTCCCAATATAGGCCTCCTAGCGCTCAGAATGTCCAATTGCAGTTTCTACAGAAAGAGTGTTTCAGAACCGCTCAATCAAAAGTAAGGTTCAACTCTGTTAGTTGAATGCACAGAACAGAAAGAAGTTTCATACAATGCTTCTGTGTAGTTTCTATTTGAACATATTCTTTTTTCCACTATTACCCACTTAGCGCTACGAATGTCCAGTTGCATTTTCTACAGACAGAGTGTTTCAAAACTGCTGAATCAAAAGTATGGTTTAACTCTGTTAGCTGAATGCTCAGATCAGAAAGAAGTTTCACAGAATGCTTCTGTGTAGTCTATATTTGAATATATTCCTTTTTCCACTACTACGCTCTTAGCGCTCCAAATGTCCAGTTGCATTTTCTACAGAAAGAGTGTTCAGATCTGCTCAATCAAAAGTATGATTTAACTCTGTTAGCTGAATGCACAGATCAGAAAGAAGTTTCACCGAATGATTCTGTGTAGTTTATATTTGAAGACATTCCTTTTTCCACTATTACCCTCTTAGCGCTCCGAATCTCCACTTGCATTTTCTACAAAAAGAGTGTTTCATAACTGCCCAATCAAAAATATGTTTTATCTCTGTTAACTGAATTTACAGATCAGAAATAAGTTTCACAGAATGCATCTGTGTAGTTTTTATTTGAAGATATTATTTTTCCCAATGTAGGCCTCTTAGCGCTTAGCATGTCCAATTGCAGTTTCTACAGAAAGAGTGTTTCAGATCTGCTCAATCAAAAGTAAGGTTCAACTCTGTTAGTTGAATGCACAGAACAGAAAGAATTTTCACAGAATGCTACTGTGTAGTTTATATTTGAATATATTCCTTTTTCCACTATTACCCTCTTAGCGCTCCGAATGTCCACTTGCATTTTCTACAGAAAGAGTGTTCAGAACTGCGCAATGAAAAGTATGGTTTAACTCTGTTAGCTTAATGAACATATCAGAAATAAGTTTCACACAATGCTTCTGTGTAGTTTTTATTTGAAGATATTATTTTTCCCAATAGAGGCCTCTTAGCGCTCAGAATGTCCAATTGCAGTTTCTACAGAAAGAGTGTTTCAGAACGGCTCAATCAAAAGTAAGGTTCAACTCTGTTAGTTGAATGCACAGAAAAGAAAGAAGTTTCATACAATGCTTCTGTGTAGTTTATATTTGAACATATTCTTTTTTCCACTATTACCCTCCTAGCGCTACGAATGTCCAGTTGCATTTTCTACAGACAGAGTGTTTCAAAAATGCTCAATCAAAAGTATGGTTTAACTCTGTTAGCTGAATGCTCAGATCAGAAAGAAGTTTCACAGAATGCTTCTGTGTAGTTTATATTTGAATATATTAATTTTTCCACTACTACTCTATTAGCGCTCCAAATGTCCAGTTGCATTTTCTACAGAAAGAGTGTTCAGATCTGCTCAATCAAAAGTACGGTTTAACTCTGTTAGCTGAATGCACAGATCAGAAAGAAGTTTCACAGAATGATTCTGTGTAGTTTATATTTGGAGACATTCCTTTTTCCACTATTAACCTCTTAGCGCTCCGAATCTCCACTTGCATTTTCTACAGAAAGAGTGTTTCAGAACGGCTCAATCAAAACTAAGGTTCAACTCTTTTAGTTGAACAAACAGAACAGAAAGAAGTTTCACACAATTCTTCTGTGTAGTTTTTATTTGTAGACATTCTTTTTCCCAATATAGGCCTCTTAGCGCTCAGAATGTCCAATTGCAGTTTCTACAGAAAGAGTGTTTCAGAACGGCTCAATCAAAAGTAAGGTTCAACTCTGTTAGTTGAATGCACAGAACAGAAAGAAGTTTCATACAATGATTCTGTGTAGTTTATATTTGAACATAATCTTTTTTCCACTATTACCCACTTAGCACTACGAATGTGCAGTTGCATTTTCTACAGACAGAGTGTTTCAAAACTGCTCAATCAAAAGTATGGTTTAACTCTGTTAGCTGAATGCTCAGATCAGAAAGAAGTTTCACAGAATGCTTCTGTGTAGTTTATATTTGAATATATTCCTTTTTCCACTACTACGCTCTTAGCGCTCCAAATGTCCAGTTGCATTTTCAACAGAAAGAGTGTTCAGATCTGCTCAATCAAAAGTATGGTTTAACTCTGTTAGCTGAATGCACAGATCAGAAAGAAGTTTCACCGAATGATTCTGTGTAGTTTATATTTAAAGACATTACTTTTTCCACTATTACCCTCTTAGCGCTCCGAATCTCCACTTGCATTTTCTACAAAAAGAGTATTTCATAACTGCTCAATCAAAAATATGTTTTATCTCTGTTAACTGAATTTACAGATCAGAAATAAGTTTCACAGAATGCATCTGTGTAGTTTTTATTTGAAGATATTCTTTTTCCCAATGTAGGCCTCTTAGCGCTTAGCATGTCCAATTGCAGTATTTACAGAAAGAGTGTTTCAGAACGGCTCAATCAAAAGTAAGGTTCAACTCTGTTAGTTGAATGCACAGAACAGAAAGAATTTTCACAGAATGCTACTGTGTAGTTTATATTTGAATATATTCCTTTTTCCACTATTACCCTCTTAGCGCTCCGAATGTCCACTTGCATTTTCTACAGAAAGAGTGTTCAGAACTGCGCAATCAAAAGTATGGTTTAACTCTGTTAGCTTAATGAACATATCAGAAATAAGTTTCACACAATGCTTCTGTGTAGTTTTTATTTGAAGATTTTATTTTTCCCAATATAGGCCTCTTAGCGCTCAGAATGTCCAATTGCAGTTTCTACAGAAAGAGTGTTTCAGAAAGGCTCAATCAAAAGTAAGGTTCAACTCTGTTAGTTGAATGCACAGAACAGAAAGAAGTTTCATACAATGCTTCTGTGTAGTTTATATTTGAACATATTCTTTTTTCCACTATTACCCTCCTAGCGCTACGAATGTCCAGTTGCATTTTCTACAGACAGAGTGTTTCAAAACTGCTCAATCATAAGTATGGTTTAACTCTGTTAGCTGAATGCTCAGATCAGAAAGAAGTTTCACAGAATGCTTCTGTGTAGTTTATATTTGAATATATTCCTTTTTCCACTACTACTCTCTTAGCGCTCCAAATGTCCAGTGGCATTTTCTACAGAAAGAGTGTTCAGATCTGCTCAATCAAAAGTATGGTTTAACTCTGTTAGCTGAATGCACAGATCAGAAAGATGTTTCACAGAATGATTCTGTGTAGTTTATATTTGGAGACATTCCTTTTTCCACTATTACCCTCTTAGCGCTCCGAATCTCCACTTGCATTTTCTACAGAAAGAGTGTTTCAGAACGGCTCAATCAAAACTACGGTTCAACTCTTTTAGTTGAACAAACAGAACAGAAAGAAGTTTCACACAATTCTTCTGTGTAGTTTTTATTTGTAGACATTCTTTTTCCCAATATAGGCCTCTTAGCGCTCAGAATGTCCAATTGCAGTTTCTACAGAAAGAGTGTTTCAGAACGGCTCAATCAAAAGTAAGGTTCAACTCTGTTAGTTGAATGCACAGAACAGAAAGAAGTTTCATACAATGCTTCTGTGTAGTTTATATTTGAACATATTCTTTTTTCCACTATTACCCACTTAGCGCTACGAATGTCCAGTTGCATTTTCTACAGACAGAGTGTTTCAAAACTGCTCAATCAAAATTATGGTTTAACTCTGTTAGCTGAATGCTCAGATCAGAAAGAAGTTTCACAGAATGCTTCTGTGTAGTTTATATTTGAATATATTCCTTTTTCCACTACTACGCTCTTAGTGCTCCAAATGTCCAGTTGCATTTTCTACAGAAAGAGTGTTCAGATCTGCTCAATCAAAAGTATGGTTTAACTCTGTTAGCTGAATGCACAGATCAGAAAGAAGTTTCACCGAATGATTCTGTGTAGTTTATATTTGAAGACATTCCTTTTTCCACTATTACCCTCTTAGCGCTCCGAATCTCCACTTGCATTTTCTACAAAAAGAGTGTTTCATAACTGCTCAATCAAAAATATGTTTTATCTCTGTTAACTGAATTTACAGATCAGAAATAAGTTTCACAGAATGCATCTGTGTAGTTTTTATTTGAAGATATTCTTTTTCCCAATGTAGGCCTCTTAGCGCTTAGCATGTCCAATTGCAGTTTCTACAGACAGAGTGTTTCAGAACGGCTCAATCAAAAGTAAGGTTCCACTCTGTTAGTTGAATGCACAGAACAGAAAGAATTTTCACAGAATGCTACTGTGTAGTTTATATTTGAATATATTCCTTTTTCCACTATTACCCTCTTAGCGCTCCGAATGTCCACTTGCATTTTCTAAAGAAAGAGTGTTCAGAACTGCGCAATCAAAAGTATGGTTTAAATCTATTAGCTTAATGAACATATCAGAAATAAGTTTCACACAATGCTTCTGTGTAGTTTTTATTTGAAGATATTATTTTTCCCAATAGAGGCCTCTTAGCGCTCAGAATGTCCAATTGCAGTTTCTACAGAAAGAGTGATTCAGAAAGGCTCAATCAAAAGTAAGGTTCAACTCTGTTAGTTGAATGCACAGAACAGAAAGAAGTTTCATACAATGCTTCTGTGTAGTTTATATTTGAACATATTCTTTTTTCCACTATTACCCACTTAGCGCTACGAATGTCCAGTTGCATTTTCTACAGACAGAGTGTTTCAAAACTGCTCAATCAAAAGTATGGTTTAACTCTGTTAGCTGAATGCTCAGATCAGAAAGAAGTTTCACAGAATGCTTCTGTGTAGTTTATATTTGAATATATTCCTTTTTCCACTACTATTCTCTTAGCGCTCCAAATGTCCAGTTGCATTTTCTACAGAAAGAGAGTTGAGATCTGCTCAATCAAAAGTATGGTTTAACTCTGTTAGCTGAATGCACAGATCAGAAAGAAGTTTCACAGAATGATTCTGTGTAGTTTATATTTGGAGACATTCCTTTTTCCACTATTACCCTCTTAGCGCTCCGAATCTCCACTTGCATTTTCTACAGAAAGAGTGCTTCAGAACGGCTCAATCAAAACTAAGGTTCAACTCTTTTAGTTGAACAAACAGAACAGAAAGAAGTTTCACACAATTCTTCTGTGTAGTTTTTATTTGTAGACATTCTTTTTCCCAATATAGGCCTCCTAGCGCTCAGAATGTCCAATTGCAGTTTCTACAGAAAGAGTGTTTCAGAACCGCTCAATCAAAAGTAAGGTTCAACTCTGTTAGTTGAATGCACAGAACAGAAAGAAGTTTCATACAATGCTTCTGTGTAGTTTCTATTTGAACATATTCTTTTTTCCACTATTACCCACTTAGCGCTACGAATGTCCAGTTGCATTTTCTACAGACAGAGTGTTTCAAAACTGCTCAATCAAAAGTATGGTTTAACTCTGTTAGCTGAATGCTCAGATCAGAAAGAAGTTTCACAGAATGCTTCTGTGTAGTCTATATTTGAATATATTCCTTTTTCCACTACTACGCTCTTAGCGCTCCAAATGTCCAGTTGCATTTTCTACAGAAAGAGTGTTCAGATCTGCTCAATCAAAAGTATGGTTTAACTCTGTTAGCTGAATGCACAGATCAGAAAGAAGTTTCACCGAATGATTCTGTGTAGTTTATATTTGGAGACATTCCTTTTTCCACTATTACCCTCTTAGCGCTCCGAATCTCCACTTGCATTTTCTACAAAAAGAGTGTTTCATAACTGCTCAATCAAAAATATGTTTTATCTCTGTTAACTGAATTTACAGATCAGAAATAAGTTTCACAGAATGCATCTGTGTAGTTTTTATTTGAAGATATTCTTTTTCCCAATGTAGGCCTCTTAGCGCTTAGCATGTCCAATTGCAGTTTCTACAGAAAGAGTGTTTCAGAACGGCTCAATCAAAAGTAAGGTTCAACTCTGTTAGTTGAATGCACAGAACAGAAAGAATTTTCACAGAATGCTACTGTGTAGTTTATATTTGAATATATTCCTTTTTCCAATATTTCCCTCTTAGCGCTCCAAATGTCCCCTTGCATTTTCTACAGAAAGAGTGTTCAGAACTGCGCAATCAAAAGTATGGTTTAACTCTGTTAGCTTAATGAACATATCAGAAATAAGTTTCACACAATTCTTCTGTGTAGTTTTTATTTGAAGATATTATTTTTCCCAATAGAGGCCTCAGCGCTCAGAATGTCCAATTGCAGTTTCTACAGAAAGAGTGTTTCAGAAAGGCTCAATCAAAAGTAAGGTTCAACTCTGTTAGTTGAATGCACAGAACAGAAAGAAGTTTCATACAATGCTTCTGTGTAGTTTATATTTGAACATATTCTTTTTTCCACTATTACCCACTTAGCGCTACGAATGTCCAGTTGCATTTTCTACAGACAGAGTGTTTCAAAACTGCTCAATCAAAAGTATGGTTTAACTCTGTTAGCTGAATGCTCAGATCAGAAAGAAGTTTCACTGAATGCTTCTGTGTAGTTTATATTTGAATATATTCCTTTTTCGACTACTACTCTCTTAGCGCTCCAAATGTCCAGTTGCATTTTCTACAGAAAGAGTGTTCAGATCTGCTCAATCAAAAGTATGGTTTAACTCTGTTAGCTGAATGCACAGATCAGAAAGAAGTTTCACAGAATGATTCTGTGTAGTTTATATTTGGAGACATTCCTTTTTCCACTATTACCCTCTTAGCGCTCCGAATCTCCACTTGCATTTTCTACAGAAAGAGTGTTTCAGAACGGCTCAATCAAAACTAAGTTTCAACTCTTTTAGTTGAACAAACAGAACAGAAAGAAGTTTCACACAATTCTTCTGTGTAGTTTTTATTTGTAGACATTCTTTTTCCCAATATAGGCCTCTTAGCGCTCAGAATGTCCAATTGCAGTTTCTACAGAAAGAGTGTTTCAGAACGGCTCAATCAAAAGTAAGGTTCAACTCTGTTATTTGAATGCACAGAACAGAAAGAAGTTTCATACAATGCTTCTGTGTAGTTTATATTTGAACATATTCTTTTTTCCACTATTACCCACTTAGCGCTACGAATGTCCAGTTGCATTTTCTACAGACAGAGTGTTTCAAAACTGCTCAATCAAAAGTATGGTTTAACTCTGTTAGCTGAATGCTCAGATCAGAAACAAGTTTCACAGAATGCTTCTGTGTAGTTTATATTTGAATATATTCCTTTTTCCACTACTACTCTCTTAGCGCTCCAAATGTCCAGTTGCATTTTCTACAGAAAGAGTGTTCAGATCTGCTCAATCAAAAGTATGTTTTAACTCTGTTAGCTGAATGTACAGATCAGAAAGAAGTTTCACAGAATGATTCTGTGTAGTTTATATTTGGAGACATTACTTTTTCCACTATTACCCTCTTAGCGCTCCGAATTTCCACTTGCATTTTCTACAGAAAGAGTGTTTCAGAACGGCTGAATCAAAATTAAGGTTCAACTCTTTTAGTTGAACAAACAGAACAGAAAGAAGTTTCACACAATTCTTCTGTGTAGTTTTTATTTGTAGACATTCTTTTTCCCAATATAGGCCTCTTAGCGCTCAGAATGTCCAATTGCAGTTTCTACAGAAAGAGGGTTTCAGAACGGCTCAATCAAAAGTAAGGTTCAACTCTGTTAGTTGAATGCACAGAACAGAAAGAAGTTTCATACAATGCTTCTGTGTAGTTTATATTTGAACATATTCTTTTTTCCACTATTACCCACTTAGCGCTACGAATGTCCAGTTGCATTTTCTACAGACAGAGTGTTTCAAAACTGCTCAATCAAAAGTATGGTTTAACTCTGTTAGCTGAATGCTCAGATCAGAAAGAAGTTTCACAGAATGCTTCTGTGTAGTCTATATTTGAATATATTCCTTTTTCCACTACTACGCTCTTAGCGCTCCAAATGTCCAGTTGCATTTTCTACAGAAAGAGTGTTCAGATCTGCTCAATCAAAAGTATGGTTTAACTCTGTTAGCTGAATGCACAGATCAGAAAGAAGTTTCACCGAATGATTCTGTGTAGTTTATATTTGGAGACATTCCTTTTTCCACTATTACCCTCTTAGCGCTCCGAATCTCCACTTGCATTTTCTACAAAAAGAGTGTTTCATAACTGCTCAATCAAAAATATGTTTTATCTCTGTTAACTGAATTTACAGATCAGAAATAAGTTTCACAGAATGCATCTGTGTAGTTTTTATTTGAAGATATTCTTTTTCCCAATGTAGGCCTCTTAGCGCTTAGCATGTCCAATTGCAGTTTCTACAGAAAGAGTGTTTCAGAACGGCTCAATCAAAAGTAAGGTTCAACTCTGTTAGTTGAATGCACAGAACAGAAAGAATTTTCACAGAATGCTACTGTGTAGTTTATATTTGAATATATTCCTTTTTCCAATATTTCCCTCTTAGCGCTCCAAATGTCCCCTTGCATTTTCTACAGAAAGAGTGTTCAGAACTGCGCAATCAAAAGTATGGTTTAACTCTGTTAGCTTAATGAACATATCAGAAATAAGTTTCACACAATTCTTCTGTGTAGTTTTTATTTGAAGATATTATTTTTCCCAATAGAGGCCTCAGCGCTCAGAATGTCCAATTGCAGTTTCTACAGAAAGAGTGTTTCAGAAAGGCTCAATCAAAAGTAAGGTTCAACTCTGTTAGTTGAATGCACAGAACAGAAAGAAGTTTCATACAATGCTTCTGTGTAGTTTATATTTGAACATATTCTTTTTTCCACTATTACCCACTTAGCGCTACGAATGTCCAGTTGCATTTTCTACAGACAGAGTGTTTCAAAACTGCTCAATCAAAAGTATGGTTTAACTCTGTTAGCTGAATGCTCAGATCAGAAAGAAGTTTCACTGAATGCTTCTGTGTAGTTTATATTTGAATATATTCCTTTTTCGACTACTACTCTCTTAGCGCTCCAAATGTCCAGTTGCATTTTCTACAGAAAGAGTGTTCAGATCTGCTCAATCAAAAGTATGGTTTAACTCTGTTAGCTGAATGCACAGATCAGAAAGAAGTTTCACAGAATGATTCTGTGTAGTTTATATTTGGAGACATTCCTTTTTCCACTATTACCCTCTTAGCGCTCCGAATCTCCACTTGCATTTTCTACAGAAAGAGTGTTTCAGAACGGCTCAATCAAAACTAAGTTTCAACTCTTTTAGTTGAACAAACAGAACAGAAAGAAGTTTCACACAATTCTTCTGTGTAGTTTTTATTTGTAGACATTCTTTTTCCCAATATAGGCCTCTTAGCGCTCAGAATGTCCAATTGCAGTTTCTACAGAAAGAGTGTTTCAGAACGGCTCAATCAAAAGTAAGGTTCAACTCTGTTAGTTGAATGCACAGAACAGAAAGAAGTTTCATACAATGCTTCTGTGTAGTTTATATTTGAACATATTCTTTTTTCCACTATTACCCACTTAGCGCTACGAATGTCCAGTTGCATTTTCTACAGACAGAGTGTTTCAAAACTGCTCAATCAAAAGTATGGTTTAACTCTGTTAGCTGAATGCTCAGATCAGAAACAAGTTTCACAGAATGCTTCTGTGTAGTTTATATTTGAATATATTCCTTTTTCCACTACTACTCTCTTAGCGCTCCAAATGTCCAGTTGCATTTTCTACAGAAAGAGTGTTCAGATCTGCTCAATCAAAAGTATGTTTTAACTCTGTTAGCTGAATGTACAGATCAGAAAGAAGTTTCACAGAATGATTCTGTGTAGTTTATATTTGGAGACATTACTTTTTCCACTATTACCCTCTTAGCGCTCCGAATTTCCACTTGCATTTTCTACAGAAAGAGTGTTTCAGAACGGCTGAATCAAAATTAAGGTTCAACTCTTTTAGTTGAACAAACAGAACAGAAAGAAGTTTCACACAATTCTTCTGTGTAGTTTTTATTTGTAGACATTCTTTTTCCCAATATAGGCCTCTTAGCGCTCAGAATGTCCAATTGCAGTTTCTACAGAAAGAGGGTTTCAGAACGGCTCAATCAAAAGTAAGGTTCAACTCTGTTAGTTGAATGCACAGAACAGAAAGAAGTTTCATACAATGCTTCTGTGTAGTTTATATTTGAACATATTCTTTTTTCCACTATTACCCACTTAGCGCTACGAATGTCCAGTTGCATTTTCTACAGACAGAGTGTTTCAAAACTGCTCAATCAAAAGTATGGTTTAACTCTGTTAGCTGAATGCTCAGATCAGAAAGAAGTTTCACAGAATGCTTCTGTGTAGTTTATATTTGAATATATTCCTTTTTCCACTACTACGCTCTTAGCGCTCCAAATGTCCAGTTGCATTTTCTACAGAAAGAGTGTTCAGATCTGCTCAATCAAAAGTATGTTTTAACTCTGTTAGCTGAATGCACACATCAGAAAGAAGTTTCACCGAATGATTCTGTGTAGTTTATATTTGAAGACATTCCTTTTTCCACTATTACCCTCTTAGCGCTCCGAATCTCCACTTGCATTTTCTACAAAAAGAGTGTTTCATAACTGCTCATTCAAAAATATGTTTTTTCTCTGTTAACTGAATTTACAGATCAGAAATAAGTTTCACAGAATGCATCTGTGTAGTTTTTATTGGAAGATATTCTTTTTCCCAATGTAGGCCTCTTAGCGCTTAGCATGTCCAATTGCAGATTCTACAGAAAGAGTGTTTCAGAACGGCTCAATCAAAAGTAAGGTTCAACTCTGTTAGTTGAATGCACAGAACAGAAAGAATTTTCACCGAATGCTACTGTGTAGTTTATATTTGAATATATTCCTTTTTCCACTATTACCCTCTTAGCGCTCCGAATGTCCACTTGCATTTTCTACAGAAAGAGTGTTCAGAACTGCGCAATCAAAAGTATGGTTTAACTCTGTTAGCTTAATGAACATATCAGAAATATGTTTCACACAATGCTTCTGTGTAGTTTTTATTTGAAGATATTATTTTTCCCAATAGAGGCCTCTTAGCGCTCAGAATGTCCAATTGCAGTTTCTACAGAAAGAGTGTTCAGAAAGGCTCAATCAAAAGTAAGGTTCAACTCTGTTAGTTGAATGCACAGAACAGAAAGAAGTTTCATACAATGCTTCTGTGTAGTTTATATTTGAACATAATCTTTTTTCCACTATTACCCACTTAGCGCTACGAATGTCCAGTTGCATTTTCTACAGACAGAGTGTTTCAAAACTGCTCAATCAAAAGTATGGTTTAACTCTGTTAGCTGAATGCTCAGATCAGAAAGAAGTTTCACAGAATGCTTCTGTGTAGTTTATATTTGAATATATTCCTTTTTCCACTACTAATCTCTTAGCGCTCCAAATGTCCAGTTGCATTTTCTACAGAAAGAGTGTTCAGATCTGCTCAATCAAAAGTATGGTTTAACTCTGTTAGCTGAATGCACAGATCAGAAAGAAGTTTCACAGAATGATTCTGTGTAGTTTATATTTGGAGACATTCCTTTTTCCACTATTACCCTCTTAGCGCTCCGAATCTCCAATTGCATTTTCTACAGAAAGAGTGTTTCAGAACGGCTCAATCAAAACTAAGGTTCAACTCTTTTAGTTGAACAAACAGAACAGAAAGAAGTTTCACACAATTCTTCTGGGTAGCTTTTATTTGTAGACATTCTTTTTCCCAATATAGGCCTCTTAGCGCTTAGCATGTCCAATTGCAGTTTCTACAGAAGGAGTGTTTCAGAACGGCTCAATCAAAAGTAAGGTTCAACTCTGTTAGTTGAATGCACAGAACAGAAAGAAGTTTCACAGAATGCTACTGTGTAGTTTATATTTGAATATATTCCTTTTTCCACTATTACCCTCTTAGCGCTCCGAATGTCAACATGCATATTCTACAGAAAGAGTGTTCAGAACTGCGCAATCAAAAGTATGGTTTAACTCTGTTAGCTTAATGAACTTATCAGAAATAAGTTTCACACAATGCTTCTGTGTAGTTTTTATTTGAAGATATTATTTTTCCCAATAGAGGCCTCTTAGCGCTCAGAATGTCCAATTGCAGTTTCTACAGAAAGAGTGTTTCAGAAAGGCTCAATCAAAAGTAAGGTTCAACTCTGTTAGTTGAATGCACAGAACAGAAAGAAGTTTCATACAATGCTTCTGTGTAGTTTATATTTGAACATATTCTTTTTTCCACTATTACCCACTTAGCGCTACGAATGTCCAGTTGCATTTTCTACAGACAGAGTGTTTCAAAACTGCTCAATCAAAAGTATGGTTTAAATCCGTTAGCTGAATGCTCAGATCAGAGAGAAGTTTCACAGAATGCTTCTGTGTAGTTTATATTTGAATATATTCCTTTTTCCACTACTACTCTCTTAGCGCTCCAAATGTCCAGTTGCATTTTCTACAGAAAGAGTGTTTCAGAACGGCTCAATCAAAAGTAAGGTTCAACTCTGTTAGTTGAATGCACAGAACAGAAAGAATTTTCACCGAATGCTACTGTGTAGTTTATATTTGAATATATTCCTTTTTCCACTATTACCCTCTTAGCGCTCCGAATGTCCACTTGCATTTTCTACAGAAAGAGTGTTCAGAACTGCGCAATCAAAAGTATGGTTTAACTCTGTTAGCTTAATGAACATATCAGAAATATGTTTCACACAATGCTTCTGTGTAGTTTTTATTTGAAGATATTATTTTTCCCAATAGAGGCCTCTTAGCGCTCAGAATGTCCAATTGCAGTTTCTACAGAAAGAGTGTTCAGAAAGGCTCAATCAAAAGTAAGGTTCAACTCTGTTAGTTGAATGCACAGAACAGAAAGAAGTTTCATACAATGCTTCTGTGTAGTTTATATTTGAACATAATCTTTTTTCCACTATTACCCACTTAGCGCTACGAATGTCCAGTTGCATTTTCTACAGACAGAGTGTTTCAAAACTGCTCAATCAAAAGTATGGTTTAACTCTGTTAGCTGAATGCTCAGATCAGAAAGAAGTTTCACAGAATGCTTCTGTGTAGTTTATATTTGAATATATTCCTTTTTCCACTACTAATCTCTTAGCGCTCCAAATGTCCAGTTGCATTTTCTACAGAAAGAGTGTTCAGATCTGCTCAATCAAAAGTATGGTTTAACTCTGTTAGCTGAATGCACAGATCAGAAAGAAGTTTCACAGAATGATTCTGTGTAGTTTATATTTGGAGACATTCCTTTTTCCACTATTACCCTCTTAGCGCTCCGAATCTCCACTTGCATTTTCTACAAAAAGAGTGTTTCATAACTGCTCATTCAAAAATATGTTTTTTCTCTGTTAACTGAATTTACAGATCAGAAATAAGTTTCACAGAATGCATCTGTGTAGTTTTTATTGGAAGATATTCTTTTTCCCAATGTAGGCCTCTTAGCGCTTAGCATGTCCAATTGCAGATTCTACAGAAAGAGTGTTTCAGAACGGCTCAATCAAAAGTAAGGTTCAACTCTGTTAGTTGAATGCACAGAACAGAAAGAATTTTCACCGAATGCTACTGTGTAGTTTATATTTGAATATATTCCTTTTTCCACTATTACCCTCTTAGCGCTCCGAATGTCCACTTGCATTTTCTACAGAAAGAGTGTTCAGAACTGCGCAATCAAAAGTATGGTTTAACTCTGTTAGCTTAATGAACATATCAGAAATAAGTTTCACACAATTCTTCTGTGTAGTTTTTATTTGAAGATATTATTTTTCCCAATAGAGGCCTCAGCGCTCAGAATGTCCAATTGCAGTTTCTACAGAAAGAGTGTTTCAGAAAGGCTCAATCAAAAGTAAGGTTCAACTCTGTTAGTTGAATGCACAGAACAGAAAGAAGTTTCATATAATGCTTCTGTGTAGTTTATATTTGAACATATTCTTTTTTCCACTATTACCCACTTAGCGCTACGAATGTCCAGTTGCATTTTCTACAGACAGAGTGTTTCAAAACTGCTCAATCAAAAGTATGGTTTAACTCTGTTAGCTGAATGCTCAGATCAGAAAGAAGTTTCACTGAATGCTTCTGTGTAGTTTATATTTGAATATATTCCTTTTTCGACTACTACTCTCTTAGCGCTCCAAATGTCCAGTTGCATTTTCTACAGAAAGAGTGTTCAGATCTGCTCAATCAAAAGTATGGTTTAACTCTGTTAGCTGAATGCACAGATCAGAAAGAAGTTTCACAGAATGATTCTGTGTAGTTTATATTTGGAGACATTCCTTTTTCCACTATTACCCTCTTAGCGCTCCGAATCTCCACTTGCATTTTCTACAGAAAGAGTGTTTCAGAACGGCTCAATCAAAACTAAGTTTCAACTCTTTTAGTTGAACAAACAGAACAGAAAGAAGTTTCACACAATTCTTCTGTGTAGTTTTTATTTGTAGACATTCTTTTTCCCAATATAGGCCTCTTAGCGCTCAGAATGTCCAATTGCAGTTTCTACAGAAAGAGTGTTTCAGAACGGCTCAATCAAAAGTAAGGTTCAACTCTGTTAGTTGAATGCACAGAACAGAAAGAAGTTTCATACAATGCTTCTGTGTAGTTTATATTTGAACATATTCTTTTTTCCACTATTACCCACTTAGCGCTACGAATGTCCAGTTGCATTTTCTACAGACAGAGTGTTTCAAAACTGCTCAATCAAAAGTATGGTTTAACTCTGTTAGCTGAATGCTCAGATCAGAAACAAGTTTCACAGAATGCTTCTGTGTAGTTTATATTTGAATATATTCCTTTTTCCACTACTACTCTCTTAGCGCTCCAAATGTCCAGTTGCATTTTCTACAGAAAGAGTGTTCAGATCTGCTCAATCAAAAGTATGGTTTAACTCTGTTAGCTGAATGTACAGATCAGAAAGAAGTTTCACAGAATGATTCTGTGTAGTTTATATTTGGAGACATTACTTTTTCCACTATTACCCTCTTAGCGCTCCGAATTTCCACTTGCATTTTCTACAGAAAGAGTGTTTCAGAACGGCTGAATCAAAATTAAGGTTCAACTCTTTTAGTTGAACAAACAGAACAGAAAGAAGTTTCACACAATTCTTCTGTGTAGTTTTTATTTGTAGACATTCTTTTTCCCAATATAGGCCTCTTAGCGCTCAGAATGTCCAATTGCAGTTTCTACAGAAAGAGGGTTTCAGAACGGCTCAATCAAAAGTAAGGTTCAACTCTGTTAGTTGAATGCACAGAACAGAAAGAAGTTTCATACAATGCTTCTGTGTAGTTTATATTTGAACATATTCTTTTTTCCACTATTACCCACTTAGCGCTACGAATGTCCAGTTGCATTTTCTACAGACAGAGTGTTTCAAAACTGCTCAATCAAAAGTATGGTTTAACTCTGTTAGCTGAATTCTCAGATCAGAAAGAAGTTTCACAGAATGCTTCTGTGTAGTTTATATTTGAATATATTCCTTTTTCCACTACTACGCTCTTAGCGCTCCAAATGTCCAGTTGCATTTTCTACAGAAAGAGTGTTCAGATCTGCTCAATCAAAAGTATGTTTTAACTCTGTTAGCTGAATGCACACATCAGAAAGAAGTTTCACCGAATGATTCTGTGTAGTTTATATTTGAAGACATTCCTTTTTCCACTATTACCCTCTTAGCGCTCCGAATCTCCACTTGCATTTTCTACAAAAAGAGTGTTTCATAACTGCTCATTCAAAAATATGTTTTTTCTATGTTAACTGAATTTACAGATCAGAAATAAGTTTCACAGAATGCATCTGTGTAGTTTTTATTGGAAGATATTCTTTTTCCCAATGTAGGCCTCTTAGCGCTTAGCATGTCCAATTGCAGATTCTACAGAAAGAGTGTTTCAGAACGGCTCAATCAAAAGTAAGGTTCAACTCTGTTAGTTGAATGCACAGAACAGAAAGAATTTTCACCGAATGCTACTGTGTAGTTTATATTTGAATATATTCCTTTTTCCACTATTACCCTCTTAGCGCTCCGAATGTCCACTTGCATTTTCTACAGAAAGAGTGTTCAGAACTGCGCAATCAAAAGTATGGTTTAACTCTGTTAGCTTAATGAACATATCAGAAATATGTTTCACACAATGCTTCTGTGTAGTTTTTATTTGAAGATATTATTTTTCCCAATAGAGGCCTCTTAGCGCTCAGAATGTCCAATTGCAGTTTCTACAGAAAGAGTGTTCAGAAAGGCTCAATCAAAAGTAAGGTTCAACTCTGTTAGTTGAATGCACAGAACAGAAAGAAGTTTCATACAATGCTTCTGTGTAGTTTATATTTGAACATAATCTTTTTGCCACTATTACCCACTTAGCGCTACGAATGTCCAGTTGCATTTTCTACAGACAGAGTGTTTCAAAACTGCTCAATCAAAAGTATGGTTTAACTCTGTTAGCTGAATGCTCAGATCAGAAAGAAGTTTCACAGAATGCTTCTGTGTAGTTTATATTTGAATATATTCCTTTTTCCACTACTAATCTCTTAGCGCTCCAAATGTCCAGTTGCATTTTCTACAGAAAGAGTGTTCAGATCTGCTCAATCAAAAGTATGGTTTAACCCTGTTAGCTGAATGCACAGATCAGAAAGAAGTTTCACAGAATGATTCTGTGTAGTTTATATTTGGAGACATTCCTTTTTCCACTATTACCCTCTTAGCGCTCCGAATCTCCAATTGCATTTTCTACAGAAAGAGTGTTTCAGAACGGCTCAATCAAAACTAAGGTTCAACTCTTTTAGTTGAACAAACAGAACAGAAAGAAGTTTCACACAATTCTTCTGGGTAGCTTTTATTTGTAGACATTCTTTTTCCCAATATAGGCCTCTTAGCGCTTAGCATGTCCAATTGCAGTTTCTACAGAAGGAGTGTTTCAGAACGGCTCAATCAAAAGTAAGGTTCAACTCTGTTAGTTGAATGCACAGAACAGAAAGAAGTTTCACAGAATGCTACTGTGTAGTTTATATTTGAATATATTCCTTTTTCCACTATTACCCTCTTAGCGCTCCGAATGTCAACATGCATATTCTACAGAAAGAGTGTTCAGAACTGCGCAATCAAAAGTATGGTTTAACTCTGTTAGCTTAATGAACTTATCAGAAATAAGTTTCACACAATGCTTCTGTGTAGTTTTTATTTGAAGATATTATTTTTCCCAATAGAGGCCTCTTAGCGCTCAGAATGTCCAATTGCAGTTTCTACAGAAAGAGTGTTTCAGAAAGGCTCAATCAAAAGTAAGGTTCAACTCTGTTAGTTGAATGCACAGAACAGAAAGAAGTTTCATACAATGCTTCTGTGTAGTTTATATTTGAACATATTCTTTTTTCCACTATTAACCACTTAGCGCTACGAATGTCCAGTTGCATTTTCTACAGACAGAGTGTTTCAAAACTGCTCAATCAAAAGTATGGTTTAAATCCGTTAGCTGAATGCTCAGATCAGAGAGAAGTTTCACAGAATGCTTCTGTGTAGTTTATATTTGAATATATTCCTTTTTCCACTACTACTCTCTTAGCGCTCCAAATGTCCAGTTGCATTTTCTACAGAAAGAGTGTTTCAGAACGGCTCAATCAAAAGTAAGGTTCAACTCTGTTAGTTGAATGCACAGAACAGAAAGAATTTTCACCGAATGCTACTGTGTAGTTTATATTTGAATATATTCCTTTTTCCACTATTACCCTCTTAGCGCTCCGAATGTCCACTTGCATTTTCTACAGAAAGAGTGTTCAGAACTGCGCAATCAAAAGTATGGTTTAACTCTGTTAGCTTAATGAACATATCAGAAATATGTTTCACACAATGCTTCTGTGTAGTTTTTATTTGAAGATATTATTTTTCCCAATAGAGGCCTCTTAGCGCTCAGAATGTCCAATTGCAGTTTCTACAGAAAGAGTGTTCAGAAAGGCTCAATCAAAAGTAAGGTTCAACTCTGTTAGTTGAATGCACAGAACAGAAAGAAGTTTCATACAATGCTTCTGTGTAGTTTATATTTGAACATAATCTTTTTTCCACTATTACCCACTTAGCGCTACGAATGTCCAGTTGCATTTTCTACAGACAGAGTGTTTCAAAACTGCTCAATCAAAAGTATGGTTTAACTCTGTTAGCTGAATGCTCAGATCAGAAAGAAGTTTCACAGAATGCTTCTGTGTAGTTTATATTTGAATATATTCCTTTTTCCACTACTAATCTCTTAGCGCTCCAAATGTCCAGTTGCATTTTCTACAGAAAGAGTGTTCAGATCTGCTCAATCAAAAGTATGGTTTAACTCTGTTAGCTGAATGCACAGATCAGAAAGAAGTTTCACAGAATGATTCTGTGTAGTTTATATTTGGAGACATTCCTTTTTCCACTATTACCCTCTTAGCGCTCCGAATCTCCACTTGCATTTTCTACAAAAAGAGTGTTTCATAACTGCTCATTCAAAAATATGTTTTTTCTCTGTTAACTGAATTTACAGATCAGAAATAAGTTTCACAGAATGCATCTGTGTAGTTTTTATTGGAAGATATTCTTTTTCCCAATGTAGGCCTCTTAGCGCTTAGCATGTCCAATTGCAGATTCTACAGAAAGAGTGTTTCAGAACGGCTCAATCAAAAGTAAGGTTCAACTCTGTTAGTTGAATGCACAGAACAGAAAGAATTTTCACCGAATGCTACTGTGTAGTTTATATTTGAATATATTCCTTTTTCCACTATTACCCTCTTAGCGCTCCGAATGTCCACTTGCATTTTCTACAGAAAGAGTGTTCAGAACTGCGCAATCAAAAGTATGGTTTAACTCTGTTAGCTTAATGAACATATCAGAAATAAGTTTCACACAATTCTTCTGTGTAGTTTTTATTTGAAGATATTATTTTTCCCAATAGAGGCCTCAGCGCTCAGAATGTCCAATTGCAGTTTCTACAGAAAGAGTGTTTCAGAAAGGCTAAATCAAAACTAAGGTTCAACTCTGTTAGTTGAATGCACAGAACAGAAAGAAGTTTCATACAATGCTTCTGTGTAGTTTATATTTGAACATATTCTTTTTTCCACTATTACCCACTTAGCGCTACGAATGTCCAGTTGCATTTTCTACAGACAGAGTGTTTCAAAACTGCTCAATCAAAAGTATGGTTTAACTCTGTTAGCTGAATGCTCAGATCAGAAAGAAGTTTCACTGAATGCTTCTGTGTAGTTTATATTTGAATATATTCCTTTTTCGACTACTACTCTCTTAGCGCTCCAAATGTCCAGTTGCATTTTCTACAGAAAGAGTGTTCAGATCTGCTCAATAAAAAGTATGGTTTAACCCTGTTAGCTGAATGCACAGATCAGAAAGAAGTTTCACAGAATGATTCTGTGTAGTTTATATTTGGAGACATTCCTTTTTCCACTATTACCCTCTTAGCGCTCCGAATCTCCACTTGCATTTTCTACAGAAAGAGTGTTTCAGAACGGCTCAATCAAAACTAAGTTTCAACTCTTTTAGTTGAACAAACAGAACAGAAAGAAGTTTCACACAATTCTTCTGTGTAGTTTTTATTTGTAGACATTCTTTTTCCCAATATAGGCCTCTTAGCGCTCAGAATGTCCAATTGCAGTTTCTACAGAAAGAGTGTTTCAGAACGGCTCAATCAAAAGTAAGGTTCAACTCTGTTAGTTGAATGCACAGAACAGAAAGAAGTTTCATACAATGCTTCTGTGTAGTTTATATTTGAACATATTCTTTTTTCCACTATTACCCACTTAGCGCTACGAATGTCCAGTTGCATTTTCTACAGACAGAGTGTTTCAAAACTGCTCAATCAAAAGTATGGTTTAACTCTGTTAGCTGAATGCTCAGATCAGAAACAAGTTTCACAGAATGCTTCTGTGTAGTTTATATTTGAATATATTCCTTTTTCCACTACTACTCTCTTAGCGCTCCAAATGTCCAGTTGCATTTTCTACAGAAAGAGTGTTCAGATCTGCTCAATCAAAAGTATGGTTTAACTCTGTTAGCTGAATGTACAGATCAGAAAGAAGTTTCACAGAATGATTCTGTGTAGTTTATATTTGGAGACATTACTTTTTCCACTATTACCCTCTTAGCGCTCCGAATTTCCACTTGCATTTTCTACAGAAAGAGTGTTTCAGAACGGCTGAATCAAAATTAAGGTTCATATCTTTTAGTTGAACAAACAGAACAGAAAGAAGTTTCACACAATTCTTCTGTGTAGTTTTTATTTGTAGACATTCTTTTTCCCAATATAGGCCTCTTAGCGCTCAGAATGTCCAATTGCAGTTTCTACAGAAAGAGGGTTTCAGAACGGCTCAATCAAAAGTAAGGTTCAACTCTGTTAGTTGAATGCACAGAACAGAAAGAAGTTTCATACAATGCTTCTGTGTAGTTTATATTTGAACATATTCTTTTTTCCACTATTACCCACTTAGCGCTACGAATGTCCAGTTTCATTTTCTACAGACAGAGTGTTTCAAAACTGCTCAATCAAAAGTATGGTTTAACTCTGTTAGCTGAATGCTCAGATCAGAAAGAAGTTTCACAGAATGCTTCTGTGTAGTTTATATTTGAATATATTCCTTTTTCCACTACTACGCTCTTAGCGCTCCAAATGTCCAGTTGCATTTTCTACAGAAAGAGTGTTCAGATCTGCTCAATCAAAAGTATGTTTTAACTCTGTTAGCTGAATGCACACATCAGAAAGAAGTTTCACCGAATGATTCTGTGTAGTTTATATTTGAAGACATTCCTTTTTCCACTATTACCCTCTTAGCGCTCCGAATCTCCACTTGCATTTTCTACAAAAAGAGTGTTTCATAACTGCTCATTCAAAAATATGTTTTTTCTCTGTTAACTGAATTTACAGATCAGAAATAAGTTTCACAGAATGCATCTGTGTAGTTTTTATTGGAAGATATTCTTTTTCCCAATGTAGGCCTCTTAGCGCTTAGCATGTCCAATTGCAGATTCTACAGAAAGAGTGTTTCAGAACGGCTCAATCAAAAGTAAGGTTCAACTCTGTTAGTTGAATGCACAGAACAGAAAGAATTTTCACCGAATGCTACTGTGTAGTTTATATTTGAATATATTCCTTTTTCCACTATTACCCTCTTAGCGCTCCGAATGTCCACTTGCATTTTCTACAGAAAGAGTGTTCAGAACTGCGCAATCAAAAGTATGGTTTAACTCTGTTAGCTTAATGAACATATCAGAAATATGTTTCACACAATGCTTCTGTGTAGTTTTTATTTGAAGATATTATTTTTCCCAATAGAGGCCTCTTAGCGCTCAGAATGTCCAATTGCAGTTTCTACAGAAAGAGTGTTCAGAAAGGCTCAATCAAAAGTAAGGTTCAACTCTGTTAGTTGAATGCACAGAACAGAAAGAAGTTTCATACAATGCTTCTGTGTAGTTTATATTTGAACATAATCTTTTTTCCACTATTACCCACTTAGCGCTATGAATGTCCAGTTGCATTTTCTACAGACAGAGTGTTTCAAAAGTGCTCAATCAAAAGTATGGTTTAACTCTGTTAGCTGAATGCTCAGATCAGAAAGAAGTTTCACAGAATGCTTCTGTGTAGTTTATATTTGAATATATTCCTTTTTCCACTACTAATCTCTTAGCGCTCCAAATGTCCAGTTGCATTTTCTACAGAAAGAGTGTTCAGATCTGCTCAATCAAAAGTATGGTTTAACTCTGTTAGCTGAATGCACAGATCAGAAAGAAGTTTCACAGAATGATTCTGTGTAGTTTATATTTGGAGACATTCCTTTTTCCACTATTACCCTCTTAGCGCTCCGAATCTCCAATTGCATTTTCTACAGAAAGAGTGTTTCAGAACGGCTCAATCAAAACTAAGGTTCAACTCTTTTAGTTGAACAAACAGAACAGAAAGAAGTTTCACACAATTCTTCTGGGTAGCTTTTATTTGTAGACATTCTTTTTCCCAATATAGGCCTCTTAGCGCTTAGCATGTCCAATTGCAGTTTCTACAGAAGGAGTGTTTCAGAACGGCTCAATCAAAAGTAAGGTTCAACTCTGTTAGTTGAATGCACAGAACAGAAAGAATTTTCACAGAATGCTACTGTGTAGTTTATATTTGAATATATTCCTTTTTCCACTATTACCCTCTTAGCGCTCCGAATGTCAACATGCATATTCTACAGAAAGAGTGTTCAGAACTGCGCAATCAAAAGTATGGTTTAACTCTGTTAGCTTAATGAACTTATCAGAAATAAGTTTCACACAATGCTTCTGTGTAGTTTTTATTTGAAGATATTATTTTTCCCAATAGAGGCCTCTTAGCGCTCAGAATGTCCAATTGCAGTTTCTACAGAAAGAGTGTTTCAGAAAGGCTCAATCAAAAGTAAGGTTCAACTCTGTTAGTTGAATGCACAGAACAGAAAGAAGTTTCATACAATGCTTCTGTGTAGTTTATATTTGAACATATTCTTTTTTCCACTATTAACCACTTAGCGCTACGAATGTCCAGTTGCATTTTCTACAGACAGAGTGTTTCAAAACTGCTCAATCAAAAGTATGGTTTAAATCCGTTAGCTGAATGCTCAGATCAGAGAGAAGTTTCACAGAATGCTTCTGTGTAGTTTATATTTGAATATATTCCTTTTTCCACTACTACTCTCTTAGCGCTCCAAATGTCCAGTTGCATTTTCTACAGAAAGAGTGTTCAGATCTGCTCAATCAAAAGTATGGTTTAACTCTGTTAGCTGAATGCACAGATCAGAAAGAAGTTTCACAGAATGATTCTGTGTAGTTTATATTTGGAGACATTCCTTTTCCACTGTTACCCTCTTAGCGCTCCGAATCTCCACTTGCATTTTCTACAGAAAGAGTGTTTCAGAACGGCTCAATCAAAAGTAAGGTTCAACTCTTTTAGTTG